>NC_091681.1:13318500-14640500 GCF_030179915.1 Drosophila takahashii
GATCGTCGTCGTTTCCTAATTTTCGGGTTCCGGACTCCAAGTTTTCGCTGCCGGGGCAGCCGCCTAAATGCTAAATGCATGCCGAGATGCAGATGGATAGCGTTTTGGGCGGTGTGGGCGTGGTCGCAGCTAACTACTGACGAGGTCGTGAGTATCACTCAAATTGCCTTGCCGCATTCATCATCGGACAGCGGCCGAAACAGAAACAGTAAATGTAACATGTGAGCATTGGGGTGGTCCCCCGATATTGCTGAAATATTATGATATTTGTGTAAATGAGTGCCCCTATAAGGGAAAAGACTTGAAAAGTGAAAGCGAGACTCTTCTAAAGGTTATTATAAAATCGTTTTGATTTATTGGCTTATTTGTGTTGTTTTTAACGCATATTTGCTATCTAGGGACCAAGGTTCAATTTCTGAGGACAAGGATATAAATAAATCAAATGACCATATTAAAGATCGTTTTAGAAGTTTTAAATATAATTTAATTTGGAAACAAACTATTTAGAAATTGAAATAAAATAATAAGAAATAATATTATAAAATTAAAAAAAATTTTAACTAAATCTTGGAAATCCTAAAACTGATTAGATTAATATTATAAAATAAATTTCAATGAGTGACAAGAAATGTATCAAATTGGTTTATAAAATAAAATCATATTTCGATCTTTTAATTTACCACACTTCAGGTCCACCCTATTAATCAGCCACACACCGGAGTTAAAGTCGTTGTTGTTGCCGCATTGGAGCTGTTAGTTTAGCCGGCTGAGGGGCGTGGCCGTTCAGCGCTGAACTCTTTTGGCAGAGACGACGTCGTTATATATGAGGCCCCGTAATGGGCCGAGCTCTGGCACATATACGAATATGAGCTTGGAGGGACCACTTGTCCCCAGCGACAGTTTGCCACTTTCTCACCTCCCCCAGGAGTCGCAGGGGGAGGCGAATTGAAATGGGTATTGGGGTGGGGGTTGGGGATGGAGGTGGGGGCAAGGAGTCACTCGTACTCGAACCGATTCCCGACCAGGCAATAAAAGTTCACCACAGGGACAGGACAGTCAGTCGCACATGAGGGGCCGACAATGGGGGCAATGGGAGCTCCGGCGTAGCTCCGCTGTTGGGCTTAGCTTTTCATTACTTTATTTTCGAGTCTGGGCTCAATCTGAATCTGTCTTGCCAATAACAGCAATGCCACCAACAACAGCAACCGGCGAGCGGGAAAAACTGCGGACTTGCAGTGCTCGTTTAAATGCGGCGTCGCAATCGCATTCGTTGTTTGAAAATCCAAAATAGACAGACAGAAAGAAAACAAGAAATAAGTATATTACTATAAAGGTTAGCCAAGGCCTACCGAATCCCCGATACCCTATAAAATTGGCATTTCATATAACAAATTAGGTAAATAACAGAACACCACACCTCGGAATGCAAAATTAATCTTTTATTTTGATTTCAATCTTTACTCCAGTGATCCAATTTGAAGCGAAGGAATTCAATAAAAGAATTGGAAATGGGAATGGAAATTTCTCAACGATTTTCTTATCAAATCTGGCAAAATGTAAATCAATTAATAATGTCTATTTTACTAGCTAATTTCACAGACACCTGCTAGCTTGATATTTGATACTTTTTTTGGGTGTCGCAACTTGAGAGGGTTATTATTAATACTGGTATGCTGTCATAAGGTAAACAGTCTCGTATTATTATTATAATACCACTAGGGGAATGTCTAATCTTAATCTTATTAAAAACGTACAAAATTAGGAATTAAGTCACAGAAAAAATATAATTTTTTCACTCTCGAAATATGAAGCACTTGATTTGGGTTCTCGAACCCATTAAGATTAACTTCTGAAGATACAAATGTGACATAATGGACTCTTGCCATTAAAACCCTGACAAAGGGTATATCCTAGGTCTTAGAAGGAAAACCGGGAGGATGAAGAGCAGGCGGGCGAAAAGGAAAACAGAAATCGTTTTTGCGCAATCCTCACAGATCTGATAAGCAGTTAGAGAGCATTAGACCAGCCAGCACACACTCTCAAACGGGCCAGCAAACAAACTGAGAAACCAAGAAACCAACAAACCAGCCAACAAACAGACAAACGGAGAAACACATCCAAAGATCCAAAGAGTCTGGGCTTGAGTCTGGGGGTCTGGGTCTGAAAGCCAGCATCAGCATCAGCATAAAGCCAGCGTCAAGTCAAAATCTTCAGTCCCCAGTTCCCAATCCCCAATCCTCTAGCCCCAACTGGCCCGACCGGGCTAACTTTTGAGTGTTGCAGCACTGACTGAGCTTAGCTGGCCCCGGCTCCTCAGAGATCTCCTCCGGATCCCCCAATCCCCAATCCTCGAATTGCTCGAGAGTCGCGACGTAACATGCAACATTACATGCCTATAATTTGTTTTCACACAGCAGGACGTTTTCACTCCATAAGACATCAGAAAGAGGCCTTAAATGGTCACATTACTGCCATTTCGAACAGCGTTCAAATGTTCAAAGGCGACTGGCTGCATCTTCTCCAGAGTTTCGAGGCGGGTTTGTGTTTTGTGTGCTTGTGCCTTTCGGCCAGATCTATGCTATACAGCCTTCGGCCAATGCAATAATGTTTGCTAACTGTTATTTAATATAGTCATTATTTGGCCACAACTTGTCCCACTGAGCAAATGGCACTTCATTCCCCAATTTACCAACGCATCCCCCGCGGCATTCTGCCTCATCCTCTATTCACCGTTGCTGCCCGAACTTTGGCAGACGCAACATGGGAACAGTGCATCCTACACTTTAAATAAAACAAGAAAGAAAGCTGGCTTTGGCAGGCCGAAGCTTATATACCCTTGGAGATCATTTATTTTAAGTTCAAAATTAATATTAAAAGTAATACAAAAATTTTAAATTCCGATAATCTTGCCTAAAATTAATTATAGATTATTTCTTATTATTTTTACAAAATTTTCAATCCATTCGTTGTTAAATTTATTTAAAATTCTGATATAATAAAAAAAGTTAAGTCCCAGTAATATTGAGAAATATTTAAAAAATGATTCTGGCTTGGCGATGCTGATTAAGAATATATATTTCTTTACTTAACTTCTTACTGAAATTATAGTATCCTTTTATAATGGTAAAATTTATTTGGGAACATTTTTGGAATAAGTAAAGGGCTCATTTATAATTTTTACCCATGGTAGGCTTTGTCTAAGATTATGTAAAAATTTTCAAGTAATGGAAATTACAAAACAACATATTTTACCTTTTTTAGCCTTTAAAAAACTCACTAAAAGTTTCAAGTTTAAGAGTATACAATTTTTAAATAAATAAAACGAATCAGAGTTGTGAAGTTTTCGATTTTAATTTATGGGTTAAAAATCAGAATAATTCTTTAATTTAAAATAAATATAATTATTCTTATTAATTTTTAATTAGTTCCTTCAATAGTGCAATAAATAGTGGAATTAGTGTAGGGAAAGAGGTTGGGCGAATGCGATTTTCTCTTGCCTCAGTGCTTCGATGATCGAATGCACAAGTGCCGGCGCTGGTCATCTCCTACTCCTGTTCCTCCTGCCCCGTCTATCTGAGCACCGGCCCCTCCCCCCACAACCTCTTTTCACAACTGAGGCTAAGCCCCAATTTGGATTATTTGTAGACATTAAATAAGCTGCGGCCACTGCAAATGCAGCAGGAATTAAGTCGCGCCAGAGTTAAAAATATCCGCGAGACGTCTCGGGATTGTCCCATTGCCAGGTTCCTAGATCGAGTTGTGCCGATAAAGGTGCAGCTGCAGATCGCTTTTGGATTGCAAGGGGGATTACCAAGGGGTGGCAGAGGTAAAAGGCATCTTTACACAATTCAATTGAGTGGCAGACGGACGGGGCATTTACATATGAATACCAAGTGTCCTTTACCGTTATGGCCGGTAACAATATAATATGAGAGACAGCAATAACAAAGCCAACTACTACCAACTACCGACTGCTGCCCACACTAAACAAGTTAACATTAACCGTCGGCAGCAGTCAACAGTCAACACCAACAATAACAATAACAATAGCAATAAAAATAAAAACAAATCGCGGGGTGAGGTGCGAGCTGCGATCAGCGAAGGGCAAGAAAAACACAACACGAAAAAGTATCTTCAAAATACACTTATGCTGTCTTTTTATGGCATATCTTTTACTTATTTGCCCGCACTTAAGTATCGCGGCGCTCGTCTCCGCGGCCAAAGCTGCTTTTTCTGATTTTTCCTCTTTTTATATTTTCGATTTTTTTCCGTTTTTCGCTCTGTTTTTTTTTCCTTTTTCTTTGGGGTTTTTATTTTTATTTTCGTAAATGAAATGAATTCGAAATATGGGTCGTCGGCGCGCAGTCTGATTCCGTTTTCGAGCCTCTCCACTACCACCGCCCCCCAAATAATAATAACCCCTTCGAAGAGCCGAAGAAAAAAACTCCTGATCTCGAAACACACTTCCAACAAGAGATGCGAGCAAAATTTCGAGAGCATTATTGGCACGAATTATTAACCTTTTCTTTTGCCATGCTTTTTTTGCTGGCACTTTTTTTTCGGTGGTGCACTTTAAGCCCACATCTCATTGGGGCGAGAAATTGGCCCAAACATATGTACGTATATGCGGAATGAGCCACAATTCGGCACGAAAGATCGTTCCAATTGGAACATGAGACCGCGACGAGTGCACATCCATGCATTCGTATTTATAAGTCCAAAGAACTTTCACACAACTGGGTTAATATCGAAAATAAAGGCCTGTCGTACGTACTATGGATCTGGATCTTATGGCGCTGACCTTGCCCACGGAGTGTGGGTTATGCTGCGCCCTTGGTTCGATGGGATCTTTTTCACCTTTCTACCGTTACGACTAACGATCACTCGGAAAACTGCGACGCACTAAATCGGTTTGAATTTGAATCCCGCCCGGATCGTGGTTAATCCCACTGATAACTGATTCACCTAGCGAGCGAACGAAGTTAACGCTTTTTCGATTCGTTTTGGCGCTTTTATCCGCGAACACCTCCGAACACGGCCAAATGTAAATGAAAAATGAAGATCACTCCAACAACCGGCCCTGTACTCGGTGTGTGGTTGTTGTTGTTGCCGCCGACCGACACATGGTGAATATTCGGTCAGCTCAGCTGCTCGGGGGCACAGTGGAATCGGTTGGTGGTCAGAAGTGAAAATGTTCAATTCGCCAATATTTGGGAATTTTTTAATGGGTTTTAGGTAGTTTTCAAATGTAAATTAAAATATAATTAAAATTCTCTTCTATTTCTATTTGAAAAACCATCATTTTTGAGAACCATTGTTTTGAATGATATTTGAAGCTTATTTTATTAAAAGCTAAATATTCAAAAATAACTTATTTTTTGCTCACTGGGTTGTTATTGGTTATCCAATCCATCACAAATGTTAGCATTTAATGTTAATATTAAACAAAATGAAGAATTAGACTGTAATTAAAAAATATAAATAACGGTTTTAATCAATTTATGTTCCATTGTAAACGCACTAGAGATTATTGAGTGCTCATAAATGCGTTAAACGTTAGGCTTAAGTTTAGTTATCGATTTATTTCGTAGGGGAAAAATAAATAAATTAACTTTAAAACTATAAAATTTTTTTAATTTTTAAATATTCAGAGGAAGTCTTTTTTTTTAAGAACAAATTAACTTTTTTGATTTTCCTGGCAAAATAAATATCGATAAATTCACATTATTGTGCCTACGTGACAACCCTATTACTCAAGCCGTTGTTGTTCTTTCAATTAAGCCATTATTATTTTAAAAAAAAGGTACGCCCACGCCCCAGAAAACCAAACAAACTAGTTATATTCCAAGGATATATGACAGGATAACCCTTAGATGTGACTAGAAATTGGGAAACTAAAGAAATTCAATTGTTTTGACTGTGTTTTCATTGACCAAAATATTTGGGCGTTGACGCTTTTACACGCAGTCCGACTAAATTTGAGACTCCCAAGTGTTAATTGTATTTTCCCGGTAATCCTCACAGAACCATGGTTGTGCTGAGCTCCTGCTGGTCACCCATCATCTGGTCGGATAATGTCCGGTCGGGAAGCTACGCCGTGGCCGGCTATACGGCTGCGCTGTCCGCCGTGATGATCACTTTGATTTGCTACATGCTGGCGGGCGGGGAGTCTGCGCAGCTCTATTCGCCGCTCTTCGAGACGGATATCCGGACATCGATGCCCATAGCAGGTGGCTTCTTCATCATCTACTTCCTGCTGATCATCCTGGCCTCATACCTGGTCTACTACGGCATTAAAATAAGGTTGGAGTGGCTTTAGTTCTGAGTTTATTACTGATTCTAATAACTATTTCACATATTCCTTAGCACTCGCGGATGGCTGCTTCCTTGGTTGGGTCTCATTGGTCTGGCCATTCTCTTCCAGTTCTGCTGGAGTCTCTGGCTTATTGGAGGCTACTATATTTATGTGAGTAAAGGCTACTTTCCCTATAAACTAGATCTAATGGATTTTCTTTTAACCCACAGCTGGAGCAAACCTTTTCAGCTCTTTTAAACTTTGTTTGGTGTGCCTATAATGTAAGTTATTGAAAATCCAAATTTCTAGACTTTAATTACCCCTTTATAATATTTTCCCCAGGTCTACTGCTGGCTGGTGGTGTTCTCGCAGTACCAGATATTCTTGAAGATCCAAAATCCCAACATTGAACTGCTGATGCCATGAAGAGCAACCCACTTCCAAGCATTTGCTTGAATATTTTACAAATTAGACTACATTTCTGACTCGACACGCTGCAAAAAGTCCGTCCAAGCGCATTTTTTACCATAAGAACTCCATACATTTCCACAGATGCCTACCAAATAGTTTTATATAAATTTATATATTTTACACACCTTTGTACACGATCAATTATACTAATGTATAAATCGAATGCCTTAGTCTGCTAAACGACAATTAAACAAATAGATTCGTAAAACTACTAGATAGCTAATAGCAAATTCGGGGTCCTTGGGGCCAAGAAATCAATGGGGTTTTTGAATATCAACGTTTATTACCGTAAATTAAGTTAAGGTGTACGCTAATTATACGAGTTTTGTGTGTGTGTTGTGTGTTTACATCGAGAAAGGTATTATTTGTACAGAAACTTTAAATGAAAACCGACGACCTTTAACCACTGAAGCAGGGGGATCTCTAAACTGGATGAAAGTGGGGGATCGGGTAGAAGCGAGTCATTAAATATACATTAAGGTAAAGCTTAGGATCGAATATTTTACAGAGCCTGGTGTTAAACACAGAGCAATGGGCTGGGTTCTAGGTCTTCTCCTCCTTCTCCTTGTTGTAGCGCTCCAGTTCCTTGAGGAACTGCGCCTTCGGCTTCATCACGTTGGGTCGTTCGCCGCGGCAATTGGGGCAGAACCACTTGCCCTTCGGCTTGAGGACCAAGGAGACGCACGAGAAGTGGAACCACTCGATGGGGCACAGGTCGTTGTCGCACAGGATCATCTCGCCAAAGGAGATCTTTAAGAGAGTATAAATTAGTATTGGATTTTTTAAGAAAACTACCTAAAACTCACCTGATTGCAGACACAGTAGGTCGGCTCGTCGGGATCTATGGTCTCCGGCGGCGGCGTCTCCTCGCGCGTGCTGGCATTCGCATTAGAAGCCCCCGAGCCGCGCACCTTGCGCTTCTTTTTCTTCCCCGAATTGTTGGCACCACCGACAACGCCTGCTCCGCTGCCACTAGCAGCATTTCCTCCTCCTCCTCCCGCAGCCGCACTGCTTGTAGATGCAGAACCGCTGGCTAAGCTGCCCGAGGCCGCCTGCAGACTGGCCTTGCGTCCTTGGCCCGCTGCACTGCCTCCGCCCAGCGAGGATTTGCGCTCGCCACTGCCGCCGCCGCCGCTGCCACTCGCCTCGTTGGCCGAATTGGACTCGTTGCCGCCCATCTCCAGGGAGCTGCCGCCGTTGTTGACCAGGCTCTCGTTCCGCCGCCTCGAGCGCTTGCTGCCGGTGCGCTGGAGATCCCCACCGCCGCTAGTGAGGTTGCCATTGGAGTTGCTGTTGCCGCCGTTGCTCACGTGACTGGAGCGCTCTGAATTGGGCGTGGAGCTGCCGCCGTTGCCCGTGGCTATGGCACTGGAACCGGGCAGAACACAGACTCCATAGTGATCCTTTCCCGTGATCAAACCATTCCCATTCAGGCCTCCATTGCCGGCGCCCACTTGGTTGCCCTGCTCGCGCATGGGACTCTGCAGGCGCTGCAGCTTGGTGGGCTGGCCATCCTCCAGCAGCGACGCATAGCGCTCCTCCTTGAGGTCCAGATTCTGCTGATCGGTGTCCAGCTGGCGCAGCTTGCCGTCGATTATCTCCTGCATGTGGTTGACAATCTGCATCTTCTCGTCGCCCAGTTCCTGCGCCTGGATGAGGCTCGTGTGCATCCGCGAGATGCTCCTCGAGCGCCGCCCGGCATCCGGAGAGGAACTCTGGGAAACATACAGGTCGTAGTAGTGGTCCACGTCGCGGATGAGACCTGCAAAAGGGAAGGGAATCCCGAGGTTAGGTTAGGATTTCTCCCCGCCAATCTCCGCCAGAACTCACTTCTGTACTGGACGTCTATGTCGCGGATGCGGGACAGCTGGCGCTGCACGTCGTCCGGCAGATTCTCCACGGAATCAATGTAGTTGTCCACATAGGTGGCCGAGTTAATGGCCTCCGATTCGGAGGCAATGGGGTTTATCATCTTGTTTGGGCTGCGAATCGCTCTATCTCTCTATTCCCGCCGCGACATCGGTTCGGGGTCGTGGGATCTGCTCGTCCGGCGCTCTGGAAGGGATCGGCTGGCTATATATCGCTCCGATTCCACTCAGTTCCAACTTTTTATATGGCGCTGCGGTTCGCAACTTGCGACTGTACTGCTCGTATGTGTGCGTATTGATATATGTATGTATACAATGGGTGGTGCTTTGCAGCACTGGAAAATTTCGGACGTTGCCAGCTCGCTGGAAAGAGAACCAGAGGGGAAGTGATCGGAACACCCTGTGGGCCGGTTTTTGGTTGAGATTTAAGGCGCAAAAGTTGAAATGATTTGAATTAAAAGAAAGATTACAATAGAAAAATCGACACTATTCCTATTCAATTTTACTTTTTAAAATAAATTATTTTTCTGTTCACATTTGTTTTCACACGCAATAAATTCGAACATTCAACTGAAATTGTATCTTCTAGTTAAACTTAAACTTTTTATTTTAATTTATCAATGAATTAATCTACTTTTTACTTAAAATGTTTTATAAATGCATTTTTTAATTTGTTGACTTTTTTTATATACACAATAAAACAACCAGGTGCGCGGGTAAGGCAATATAATTTATGATTTTTAAATTAAAAGCTTTTGGATCCAGTAAGCAAAATGTCCACAGTTTTCAAAAAAATACATCTCGAATGACACTAACCTATTTAAAACCGATAATCCGTTTCCAATTGCCCAGAATAGCGGAATATATCCCTAATTAGCATTAGATTAATAGAAAATATAGTCAAGCGTATAACTTTTATTCGCGTTAAAATAAAAAAAAGGAAACTTTCTCCACCACTAACTAAATTTCTTATAACTTTTGCTCATCAATTTAAAAAATATTTAAAGTTCCGTTACATTTTCCTACAAACTGAAACCGGAAAAGTTGGCAGCTCTCATCTGCGAAAACATCGATAACTCTGCTATCGTCACCTCTGCTAGCAGCTGATAATCGTGCGGCATGATTATCTAAACATTTATTTATTTCAGCGACTCGAAAAAACAATCAAAAATGAGCTTAAGTAGTCGGGTTTTGCTAAATAGATTGGCGCAGCAGTGCGCCTACAAGCGGATTGGTAAGCAGCCAGCTTTCAAGCAGAGACACACATTCATGAAACGTATTTTTTCAGTCACATTCTCCACGAAAACGGCGGAACATGCTGTCGAAAGTCAGGAGCAAAAGAAGGAGGAGGCTCCGGCTGCCACGCCCCCTGTGACCCGTAAGCCCATTATTCCGGCGAACTATCGCTTCGTCTACCCGGAATTCCTGCCCGATCCCAAGGTGGAGTGGCGCAACCCCATCCGCGAGAAGCTGGAGCGCCTGGACATGCTGGACCGGCGCAAGCAGATCGATCTGCCCGAGTTCTACGTCGGATCCGTGCTGGCGGTGACCAGTTCCGATCCCCATGCCGCCGGCAAAACGAGTCGCTTCGTGGGCATCTGCATCAACAGGGATCGCTGTGGACTGCGCGCCCGCTTCGTCCTGCGCAACGTGATCGATCACCAGGGCATGGAGGTGGTCTACGAACTGTACGATCCCACCATTCAGAAGGTGGAGGTTCTCCGCCTGGAGAAGCGTCTGGACGACAGTCTGTTCTACCTGCGCGACGCTCTGCCGGAGTACAGCACCTTCGACGAGAACATGGAGGCGGAACCGCTGGAGGAGGGCACACCGGTGCCCGTCAACGACATCAAGGTCGTGCTGCGACCTCGGCCTTGGCTGGAGCGCTGGGAGCGCCAGAATCTGCGCGGCGTGGCCAACATCGATGAGTATTTGAAGGACAAGCACCGCCTGTCTGCGGCCAAGGTGCAGAAGCCCTGGGAGAAGTACGACATGATGAAGGACTACCGCAGCTCGATTCCCGAGGAGGAGCAGTCGGAGATCTTCGCCGAGGTGCACACGGAACTGCACACGCTGGAGCTGCAGCGCAAGCGCAACAAGCGGAAGCGCACCTTCGTCAAGCCCAAGCAGCTGGCGTAATTGCATTTGTTGTCGATTTTGTAGATTAATAAATTCGGAAAGAATGTTGAATGATAAAGGGTTTATCTAATGCATGATTAGCTATTGAACTAGGCTATATTTTTAAAGTCGCTCTTCTGTTTCTCAAACAATAGTTAAAACTACGCCTACAGTTATTAAAATTTAAATTATAAACTTCTAGTCAATAACAATTTTAAACAGAAGAAATATTTTCAATTTGAAAGCTTTTAAAGAGCACTTATTACACCTTCGATTTGGATAACGCTAAATTAATTAGTTTATTAGTCATAAATGTAGTATAGCTAAACGCAGAATAATTTACAACGCACGTAAAATGATTAATATACGCGATACTTGTAGAAGTTCACGAAGGATATCGTGGCGTTCCAGCCAATAATTGTGACGACCAGGAACAGGATGAAGATAATGGGCAGGGCGATGAGTATGATGCGGGTGTTCTTCAGATGGGGAATGCCTGCGAAAGTAAAACGTGTTATTTAGAGAAAATTTAAGTTCGTAAAGTATACTCACAATTGTATCCCAGGAAGGTGATGTACACATAGTAGCCCATGGCCAGCAGCCAGAATGTGTTGCCCAGGAAGCGGGAGATGAACCACGTCTGGCTGATCAGCCAGTTGTAGAAGAACAGCTGGATAAAGTGCAGTATCATCAGTGGCGGAAAGAAGGCGTTCAGATGCACATCGAAGGCATAGCCCCACTCGATGTCCGGCTCCAGACTATTCGTGCGCAGATACCGATTCGTCACCGCCCAGAAGAACGAGGCAATTATGATGCCCGCGAAAATGCAGTCCACGAAGACCACGTAGAAGATGAAGGAGATGCTCTGCCAGAAGGACAGACCCAGTACATATGCAAAGCCCAGCGAAGTGACTGTTGAAAGGTATACATATTGTTAATAGGATTATCTTAGACTTTAAAGGTGTCATACTTATTAAGCATTTATGCTTATATGTTCTATATGAGTGATTCTTTCTAAAACGTATCAAGATTTTCTTCATGGTCTCAAAACAATATCTAATTTTTATGACAATATCACACCATTTAAATATGATTTTTAAAAAATTTAAAAAAAAAATCATTTGACAGAAGCGAAGATATGGCGATTATATTTTTTTTGTTTAATTTATTTATAATTTTAAATTACGTGGGGTAAAAAATAAATAAAAATACCCAAAAATTATGTTGTTTGCCAAGCTTTCAGATAAAAATAACACCCATAATGGTTCCAGTGCAAAATATAGTCCAAAAATTAAAAAAAAAATGTATATATATAAAGAGTAAATTACTGGGTGTTTGGATTGTTTTGTCCTAGATTGACTAGATACGGAAGTCTAAACAATTTATAATGTGATTATATATATTTTCTAGAATAAGCGAAGGGATATGTCATTACTGGAAAGGATTGGGCAATCTTATTGGCAATTGGTAAAATCAATTAGTTTTTCCCAAATATGTGGATTTGGATGGTTAAAAAAGATGTATTGTCAGATTTCTTGTATCAAGATAAGGTTAAAGATGGTGCTCTATAAGATGTAAAGATGCTTTCCCTTCCCCTCAAGTGGGTAGATGGTTGCCCTTATAACTCACCACATAGACAGACCACCAGGAGCACCAGGAACGCCGGATCGTCGCGGGCGAACTGTGACTTGGTCTGCTTCCGGTAGTTGAAGTTCCGGTACACCTTCTGGGGCGCCACGAAGAGGTAGAGCATCTGCCACAGGGCAAACTCGAAGTCCATCTGATTGAACTTGAGCAGACGTCGCAGGTATTTGTAGCTCTTGGTGGTCGCCGAGAGGCAGTCCCTCCGGTGGTTGGCGGGCGGCGGGAGGGGCGAGTGGAGCCGCGAGGCGCTCGAGTAGCCGGAGACCACCGACGGCGTCGGCGACTGCGTATACTTAACGTGGCTGTATTGACTCATTTTGTTTTGTTTAAAACTAATTTCTAGTGTTTCCAGCAGAGTGGCTGCGCCCGCAGCGCCTCGAAATACCGATTTTCCGTGCTGAATGGGCTAAAATAAGCCAGGAAAAACAAGATGATGTGGTGTCACGATAGCGAACAGCTGATTAGAGATGGAAGCGTGACGAAAATTGTCTAAGTATCGGTAAGCTTAATAAAAATTATGTTAATAATATAAGATGTTTTAAAAATGTAAATATAACATATTTAAAGGAAATAATATTTGTAAATTACTTTGAAATAGGAAGGGAAGTATATGTGGTGTCACGATAGCGTACAGCTGATTAGAGATGGAGCCGTGATCAAGTCTACCTAAATATATCGGTTAATTAAAAAACATATGTATTTAGAATATTAGATGTTTAAAAATTTAAATATTAAATATTTTAAGGAAATGTTACTTTTAAATATTACCAGGAAATATACCTTACATAAAATTAAATATTTTAAATTCAAATTTCTTTACCATGTTTCAATTTGTAATATTATAAATATTAATAAATCAGAAATACAATAAGTTAAAATGTACCGGTAATAAAATAATTTTTTTTTAATATAAAAAACAAACCCCCATCAAGTGCTCATCTCTAGCGAACTGTCAACTTGCTATGTTATGAACCGGCTGCCAAAATATCAGTTCCTTGCCCGACTTCCTTTTTTGTGTACTAAATTTAAGTTTCTGCTGCTGGATAGATAAAATAAATTGAGTCAGATTTACGGCACAAGGTAAGAGCGACTTCCTTTGGCCTTTCGATCACCAATTGCAGGCTTCCGACGCCTCCGTTTTGCAGCATGAATAGATGTTCAAATCCGCGGTTACTGCGCGCGGCGCAGCAGTACATACGTAATCTGCACCAGATGAGGATTCCCTATGCCCGTCCCATGGGCATGAATCAGCGTAACTTCACCCTGGAGCCGCTGGGCAACCGGGAGCTCATCCGCATCCACGGCGCGGAGGTGGTTCCCTTCCTGCAGGGCCTTGCTACCAACGATGTGGCCCGGATTCAGTCGCCCGGAGGTCCTGCCTCCCTGTACGCCCACTTCCTCAACAAATCCGGCCGCGTGCTATACGACACGATCATGTACCGCACCAACAATCCGGAGACCATCCTGGTAGAGTGCGATCGCGAGGCTTCCTCGGACTTCCGCCGCCACCTGCGCACCTACCGCGTCCGCCGGCGCATCGAAGTGGACAGCGTGGACGACGAGTACACCACCTGGGTGATGTTCCAGGACTCGGCGGTGGCTGTGCCCAATCCGCACCCGGATTTGTTTGTAACGCCCGATCCGCGGCTGCCCGCCCTGGGCACTCGCATCCTGGCGCCCACCGACATGGACTGGACCAAGCTGACCAAGAGTTTCGCCGAATTTGGCATCGCAACAGCCGCCTCGGCGGACAACAACTACCAGTTGCTGCGCTATAAGCAGGGCGTGGGCGAGGGCAGCTCCGAGCTGGCGCCGGGCAAATGCTTTCCCCTCGAAGCCAATGCGGATTACCTGCACGGCGTGAGCTTCCAGAAGGGCTGCTATGTGGGCCAGGAGCTGACCGCCCGCATCCATCATTCGGGCGTGATCCGCAAGCGTTTCATGCCCATCCGTTTGACGGCGCCCATCGATGCGGGTTCCAGCCAGGACGTCACCTCCGTGGCCGGAGCGAAACTGGGCCGTGTCCTTGGGTCGGCCTACAATCATGGCGTGGCCCTGTTGCGCATCGAGAAGGTTCTCAACGGCCGTCCCGAGCTGATGATCGATGGCGAGCGCTGCTATGTCGATCGACCGCAATGGTGGCCGGAGGATCTGCCCGGCAAGCGTCGCCAGGCGTTCGCTGAATGACCCACGAGCTGATTTGAACCACTATCTGTTATTTTAGCATTGTTATTAGTGTAGTAAACGTAACCTAGTCATCGTCAAAGTTTGCCCAGTTCCTTGTTTCTCTGTTGGTCTTGCAGGGAATCAGAGAAATGGAGGTCGATGACGATTTCGTGCTGGACAATGAGGCAGCGGAAATTAAACGACTAGAGCTGCCGGATGAGGAAAAGAAGCCCACTGATCCCGAGGAAGATGATGAGCGCATAGCACGCATTGACTTCCTTTGCTCTGGCTGCGAAATGCACGAGATGGTTCATTACTTTGGACGGAAACCGCCGTTTGCCCTGGGGACTAAGTATCCGGAGGACAACTACGTGATGCGGGATCCCTTCCAGCCGCCTCCGCCTCGTTGGCAGACAAAAGCGGAATACTACATCTCACTGGGCGCCAAGTGCTCCATCTGCTCGAAGACGGTGTGCAAGGATCCCGGTTGCAGTTTTTACTACACAGCCACCTTTTGCTTGCCATGCGGCCGGGAAGAGCTCAACAACTGGCCAGTGGAGGCCCAAGCCCGGATTCGAAAGCAACTGTCAGCCAGTCAAGGCAATCAAAAGTAGACTAGTCTGTAATTATTCCATAAATTTGAATTAAATGTAAATTGAATGTAAATTAACGAATGGGTTGTAATTAATGTCTCGCTTTAAAAGCTTATACCAAATACGAAGGGCCCTTTTCTCGTCCTCATGTTAAATTTAAATCCTTAAAAACTAGTGAAAATTTAGAGTTTAAAGGGTACTTATCATTAAACATTCAACTTTATAAATTACTTTAATTTCTACTTAAAATAAATAGTAGTAAATAGTAAATAGTTCTTAGAGCAATCCTTGGCACATTTTTGTCGTTTTTAAAGATCACGGTTATCAGTTTTTTTATATGAATCAAACCAAACAAACCTAAGTTAAAAATAGAAAACTTTAGTTAGTAAAACAAAATTATTTTGGACTCTTACCTGTGATTCGAAAGACAAGATTGCACATAGTTTGTAGCAACAAGGATGGTGTGTTTATCCTCAATGGTGCTAAACATGGCTCGAGATAGTTTTCTATTTAAGCGTATAAGGTCGGTTCTGCACTCAGAATGTGGTTCAGTTGCAATAATTTGCTTAAAGTTGTCTATTCGAATCGCTAAATTTTTATCCAGTTTTGCGCGATCGTCGTCATATGCCAGGAAAACGTCCACCGCCTTAATTTTTTGATATTTGCTATTTTTATTGGAGGCCATAAACAAATTCCAAATTTGTTTGTCAAACTCCATATATTTTTGCTTTCCCCAGGGACGTTTCTTATATTTTTGCAATATATCATAAATCTCTTTATCTGGATTTCTGGGCTTAGGAGTTGCAGTTGGTGGAACGAAAATCTTTTCTATTTCAACGTTTTCACAATCTGGACTCGGGTCATGTAGTATTTCCAATTTCCTTAAGTTAGATAGACTGAAGCTAGCTCTGAGTTGTATTTGTTGATTCGAAAAGAATCTACGACACTTTGGTAAAAGGTTTTTATAATTGAGAAGTCTCCCCGCCACTTGTAGTTTTTTGAACATTTCTCTTTCGAGTTCCAATCGTATTTTATTGTAAACTGTGAAGTCTGTGTAGATATCAATTTTAGTTCCGAGATCATAAATGGTTAAGTTCAGGCCAAATAAAATATTTCGGAAATATCTATCGAATTCCTCATTGTTCGCTGTGTTGTGGGGTCTACTTTGGAAGGTCGATTGTATTTCCTTTAGTAGATCTGTAAACCGTGCATCAGTCTTTTGCAGGGAATCCTTCGTTAAAATACAGTTTGTATAATGTCATGCGAGGTTACAGATACGAATCCTCAAAGCTTACCGTTTCGATAGTTACTTCTACCCTTTTTCCATCTAAATAGGGAACAGTTTTGTGAATTAATCGCTTATATCTTCGAAACCTACTCACCAATATTTAGGAGCAATGCTAAAAGGATAATTCCAATAGTAAGTGCCTGAGTCTTCATTAGACCTGTAATCTTCAACGTCTACCGATAACTGGTTTAAGATACCGGATTACAAATAAATGGAGTAAGATATAATTGGAAATGACACGAGCTATTTGTTTCGCTAAGATACAAATTATAGTGGTGTGGTTTTAGATGAAATTAAGAAGTTTCGAAGTTCTGTTAAACATCAGAAAATATTTTATTAAATATTAAAATAAGGCATGGAAGTAAGTTAAGCGGTTTGTACATTCAGATATTACATTTGTTCCATTTATTTTCGATATATATTTTTTTCTTTTTAATGAAGTTTTATAAAAGAGTTAGAAGACATCAAACAGCAAACAGGGAGATTCAAGTTATAAAGCAATTCATAAAAGTATACAAATTAAATTGTTTCTTAAAATGTAGAGTGCTTTTGGGATGAGTTTTTATAAATGTTTAAAAGTTTAGCAACTTACAGAAATAATTGAGTACTTATTCAATCTTTTTAACGATTTTTAAGAGATGTTTTTGTTTCATAAGGAAAAAAATAGTCCCAAACTACACCCCCTCTTTAAAACTTTTATTGGAAAAGATTTTTGTAAGCTTATCCGTCAATAAAAACTATTTTAGCCTTTTGGGAAAGTGGTTTCCTTCACGGCTTTAGACATTTCTACACACATCGGCAATAAATTAGAGCATTACATGTGTAAGATACCGAACTAGCGACTTAAGTCGAACCTTTGATCAGGGCAAAACACGCGTTAAACACCCACAATTGCAGGGCAGTTCAATGGAACCCGACGGTTTCAGCTGCCTGTCCCACAATTAAGGCATCATTCAGGTTTTTTCCTTGCAAACCAAAACGCTAGTCGATGATCAACGGTCAGCGATCTGCGATCACCGGTCTACGGGCAATTTATGGCACGGTGTCCAAGCAATTGCACAGAAAGACACAGAAAACAAAAAACAATCTTTATCACATTTATTGCAATGCCCCAGGTCTTTTGTCAACGATATCGGGCGAGAGACAAAGGGCAAGCGGGTGCCAAAGGAAAAGGTCAGAAGGTGACCCGAAGGATGCGCAGGATGTGGGCACAAAAGGAGCAACGCGCGCGCGATTCTCTCATCTTCCATTTCGCATCTTTGAGGTCGTCTTAGAGGTCAAGTTTGAACCTATTCGGAAAAATCCTTGGGTCTCGAAATTGCGGGAAACTCGGCTCAAAAGATGTTCACTCAATCTGTTCCGAGTTGTTTGCTAAAATCTCCCACAAACCGATCTTAACTCAAACGAAATCGAGTTGAGTCTTCCAAATAGGGGTTGATTTTTATTTGAACAGAAGACCAGGGAAATAGAGAGCTTCTCTTTGAGTAGATTTCTCTTTTGCTCATTTTTTGAGTTGACCAGAAAATATCCACTTGGGCGATGGCCATCGATCCTTGTCCACGCAGGACATTTCCGGATTGCATTCAATTGTCATCCTGCAACAATTGCGCTTTTCTCTGGATTCTTCATTTGTTTGTCTTCTTCCGATTGCCTGTCACATTTTGTTACTTCTATTGGTTTTTTAGCTCATGTTACCTTCTTTGTTGCAATCTGGAGGATACTGCCTGGATAAATGACCAAAATTGGCCGGGTCCTTCGTAGTATCCATATCCAAGCAGCAGCCGTCTGACATCTTTTGGCGCCCATAAAAATTAAATGAAAATTAAGCGCAAACATGAGAATTGTGTCACATAAATTGTAACGCAGCCTGCACCTTGCTCCGACTATTTTTAGTCCTTCGGGCAGCTGTGAAGGATTTAGCCTCCCCCAGCTCCTGTGTATATTACCCGAGCTACACAAAAATTAGTCCATCTGCAACTGAGTTATGCGCTGCTGAGGTTGCCCCTTGATTAACACATGTCCTGGACAATGCGGGCGTGGCGAACAAGCACCTCCGACGGCATCCCAGATCCAAGATCCCAGTCGCAACCCATATCGAGGTCCCATGTGCAGTGGCCCATCGCCTATATGTTCGTGCCTGCTTTGTTGATGCTCTTAACTCATTCATTATGAATTGGAGGTGTTAAATGTGCCACATGCATCATGTAGTGCTGCTGTTGATCCGATATCATGTGTTGCCGATGGGAGTTAACAGCAAAAAAGGATTTATGTTCAGCTACATGAAGAGATTCCGTTACAATGAGTAATATTATATTTTTATATGTTCTGATTATTTTTGTAGAAATGCGTTCTGCGGTTAAATAAGTTTATTATATTAAAAACAATAATTAACTTTTTTAATGTTTTTTTATAATATTAATTCCTCTTATTTAAATGGGTTTTAACGTGTTAAGTTTTAGAATAAAAAAATATTGATATTATAATAAAAATCTAAAAAAAATTAGCTGTCTTTATCATTTTGAGTTTTTTATTTCTTATACATTTTCTGAATTATTATAGACAATTTTTAATGCATCATTAAATGATAACTTTCCATTCGCTTCAGCTTTCGCTCGCTTTTCATTCAGTAGAATGATCAATTGAATATTTGTCAAACAGAGAGTCCCGATCCCCGATCTTCCAACCAAACGTTACACCCACGAAAACGCATAAAAGATTCATCATGCTCCATAGGGAATGCCACAAGATTATGATCGTGTGCATGTAGAAATCATGGGAACAACAGTCGTTACAAAACGTTGAATCAATCATAAGACGCGCAAATCCTCAAGGAAATCAAACAATGGCGCGAAGATTGGGATCGGGATGAGGTTAGGGTCGAAGGGTAGGGACTTTAAGGACCAAGAGCTAAGGACTCGGGTCGCAGGGTGAGTCAATGTTGCGCGTGCGCAGCGCACGCTCCCGTTAAATGTTTACGCTATTACGCTCAGAAAATCAGGAGCCGAAGGAGCAGGCAAGGAAATGAGCCTATTATAATGCCTTGAGTCCCGACCCCCGACCCCGACCACGACCCCTCGTGTGACCCCGATTTTCCCGAGACGGCGACCCCGGAAAACACAAATCTTACGCGCCAACACGCGACATTCAGATTTCTCGAAAGGGAACCCTGGCATTTGACTCACTGCTGATCCCTTGGAGTCCTTCCCCTTCTCCGACAAATGATTTTCCTATGTCTGCTTCCTTGGGATTTTAGGTTCGGAATATTTGTTTGCTTTCCCGGGAACTGAGAGACCCCTCAACCTCATTCAAATGAGCTCAGCTCCTTGGGCGATATTTGTACTTAGTGTGATCTTTAGCAGCTTGACATCTGCCCCTGGCTCCCGACTGGCGAGTTATGGAGTCATGCCCTAATTTCTGGTAGTTCTTAGTTAATTTCTCAGCCGCTGAAATTTGTTGTGCCCCAAGGAAAGGGTACTCCTTAGACAGCTGCAAGAGTAAGATTTTTCTGAGCTGAATATTTTCATTTTAGTTATGAATAATGTAATTTAGTATTTTATATTTCCACCAAATGTAAAGGATGTAGAACTTATTAATAAAGTAAAATAAAAATTCTAAGAGCCGACTTTTATCGTTCATACAACCCTAGATCAAAGAAGAAAGTACTTTTCTGCGAGTCCTTAAGCTAAATGTCAGCTCAAATTTAACGCCAATTGCACGCGTTTGGAAAAAGAAAGCCAGATAAGAAAGGATCTTGAAAGACATGAATCAGAGCTGGCCCATCAGATGATCAGACTCTGATTTCATGGCTGTCCGCTTAGGAGGACAAAGAGTGGATCGGTCCAATTAGCCCAGATAAAAAACAGCACTCCTCTTAATCCCGTCAGCGTGTGATTGGCCTCAGAAATGGCAAAGCTGCTATCAATGGATGAATGGAGGTATGGTTGACTGGAAAATCTGAATTCTGATTGAGAGAGCTCAGATTGAGATCGCCGGCAATACGAAAATGTCACGCTTATCGGGGCAGAAACATGAACCACGATGGACCGGGCGGATCTGTTGTGGTTTGGCGGCGGAAAGGAAGTCGATGCCTCAGCCGGCAGTCCGGTTTTGTCCTCATCATCGTCGCCTTTGACTGGAGGTTTCGAAGCGGATTGTTTTTGTAGCCGTCGGCCGCTGGCTGTCAGTCAGCTGAGGCCAAACCGGATGGAACTCGAAAGTAATAACAATATACGCACATGTATCCTGTGCCAGGATATTGCGGTGCACTTAAATAAATATTAGTTTAAATTGTAATATTGTAATATTGAATATAATATGATGAACAATTTTAACAAAATATAAAATAATATAAAAAAGGTTTTTTTAATGCGGATTTTATTACATCATTTATTTATTTATTTCAATGGTAAAATACTAATACAATGATTATTTTTCCAAGTGCATTTAAAGGAGAGAAACAGAGGTAGTTAGATTTGCTGAAGTCCCTAAATGAGATGCAGGCGTTGCTGTTACCTCTCCCACTCCTCGTCATCTTTCCACAGGACCTCAACCACCTTTCGGCGATATACTATACACTACTCCTACTCCTACTCCTACGATACCACTTCGATCCTGACCGCGTGCGTGGCCATTGTCCCGACAGCCGTTATTTGAATGACATTTGAATTTTGTGCATTTGCGTTCGCTCGTTGGATTTCAATTGTTGGGCTGTTCTCTGTTCGGCAATCGATGAGTCCTGCGATCGCAGCCAGGATCAGCATTTGATGTGATGAATTCATTATGCTGACAAAGGCTCAGCCTGCAGCAGATGGGGGCTGAAATATGCCAGTAGATCTAGGAATTGCTTACTACTGATCCCCGAAGTGAAATGGAATTCTATTAAGATTACTAGTACTCGATTTTAAGTTCTGCAATTTTAGGATTTTGGGATTGTAAACGTGATAAAATAGAGAGAATAAATAGTATTTAACGTTCAATCACAAGCTAATAATTCTCTGTTTAATTTAAAATTTTAATGATTCTTATTTTTAAAAGTAAATAAAAAACTAATAATTTGAAACATATATTATACTAATTTTTTATAAACGGCCTACTACGTTTATAAGAAATTAGTATATTAAAATAAATTAGCTCGGTCTGTAAGAACCATCCCACTATCCCAAAGCGATAATAATAACTGGAAAAAAAAAAAAATACTCCCCTGTAAAATATTTAATCTTACCCACAAAAAAACTTCCTTCCCCTCCAATTCCCGATAAAGGTCAATTACATAATAATGGCTTCATTTCGTAGATCCGATACACCAATTACCATGTCAACTTTTTTGTAGCATATTTTTTACCCTCCCCAATTGCCATGTTAAAAAGAACTCACCCCATATGCATACCGTATGGATAAAAAAAAGTGCCCTCACATTAAGTGGCGCTAAAAATCAAATTAAGGGTGTTTACCTAACGACTCCTCGATTACGGAACAGCCAAAAAAATATCCGAGGGAGCAACAGGCGAGGGATCAGGATCAAGAGGGGGAACAATGAAAAAACGGAAGTTGTTTTCCTTTCTTTTTTATTTTATGAAGTGTTGCCTTTTTATTGGTGGTTAATTTGAGAGCTCGTACTCGATGTTTGACGAGGGTAGAACCCGATGATGATGGTGATGATGATGCAACAGGCGAGTGATAAAAAGATACAAGGGTAAAAAGGGTTTCGAATGGGGTGAGTGCGTTGGTTTTATTTTTGGGATCACGTCGGATTGCCCAAATGCGTTGAAAGGGTAGAGTCGCCAGTTGGCAGGCGCTCGTTTCTTCGGCTTCGGCTCTTTTTCAAGTTCAATGACAAAGATCTTGCGGTGCCACACGCCCGAAGACCATCTAATCCCTTCACGATGATAGGCCCCTCGGAAAAGGGGGGACGGCGTTCGGCTTAGGGGATTTCCAAAAATAAATAAAAACATTTCAAGCACTTTTCAAGGGTGCACTCGCCTCAATTTTATTTTGTTTTTATTACGCCCTGTAAATTGTAAATTGTACCGAAAGGCAATGATGGGGGGCAACATTTTGGGGAGAGTGCGTGCGACGTTTTTAAAAATAAAACTAACAGACTGTTATGAAGTGTGGCTGAGGAGAGGGAAAAAATGGAGGTTGAGGCCACCAAAGGGGTGAGTTTTCTTCACCAGGCAAAACTTCAAAATGGCGACGAGTTTTAGAAGAAAAAGTTTACGGAAAATTCCCTGAAAAATCAAATATTTCTACGAAGTTATTTCATTTTTATATAAGCAAAAGCAGAAAGTGCTCTGAACTCATACAAATATATGTATTAACCTGATAAGAATCATATATTTTAATTGAATATAGTTTTTCCCAAATTTAAAGCACGTTTCTTCGGCAGTTCTTATCGCGTTTACGTAATGCGTAGACTTTTATTTGCCTGTATAAGCTAAAAACCAAGTCGATTATTTCATAAAGATTAGTTCATAATCGACGGTTGTTGAATTTACTTGTTGAACATAATGTATTCCAAGATTTTTCTGATTTTCGTGATCTACTCTCTGGTCATTTTGGAACCAGTTTTGTTACAGAAAACTACAGAACCGATGAAAGAACTCGTAAAATCCAAAGATCTTCAAATTAGTTCTCTTTGGTCGTTGGTCAGTATAAAAGATGACCTTATAGATAAAAATAAAGAGGAAATTGAACTCCTTTTAAAACAAATAAAAGAAAAAGACGACCTCATAATTACAAAAGATGAACAAATTAGAAACTTAACTGCAAAAGAAGTTACTAATGATGAAATTATTAAAGTTAAAAATGATAAATTCGCTGCGCTTATGCGTGTTTATATGAAGAGGAATTAAGAACTACCAAGCTTTATTTAAAAAATAAAGTAGCAAGAGTGTAAAAATAAAGATAAAATTAGAAGAAATTTAAAGCTGTCAACAATTACCTACGTATTTAAATATTCTAACAAACAGGAAGCAGAAGGTAAATGTATTAAATACAATATAACGAATAAAAACACTTATGCCTAAATTTTTTATTACAGATACTTCAATGGGTTTTGATTAAAAACTTTGTGTTTTCGTAAGAAATAAACTCTATAATTCAACATGTTCTATTCATAGACCAACTTCCTTTTAATTTCTTTATGATCTTTAATAAAATGATTTTTTTCATTATTTCCATAAATTTCTGCCGAATAATGTTTTTTGATTTTGAAATCAAAAGCAGCTGTTCCAATTAGCAACATTTGGTACTCCCAAAGTAACCACCAAAGAAAACCAAATAATGAAAAAGGGTTCGGAAATTTTAACACCTTTATTCAGATGTTACTCCCTCGTTTTGGCAAGAGCAAAAATTATTACAATTTTTCCGGAGAAAAACAAGGGGGAAATCAGTTCCCCTCTTTCAGTAAGGCGAAACGAGGGACCCTTTTTGTCAACCACAATGACCAGCTGAAAAATGCAAGTTAACCCTTGGTAAATCGAAGCAGAAATTTCTGCACTTCACTTTTGGGCGAATAGTTGTCGCACAAATCGGAAATTATTGATGGATGTCGGATGAGCACCTGCAGGGAAAAGGGGAAATTCTGGGGGGGAGTGCAGCTGAAAATGAGAGTGAATCATGCAATTGCCAGATGTCCTTATTCGAGGACGCAAGCCAAAAGGGAGGAGGGAGGACTTAGGGCTGGCTAGAACTTGATTCCTTGGTGGATAGTAGCCAACGGAAACTCGAGTCCCATATCCGCCCATCAAGCATCGCATCGAAGCGTTGACAACTTGTTTCTGAAGTATCGTTTAGCACCTGTAGACCTCCGATACTTCTGATACTGATACATCATCTTCGGGGTCCTCTAATTGCTCACATTACACTCCGTTTCTCTATCCCTACAGCTGACATTTGCACTTCGAACCTAGCACAAAAGACCAATAAGTCGATTTACCCAAACCAAAAGTGCAGGATTCCCGAATCCCAAGTCTTTTCAAAGAAGCAAACACATGTTGCTAAAAAAAAGTATCTCTTACAAAAAAAAAAGTAGGAAAACCGTACCTTACCTGTTTTTTATTCACATGTCGAGCTCATCCCTCACCCTCAAAAAAAGAATAATATCGATCCATTGAAACTATTTGCCAAATGGTTCTCTGTGTTCTTTTCCATTTTTGTTTTCGTATTCCGTTTTTTTTTTGCAACCCTCTATAAGGTGGTGGTGGTTTGCTTTCCGTACCCACCCCGTATCACAATTTGGGTAGTTTGGGTTTCGATTTTTTGGATCGTTTTTAAGGAGTGTTTTTTGTGCGATATTTTTATTGGTGGTAATCGCATTTTTTGCGTGAAATTTCCTCTATTTGGATTGTGTAATAGGCGTTGCTTTGACTTTTTGGCTACGTTTTGATTGGTTTTGATGGCTCGATTAGGGAGGGTTACTATTTTTTATTAAGGGGGAAATGGGAAAGCATATACTATTATATATGTATTTTTATACCCGTTACTCGTAGAGTAAAAGGGTATACTAGATTCGTGCAAAAGTATGTAACAGCTAGAAGGAAGCGTTTCCGACCCCATAAAGTATATATATTCTTGATCAGGGTCACTAGCCGAGTCGATCTAGCCATGTCCGTCTGTCCGTCTGTCCGTCTGTCCGTCTGTCTGTCCGTCTGTCTGTCTGTATCAACGCTGAGATCTCGGAAACTACAAAAGCTAGAAGGTTGAGATTTCCCACACATATTCTTTGGCTTCCTACGCAGCGCAAGTTTATTTTAGCCGAGCGCCACGCCCCCTCTAACGCCCACAATCGCCCACTAACGATTTTAGAATGGGTCCTGCGCCCACATCCTTAAAGATTTCCGATAAGTATAAATGCAATTTTGTTGTGTATGTTTATACCTATCGAAATGTAGAAGACACTTTTTAAATCGGACTATTCATTAAAAAGTTATACGCAATCAAAATTTCTATATCTATCTCCCTCGCACTCCCTTTAGCTGAGTTACGATTATTAGTCGGGACACCAACCCGACACAGCGTTCGCACTCCCTTTAGCTGAGTGACGGGTATTAGATAGTCGGGACACCAACCCGACTATAGCGTTCTCTCTTGTTTTATTTTACAATTTTAAAGAATTTTAAGCAATGTATAGGAGTTGATTAGACTTTGTCAACCAATATTGTTTTTTATGTTTTTTTCTTAAAGTCTAATTATATTCAATTTTTAGGGGGATGATGATGTTACAGCTAACATTTCCTACATAGATCTACAATTTGAATAGAGTGATAGCTTTAGGTCAGTCAGGCAGTTAATACGATTTTGCAGTGAATGTTGGAAACTACATATTATCCCTTTTAATTAAAGTATGCCCCCTGATTGTATCTTTTATTTTACCCTTCCCGAATTACGGCCTCTCCCAGGCTTCTATGATTTCACTGTTGACTTGACGGGGCATCTGGTGGATGTGTTCCGAGGGCAAACAAAAAGTAAAGGCTGCTGGAGGAGTACGGAATCGGGGAATTCAATCGACTGGCCCACACCAAAGTCGGCATTGTTTGTAGCAAACTGACCAAACGAATCCAGCGGCTGGACTTTCTATAGTGCAAATATGGGATAGAGGGTAGAGGACTCTCAGGACACGCGTTTCGTATCTGTGCAACCCCCACACTCGGATGGAAAACTAGAAAAATACAGAAATACATTCACAGGCCGAGGCACACGATGTTGTCAACTTCCTTTTTTCGGTCTCGCCATAACGGATGCTGGACATTATCGATGGAGTGGAGTGGGAATGGAACTGAGGCTGCTATTCGATGGCATACTGGGTATCGGGAAGCCAGAGTCCGCTTGCATATATTTATACCCGTTACTCGTAGAGTAAAAGGGTATACTAGATTCGTGCAAAAGTATGTAACAGGTAGAAGGAAGCGTTTCCGACCCTATAAACTATATATATTCTTGATCAGGATCACTAGCCGAGTCGATCTAGCCATGTCCGTCTGTCCGTCTGTCCGTCTGTCTGTCCGTCTGTCCGTCTGTCTGTCTGTATGAACGCTGTGATCTCGGAAACTATAAAAGCTAGAAGATTGACATTTTGCATGCAGATTCAGGGAGTTCCTACGCAGCGCAAGTTTGTTTCAAAAGGGTGCCACGCCCCCTCTAACGCCCACAATCGCTTATATACGATTTTAAAAATTTCAATATTTCGGAAAAGTAAAAATGCAGTTTTATGGTGATTATCAATACCTATCGAAATGTAGAAGAAATTTTTTAAATCGGACCATTCGTTAAAAAGTTACGGCGGATCAAAGTTTTTATGCGAAGGAGATGGCACTTCTTTTAGCTGAGTAACGGGTATCTGATAGTCGGGGCACCCGACTATAGCGTTCTCTCTTGTTTTAACCTTTTGTTGTTTTTCGTTAACTAAAGTGCCATCAGGGGCAGATGTTTTTTCCATCCCAGTCGGAGTTTTTCTCCTATATCTCCTCTTTTTTTCCATCCATTTACATGTGGAGTGGACACGATGGACGCATTTTGTTTGCCGAACTGTAAAAATTGTTTTGTTACTTTCGCTGTTTGCTGTCGCGAGTTTCCTTAGTTATCCGCTTTGTTTATTTCCCAATGGGATCTGGTGGGTTGGGATCCTTCATGGATCTCCATTCACTATTTACCACCACCACCATCATCATCAACATCATCATTATCTTATAGTTTTCCTCTGCACGCCTTTAATTTTCTACAGTTTTGCATATTCATCAACTGATTCGCTGCAATTAGTTTCGGTTTTTGCCTTTGAATTGCATTTGGAATTTTGTGGTCGAGTGGCATGGTTGTCGACTAGGATGATTAACTATCATGGTGGGCATACAAAATTCCGGTTGAATGGATATTTAAGTTGGCACTGGAGGGGGAGGGAGATTTAAATGTAAATTCCATTTAAATATACATATTATTTAACTAACGGAAATCTTGCTCTTTCATCTAAGCTTGTGCATTCAATAGATGCACCAAAATCAGAAGATATTCGAACATTCACATTTTGCTTTATTTTTTATATACAACATTTTATTTGTTATAGGTTTATATTAATACGACTTTAAGAATAAGTGCAAAGAACGTTCCTTAAAATATGTTATGTAGTATGTTAATTTTACTTATTATTCCAAATAAGTAACAATTTATAAATTCATTTTAAATATTGTACATTATGTTTCAGATTTGTTTTCAATATAATTCAGCTCATACAATAACATGTATTTTTGCGAGTGTCTTTTTTCCGTTGACTGTTTTCGTCTGACACAAACAACAAATCTTTCTCTCAATAACTAAAAAAGATAGGTTTTTAATTTCCAGGTACACTAAATAAGTGTAATTAAATATCAAACCCCAAAAGAAACTCAGGGACAATGCAATTTGACTTTATATGTTCATGTTTTTGAAATACTTGTGAAGTTTGTTTGTACGTTAATTTCTTTTACACTGTATTTTATTTTAAATCGTGTTTAAAAAATATTACAACTTTTTTTAGACCAATTAGCCAATTACTTATAAATAAAATTGATTTTTTTAAATTACATAATTGTAAATACGACCAACTGAAGTAAAAGGTCGTTTCTCAAGTATCTTTAAGACACTGACCACGCGTCTGGGAAGATCTTTTGGTAGGCCAACCCTCGTAATTCACCGGCAGGCACATAAATTGGCCGAATGCCAAAACTCAGATGGTCAGCACACATCCTTAGCCCTTGTTAGCGGCGGCGATGGCCACTTAAGGATTCGCTACACCCACCTCGATCTCGCGGGTCGAGCTCACTGGTCAGCTGTTGGACGAGGCAAAGGGATGACCTCTCTGTCCTTCTGGGCTCAATTCCAGGGAAAAACTGTTTACAGGAATAAATCATCGGGGTGTTCAACAAATCCTTAAGGTGGCTCGCACATGACGTCACGCTTGAGACGCCGAAAGGATCGGCACACCGCTCGTAATTAACCCACACACAGATGCTGGCTAGGTCCCTTGATCCGGGTCCCTTCGACTGATCCCGGTCCTGGCAATTTTCATAATTAAAATGCGTAAAGTTGTGGAAAAAAGGAGCCGGAGAGTTTCGGTAATTCGCCGCTGATCTCTGGATGTGGGCGCCGCCTTTTACTGATGCAATCAGCAGCTCGTCGAAGGATGTTGGCGGGGTGGGATTGCTAATCATCGAGTCCTGCATGTGGCCATTGGCACCCCGGGCGCGTTTTAATCAACTAAACACCCACAACATGTTACCCCCTAAGTAATATATATATTTTTGGGTGAGTGAAAACCCTTGTAAACCCCTTTCCCCTTCAATATTTGCTATTTTGGGTTTCTGTTATTTTTAGTGCCAACGCATCTAAAAATGGCCACCGAATTGTGCACCAAAACTCAATCCGTAACCCACACCAAATCCGGAATACAACCCATCCCAAAATGGCGAAGCCGGGGTGGTGGTTAAACATAAATACCCTATTTATGGCGTTGTTCAGCCCTGTGGGATATACAAATGCCCAAGCCGTTATTATTTATAGGTACACTGTGGTAAAAAAATTAAAATTTTTTAAAAAAGTAAGGTGAAGGAATACTCTTTTACGAAATACAATATTTGAGTTTATTTCATAATCCCATTCTTACCAATTTTAGTCATAAAATCTGTAGCCTATGCTTATGAGTCAAATTTGATATTCTGCATTTGACATGAGTTTTATAATTATTTTTTTCAAAGTTAAACTGGGTTTTTTTCAATAATAATAAAGTTGGGTAAAAAAATATGATCAGAATATTTTGTAATATATTTTAAAATATTTTCTAATTTTATGAATACGTTTACATTTTAACTTAAATTTCAAATAAATTTTAAAAATATAAAAGTAGTTAAATTAAAGCTTCTTTGGTTGTTCAAAGTGCAATATAATTATTTTGTAGACTTTGGTTGGGTTAATAACTGACGATTGAGACGGGGCCCTGGTAAAAGCCCAAAATATGTATTGTGAAAGTGTGCCATACGCGTGTCCTGCTGATCAATCAGAGCTGGGGGAGTCAAAGGTGAGTCAATGGCTGGGAAGGGAGGAGAGCAAAAACAGCTGCATCAAAGACATAAGAGAAGACCCTAACAGGACCAAAATTACACCTTTCAAATGGTCAACAGACGGGCAATTGAACTATTTGAAGAACTCCCAGGTTACAAAGTGGCCAGGATTCTCCTGTTCTCCGGCTTTTTTGTCTATTCCGCAAACAATGGACGGCAACAGGAAGAAAAAAAGATGCTATAAAGCCACAAGCTGAGATAAGAAGCAGGGAACAAAACCAGAAACCTGGGATCGTTAGCTCAGATGAGGACAATGAGGTTGGTTGGGACTCCCTTGATAAACATCTTTCGCTTGCGGCGGCCACAAGCCAAGAGTTCATCCAGTACAAAGGCCAAATTGCCAACTTAACTTCGCTCAAATGAGCAAGGATCTGCAGATCCTTAGATCCTGTCTTTGGCTTTAATCTAAAGGGATATGCAAAATCTAATTTGCGATAAGATCAGGGTCTTTAAATCATCATCTTGACCCTGCATTCACCCTTGAAATTAATTAATTTCAGCCATAAATATCAATTATTGGGGAAATTGAAAAATTTTAATGAGGAAAAACGGCATTTAAACAAAATCTACATGGAAATAATAGAAAAGGGAAGTGCATTCTTTAAACATATACGTACATATATTCAACCACCAATCAGAAGCAGCGCGGGGAAAACTATTTTTAATGAAACAGAGTTTCCACTCAAGAACCAAAAACTGGGAGAATAGAATTTCCCTCCAAGCACGCGCCATTTGGCTGAAGTGCGTTCGACGCATGCGCGCCAACCCCAAAATTTCGAAGATCGATCCCAAGTGATCCCCGATCCCTGAAGGAGACGCCTTGCTGCGTCATCTTCCTGCCACTCCCCCGACTTCTCCAACGCGTGCTCATGAGTTTTTCATTATTATATAATTCCCCTCTTATATGCAATGCGAATTGTGCGTTTTCACGCAAAACGTCAATAATCCATCAAAATTCTGGGCATAGAAATATAGAAATCTAAAGTGAGAGGGAGATTGTCCAATTTGTTGGTTGCGCCCGCACACAAATTTTTATTGTATGTTTTTCCTTTTCATTTAAACAACTTGGGTATTTAGCACATGATGGAGCAGTTCTTCGTTGAAAAAGAAGTATCTTTTTTCAGTAACATCAACTTCGATAAATCATATGGCAGAGATCGCGTGTTGACAGTTCCTTTGGTCAGTTCTCGGACATATGGTTGGGTTTGGGTCTATAAGAAATTAAGGTAGGGTTACTTGTTAAGAGTTTTAAGTGGTCCAAGATGAAAGAATCCCCGGGAACACAAGAATAAGGGTTCAGGATTAAGAAACTTAATAAAGCATATATGAAATATGGAGTTTATTTACTTTATTAACACTTTAGCAAATACCCAAAATAAATTAGAAATCAACCCGACCATTTCAAAAAACTTCAAATATTTAATAATATCTTAATTTTTATTATGTTAATACATAAAAACATTTCGTGGACCTATCTTAATAAATTATTTTTAATTAGCTTAAAAAGGATTTATTTAGGGATTACACTGGGCGCGAAATTCGATTTAAGACTTCGGCTTAGATTGTAAGGGGTAAATACTAATTTTGATCCGTTGCTCAGATTGCGTGCATCTTGGCTACTCTTTAAAAATCTCTAAATTTGTACTTCTTCTTTCGTCAGTTTCAGTTGCATCGAAAATATTGTCATTAGTGCCAAAGGTTGCAAAATAAAAAGATAAACTTGTGAAATTATATTGAATAAATTGTATTTATTTAATTTGATTTCGCTTTCGACTTTCAACTAACAAAATACTGAGAGAATATCAGAGAACGAATTGAGTGTTGTGTGTATACATAGGTTAAATAAGACTAATGGTTATTTTAATAAAACATACTCATTTATGTATATGTTATAAACTATATTTTATTAATTTGACTTTGGACTGTTGGTTTTGTTTGTTTGGTTTTTTCGCTTGACTCAACTTACAAATTAGCTTTAACTTAGGCTTACGTTTCTCCATGCATTTATGATAATTTTTTAAACCGTTTTCAGGGTTTTTAGTCGATTTCGAAAATACAAGAGAGAGTATAGAGAGACAGATAGAAAGAGGTGGCTACAGTTCGATACAGTTAGGATAGATATATAAACTTAGGTCTAGAATTAGCGGCTTAATTGGCTTATGTACAATTTTCGACAACAAAATAGTGTGTGTTTGGAAAACTTAGGCTACGAATATATACAATTCTGGACAACGATTAAAGTGATAAATAATAATAACAAGGTGTGTGTGGGGGACTTAGGAGTGAGCATTCCGGGCCATGTGAACGAAGAGACCGACGGGTCCATCGCACTTCTCGCCGCACATGTTGCACTTGAACACGTCGTCGCAGCTGTGGTAGCCCATGTGGATGGTGTATAGCACGGCGTCCTTGAAGAAGATATCACAGTACTTGCACTCGTAGATGGCCCCCGCCGCCGCCGGAGTTCCGGAGGGAGGAGCTGCCGTCGCCGCTGAGTTCGAGGTTCCGTTGCTGCTGGAGTTGCTGCTGCTGTTGTTGCCGTGGCTGTTGCTGTTGCTGCTGCTGCTGGCATTCGAGCTGTTGCCCGAGCTGGAGGCCGTGGAGCTGGCACTGGTATTGGCCTGCGGCACATGGGCCGTCTCCATGGACTCATCCGCCGAACTGGTGCCGGAGCAGTGCTCCTCGGGCATCGGCTTGCGCCCGGCAATGGGCGAGGATGCAGTGGGCATCTGGCTGCTGCCGGGCACCTTCAGTTGCTCCGGCGAGGTCATGCCGGCCTCCGATCGCAGCTGCAGCAGGGTGTCCAGCTTGAGGACGCGTCCCTTGCGCCGCGAGGCAGTCGAGCTGCTCATCAGCGGCGTGGCCTCCTCCTCCACCTTGAGGTTCATGGCCAGCGGCTGCTGCTGCTGCTGCTGCTCCTCCTCCTTCACCGGCGTTCCCTGCGAGAGATCCATGGCCGAGTCCACCGACTTGCGCTCGTACTCGTCGTCCTGCTCCTCCTCCTCGTTGTCGCTGGGCTGCTGGTTCTGCTGCTGCAGCTGCTCCCGCATTCGCGGCGACAACTGGGCCAAAACAGCGGCCTGCTGCTGGGCGGCCAGCATCTGGAGGTTGAGGTTCCAGTAGGGGAAGAAGGCCATGTTGCGGTTCTGCTGCAGCAGGCTGGCCAGCGGAGGCAGGAGATTGGCCGGGCTGGGCAGGCTGGGGGTCTGATCCACGCTGGCCACGCTCTTGGCCGGTGAGGCGGGCAGCGGGAGCACCGGAGATGCCGCCGAGATGGGCGCCGAGTTGCTCTGAACGGGAATCGGGAATCCCTGCAGGGCGGCGCTCAGCTGGGAGGTAGCTGGCTGAGATTGCTGCTGCTGCTGGGGGGCCACAGCTGCCACATTGGGCTTGCGGCTGCCGCTTCCACTGCCGCCGCTCGCAATGGGTCCACCCGTCTTGCTCTTCGGACCACGACGCGTGCCATAGACATCGATGACCAGCGAGGGATTCGGGGTGCCGTCCTCATCCAAAACCATGCCGGGCTTGTGGCCATACTTGCGCAGATGCAGCTTGAAGCTGTGGCAGTACTTGGTGGCATAGTCGCAGTCCGCGCAACGGTACTGATACACCGAGCTGTGCGACTTGCGGTGCGAATTCAGCATGGACTTATTCACACACGTGTAGCTGCATTTGTCGCACTGGAAGGGCTTTTGGTTCTTGTGCTTGCGGATGTGGTACTCCAGATGGTGCTTGAACTCGGTGACGAAGGGGCACTTGGGGCACTGCAGGATCTTGTCCGGCTTCATGTGGGTGCGGGTGTGGGCCCAGAAGTCCACCTTGGTGATGGCCACCACGCCGCAGGTCTTGCACTTGTAGTTCTTCATCTTGCCGTGCGAATTGTAGATGGGCATGCGGATGTTCGTATCGTCGTCCTCGGACTCGGCCATGTACTTCATGTCCTCGCTGGAGTTGGACATCTGGTCGTGCTCCTTCTCCGGCTCCAGATTCGATTGGCTCGACTTGGCCGGCGACTTGGGCGGTGTGACATCCATGGGCGGTGTGAGAGCCTGCAATTTCTCGCTGTTGTTGCTGGTTGCAACGGCAACGGGAGCCGCGACGGATGTGGGCGTGGGCTGGGGACTGGGTCGCAGGTTTCCGCCATAGAAGTGCTGCATGGGATTGGGCAGACCAGGCGGCGTCAGTGGATTAAAGCCACCCATCAGATGGTGGTGATGGTGATGCTGCTGCTGGGCTGCCTGGAAATGCTGCTGGTATTGCTGCTGCTGCAGCAACTGTTGCTGCAGGCTGGCATCGTAGTGCTGCAGGCTGTTCTGATCGTTTTGACTGGGCGAAGGGGTCATGGCGCAAAGAGTATCCATGGGCTGCTGCTGCTGGTGTTGCTGCTGCTGCTTGAGGAACTGCTCCAGGTGATTGGTCGAGGGTATGGGTGACTGGCGTGGACTGCTGGCCACGCTGTTTCCATCGAGATGGTGACCCGGCTCCTGTTTGATATTGGCCGCAAACATGCTGCTGTACCAGGCGTTGTGCTGCTCGTAGTTGGTCGTGGCTGTCGTCTCCCAGTTCTGCATCTTGGCGGCTCTAGACGGCTGTAATGGGAAAGAAAAGAGAGAGAGTGGGGTTAGTGGGGCTTTTCAATCAGTGCGCCTGCGTCGTGTTTTTTTGTTCTCCTTTTTTCCGCTTGTTTTTCATTTGATTTTTCCTCGTTTCTTTTTCTTTTTTTTTTGCGTTTTGCGGCACCACCCCTACGAATGGCACGCCAGGGGTGGCTGGCCACCCACCCCCAAGAATGGGATTTGAGTGATTTCTGAACAAAATGGAGAAATATCCTACCGTTTCGTGGCCGCTCTGTGTGTTCGATTGTATCAAAGTGTATTCCAAATTTTTCGGGATTTTCGTTAAGGATTTTCGCTGTGATGATGGTGATGTTGTCGCTGTGCTAACAAACTCGTGACTGACTGAGCAATTGCAACGGGCATTGGCTTTTATGCGACTCAGGTAGACGGGCGCACGCGTCAAGGGATTAGATGGGCGAAAGGTGACGGGAAGTCAGGTACAGGTCGTCGATATGGAAATCGCGAGGATCGGGGATCACGGAGCGCGGATCGCTTGATCCATTCTGGATTAGAGCAGAAATTGGTGCGGGACAAAACAAAAAATTACGCGCACTTGGATTTGGATGATCCGGGAGCTTAGCGGATGGCCAGCTTAGCAGCGAACTGCGAATTTTCCCTCGGTTTTCTATGGGGATTAAGTTGAGTCCGGCTCGACAGCAGGAGTAGGCAACAAAGGAGGCTGTTTCATGCTTACTAATAAAAAGCAAAAAGGATTGCGGGATTTAACTAAATTAACGGATCACAGCCGCTTACACCTGCGGGGAATCTCTTTGGGCCAAACAAATGGCCAGGCTGACTAAAGTATATGCAATTCCATGGATTATTCTTTAATTATTTCATTATTTTATAAGTGAAATATAAGAAAGACAATACCTATTTTCTTCAAAAACTCATTAAAAAATTATTTCACACTCTAAACCTATTTTCCACTTAACTTTTTATATAATTCTGCTGCTTTCAGAAATACCCATTTGAATATTTTCGAAACAAAAACGTTTTCCTGGCCTGCAATTTTCCGCTAGACATTTCACTTTGATTTGCGTAGTTCTACAAATAATTCTCGCATTAAAATTTTTTGTTCTGCTGCATTTGCCTATTTTTTGAATTTCTCAATTTCCAATTTCACGCCGAAAAATTGTGCAGTTGCTGCATTTTTGGGTAATTGTTTGTGCTTTTAAGTAAATATTATTAAAAACGCAAATCGCGAGGGGGGAGTGGGGTGTGTGGTATATTATTAGGGGTTGGGGTTGTGCTATCTGGCAGCTAAAATATCTACAATACTTAGGCATAATTGATGGTTCAGGAAACAGAAAGTGCACACAAAATAAAGCTTAGCATATTTATTTAATTTCGCTATTGTGGATATTTTTAAAGAAAAGCCAAAATTAATTGCTGTGCGAGTGTATGTGTGTGCATGAAAGAAACAAAGAGAATTTTTGCCTTTCGTCTGGCAAAAGGCTTTTTTGTGCCATGCCCAACAACAGCAACAAAGCCAAACTAAAGGCCAAGTGTAAAATTAATATTACGCCGGGCAGGGGCGTGGGGAAAAGGGGAGCAGGGGAAGCAGGGGAGGGGGGTGGCCACATCGAGTGCAGCCAGGCAACCGAAACTGCAAAAGTAAACTAAACATGTGCTAGTCGTTTTTGGTCCCCCACCCCAAACACCACCCGCCCCCTTTTTACCCCTCTAAAAATATCATGAAAATGGCAAAAATGGAAAAATTCGCAAACGCAGAAAATGCGCCACAAAAAATGTTTTTGTTGAAAAATCCGTACAAAAAGCAAGCCAAGAGCAGGATATGCCAGAAAATAAACGTGTATATATGGTAGCTATATCTATGGTACCATATAGCCTGCATATATTGTTGTTGGCTTAGAACAACTTGTTGTTGTGCCTGGTAAAATGCAATTTTTTGGAGCCTCACTCGCTTAGGGAAAACTGCACTGCTGCTGCTGCTGCTGAAGTGATTCAATGTCATTCGGGGTTTATAAATATATCCCGTATAATATGTGTACATTTATTTTTATGCGCCTAACAAAGCCCCATTTGTTTGATTTGTGCTCGGTTCTTTTTGTCAGAAAACATTAAAACTGTCGGCTGACAATCAATTCCGCCGACTGTCTATGCAAGAGATCTTGTGATGATGATGATGGTGGGTCCTAAAAAAGCCCCGCCAAAGGCCGCCTCACATATTCATTATATTTGAAATGCATTTTGGCAAGTGCCAAACTATTTGCCATTAAAAAATTGCCACGTTGACTTTGAATTATAGTTCGATGTCTAAATTTAAATTATTAAAAAAGAAAAGTCGAAAATGCATTTGCCGAATGAAGAGCGAAAAGAAATGCTAAAAATTGACGGGGGGCTGGGAGGCAGGAAGGCGAAAAAAAAACAACATGAAAGTCGACATGTAAACAAATAAAATTAGCTGTCAGGCGTAGAGGGGGGCGTGGCCAGAGGCGGGGTCTGGGGGGATTCTGTGGGGATATGCGCTGCAGTTCTGGGCAAAAACAGACAGCGCGGGCAAAAAACAAGTTCACCCAAAGATCGGCCAAAAGCCAGACAGATTTTAAAATATTGTTTTAGAATTTTTGCCGTTTGCATTTTTAGCAAATGATTTAGCACTCGGTGTGTGTGTGTGTTTGTGTTTCTAAGGTTAGATAGAAAAAGAAGCACTCGACCACAAACAACAAGGAAAGGCAGAAGTACAAGAATACGAAGAAAGTTGGGGACTTGGGATGACAGATGAAGCTTAATTCTTCATCGGGATTTAATGAAATAATTAAATGTTTACTTTCGCTTTTAGGTTCAAGGAATTTAACTTTTGTTAAGTAACCATGTTTTTTAATCCAAGTTTTAAATATAGATTTAAAATGTGTTCTAATGAATTTCGAAAAACTATTAATCATTTTAGAACGTAAAATCTCTAGAAAACTGTGTATATTCCTGAATACCTCAACAATTTGCCATTTGCCCCCGCAAAAGCGATTTGCAAAACTTGTTTATTTGTTTATCCGTGGTAAGCTTTTCGCGATTTCCACCTGCATGTGTTTTTTAGGATTTATTCGAGGTCAAATGCAGTGGAGAACTAGGATATATTGGATGGTAAACCCCATTTACTTACCTTGGGGACGCTCCAGAGGAATTCTCCGGGAGAATTGGGAAACGGGAACCGGGAGCACGGAAGTTTTTTCCCAGCTCGCGGCCTCACTCTCTCTCTCGTTTTCTCTCGCTTGACCGCGGCACACGGTTACCGTTACCGTTAAACCAACACAACGCACCGTGCGTGCGAGGGGGAGCGGCGATGTGGGGGCTCCTTGCTCTTCGTTTTTGTCTATTTTTTGGGCCTCGCTTTTTAGCTTGCTTTTATGCTTTCTTTTTCGCGGAATTCGCGCATGTGCGGAAAACCGTCGTTGGCCACAAAAAATGAGATTGTTGGGTGACTACTTTTTACTTGATTTATTTCTTTATTTCTTTTAAGCACGAACACGGAGTTTTCTTTTTTTTTGTATTTGGGGGCAATATTTGTTTTGATGGCAGCTACGTTTCGTCCTTTGGAGTTTGTGAGTTCTGTTGTTGTCAGGAGCTCTGCCTGTTGGTGCTGGCGACTTTCGTTTTCGGGACTCGGAGAACAACTGACTAAACTCGTGCTCAACGGGCTCTTCTAATAGCTAAAAATCTGCTCCTCGTAGTGCACTCGCCAAAAAAGAACTCAAAGCGGGTCCACTCAAATCTTCTCAATTGCAAAGCAAAGCAGAAACAAATGGCAGAACTGCAACAACACACAAAGGCGGGGGAGCGGAGAGCCGCCGTTACACGGAGAGCAGGAGAGAGCGAGCGAAAACTCACTCGAAACGGATGCTAGCTGTAAATGTGCTCAGATTTCCCCCAACCCCAAAAACAACACAGCATCCCCTTCGTTGCTTTCTCTCTTCCACTCACTCACCCACTCTCCCTCTCTCTATCTCTCTCATTTTATCCTTTTGCATTTTCTGGCGTTGCATTTTGGCCGATTGCAGCTGCCTTTTGGCTCTTTGCCGTTTTTTGGCATCTCCGCTTCACTATCGATTATTGATTTCTGGCCCCAAAAACAGAGAGAGAGGAGAGGGATAGAGAGCGAGGGGGCCGCCTTCGCCAATTGTTTTTTGGGCAACTTTAAGCCCAGACACATTAACAACTTAGCCAACTGCAATTTGGCCGATGGAAAGTTGGGGCCGAGCAGATTTCTTGTTGCTTTAACACATTTCCGTGTTGGTGTGCGTGATGACTTAATTTTGGGAAAGCTTTGCCACAATTAGGATTAGGATTCGAAATTCGGTTCTCCACAAGGTAGTTGCTTTTAAATAGGGACATGGGATCGTGTTAAATTGTAAATTCATTTGGGAAAATGAATATATTAGCAGGAGATATTATCTTTATTTCTGTAATATCTAGGGATTGCTAAAATCCGTTTTTATTTGAAATGTTTTACCATTTAAAGATATTCTTGGTGATAATATAAAAATTATTAACTTACAAGGATATGGTAAAAATTAGTTTAACCTATAAGTTTTGCTAATAAAAGCAAATTTAGGGCTTAAAAGGAAAGTTATATTTGTACTAAAGTACTTTATTTAATAATTAATGTAAAATAGTTGTATTCTGAAATAAAGGTTCCTAAATAACAGAGCTAACCAAACAAAATTGGTAAATATTAACGTTTTCCAACAAGGGATATACATAATTACTCTCGAAATTAAAGTGCCTTTGGTCATGCTATTCATATCCTTAATTTATATATTCATTAAAATTGAAATATTTGGACTAGGGGGCAACTGGGCGTTGGCCGGGGTGGGGGGAAATGTAAAAGCAATATTTACAAAACAAACGACAGCCCAGAAAGCAAACAAAACGCCGCCGAAATGCAAATTACACAAGTTGTTTGCAAATTCAGAGGGATATGCGAAAAGGACTTGCATGCAAGTCTACCTGCTCGTGGTGCAAAGGACAGACCTGCCATTGACGTTTCTCAACATGGCCAACCGGATTACGAACTGCAACCGGACTTAGCGAAGAAAGGATTAAAGGACGCGAAACTACCTGATCGGCCCGCCCAGTTCATTAATCCGCGCATCCGAAGAAGTGCGACTCGAACTAGAGTGATGTGGATTTAAAAGCGATTTAAAAGTTGGCCCGCACAGGGCATAATCCAACATTACGCAGTACCCAGGATCACGAGGGATCAGTGCCGTTGATCCGCAGGATCCAGTTAGTCCCGTGCGATTAGCGCTCGCTGATCAGCCCGATTAGCGCTGCTTAGGCGGGCGGGTGTGGGTCCTTCGCGATCCCTGCCTATCCCTTTGGAAAGTTATGTAAAGTTGAAGTTAAGGACGTGCATAACAAATAAACCCAGGGACCGGCCGTCACGCTTGACCTTTTAATTGAGAGTAGTGATATTATACCTATCTGTGATCCGTGATCTGAGATCCGTGATCTGGGCAAACACAAACATGCTGACGATGATCATGATCGTCTAATTGCCGAAAGTCCCTGGCACGTATGCAAATGATCCTTAACCTTTGGCCTGCCGCTGTCTCAACAGAAGAAGATCCTTCGAGGGGAAGATCCTGGCATCTTTATCTCCTGATCTTCACATCTCGCATTCCCCTATATGCAAATTCATTCCTCAAGAGTGCAGCCAAGCGGTTGGGATTTTGTGGCTGACCGAGTTGCCCCTCGAGAGCGGATCTCATTAGGATCCCTTTTTTGTGTTTTGATTTGGCGCACTCTTCCCGTGACCTTTGTCCTTCGGCCTGTTGAGATATCACCTTGAGTTGGTAAGCTGATTTCATGCCAAGGATGATTTGCCATTTCACTTGAGTTTTTTCCTTCTCGAGGGTTTCTCTTTTATTTTTTGTTGGCTGTTTTCGTTTTTGTACGGAGATTTAGCTCTTTGATCTTAAGTGCAAATTGGTTTTGCTACTGTCCAGTAGAGAGTATTGTGAAAACAGTTTCGTTTTTAAGATTTTGAAGCCGATTAAAAAAAGCAGGAGTTTCGTTTTAATAAAATTATATTATTTCTTACAAATTAGAAACATTTTGGAAACATTTATACACATCTAAATAATATTATTATTGTTATTTTACGAGCTAGTTTAATATTATACAGAAAGAACATTAAAGACATTTTTTAAATTTATTTTTTATGCTAGTCGTGATTTCCATTTCAATATTAAAGAACTATTCAGCATGGGGTTCCTGTGTTCCTTAGGTAGCAAAAAACACTTGCAAATCTCCGCTTCTTTTGCCGGCAAATTTTGCACACTTCACAGCCATGTCGCGACCCTTAACAAGCCGCAAAAATTAGCATTTCGCATAAATCAGATGTGAAAAGTGCTCGCGACGTTACGCCCACGAAAAGGGACGAAAATGCGGGAAAATTCCGCCGAAACCGAAATGTTATGCTAGACAGGATAGTTGAGGGAGGACAGGCGTTCGCCCAACATCCGTAAATCCTTTTTTAGCACGAAAAACCGAAGGATTAAAAAAGGAAACTAGAGCAGAGGACGGGGACAGGGCGAATAGTTGCTCTAATTTTCATTGTCCGCCTTAATGGTTACGCCGTAAAATTGGCTATGCGGCGAAACAAAAGCGTGAAGGACAACGGCAGGACATGGAAGACAATCGTCCGGTGGATTTCCAGCCGACACGCCACGAGATTTTATGAAGGCAACTCGCTTTGCATGTTGTCTTCTGAGCATTTCGCTTCGGTCCCGGTTTGTTTTGGTCAGGTAAGGCCTTCGATTAACAATGAAAATAGCTGGAAAATCGCGAGAAACTTCTAAAGATGCCCAGAGATGCCATATTCGGCCAGTCTAATGGTCATTAGAGCGGATCGCTCTACATACAATTGTGCCCGGGACTTTGGTCAGAACTTAAAAAACGTCGCAAAAAACTCACTTCCGCGTAAGGGATCCTTCTTCTTTTTTTGTGGGCGCCATAAAATATTTAGTTTTTTACGACCAACGGAGAGCAGGTAGAGCGCTGCCGTTTTTTGTGCGCGACCTTAACCCTTTCACCATTAAGAAAAAATCGCATCCTGGCAGTGTCCTTGCCAGTTTCCCTCGAAAGGCCCACAATTCCGTGTGCTTTGCGTTTTCTCTCCTTTTTGTTTCCAACTAATGTCTGCGTCTTTGTGTTCTTTATGACGCCTCGGTTGTTTCTTTTTTATGGTGTCCTTTGTCCTGCGAGCCCCGTTGCACCGCCAAATCCCTACTTCCTCAACCCTTTTGCGGACGAGAAAGTTGGTTTGGTTCGCACTTTTTACGAGCCGCGATCTTCTCGGAATCTCCTTGGTCATTAGGCGAAAGGGTTAAGTTCGATTCTGGCTCTCTCGGTGGGTTTATGGGGTGTATTCAAATTCAAAGGGTTAAGGCGAGTGAATTTTAAAACATTTTACTGCACGGAAATTACTGAAATATTTAAAGGAAAATGTAAAAAAACCAAAAGTGTCATGTAGGAATTTTTTATCATACCAAAATGAATTTTTTTATTAGAGCTTTTTCTAGTATTTTACAACAAATTTTTTTTTATTTTTAAAATAAGTACGACTTATACATAAAAGTTAAGGATGCATAATACTATCCGCTTTCTTAGTATATTATATATTCAAAAATGTTGACATATTTCTTAAAATCCAAATGTTAAACATATAATATTTTACAGCGATTAATAAAAGTAAACAGAAAAGATTTAATATCGAAAGGGAAATCATTTTAATGGTTCGTCCACAAGTAACGGCTGTGGAAAATTCTTGAAAATCCCACAAACTGTATTCGATCCTCCTGGCTGAACATTTGGCGCGATTACATTCGTAATTCGCTGGAAATTAAGGCCACTAAGTCGCCAGCGAAATGCATTCGGACATTGGACAAATGTAAAAAGGATTTTTGAGCCCGGCCATTGTTGTGCGTCCTGGGAGGACCTAAAAACGAACCCAAACCAAATCCCGAGCTTAGGCAATCGGCATTGGGAAATAAGCGCCAAAAATGTACCACTCACCCACCCCAGAGATCCTTGGCCGAAAAGGACGATGTGCCGTCTAATCAGTCCACATTTTCACACTTTCGTGACCCCTGCGGCGCTACAGATGCGGACCGGGGGTTGGCCCTTAGCCATTGGTCAGGGATAAAACAATGTAAAGTAAAAATAGAATAAAAATAAAATAAAATTGGGAACGCGCGCCAACGTCCTGGTCAAATGTGACCCCTTGTCAGCGTCAGGCAGAGGTTAAAATTAATGCGAATACTGTGGATGTGCGGGGAAGTTGCATCAATTCGGGGTCACGGCTAAGACGCCTCAAGGAGAGCTGGCTGAAAATATATAATAATGTGTGGGCATAGGGGTGGCTAGGGTCAAATTTATGGCTCGACATTGAAAACTGTAACAGTCGAGCGAAGGATTTTTGCAGCGCTCGGTCGAATTTGCGCTTCATTGTTTTGCATGTTGTGAAAAATGGTTCGATTTAGAGATATTCAGGAGGTGGGGTTCGTCGGGTTAGAGCGATTTTAATTGACCATTGGGTGACCCTCCCCGCCCCTCCTCCTCTCACCCGGCCTGACCTTTTTCCGTCTTGACATTCGGAAATGCCGTACTCCGGGCATTTGAATAATTTTTCATTGCCATTCAGGTTTGTTTTTATTGCAAATGGCATTTAATTGTTGACCCCTGAGTTTCCCACTCGACCGAACCGGAAAATGTAACGTATTTCTCCTCGTCTGCAAATCGGCAGCTGGAAAACTCAGCTCTGCTCATTTTCCTGCCCAGCTCGAAGCTCCTGCGTTGAGCCAAGGAATTAGCTAATGGCCAGGCCAGTTTGGCGCAAAATGTCGGTAATGGGCCGGCGAACTAAGCCGGAAAACGTACGGCGCAAATGCGAATAAAAAATTGAACTTCTTACGATAAATATGCGAGCCTATTAGTCGCACAGTCGCAGTCGCCATGCCAAAAACACGGCCAGCAGGCTTTTAGCCCAGGGCAAAGCCCATGTCAAGCGCTGAATAAGTAATTCTTTTTCTACGATTGCGACCTCCATCAGGAGGACGACGATTCCAGGACTCGTTTGGCCAAGGTGTGGGCGCCAAGAACAAAAGGCATAAAACGTTCCCACGGCAAAGGACAAAGCAGAATATTTTATTTTCTAATGAATGCGCTGAAATGCCAGATTCCGGATTTATTTGGCTGCAGGAATGAATCCTGGCAAAAAGGATACCCTGTAATAAATATAATTTTAGATACAATTTAGAAACTTCTAGCGTTCAAATAACACGAAAATAAAAAATAAAACGTTTTTTTTTTTAATTTTGCATTTTATTCAAAATACTTTGAAAATCATATTTAAATTAAAATACAACTAATTTGAAAAGTAAAAGTAATACAAAATAAATAAAGTACAAACTAAAAAATACTAAAATAAATATGATAAAATATAATAAAGAAAGATTTATTCTCCACAGATGTGCCGCCAAGCTATATTCTCGTATTATTATTATTATTATTATTGGCAAACTGAACCCATGAATCACTCAGAACATATCCTAGCTACTCCCCAAAAAAAGAGGCTGCATTACCACTTGGTTCTATTCCTCACATAATCCCCATATACTGCTCCCTCGCATCCCCAGAATCTTTTGGGCTTACCGTTAGAGTGTAAACACCACTGTCATTTATTTTCGTATTATCATAATGAGGACTCGTATATTTTTATGTGAATTTCTTGCTTTTTGTGCCAGAAACATTCACCAGCAAAAACCAACCACCCAGGAGGGGAGTTTGCCACCCCCTCACATGTCACTCATTTCCCGCATGTGGGTGTGTGTGTGTAAAAAAGGCACCCGAGCTAAAATAAAAGTAAAACACAAAAACCGTTTCGCATTGGCAATTTGGTTTTGTTGTTGTTAAATTATCACCCAGTTCGGGGCCATATAGAAACTATTTATCCACCCCAAAGTGGCGTGGCTTGACTATTTATGCATTCTCCCACCAACCCCCCCTTAATTCCAGAAACTTTTACAGGGGCGTAGAAGTTTTCTGGGAGGGAAAACAGTATAAAAAATATGGCTACAAAAATCATTTCTTAATCATTACTATTTTTAACTCTTATATATAGATTTACTAAATAAAATGTTGAAAAATTAGGTTAATGTTAGCTTGTACTACATACACAAATCTGATAAGGAAACTTTTTCTTTGTAACTTAAAAATATACTTTTTTTAATAGAAAGTTCAAAATAAATAATGAACTGTTTTTAGTTATATTTTTGTGAAACTCATACCCTTTTGTCTAGGACTCTGTTCCTCTATCTCTGCAATCGTCGTTCGCTGTTCGGATTTTTTGATTCTTATTTGTTTTTGTCTTAGCTTTACTCTTTTACTTCACTGAAGCTGAGTAGCTTCAACTTTAATTGATATTTAGTTGGCATCAGCAATATAATATCTTAGCAAACTATTTTTATAACAATCTTAGAATGGCTTTGCTCACCTTTTTTTGTGGAATATTCAAGAGCAGCAGTCGAATTCTTATGCCTTCTTAAATTTTTCATTCTTTTTTCTTTGTTCCATAGCTCAATGCTTATCAGCAAATATTTTTACACCGCAAACATTTTTCCAATCCCCTGATTAAGCAAATTAAGTTCTGTATAAGTCGTGTAAGCAAGCTAAAAGTCAAACAAGATTTGTTTAACAATAAAAAAATGTAAATATGTGTATACCGAAATGTGGTCGTTTCTGTTTGTTCGCACTGATAAAAATGCAAATGTTTTGATTTGTTTGCCAATTGGTCAGTCAACTTTTTGCTTTCCATGGAAAATTTCGAAAATTATTGTAGATAGCGAGAAGAACTAATGAAGATGAGCTGTACCATTTCATATACCTATAATATTTGACGAAATATTAAATCATTGAAATATATTTGAAAAACAGTTAGTTAATTAAATGTATTGTAAATGTATTTAGTAATGATCTAAACAAGTATTCAGATTATAATTTAAATTCAATTTAAGACCATATACAAAAATATGTAATGATGTTTGACATTGAGGATCTATAACACTAGTTTAAAACTTTACATTTTTTTTGAGGTAAGCCTTGGAATATTATCGTAAGTAATTATAATTGAAGTTATTATTTTAAATTTTAACTTTTTTCACTTCTATATTCTTAAACTGTTAATTGTTTTCTGGAATTTGTGTATAGTTTTTATTTAAGATAGTCGTATTCTTCTGTGGTAAAACTTGTTCAGAATCCGTAAAAGACAGTTCCAGCAAAAAGAACAGATTACAAATTACAAAAGCTTCCGATTTTATTATGTTAAAAAAAAGTGAACTAATCGGAAATATCATGAACTACATGTTCTTTAGCTCCTACACATGTATACTTGTATAACAACGAGTGATTAGTTGGCTTTTGTGACGTAAAATTCAAGCGATAAGGATGACTTTGAATTTGAAATTCAATTCAAATTTGAAAATAAAATTGTATATCGATTTAAAATAAATTTTTCTTTACCAGGGTTATTATAAAAGTATTCATATAAATTTCGTAAAATGCAATATATTCCTTCGGAAAAATTTGTCCAGTTCTTTATACAACATTTTGTAATACACTTTTTATACCCGTTACTCGTAGAGTAAAAGGGTATTTTTTAATTCGAAATATTGTTTTTTATATGAACAGGGCCTTCAAGCAAATGGGGATAAATCTGTAAGTAAGAGTATTTAAACGAAAATATTTGGAAGAAATGGTTTTTGTATATTTACCATTTTAAAGTGGGCTTCTTTATAATCTCTTCGTCAATCACGGGGGCTCTCAAGGTCTATAATTTGGTTATCTCTTACTTTTATAATTTCTTCTTGATAATTAATTCTTGCAATTACGTTATTAATTTGAACATCTTTGTCTTTTAAAAGTTCGTCTTTTTCCTTTATTTGTTCCGAAATTTTTGTAATTTGTACGCTATTTTTTTGCAGGATATAATCTTTATAATTGATTAATTCCCAAAGAGCATCAATTTCAAAATCTTTAGTTTTTATGACTTTTTCTATATTTTTTAACTGTTCATTGTTTTTTGGAGTTTGTATATGGCTTTCTGAATCTGCTATAGATATCTCCAGCAACAAGAACAGGAAAATGACAAAGGCACCCGATTTCATGATGTTAAACATGTGAATTTTTCAACCGACAAATATGAACTAATCGGAAACGAAATAAACTATATGTTTTTAGCTTATTCATGTGATAAGACGGCTTTTATGACGTGACATTCAAGCGATAAGAATGTGGATTACTTCTATATTTGATAATAAAACTATGTATATGGACAATTCCAGGAATTCGCTAGGGACCTTTGCACAATTATAAAATGATTTTAATTTTAATAATGGGGCTTACTTTTCACTCTTCCCAATCTCTATTTTGTGTAAAAATGTTGATTTTGTCCTAAAAACTAACTTTTACTTATGTCAGTTAAATTTTTTACAATTACAGTTACAATTAATCAAACTATATTCAATTGTTTTAGTTTGGCATCAAAGAAATTGGAAACTATCATCAGGCCAAAATTATATAAGCGTTTTCGACTTGGTGGACTTTCTATACCACATTACCAAATAAAAAACAATGATTTTTTGGAATTTAGTGTTTTTTATAAAAGGTGGTTACGCAATCAATGAGACCAAGAAATGGCATTGCATACTTTTTCGGGTGATAGAACAAAGCCGGCGCGCCGGCCAATAAAATTCTACGAGCTTCGCCATTTCTATCAGCGGCCACACAAAAACTAATTCCACATAATGGGCCAATCTACATAAAAAATCGCTCGTTCGCTCGGCGGATTCTGGATTCTGGACTCTCCTACCCTCATTCCTCGGCGGCCGTCAAAAAATCGATGAGCGGAATGGGAATGAGTCAGTGAAGCTGCCACCCCCTGCATAAATTTCCAAATAATGTAATGCTAAAAAAAATCCGCACATGAGTGCGAGTGAGAGCTCAATGGCTGAATGGGCGAAATCGGGGGAGCAAATAGAGTTCGAAATCATGAACCAAACAAAATGAAAATCCACCCTCGAAAAAAGTTGCCAACGTTTTTTCCGTTCGTTTTTATTTTGTTTTCTTTCCTCCCCCTTTGTTTTGTTTAAGTGGGCAAAAAAGAAGAGCGCAAAAAGCACTGAGTGGGTGGGTGAGTGTTTCTATGTGCTGGCGAGGGTGAAAGTATTTATTTGGGTGTGTGTGTGTCTGGTTGGGCGATGAAAGTACACTTTAAAAAAAAGATAAATCTTTTTTGGATCTATCTGAAAGCTAAATAAAGTGATAAGGCTGCACTAAAATATATAACATGATAATACGATCCATAAATAATTTTTTCCTAATTTTCTAGAATATATATCTTGTTTTGGAGGAACCAAATTTATTCCGATATCTAAATAAAACACCAATTTTTCTGAGTATAGTGGATGGTTGATTCTAAGAGACTGTTTCGCTTTGTTTGCAAAACAATCAAAAGCGAACGGAGTCGCCATGTTCATTCGTAGTTTCCCCCCTTTTCTTCTGATTTCGCTACGTTGACATCGTTGGCGACATTAAATATTGCTAAGCGTTCTTTCTTTTTCACTGCCTCACCGCCCTTCCACCCAACATCCACCGATTTCCAACGCTTTTCTTTCTTCCCTTTTTTCCGGCCAAACCAATTTCAAGCATATTTTTATGAGTCCTCTGTGCAGGCGGAGGGGTCAACAAAAGTCCACTGGGCTGGCAGGCGCAGCAGCTTTAGTTTATTTTGCAAACGTGTGCCACCGGCCACGCCCCTCCCCTCCCTCCCCTTCCCTCCCCGACGATGCGGAGCCATGTGCTAAACGCTAATAACGTGGCCGGCCAAAAAGAGCGGCAGGAAATGGCCAGAGTCCCAGCATTGAATCCTGCAGAGGGTTTTGGGTTTTCGGAACTCGGTTCGCATCCATATGGTCGGATTCCCTTTGGCCTGGACGTGAGGGCAATGAAGCTGCGAGGAAATCTTCCTAAGGAAATTGGGGATTGGTCAGTGCATTACGAACTAGTAGTAAAATATCATTGCGTGATTGGCCATAGCAAGATTTATACTTGATTAGAAAGTAATAATACTTTCCTCACAGAAAAGAAAATCTTAGCACTCAAACTTTACATTTATTTCCGAATACGTTTTTGCTCAAAACTTACCTATTACCATGCAGGCTTTAATATAATTTATAGGTAATTTTTAGGTATTTAAACATATTTTTTAATTTAAATACTAACGTTCATCCATTATAAATTATACACAAATTTAACAAAAAACCCTCTAAAAATATTATTAAAATATAATCTGACATAAATTGAATATAACAGATTTTCCATAACAGATATAACCAAAAACACCAAAATGATATCAAATATTGAATAGGCTTTTTTAAAACAATGTGCATAGGTATACATAGGTGGACAGACCTTTCGAACCTCCAATCATGGAACACATTGCTAACATTTTGACTGCGTTTTATGGGCCTTTTTACCAAATTACAAAAATGCGCCATTTCTAATTTGTGTGTGCCTTTTTTGCGTTGTTGCTTTTGTTTTCATTTCGGGACACTCAAAACTGTGCGCCTATAAACCAACAACACAACGACAAATAACGGAAATGACAAAACGGGCAAACACACATACAAATATATGTACATTAGGGCGGACTTCTTTAAGGTCAACTGAGCTCAGCATCTTAAATGGTAGGTTTCTGTGTCCAATAAATTTATGCGAAAACAGAAAAATTTTATTGCATCGTTTAGGTGGTGCGCAATGGCCCTAAAGTTTCCCTAAAAATTAAGTGTAAAACTAGGAATTTACCCCATTCCACTTCTTGTCAGATTTTAACATGTCAACTTTTTGGTTTCGCTCTAATAAGAGCGTCAAGTAGAAATTTATTGCATGAATATTAACAGTTGGACGTAGCCTAGCCAGTAGAGCTTCTGTCTCCGAACAAAAAGGACCGAGTTCGATCCCCGACTCACCATTTTTTTTTTGTGACTCACAATAAAATAGAGATTCTATTTTACAATTTTGAAGATTAACTATCACTTTTGCGTTCGCCAATAAAAATTTTCGTCAAAGAAATGCTGGCTTAGGATACAACGATATTGACTCTTATTTTTCAGAGACCGTAATATTTATAAGTTGTACTCTAAAAGTCCTTGATTATTCGTTATTATTGTTATTTTTAAGTTGTAATTGTCTTCCAGGGACTCGAATTTTATCAACGACTTCATCCCTTGTTAAAAAGCTCGGAAAAGTGATTAAGATACTTTTTAAAATACTGTCAAAGTATAAAATTAAATCTACGGCATCTAGATGAATCTGAAATATGCGTAATAAACTTTAAAACCGTTGCGCACCACCTAAAACTAATTATTTTATACTTTTTCTTTCTTTAATGGATTAAGGATACAAAAAAGCTATATATGAAGGGGTGAGAGCATGGCCTTAGAAATTTCATACAAAATAAGTCCACCCTAATGTACATATACACGCGCACCCACCACCCACTTTTTCCCCACATGCCGAAAAATATGCAACATTTTTTATATGTTTCTGCTTCACAAAACTTTTGCGCAGGCAGCATCATAAAATTTTTTTCTGCTGCTGCTGTCACTTTTTTCCTCCGTTATTGTTGCTGTTGTTGGCCCGCTTTTGGTTTGTGGCCAGGCTTTTATGCTGCTCTCTCTGTGTGTGTGCGTGTGTGTGTGTGAGTGCTTTTTATGACCCAATATGGCCGCCACAGAGCGCCGTACGTGTTTGCTTTCCCGTGTCCGGTCTCCGGTCGCCGCTCTCCATTCTCCACTCCCCACTTTCCACCAACTCTTCGAGGCAGTGATGACGCCGATCTATTCCATAATAACTAGGCTTTATATAGAATTTACAATATACAAACTTGTATTATTTTTATAAAAAGGTTTCTATAACTGCTTAATAGTACAGGTACAAATTTCTATATTTTTTTAAATTTTTTTATAACTTTCATGACTTTATTATTATTTATTGAAATCTAAGCCGGCATGACCTCGAGTATCAAAAAGCTAAACTTTGGATTGTTATTTATATATTTTCTGTATTTTTTTTCGAACTTTGTTAATTTATCTATAAATAAATATGTATGTATTATAATTATCAGTAAAGAAATGTTGAAAAATCTAATTGCAAAAACTCAAATACCTTTCTCGGAAAAAAAAAATCGAATATTATTATTTTTTTATAAGTGAATGCATTATTGCCTTGGCTGATGAATTAATTAGTAATTTTTTTGGTGATTGCATAACTGGGCTTATCCTACAGTGATGTGTGATGTGCAAAAGAAAGATTCTGAGAAAAAAGGCCGCAGTGACAGCACTACTCTGAGTGCGGGTTTATGAATTATATAGATTTTTATGCGGTCGCATATTATTTTTGTTGCCTTTTTTGCTTCTCCCTCTTTTTTGTGTGTTGCCCCGGCTCCTTGGAATGGGGGCAATAAAAATGTCTTTTTATGTGTACGTTTGTCTCCTATCCCGGCCAAAGGATCTCTCGCCCGTTTGGTTGCTCCATAATGGCCGCCTTCAGGCGGCATGTTTATGAATACCCTGCGACTCGACCTTACTTCCCTCCGCCTTTGGGTCCCGGTCCCTGTGCTTTACGAGTCCTGGTACTGGCGCAGCTTTTATTATTCCTATTTTCATATATATTACACTCTCCATTTTTGGCTGTTATTTTTTCGCTCGAACCATGGATAGCTGCTCTGGCTGCTGTTGTCATTTTTGCATTAATTTCATATTTGGTTTATGGCTATGTGCGTTGAGTTTTTCTTGCCGCTGCTGTTTATTTCGCATAAATAATAAATATTTTTGGTTATTGCGTCTGCACAGTATTAATATTATTTTCAGCACACCCACACGCACTGCGTGCATCCTGCGAACCGCAGGACTCATGGCCGTGAGCTTTAATTTCGGCTCATTTTTCGCTATCAAAACACTATGTTTATGCTCGTGTATTTGTTTTTATTCCACTCATCGGTATACGCACATACATATGCATAAACTTACACTATCGTAAATATTTTCAATTAAATATGCCAAAAATACACACACACATGGCACTCGTGCATTTCGCAATTTGGGCCATATTTGATGCAGCAAAACTATCTACCACTTTGGCTGTAATTTTTTGGCTTTGAAAAATTCGTTAATTAAAAATTTCATAATTTACACACAAGTTAAGTATTTGTAGGAAAATATTTGGAAACCTTTTTCAATAATTCAATGCATTTACCACAAGCTGACAAACAAACTACACATTTAAATAGCTTTTTTATTCACTTTCGCATTGTTTGACCTAATATTCCTTTACTGGCCATATCATATGCTGTAATAATAAAGACTTTAACTGAATACAGCTTTTAAGTCTTTTAAAAATATTCTACGTATTAACTTATTGTTCAATTTTACCTTTAACTCTTTGAAGAAATTACTTACTTTTCAAACAATTTTTAGAAGTAATTATAAACCTTTAACGCAATTCCCTCTGGCATGATCAGATCTTGAGAAATATCACTCATTCTTTTTCATTAGTTGCTAAATGATTTGCTTCGTTGTTCGACGTGTGTAAATAGTTATGTTCAATAGATAACGGAAAATTTCTGAAGTAGTTTGTCTTTATAAATTAGGCAACAGGCTAACTTAGATTATTTCTGTAAGTACATCAAGATCGCAGGTGCGCTTAGCCGCAAAATGATTACAAAACATTCCTAATCTTAATAGTTTTATTATCCCCTGTCAATAAAAGGCATGAACTTTGATAGAAATAACTACGGACACTTCTACATTACACTATAGGCTGGATGACCACTTTAGGTGGCCAAAAGTAATTTTTTGAAAGTCCTTAAAATTAGGATCCAATGATGTCATTCTGTTAGGATAACATCAGACTTTAATGTTACATACCAGAAATTTTAACAGAGGCTCGCACTGTTAAGGTACAGGCTGTTAAAACAGCTGTTGGCAGTGACGGGCGCACGTGGATCAAATAATTTAATAAAAACAAGAACTTTTAAATTAATTCAAAGAGCAATTTAGAACGATTATAACAACCGGTGCTTTACGGCATCGAAAGAGAGTGGATTAATCTAATTATTTGTATATTTTAAGTGTTAAAATATAATGCGGTTTGCAATTGACAATTTATTTATACCCCTTTAACTTTTAACAATTCAAAATAAAAACTCATCTTTAAATAGACAAACAAAGAGAATGTGACCTAGTTTCACCTTAATATTTATACTGGGTTGTGGGGATTTCGATTCTTGTCATATGAATGTAATTTGAAGGTCCACTTTTGCCCACTTTTTCCAAAATCTGTATTTAAAGGCCTCGACCTAAAACGGCAAAACACACGCAAAATTGGTGCACAAATGTCAATTGCGATTATATTTTTAATGAACGGTATACAGGTATCTTTCTAATTATATATTAGTAATTAAAACATTTTTTAACACCATCTTTTCAAAAGAAAAACTTTGTTAAAAAGTATTTTTTAATTTTTTGTGTTTCTTATATTGATTTTAATAATTAAAACTCGATTGCACTTAACAAAAAAATGGAAGTCACTCAAATTTTTTTTTGGTAATTATATTCTTTTTATTATAAACAAAACAATACAAAAATATAATTTTTAAAGTTTATTTTTGTCATAAAAAAAAATTTTTTTTTTTAAAAAAAGGCGTGACCATGCCCATTTTTTCATAAAAAACATAAATTTAATGTTATATATGCAATTAAAAAAAAAAACCTTTAAATTGTTGCTTCGTTTTTATGTTGTTAATTAAGGCCACAAAAAGTGGTCATCCAGCCTATAGTGCATTATTGGAAATCCACATAAATGGGTTTATATTTTTTGTAATGGAATTAAAACTTATTTTACTTCTTTTTAGTTTACGTATTTAAAATAAATTGTACCCTGATTTATTTTCAGTTTATTATTTTTTTAAAAAATAAGTTTATTTATATAAATATCATTATTTTAAAATAAAAAGTATTTAAATTTACTATTTACCGTTAGCCCTAAATCGATTTCTTTGTTTTCAAATAAATTTGATTTTTATCAACTGAAGAAAAGCTAATTACTCGTGCTTAAAAGAGTAGATTTTAATTATGAAGACGTTGATTAATTATTTTTTACGTGATTCGAAAGTTTTCCACTGTGCTGGCCCCACTGTGCCCAATGCACCGGCCTGCAGGCAATCGTGTCAGCATCATGTAAACAAATCAAGTGCATGTGCACTCGCCTCCTCAAAAGCCGCCACGAGGCCAATGGTATGCTTATCGCACTTGTGGCGTAGAAAAGTCTGATTAAAGTGCCGTTGACAGCTAATCGCCTTGCTCAAAGTGCGAGATATTAAACCAAATGTATTTCAATTACAATTGTACCGCACTTAACATTAGGTCCCAGTCCCCAGTCCCCAGAGTCGCGGGCGTTCGAGTGGAGCTCAATCAAACGAAGAGAGTGACTAAGAGAAGCGAAGTCTGGGACGTAGTCTAAATTCGGAAATAGGTTAGCCCAAACAGAACCTATGATTAAAAAAAATTTTAAAATAATGTTCAACCTATTTTTAGTCAAATAAAAAATATAAAGAAAATCATTTGATTTATTGCATCGATTTTTGTGTCCCCCTAAATCGACGCCCCTGATGCTAAGTCAGCCAAGCGCCGTTATCATCGCGGATTTGAAAACAACGCAGCCGAACATTGTGCAAACTGACGTCCCCGGGGGCAGTCGCTCTGATTGAGTAACGCGGCTATAAATTTTTTAAGGACTAAGATTTTTAAACTCCAATCATGGAGGCGAAAAAGCAGGAGAACCAGGATCAGGCGCCGCCCAGGTTGCCGGATCTCAACTTTGTGCGCGACAAACTGCAGAAGTTTCAGTCCAAAATGCTGACCGACTTCGAGCAGCGGCTGTCCTGCATGGTGGAGGATGTGCTCCAGGATCTGAGACAGCGGGAGCTGCGGGCCCACGAGTTCCCCAATTTCGAGAAATCAGATCGGAAGAGCACTTGGCACAATCGCGTGACCAGCCAAGCGCCCGCGGACGTCAGCGACTCGCCAAATGGTCATGCAAATGGCTCGAATCCAAGGCCACCGCTCCAAGCCGAAAAATCCGGCCAAAAACCGCGACGACAGCTGCCCGAAAAAGTCTTCGTCGCCCGGGAGTCGTACCTCACCGCTCTGCTGCAGGTGGAGCACATGCGCACCATCTACCACATCTTCTACATTATTCTGGTCATGTTCCTGCTGAACGTGATCTGCTACGACTACTTCGTGGAGGGGCGGTTCGATCTGGGGCTGGGCACCTTCCGGGGCGGACTGCGCCGCCTCCACTGGGTAATGGCCGTCTGGCTGCTGGAGCACGTCTTCGTCCTGGCCCTCTACTTCGCCTTCCGCGGATGGGCTCTGGTCAGGCACAAGCTGAAACCGCACAGTAAGTTGGATGAACTACTCAAATACAACTTCTATTCCTCGATCTCTTCTAACTATAAATCAATTTAAAAAAGTTATCATAAGTTAAATTAAATTATTAAAATGAACTGCACTTAAACTTACTTCCATTTAAAGTCTCATTAAAAAAGCCTGTACATTTTTAAAATTTAAACATTATCCGCTTCATAAACAGTTTGAAACAGGGACCGTAATCATTATAAGTTAAATAATAAAAATTACTTTGTAATGATTAAAATTCAATTTTTATATTTTACTTAGAGCATAATAATTATTTTTGATCAAAAAAAATAGGACTCAAAAATAATTTTTATTGATGATTTTTATTTTTTTTGCTCAAAATAAAACTCAAAACAGCCTCGCGGGCCTCCTGTAAGACTTTTCTCCAATCTGATTTCACAGCCGTTTAAGAGGCTATTAAAACTACCTCCACGATTTTTTGCAAATTTTTTTAACCACTTTTAAAAAAATGGCTTATCCATGATTGGAATAAAATAAAACTCATAGGATAAGTTATTTTTTAAAAGTGGTTAAAAAAATTTGCAAAAAATCGTGGGGGTAGTTTTAATAACCTTTTGAACGGCTGTGAAATCAGATCGGCGAAAAGTCTTACAGGAGGACCGCGAGGCTGTTATGAGTTTTATTTTGATCGGAATAAAATAAAAATCATAGGATAAGTTATTTTTACAAAGTGGTTAAAAAAATTTGCAAAAAATCGTGGAGGTTGCTTTGATAAGCCTTTAGACGGCTGTGAAATCAGATTGGCGAAAAGTCTTACAGGAAGCACGCGAGGCTGTTTTGAGTTTTATTTTGAGCAAAAAAAATAAAAATCATCAATAAAAATTATTTTTGAGTCCTATTTTTTTTTATCAAAAATAAAGATTACCATTGAACAAAAAGATAAAAATCAAAAATTTAAAAATCATGGCGGGAATGCATAGATTGGACAAAGATAATTATTTGGGTGAAAATCATTTTTTTTAGGCCTATTATAAGTGGCCGATTTTTTTGTTTGAAAAAATAAAAATAATAATTATTTTCGGTCCCTGGTTTGAAATGTAAACCTTTTAAGCTAAGTAAAGGCACTTTAACAGGAAATTGCGATGACTTATCTTAACTATAACAAAGGGAATGCGAGTTAATCGTTAGTCATCTGGTTTTAATGTTTTTCTTTGTAAAATGTTGGCTCTTAATAATTAAGAATTAACTCAAAATTAACCGTAATTTGTATAATTTGTGTTTTCTAAAAAATGTAATGTTTTTCTTTGTAAAATGTTGGCTCTTAATAATTCAGACTTAACTCAAAATTAACCTTAATTTGTATATTAAGTTTTCTAAAAAATGTAATATTTTTCTTTGTAAAATGTAGGGTCTTTATAACTCAGAATTAACTCAAAATTAACCCTAATTTGTATATCATCTTTTCTAAAAAATTTAAACAAATTTAAGAGTTTGAAAATTATGAGGAAGTTTAGAAATTTCCTGGAAATACAAAATAGTTTCTGCCGTAATTTACTGTAGAATTTTATGATAAAAACTTTCCCTATCTTGCAGGCTCCCTTCAGCGCTTTTGGTCGCACAGCTGCCTAATCCTGTACATCAGCTCCCAGCTGGTGTTTTGCTTTGTGTCCACCTCGCTCTGCCTGAAGTTCAACCTGCCTTTCGTGAGCGCCTGCGTGCTGCTGCTGGAAAGCACTCGGCTGCTGATGAAGATGCACGCCTTTGTGCGTTACAATGCAGAGCGGGTTTTGGGTGGCAAGGCCAAGAGAATAGACGCGAAGGAGGAGGACGACACTGGACGACCCTTTGTGCCGCCGCTGAGCTGCTACACTTACTTCCTGTTTGCACCCACGCTCATCTACCGGGACAGCTATCCGCGCACCTCGCACATCCGCTGGAAGTTCGCCCTGAATCGCCTCTTGGAGGTGGTGGCCATAGCCTTCCTCTACGCCTTCATCCACGAGCGGCACATCCACGAGCACTTTGGGCAGTACGGACTGGAGCCCATGGGTCCGTCTCAGCTGATCCTCAAGCTGTTCGGCATGATGCTGCCCAGCGCGGTGATCTTCCTGTGCGGCTTCTACCTCATCCTTCACTCGTGGCTCAACTTCACGGCGGAGCTGCTGCGCTTCGGCGATCGAATGTTCTACAAGGACTGGTGGACGTCGCACACGTACGATGCGTACTACAGGAACTGGAATGTGGTCGTCCACGACTGGCTGTACGAGTACGTGTACAAGGATATGTACAGCCACGTCTTCCGGGGCTCCAAGGTGGCCGCCTCGCTGTCGGTGTTCATGATCTCCGCTTTGGTGCACGAGCAGGTCCTCGGATTTGCCCTGCAAATGTTCTTCCCGGTGATGTTCTTCTTTTTCGGCGTCGTCGGCGTTGCCCTGGTCTTCCTCATGCGCAGTGCCCCCAAGGTGCTGGGCAACATCTTCCTGTGGTTCTCGCTGATCCTGGGCAATGCCACGCTGATCTCACTGTACGCCATGGAGCACTACGCTCTGAAAAACTGCAACCTGAGCCCGCAGAGCTGGACGGATCGCCTGCTGCCGGCGGTGTGGCGCTGCTACAATTAGTCGAATAATTAATTACTACTTTTTAACTGTCTGTACACAGGCGGCGTACGCTTCGATTTGTATTTTAGGTAAATAAACTTAATGAAATTAACAGAAACGCCCTCTCCATGTCGTTTCGTGTCTTTGAACTTGCCAGCTGAACTGCTCTTAAAGCTATGAATGGGTATTAATTTTACATCAGGTCATCTGATGAGGCTAACTTATGAAATACTGCGTGAGCATTGGTGAGTGTCCTCGGAAGAGTAATCCTGGCTAACCGCACAGATTCGCGATGGCCTGGGCCGCGTTGGCGGCGGCCACCTGTGGCGCGTCCTCCGCGGGAATGCGTTTGCGTCGAAAGAGAATCACATGCGGCTCCGGGGCATGGACCATGTAGTGCACCCAGCCGGGACTCTGCTGCACGCCCAGGTTGCGCCACTCCGTCTCGGTCATCAGGTGCGCCTTGGGCACATGTTTGGCCAGATCCGGAGGAAGGATTACGTGCCTGCGAAGGTGGGAAAAGCGGTTTAAAGGTAAACAAACACTGCGCGGCCGTCTAAATGCATTTGCCACCCACCTGTATTCAAAGTTGTCGTCGAAGTACTTCTCCGAGTACTGGATTTGGTCGGCTGGCATCGCAAAAAGCCAAAAAATCCGAAAAACCTGAGAAATAAGTTAATTTACTTATATTTTGGTTTATCGAGAACAGCGATGTCGATTCTTATGCCCGATTTCTGAATATATCGAATATGGAGTTATCGTTATGGCTATCAACTGTCAGATTTGACAGCTCTTGGCGGGCAATTCAAATTTTTCAGTGGCGAACAAATGTTTAATGTTTATAAAATTATTCAGTTTTTCTTTTATTGCTTGGAAAAATAAACAGACGAATATTATTAGCTAAACCTGGAACGCTCATCTCTCGCACTTCCCCTCACTTGAAGAAGACTCTTACGTACTACGTAAAAAGGAGTTTACGTTTAATGAGATTACGTTTTGAGAACGTTGCCCAATCGCGCATACGCCCAGTGTTACCAATTGGTTTGTTGGTTTTTTGGGAAATCGGGAATCCTAATAAGAATCCATGGCCACACTTGTGCTGGAGCGCGGGGGAGGTTCCGATTCCGATGGGCAGAGTTTTTATATAAGCCCCTCTATGTGCCACTCGTCTCTTCTCTCGCCAACAAGCCAGCAACAACAACAACAGCGCACACGCGTATAAATAAACGTGAACGCATGTACTTAATATTAGCATAGAGTTGTCGCCTGCGAGTATTACATACCTACTCCCATGACAACGGGACCTCAACCAGAACAACAACAAAAGCAACGGCGAAGCAGCTAGAAGAAGAGCAGGGGAGAAGGAAAGGGAGAAGAAGAAGCGCTGGAAGAGGTGAGTGCAATAGGTAAATACAGTCAAACTTCCAAAAGTAGGACGAACAAATGCCGACAAAAGAAGACCGGAAGAATATTCCCACTTAATCAGTACATTTTGTGGAAGTTTGACTGTAGCACAGTGGACATACTGCAATTAGCTAAACTTTCTCAGTTCATCAGGTCCACCCACTATATAGCACCACCCAAAAGGTCCCCAATGCTGGCGTAAGGAAGCCGAAACACCTGCTGCTGCCTGTGGAAAAGCCGGAGGAACTGCTCCAAACTGCCCCGGTGACATCCAACCCCTGCCGCCTTGAGGAACTGGGCGCAACGGAGGAGGAAACAGAAACGGATACAGAAGCGGTCACGATTTCGAACTAGCGGCCACCATGAACGCCAGCCTCATCTATGAGATACTCATGTATCTGAACTCGTTCTACTTCGGCCTGTACGCCGCCTTCGAGGTGGGCGTGGGCGTTCTCAAGTCGATCAATCTCGACTACGGCGAGAACGCGTTGTCCCGGGAGATCGGCATCCTGCTCTCCCTGTGCATCATCGAGACCCTGCGCATCGTCTTCGGCCGCAAGAGCAGTCTCAGCGATCGTGGTGAGTTTACTATTTCGAACTACTTCCCTGGAAGGATGAGCCCACCACCGGCAGCGATGATGACATGGCGAAATTATTTGTTTGCCTGGTCACCATAGCCATTTCCATTCCCATCGCCATTCCCATCCCACTGAGGCCATAACCCATAAACGTTTGGGCGTACATATACGTATATGTATTCCACACGGCGTATGCGTAATTATGGTCATCACCCCGGATGAGTGTAAGCGTTTTAGGGCGGCAGGAGGGGAAGGCGCCCTTCTGGCACATTAAGCAATATTCCGTGGAAATCTATCAAAGCGAATCATCGGGATGATTGCTGAAAGAGTAATTAGCAAAGACCATTTGGAGCTGGTAGAGGGGATATTTTTTAAAATGTGGGTGGCAGAAAAATCTACAAAGATTAAACAATTTTTTTTTCTAGATAAATATAGCTATAATTTAGGGGTTCCTATATATAAAATCATTTTACTGACAATGAATAGCTCAAGATTCATAAAATAAGTACTAGATTAAATGCCGCTCCCAAAAAACTAACTAAAATCAATTGGTTATCAGAAAAGTGCTAAATTTTTAAAATGGGGGTGGCAGAAAAATCTACAACGATAAAAAGTTATCTAATTGTATAGAAGTTCCTATATAAAAAATCATTTTACTGACAATAAATAACTCAAGTTTCATAAAATAAGTACAAGATTATATGCCGCTCGCACAAAAATAAACATTTTAGTAAAGCTCTTGCAAAAAAACTAACAAAAATCAATTGGTTTTTCAAAAAGTGCTAGCTTTATACCATTTAATTATCAATTTTATATATGTAAACCTTTCTAAGACAACCGCCGACAAACATTATTATAAACAAATCAAACGATCGTCATCTTCTATTATTTTCCGTACTGATTTAGTTTACATTATCTATTTTCTTCCCATTACAGGCTGGCAAGCAACCGCATCCGTAATATTAACACTGCCCAGTCTTGCTATTGTTATCTACTTGTGTTGCTTTCAAACCTATGTTCTCAAGCTCGAAATTATTCTGAGTGCCTTAATGATCATCCTACAAGGTGCTGAACTAGTCTACGCCAGCATATTCATTTGTACAATGTGTCGCCCCGTAACATACACCTAGCAGTTGATGAGCCACGTTGCCGCCGCCACGTCAACGACCAAGATCGAGATCAAGACCAAGCCAGCACCACAACTCCCACCTGGAGGAGAAGGAGGAGGAGCATCCACAGCCGAGAGACGACTACGACGAAGACGAGACACCTTCCTTTGGCACATACACATCGAGAGATTCGCAAAGGCCTCTAAACTGAGCCACTTTGAAGCAGACTAAACTACAAAGACCGCTTAAGGATCCACTTAAAAAACAGTAAACTCCGTACCGAAACATACCCATTGGGTGGCAATTGAGGAGGATTTTCACCCAGGTACGTGGACCCTAATCAACTTATATAACCCGCACAGATCATTCGCGACCACGGGAATCACATCGCCACGAAACACGACGCGTCCGATTCTATCAAAAGCAAAGCTGCATTTAATTTGCATTTCTTGGTTGCATTCTTTTGTCCGGCCTTTGTGGCGTTGCCTCCCTGCTGGCGCAGTTGCGCCTCGGACTCGCTCGTTCTCGGTATTTTTATACGGCTCTGATGGTCTAAAATTATATGCGAACAGCACGCTCGTGCAACACCGCTGCTGTCTCCTAGGTGCAATGTACACTTCTAATTTGAATGTAATATACACGGGCCACTGCGGACACGTTAGGCTGGCTAAAATGGCCAGATGAGAGGGCTCTCACTTCGGTCTTGGCTAGCCATCATCCCCTGTCTAACAGGAGAGGGCTTTAGGAGACCTTAGCGAGGTATAATGAATGATTAAAGGCTATAGGAAAATCCTTTTTAATTATTTTTAAAAGAGCATGCAGAATTAACCACACACAAAAAAAACATGTCACCGTAAAATCGATATGTGCATGTAAATTTCTGGTTATGCAAAACCCATATCGTTTTTACATTTTGAACATATCAAATTTACCTGGCCCCATATCAAGTTAATTTATTTTTTTATTTTGTCATATTAAAGCTAGTATACAATACTAAAATTAATTTAAAGAAAATGGCACTGGAAACTGAAGTCCTTCGGACAAATATCAAGTTAAAATTTATATTACTTCATGTAAAATCGATCTACGCTTCATATCGATTTTTTTGGGTGCAATAAACTGCTGTTTAATATTAACAAATCGAGTAATATTAAATTCTAAATTAATTTTAAACACCTACCTATACTCGGCTTACAAATTCCCCCTAATGAAACATTTTAAGGCAGTTCTTTGCCCGCGGGAGCCGTCCGTCCAGGGAGTTTTAATAGCATTTCGTCTAATAACCCAGTCATGGCCAGTGAAATCATTCGCCCACATTTCTGGGCAGGCCATCCGTCGGTCATTGCTGACCAAAACACCGAGCAGAGAAAACAAATAAAAGGCGACAACGACCAGCGGCACATTATTCAAATAAACAGCACATTTCCCAGCGACAAACCGATGCCGCTGCATTAACCAAGCGAGCAGCACGGCAGGTCCGCGTTATTATTATGGTCAGTCTATAAATACAGTGCCCAACGTGAGCAACGCCGCCGTGTGAGCGATCCGGGAGATCGATTCGGGCCAATTTGCTAAAGACTACATCAAGGGGTAACAGGAACATAACGAGGAGGAGGTGCTAAGCCGGCGGAAAGATGCCGCCCAAGCGACCTCCGCCGCTCGTGCCGAAGAAGCCGAATCCCAGCATGAACTACGAGGTGTTGATCTACCTCAACTCGTTCTACTTCGGCATGTTCGCCTGTTGCGAGATGGCCATGGGCCTCCTGAAGGCCATCAATCTGAGCTACACGGGACACACTCTGGCCCTGGACACGGGGGTGATGATTAGCTTCATTGTCTTCGAGTCGATCCGCCTGATAATGGGTCGCATGAGTTCGCTGGCCGATCGAGGTAGAAAGCGGGCGGGTGCCAATCTAAATTTAGGATTTAACAAGACAATACTATTGTAGAGAGTGTTATTACTTGACTCATAATTTAGTTATTATAATATTTTAATTTAATTAATTATACAGCTTTCATTTAATTTAAAGCTTAAAAATTACATTTTTTGATACAATTTATATTTTTATTTTTACTAAAATGTAATCAAAATATTTATATCATTTTTAAAACGGCTAAAATCTTTGAATTATATTCTAAATTCTAAATCTACATTTAGGATTTAATAAGACAATACTATTGTAGAAAGTGTTATTCCTTGACGCATAATTCTGTAATTATAATATTTTAATTCTCTATTTAAATGTTTTTCTAAAAAATGTTCATTCAATTTATAAATTAAATATTTCGATACAATTTATATTTACTAAAATTTAATCAAAATATTTATATCATTTTTAAGAGACCTAAAATTTGTGAATTATATTCTAAATTTTAAATCTTAATTTGGGATTTAACAAAACAATACTATTGTTGAGAACGTTATTATTTGAGGCATAATTGAGTTATTATAACATTTTAATTCTCTATTAAAAAGTTATTTTAAAGAAATTTTAATTTAATAATTATTTTAATAGGTAAAACATAAAAATTAAATATTTTGATAACATTTATATTTATTAAATTTGTATCAAAATATTTATATCAATTCTTTAAAAGCCTCAAAATTCGTGGATTCTATTCTAAAGCATTGTAATTGTGATGCCAATAGTTCGAATAGTCAGCAGTTCTTATCCATATGCAACCGATTTGTTATCAAGATCCAGCTTCAACAGCTTCTAATAGAATTTTCTACCTTTTGATTCCAGGTTGGTCAGCCATTCTGTCGGTCTTCATGACCGCCCCCTGCTTCGTGGGCGTCTCCTATCTGCTGCTGCTGCAGACCTACCGACTGCGCCTGGAGTACTGCCTGTGCACCCTGCAGATAGCCCTCTACTTCACCGAGGTGTGGTATGCCATCGTCTTCGTCTTCTCGCTGTGTCGTCCAGTAACTTATGATTAGCCACATAGACAGCAACACCAGCCAACCAGCAACAAATATACATGCGAAAGTTTAGCAATATACAGGATCGAAATTGAATAAGATGAAGTGTAATGAAGTGAAGTTAAGGTAAATTGCAGAAGGCAGCTGAATTGCTCATGGCCGAGGAGGAAACCAAACAGAAACAAAAAAAACATATGTAGCATATTAAAACTTATGTATAGTAAGGTTTATGATAACATACACACACACTCTTATATACATATATTTAACGGTTTTATATACAAAAATTGTTAACATTTAAGCATCAATTGGAACCAATATAAGACAACAAGCAAAAACTTAAACTTGAATAATTTTCACATTTTTAAGATGACAATTTTTTTGTAAAAAAATATTAAAAAACACCCAAAACAAATTTAATGTGTGCAAATAATTTATGATAGTTCACAGATAGCTCGAATCTTTAAAAGAATTGTAAAAACCAAATAGAATATCTCAGAAAATCTAGTCAAAAACAGAATCATGTGAATTGCGCTTAGGATGGGCAGCAAAATAATTCATTAGTAGTTCATTCAAAAGAAGATAACTAACCCAAATGAAGCCCAGCTAAATTCTAGACCATGTGTGTACTTTAATGAAAATACTTTATATAAAACTAGCGTATAGCGTAAATAACATGTTCAAGACGGTACTAAAAAAACAAAGCAAGCCCAAGCGGAAAAACGTTTACAAGAAAGCGAAATTAGCTAAAATCGTATAAAACATTTTAGAGCGTTAAAAACTAAGCGAAAACCCTCCATTATAGTGCCGCAAAGTCCTTGCGAAATTCTTCTCACCTATTCTGCCTATTGGCAAGCTCCCCCGATAAATCACGCTCAATTATCCCCGCCTGAAAGGAACTGAGGATTGATGCCTAGTCACTAATGTTCACAGACATTTTCTAAACATAATTTGTAAGACCTTTTTGTGGTTTCATAGCCAATTAGCGCACAAGCCGATCGCAAAACTCTCAACAGTCCACAAATCTCATGCTTTTAAAAACGAGAATTTTAATTAATAAAAATAAAAACCGCTAGAAGCTGGAACAAAACCAAAGCCACATCCTATGTTGAATAATTTACCTGTATAATATTTATGTCATCTCGTTAAACGCAAAATGTTAACATACTTTTAATGCGCGTGTAAAACGGATAGTTAATAAAAAAAAGAAGAAAAACAAATAACTTACGAGATTTTATACACTCGATGAGATGAATACCAATTAAAGATCAAAAACCAAAGAACCAACATCTGTTGTTAGTAGGCCACGATCTTTTTGGAGAATGTGTGATAGGTGTATTTTATTCCGTGCCCACAAAATTTCAGATCTTTTTCAGAAACACACAGACCGGACTTACAAATTAGTTTGCTCTTAAAAATTCAAAACCAGAACTACTGCTGGCCCGTGGCGATTTCAAGTTGGAGTAGTTGATTTGTTCAACGGAAAAGTCAAGTGATCTCCATGGATCGAAGCCACAAGTCGGGTGAGTTTATGCAAGGAAGCTGATGATGATTATTATTTTTATTATTTTTATTCGATTTCAGACGAGGCCTTTGGACAGTCCATGTCCAGCAACAGTCGCCGCGTCATGTGGAAGCTAAACGAGGAGGAGGAGACCTTCGATTCCTTGGTCAACTACCGCCGCGTTCAGGTCACCAATGCGCCCGCCAGGAAACGCACGGCCACCGAGAACTGGCTGCTTCTGGTGCGCGATCTGGAGAAAAGGGAAGCCACCAATCACCAATCATCGGCCACCTCTCTGCCGGAGGTAAGGGAGATCAGCTGCAAGGAACGAGCCATCCTCTACTGGCGGCGCCTGTTCGAGGGAATCCTTAAGCGGGGCGAAAAGAAAGCAGCTGGATTGGAGCAGGAGGATCCGGCTGACATCAGTCTGACCGCCAAGCCCAGCCTGGCATTGCGCTACAAGCCCTCCCACGAGTCGCTCAAGTACAAGCGGAGCAAGGACCTGGCCCCTGAGCGAATCCCGAGCACATCCCGGGTATCAGACCTCCAGCTGGAGTCCTTCAGCCTGCCGCCGCAGCAGACGTGTGTGGTGCGCGAGGTGGCGCCTCGGTTTGCCCACCGCAGGCGCCTGTCGATAGCCAACGACACGGACTCGTGCTGCTCCGGCGAGCTGGAGGTCCCCAAAAACAGTCCCGTCCAGGACCAGGAGCCAGGATGCCGACCGCGCAGCGAACTGATCAGCGTCCATGTCTCGGCGCCCACCAGCTCCTCGTTCATGGAGGCGGCGCGAAGGACCACATCCCCGACCAGGCGTCGCATCGCGGTGAGCAAGGTGGCCGCCGGGACGAAGGGTGGATCAGGTTCAGCAGCGGGCGGCAACAAGTGCTCCAGTGCCAGCAGTGCTAGTGTGGGAACCACCAGCCTGCCCACTTTCCGGCAGCGACAGCAGGAACTCCATCGCTATCGCGTCATGATCGAGCGACGCCGTCTCGATCTCCTGGAGCTGAAGATAGCCCGCGAGCGGGAGGAGGCGCTACACAGCGAGATCCTGTTCCACAAGGACCTGCAGATCAAGGAAAGCGTTATCAAGGCGTACGACGACCACGACTGCTCCAACGCTTAGGACTTCCTTCACTCATCGGCGCACCCTTTCGACATTAAATTCATGAAGGTTTCCAAAACAGTTTTGCCAGGGCCTGCAGTAGTTCAAAACCCCCACCTAAAATAAACCAAATTCATTTAAGGCTTAATTACACATCCGAAAATTCAGTTTTTTTATTTATACCTTGAGTTAAAAATTAGTTATTTTACAAGGATTAGTTAAACTGAATTTTATATTAATTAAGGAAGATGATACAAATAGGGACCGAAAATAAACAATAGATGTTTTATGGTCAAGATTATGTAGAGGTTTGATTATTTTGTCTATTATGGACAAGAGAAAATAAATAGAAATATCAAAAAATATTTAATATTTTCTGTCCCTAAATAGAAATTATTATTATTTCTTACATTTTAATATAAATATGTACCGTTATAAAGGCAGTTTTCTCGTTTTGTTGTCCCTTTGTTAAATTTAAACTACAGCTTAAGCCTTAAAAGCTTACTTTAAATTTAACTGGCGGAGGATAAAGCGGCCCTAATCAGTGCCTCAAACCTTGGCGCGCACTTTTGAATTAAAGGGCTGCCCTTTATCGTTTTACAATACTGGTTGTGCGTGCGCTTCGTGGTGAATGGACGTCGGCAGCAACCAGTTTTTTACTTTATTTGTTTTGAATTAGCAGCGTGAGATGTTGATAAATGTGTGCCGAGTTTGCGGCCGGAGTAGGCTCTGCCCCAAGGCCGTGCAGCTCTTCCAGCCCGGCAGACAGGACACCCTGCGCCGCATCCAACTAATCACCGGAATTCGCGTAAGATTCTGCCAAGAACTGTGTATAAATAGATCGCGCAATTTACGAATGAGCATTGCCCTTTTCATCGTGCAGCTTCAGCAGCTTCCCAATGCGCCGGACATGGTGTGCTTCTGCTGTCAGACGGACCTAAACTCGGCCATGATGTTCCGGAGGCAGTGCATCTTGGAGCAGAAGAAGTGGGTGCCGGCGGAGAAGGCCGAAAAGAAGGAAGAGCCAAAGGAGGAACCAAAGGAGGAGCCAAAGGAAACTGTTCCCCCAAAGAGAAAGTACCAGCGACGCAATTTGCGATCTATGATGCCGGTTGAGGTCGTGGACATTGTCATATCAACCGAGAATAAGCCTTCAGAGGAAGCCACTGGCGGTGACGATGAGTTCGACCAGCCAGTGGAGATCTCCGGGGAACCAGAGACCTCGGAAGACGCTGTTAACCTTTTGGAAATCGACATAAAGGAAGAGGCCGAGGAGGATTTGGAATCGGAGTACAAACTACCCAGAGTTCAACTGCACAAGTGCGACACATGTGGAGTCATCAGAAATAGCAAATCATCTTTAGACAGACACCAGTTTGAGCACACCGGCGAAAGACCCTTTGCCTGCAAGTAGGTGTTACATAATACCTGACCCACCAAATCTATAGATCTTCAAATGTTTTCATTCAATTTTTGTCCGTCCGTATGAACGCTGAGATCTCGGAAACTACAAAAGCTAGAAGGTTGAGATTTTCCACACATATTCTTGGGCTTCCTACGCAGTGCAAGTTTATTTCAGCCGAGCGCCACGCCTCCTCTAACGCCCACTAACGATTTTAAAATGTGTCTGGCAATGTGTGTCTGCAATTTTGTTGTGTATATTTATACCTATCGAAATGTAGAAGACATTTTTCAAATCGGACCATTCAATAAGAAGTTATATTTATACCTATCGAAATGTAGAAGACATTTTTCAAATCGGACCATTCAATAAGAAGTTATACGCAATCAAAAAAATATATATACTTTAGCGTTCTCTCTTGTTATATGTTAATTATAATTAACACAATTATGTTTTCCAGGGAGTGCCCCAAGACCTTTTTGGCAAAGAGTGAACTCAAGGCCCACAATCTCACCCATCACACCGAGGATCCTCCGTTTGCCTGTCGCTACTGCGATCGTCGCTACTTCTCCACCGTCGGGCGGAAAAAGCACGAGAGGGTCCACACCAACGAGCGACCCTTTGTGTGCGACCAGTGCGGCAAGGCCTTTACGCGCACCTGCATTTTGAAGGCCCACATGGAGTCCCACAGGATTTTCAAGAAGTTCAGGTACTCTCCATTTAGTGAAAATTTAGCTAAGCAATATATTGTTTCCCCTTTTCAGCTGCGATGTCTGCGATCGGTCGTTCAGTTTGAAGAAACACCTGGTCACCCACTTCATCTCTAACACGCACAAGCAAAATGCTGAAATGGCTACATCGTCGTCGGAATCTATGTCTATGGTCAGTTTTGAAACCGATGAAACCTGGTCCCAAAGCACCCAAGTAACTAGTCCCATCGACGAGGAAGAAGTTCAGTCCCAATTAGAAATTTTGTGTCACGAAACTTAACTCAGATCATGATACCATTGGGTTAATCAATAGGAAAACCAAAAAAAGAGACTCGCAAAAGAAAATATGAAATCTGCACAAATTGGATATATTTTTAAATTGTAGAAAGAAGAATTCCATTTAGTCAGCCAGTTCAGTCCCAATTTGAAAGTTTGTGTCACGAAACTTAACTTAGATCAAGATACCGTAGAGTTAGTCAATGGAAAAACATAAAAAAAGACACTCACAAAAAAAAAATTTTAAATTTGCACAAATTGGATATATTTTTAAATTGTAGAAAGATTAATTCAATTACATACACAATAGCCATAACTTTCCAAAGAATTTTAAGCTGCCTAAAATTAACTTTTGAAATCATTTAGCATAGAGTGGCCCCATAACTTAAATATCACAAATGTGCCTATGTCATCTGAGACATATAAATACGGCTTGAATACGTCTTTTTGCTTTACAAAAATCTCCCTAAATTGTTGCAACACCTCAATTGTTGATATCAAACCTTTATCGTTAGATAAACGGAAACTTAAAATTATAATCTCAAAAATACTATTTTTAACTGATGAAAATCAAATGTGAAAGTGGTTGAAATTGATTACCACCAAGTTATAATTATCCCTAAAAAAACCTACAAAACTTAAAAGCTTTGTACAATATCAAGTAGTCTTCCAAAAATCTCAGTTTCATGTATTATGTAGAACCAGTTATTTTTAACACAAAATCTTCCAATTGTTAATAGGGCTTAGAGGGCAGACCGCAGGATACAAAGTACGACCGAAAGATACAAAAGTATTTAAAGATACAAGCAAGGTAATAACATATTTTAGACCAACATTTTACATGCAATAATTTTTCTTATATTAACATTTTAAAAGTAATCTGTTTGTTGTTTTACTTAGCCTTACAACCTAATTTTATTTGGACCGAAACTTTATTGGCCTTGCTTATTTTAACCTTCTAGATGATACTTTTGTTTATTGTAATGCTTCTTGCTCGTTTACTTATTATTTAACATAAGTTTTACTATTTTTAGACCGTTTCTTATACTTTACTTTTTTCAATAAAGTTACAAATTTATTTTTCAAACCCCCCAATTTGCCGTCTTGAATACATTAAACCCGTTTTCATGTGGCGCAGCTGATCTATTCTGTAACAGATCAATATGCAATTGTATTTCAATCAGTCGAGCTGAGGAAACAAGATGCTGAGCAACGTATGCAGAGTGTGCGGAAGGCAGAAGATCTGCGAGAGGAGTCTGAATCTGTTTGATTTGGTCAACCGAAAATATCTCAAGCACTTGCACATGATAACCGGACTAAGGGTAAGCTAAAAGTGACTGTAAGAAATAAAATTAAATAATAAGTTTTGAACACAAGTTGGTGGCACTGGATAATGTTCCTGGTTTTATGTGCCTCTGCTGCCAGTCGGAACTCAGATCGGCATTGGCATTCCGTAAGCTGTGCATCAAGACCCAGAAAAAATGGCTGAGCATCGAGGAAGACTCCTCGTCGGATGAAGAATCGGATGAATGTGCTACAGTCAGCAGTTTTAGGGAAACCAAAGATGACAAAGTGCTGGAAGAAACGTTTCAAGTACTGATTGAAGAGGAGCCCGAGGAACCAGAGGAGTCGCAATTTTTATCGGATTGTATTCCGAATAAAGAAATAGATGAGACCGCCGTGCCTCCCCGAAAGATTCTGAGAACTACGAGGAAACCCAAGACCGACGATCAGATTTACATATGCAAGCTGTGCGGTACTCAGGCCACCTCAAAAACAGTTTACCAGCGGCACATGAAGAAACACACGGGCGATCGACCTTTTGGCTGCCAGTAAGCCTCGATCACGGATTGAAATTCTAGATCTTTATGCTAATTTTGTATATTTTTCAGGGACTGTGAAGCCAGGTTTCTCACTGCCGCTGAACTTCGTGCCCATCTCCGTGTCCACAGCGGCGAGCAACCGTTTGCCTGCCGCTTCTGCGAGAAGAGGTATGTCAGCTACATGGGACGGGTGAATCACGAGAGGATTCACACCAACGAGCGACCCTATGTCTGCGAAGAGTGTGGCAAGAAGTTCACCACTGCCTACGTCCTCAAGAACCACATGGTCATCCACACGGGCGAGAGGCAATTCCGGTGCGACCCTTGCGATCGCTTCTTCCAGAGAAAGTCGCACCTTGTCACGCACTTCCGGTCGATGATGCACCTCCAAAAAGTGAAAAGTCAGGAGACGAAAACCACTTGAGCTGGAGGAATCACCCATTTTAGAAGTATATTTTCAATGATTTCAGAGATGAAGAAGTCACTGAAGAATGAAATGGTATCTATAAAGACTTTTTTTGTGCAATTTCTACAAGCAAATTATAAATTTTTTATGTTCCATCGATTCTGCCATTTAGATTTTAGTTATTTTTTACTTTTTTCACTCATTGCTCATCTTTGTCTGAAAATAAAGTTCCAAATCATCACTATCTAAATAAAAGGAAACTTATCTTATTTACTTTGGTGCATAAATAAAAGTCCATCTTACTTAAGTACATAGTGAAGATTTGAAACCAAATCTTTGGACAGAGATATTTAACAAACAATATGGTCATTGAACTTCGTATTTTCAATAAACTAAGTGTATATTAACTAATTGAAATGATTATAAAACACTCGAGCAAATAAATGGATAAAAAATTTTTATTTAGTGAACAATTAAAGGGTTTCTCTTACAACATTTTAAAATCCAAGAGATTTATTATATATGTTAAATTTAAACGTTGTTTTAAACTAGTAGCTGCCGTTATTTAATTACGGTTACTAGGCAGTGTTGCAAAACGACTCCAGTGTAGTATAAAATCCGAGTGATTCGTGGTAACTGCCAAATTTGTTTTGTGTGGCTGTCAATGTTTACAATTGGGAATTTATCAATTTATTTTTTAATAACCTGGGAAAATGCTCCAAAATGTGTGCCGCGTGTGTGCCAGCAGCACGGATAGCTCGAATTCGATGAAACTATTCAACAATGGTGCTCGAAAGGTCCTGCAACAAATCAATTTACTCACCGGCGTTCTGGTAGGCACATGAAAAAAGCTAATTACTCCTAATTTAAATGGTTTATTTATGCGACAGCTGCAATGTGAGCCCCACTTGCCCGACTGGATGTGTGAAGCCTGCCAATCGGATCTGCAGGGCGCCATATCCTTCCGAGATCGCTGCCTGAGCAGCCAGAAGATCTTCGCGGAATCGGTGGCCAGGAGCGGAGAAGCCACATCCCGCTCCTCACTTCGTCGCAGTGCCCGCTCCCAAAGAGGAGCTACTCGCCATGAGGAGCCCGCCTCGAATAGCCCACCCAGTCCCCTGGAGATCATGATCAAGCTGGAGAGCCTGAGCAATGGGGACGAGGAAGACGATGGCATCGATCACCTGGACTCCTGCAATGAGGCCGACATGGAGTTGGCCATCAAAGAGATGTCCTCCTCCACCGAGGACGATGGGCCCGCCTCACCGGTTCGGGTGAAGAGAACGATGCGTCGGGGACTTAAGAAATCCGGGAAAAGTGAAAAGCGCCCCAAGGTTTCGCTACCCGTTTTCTTTTGCGATCAGTGTGGCAACAACATTACGGGAAAGTCCTCCTTCGATCGTCATCTGCGCAAGCACAGCGGCATTAGACCCTTTCAGTGCGAGTAAGAAATAATAATAATTCACTTGATCTCTTATATTGTAAAATTGTAATACTTTTAGGCTGTGCCCCGCCCGCTTCCTTTCCTCCGGCGAGCTGAAGGGACACCAGGTGATGCACACCGGGGATCGCAAGTTCCAGTGCCGCTACTGCGAACGCACCTACGTCAACTACAGCGGTCGCCTGCGGCACGAGCGGACCCACACGAATGATCGACCCTTTGTTTGTGCCCAGTGCGGCAAGAGTTTCACCAACTCGTACATCCTCAAGAACCACATGCTCATCCATACGGGCGAGCGTCTGTTCAGGCTAGTAAATGATTCATTGTTGCTCGAGTATATGATTGTTCGAACGAACTCCAACAGGTGTGAGCTGTGCCATCGGTCCTTTGCGCGACCCACCCACTTGAAGACCCACTACCGCTCGAATACACACAAGCACAACGTGGAGAAGGCGAAGACGGAGTCGGGGGAAATTCAACTGCCACAGACGGAAAAGCAGCCGCAAGCGGAAGCTGTTGGCTTTACGATAGAAGTGCCTATGCCCGCGGAGCAGGAGCAGGATGAGTCATTGGATCTTGCGGCTCTGGGAACATCCTCTCTAATGTATAGTACAAATTAGATCACTAACGACTAAAACTCATCCTTAAAAAGCCAAATATAGTGTAAATACATTTTATATTGATTTATTTTAATATTAGTCTTATAAAAATAGGTTTTTAATTAATGTTAGAGCCCGAACTGTAGAACTTCTTATGTGAATTCTTCCGAATCATTCAGCATGTTGCGTTTGTGGGCATTTGAACGATAGTGAGTCATGAGGTGTGTATCGCGACTGAAGGACTTGTCGCAGAGGTTGCACCTGTAAAGTGATTAGTAAATTAATAAATTGTATTCCCTTTATAGAGATCCCCCTCTCACCTAAAAGCCCGCTCGCCGGTGTGCACCAGCATGTGGTTCTTCAGAATGTAGGCAGTTGTGAAGGCGCTCTTGCACTCCTTGCAGGCAAAGGGCCGCTCGTTCGTGTGGGTCCGCTCGTGCTTCAGCCGAGTGCTGTAGTCCGAGAAGCTGCGGGAACAGTGACGGCACTTGAAGGGCTTTTCCCCGGTGTGTTTGCGAGTGTGGCGCTTCAATTCCGCCGGCGTACAGAAGCGATCCAGGCAGAAACTACAAGGAAAAGTATTACTTATTATCTTAAATAGGATCAGAGTGTTCAACACCTACTTGCATTCAAACTCCTTGACGCCGCGATGCCGCTTGCAATGCAGTTCGAAGGCCATTCGTCCTTTGACATGATTTCCGCACTCCTCGCAAACGAAGGTCCCAGTGGAGTCGCAGAATTTCCTACGTTTCCTTCTTGTTTTCGACTTCTCAGGTGAGTTTTTGAGTTCTGGACCTTCGACCACATCTTCATCGCTTTCGTAAATGAGGTAATCCACATCACGATAATCTACATCGTCTTTAGTCGCTTCCTCGTCGATTTCCGATTCGCTGAGGATGTCTTCCACTTTATAACAGTCCCTTTCATTGGGTTCTATATTGACATTGTCCATTCGCTCGATTTCAATACTGATCTGAGGCTCTTCCAGGTGCTCCTCGGGCTCCAAGATCATTTTCGGCGACTCCCGCGGGCTTTTGATGAACTCTTCTTCTTCGTCCAGCGATGCGAGGAGCTCCCTTTCCACCTCCAAGCAGCGTTCCCGAAAGGATATGCCTTGTTCCACTTGAGATTGACAGGCTAAACATATCAGATTCGGCAAAGTGGTACAGTTTTCCAACTTTAAGAAAACAACTATGGTATAAACAAGATCGGTAAACAATAATATCCTCTTACCGAAGCCCCAGTTAGTAATTTGATGTGCTCCAGCGTGGTTTCATTGTGCTTATCAAATATATTCAAAGATCTCTCATTAGTTATGCCTTTCCCACAAGTTCGGCACACTTTGGGTTTCATTTTCCAGCCGCTAAAACAATTTAAATGAATTGCCTCGCAAACTATTGTAAACAACGCTAGTTTCAATCAGCTGTTTGCATTTGCCATTCACAGGGAAGCGGCAGTGACGGGGGTTAAATAATTACACTGTACTTGGGATTTGAAGCTTGGATTTATTATTATTCAAGATTAAGTTCTATTACAATTTGTATGTTTTCATATTTCGCAGAAATGCTCCTTGGCTGTGCGCCATTGTCGTTCTTGCATCGCTTATAATTGCTATATATATATTTATGGGCCAGCCTTAGATGTGCAGGCTGTCCTCCTCCTCCTCCTTGAGTTCCCGCTTCTGCTCCTGCTCCAGGACCTGCTTCATCTCGGCCTTCTCTAGGTGCCGCTTGTGGACGCCAGACCGGAAGTGGGTGCTCAGGTGGGTGGGCAGCATGAAGGACTTGTCGCACAGCTCGCACCTGAAAGGGAATTGACATTATCAGTTAGTCTGGGGAATGGTTCTTAAAGCTAATTTTTTAGACTGTTGTTTAGAAACTTTTTTATTGAATTTTTTATTCAACTTCTATAAATATTACTCTTTTAAGGAGAAGTATTAAAATGAAACTGAAACTAAAAACTCAGTGTACAATTTACAATAAGAATATTGCATTATTCGAGCTTAGAGATTTTTATCAGGGACCCTAATCATTATAAGTGATATAATAAAAATCAATATTTAATGATTATTTATTGATTTTTATAAAGTACAATATATTCTTTCTCAAAAGTTTCTTTGGAAAATGTTTACGCAACATTACAAAGTGAACCTCGACAAACCCAAAAAAAAACAATTTTTAGATTTGAAAAAGCTTAAAACATCATTTTTTATATATATGGAAGATATTGCACTTTGAGCGATATTTTGAGCGAAAAAATAACGCTCAAAAAATAATCATTATATTTTTTTCGCTCACAATTATAATTATTCTTTGAGCGATTGAAAAAAACTCAACAAATAATTATTAAAATGGAGTAAAATGAATAAAAATCAAGAAGTAAAAAATCATTGCGGATAAATATCATTAAAATAGTAGCCGATTGGTATAATTCGTTTGCTCATAAGGCTTTTCCAAGAGGATGGTGGAGAGGATGCAAACAAACAGCAAAATACATCGATAATCATTTTTTACGGTCCCTGATTTTTATAATAAAAAGCCCTTATGTAATGAGTTAATTTTTTCGAATCCGTATAACTATTCGTATGATCCTCTTAAAGCAAATAAAATCGGAAACACAGTTTCTCCCTAGGGTATAGTTGTCTAAAATGCCCCACCAACTCACCTGTAGGCCCGCTCGCCGGAATGTATCAGCATGTGGTTCTTGAGGATGTAGCCGGTGGTGAAGGCCTTGCCGCAGGTGCCGCAGACGTAGGGGCGCTCGTTGGTGTGGGTGCGCTCGTGCTTCACCCGGGTGGTGTAGTCGGTGAAGCATCGCCCGCAGTACTGGCAGGCAAACGGACGCTCTCCGGTGTGCTTGCGCATGTGGCGTTTCAGCTCGGAAGTGGTACAGAAGCGCGACTGGCACAGCCTGCAAAGGAAACCATTTAATCAGACTATACTTCAATAAGGAAAGCGGATGCACTTACTCGCAGCCAAACTGCTTGTCGCCGCGATGACGTCGACAGTGGAGCTCGAAGGCCATGCGACCCTTGATGTGGTTGCCGCACTGCTCGCAGATGTACACTCCCCCGGTGCCGCGACGACGCGGATCATCTGTGCGCGGCTTGGGCTTCGGCGGCAGACTGCACTTCTTGACCACAATGTTCTCGTGCTCGTACTCATCGTCCAGCACGTTGTCCAGCACGGCTACCTCGTCGTCGGAATCGTAGACATACTGATCGTTGACATCGCCCACAATCAGCTCGGTATCCTCGTCCAGCTCCAAGTGCTGCTGCTCCTCGTCCTCGGCCATGATCGACTCGTACTCGGCCTCCTCGATCAGCGAGGCTCCGTCATCCTCGCCGCCGCCGGCATGGCCCTCGGCCACCTCGAAGTAGGCGTTCTCGTACTCCACCTTGGTGTCGTCGATCTCCTCCTTGGGCTCCTCCAGCACGATTTCCTGGTAGGTGGCATAGACCTCCTCGTCGTCCGGCTGCTGGAACTTCTTCACCGTCTGGGCCAGCTCCTCGCCCATGACGGCGGCGCGATAGAAGGGAGAGATGCCCTGCAGCTGCTCCTCGGTCAATCCGACGAGCAGCTCCCGCTGGGCGGCAATGCAGCGCTCCCGCAGCTTGATGGCCGCGGCCAGTTCCATGCTGCAGCACTCGCAAATCTGATCCGGCAGGCAGCCGTAGTTCTCCAGCTGAAAATCGATCTATTATCATAACAATCCCCGAAATTGGACAGTGGAAAATTTACCCGAAGGCCTGTGAGCGTCTCAATGTTGTCGATCATCTTTGTGTTGGTCCGCTCGAATATCTTCGGCGATCGCTTGTTGCTCGCGTACTTTCCGCACACGCGGCACGTGCTCTTCAGGTGTTTCAGCGCTGACTTGGACATTTTTAAATTCGCAATCCAAAATTAAATCGCTTTTTAAGACAATTGTGAACACAAAAAATAAAACGCGTCGCTTGTCAACTGCATTTGCCATTCACTCGGTGGTTCCGCTGTTACATGTTGCCATTCGCAGGGAAGCAACGCATGTGCAAGGGCGCAGTTTCGGGGGGTTGAAATGTGAGATTGGGGGAAATGTTAAATTAATTATATTTAATTTAGCACTTTCTTAATTGCAACCATTCCATTATAACTACATTATGCATTTATCATTTATTTATTTCACTTGTTTATGTAAATCAATACAAATTTTAGTGTTTCTGCGCAATAATAAAAATAAAGTAATTTGATAATTAAAACATGTAAACAATATTCTTGTATATGCTCAAAAGTTTTATATTATTTAACAAATTCTGACCACGAAATAAGTAAAATTTAGCTGCTCTATAAAATTACCCCCCAATAAGTACAGTTTCCCTCCCGCCGTCCCCCTCTTCATTTTCTGACGACGCCCATGCTCCGCGAACAGCTGTCAGGAATGCCGACAACAACAACCACGACGCTATGGCGAACTTGGAATGGTGCTTTATTTATTTTCCCCCGAAAATAAACAAATAAGAATTGATAAATATTGCATCTGATTGCAGGGTGTGCGTGCCGCGATGCTACGAGGTCCGAAAGAACCGCCTGGCCGGCCAGGCCGCACTGGATCATCCGCTGAAGCAGCAATCGGTGACGGTGAGTAAAAGATACAACGCCCCTATCTTTAAAGTACTTGAAATTTAAGTACGAACCAATCTTCTCCAGGTCGTGGACAGCAATCCCTTGAGCCGGGCTCTGGAGGGCACCGATCCGCTGTCGCAGTTTGCCCGCCAGGATGAGGAGCTCAACGATCCACTCAGCCAAATTGCCAGCGAATTCGTAGGTAAACTTGCGCCCTAGAAAGAAACATGACTAAGCGATTCGCATCCGTAGGATCTCAAGACGAAACGTCGCGAGCGGGACCGAACGGAGCCGGAGGACAACACGCTGCAGTGGAGCAGCCGGCGACTGGGCATCCTCAACCGCTTCACCACCAACGAGAAGCTATCGCTCTCCACCAGCTTCCTGGTGGCATCCGGAAGTTTGGACGGCGGCAGCGAAAGCAGTAAGTCTGGCTAGGATTCTATGTATTTACTGTTACCAAATCTTGATTCCTATCTTAGTCAAAGCGCAGACCGTGGTGGCCGACAAGACAAAGTACCGCCTGGAGCAGCTGGATCACTTCGACGATGGCAGCATGCGCCACATGATGGATCTCACGCAGCAGGAGTACATCCAGCGGTTCGAGCAGCTCAAGCAGGAGCTCATCCAGTCCTGGCACAACGATCAGCGGGTGAAGGCGCTGAAGATAGCCATTCAGTGTGCCAAGATGCTGGCGGACACCACGGTGCTGCAGTTCTATCCCAGCCAGTATGTGCTCATCACGGACATTCTGGATGTTTTCGGCAAGTTGGTATACGATCGATTGCGGGCCAAGGCCTCGGGAGATCCCGCAGCTTCGGCGAGCACACTGGAGCGGGAACGGGAGGCTGCCCGGGATACGTGCCAGAATTGGTTCTACAAGATCGCCTCTATTCGGGAGTTGCTGCCGCGTCTTTACTTGGAGTTGTCTATATTCCGGTGCTATGAGTTCCTGTCATCCTCTCGCGAGGAGTACGAGCGAATATTGCAGCGGCTTACCCATCAATTGAGGGGCATAGCCGATCCCTTGGTCTCCAGCTATGCTCGCTGCTACTTGGTGCGGATGGGCGTGACCCTGACGCCCAGTAAAACGTACATCAGGGAGAACTTTAGTGATCTGTTTGTAATTTATCCGCAGGTGAGTGCGAGGAACATTAAACAGACTACCTGTAATAATAAAATATTTGTCTAAAGATATTTCGCTTTGTGGCCCGCTTCAACCTGCATCCAGAGATCGTCACCTCTAGCTCCTACCTACAGCTATATGCCCCAGCCTTTGACTATATGCTGCTTTGCCTGGTTCACAAATGCGAGCTCCACACGCAGGACATGCTAAATGAGTGCAAGCAGCTGAAGAATAAGTGAGTAATGTTTTTATAAAACCCAACAGTAATAACTCATACTAAATTCATTCCCAGCGGTGCGATTCTGATGTCCATTCTGTGTTCCTTTAAGTCCGAGTTCATTGCCACAAATGCATTGGAATTCATTGAGCTGATAAATGCTTCTGAAACACCCGGAATCTCCAAGTCCCAGTTGCTCCGCTCACTGGGGAGTTGCGTGAGTAGCTGCGCTCCTCTGCAGGAGCAGCGGGTCTCCTTCCTAAAAGCGGCTTTCGAAACAATTAATAAGCTGACGGATCCCAATGAGTACATAAACTGTGTGGAGACTTGGGCCGTCTTTGTATCCCAGTATTTTACGGTGAGTTCAAGGAAGTGTTTTAGTTTGAGCCTTTAATATTTTATAATTTTTATTAGGTCCATGAGGTCAACCGACTGCTGGGCGAACTGAATGCACGGATGTGTCTGGGCAAAGCCTATGAAAAACACTACTCCCAATTGCAAAACATTTTAACCAGGATAATGCAAAACTATCGCAGCATTGAGCTGCTACTGATACAACCTAATTTCCTGCCCTATTTGGATCTCTTTCAAAAGGAGTCGGTGCGTGTTGAAGTGTGCAAGAACATTCTCAATTTTTACAAACAGAATAGCGAGGAATATACTTGCGACGCTGTCGTCACCAACGCCTTGATGTATCTCGGAAAGATTTTGAACGATTCTGTCAAGTGAGTACTTAAATGGTATACAAATAATATACTTTAAAATAACTAAAACCCTATTTTTGCCAGTGCTCTGTCCGTGGAGGATGAGCGCCGCCAGATTTCCCAGCTCATCAATGTCTTCATTCATAAAGTTCACTTTGGACGCGACTTGGAGCAGCAACTGAGCTTCTATGTGGAGGCCAGGGGTACGTTTAGCAACCTAGATGCGGTCTATGTGACTCTGGTTCATGCGGCCTGCAAATTGGCCACGCGAAATCGTTCCAAGTCAACGGGATTCGTGAAGGCCTGTATCGCCTACTGCTTCATTACTATTCCCAGCATTGGAGCCATCCAGCAGCAAATGAATTTGTATCTGCTCTGCGGTCAACTGGCTTTGCAGCATCTGTGCCTGGGGCAAGGTTAGTATAAGATGAGATAAGCTGACTATTTTAAATTAATATTTTTGTTTAACAACAGCGGATGCTTGCTTCGAGGCCGCATTGCAGTTGGTTAATGAGCTGCCCGCAGCCACCGTGGACTTTGATGGAAAGCCAAGAAGCTTAGAGCGCTTTCTGGTCTCCTACATGTGCAATATGTTGGCCACATTGATCGTGGTGCCGGATAGCCCGGAACAGGGAGTCCTGTACTTCCTTCGCCTGCTGCTGGAGGTGCTGGGCAGACATGAATTCAAAGCGGACAGCACGGCACCGAGTATCATCTATCTGCATTCCCTCGACATGCTCTATGTGCAGAGCCTGGAAAAGTTTCCTTATCATATTAAAGGAGGTAGGATTATATTATTATTATGAACTATGTATATGAGTGATTCTTTGTGAAACGTATCGAGATTTTCTTCAGGGTCTCAAAACGATATCTAAATTTTATGACAGTTTCACATTATTTAAAACGGATTCTTAAAAAAGTTTAAAAAAATCCTTTTGACAGAAGCGAATATATGGCGATGCTATTTTTTTGTTTAATTCATTTATAATTTTAAATTACGTGTGGTAAAAAAAAACCCCAAAAATTATTATTTTTGCCAAGCTTTTAGTTCCAGTGCATAATATAGTCCAAACTTAAAAAAAAAATATTTCATTCGCGGTTTTCTGCAAAACGCCATTTTTAATATTTATAAAAAAATAGTATAATGTTCTATATACATATGTAAAATATATCTAAATTCCATTTTCCATTACAGTGGTGTCCAATGACGATTTGTATGGGCACGATCCTAAGTTCTTGCAGGAGGTTAATAACTTGTGTGCTCAGGTTGTCGATGCCATTCTGCTGCAGCTGAAATCATTGGGAGTTGCCCAACAGCAACGATCGCAAGCTGAGTTAGCCCTGGAACTTTTTCTGAGGATCGTGAGATATGCTGACTTGGAGAGGGAAACTATCGCTCAATTGGCGGTGAATCTATGGCTTCTGGCCAATAAGGCCCAATCACAATTGGATGTAAAGATATTAGTATGTTGAATTTGTTTTACTACCATTGCCATCGAATTATAAGTTTGTCTCTTGCAGCCCCAAACGTTGCGCAGTGTGGAAATCCTGTACAAACAAATTAAGGATGGCTCACCCCCGCAGGCTCAGGCTATTGCCAAACTGCTCCTGCGCATGCGCAACAGCTGAGAAATTAAATTATAAGAACTATAGCTATTCGCTGAGATTATATATTCTTATGTGCATGAATCTTTTACGGATTTATTGCGCAGAACCGCTATCCTGCGTTTGTGCTTTTTCAACCCTAACAAGGAACTGACAAATTTTGTATTACATTTCTGTGCAATTACGAGTATGTTATAACGTTTGAAGACTTGATTAAATTTTGACCTGCAGTTTCGAGATGGTTTTACAGAGATAATAAAAAGCATATTTAGTAGATGGTTTCATTCAAATAAAACAACTTTCTTATGGTGTTTGTAAAAGCGCAATTTTCCAATGCGTTTATTCAATTGTTTATTGCTGAGGCCCGCTTGACACAGTCCAATTAGCAACTTAAGCTGTGCGTTACCAAGTTTTTACGCTTATATAATTTAAAATTGTGTGGGACAGCTGTTATTAAATGTATTAAATTCACATTGTAGCTGCTGGCGTAAAGGTGGAATTTACATTGAATTACGAATGGGAGTGTAAAAATACGATGTACATTTGTGTGTTCTTATTCTTTTCTTTTTTTGGTAGTTTAAAACATTTGAGGCATTTCTGTCGTTTGCAGTTTACAAAAAAATGGCTAAAAAACTATGGCTGATAAATGAGAATACGGAATTAAAATCAACAAACTTAGACGAAAGCTTTATGAATATAAGGGATATATGTGAGATATATCACTACGTATTTATGGATATTTATGTAAATATATATGTGTGTTTGGGTATTTCTTGGTCAAATATATTAACGATTTTCTTTAGGGTCTTAAATTATTAACAAGGTATTTTTTCAATATTGGTTTGCCTGATATAAATTATTTGTAATTATAAAATAAGTGAACGAATAGAAACAATTAATGCTATTATTCCTTGGATAGATAACTAAATAATGTATTTGGCGGATATCTAACAATATGATTAGGTATTCTACGATCTATTTTCTTTGAAATAACACAAATTGGCACTTGCTGCGTAACTATGTGAAGAAAATAACCAAAACATGAACTGAAAATTTATTACAGACCCCGAAGACAACTGTTTCGTACATTTAAGATAGAACTACCCAATATGTGAGTGAGAGAAATGTATAAAAAGCTTAGTCTGCAGTCTGGCGTTTCCGCAACTTTAGAAATTCGTCTCCTTGAACTCCTTGGATTGCAGGACGGGCGAAAGGGCTCCTCCTCCTCCGGTATCGCCGGCATCGTTTCCATTATGGTGATCCTCTCCCCCGCCCACCGTGTAGGCCATCACAGTGGCATGATCCAGTTTTCCGGGCAGTGCCACAAAGGCACTGCTGTCCACAACGCGCTTCCTGGCCGCCCGATGCTGCATGCGATTCAGTTGCACCTCCCGCTTGGCGCCATCGGGACCCGTGGACAGCTTATAGAAGAGTTCCCTCTGCTCCAGGGTCTTTCGCCTGGCGGACGTGATCATCCTTACGAAATCGATGAGCAAGTGGCACAGTCGGCGGGCCGAAACGCAGGGCGAGAAGGTTCCGTTTATGCCGTAGCTGAGCAGATCCTCCAGGCGGTACAGGGTGAGAGCATGCCGTTGGGGCCCAGTGACCAGCGGTAGTCCAGAGATGGACTTTGGAATGCGCTGAAGGGTTATAGCAGGCGGTGGAGGCGATACCAATCCCTGGCGCGGTTCAATGAGCGTCTGCGAACGCATATACTTCGGCCTACTGGGCGCATTGCTCGGCGGACTGCTCGCCTTGGACTGCTGACGGGCAGGTCGCGTGGGCGGCGTCGAAGGATGCAGACGGGCATAGATGGCGGAGGCACTCTTGTTCTGCCGCTTGGGTGCCAAGCTAGCTAGTTTTCCCTGCCCCGCCGCCTGCAGTTTCACATCCGGCGTCCAAGCCTCGGCAAATTTGCCCACCACGGGATCGAAATTATCGCTAATCCCGTCCGAGGTGAGGAACACAATGTCGCCGCTCTCCAGGCAGCTCATCGAGAAGGTGAGGTTGCTCAGCTCCGGCTTGTTGCCATCCGCCGGTCCCAAGGCGCCCAGGGCGTCGCGCATGTCCCGCATGGAGCTGATGTCGTGGGAGGCCTGTGTGAGTTCCCTTACTCCGTGCTTCTTCGAGTACACATAGCCCAGCGAATCGCCCACGTTGCACGAGCAGACGACATACTTGCCCGGCGCTCCGTCCAGCGGCAGCACCACGGCAATGGTCAGCGTGGACAGGGCTCCGCCCACCTCCAAAATGCAGCCGTGTCCCTCCCAAAGGCTCCTTAGCAGACTCACAAAGACCTCCTGCGTGGTGGTGGCCCTACATTCCATTGCCTGACCAAACACAGCTCGATCCAGATAGTCCAGGCAACCGTGGACAGCCGAGCGGGCGGCCAGACGCGCTCCATCGCCCCAGTTGACGCCATCTGCCATGGCCATGGCCGCCGAATCGCCGCGCACCACCATCCCGTAGCAATCGGCGATTGGATTGCCCATGGGCTCTTTGGTCAGCATGTTCGTTTCGTAGAGGGAGACTGAAATGCCGTAGGCGAAGTCGCACTCCATGCGCCAGTTCTCCACGCCCGCGATGATAGCAGCTGGAGAAGATCCCCCCTGGTTGCTCACCGCCTCGCGGAGCAGCCGCTCGCGATCTCCATCGACGGAGGCCTCAGTCTTTGCGTTCAACAGGTTCTTGTTGTTCTGATCGCTGCTGGCTTTTTCGCCACCCGTAGTGGCCGCCGCCAGATTGGCTATGCTGCTCTTGGAATTCTTGCGGGAACGCATCCCCGAAGCTGGAGCGGATCCGGAGGGCTGCTCCGTGCTGCTCTGCCTCCGGGATCCCGCCGGCGGGCGTCCAAACTTGCTGGCCAATCGCGTGGAGTTCTGTGTGGCCGACTGCACTGGTGGAGTGCTCTTCCTGACCCCATAGCAATCATCGTTCTCCTGCTGCGTGTCTATAAAGTCTATGTCGTCCGCAAAGCTGGTGCTTAGGTGCAGCTTGGAGCGCTTGATGCCGGTGAGACCCTCATCCGGTCCAGTGCAGGCGGCGGTTATGGTGCAGGTTCCAGCCTCGTAGGCGTTCAGCTTGAGCACGGGCATGTCTGTGGGATTCTGGCCATTGTAGATCTCCGGGCCCTCCACAAACTGTCGCTGCATGCGGCTGTGGATTAGGGAAGACGGGTTAACTACAATCAAAAAAAATCAATATGAATCGTAGATCGATTTTACATTATTTAAGATCAATTTGATACGAGGCCAGGTAAATTTGACCTGGTCGATAAGGGTATTTTATGCAAAAACGATATGGCTTTTGCATGATCTGAAATTTACATGGCCATATCGATTTTACGGTGACATGCTTTTTTTGTGTGTACTGTTCTCCAACTGCAGGCTGCTACTTAATCGTAGATCGATTTTACATTATTTAAGATCAATTTTAATTTGATATGAGGCCAGGTAAATTTGACCTGATCGATAAGGGTATTTCATGTAAAAACTACATGGGTTTTGCATGATCTCAAATTTACATGGCCATATCGATTTTACGGTAACATCATTTTTTTTGTGTGTACTGTTCTCCAACTGCAGGCTGCTACTTAATCGTAGATCGATTTTACATTATTTAAGATCAATTTTAATTTGATATGAGGCCAGGTTAATTTGACCTGGTCGATAAGGGTATTTCATGTAAAAACGATATGGGTTTTGCATGATCTGAAATTTACATGGCCATATCGATTTTACGGTAACATCATTTTTTTTGTGTGTACTGTTCTCCACCTGCAGGCTGCTTCCATTTACTCACCCCTCCAGATACTTGGTAATGAAGCTGCCATCCTCATCCTCGTGCTCGCTGGCCCGCCGGCGACCCTCGCGAGGCTCCGCGATGAAGCTCAACTGGCGGAAGTAAGTGGTGACCTTCTGGCGCAGCGACGGCATCTTGGGCCCAGATGATGCTCCTTCCTCCCTCCAATTAGGGTCGTCTTAATTGCCAGAGATGGATGCTGCGCAGCTGACCAGTTCGTTCACCTCATCAGCGGCAATTGTTGTGGGAGCTGAGTCACTCCAAACGCCTCCACCCTGCAAAAAGAGAGTTTAATTTAGAGCTTCATTTAATTATCAATAAATTATGCAATTAAATGGGGCAGAGCAAACACGAAAAGAATTACGAGCAAATTGCAGTGGCAGCCGCATAACTGACATTATTCCCCCCATAAACCGCCTGCTCCTAATGACGGGATGTTCTTTTTAGTTGCCGCAGGCAGAGCATCCTTCCCCTGGCCACACAAAACTCCAGGATGTGAGGGGAGGAGGATTCCAACCCTGAATGGGCTTTCAGTCAACTCATTGCGAATGCACGAGACACAGAAATCCCATCCTTCCTTCGGGCTTCGGATGACATGGCTTTTAGCAGGGCTCTCCGCATGTGAGTTGAACCAGTGATGCCAATTTGACCCTTTGAACTCAAAATTTAGAAACGTTAAGGTGTACTCAAATCCATTTTTGATCGTTATTAGAAAACCAAATGTTTTATAGTTAAGATCAGTTGAGATTTTCAAACCTTCTTAACTTATGAATACAGTTAAACTTCCATAACTCGTACCTCCTTAAATTTATCTATAAGGTTTTCTTTGAGATATGAAAATTAGACTTACAGAACTGTATTAAAAGTTAATACTAGAGTTTCCAAAATAAATAGGAAATATTCTTATCCACAAAAACCCTTTCCAGAGTTAAGCTTTGATTAGTTCTGCGCTTTGAATGAGGATTTGGCATCACTGATGTGCTTATGATTAATGAATGGACAAACCAACTGCCCGGGGAGACCTGCAACTCCAGCAGATGTTGGTTTTCAAATTCTGACAGCTTCGAGTTCTGTTTCAACGGAAAGATGATATCATATAAGGGTGAAAAAACAGAGGTATGTATGCTGGTAAGACCCACTTCAAGGTCTGCTATAAAATTATCTAACTCAATGCCGCAAAACGCAGACGACTTTTAATTGCCGTATTAGAGCATCCAACTACCTGATCCATTCTCGTAGACAATGCACAACCACATTCATATTCTTCCCAGCGAGATTACAATGGTTTGCAAACACAATAAATGCTAATCTTCAACAGCAATTATTGTGAAGATGCTTTTCCTTAGACGCTGTACACAAAACGATTTATATAAATGATAAACAAGAACAGAAAGTACTGAAAGTAGTTTCGTTGGCGGGGGCAATTATTAAAGAAGGCTAGTTGTTGCTGCTGAAAATTTCACAAATGCTCGAAAAATATACAAATAAAAATAAAACACACAATCAAGCACTTTAATTTATGGCCTGAGTACTTCAAGTGACAAATGAGTGGTCTATTGAAAACTATGTCGATTTACCGTGTGGGAGGGAACGCCTTTCTACGCGCTTCTCATAAAACGCAGTTAATGGCACGCGAAAATCACTCAAACCTTGAACCATTCGGACTCTTGATCGAGTTTCGCTGAACTTGGACTTTACTCACGAATCAATCAGCGAGTAATGTAATTCAATTGAAATCTGATGGCCACAAGATGCGCGATTTCTTGGCAATTGCTGGGCGCTGATCTGATTGCCACCACACCCGCATTCCTTGTGGCAAGGCATTAAAATCAAATTAACCCAAATAACCGACAAGTAAAGAAGGGGAGGAGATTTCCCATTACCATATCCACTTTTCCAAGATACAAATCAAATGAATTGAAAAGTCAGAGCCGCGAGACAAAGTCGTTCGATGGGCGAATGGGGTGGAGAGTGCAGATGTGTGGTTATATGTAGGTATATCTTTCTGTGGGCGCACTGAGGCGCAGCCAGCTGTGTGCACTCGATGCCGGTCCAGGGCAATCAATCCGGATGATTGAAATGCCCACCTCCACACCGCCGCAAAACAATTCAATTTGGCCGCAACAATGTGCAATTTGCGATTAAATGTGCAGCCAAAGAGATTACAACTGCACCACAAGAGCCAACATTCAAGCCCAGCCGCAAGCGTTTTGTAGTTCTCATCTGCCACTGCTCCAATTTCTTTCTGCCATCCACGTCAATCAGAGTCCTCATCAAGATCATCATCACTTGACACACAAAGGGCATCTGACTGTGACTTGCTGGCTTCTCAATTCGCCGAGCTTGTTCCGCTGATGGGAAGCCATTGTGGGTGATCACATAATATTTAAGATCTGGCTATTGTCCACCTGACAGCACGTGCTGGGAAGATTATCGGGTTGTTTAGAGAGCTAAATTAAATAAACCCATAAGGGATGTTTCTTAAAAAATTTCCATTATAATCTAAAGACTTCGATTCATAGAAATTTCAAAAGTGGTTTTAAAACTATATATACTAAAATATATTATCTTATATATTATATATTATCGTTTAATAGGAATTAAAAAAGAGGTTTCCGAACTCCTTATAAACTATAATATATTAACTTTTTAAGTTGTAATAATACACACACAAAAAAAAACATGTCACCGTAAAACCGATATGGCCATGTAAATTTCAGGTCATGCAAAACCCAGGTCGTTTTTATATGAAGTATCCTTTCCGACCAGGTCAAATTTACCTGAAGCCAGGCTAAATTAAAATTGATCTTAAGTAAGGTAAAATTGACCAACGATACATATCTTTTTTTTTTGGGTGCACATTAATTATTAAATTAAAATTTAAAAATTTAACTAAAATGTATCTCAAATATGATTACTTTGTATTTATCTTTAGTTGCTATGGAATGCAATATGCATTACAATCTGTAATACTCAAATGATTCATGATTCGTGACATTAAAGACACTCCCCCAAAATCAACCAACAATTCGTGAGGCGTGTGCCCCAATCAATCGACACTTTTCGATGGGATTTCGGGTCCATCGAAATTTTCAACACCCGAAACTAATCAAGCGTGGAAATGTGGCAATCGTAACGCGGTATTGTGAGATCATTGTGCAAGATCTGGGCGGGTCTGTATAGTATAGTACAGTCTATAAAGGCAACTGAGTAAATATTATCGGATGTGGCACAGATCTCGTGAGTCTTTCGAACTTTGTTTATGCTCGAAAACCAAAATAAACCATTCGGGCTTCCTCCAACTATAAATAGTTGTGTTTTGCCTGTATTTATAGCTGCCACCCATCAAAACAGAATGTCTGAGAGCATTTTTCGCTTGAAAGATTTATTTAGCGCGACTTCAGAATGCATTTCCCGCAGACTTCAAAATCGCCTATTTTTTCTGAGTTAATCAGATGTGCTGAATTTCTGTTTACCCACTGGGTTAATTAGATGTGGGGTTTTCTGAGCTCTTCTGCATATTAAATTCTGTGTGGATTTAAGAGGGAGCCGTGCCAAAGCCCAGAGTAAACAAGACTTCTTGGGGGTCTGAGCTCTTCCAACCAAATGCAAACACACCCGTGACTTTGAATGCACTTGAAACATTTTGAAAGCGACGACCAAGTGACAACAAGTTGTCTGCAGATTATGTGCTGTATAGAATGCTGCGGAATGGAATCTCAAGGTGCAGTTGGTGGGCCAAAGCCAAAGACTCCAAAGACTTAGCACAAGTCAAGTGCAGCTGCTCAAAGTCGTTTTTGTGTGTTTCTGTTTGGGCCAGACAACAAACAACAAGAAGCTATAAAAGCGGAGACACGAAAGTGAAAATTTATTGTTGCATTCGTTGCGTGTTTTCTTCGAAAGAAAGTTGAAGGCCGTTAAGCTGAAGATAAAACAGAGCTGTTTGCTAGTTTGTGAGCTGCCAAATATTTCAAATATCTTAGGGAACCCATATATCTTATCTTTGGCGCGAAACTCCTCGTTTTTAGCTATTAATTATCAGTAGAAATAACATTATATCTTTTTGATACATAATAACACAGGTATTATTATGATTTAAACATATAAAGTATAGGAATAAAACCGGTTCCATAGACCGCAGACCCGAGTCAAGTGCCGATCCAACCGCATTCAAGGCAATCTTGGAAAAAATGAAATACACGCTTAATTTTCATTTCCTCGTTTGCAATATTTTTCCATTCCCGACCAGGCTTATCAGGCGGTATGAAAATAAAACATTAAGTAGCAAATGCATTAAGGAATAGGTACATGCATTTTAAATGCATGATGTTGGGTGGACCTCGGTCCCCAAGTCCGAATTTCATGGATCTGGACAAGAACCTGAAAAGCTCTTAGCTTAAACCTTCCCCCAGTATTTAAACAGGTGTTGACTCATTGGACAAGCTGTCAGCTGCATAAATAATGCATTAGACCCGCCCCCCAGGGCAGAAAAAAACCCATTGAGCCAACGAACACAACCTGGGGCTTCATTAAAATCTGGCAATTACAATTTTTTACATAACGTAAACCGCACGAAAACAATCACAAAGGAGTTCCTTCACCTCGAAATGGCGACGTTTGCATGACGTGATATGTGGGCAAACAAGGGGTCTCCTCTTCCCGGTTCCCGAAACATTTCTTATAAATTGCCACCTAATTGGCGTGTTCAGCATTCCGGCTCTGCGTGGTACGCCTCATTTCCTGTTGCAACAATTTGCATTAATGGGCTCTTTCCTCGGATTCAGTTCAAAATCACCCCATCTAGTGTTGCAACTGCATCTCGGTTCTATTCAATTGACAGAGCGCGATGAAATGGAAAGTTAAGAGCCCTTTTGGGGGTTGTTGTTGGATGTGTGTCAAAAGTTGCGAAACATCCTTTGTTTTATGTGCACTTTACAGCAATGCCAGGACCCGAATGGGGATTCACTTAAGACCCACCCCAATCCACCCAGTAGTTTTCCCCACTGCATTTCCGCTTGCATGTTTTCCCTTGCTTTTCCACTTTTGGGGTCGCGCTACTTGGCCCGGTTTTTAGCCACGAAAACACTATATTTCAAGAACTTGCCACAAGCCGAATGCAATAAACCAAAAGTGGAGCAAGGCGAGAATTTGGGCCTAGGAAAGCGATATCAAAGGAGTGCCCATCAGATCCATTGTTTTGGGTTAAGTGAAATTATATAGTATTTACCTACCCTTTTTACCTTAGTTTAGTTAAGTTCTATTGCTTTTAATACCATATAATTCCTGTTTTATTCGACTAATTGATTTCTTTGGATGTTGCAAACATCTGGCGGAAAATATAATACCGTCTGATGATTCCCCACACACATTTGGCAAGCCCACAAAATAATTTGCATAAATTGAAGTAAAGTCTTTACATGCTAGCCAGGTAGCGACAGCTGTCGTCGATTTATGTAGGACTTATATACGACTAATCCTGCATGAATAAATTAAATGGGAAGCCTCAACTAAGACTGTCTGGCTTGGGTTTGGTCTTTGGGTTCGGTCTTTGGGTTAGGACTCGTTGTCAGGCATACAAAAAAGTGGAGTCTATGCAAATCTAGAAGGCCAGTAACCAGTTGATGTAGGATAAAGGGAGGGGTCTTGTTTTTTGGGGCAGGAACCGGGCACTCAACTCACATATTAAATTAAACGTTGATGGCAACAAAGACAATTCAAACGAAGTCAAGGCCCGGGCCAAAGAACTGTGGCAAACAAAGAAACACCAACTTCTCAACTGCCCCGCAGCAATTGAGCAACCAACGAGCCACTTTGTCCGCCCCGATACCCCCGATACCCCTGATACCCCTGATACCCCGATATCCCCGATACCCCGCCCACAGCTCCTGTCCACCCATGTCGTCTTTACCCCACCTCAAGCTACCTTCAGACAATCTTGCAGTCTCTGGTGTCAAATGGCTGTCCAATGACGGACTTTTCAGGGCTCCATTCGCTTGGTTTGCCATGTGCCTTGGTTGTCACTGTACAGTAGAAGGTCTTGAAAGTGGAACTCCTTCATCTAATAAAAGAGTATTTTATTTCCCACCTACCACAATGTCTATAAACTTTTACAAGTATATAAAGGCTCTTAAATATATAAATATTTGATAGTTGGAGCTTATTTATGATATATTGGATTTCATAATCTAGGAAATGTTACTAAATAAATTCTAAATTAAATCTATAATTTTTATATATGTATGTATCTGTCATAATATGTTTTAATATTTTAGAATATATTTCCATCCATATTCGCTTAAAGTTAATTCATTTAAAGAGAAGAATTAAATGTAATATTAAAAAAAGATATTATTCAAAAGAGCTTTTACTGTTTCGAGACCTTGCAACGGGTTAAGTGACCGATTGGCTGTCAGAGCTCAGCACCTACCCACCACCCTCACCTCTCCGATTTCTAGTTTTAATTTGAATTTTATTCCGTCTGGTGCGGTGGCCAAATGCTTCGGTGGTTCGCTTAGTCATATCACTCGGCTGACTAATCTTTGGCAACGGGGCGTGCATGAAGAGAAACCCTAGACCCCAGATATACCCCTTCTAATTCCAATCAATTTACCGAAATCGCCAAACCCGATACAGCTGCAAATTCAATGAACTTTTGCTGCCGTTGACTTTGCTGATTAATTGGAAATTGGCAAAATGTTATTTATTTTTATGTGGCTGGTCTACCGCCGATTGGATGCCTCTCATCAAAGGCATAAACTGGGATTTTTGTGGGTTTTTGTTTCGGATGGAGGGGAAAGCTTATTGACTTATTGCCCCTGGTTGGCTTTAAACAAACAGGGAAATTCTATACAAAGACAACTTCTTCAGTGGCTGGCTAATGCATTATAGAAGAATGAACTCTTTTTCAGGCCCGGCCGAGCAAACAAACTTCAACTAGCCCGGACCAACTGCGTCATAAAAGAGCCATCGGCAGCGCCATTCGCCATCTCCGTTTCCACCGAAGAACCGAGACAACAAAGGATGGTGGACTTTGGAAAGGAGAAGGAGTAGTGCTGGGAAACCCGCCAGTTGCCGGTTAGTGGATGGAGTCCAGACAGAACAACTTCATGCGACCCCATCCCCCGGGAAAAAGCCAGACGGCAGCCAGGAGTCTGTGTGCCTGCTCCTCGGCTGCTCGAAATAAAAAGGAGCCGGCAGGAAAATATAAAACGGAGAAACAAAATATTTTCCCAATGTGCATGCATAGTTCAAAGTTAGTTTCGGGGAGTTCTCTGCACCACCGAAAACACCAAATTCCCCACTACTTACAAGAAGAGTTGTGAAAATTCTCTGGTTGCCAAGCGAAAGTGATTGAATTCCTGGGGTTTCTTCGGGCGCCAGCGGAAAAGGAATTTTTTTATATGTATGCTTAAGTGCCGAAGTTTCTCATATAATTTAAAGCAGAATCAAAAGTTTGGTCTCCAGTTGGAGTGGAGTATATCGTAAAAAGTTTTTCAAATAAAAATTTGACAATGATGTGTGATACTATGAATGATGATGTCTTTTGGTTTGGAGAAGTAAATAATGGTGATAAATGTTTCTTTGTGTGAGGAAGTCTATAGCTGTGAATGTACTTTAATACAAGATTAAGAAAATGGTTTTGCATGTAACATACATATTTGTTGGTAAGCCCCAGCATTAGGAATTAAGTCACCATGAATATGAGTCATGCTTATCGACGTTGTGCTTTTAGGGATGTTTTTTAGTTGAGTTCTATCCTGATCTTGATAACTTAAACAAATATTTCGCATTTAATAAAACGTATTTCAAAATTCTAGTATGTATCATAAGGTAAAAAAATGATCCCCTTAACATAAATGTTATTTTTCTATAATTTCCATTTCTAGTCCTAACATATGCGTTTAAAGTTTCCTACACTTTAAAATTGCAGATAGAAAGAAAATGAAGTTATCTTATAAACCAATTTGTTTACAAATGGGGGCTGGTCTACTGAAAAATGGTAACCATACTGTTGCAATCGCTTCAGAAGTGCGGTAGGTAATCCCCGTTCCCAGTTGGAAATCACCCCAAATTAGAGCGACGCTCAGATAATCTTAGATACGTTATCTAGTTCTTGTTTACGGCATTTAGACCCTGGCTTCTAAACTTAGTCCCCCAAAATATCTGACCGAGTTGTCCCCTTTCGGTTTACAGCTTATATCCGGCACATTTCGCCCCCGTTTGATTTTTGCCGCAGTTTGCGCAAGAAGTTGTAGAAAGGGCAGAACGAGTTGAAAGTTCCCATTGGCATGTCCAATCCCAATCCCACCCATCCTATTCCTATATTCCGTGGCCCCTTTTTTCCTCTTTTTCAGTAATTTCCAGCCAGGCGCCATCACGTGTCGGGTTTTCTCCAAGGTATTGGGCTTCGTGGAGAATCGATTTTGTGGCCTGACGAGCCTGATATCCTTGGAGCGAGTGCTTTCGGCTTGTTTCAGGACCCTAGAAATTGCCTGCTGCACGTCCAAAATGCTCAGAGTAAAATTATGCTAGCTACACTGAGAGAAACGTTTAATATGGAATATAGGGATTCAGGAATATACATAAAACAAGAGAGAACGCTATAGTCGGGTTGGTGTCCCGACTATCTAATACCCGTCACTCAGCTAAAGGAAGTGCGAACGCGGGTTGGTGTCCCGACTAATAATCGTAACTCAGCTAAAGGGAGTGCGAGGGAGATAGATATATGTAGATATTTTGAATGCGTATAACTTTTTAATGAATGGTCCGATTTGAAAAATGTCTTCTACATTTCGATAGGTATAAATATACACAACAAAAATGCATTTATACTTCTCGGAAATCTTTAAAGATGTGGGCGCAGGACCCATTTTAAAATCGTTACTGGGCGATTGTGGGCGTTAGAGGGGGCGTGGCGCTCGGCTAAAATAAACTTGCGCTGCGTAGGAAGCCAAAGAATATGTGTGGAAAATCTCAACCTTCTAGCTTTTGTAGTTTCTGAGATCTCAGCGTTCATACAGACGGACAGACGGACAGACGGACAGACGGACATGGCTAGATCGACTCGGCTAGTGCCCCTGATCAAGAATATATATACTTTATGGGGTCGGAAACGCTTCCTTCTAGCTGTTACATACTTTTGCACGAATCTATTATACCCTTTTACTCTACGAGTAACGGGTATAAAAATTATACATCAAAATCAACAAATAATAGTTATTTTTTGAGTTTTATTATAAAAATCAAAAAATAAAAATCATTAGGGATTACAAAGGCTAATAAAAATAGTGGTGTTTTTAAAAAAAATTTTTGGTACCTTCTAGGTGCATGATTTTCTTTTCGGTCCCTGTTCAGAATAAGAATAATAAATAAGTAATAAGTAGATTAACAATTTTTATCCTAGTTTTTAACTATTTTTAGATTTTATAAATTTAAAATTGCAAAATAAATTATTGCAAACAAATAAAAATAAGTTAGAATTCCGATGTTTTTTACAAATAAAATGATTTTAAGCCAAAGTATTTGCACAAAACATCTGTAATTTTTTTCTCTCAGTGCTCGAGTAGGAGTGAGTGCGAAAGAGAAGGAGGTAGCTGCCATCATATGCAACTGAAGTTGGCAGGCGAAACGGTAAAAATGAATGACTGACATTATAAGTGGAAAAGTTTTTGCCATACTTTTCGACTGCGTCAAAATGAACTTCCTGGCAAAGGCAGCGAAATCCAATAAATTAGCAAGTGCTCCCCATTTTAAAAATTATCGCTATTTTCCACAGTCATTAATATTACTTAGCCTATGATTATATGGCTAACAAAGCGATAAAATGTGCCAAACGAAAAACAACACCAGCTATTAGCACAGTTTCGAAATATGTACGATAAAGCTTGAAAACCGGTTATTGCACCAACGAAAGCTGACTTTTTGTTTGTTTTTGTTGTTGCTCGGAGCAGCTGAGATTTCGCAGCTGCCCGTGAAGTTGAAAACGAAAATAAAACACACGACAGGTGAATCAACAGCGGTACAACCACCCACCCCACCCACAATTCGATGGGGGATAAGAAAACAGGAAAATAAGACGCAAACCCAGTTGAATGGAAAAATCAAGGCTCACGAACACACACGGAAACACGGGCACAAAACAAAAGGCGACAAAAAAACCGGGGAAGGCGGCAAAAACATTCGGAGGTGGCCCCCCAAAATCCAGAAAATCAATAGAACTTCAAATTATTCAGATGACACAATGCATTTCACTTACAGCAATTTCCCTGCTTTCCTTTTCTCGGTTGTTTTCTTATCGCTGCTTTACATATGTTGGCGCCACTCGCAATGGAAAATATGTGAGTGCGTGCGTTCCGTAGGTGGTGTGTATAAATATTTAACAGTTTTTAAGGGGGTGGTTCCACCGCCCAGAACTCTGCCCTTCTGAATGGAATTCGGCCTCGATATTAACTTTAATCGTTGGTTTGTGTATTGCACTTCCAGTCTGATTGCTTGCCAATTAAAGCCACTACGAAACGAAAAGTCTTGACAGCGAACGGAATAAACGGTTCGTGCACGCGCGGACCGAACGTTCCTGTTCCAATTTGAATTTCAAAGTGAGAATGGCCCAAAGAGATAGTGATGCGTTAGCACTCACGATTGGGATGCGTAAGACTATCGAGACTTAATACCATTTTCAGACTGCCGCTAGAACTCACATCTGCGGAAAAATAGATGTAAGCGTTCACACAAGACGTCGTAGTTTTTAAAAATGTACAGGGTATTCCCTAAACTGTTGAATTTTGGTCAGCTGTTAATCAGCTGTTCCATACAAAATCAACTTTCAGAAATTTCAGCAATTCAACAGCTTCGGGGCTGTTGAAAATTTAGTTGAATTGCTGAAAAGCCAGAGTTGTCACCTTTTTTATTAAAAGTCATGGCAACTCTGTAACATTTTAGTATCACCAGTACGCCTTATTTATTTTAAAATCAACTAAGAAAGCATATTTGTGGTTTTTTTTATCTTGGTAGCAATTTTAGACAGTATCAAGCAATAATAAATAATATTTTACATGTTTTAAGTTCCGTAAAACTTTTCAACAAATAACAGCTGTTTGAAAATTAAACAGGAATCATTTTTGGTCGTTCCCTTAATTGCTGAAATTTTCTGTAGAATTTTCAACAGCAATTTAACAGTTTAGGGAATAGCCTGGTAATAAGGTAATTAGAGTATTTTTTCCATTTATTTCTTCACTCTTATTTTTCACTTAAAGAACAAATAAAATAACACCAATAAGCCTATGAAATGACATTACTTTTCTTCAAGTTGTTTAAAATGACTACTAAAATGAAAAATTTAAGTCGTTTGTTTACTGTATCATAAATAATATAATATTAGAAGAAATACAATGGGTGATCTTGTATTTATCAAGGGTGTCCCAAGGGTGTTACATGGTACTGTACATCAACTTAAATTTTACCTGAGTTCCACATAAAAATTAATTGACTGCGAAGCAGTGTAAGCACTCTTTTTTCAATACCTTGTGAGGCAGTCGAGTTGGCAGCTCCAAAATTTGTCTAGTATATTTTCCGGTATTTTTGCCGTGCAGTACGGCGTATTGAAGCGCCCGCTGTTTGGTCACATTGTCGCTATTTTTTCAGCATTTCGCGGGATCTGTAATTTTTATTGGCGAATTTTTGCATTTTATTGGTTTTACATTGGTTACAGTGATAATTATAACGACAATCAACTGGTTCTACTGCCATTGCTTCGAAAGCAATACCCGTAATCGAGGAACAAGTAAGTTCAAGCCCAATTTTTACAGTTAAATGCCGATGCAGGCACACACGCACACTCACGCAGCCAAAACAGCGACACGCGAATTTGCGAATTTCGTTTTGTGCCGTGTTTTTTTGTGTTGTTGCCGTTGCTTTGGCTGCTATGTTGTTTGTGCTAAACATTAATTAATTGTCGCAATTTCTGTTTCGCTATAAATATGCGAAACGTGCCGTGGTTATTTGCGCTAACTAAATGGCCAATTGCGTTGTGCCGGTGTTGGTGTCGGCGTATGTGTGCGTCTGTTTGTGTTTGTTGGCGCGGGCGAATGGCGGGCAATCACACACACTCGTACATATTTTTTGCAAAGCGTTTATGCGACATTCGTTTTGATCGCGTTTTTAATAGCTTATTGCTTACAACAAAATTTGTATTTGTAGAAAAATATTCTAGGAAGATTAACGAACGAAAATGTCGCTAAATCAAAGGCTATTTGGTTTACAGAACGGTCAATTACAATAGTGGCTATTTGTACTGCGTATTTGAAATTCTTAGCCTTGAATAAAAGGAAAATATTAACTTCATGTAAAATGTTCCATCCTGTTGAATGTTTTCCTATAAAGAACTTAGTTCCTATTTCTTTAAGTTATAAATTGAGAAGAATACACGAATTCGCAGTTTCTGACCACGCATAAACACGTAAAAGCGCGAAACAGACACAACGCACACGCAGGTGAATGAACCTTTTTGCGTTGTTTTGTAATCGCAATTTGTTGCTGGGCCGCCGAAGCAATGTGTGAATTTTGTAATTGTTTAAGCGCGCGAAAACAAAACACACTTGATGTTTTTCCTCTGCATTTTCCTCTTACCAGCTGTGTTTTTCTTATCTTTGCTAATGATCCTCGTTCTCTCTTTCACCCGCAAACGCGAAAGTGTCGCGTTTTCTCGCCAATTTTTTTGCGAGTTCATTTGCATGTTTGCTTAATTTGTTTCCACAGCAGCTCTGCAAATGTTAATGAACCTTCCGGCCGACAGAAATTCGCAATACAATTTTTACAGAATTGAGGGCTAAACGAAATTTCATAAATGTCTGTCCACCGGCTATTTATAGAACTCATTGGTTTTTACCAGGGACCGAAAATAATGATTATTTTTTTTGAGTAAAAAATAAAAATCTCCATTTAATGATTATTTTGTAAGCGAAAAAAATATCGCTCAGAAATAATGATTATTTTGTGAGCGATATATTTCGCTCAAAAATGTCACTCAAAGTGGGATTGCATCCGTCCTACGCGGAATTTTACAAAGATTTAAATGTGCTCTTGTAGGTAGAACCACGGAGCACAAATTCCGTTAAGAAAAAAATAAATTTTCTTTGTATAAACCGCTTAAAAAAACAAAAAAATCTTTTTGTATAAAAACACTTTCTGTGGGAATCGAACTCGTGCTTACAGCTCGGTGGACCAACACACTAACACCCAGCCCACATGTCGGGTTGGATCTAAGTGGAATAGTTCATAACATCTTGTTAAGTCGTTTTACTAATAAATAAATGACATAAAGTTCTAAGGTTGATATAACTTTTTGTAATTAAGCATACCGCTTGTCAACTAAAAACCGCGTTTTACAAAGTTTACACAAAGAAATAACCTTCTTTTATTAACTCGATGTGTGCTCCGTGGTTCTACCTACAAGCAGAAATTTAAAAGTTTGTAAAATTCCGTACAGAACGGCTGTAATCGCACTTTGAGTGATATTTTTAAGCGAAATAATATCGCTTACATAATAATCATTATTTCTGAGCGATATTTTTTTCGCTTACAAAATAATCATTAAATGGAGATTTTTATTTTTATACCCGTTACTCGTAGAGTAAAAGGGTATATTGTATTCGTGCAAAAGTATGTAACAGGGAGAAGGAAGCGTTTCCGACCCCATAAAGTATATATATTCTTGATCAGGATCACTAGCCGAGTCGATCTAGCCATGTCCGTCTGTCCGTCTGTCCGTCTGTCTGTCCGTCTGTCCGTCTGTCCGTCTGTCTGTCTGTATGAACGCTGAGATCTAAGAAACTATAAAAGCTAGAAGATTGGCATTTTGCATGCAGATTTTAGGAGTTCCTACGCAGCGCAAGTTTGTTTCAAAATGGTGCCACGCCCCCTCTAACGCCCACAATCGCTTATATACGATTTTAAAAATTTTAATATTTTGGAAAAGTAAAAATGCAGTTTTATTGTGTTTATCAATACCTATCGAAATGTAGAAGAAATTTTTCAAATCGGACCATTCGTTAAAAAGTTATGCGTGATCAACGTTTTCTATCTCTATCTCCATCTCCCTCGCACTCCCTTTACCTGAGTAACGGGTATCTGATAGTCGGGGCATCCGACTATAACGTTCCCTCTTGTTTCACTTATAATGATTACGGTCCCTGGTTTTTACACAAAAGCCATTTCAATTTGAATGTCACCTGAAAAAATGGTATTTTTAATATCACCCAGAAAAAAAACACCTTTTTGTAAACTTTTTAAAAGAAATTATCTTCTTGTATTTAAATAATTTATTCTTGTTTTTGTTGCTTGTTTGGTTTGTTTTAAGGCAAAGCGTTTGCATAAAAATACATTTTCATACATTTAGCATTTTGTTTGGTTTGTGGTGGCTTCTATACAGTACAATACGTTTTGTAAACCATTTGTTCTAAAGCACTAAATGATCTCATTACAATATGTACCCCTGGAGCCCTAGAAGCACTCGTCAAGTTCTACAATTCATTATGCTGTCATGACAAGCCCTAAAATTCTACTAAACCAACTGGATGATGAATCGGGACAACTAAGCTTTAGCAGATTCATCCCATGATTTCTTTGTAACCAAGCAATATGATTTCTTTTGAGTATCGCAAGCAGTTTGCATAACTTTATTTTCTACCAGCTACAATCGTCCATTTCTCCAGTTAGTTTGTCTAATTTTAAGCAACCGTCACACCCACTTAACTATTTTGGGCTGGATTAACGCTATGCAAGCGAACTGTTACTAGAAAGCACTTTAAAGCCAAAGCCTCGGGGGAAATTCTGGTTCCCATTTCGCTCGCCTCGTGTAAATGTAAATAAATGTCTCACATTTTAGCTAGGATTAGTGGGGTGTTTAGAATTATAGTCGTGTAGAATTAGAGTCAAATCGAATGTATACAAAAGGGTTTACTTGTAAAGAGAGAGTGTAAATTGAATTTACAATTGGGCTAAGTTAAGTTCACAGTACAATAAGAATAAGAATAAGTATATGTTTTAATTGTATAAGTTGTGTGTGTATATATAAAGAACAAGGCAATTGAGTTTTTTAGTTTGGTACATTTCCAACATAGCTAACTTATATGGGGTATAAAGGGATGTACTTTCGAGGGGTTTTAAACTTTAACATAATATTTTGGGATTAAAGCAGCGGTCGGCAGCGTCCTCTTTAGTGAGCATAGGGGTTTTTCTGCCCAGCCGCTGCTCGCTCAAGAACACTGTAGAACAGCGGTCTGCATACACACATCGATAAGCTGCCCAGTGCAAATTACTCACACAAATATAAAACAAAATGTCAACGGATGTGTGTGCCGACCGCTGGATTAAAGGACTTTAAATAATTTTCATAAATTCGTAAGGAACATAATGATTTCGAACCGGTTCTTAACCTTCAAGAAGTCAACAAATTCAAACAAATATTACAAGTTTAATACCCTCGAAAGCATATCCCAAATAAGTTGAGTAAGGGCGAAAATCCGGTTAGTTTGAAAGTGAGGAGGGGGCAGGGCGATGCCTACAGGATGTACTTGCCCTTGCCCCGGTGCTCCGCTTGCCGCGTCGACGAGACCGCTGCCAGGAGGAAGCTGGAGCTGCCGCCACTACTGGTGCCGCTGTGGGTGTGGGTGCTCCCGTAGCTGCCGTAGCTCTCGCAGCTGCCCAGACTTCCGTAGCTGGCACCGTAGACGCCGAGCGGCAAGGCGTTTAGCTAAATCATGAGCGCCGAGAAGGGGTTGTAGCGCATGATCTTGGACAGGAGGATCCATAGCACCGAGGTGATGGCGCACAGCACCACCCCGCCCCAGCCCAAGTCGAGGCTCCACGAGGTGAGGAAGATGCGGGCTCCCAGCAAGGGCTTAGCCATGATGGCCACGCCTCCTGGTCGCGCCACTATCCCGTCCACGGTTCCATCGTAGTCGCTGTCCAGCATGGGACGTCCCTGCTGCCGCTTGAAGTGGATGATCATCAGCGTAAAAAGGGCAAACAGAGCTGTTGATTGTTTATATTGGTTAAGGATGGTACTTCTCAACTGGAGATTCGGGCTGACACTTACCCGCGAGTAAATACATCACACCTGTGATCAGAATGGCGCTGATTTGGCGCTGGCAGACGCCAAAGGCTCCCACGAGGGCAGCACTGCCCAGGATAATGAGGCAGACCAATGAGCAGGATATGGAGAGGTTTTGCATTCCTAAGGAAAATCAGAGATTATAATTTGATAACATAACATCTTTAAAAAATATTATATCAAAATGCTTAAGTCAGGGAATATTTTACAGGTTTGAATGAGGAAAGGAAAGCAAGCGAAAGCCTTCAGATGTTCAATGCAAATGGAAAATCTTTTCTAAAAATCTCAATCGGATTAAATGTTACAAATGCATCCTTTCAGCCAGCTTAAAGTTGCCTTTTCTCTGTGGATTTGCTACAAACTTAATCGCATTTGCTATGCCCGCCCGTAAATTCATTGTGGCCCAGCACAGTTCTCCAATTTCCGCTCACAATCTGGGCAACTGTAAAACCAATTACCCAATAGCACCACAGCAATTAAATCGCATGTGGGTGCCTGCCTGTGTGTGTTTGGTGCCACAGGAACACCATAAAAAGTTAGCAAAATGCCAGAGTGGCAATTGCGATTTCTAGAGCGCAGGCAGGAGAGGATGGTGACCCATATTGGAAACCCCCTTCCCATCCAAGTTTACCGCCATGAGCAAGCAACTCTCGACACGGACATGTTTCATCTTCGGGGAGCAGGAGACCGACCAGTATTGACAATATAGAAAACCGGAGCCAAGCTCGGTTAGCTGCTGTGGTAATTACTTTATATAGTCGGTACAAGGATACTCTCCCTGGATTTGTTGATGCCTGCCTTTTGCTTTTGTTCTTTTTTATCTGATATGCTCCGGGGACTTGCGGGCACCCACATCTTTGAGCTGCTGCAAATGGGATTTGCGGTAATGACTTGTGAAATGTGCGACAGCTTGGAGCTAAAAATTTTAAGCCAAGTGAAATGAATCGAGGTGAATCAGGTGGTGGCGGGGAGTGCTCAAAGCTTGTGCAAGTGCGTAAAAATAGAATTTATAAGAATTTTTAGAAAATAATGAATATTTGTGGTCTTCTACATACATCGAAAGTGACGCCTAGGGCTCAACCTACGAGGAATATTAGGGTGTGGAATGAGGGGATGAGATTAGGAGATTGGGAGACTAAAGACCAAATAAAAGAAATCTTATAACCACTAGAAAGTCAAATAATGTGCCAAACTAGAATGTAAAATTGCGTTAAGTTATATATTTAGCTTAATATTTTTTGTACGCAATCTTTTATTGATGAATAATTTTCCCTTCTTCCCTAGATACTTTTTTAACCGCCTAAAATGTCTGCTGAAGCCGAAGCAATCGTCACAACGGCCGCCGCCGATGTCTCCTCACCGAGCAAGACAGTTTCGGTGGAGCCCGTGGCCGCTGATACAACGCCGGACAACGTGCCGGCGGTGTCCACCGAGGGAACCGGAAAGACCGAACAGGAACGTGCCGAGAAAATACTCAAGGGCAAGGAGCTGTTCAGCCAGGGATCGCGCAACTTCCTGGTGAAGAGCTACGACGAGGCGGCCGACGAGCTGAGCCAGGTGTGCCAGCTGTACGAGGAGGTCTACGGGGAGCTGGCCGATGAGCTGGGACAGCCCTTGTTGCTGTGAGTATGATGAATCTTTATTTTTATCTTCATAATTCTTAAAATCCATTGTAATTCCTACAGCTATGCCAAGGCTCTGATTGCCATGGCCCTGGATGAAAACAAAGTGATCGACGTGCCTGATGAGGCTGCCGATGATGATGACGAGGATATGGACGACGATGAAGAAGAAAGCGCCGAGGATGGAGAGGCCAAGAAGGAGGACGTTAAGGAGGAAAAGAAGGAGGAGACCAAGGAGGCCGCCAATGGAGCGAGCAGCACAAACGGCAAGAAGCTGGACTCCATCAAGGAGGGATCCGATGAGGCCGACTCCACCGGCGAGGCCGAGCAAGCTCAGACCGATGAAAAGAACTCCAAGAAGGCACCCACCGGCGTGGATGAGGTCAGCAGCAGCAATGGCGGAGGAGGAGGAGGAGCTGCCGTCAACGATGACGAGCGACCGAGCACATCGAATGGCGAAGTCACAGCCAGTTGCTCCAACGGAGCAGGAGCCGCCGGCGAGGAGGAGCCAGAGGAGGAGGAGGGAGTCAGCGGAAGTCTGCAGTTGGCCTGGGAGATCCTGGAGGCGGCTGCCCAGATCTTCACGCGCCAGGGCCTCAGTGGTCTACCATACTTGGCCGAAGTTCAGACAGAGCTGGCCAACATTGAGTTTGAGAACGGAATTCTCGAGGCAGCACGCGAGGATTATGGTGGGTTTGTTTTTATATTTGTTATATTTAATAACACTACTAATTGCCGTCTTTTATTACAGAGAAAGCGCTGAAAATCCACGGCGAGCTGCCCACAAGGAACCGTCGGGCTTTGGCCGAGTTGCACTACAAGATCGGGCTGACCTATCTGATGCAGCAACTGAACAAGGAGGGCGCGTCAGCCCTGCGACAATCGAGCTCGTTAATCGAGGAGGAGATTGCCGAAATCAAGGGCAAGGACGAGCCTAGCGAGCGCGACAGGAACAATATGCTGGATTTGGAGGAGACCAAGCAGGAGATTCTGGCCAAGATACAGGAAATCGAAGAGATGCAGGCACAGGTGACTGTTTAATTGCTTAATATGTAGATCCGAGTATCTAATAATCATTCTGTTTAATTTGTAGACCATTGCTGAGGTGCGAGCTGCCCTGGATAGCTATATCAAGCCAATGAGCAGCGGCGATGCAGCTGCAGCATCTTCATCCTCGTCGTCGTCAGCCAATGGAGCTGCTAGCTCCTCATCGTCCACCTCCAAAAGCACCGCGGCGGCCTCTTCGTCGGCCATCAGTAGCAGTTCCGCCAAGCCCACTGACATCACTCACTTGATCAAGCGCAAGAAGCCCGAGGAGCCCAGCTCGGAGGCCGAGGCTCTGTGCTCGCCGGCCAAGCGTGCCGCCGTCTAAGGGGGAACATTCCATGCCCACAACACACACCACTCCACACAACATCAGCTACTTAAACCCACTCACACGCATTCAACACCATTCAACTGTCCTATTCCTCGAACCTATTTATGCTATTTGTTTGCTGTTTTCTACCAAAATTCTCTGTAAGTCTGTAAGTTTACAATCACAATTAGTGCTAAGTGCGTACATAAAATAATGTTTTGTATTAAACGAGAAACGAAAAACGAAGAAGGAAGGCAAGAAGTGTAAACAATAAATACGGGAGACTTCCCCAAAGAAAGTTATATCGGAGTGGGAACTGGAGTGTGGGATACACAGTCGGACTGCCCCAGGATACGTACTCAGATGCGGCTGCAGAGTGACCTGTGACTCACTGTGCTGCCAGTCGTTGCGCTGCTCCTCGCCGCGGGCGTTCTCCATGGAGCCGGCCAGGTAGTTGACGCACGGCGGAGCACCGCGCGGGAACTTGGGATTGCGCCGCAGTTCCTGCAGCTGCTGGATGGGCAGATCGATGCACAGCGTCCAGATGCCGCCATGCATGGGCACCAGGAACACGGAGTCGCGCCGGAAGCGATGATCGGCTGTATTAGAAAGATTGAAAAGTGAGTATGAATATATACACTAGAGCCCTGCGTGAATCATTCAATTTTTGTTTTATCATATTATGCCATGAAACTTCTGATTTGTTTAATTCAATTCTATGTGAAACAAATTGAATGTTTTTCTAATTCATTTCGAATTGAATGAATTAATACATAATTTTTATGAATTTTTGGAATTTGCCAGATTTTTTTTTGCTTTTTTTTGAGAACAATAAGTGGAAAGTTTTTACCAAATCAATGTTAACTGCTTGGTAAATAAAATACAGGCAAATCACAAAATTATGGGCCTTTATTCTTTAAAAGAAATTGTCGTTCGAATTATTTCGGAAATCATGCCATTCATTCAATTAATTCTATTAAACTCAAAATTAATATTCATTCAATTCTATTAAACTCAAAATTCTAATTAATTCATTCATATAAAACAAAAAATTTAAAATAATTCATTGAATCTATTCATGCAGGGCTTTAATCTTCACTAAGATAAATAATGTTTTAATTGCAGTTTTTGTCTCACCCCTCTTGTCCGGCTTGAGCATGGCCACCTGGTCGTCGAGCAGCCACTCCAGGTGCAGTCCCGACCGATTCGTGTAGCGATCGAGGCTGTTGCGGTCCCACGTCACGTGCTCCCAGTGGTCGGTCATGATGGCGGCGCAGAGCATGGCCGTGGCACTGGTGGTCATCAGCAGGGTGACGAACAGGAAGAGCACCGGCGGCGGGCCCATGCAGCAGCTGGAGCAGCAGGCGCTGCCGCCTCCCCCGCCGCCCATGCCCATGCCCAGTCCCTCCATCTGGGAGCCCAGGGAGGTGGGTGAACCGCTGCCGCTGCCCCGACGCTGGATGACCTTGGCGCAGCTGTTCTGACGCAACAGGATGCTGTTGCTGCGCCTCAAACTCTCGACGGCCGCCGCCGCAGCTGCTGTGGTCGTTGGATTATCGAACTGCAGGGATCCCCCGACCACCGAGGAGGGGTGCTCATAAATGCTGTTGTGCCGGCTGGGCGCAAAGTAGTAGCACGTCGTCTGGCGGTTGTCGGCGGAACTCGAGGCTACCGGCTCGCCGCCGGGCAGCTCCTCATTGCTGCTGGAGTAGACGATGGACTGCTTGAACTGATTGGAGTAGCAGTTCTGCTTGAAGCTCTGCTGTTGCTGCTGCTGCTGTTGCACGTACAACGCCTCGTAGTCGCAGTGGTGAGGATTGCGGTAGATGACCGGCCAGGAGCGAGTGGTCTTGGAGTTGTGACTATAGCGATGGCTTGGCGCTACGGAACCGGGCTCCTCCACCAGCGGAGTGAGCTCATTGGGCGGTTCCGCCGGCTCGGCAACGGGCAACTTGCAACTGTTGTGCTCCTGCACCGAATGCTCCACTTCCGGATCCTCCTGCTGCACGGTGGTGGCCAGCTGGCGCTGGAGCACGTTCTTGGCCGCTGTGCCGCTGCCGCTGGCCAAGCTGAAATCCTCCTCCTCGACCAGAGTGGCCCCGCCTGGCGTGGAGAAAAGGCTGTTAGACGGCGGCGGCGACGGTTGCGAGCGACTGCGGAGCAGGGCAAAGTGCTTGGGCTGGATGCTGGCGCCGCCGGATGCAGTCGTCGGCGACGTGATGCTCACTTCGGGCACGCAGCGGGCCGTCACCTTGTACCGGCTGCCGCTGCCAACGGCGACGCCGACGGGAACGCCGACGCCGACGCTGCCCTTGGAGCGCATCAGTCATAAGTCGCTCGCGTCCCGCTTCTTGATCTTGTTCAGGCTCATGTGGTTCGTGGTGGTGGCGATGGTGGATTGTTGGATGTTTGCGGTTTCGGATGGATGTTGTATGTTGCTCTGGTTGCTGATGTTGCAGATGTTGCTGGTGTTGCAGATGTTGCTGATGTTGCTGTTGTGTTCTTGGGTTTTATTTGTTTTTGTGTGCGACGCCTAAGAGTCTACGTTGCAAAATGTTACTTTGCTTGGGTGCCTCGACAAAAAATGTAAATATTACACAAAATGTACGTTTTTGTTAAGTTTATAATCTACTAGCAGCGGTTGTTGTTGTTGTTCTTGTTGCTGTAACTCTGTAACTTTGTTCTTGTTTATTGTTGTTGCTGGCTGTTGTTGATGTTTTTGTTGTTTTATCTGTTTGATCTGTAGTTGTAGTTGTTTTTGTTGCATCGGCAACTCTTGTTTAGTTTATTTGCATACCAATTTACATTTATGTTTGTCTTGTTTTGATTTTGACTTTTGATTTTTGTTGCTTTTTCTTTTGTTCATTTACTACGTTTTTGCTTAGCTTGAAGCTATAAAAAGAAAGAAAGTAGAAGAAAACAAATGTACAACATGAGTTTGAAGGAGATTCGATAGAGAGTCGAGACCAAAGACGGGACAGAAAGGATTTTTCTACAAAAGTTGCACAAAACAGTAAATCTAATGTGTAATAACTAGGGTGCAATTAATCTAAATGATGTACAACACATATTTATTATATTTTTTTGCGGCCATGTTAAAAACTTAAAAAGATATGTAGTCATTTCAGCGTATAAATTCCATAATACGAGATAAACGCCTAAGTAACGAAGAACAAATTGAAATTATTATTTAATTTAACTTTCGGATTAAATTTGTTTTGCATTTCTGGGAATTACAAACGAGCTCGCGCCTGATAAACCCAAATTGCATTTAAAATTCCTAATAGACACGACCCTCCCCTCCACAACAGGCTTAATCTAATCTAACTTCATAGTTCATTGCAGCTCCTGGTGCCAAATATTCCGTCGAATTTGAATTTGAATTTGGAGCCGTATGAAATGGCGAAGGATTCAATTGTGTGCGGTGCGACCTGAATCCGGCAAACGGAAGAACAGTACGGCGGAAAGTACGGCAGGCTGGCAGAATGGCTGTTGCATATTTCATAAGGTGGCCAGAGAGCCCAGCGGATATCCGGTGGCCAGACCCCCCATTGTTCGCCCACCCACATTCCACATCCGCCCCGTGGCAAATTCAATTTGCTCCTTGTGCCCGGCCACTTACCAAAGTGCAGCAGGTGTAATGTTAGATAGGGGTTAGCACCGCCAGTCGTATGCGGATGTGTATGCGGCCCGAGGCCAACCGCATTTTCACCCAGTTTCCCAGCTGGCCACATCTGGCCTGGCTTCCCTCAGCCCTCTTTTGTGGTCAGCTCCTCGGATTGTCTTTGCTTTGCGGCCGATGTGAATTTTAATTTTGATTCAACATTTTCATTTGCTTTGTGCCAGGGAATTAGGACAATTTAGGCCATGTTTGGTCAGTGGAAAATGCTCTCTGAATTTAATTAAAGCAAGTTAAACATGGCTACAAAAGCAATTATTTGCGCACATTTGTAGCATTAAAGTGATTTCTGGTTGCACAATGATAAGCGTTTAATATTTAATAATAGCATGTTTTTTGTATGAGAAATATTACAAAGAAAAATACAAATTATGTAATTCATGGAATTAAGTTCCATTGGGGAGAAATTTGCACTCTGAAATTAATAAAACTAAAAAAACACAGCTACAAAAGCCATTATATGCACACATTTACAGTTTTGAAGAGATTTCTGGTCGCACAATGAAAAGCGCTTAATATTTAATATCATAATAGCATGTTTTTAAAATGAAAAATATAAATAAAAAAATTAAAAATTATTTAATTTATGGAATAAAGTTCATTCCGACAGAAATTAGCACTCTGAATTTGGTTTTTCAAATTTAAAAAGATTTTTTTAATCTTTTTAAATAATAAATGTCATTGAATTCAGTCACAAAATGGGCAATCAGGGTTTTCTGGTTAAGAAAAAAACATCAGAAAATAAAGGAGATTTTTTTTTCTATATGATAACATGTTTGTTAATTGATAAAAAAATATTTACTATCGCTTGAGGTGACGTATTCTGCTTAGCCATGTTTAAGCACTGATTGTTTAATATTTTTTAGAGAGGTAAAAAGTGATTTGCACTTTATTCGACTGGGCCCAGATCACCTCACAGGATTTTAGTCGCCAGGCACGTGCTCCTGCTGTCATTCCACCTCACATTTGCTCTAGTTTCTTTAATTTTTAATGCAAACGAAATGGGAGACGGGCTGGCAGGCTGTTGCTGCCCCTCGTTAGCATAATTGATCGGCAGGCACACACGTGCCTCCTGATGTCAGTTTGGTCAGTGGGTCAGAGTCGTAGTTGGAGCCTTAGCATCTGGTATTAATTAACACGCATGATGACCCCGGTGATGCGGAAGCCCAGGAATCAGTTTGGCGGGCCCAGGCAACGGGAATAATTTGATTACGCCATGAGTTGCCCACTTGACAGTCGGTTCAGCACTTCCTTTCACAGTCATCTAGATGTAAGCTGGCTACACATGAAAAAAAGATGCCATTCAGATAGCTGAACCGAAAAATAGGGAGTTTTTTGGAAAACAAAAAAAAATGGGATATTCTTTTATATTAATCTCTTAATATCAGATATCTTATCTTAATTAATAGTATCAGATTTTTATATAACAGAAAAGACCCGTCTAAAGAACAGTCTGGTATTAAAAATATCATTTTTATAAAATATTTCAAATCATCTCCTGATATATGAGAGAATTATTTACCCACTCATTAAGAATTTCTCCGTGTGTAGTGTCCCGAATGCCGCACACTTACGCAATAGAATTGGCAACCAGCACGTTCCACATGCACACATGCAACGTCGTCAGTACGTGAGTGCTTTACAAAAGTTGGCAAAAAGTGCAGCGGCAAATGCGAATACTTGAAGCGAACGCAAGGATGCTGGGAGTATGCATGTGTGTTTGGGTGAGGAGTTCGCCACAAAAGCGGGATATAGTTTCTATAGTCGCTATATAGTTGCGGGGCAAACTGAGGCGCTGTTTACACTTCCAACGACCAAAAGACGAACAAGAAAGTCTTCAGCGAGAAGAGCTGGAAAACTTGGCAAATGTTTGCCCAGTGTCGAAAGTTTTCCATAAAACGGGTATTGGCTTTAATGCTCGCTAAGCACACACCACACCCAAGCTAAACTGAAAACGGAAACTGAAAAGATGCAACAGAGAGAGTAATAGGTCCTCCAGGACTTTATTAAAATAGTTGATAAATATTTATATAATAAGAAAACTTTTGTTATACTTCTCACTATCTATTAACCAAAACTTTTGTTGTACATTACTTACTTTTTTTTAGTTTTCGGAACCCATAAACTCTTTAAACGATTTTTTCTATTGGGCGACCTTAAAGACCGCCTATAAATGTATCTGAAACTTTAGCACCACTTGGCCGAGCAACAATTGGTGTGGGAATGGAAACGTCTTTATTTTTTATGCAGGCAATTAAAAGCAGCACTCGATTGTGGGTACACAACCTACCTACAGTGGTGGTCACGAGTTTAGCACACTTTGCTCGCCCATCGTATTTTCGCCATATCTCCTTTCTCGTTAGAGATTTCGACTTTCTGTTTTCACCCACCTTCGTGCTGGAAATAGAGCAACTTCCACTGTTAATATTGTCCCATTCGCTTTTACCGTTCTTCTTTGGCGATATTTTAAGTTGTGCAACCTCCAAAATGAGCTGGACACGAGTTTAGCACACTTTAGCACATTTATACCTTTTCACCCTTCTGATCATTTTTTTTCGACTTTTTACTCCTTATTGTTATTAGTGAACCTTAGTAAGGTACAAAAATAAAGAAACGAAAAATCTAGATAAATCGCAGGGACTCTGCTACATAAATAACTAAAATTATCTAAATATCCCATTTTTAGGCAGGATAAGTGTCCTAGTTGATCCTTGTTGGTCCTAATCAATTATATTTACTTGTTTTACTTAAAATTAAACAATTATAAGATAATGCGGTTGAAAACATAGAGCTGGGACCTGATACAGTGACTCCACATTGCATGGCATTTCAGCAGATCCTGATTTTCGAGTCCTTTCAAATTTTCTAAAAATCTCCGGACCACATATTTTTGTAGCCAATTAAAAGACAAACAAAATGAGGTATATATCATTAGGATCGGTTAACAACTTCCTGCGACACGCATAAAGTTCTAAATAAAAACATTACAGCTTTAACTTAAAGCACGATTTGCATACAAAATTTCATAGAATCGAAACTTGAATATTAATATTAAAGTGTTGCTATGCCTTTGCCTACGAAGTTGTTAACCGATCTTAATGATATATACCTCATTTTGTTTGTCTTTTAATTGGCTACAAAAATATGTGGTCCGGAGATTTTTAGAAAATTTGAAAGGACTCGAAAATCAGGATCTGCTGAAATGCCATGCAATGTGGAGTCACTGTATCAGGTCCCAGCTCTATGTTTTCAACCGCATTATCTTATAATTGTTTAATTTTAAGTAAAACAAGTAAATATAATTGATTAGGACCAACAAGGATCAACTAGGACACTTATCCTGCCTAAAAATGGGATATTTAGATAATTTTAGTTATTTATGTAGCAGAGTCCCTGCGATTTATCTAGATTTTTCGTTTCTTTATTTTTGTACCTTACTAAGGTTCACTAATAACAATAAGGAGTAAAAAGTCGAAAAAAAATGATCAGAAGGGTGAAAAGGTATAAATGTGCTAAAGTGTGCTAAACTCGTGTCCAGCTCATTTTGGAGGTTGCACAACTTAAAATATCGCCAAAGAAGAACGGTAAAAGCGAATGGGACAATATTAACAGTGGAAGTTGCTCTATTTCCAGCACGAAGGTGGGTGAAAACAGAAAGTCGAAATCTCTAACGAGAAAGGAGATATGGCGAAAATACGATGGGCGAGCAAAGTGTGCTAAACTCGTGACCACCACTGTATATATAAATGTACGCTGTACATATGTGGCAGCTTAAAGTCGGAATTGTTTTTGTTGTTACCCGGGCAACGTTTTGCGGTCGCCTTGGCAATCAACTACGGCGGACGGAGGGCAGCAGCAGCTACAGTTCCAGCTGGTGGAACGGAGTGCTAGTGCTCCGCCCGACGGGGGTCACCATAAATTAACAGTCCGAGCAGACAGTGGCTCCTGGCGCTCCAAGCGCTGCTCCTCCTTCAGTGGCTCCGTTGTACAAATGACGCAATGCAAATGAAAAATAATGCGCGAACATTTGCTGGTTGAGCGAGGGAAGGACCAAGGATGTGCCGAGGAGAGATGCCAATTTCCTCGAAGAGCTTTTGGTTTTACACGGCCTTGCTTTTAGGTTCTTAAAACTATCTAGTGATTTAAATTTTTTGATTTTTAAATTACTAAATAAACTTAATTAATTATAAAATGAACGTCTTTTATCAGTGGCCGATCAAGGATTTGATTGTGGGGATTTTAAAACATATTTGTAGTTGCATACTTTTGAATACCTAATTTCTTTCATATTTAATTTGGATTTTGATAACAGGTATCAAGAATACGAAACCTTGGGCTGGAAACCTTTTTCACATTTTTAAGTTGTCTAGCTATAAATCTCCCACCCTTGAAATTAACAACAAAAGATTTCTGCAATAAATTTCAGGCATCTCTGATAAAGGGCCAACCGCGAGTAAGAAATCGTTGCCTGCTTTTTCGGGCGTCGAGTGAAAAAGTTTTTGTTTATTTCCTTTGCAGGCGGCCTTCTTGCCTTGCACTTTCGCCGCAGAGTGGAATAATCCGTGCTGCTCACGCAGCGGATCCGGATCCGGATACCGAGTGGTCCACAGAAGTTTCTTGGCTTCTGGCAAGGACTCAACTGCAGGCAACTTATTTATTTAGTATTTCTGGCCCAGGCTTCTGCTCCACGTTCTTTGCCCAAAAGTTGCTCCAACTAATTAAAACTAATCTTATGCAATTTCTTGCTAATTATGCACATAAATCACACCACGGGGATGTGTGAAGCTGTTTTGTGCGGGGGCACAAGAGGCGAAAATTGCCGAAAAAGCGTTAAATTGAATACGAGTGAGGGCGGGGTTTCCCCTGGGGAAAAGTTTATCTGATTAAAACTTGCGCTTTTAAAATGATTGTGTGATGAGAGAATTGTTTCAGATTATAAATAATTGGGTATAGGTTTTGTTTTTAAATAATTAATCTTTAAGTCTCGAATTCAAGCTCAATCTCTTTCGAATCAATAAAGATACACAAAATCTTATTATTGCCCCAGAACTTTTTAATGAATGATACGCTTTGAAAAGCTTCTTCTTTATTTCGATAGGTTTGAATAAACACAATGAATTAGCTTTTATTATTTTCCAAAATCTTAAAAATGTGGGCGCCCTTTTACTCTACTAGTAACGATTATAAAAGGGTTTCCTCAGAAATAGATTGAAATTAAATTAATTTCAGGGTTCCATCGGCCACTAGCTTTTTCAATTAAAATCTTTTTAATAATGAAAATCCCCATCACAATTCATTACACTTAAGGCCAGAGGCATTTATATAATAACAGGGGCAAACCACCACTTAGATATCTTTATTCCTGGCATTGTCATTAATTCATTCCTTGCCGCACAGACGTCTATATAGTATATATACGGCCATTACCAGTTGGTGTGCGTTGTGCCGACATCGGTTCGTGTACGTGGGGCTCAAATGACACAGAAACCCAACTCTTCCGCTAAATTAATGGGTTGTCAGCCTGGAGAAAAACTAGATAAAGGCAGTTAATTTTGTGAAATGCCAACATGCAGCAAAAACGCAAATGCGGACACACATGCTCTCCCAGCCATATTAATATGAAATTTCATGCACGACCCCATAAATAGTGTCGGGATCTGCAAAAGGTCAGCATTTAATTTATTCAAGTGGTGGCCGAGGTTACAATATACACCCACGTAATATGAAATCCCTCACTAATTGCAGGCTGCATTATTGCGATATATGCATTTGTCAGTTGCCGGGATTAGTTGGCAATTCCCAGCTCAATCTGGCCCAGTTTTTCTGGCCGAGATTTGGCCAATTGGCCGCAGCTCTTTAGCTCCACTTTCACTGGCATTGTGTGCGGCCAACGCGGCGTATACGCGATTCGGATGGTAAATGCATTCAAGGGCGCAGCCTGCCGGCAATCTGACACTTTTGCTCCCCGTTCCCCTGGTTATTTATAACTTTCGGGGCGCCTGCTAGATTACATTTTCCCGGCGATTTTTCACTGGCTGTCTGGGACGCCTGCCTGCAACCTCAAGGCCAAAGTCGTAAAGTTTGCCAAACTTTGCTTAACGAGAACATTTTTATGAGCGGCGAAAATGCATAAATTGAATTCATATTGCTCGGTCTGCCGGAAGTCGTATTTTCCTTTAGCTCCTACAGGTTCTGGAGTGCCCATCCAACCTTAAACTGATAAGGAGCTCAAGACCCGGCGACAATTCCAAGCTCATTTCAGTTCAAGGCAGCTTGCAGCAGGTCAAGGTATGAACTCCCATTCGAAGGCAAACTTTTCTCCTTTTCCCCAACTTTCACTCAACTTTGGCCGGGAAATAGTTTTGTCAATACGGGCAGGGGGAGGATAAAAAAAAAAGAAAAAGGGAAAGAAAGAGCGTGTGCCTGCGATGATGTCAAAGGCTTCTGCTATTCGGGTCAATCTAAAAAATTTATGGGGCAATCGTCAAGACATGCCAAGACAGCCTGGCAGCGGCATCATCGTGTCGGCACCCACACTCGTCCATATAAAAACTTTAGAGGAGTGGGTGTGGCTGTGTCCCGCCCCTGGGGGCGTGTCCTCCAAGTTATTCTCGCTGGCACCTATTCTTCAGTGATGCCAGCGACCTAGTTCTATAGAATATTTTATATTGTTATTTTAAAATCAATTGTACAACTCTCTTTTTTTAAGTATTCCAAATTATTCAATAAATCTGCATGATATTTTTTAGAAATAACTAAAATTTCTTAGAATGTAATCAGTTGCAGAAATCTTCAAAGGATTAAATCCTTTTGCATTGAGAGGATCTAGAAATTACAGATCTGTCTTCAAACTAGCATATCTATTTCAAACCTTTTTGTTCACACTCTGAACAGGATTAGATGATGGCTGTTTTGCTTGCACTGCACAGCAAGTTTACAGGCGAGTTTTCGACCAAGGCCAAGCCGCTCGAAAATGTCAAATTGAATATAAATATTTCAGCCCGCAAATGATGCAGCAGAAATTTTGTTTTCTCCGCTTGGGTTTTCCTCATTTTCATCGTCAGAAAATCGATGGCGGCAAGCAATTTCGCAGTTGACTTAGGACCTTAATCCTATGAAATATGAATTGTCCTGCGACAACGCCCATGGCAACACTCCGGCCGACACGCCCACTGCTTGCGACTAAGTACTTCTAAGTATGTGGTTGGCCACTTACCATTTTCCTTAAAGACCCCTTCACCAATTACTGTTCGAAGTTTATGGTCTAGAAGCTATACAAATTTAATATGAGAATTTTACAATACAGATAAATAAGTAAAGACGACTTAAATAAAAAGCGACATGTGAAGTCCAGCGTATAAAATTGCGCATACGCCATGTTGCGCTCTTAATCCTAATTTCGTTTGATTTGATTTACTTTTCTCCCCGTTTTTCCCATCGCAACTAGCTTTGAGTATGAAAATGTGGGTGTACGTGTCCTACATGAATATGAATGGCTTACCATGTTTATTGAACGAGTGTAAACGCATTAATATTCATATTTTTCCACTCACGATAAAAGAGAGAAGTGTGTATTCATATGCAAATATGCAAACCCTGTCTCCTTTCAGCAAATTTAACAATAACATTTTTCCCTTCTAACCCATTTGTATGACAATTGTAGCAGATTTATTTATGAGATTACCGCTTCAAATTCATTTAATCCGGTTTATAGTTTATCTTTTGTTTTTGTCAAATGTGAGTGTTCTGAGGAGGGGGTTTTTTAATGGCATTTCAAGACTTTGGATGTACTTCGGTCAAGGCGAGGACTTTTCAAGCCAAATCATTTTGGCAGCAGCTACTTTAAGTAAAGAGAAAATACTTTGTAGTCCCCAAATATCGATCTCTGTACTAGCTGCAATTTCCTTTCTAACTTTCGCATGTCCGATGGCCGTAAAACAAATCAAAGTTGCAATTGAAAGTTTTCCGCCTGCCGCCGAGACAACAATTAAACGGCTCCATGGGCTGAATAAATTTGCATAATTTCTCAACTTGTTGAGGCGCGAGTCATAATTCAGAGTCATGTCCTGACGGCTCACCCTGACATTTGCGTGCACTCGAGTGCATTTCGAAAATTGCGAAATTCCCCTACCAAAGATGGGCTGTCCTGATGCGTGAGTCATTTAACTGTTTTGTTTTATTTTCGTAGGTTTTCCGTCCGTCGTTTTGCAGCAAATCAAGTGGAAACATCAGCGAAATGTTTGCATGTCCCAGGGGTCTGCCCATATATATCCTTTATAAGGACCGTTCGTGCGAGTGTGCGTGAGGACTGCATTGACGTCAAGCTTTAATTATTTAATAGCCAGGAGTTGCGGTTTGCCAGGTAGAACAAATCGATGGACCTGTCCATATAAAAGAACTTAATTGAACCGCCGGCAGAGGGTTTCGGTGATTTTTTTGTTGCAGTTATTAACCCATTTCCCTCTGGATACGGAAAAGTAATAATGGCGATTTTTTCGATGTAAATTTAACTTTACAGAGCCATAATTATCATTAAAGAGATTTTTTTGTACGTGCTTTACCAAAACAATTTAGTTGAATATACAGAAACGATTTTAAGTTAAAGATAAATGTTTAATTTTACATTTTAGACAATTTATTTAAAACATGTAAAATAGTTTCATTTTATTTTTGCAACATTATTTTAGAATTAAAAAACCCCGCCAGAGGGATAAATTGTCAAAGGATTGTGTCATCGCTTTGACATTCGCCGGCATCCTTGGTCATTAATTAATAGCCATTAACCTCCGAAACAATTTAAATTTAAAGAACACACCATTTGCGGCAATTAGCTCATTCCGCACGAAAGCCAAACGAAATTTAATTAAATATTTAAGCCATTGGCGTGGCAATTGTGCTTATTTGCCCCGTCAACGGGGCGCATACGCGATGACTATATATGCGCGTAAGTATACATTTGTTGTTTGCTCTGGCTGCATTATTCAATACGTTCAATACTTATTCGGATCGGACGAGGGCAATGGTGCGAAGAGCGTGAAATACAAACTCGAGACAATCAATTGGCAGGCGGGCAGTATTTTCAATCAATTTCCAAAGCACTTGTAGCATTTAAGATAACCAACTGGCCGATTGTCTGTATGTACGAGTGTTTGTTTGTCCCCAAGTGGCAGTGAGTAGCTGTGTATCTGTGTGCCAAGGACCGTGTGTTTGTGTTTACGAGTCGAAAGTCAAATCAGGCCATTTATCAAGTCCTGGGAGCCCTTGGTCGGCCAATATTGCCACGCAGGTCAGGAACTGTTTGTGCTCATTTTTCAGGCCGGCTGGCGAACGGAAAGTTTCCCTCTGGTGAATCCACCAAAAAATTTCCACTAAATATATACCATATTGAATTTCAGTCACTTGTTTTTGCCAATTTTCCAAATGCGCATTTCAATTGAACTCTGCCCGAAAGTTTCTTTTCAAGCAAAATAACAAAAAAACATTTACACAAAAATACAAAAGGAAAATACCCAGTTCAGTGTTTGTGGGAAGAGTCAGAAAAGTTTTTGTTCAGTACAAGATTCCTCGGAAAATCAGCTAAACAAGCTTTGCAGTAATAAAGTATGTCAGTAATGAGCTGAGTTTGGCCAAATGTGTGCTAAACTAAAAGTTATTCGACTTGAAGACTTTAAAGATTTTAAGATAATGAAATATTAGTAATTATAATTATAAAAGTTATGATATGAAATACCAGAAATTTACCATGAGCATGTCGAATTGATCCCGGTGTACTTATTTTGTGTGTATACATATACCTACTAAATTTATCTTGTAATTTTAATGTCTTTAAGAAATTCTTTTGGCGAATGTGATATTTCGGCCTCCATAAAACCAAACCCACGGCGCCAAATGGCCATAATTTGATATGGAAAATTGATATCTGTATATATGTACGTATATATTAACGTCTTTATTCCTGGCAGTTCTTGCTCCTTCGCTTTCCGTCTTTTCCCGGAATTATTAATGCCACTTTGCTCACTTTGCATAATGAAAAGTTCAACATTGTTATCATCATCAGCGAGTGCTCTCAAATTAGGGCTAAAAATGTCGCATGTCTTGCCAAATTTTTAATACGTATACATTCTAAGAACGTGTAGAAAAAATGTTGCCTTAAAAGGCCAGAGAGAATGAAGGGAAGAGCGGCCACATTCTGTCGACTTGGCCATGGCCTAAGCCACCACCCACCCAAGAAACCCCCGCTGACAGCAATTACAGGCCATGTTTTCGGTTCTTTGTTACTGTGTTACTGTTTTCATGTCATATAACAGCGTTGTGCAATAAATCAAAAGTTGCCAACATGAAATGATTGTTTATGCTGCCTATAGTTGGGATCCCGTCCATACCTACACTTAGCCACGTTTAAACAGGGTGATTTGTGGCTAATTTATTTATAGCGCGGCTCACATAAAGCCAGCACAGCCAACACTTTGCCAAACAAAGTCAACTTATGACAACGAACAATAAACGCCAACAGCAAAGGGAAACACACTATAACTATAAAATATTGTGACGTGGCACTCGACTATGTGAAATGGAGCACAAGGCCGGCGAGTCAAACAATGGCTGACAAAGGAGGCCGAGACCGTCAACAAATAGTGCCAGTCCACAGCTCTCGGATCCCAGTTCTCCACATTCTCGGTTTGGTTTGGTCCTCGGCCCTTGGAAGTGGCGCCACAATGCAGGTCTCACACTCCCCCAGACATGCGGCACTGCCGATGGCCATATGCGAGTATCCGTGTAAAGATTCCCTTTTTCCCCAGAGGTTTTTCCATCTTGCCGACCCACACACAATGCAGAAAGTGACAGCTGCACAGAGGAAAAATGATTGAAAAAATGAGAAAGTTTGCCAAACTTTTATATCACCGGTTTGGTCATAGGTTTTTTTAAAATATCTGGTTATATTATTAATATATAAAAGTGTCCGTAAAAATTACATTTGTTTAACACAGAACTGTGATTTTTCAAACTTTCAAATACACAAGTTGTAAAATTAAACCTAACACCCTTAAATTCCCAGTTCAAATGGGTATCGAAACTATAGTTAATTGTTTTAAAAAACCCGCCGGATTCGTCTGAATGAAAAACATTTGCATATGCTGCATTTACATAAGTATTGTTTTTATTCGAATATGAAAACTTGTATTTGTAGTAAGTATGTATATACGATTATTTTTTGTGGGGAATGATTTTAACAAAATTAATCCATAAATGCTCCCAAGCTCTTTTTGTCTAGAACAGACGACAAGTTTTGGCTGTAGGACGCATGCCAGATCCTACAGGACAGTTGAAGGCCTGGAAAAAATCTTCAGTGCTCGATAAGGCGGCAAAAGCCTTATTCTTCAAGTCATTGGCGCATAGCATCTGAGCGGTTCCCAGAAAGAAGAGCTGATTCGGCGACAAGTCTAGTCCTGGCATCCGCTCGTTGATCTTCTCTTGCTTAGGATCCTCCAGAAGGCGCTTCATATGGCTTTGATAAGCATCAAACGTCAGTCGCAACCTACCCAAATCGATAATTTCGGGGGCTTGACAACTGTAACCTGAAACCTTGTACTTTTTGTAGTAATCCACAAAGCAATCGACGCGCTTAGACATTTCAGTATTTCGTCTGACTAACCACCGGTAGTTTTGGAGGGAATCGCGAGTAATGAGATAACCTAATGCGCCGAATTTCAGGGAGAATGGCCCAGAGTGATGGTAAACGGGCGGTAGCAACCAAGTGGACATTTCAAGGATGAATTCCGACAGAGATATCGGTGATCCGGAGTATTCTTGAAGTATCATAGAGTGGTGTGTGCTAGCTCGAGTGATTTTGACACCCAGTCGTTGAAGATTAATATTGGTCGCAGCGTAACTATCGTCGACTATTTTCAGGAGGCCAATCTCATGGACAATGCGGTCGGTGAGTGAGCTGTACTCGGTAAAGTTGAAAGGAAACTTAATAGGAAATTCCTTTAGTATTGCTTCCCCGTGAGACTCCGAGTCCAACCAATCGGCCTCCTCCAGTGACCTTTGTAGGCTCTTCTGCAGCTGCTCCACAATTTCAGATATTTCCAAGGTAATTTCCTCATTGAAGTGCTCCTTTAAATAAATTAAACATTGTTTACCTTTAAGATTTGGGTTATCTTTGGTCCCTAAAAACTCACCGCTATATCGAGTCTGTTAAATAGGAACGGCATAGTATTCTGCAGCTTTGTGACGCAATAATCTTCCTGGTTCTTTTTGCCATTGAGTTTGGCGTCAAATGTGTACAGCAGCTTCATTGCTAGATAATTGGCAACCGCCTCAAGATTCCGGGCACACACCTTGTCCATTTCGCGAAAGTAGGAATCACAAAGGTTGTCCTCCATGGATAGATCCTCGTTCCAGGCGATTATGGGGTTGCTTGCGGAGGCTATGCATTGCCCAGAAGAATAGGATAGTTTCACCTTTATCGCCTCACGCCAGAATGCGAAGACACCGTCGATCACCTCTGCGATTTTTTCCTCTGATAGCTTAAAGGATCTTAAGTAGCCTCGCATGCGCTCCTCGTTGAGTGGGTAGGAAGAGTGGCTGACTATGGTGTCCTCCTGAATGATAGTGTCAAACCCCAGCTGTGTTGGTCGTCTTAAAAAAAAACTAAAAGGATAATAATCCTCGAACATTTCCTGGAACAGACCCACGGCCCCGTAGTTGGTCAAGTGGGCACTCATGTTAACCCAGCTGAAGTTAGAGGCATTCCAGGTGGCACCATCGACGGCAGGAAAAGCTCCGATCGAGCGAATAAGGCTTAGATAATTCGGATCAGCAGCAGGAAACGGATGGAGATCGGCCTCCAAACAGGCGTTGTAGAATCTTTGGGCCACCTCTAGTTCGCTGGTCACATTGAGAGTCTCCGCCAGATCCATCCTGTGCAATAATTTTTTGGCCCTGGCCACCTGGTGCTTTGCGATGATATCCGGGCTATTCTCAAAGATCGGATATCGGTACTGGGAGTTGGGTACATAGTTTCCGCAGGCGTACTCGTAGAAATCGTCACATGGTTCTACACTCAAGTTCATGCAGGACTTCATGAGATTCGCTTGGGATTGTAGGTCATCACTTTTGGAACTCTCGAATGCGTTATCATCGCCCTTCGTGGCAAATATTAGTGTAATCAGGTAGATCAGAAGGCCAACCAATCTTAGGTTTATCGCACCTATCCCAATTATTTTAGATTTCATGTTTCCAACCGATGTTGTATGGCTTATGGCGCGAATTATACTGTCAGCTTGTTGCAAAACATACTTCCTTTTATATGCTCAGATTGAAACTGAAAGTGCTTTTTATCTGCAAGTTTTTTAAATTAAATATTGTTTGGATTAAACGTTCACTCATAAAAATGTCTTTGTAAAACTTTAGAATCCTAACTTTAAATCGCAAACCTTGGCAATGGACAACAAATTTTCTTGTGTTTAGCTAATTTGTCTAAAATCTAGAAATTTTGTATATTTAAAGGTGATTTTGCAGAGAGGAAAAAATTTTTTTGTCCATTTCCGAAGGCTGGCAATTCAAAGACGAGATTTCCAAATTTTTGAAACATATTTTATGAGTGTACTTATCAACTACAACAATGTGTTTCCCAGCGTTTCGCGATGTCAAGTAGAGCAAGCATGATGGTCAAATATTCGAATTGCGATAAGGGGCATAGAAATGTTATATGCCACACCACATGCTTTTTTTAATGCCTTATCTTTATCTTAAAAGCATTACAAGAATCCCCGGCTCTTGGAAGTGGCGCCACAATGCAGGTCTCACACTCCCCTAGACTTGCTGAACTGCCGATGGTCATATGAGTAAAAATTCCCTTTTTCCCCAGAGGTTTTTCCATCTTGCGGAGTAACACACAATGCGGAAAGTGACCGATGCACAGAGGAAAAAGGCTTGAAAAATTAAGGAAGATTGACAAGTAAATAAATATTCTATATTTCCTGATAACGGTTTGGTTATTATTATTATTTCCATGAGCATATAAAAGTGCTCGTGTAAAATTAAATGTATAAATAAACAAGAAAGGAAGCTACCTTCGGCCAGCCGAAGCTTATATACCCTTGTAGAAAGAATACTCACTCGGTGCAGTTCCAGGGATTCCACTATGGGCAAAAAATTCGAAAGTGAGGCATTTTAAAATTTTTTTGTTCTTCAGTATTACATAAATGACCTTCTGTGGTTATTTACAATACTTAAAGGAACCTAAAATCCATTTTCAAAGAATTTTATTTGGCGTTTTTCGCTATTTTTTTCCTTAAGAAATTCGAAAGTTTGAAATAGGGTCACACGTTTACAAAAAGGGACGAAAAACTTTGTAGCTTTCACACCTCGATTTCTTTGGTTATTGTAAGCCAACCAAAAAAGTTTAAATATGGATACAAAGAGTGAAGGATTGTTAAATAAATTATAAACACTGAATGTTTATTATATGTGCTTTTTGTCCATTTGTTTGATGAGTTGTCGCTTAGTTTTTAGATGACAAATAAGAAATGTATTTTTGCTTTCTGTGGAGTGTAAGATGTGAGTATAGGAGAGTATAGGCAAGGTAAAAATAGGAAGTTATAAACAAAACAATTGCTAATCGAACCCTATCAATACTTTTTGCACGTTTTTGCACGTTATACGTAAAACCTCCATGTTGTAGTTGCATTCGAGTTCTGTCACTACACATTGCTTAATGTTTGTATCGGCAACAACCGGCAACAAACCGCTGTGATGGAATTTGTTTTGCAAACTATGAACGGAATCGAATTAAGCGATAGTCAGCACACAATAGTCAAAAAAAAATTAAGCAGATTGTTGCCTTTTTTAGTCGTAATTTGCCAAAATGTCATAGAATAATAGACCGATTCAAGGAAGAACATTTCCTGCGGCTTTCGTCGAACATGAAAATTTCATTTTTGGAAAAGGGCTTGCCAAGCGACAAACCTGGTCGCAAATGCCTAACTTCTAATGAGGCAGGACCACGATTAAAGCGTAAGGTGGCATCTCAATTGGCGAAAGAAAAAGAAAATTCGATGCCATTAATTTGGCATGGTGCTTCTTTTTGGCAAAAAATATCAAACAAGAAGATACTTCAGTTTTGTTGCGAAAGGCGTTAAATATGAAATATTTATTAACAAATTCATTTTTTTTATATCCTTGCCTTTAAAAGTAAATATGCGGCGTTGGCGGTTGATGGAGACTTGGTCCAATTCAAAATTTAACAAAAACAGAAATTGTATTACAGTTACCAACACAAACAACATTTTCTTTAAATCCTTGCCTTCAAATGTATATCTGCGGCGTGGGCGTAGGATGAAGATGTGGTCCGATTCAAAAAGCAACAAAAACCGAAATTACATCTTAGCCTTAAAAGTATATAACAAAAATTTTAGATTTGTATCTTTAAAACTGGAGTTTATGCCTCAAGGACTGAATATTTGCCCATAGTGGATTCCAGATTCAGCGTTTCGATTTATTTCAATTTTGTTTTTAAGTAGTCAAGAATTAAAACGCCTACTTCCTACAAAGTTACAATGAATTTTCTTATATTTGTTTGGGAGCCTTAAGATATAGTGGTCCGATCCGGCTGGCTCCGACATATGTACTACCTGCAATAGAAAGAAGACCTTCGGGAAAGTTTCATCGCGATAGCTTTAAAACTGAGAGACTAGTTCGCATAGAAACGGACAGACGGACAGACGGACAGACGGACAGACGGACAGACGGACATGGCTAGATAGACTCGGCTATTGGTGCTGATCAAGAATATATCTGCGTTGCAAACATCTGACTGAAATTATAATACCCTCTACAAGGGTATAAAAAATTATTTAAAAATATGTTTTTAGTAACACGTCCAACCTGAGACTTTGGTGTAAACGAAACCAAATTTAACTGTTTTGTTGTTTTTTTTTATTCAAATGTAAACTTGTATATTTTATAATTTTTGAGTAGCTAAAAACATTTTTCGTTCCCTACAAGCAAAAAATATTCTTAGCTACTCAAAAATTATAAAATAAATGGAATTAGTTAAGTAAAAGCCTACATAGGCCCCCTTGGTCTACCACATATGACAAGTTTTGGCTGTGGGCCGCATGCCAGATCCTACAGGACAGTTGAAGGCCTGGAAAAAGTCTTCAGTGCTCGATAAGGCTGCAAAAGCCACCCCTTTAGCAAAGGCCTTTTCATAGGAGCAAAGCGTCTGACCGAATCCCAGAAAGAAAAGCTGATTTGGCAAGAGATCTAGTCCAGGCATCTGTTCGTTGATCCTCGCATGCTTAGGATCCTCTAGAAGATGCTTTATATGGGTCTGGTAGGCAGCAAATGTCAGTCGCAGTTTACCCAAGTCCATTACGTTGTGGGCTTCATAATTGTCACTTGAAACCACGTACTTTCTGTAGTAATCCACAAAACAATCGATGCGCTTAGAAAATTCAGTTTCCTCTCTGAGGAACCACCGGTAGCTGGGCATAGATCCGCGAGTAATATGATAACCTAATGCGCCGAACTTCAGGGAGAATGGCCAAGAGTTATGGTAAACAGGCGGTAGCAGCCATGCTGACATTCCAAGGTCGTATCCCGACAGACGTTCCAGTGATGTGGAGTGCTCGGAGAATTCCGTAGAGTGACGGGTGCTGAATCGATTGATTTCGACACTGAGGCGTTGCAGATTTATATTGGTAGCAGCGTAACTACCGTCCACTATTTTCAGGAGGTCAATTTCCCGGATTATGCGATCGGTGAGTAAGTTGTACTCGGTAAAGTTGAAGAGAAATTTAATATGGGATTCCTCCAGAAGTTTCTCCTTTTGGGACTCCGAGTTCAACCAATCGGCTTTCTCCAGCGACCGTCGCATGCTCTTCTCCAGTTCCTCAACCATTTCAGATACTTCCAAATTAATTTCCTCACTGAAGAGCTCCTTTAAATAAGTTATATATTGTTTAATTTTAAATTTCTATTATCTTGGGTCTCCAAAACTCACCGCTATATCGAGTCTGTTAAATAGCAACGCCATAGCATTCTGCAGCTTTGTGGCGCAATAATCTCCCTGGTTTTTGGTGTCATTAAGTTTTGCGTCAAATGTGTACAGCAGCTTCATAGCTAGATAATTGGCCACAGCCTCAGGATACTGGGCACACATCTTGTCCATTTTGACGAAGTAGGAATAACAATAATTGCCCTCCATGGATGGATCCTGGTTCCAGACGATCTCATAGTAGTTAGCCTCTAAGGATTTGCAGTCCTCGAGACTGATATATGTATCCACCCTTATCGCCTCACGCCAGAATGCAAAAACACCGTCGATCACCTCAGCAATTTTGTCTTCGGATAGCCCAAACGCTGTTAGGTATCCTCGCATGCGCTCCTCGTTTTGTTGGTAGGAAGAGTGGCTGACGGTGGAGTTCTTTTGAATGATGGTGTCAAACCCCAGCTTTGGTTGTTGAATTAAGCTTGGGTAGAAAGGATAAAGATCGTTGAGCTTCTCCTGGAACAGACCCTCTGCACCGTAGTTGGTCAAGTGGGCACTCATGTTAACCCAGTTGAAGTTAGAGGCATTCCAGTTGGCCGCATCGACGGCAGGAAAACCTCCGATCGAGCGAATGAGGCTTAGATAATTCGGATCAGCAGCAGGAAACGGATAGAGTTCGGCCTCCAAACAGGCGTTGTAGAATCTTTGGGCCACCTCTAGTTCGCTGGTCACATTGAGAGACTCCGCCAGATCCATCCTGGGCAATAATTGTTTTGCCCTGGCCACCTGGTGCTTTGTGATGATATCCGGGCTATTCTCGAAGATCGGATATCGGAACTGCGAGTTGGGTACATAGTTTCCGCAGGCGTACTCGTAGAAATCGTCACATGGTTCTACACTCAAGTTCATGTAGGACTTCATGAGAGTCGCATGCGACTGTAGGTCATCGCCCTCCGTGGCAAATGTAATAAGGTAGATCAGTAGTCCAACCAATATTAGGTTAATCGCACCTAACCCAATTATTTTGGACTTCATGTTTACCAACCGATGTTGCATGGCTTATTTTTCCGATCTTACTGACCGATTGGTGAATTCAAAGCGCTAATTTATATTGTCAGCTTATTTTGAAACGTACTTCAGTTTATATGCTCAGATTAAAACTGGAAGTGCTTCTTATCTGCAAGCTTTTTAAATGAAATATTGTTCGGATTAAACGTACACTCAAAAAAATTTATTTGTAAAAATGAGAAATCTCGCTGATTAATCGCCAACCTTTGGCAATTCAATGGCGAGATTTCCAAATTTTTGAAAGATATTTTTATGAGTGCACTTATCAACCACAACAATGTGTTTCCCAGCGTTTCGCGATGTCAAGTAGAGCAAGCATGATTGTCAAATATTCGAATTGCGATAAGGGGCATAGAAAAGTTATATGCCACACGACATATTTTTATACCCTTGCAGAGGGTATTATGACTTCAGCCAGAAGTTTGCAACGCCCTTCAGACGTTTCTAACCACATAAAGTATATATATTCTTGATCAGCACCACGATTATCAGATACGCGTTACTCAGCTAAAGGGAGTGCGAAGGAGATGGAGATATAAATTGTCCGATTTGAAAAATTTCTTCTCCATTTTGATAGGTATTGATAAATACAATACAACAGAATTTTTACTTTTCCGAAATTTTTAATGATGTGGGCGCCAGACACTTTTTAAAATCATTTAAGGCGATTGTGGGGTCTTTTTATACCCGTTACTCGTAGAGTAAAAGTGTATATTTTATTCAAAATTTGACAACCACATTTTTGTAGACACTTTGACAGCAAAACAAACTTAGAAATCATTTCCCCTCCGAAAGTTGGCAAATTTTCTCCGCTTTGAGGTCCTTTTTCTCAGACTCCTTTCCTTGGGAAACTTTTCGGTAAACGCAGTTCAAACGGGGAATCCAAAGCGAGTACGACTTTATCGTATCCATCAAGTTAAATGTCGTATGTTCATAGAGTTATTAGTTTCAAGAAACCCCGGATTTGTTAAAAATAAATAGTTTCCGTATGCTGCAGCTTAGTGTTGTTTTTTATTCAATAAAAATCTTATATTTTCGATAATTATTAAGCAGATTCGTTTGCGTGTGGGGAACTATTGTTTGAAAAATAACAGGGACCGTAAATAATCATTATTTGAGATTTTTATTTTAAAAGGCCTACTGAGGTTTTTACAAGTTTTAATCAACAATTTAACTGGTTTTTATGCACTTTATAGACATGAACAAATAACAGTTAATTTGCTTTCCAGATTTGTTAAAATGCATATACTTTGTGGACAAGAGTAAAAAGAACGTTATTTTTGACGTTTAAAACAAAATATCACAGTAGCCTTTTTAAAATAAAAATCTCAAATAATGATTATTTACGGTCCCTGAAAAATAATGCTACATTCAGATGATCAAATTATTTTATCATATTTAGGATTGGCATGAACTTAGAAAACAAGTAAGCCAATAATTTTCAAACATTTTCTATGAAAAATCATAACCAACGTAGATAATTTGGTTCAAATAATTTGATTGTCTGACCGTAGCTTTTGTCTACCACAGACGACAAGTTTTGGCTGTGGGACGCATGCCAGATCCCACAGGGCAGTTAAAGGCCTGGAAAAAGTCTTCGGTGCTCGATAGGGCTCCAAAAGCTATCTGCTTAACATAGCTTTTGTCATTGAAGCAAAGCATCTGAGCGGATCCCAGAAAGAATAGCTGATTCGGCGACAGGTCTAGTCCTCGCATCCGCTCGTTGACATTCTCTTGCTTAGAATCCCCCAGGATATACTTCATATGGCTCTGGTAGGCAGCAAATGTCAGTCGCAATCTACCCAAGTCGATCATTTTGTCGACGTCATCATATTCACTTGAAATCACGTACTTTTTGTAGTAATCCTCAAAACAATCGACGCGCTTACGAAATTCCTCTTCCCGGTTTCCTAACCACCGGGGGCTTTCGATGGAATCGACAGTGATGAGAAAACCTAATGCGCCAAATTTCAGGGAGAATGGCCAAGAGTGATGGTAAACAGGCGGTAGCAACTGCGTGTATAGGCCAAGGAACTTTTTCGACAGAAGTTTTTGTGATTTGGAGTGCCTGGAAAGTTCCGCAGAGTGACGGGTGCTGAATCGATTGATTTCGACACTGAGGCGTTGCAGGTTTATATTGGTCGCAGCGTAAGTATTGTCGACTATTTTCAGGAGGCCAATTTCCCGGATTATGCGATCGGTGAGTAAGTTGTACTCGGTAAAGTTGAAAGGAAACTTAATTTTCGTTTCTTCCAGCAGTTTCTCCTTTTGGGACTCCGAGTCCAACCAATCGGCTTCCTCCAGCGACCTTCGCATGCTGTTCTCGAGTTCCTCGACCATTTCAGATACTTCCAAATTAATTTCCTCACTAAAGAGCTCCTTTAAATAATTTATATATTGTTTAATTTTAAATTTCTATTATCTTGGGTCCCCAAAACTCACCGCTATATCGAGTCTATTGAATAGGAACGCCATGGTGTTCTGCAGCTTTGTGGCGCAATAATCTTCTTGGGTTTTGGAGCCATTAAGTTTGGCGTCGAATGTGTACAGCAGCTTCATTGATAGATAATTGGCCACCGCCTCAGGATGCCGGGCACACACCTTGTCCATTTGGACGAAGTAAGAATTGCAAGATTCGTCCTCCGTGGATAAATCCCTGTGCCACACAATCTTTAAGTAGTTAGCCTCGAAGGATTCGCAGTGTCCATATGTGTTATCTTCTTCCACCTTGATTGCCTCATGCCAGAATGCGATAACACCGTCGATCACCTCTGCAATTTTGTCCTCTGATAGCTTAAAGGATCTTAAGTATCCTCGCATGCGCTCCTCGTTGAGTGGGTAGGAAGAGTGGCTGACGATGGTGTCTTTCTGAATGGTGGTGTCAAACCCCAGCTTTGGTCGTTGATCTAAGTATGGGTGGAAGGGATAAACGTTGTTCAGCTCCTCGTGGACCAGACCCTCTGCCCCGTAGTTGGTCAAGTGGGCGCTCATGTTAAACCAACTGAAGTTAGAGGGATTCCAGTTGGCACCATCGACAGCAGGAAATCCTCCAATCGACCGAATGAGTTTTAGGTAATTCGGATCAGCAGCAGGAAACGGATGGAGATCAGCTGCCAAACAGGCGTTGTAGAATCTTTGTGCCACTTCTAGTTCGCTGGACATATTGAGAGTCTCCGCCAAATCTATTCTGTTTAATAATTGTTTTGCCCTGCCCACCAAGTGCTTCGTGATGTCATCCGGCCTGTTCTCCGAAATCGGATATCGGAGCATAGAGTTGGATTTATAGTTTCCGCAGGCATACTCGTAGAAATCGTCACAAGGTGCTACACTCAAGTTCATGTAGGACTTCATGAGATTCGCGATTCCCTTTTTTTCGCCATTTGTGGCCATTATTAGTGCGATCAGGCTAATCAAACCTAATCCAATTTTTTTGTATTTCATCTTAATTTTTCCGAACTTGGATGACTGGTCAATTCGAAGTGCGAATTTATAATGCCAGCTTATTGCAAAACTAACTTCCTTTTATAGGGTCAGATTGGAACTGTAAGTGCTCCATGTCTGGACAAGTTTTTTAAATTAAATTATTTTTTTATAATAGCTTGTTCTGACTTTCATTCTTATCTACTTCAGCAATGTGTGCCCTTGAGTTTTGCGATTTCAAGTAGAGAAAGGATGTGTGGTCAAAGTTTCGCACTCCGATATGGTATAAAGTACTTTCCAAACGCCTTGCTAATTTTTTGCAATGCCTTATCTATATTTTATAATCATTTTTTGTATTATACTCCACATAAATAATTCAAAAATGTTCCATTCTGATAGGCGTTATCGAATCAGGAAACGCAGAATTCGACAGTGACCATGAGTGTTCATTTGACCCTTTTATTAATTAACTTTTATTTTTTATCAATATTAGTTAAATACAAGAGTAAGTTTTATTAATGAAAAATTGGAAAAAAAATATAGGTATATTCCTATTTTCTAAAAAATTTTCTCCAAATTAATAATTATTATTATTTCGACAAATTGTTAAATATCTTTTTGACAGCTGTACACCATTGTCAACCCATCGGCCAGATTTTTCACCTCGATCAATAAATCTTTTTAGTTAAGTAAAAATACAGATTCATTTATGACTTTGCGCAATGATTTTTGCAGTGTGGCGTATCTGAAAAATTCTTGGCTCGATGTCTAAGATGGTTTCCCACCTGGCTGCCTGGTTGCATTGAATGCATACCTTCCACACGCCCTGAGGAAAAAACAGAAAAGACCGAGGAAGAGCAACTCCCCTGACATGTTGGTCACATGTCAAACGCTTCGATTTTTTCCCATTTTCCATGGAAAACTTTCAGCCGGAAGCGGGGGGGAGGAAGAGGAGAAGCAGGGGGCTGGTGGCGAAGTGACATCCTCGCCAGATTGACATTGCTTGCTCCCCCGATAGATCGAAGTGACGGTCGGATGGGGGGAGAATGCATTGTAGTCCTTGCACCTGCTCGGAATTTCCCCGCCTCCCGCGGTCGTTGAAATGTTTAATGTGGAAATGTTGAGATTCCCAATCAAAGTTATCACTATTCGACGAACATATCTCTGACACGGGCTTAGCTTCCGACAATCGAAGAGCAACGTTTATTGGATACCTCTCAGTGGATTGTTATGTCTGGGTAAATATTTTGCGACCTGAAAAGCTAACATATGAATGCGAATATGCGTCACTCTGTGTGCAAATTTCACTCGAATGCACCTCATGTGTCATCTGCGCTCGGAATCCTTCGCAAAGCTATGCAAATTAACACGCTTGTCAGCGCTTCCACTCATCTCTTCAGGATACTCTTCAAAGGACTCACTGCCTCACTAATTAAGTCTGTTCCAAAGAAGAGGATAAAAGGTAGCTTAAGCTTTGATAACTTTTTGCCGGTGCTCTCTGGCAATCTGTTTGGATTTTAAATAGGCCAAAATCTCATTTGCTATACAGCTTTTATTTATATTTATTAGAAATTCGAATTTAATGATAAATGTCGGTTTAATCTTATTTTCACTGAAATATTTAAACGCCAACAACTTATATACCATTTTAATTTAAATAATTAAATTTAAATATTATTTAAGCAGACTCTTTTCTGGTTTAAACTTTGAACACACTCTGAGTTATTTATTTGGAAGGAGTAGAACTCATGTTGCCTTGCTTACAAATTTAATGAAAATTTTCCATTACGCTTTCAGGGCATTGGCCACATCGGTGAGTCCTCACTCCGCTGTTTTCCTCGTTCTATTAAGAGCTTGTCGCTCGGCTGGCGGAAAATGCATGCATTTGACGCGTTTGCTTAGCTGATTGCGGTCCTTGTGCCCTGCGGCGTGGAAAGGAGGAGGATCGGATGGGGTACCATATTCATATCTCTTGGCCACACGCACAGCGGCCAAGTCTGGAGGACAGGGCACAGACGACATGGCACAACAAAAAGCGAATTATATTTTCATATTAAACGACGTATGAGTAATCCCTCGCTCGTGGAGGGGGAGGGGAAAAGGACATGCAGGACATGGAAATGCCATCGCCGCAGCCCCTGCCACGACTTCCTCACCCACCCGTAACTCTCATTTATTTATAGAGTCCTCTAGAGTCGAGCGCTAATGTCGCTTCCATAGCAGATTGCAGATTGACAGGAAGCGGAAAAGGCCAAATCGAAATCGAGATGTCGGGGATATCAGGGTAATGCTGGCGGAAATCGTTTAAATATTCATGCTTATAAATAGGTGAAGGAAATTACAGTCCTACACTCGTCGTTCAATTTAAAAAGCAAACGGCACTCAAAGTGAGGATCTAGGAAAAATTATTCAAACGCCAGCCTGCAAGGTAAACATTCCAGAACTTAAGTCAGATATGCCCAAATAATTCCTTAAATTTATTTTAAAAAATGTTACCCTTTTCTTTATTTTTAAATTTCGTTTATATTTCTATTCAAAAATATTAATCGTGTTTCTTAGAGGAAAATGACCAATAACGAAAATTTTGCAAAGCAAATACTGGGGAGATTATCACTAATTAAGTTCTATGCTAAGCAGAATAATGTAACTTAATTCCAAGCTTAGTTTATGGGAAAATGCAATAAATGATAAATGCAACAAGACCTCTTAAAGTGCAGTGAAAGTACATACATACATACATGCGTTTCAAGTCAGCATTCCTCAATTAAGCTCGAGTGTGGAAAATAGTATTCGAGTGGTGGGCATGAAGTGGGCTTGGATTTGAAAGGATGTGTGGGGAAATGCACGAGAGTATGGCTTCAGTTTGGTAAGTAGGCGGCACACAGACAATGCAAGGCACTTGGTTAGAGGGGAGTGTGTGGCATTTAAAATTAATTGGGTACTCATGAGGAAATGCATGTGGAGGATGTGGGAGGACACTTACGTAAAACGGCACAAGGACCTGCTACCTGCAGCTAATTAGCCCAGGCGGACAAAAGCAATGCACGATGTTTGGACTGTCGATGATTCAGGAGTCAGGATACTGATTTCTGATTCTGATTGGCATGCATTCTGGCTCACAGACACCAATGCAAACACAAACACAGGCACAGACACAGGCACGAATACGAATACAGGCGACATAATGGTGTGCGTGTTTGTGTGCGGACTCAAGCACACAAGCACAAATGGCGGTTCGCGTAGACAAACATGACGTAAACCCAAAAAAGTATGCTACAAACTTGGTTCGCCTTTCGCTTACGATTTCTACTCTTATTTTGACCGTTCATTGAGGTTCGTTTTTTTTCAATATCTCTCAAGTAGATTTACTTTTTCGGTTTTTTGATTATAATTTCGCTGGCAATGGGTTTCCCCTTTTATTCTGCAAAGGAAAACATCAAAGAACAAACATTTTAGTGGGCGTAAGCGCCGTCGGCGTGTCACTCCGACTCGATGGCGACATCAAGGCCATTAGGCCAAGTCAACTAACAACACTAACAAAGTGGGCCACATGGAAAAACACTGAATTAAATGAGAAAATATCGCCCGCAGATACTTCGATTTGCAATTTAATTTCACGGTATTGCACAACACTGCTTTTGCGTTCCGAATTGGCTGGAATCAAGCGAAAACAACACTAACACTTTCTAGCATTGGCTAAAATATTAAGGCCTTTGTTGTTGGTAGTACCACTTTAAGGGCTCCTCACTCGCCCAGTGTTCCTTCGATCCGAACTCGCGACTATAACGCTCGAAAGCCGAGGACGGACTGAAGGAACTCCGCCAAAAGGACTCGCCGCTCGAGCCTCCTTTCGGTTTCGTTCGTCGTTCGGCTCTTCGAGTGGGTTTCACTTGGCACTCGGCTGTTTGAGTGGATTTCAGTACTACCATGACTGCCTTTATGGGTGAATTGTTGCTTTGCCTTCCTGTCGTTTGCCGCTTGCATTTTATTCGCGCTTATTTCCTATCCTTTTTGGGATTTTCAGTTTTTGTGCGACGTGATTCATTTCCGGTTTCGTACGGAAGGGACTTAAGGTGAGTCGGATGCCACAAAAAATCATTGAAATGCCCACAGTTAACATTTTATTTATGCGGAAAATAGTGGAAATATTCGGGTATTAATTAAAACAACAAAGTGATTGAGGTTTATGTTCTTCTATGTTATTTTAATGGGTACCAATAAATAAGTGTAACATAATTATAATTAAATAGTGTTTACGTTTTAAATCAAAAATATTAATTAATTTATACTGAATATATTATTAAAATTATGATTAATTAAAACTATTTAAATTATTATGCTTATACATTCCCACTTTAATTTTCTTACAAATGTTGATTAGATAACAAAATCAATTTAACAAAGTGGGAATTAAATTGAAACGCTTTACATTTTCTTTGTGTACCATTTTGTATTATTAAATTGGAACAAAAATCATAAAATTTGCATGCCAATTTCACGCCCTGAATAGGGGGAGTAGGGAGGGGTTTTTTCGGGGGGATTAACCCCTTGGGCATTGGCTGCAAATGAGTGGCTTGTTTATGAGTGGGACGCAGCTTAGCGAGCATCAAATGGCCAGAGGTGTCTGCCTGCGGGAGTGTGTGTGCGTGAGGTGTCTGTGTACACATACACATGGAAAGCGAGAACAGATGGTTCGGGCAACCTGTTGGCTTTTGGGTATAAATTTAACCTGCCTCCGCTTTTGTTACCTATGTATGTGTGTGTACATTTGTGTGAGTCGCTCTTGTTTTTTTGCCGCCCTTTAGCCATCCGTTATGCTCGCAGCGCACCAACGGGTCGTATGCGCAATTATTGCCTTAATGGCTTCACTTAAATCTTAACCCCAGTAGACCCTGGTTTCCTTAACCCTACAATGCAAGCGGTTCCCTTGAAGTCACTCATTTCTTATGTGAAAGTGTGTAAGTTTTACCCCAACGGACTTTCTAGTCGTTCTTAAAATATTTCTGCAAAATCATAACGAAAAGTAATAATATTTTGTGAGTTAAATATTGTGTGTATTTGTTGTTGTGAAAGTAACTATTTAATTAGTAAAATTTTACAATTATAACAGTTGATTTTACAAAGTTTTGTTTTGTGTGTATAGAAAACTTATTTTAAAATAAAGATTAGGCATTGCAAAAAATGAGCATATCGTGTGGCACATACTCTATACCTTATCGCAATGCGAATATTTGTGCATATATTATTTCTCTACTTGAAATCTCAAAACTCAAGGGCACACATTGCTGTAGTAGATAAGAATGTTATTATTATTAAAAAAATATATGTTGTTCAAAAAACCAGGGAACGTAACTGTTATAAGTTTTATTTTAAAAATCACACTTTAACAGTTATTTTCTGATTTGTAAAGTAAAACTCAAAGAATAACTGTTATTTTTTGAGTTTTATAATAAAAGTTGACAAATAACAGTTATTCGTCGTGATCAAAATAAAACTCAAACTTGATTTATGGCGATTTTGTGGGTAAACAAATTTTTAAAAAAATATAGGTATAAAATATGCGCGGTTGCCCTTTTTAACAAATTTTTAGTAAGTTATAAAAAGCACGGGTATTATGTTTTTTTTAATTATTTCATTTTTTCAAAAATGTCAAGGGAATAACTGTTATTCATAAAAATCAAAAAATAACAGTTATTTTTTGAGTTTTATTATAAAAATCAAAAAATAAAAATCATTACGGATTTGTAAACTACAATGTCTAATAAAAATTGTGGTGTATTTAAAAAATTTTTAGGACCCTTCTAAGTGCGTGATTTTTTTGTATGAAAAATTTACAATAACAGTTATTTTCGTTCCCTGCAAAAAACTTGCAAAACTTAGAGTTCCAATCTGAGCCTATAAAACGAAGTTTGTTTTTCAATGAGCTGGCAGTATAAACTCGCGTTCTGAATCGACAAGTCGGCCTATAAAATCGGAAAACATACAACATCGGTTGGTTAACATGAAATTTAAAATAATTGGGTTAGGTGCGATCAACCTAAGGTTGGTTGGACTACTGATCTACTTTATTACACTAATATTTGCCACGAAGGGCGATGAGAAGGGAACAGCGTGCTCAAAAAGTGATTACCTACAGTCTCATGTGGACCTCATGAAGTCCTACATGAACTTGAGTGTAGCACCTTGTGACGATTTCTACGAGTACGCCTGCGGAAACTATGTACCCAACTCGCAGTTCCGATATCCGGTTTCGAAAAACAGCCCGGATGACATTACGAAGCACCTGGTGGGCAGGGCAAAACAATTATTGAACAGGATGGATCTGGCGGAGTCTCTCAATGTGTCCAGCGAACTTGCGGTGGCTCAAAGGTTTTACAACGCCTGTTTGGGAGCTGATCTCCATCCGTTTCCTGCTGCTGATCCGAATTATCTAAGCCTCATTCGCTCGATCGGAGGTTTTCCTGCCGTCGATGGTGCCACCTGGAATGCCTCTAACTTCAACTGGGTTAACATGAGCGCCCACTTGACCAACTACGGAGCAGAGGGTCTGTTCCAGGAGGAGCTCAACGATCTGTATCCTTTCCTCCCTTATTTCAATCCACAACCAAAGCTGGGATTTGACACCACCATTCAGAAGAACGCCATCGTCAGCCCTTCTTCCTACCCACTCAACGAGGAGCGCATGCGAGGATACCTGAGATCCTTTAAGCTATCAGAGGACAAAATTGCAGAGGTGATCGACGGTGTTTTCGCATTTTGGCGTGAGGCGACAAAGGTGGAAACATTTATCAACTTTGGGGACTGCAAATCCTTGGAGGCTAACTACTTTGAGATCGTCTGGAACCGGGACACATCAAAGAAGAGCAAATTTTGTAATTATTACTTCATCGAGATGGACAAGGTGTGTGCCCGTCATCCCGAGGCGGTTGCCAATTATCTAGCGATGAAGCTGCTGTACACATTCGACGCCAAACTTAATGGCACCAAAAACCAGGCAGATTATTGCGCCACAAAGCTGCAGAATACTATGGCGTTCCTATTTAACAGACTCGATATAGCGGTAAGTTTTGGGGACCAAAGATAATACATATTTAAAATTTAAAAATTTATAATTTCATTAAAGGAACACTTTACTCGAGAAATTCAGTTGGAAGTATCTGAAATTGTGGAGGAACTGGAGAAGAGCATGCGAAGGTCGCTGGAGGAAGCCGATTGGTTGGACTCGGAGTCCCAAAAGACGGAACTGCTGGAAGAATCCCATATCAAATCTCCCTTCAACTTTACCGAGTACAACTTACTCGCCTATCGCATAATCCGGGAAATTGGCCTCCTGAAAATAGTGGACGATAGTTACGCTGCGACCAATATAAATCTGCAACGCCTCAGTGTCGAAATCAATCGATTCAGCACCCGTCACTCATCGGAACTCTCCAAACAATCCGAATCACAAAGACATCTGTCGGAAGACTTTCTTAACCTATACACTCAGTTGCTACCGCCCGTTTACCATCACTCTTGGCCATTTTCGCTGAAATTCGGCGCATTAGGTTACCTCATTACTCGCAGCTCCATCAACAGTTACCGGTGGCTTATCAAACAGGAAACTGAATTGTCTAAACGCGTCGAATGCTTTTTGGATTACTACAAAAAGTACGTGATTTCAAGTGACAATTATGGAGCCTACAGAATGAGTGACTTGGGTAGATTGCGACTGACATTTGCTGCCTACCAGAGCCATGTGAAGCATATCCTGGGGGATTCTAAGCAAGAGAATGTCAACGAGCGGATGCCAGGACTAGACCTGTCGCCGAATCAGCTATTCTTTCTGGGATCCGCTCAGAGGCTTTGCTACGATGACAAGATCTATTTTAAGAGGATGTCTTTTGCAGCCTTATCGAGCACTGAAGACTTTTTCCAGGCCTTCAACTGTCCCGTGGGATCTGGCATGCGGCCAACAGCCAAAACTTGTCGTATGTGGTAGAGAGAGTCAATCGCGGGTTGGGGAAGGCTTATAGGTTAATTTCTTTTAAGCCATTACCTACACTCAAAAAATATTCGTATCTACTCAAATATTTTCAAAAATACAAATTAATATTTGAATAAAAAACAAAATTTATCTGCATCATACGCAAATTATTTAATTTTAACAAATCCGGGGTTCTTTAAAACTAATAAGACTTTGTGAGATCACAAATTTACATCGATAGCTTTTTCTTTCTGTCTAGCTTTTGTAGTGATCTATGGCTAGTGATCCTATAGATCCTATATACTTTATAGGGTCGGAAACGCTTCCTTCTACCTGTATACCATTTTACTCTACAAGTAACGGGTATAATAATTATAATTAAACAATCAGACAATCAGTAAAAAATGTATGGGCAGTAATTTCTTTTTTTACACAGTAGTAGACAGCATTTCTAAAAATCATATGGTGTTTGCTAGTGTGCTACACTGACCTACAAACTCTGGTTGTCATAGGACGACAGCTGCTCAAACTCGTATTGAACAAACAAACGGCACGAACGAAAATTCCGATACTCCAGCGTTAAATATTTTTGTTACAGCCCCAGTCGAGGCCATGTCCGCGAACCGAGACCACCCGTACGGGTCGACAGTGCGACACACGATTGTGGCACGGTCCAATCGGCCGGTGGTCAACCGGATGTTGCGCTCCGCTCGACTGGACTCCACCGTGGGTCTGAAGATGGGCCAGCCGGTGAGGGAGAAGCGGATGGAGGTCAAGCCGCAGCTGATGCAGAAGGAGCGATCCTCGAGCACCGGGATGAGCGGATTCTCCAAGCTGACCAACCGCGACGGGCTGGTGGGCAAGGCCTACTGGAACGCGGCCATCGATGATGTGGAGTTCGCGGCCGCCTGTCGCTTCCAGCCGCGCATTCCCGTCATCGACTACTCCCTGGTGCTGCCGCCGCGACTGCGCGAGCGGGTGAAGCGCATCCAGAACTACGACTACTCCAAGTCCGACGAGGACATCTACATCCGCGATGAGATGCAGGAGGTGCGGCCCGAGGACTACATGAGCGTGGAGAGCTCCGAGAGAAGCGAGGAGGAGGAGGACACGGTGGTGGGTATTAAACGCCTCAGGGTTTCCCCAAGATGATCTCGAATAATCCTCGGCTATCTTAGCTCCTCGATATTGGCCGCAAGAAGGTGGAGGAGTACTTCAACGAGAGCGAGCACTCGGATATTGTGCGCATGGAGCACGAGTTCGAGCAGTTCGACCTGAAGCTCGACGAGCCGGTGGGTCACACGCATCGCGTGGTGGACAAGACCAGTTGGTATGCCAAGTTCCTTTGCGCCCCGCGGGACAAGAGGGTCAGCTGGCAGAGCCGCGTCGAACATCCCGGCCAGAACTACTCCATGGTGACGCTGGACGAGCAGGCCGAGAACCTCATGGATGCGGTGAGTATGGTTGAAATAACTAAACTTTATACCAGTGGTGGCCAGCAGAAGCAGCGCACATACAATAAAAGCACGCATTTACAGCGTACGTGAGCGTCAAAACTCTAGCAGCGCAGCGGCAGAGAAATTGCTGGTCATCATTGCTTTATACCTATCTTTCTTAATTCAATCTCCACAGTCTGCAGAACGCTTCGTCGAGTGGTTGAACTCCTTTGGCACCTTGGAGAGCAATCTGACCCCGGAGAAGGTCAAGAACCTGTTCTCCATCAAGGGTGATCGCACCTTATTGGCCTCAGTGAAAACGGATCCCAAGGAGGTGAACGCCATAGCTCAGACGGTGGCCGATAAATGGAACAAGCCGCATGTGGGTACTTTATTTATATTTTATGATAAACGGAAATACCTTTATAATAACGCATCTCTTTTTTAGATGGCCATTGAGCTGAAGTACGAGAAGCACATCAATGATCACGCCACTCGGGTCAATCAGAAACCCCTGCTAAGTGCCTTTGGACGCACTGTGCCGCTGAAGGATCGCCCCTGGCTAAAACGATCGGGCGATACTGCCATTAAGACTGTCTATCCGGAGGAGCTGCTGACCCGCGAGAAAATCTTCAAGGGCATAACCCACCTGCGCAGCACCACGGCCCTAATTGATTTCTATCTGGCCCATCCGGAACTGGAACGCCCCCAGTATCTCCTGGAGAGCGGCGACTTCGAGGAGTCCAGCGCCAGTGAATCCGTGGCCGAGGTCCCTCTCTACGAGCTCCTGGGGTTGCGCTATTAACTCGGTGTTCAATGTTATGTTGCATTTTCAAATTGTCAGTTGGCTATATGACAATGTATGTATAGACTCGAAAGAAGGAGTGAACTTTAATCTTTTTTGGAGATTTGGGTAAAATTATTTCAATTAAAATAGTGCTTTACAAAAATACAAATATATGCAAAGGATTATCCTTTACAGCCTCATTTGAATTTGACACCATTGGGATTTGGGATTTGACACCATTGTTCAGAAGGACATTATCAAAAATAACTCTTTCTACCAAGTCAACTAAAAGTGCATGAGGGGATACCTACGATCCTTTAAGCTAACAATATGCCAATATTTCAAAAGTGATCTTGGCATTTTGGCGTGCGGCCATACTGGTGGAAGAAGATTTCCAGAGTGGAAACTACATAACAGAAACAAAATTTAAAAAAGTGAAGGGCGGAGCACTTCTGATAGTTGGACCGCAGCTGTATATTTTTACGTTTTATGGCTAGGTTTTCGTTTATTTTTTCTCCCTTAAAAAAATCCTACAATTATTCGGAGTATGGTGATCGAATGATAAAGAGTGTCACTTTTAAAATATTTTAACAGCAAAACAAACCATGAATCCTTTTGCCTGTGATACTCCCGGGAAGTTGGACTAATTTTTAGGATTATAAAGATGTTTACTTTCACTAACAAAAGTTTAATCACTAGTTTTGTAAGGTTCATGGTTTAAATTCATCGTTTTGATTCGACTTCTATGAAAAAAAAGCCTTCCTTTTCACCAAAACAAATCTTCGCCACCACTTTAAAAAAATAATCCAACACAGATAATCAATTTTATTGGTAACAGAAGCTAGTTTCTACAGCGTCAGCGTGGTCTGAATCCAGGGAAGGTAGGTGCCCACGTTGACGTAGACCCCCGGAACTCCTGCCTGTGCGCAGCCGATGCCCCAGGCCACCAGTCCCACCACGTACCAAATGCCATTGCTGGTGCAGACCAGAGGCGAACCCCCATCGCCGGTGCAGGCATCCTTGCCAGCCTCTCCGCCGGCACAAATGAAGCTGGTGGGGCTGAGGGCGAAGGAGGAGCCCAAGCGGGTGGCCTGCAGCGCCGCCTGGCAGTTGGCATTGGGAATCAGCGGCACGTCCACCTGCCGCTCGATGGCCTGGTAAGCTCCGGTGGCTCCAAAGTCATTCTTGCCCCAGCCGGCAACCCAGCAACGTTGACCCACAAAACTGGTGGTGGGCAGACAAACGGTGCCCACTGTGGATTTGCTGGTCAGCGAAACGGGAGTGGACAACTTCAGGATGGCCACATCGTTCTGCAAATTATTCGGGTTGAACGAGGGATTCACGTACACATTCGAGATGTACACATCCTGGGCGGGAATCGGTTCGCTGGTGCTGCTGGCATCCCATTCCCCCAGACGAACTTTGAAGGAGGTGAGCCTGGGAAATCCCTAACTTAAGCATCACTAATCAATGGAGCAATATGAAACAAACTCACGCCAGATTGTAAACCTTGTGGGCGGCGGTCAGGACATGTTGGGCGGTGATCAGTGCTCCTCCACCCAAGTAAACATCCGCGGTGGTCAGCAGAGCCGCCTGCCAGGGATATGCTCCAAAGCTCGCCTGACCCGCTCCTGCCGTCGAGGAGCCGGGAGGAGGTGGAAAACGGCGACCACACTGATAGCTTCCCGCCTGGCAGCAGGCCACCAGTCCATAGTTGCAGGTCAGTGTGGCAGAAGTGGTGGGAATAGAGGGCTAAATGGGAAAGGGATTACCCAGATGTTGTATCGGAATCACAAACTTTATCTTACATATCCTCCGTTATTGACAATCCTGATGTCCAGCTGGCCACTGCCATCGCTGGGTGCAGTGGGAATGGGATTGGCACAGGATCCCGGTGGAACACACTGGCAATAACTGGTGGTTCCGGGATTCACTATGGAGGGCACAGGTGGCCAGGTGCCCGGCGAAACTTGCGGCGGCAGCAGGGTGCCCACAATCAGCTGCCTGGTGAGTACTGAAGGGGCCTTAAAAACCAGGAAACTACTACTACAATTCGCAATGGAGCCACTTACTCGTGTGATTTGCCGTGCTTCCCACATCACTGGGTTGCGGCACTCGACCCGCATCCTGACCCCCATCCGATTGAACTGGCCCAAAGCTCCAGGCCTGCACGCACCTCATTCCTATTCCAATCACCAGCCACTGCAGCAGTGGGAGCCACCACATCCGACCGAACTGAGTCATAGCCAATGACAACTAAATCGAGACGACGAAGCTCCGACGGGCTATATAGCGATGGCCTGTCCATAGCTCCCACTATTAAATTGCTTGACGAATGGCCTCCTCTGCTCAGGGATTTTCCAAACTGCATGGAGCCACAAAAAAGCAATCATAAAAATCGAATTAGGGGAAGAGAATAGGAGATGCATTACGAAGTGGGAGTACTCTTTATTATTACCTATAAATACGCTTCGAAACATTTTTACACACAAAAAAACTTGCTTGGTAAAATTGACCAACAAAGATAGTTACGTAACTATTAAAATAGTTACGTGTATTTTGTTTTTGCTTTGGGTTTGTGTCTTTGCTAATTGTGTGTATTTTGTTGTTGTGAAATTACTATTTACTTAGTAGAATTGACAATTTTGCTGGTTGGGGCCTGTTTGACAATTATTACAGTTGATTTTACCAAGTTTTTTTTTTGTGTGTACCATATAAAAAATCTAAGCTACACAAAAAAAAGCATGTTTACGTAAATGTAAATTTCAGGTCAAGCAAAACCCATATCGTTTTTACATGCAATACTTTTTTTCGACCAAGTCAAATTTACCTGGCCTCATATCAAATTCAAATTGATCTTAAATAATGTAAAATCGACCTGCGTTTCATATCGGATTTTTTTGGGTATATTGTAATACAATTCACATATAAACACATTTAATTAAGCGTATTGAAAACGAAATTCAATAACAAATACTTTAACAAATATTGATATTTCCACTACCTATCCCAAAAAAAGGGTATTTCTGTAAAGTACCAAATAAATTAAGTCTAGATGCGTCGTGTTGACAACTCTCTGGTTCGATAATTTCATTCGGCCGAATGTTTCCATTGTTAACAAATCATTTTTTAGCTGCTCCACATTTTTTAGCCATTAAATTTGATTCTAATAACTTAATGGTTTAATTGCAAACAATTTGGAGGCGATTCATGTTTGACACTTTCCGCTTGAAAAGCATTCGAATTTTCCCTTTGCACCCCAGAAAACTGTTAACAACTTGTCGCTGAAATTTGTTTAATGATTCACACCACCGACAACATTCCGTTCGATCTAGCACCAAATCCCCGACTAGAGCTGTTAAACTGGGCAAATGTTAAGTCGCAGATAGGAAAAGCTTTCGAGCTTTCATATCAGGTGCAGCCAACTGACTAGCTAACTAGTTAACTTGGGTAGTTCTAATCATTCGGTGCGGCAAAGTGGAACGAAATGGGTCACCTGCAGTTGGATTTCCATTCGATACCCAAGCTACATGGCAAAGAAAACTACTGGCAGTGGCGCATCCTCCTAAAGACCTTTCTGGAGGCCAACGATCTGTGGAAGCACAACGAACCCAAGGAGGTACTTAAGTTAATCTTATGATAGTACCATTTATTTTTAACCTTATCACTTTTTCGCTTCCAGAGCCCAGAAACTAAATTCCTGATTTTGGCCAGTGTTACGGCCGATAAGATTGAGCCATCCTACGATGACCAAAGCTGCTCGTACATTTTCCAGAATATGGAGAGCCGATTTGGGCCTTTCAGTTAGAATTTGAATTAGTATTATTGTGGGCCAACTAAATATATTATCCCTTGGATTATTCAACTGACTTTCTTATTTCTTATCGTTGGTTTCTTTGTCATCGGGGGTTTTCGATTTCTGCCCTCCTCCCTCGCCTCCCCGACCTCCTCCTTTACCGCCTCCATCGCCACCACGTCCAGATCCTCCATCCTTTCCATCCCTCGGGTTTTTCTCATCCTTTTTCTTTTCCCCTTGCCTTGGTTTTTCTTCGTTCTCCGATTTTCCAGCTCCACCACGACCGCCATTTTTTACACCTCCATCACCACCACGCCCACCACCGCCACCTCCTCCGACTCCGCCTGCACCACCTCCTCCTTTTCCGCCTGACATTTTCTGATAAGGAAAAACTTACAAACTTGTGTGTTGACTACAACAACCAAGCCAAAAAACATATATCTTACGCAATTGCTTTAGCAATGAGCTATGATCAAATTTCTTTTTACACAATTTTAGTTTAATTTTTAATAAATTGTATACTAAGTTCTACAACAGAGAAAATTATCAAAAGTTTTAGATGCAAAATAAGGGGTGAAACACTTTAAAAAGTAAAACGTTTTATACAAATTTATTTTACTTTGCATTTTTAAAACGTTTTTATTTTTATTTTTAAAACTTTTTTATATGAAAACGGCACCTAAATCGTTGTATAATTTTCTCTGCGTAGAATTATTCCATTAATGAGGCCCTCTTTTCTCTTTTCCTTTTCAAAAACAGAATGCACAGCAATAACTTTTTGCATCTCTAACAATGAGATTCATTTATTCAAAGTGATTTTGGTTTTTGTCAACTAACACGTGCCATCTGAATGGTTTGATCTGCTTTCAATTCCTTTACAATGCATTGATCTCCGCTTAAGAGCTAGTATTACGAGTTAAGGCACTATGTAAAGCACTACATACGGATAATTTGAATCCTTCGCGAAAAACAACTCTTAACAAACACTACATATAAATACGCTATATGTACAAGCTAAAACGTGAGGGAGCGCTGGGCTCCTTTGTTCCGATAACGGTGATGATATTGATATCAGACGATATTCGATATATGTATATATGTGATTCTTGACTAGCACTTTTGGCCGCCTCCGTCCGGCGGCAATTGGTTGGGATCGTAATAGAAGACACTGGGCATCCACGGCCTCTCAGCTCCGGCCGACAGTTCCGGATGGGAAAGTGCCACCGCCCGGCAGCCGCATTCCTGGGGCTTCCCCCTGCCCCCATCCTCGCCGGGAAAGTCCTGACCCACCGCCTGGGCACGCAGCACAATCTGGTGGGGATTGGTCACATCCACGTTGGTTATCACTCCGGCCTCGTGGCGAAAACTGTAGAATCTGTTGGTCAAATGCCCATCCACGTAAATCTGGAAAATATATAAGGGTTTTTGAAAATGTTTCCTTAAGTTTTGGATGTTGGATTCCCAACCTCGAATCCTGCTATGGCGCGACAGTCCTCCACTTTCCATCTGACGTAGAGAGCGGTGCAACCCAGACTGGTGACGCATGAAATCGTAGCCGGGAAACTATCCCCAGGTCCTGTCCTATTGGTTGCATCATTTGCCCTAATGTTCTGGGGAATATGATAAATATATTTACCTGTTAAGATACCATATACCCTGAATAGTGTTATTATTATTACCTTGGGCTTTGCCTGCTTGTTGCCCAGCACACAGTCCATGGCGTGCAGATCTATGATCATCGAGTCTATAAAGTATTTCTGGGAAAAAGGAATTTTATTAAGACCAGAGAAGAAATATATTTGAAGAGTTACTTTACCATTTCGCAGAGTGGATCGCACATGGCCGAGCGCAGGGTTTTGGAGACCGTCTTGCACTCCTCGTCGCAGATGAGGGCGCGGCAGTGGCAGCAGAGGCATCCCTGTTCGGGCGCCTCCTTGGTCAGGCACGCCAGGCACTCCTCCTCCTCGCCTTCGTCGGGGCATTCCTGTGGACATTCATCTGGGCATTCCTCCAAAGGACCGTCTTCCTTGCATGGATCGCATTCGGGCGGGCATTCGACGGCCTCTTCCTCCTCGCAGGAGTGCAGAGTTGTCTCATCGCCACCACATAGCCCACAATCCTTGAGCGCCTTGCGGAGCAGCTGCTCGCAGAGATTCCTCACACTGGGTGGCAGGGGTCCATCGGGTAGCAAACCGGTACGTGGAGCCTTGGGACCTGGGTCCTTCTGCGCACAGGGATCAAAGTTGTAGGGATAGGACGCCCAGTCCTTCCGAGGACAGGAAACCATGCCGGCAAATGGACACTCAACGGGATCGGTTTTCTCCTCTCTTTCGCTGGGCACTTTGGTCGCGGATCCCTCACAGATTTCCTTTAGTATTATACTCGGTGTTTTTTGCGGTTCCAGTTCGTTGCCCTCCTTTTGTTTCTCCGCCTCTAGAATTTCCTGCAGTTCCTTGTCGATGAAGGCTCTCAGCGACTGGCAAAGATCCTGCGGCTCGGTGGTTTGGCACTCCTCTTTGCAGTCGCACTTGTGCTCCTCCTCCTCAACTTCCTCGCAGTCACGGAAAAAATCGCCATCTAGGCCATCACCTGAACAGGTCAAGGGATTGCCAAGATTAAAGTATTTCTCCTGGCAAGGTGGCATTTTCCCTGACTCATTGCAAGGTTTTTGGGGTTCTTCGTCTGGTGGAAAGTCTGGATCCAGTTCGAAGGCGTAGATATCCGTCTCTGGGATCTCCGGTTCTGGCGGCGGAAGGTAGCACTTGCGGAGGTATTCCTCCAGCTGATGGAAGCACTCGACTCGTTGGATCTGTCTCTTGGACATGGGCTTCTCCCCGGGTTCCTCCTCATTTTTGCCGTCATGTTGGGCCGCACAGCACTCATCGAAGTGCAGACAAGGTGGACTTGGCTCGTCAGCCGGGGCCACTGCATCCTCTTTCTCCGATCTCAGCAGTAAAGTCATTTCCCGGAAAAGCTGTTGGATCAGACAGGCGCGAGATTCGCCGCAATCGCATCCGGAGGAGGTAAGCTTCTCCATCAACTGCATGATGCGCTGTTTGCGAGTGCAGCAGGCCATGCTCTTATTCCCGCAGAGATCCTCGGGTGTCTGGAAGCCTGTGCCCTCCTGGGCACTCTGCATTTCTGGTAGATCATCTTTCAGATAGCACTGGCACTCCTTGCTGACGCACTCTGATTTCGAGGGATCCTGGCCAGGAGGCTCATCGTCATTGCAGAGGCAACTGCCGCCCGAGAGACTGCGGTGCGTGTGGAGACTGGTCTGGATGGGATCGGACAGGTCAGAGGACTTGTCCGAATCATCACAGTCGCAGAACTCTCCTTCGTGATCCTTCATGCTGACTTTCCTGGAACGGAAAGAGGCACCGGGCTCCTGGCAATCCTCAAACTGTGAGAATCCCGATGGATGCTGTATCCTGGTGGAGGCGCATGGCTGGATTCTGCTCTCCCCAGCACATTCTAAGCAATCCTGATGAGTCAGCTTAGCCACAAAGTTAGGCTGCTGCTCCGAGCCGCACAGACAGGTGATCTTGCCCACTATCGACTGCGATCGTGTGGTGGCCGAGGTGTCTACGTCCAACCCAAAGGAGGGTTGACTGTACGGGTTCCTCGACCGGGAAGCACTTGATTTGGTTGTCATGCTGCGATAGTTAGTCTGGCTGGGAGGAAAGGAAGACATTGATTGATCCTGGTTGGTCTGGGTGGCATTGCTGGGACAGCCTTCGGTGTCCGGATCCTTTAGGGCGGACAACCAAGTCACCCCGCTCTGATTCGGGCGACTCGACTTATCGGGCAGACTGGCCAAACTCTTGGATCGCGAGTGCTTGCTCTTGGGTTTGCCCGGTTCCCCCAGGGGAGCGATGGTGAAGTTGCTCATAAAGTAGGGCTCGCTGGCCTTGGAGTGACTGGGATCCATGGATTGTCCGCTAACCACGTTGCTTTGCCCCGCCCAGTAGGGTGGTTGGGAGGAGCCACAGGTGCAGGAGTGATCGATGAGCTCCTTGGTGCAAGCGGTTAGAGCACTCTTGAACGAGGAAGCCTGACCACTCCTTTCGGACAACGAGGTTCTCACGGAGCAGGGCTTCTTCTGGACGGCTGGCTTGCCCATTCCACAGGGAAGGGTCTCCGTGTGGCAGGTACATGTAGGTGGGTTCTTCACCGCCGGTGGATCGGCTGACTTGGATCGCTTGTCCTTGCAGGAGCAAGAAGGACCAACCTCCTCCAATGGGACTTCCGATTGCGGCTGGGACTGCGGGTTCTTGGGCGTGTGGTGTTCCCGCAAATAGGAGGCCTCCGTCTGCGAGGGCTTGGCATGCGGATCCTCGCACTCGGATGGCTCGGACTGTGGGGTCTTCGACGGCTTCCAGTGATCTTTCAGGTAGGATTGCTCGGTCTGTTGGTGGCGGGAGTTGGGGTCGCTGTCGGAATGTCGCTCATGCTGCACGTACATCAGAGCCGGGCATTCTGGGGGTGAGAATAGTGCGAGAACCGTGAGATTAAAGTTTTGTATAAAGACATATTAATAATTAAAAGAAGAATAGTTAAAATGTTCCCTATAAACCCATACCATAACCCATTTTATATCGACTTAATTACGATAGTTGTTCATTTTAATACTTGCAAACATTTGTTCTTGCTTGCTTAACTTTTATATTGGAATCATCACCAATCTACCGAATATATTCCGTATATTTCGGAAACTTGAAGCCTTAGCCGCTCAAGTAAGATAATTCAGCTTGGGTCAATTACCAAAAATAATGTCTTAATGCCCTTAATCTTCTCACATTTCTATCTTAAAACGATAGATCTATGGATCTTCCAAATAAACAGATATAGAAATTTAAAAATGTACTATAATTCCAAAGTTCCTTAAATCTTATTAATGACATTATCATGGTCATTTAATCAAGAAAGCTTACGTTACGCTTACTCTATAAATGCGGTTAAGGCTTCAAAAGATGAGGGCTCTTAACCGCTACCGAACCGCTACCGAAAACCGTTTCCGGTCGATTCCCCGGCTAGAACATAATTCGATTCGATGGGCAAACACAATTTTATTCGGCTGGATGGCTTATGGGGACGAGCAGCTCCTTGATCTCCGTCAATTGGATCTGGCGGCCCCGCGTGATGTCCGGCCGGGAATACATTTCGACGTGGTACAACTCGAGGAACTTGGCCTCCGCCTTCTCGCGGCACGGACAAAAGTCGAAGTAGGAGGTCTGGCTGCAGACCTCCCGATCCTCGAACTTGGTGAAGATGGTGCCGCGCTGGACGCAGCGGCAGACCTTCACATTGATGTGCTCCTGGTTCTGGGCCATCGAGCGCTTCTTCCACGGACACATGCAGCAGCCGCAGTTGCCGGGACAGAAGACATTGCCGTCCTCGTCCATGATGGGACTGGGATCGAAGCGGCAGGGCGAGCAGTTGGAGAACTCCTTGTTTTGGGGCAGCGCCAGGTAGTATTTCTTGCCCGGCGGCTGTTCCGGCGGCGGTGCCATCGGCTCCTCCGCCTCCTCCTCGCTGGACTCGATCTCCTCGGACTCCCCGGACTCGGTGCTCCGGTACTCCGGCTCTGGTTCTGGGGCATAGACCATCAAGTGCTCCACTGGCTCCTCCTTCTCCTCGGGTTCCTCAACCGGTGGCTCCTCCAGCGGCACAAAAAGTGGCTCAGGTTCGAGGGGTTGCGGGATGGGTACAGGCAGGTAGCAAATGGAGATCACCTCCCGCGCCTCCACGTCGTACCAGTGGCCACAGGTGGCCCGAGTGCAGGGATTATACCGCGAGGTGGAGTCCCCACAGCTGCCCATGTAGGTGGAACCCAAGGAATTGGACCCTTCGGTCACCTGGCGCGACTCACAACACGAAGGGAACTGCTGTTCGCTGGCGGATTTACCTGAGTTGGCCTTGGGCGCCCGGGATGCAGGACGCATCGCCTGGTGGTGGGAGCGGCACTGGCAGATGGACTCCTTGCGCGGCGGCGGATGCTTTTGCTGGCAGGTGAGCCCCCTGCCACTCTGCGGATTGAACTCCAGTGGCATCTGGACGGTGACGGGCTTCCCGTGCAGCGGACAGCCGGCACGACCCTTCTTTGGGTCCACCAGTCGCGCTGTGAGCTCCAGGGTGACGGCACAGGGTTGATTCCAACCGCCTGCCTTGTCGAAATTCTTGAGCAGCATCTGGGTGGCGTTGGCGGCCCTTTCTAATGCCTCTCTTATCGCCGCCGGGTCGTCCAGCTTGCAGCGACTGGCGGCACTGCGTCCCTCCTTCGGCGAGTCCTCCGCCGGACCCTGGCAGTCGAAGAAGATGTCCTGGTCGCTGCGCGTCTGCTGGAAGTTGTCGCCCATGTAGAGCAGTCGGGTGGAGTCCATGCCGCGCGTCAATGTGATGGTGCTCCGGCTGACGAAGCGACCCCGCGAATAGTCACTCGGTTCTATGCTCGGATCAACCGGCGGATTGGCGAGTTCCTCGTCCATGACGCTCGAACTGCTAGAACTGTTTTCCCCGAATCAAGCTCTGAACTCACATTAAATTTTCAAGTGTGTGTTGCCTGCTCGATTGTGTCTAAAATACTGATTCTAAAGGGGTCGAAAAAGTGACAGAAGAGAGGGGGTTACTTCGTAACTCCTATGATTTCACAACCAACTATCAAACTATTTTATTTTATTATTTTATTATTTGTTATCAAAAACATCATACGTTTAGGATAGCACTAAAAACCTGAGAAAAAAATCACTTAACCAATTTAATGCGGTTTTTTCATATCCGCAGTGACCTACATTTGTTTAGCTTATTTGAAATTGGTCATGAAGTAACTGTTAAATTTTTAAATTAAAAGTCAGAGAATAACAGTTATTTTTTTACCAATAGGAATAAAGAAATCGCGGTTCCTGGTCTGAAGAATTTGCGATCTCGTTACGTTAAAGAAGTCATGAATGGCACTAATAAAATTGTGACCATGGTCATTAGTGGTTCCTCTTGGTCTGAAGAATTCGCTATCTCATTATGTTGAAGAATTACTGTGTATAAGTACAATTAGCAACCTTTAAAATTCCAACAATAGAGACTAAAGTTTTCGATAACCAAATAAAAGTTATTTAATGATTTTCTAGTAAAAGAATAAAAAATAAGTTATTTTTAGACTTTTATTATAAAAGTCATAAATAAAAGTTGACTTTTATTTTTTTGGTCAAAAATACGCCTCGGGATTTGCGGTTAGTGGCTTTCTTATAATTAAATTCCGTAGCTGCGGGGATGCTCGTATTCAATTATACCATTTTTAACCCTTTCCATTACTGACTGATAAAAGCTATGTAAAAATCCTTATCTACTACCACAAATAAAAAACATACAAATTACCTATTGAATAAATTTGGACGAAAATCAATTACTTTGCGGATATTAAAAGATGGATAGTCAGCCAACTATGGTATTCATGTGCTTTGATTAGGTTCCTGGATTTCGGCATAGACGTTCTCATGGCTGCACCATCTCACACTGGACCTCCTGTTCTTGGATTTGTTTTGACTTGCGGGTGCACTGCAGCCGCAGAAGGTTCCAATTGACTTTGGCTGAAAGATGTTGACCTTGACCTGGCCGCTCTCTGGATTCAGTTCGATGGGAAGCCTCAGGGTCACCGGGTCGCCAATTAGCTTGCACTGTCTGTCCTTCGGGCAGGGACACTTGTCGTCCGTGTGAAGACGGGCACTGACCTCCAGGGTTGCCGGATAGAAGCGGGTCATCGAGGGACGCATGGGCACGCAATCGGTGCCTCCATAGCACCTCAAGAGACGCTGGGTGGCAGTGGCAGCCCGCTCCAGGACGGCCCGAATCTGCACGGGATCGTCGAAGCGGGCCGCCTGCTTGCAGATCACCTCGTCGCCACCACCCACTGCCATTTCCGGAGTCTCGGTCTCCTCGTCGTCACTCCGGCAGTCGTGGAAGGTGTCCATGTCCTCATTCTCGGCCATCATAATGCTCAACCAATACAAAATTTCGAAACGATCTGATTCTACCGATATAACAAATGGTTCTGGATGGGGAAACTAATCTCAAGGCCTTATTGATGCCAAACAAATGGAGAAACCTTACATTTTCAATTTATCTGATTTTCATTAAAAATACAAATTGTATGTTATCATTTTTGGACATCCGCTACAGCATAAATAGTTGAAAAATACTACCAAATTCATTTCAACTGCACACAAAAACTTGATAAAAAATTGTCAAAAAGTCCACAACCACAGAAAATTGCCAATTTTACCAATTAAGTAGGTGTGTCTTTGCCAAGTGTGTGTATTGGTTGTTGTGAAAGTAACTATTTGATTTGTAGAATTCACAATTTTTGTGGTTGGGGACTGTTTGGCAATTATATTGGTTAATTTTTTTTTTTGGTGGTTGTAATTGTACCCAAACGTAAAAGGCATGAAAATGTTTGATTCAGGTTAAAAAAGAATTGAATTACCAATTATCCAATTTAGTAATCAGCTTATGCATTTCGAACCCCAATATAGGGCTCTACTTCCCATTAACTGATACAGTCAAATCTCATGTTTAATCTAATGATCTATTATTTGACAGCCCTGATAGACTTGGTAATTTACATTTATGTATGGAGTATTGGAGTATCGAAATTGACTCATCTGGGACCCCTGAGCATCAAAGAGTTGCTCCGCTCTACGGGAATGTACACCGTGCAGCAGAACTCCGACTCCATCTTCTGATTGTGATAGAGCACCAGTCTGGCATGGATCCTCTGTTCGATCTGATCCAGAAGCGCCGAAGTTGCCGGCTTGAGGGCCTGCTTTAGACTCTGGACACAGCCGAGAGCTGCCACGAATCCCTCGTAGCTCTCCAGCGACTCCTGCTGATTCTTCTCCGTCCACATGTCCTGCAGGAATTCTAGGTGCTCCCGGAAATCCTCCCCGTCCTCCCACAAGTGAAGAAGGCGAGTGCGAAAGGCGGACAGATCGAAGTACCCGTCCACTGCACCCTGGAGGAGATCCACGAAGCACCTGGTTCTCAGGGGCATCAGGAGCAGCCGCTGCTCCACGCCCACATCCGCCTGTGTTCCGCACTCTACGGTTTCCGGCTGCACCTGGACTTCCTGCTCAGCGCAATCAGGAGTGGCTTGAATCGCTTCCTCCAAACTCTTAAGCTCCTCCGTTTGCACAAAGGACACGCTGGCCAGTGATTCCCAATCGAGATTAATGACCTCGGCATGCAGGGAGCACAGTGAAACGCCCGATCGCGAAGAGTGAGCTGTCTGAACCGAGAACAACGAGTGGAAACTGTTGCTGGAGAGGCTCTGCTGGAGTGGTAATCCCAGAGATTTATTCCCCAGGCCACTGCGCATGCGGGCACGGTAGATGCGTCGGAAGATGAAACGCCGCAACATGGAGCGCTGGCGACGATGGGGATGCTCCTCCTCCTTTGTCCGCTTTTTGCTTTTCCTCTCGGGTTCCTTACTGAGCTGCCTCATGCAGGAGGGCACCTCGCTGATTTTCTTCTCTTGCTCCTCTGGTGCTTTACTTATGGTCTGTTGCTTAAGATCAGTATGGCTATCGGCTCCTCCACGGGATCGCCTTCCTTTTTGGCGGGATCTGCCCACCTTAAAGCCCCTGGGTCGCGATGAGGATGCCTGGACACTTAGGTAACTAGTTTTCTTGCTAATGGGCTCACTTGCTTCACTTTCCTGAATAATTGGACCACCTTCCTGACTTCCCTGACCTTCTTGACTAGCTTGATTCACCTGACTCTCCACACTGGTCACCGTCGACAGTCCTGCCCCACTTATTCTAATCGATGAGGCATCCTGGGCCTTGGCCAAGCCATCTGACTTGACCACCGGATGGCTGGTAACTAGACTCACCTCGGACGGACTCTGTGAGAGGAGGGTGTCCGCCAGATGCTTCACGCTGCAGGCGATCGCCTGGAAGTCCTTGTGGAGGGGCAGATCGAAGTCGCGACCCTGGAATGTTAGGGATATGTATTAGGGATTAATTTGTAAAATAACTAACTGTGCTGCTATCAATCAGCTTAAAAAACCGGACAGATCAACCAAAAAAAAAACGAGGAAAAAAAATAAAAAAGGGCAAAAGAGAGGACAAAAGTTACTTCTTCAATATTTTTGTGTTTTTGTTAATAGGTTAAATTTATTACTAATTTAAATTTCTTCATTGCTTAATCGATCGTTTTTAAAATTATTTTTCTGTATAAAAAACCGCCCCCTTAAAAGAGATTTTTTTTATTTTGTAACCTTTAAAAGTTTTTCTTAAAACGAAAAGTCAAATTTTTTTTAGCAAAAAACATAATTTTTGAACTTTGGCAGGTCGTAAAAAATTCTTGAAATCAAATAGTATAAAAATAATAAGCAAAAGGTTTACATTTAACCAGCTTTAAAAGATAAAATCGAAAAGTTATTTGATTTTTTATGATAAAAACCCAACCAAAACCAACGACTAGCAAAACTAACATGTAAAACCTTGTTTTTGAAAAAAAAACAGATTTCCGGACAGGAGATTATTTGAAATCTGTCCGAAAAAGGACAAAATGACAGCACTGATATATATTAACCCACCTCCAGTTCGAGTAGTGCCACGCCCAGTCCCTGGCTGGCGGCCTGCAGATTCGGAACCTCGTCCTTCTTGGCCCGCTTCGCAGGACTGTCGTAGAGCTCGTCGGCCAGGCTGTAGCCCTCGGGCATGACGCCCAGCTTGCGCTCCATCAGCTGGCACTGCTCGTCCTTGGTGCGCAGCTCGTCCTCCAGGCAGCGCGCCCGCTCCTCCGAGTCCTTCATCTGGCCCTCCATCTGCCGGATCTTGTTCTCCAGCGTGCCCACCTCCTCCTTCAGCTCGCTGTTGGTCACCTCGATGTGCAGGTACTCCTTCTTGATGTCGAAGATCTGGCTGCGCAGTGCGTCCGTCTCCTGTCTCAGCTGATCTTCGGTGTTCTGCTGCACCTTCTTGGCAAAGCTCAGGTCGTCCATTAGAGCCTGACTGCGGCGTCTCTCCGTTTCCAGTGCCTCCGTGAGGGGCATCTTGTGCTCCGCCTCCATTTCCATCTTGGCCATCACGCTCTCCACGCTGCACTGCAGCGTTCGGTTCTCGGTGAGCAGATCGCGGTGCTCCTTGGTCATGCGCACCAGGCAGGTCTTCAGCGCCTGCTCGCCCTCCTCCAGCTGCTGGATCTTCTCGGTGGCCGCCCGCGAATCCTCGCGCAGGCAGTCCTGCAGCTGGGCTATCTTCTGCTTGAGACTGGCCTCCTTCGAGCGGTACGCCTCCTCGCGCTCCTTGTACTGCTGCTCCAGGTCCACCCAGTGCGAGTCGGCCGTCTCCATGGCCTCGTAGTGCCGGGCATTCAGCTCCTTCAGCTGGCCGCGCAGGCTCTTGACCTCCTCCTTGAGGTAGGTGATCTCACGACCCTCGCCGGGATCGGCAAGTCCGAAATCCGATGTCTGTAGCTTGGCTCGGGAGTCGGGACCCAAGGAAGAAGTGTAGCCCGAGGTTAGACGGGGACTGGCCTCCGGGGAAGAGGATACGTTGCCCATTTTGGCCAAGGAGAATAGACGACAGATGAGCAGGAAGGGCAGCGATCTCCTTAGATCCTGCAGCTCTTTTCTCGCCTGCTTCCTCTCCGTCTGCAGATGCTCCAGCTGCGTCTCCGCTGCCGCAAGATCCTCCCGCAGGATCAGCACCTCTGCCCGGCAGTCCTGATACTTGGCGCCCAGTGCCTCCTTGCCGAACTCCAACTCCACGTTGCGCTGCCGCAGGATCTCCAGTTCCACCTCGTTGCGCTGCAGATGGAGCCGCGTGTCGTTCTCCGCCTCCTCGAACTCGCACTTGGCCTCCTCCAACTGGGCGTTCTGCTCGGTCAGCAGCTCCACCCGGTCGCCCAGCTCCTTGAGATCCTTCTCCAGCTGCAGTTCCCGCTGCAGTCGCTGGGCCAAGTGCCGCGCCTGGGCGTCTCCGCTGCTCTCGTAGATCAGCAGCTTGCCCTCCAGCTGCTCCAGTCGCTCCTGGTAGAACTGCAGGTGCGGATGGCCTCCGCCAACGGTGCTCGACGGCAAATCGCACTCCACGAACACTCCGCTCTCGCTGAGGCTGCTGCTCTGCCACGAGCTGCTCACCTGGCTGCAGTGCCTCTTGCTGGGCGTGGGCGGGGCTGTGGGCGTGGCACAGTTGCTATACGGCTGAACAGTGGCTACGATCCTGTGATTGTGATTGTGACTTTGGGTTGGGTTGTTGTGCCTCCGCTGGTGGCTCTGTGTGAAAAAATAAAACAAAACTTGAATTTTAGCGATTTCTTAGTCCAAAATATGCATAAGGGCGGTTAAAACGAGTAAAGCTAAGGGAAATATGTTGGCTATCAATAAATATGTGGTTTGTATATGCTCGCAAAACTCTCTGCTTTTGTTTTTTAAGAGTAACTGACAAACATAAATGGGCTAGCTATGCTAAAATTATGGGATTTATAGTTGGAAACTTAGAGCTTGAAGGTTTTTCCATTTAATTAATAATTTAAAATAATAAAATACATTAAATTGGCTAGCTATGCTAAAATGATAGGATTTATAGTTAACCATTTTGGAAACTTAGAGCTTGAAGGTTTTTCTGGATTAAGCTTCATAATTCGACCATTTAATTAATAATTTAAAATAATAAAATACATTAAATTGGCTAGCTATGCTAAAATGATGGGATTTATAGTTAAGCCATCTTGGAAACTTAGAGCTAGAAGGTTTTTCTAGATTAAGCTTTATAATTCAACCATTTAATTATTAATTTAAATTATTGCATGCCTACCAAACAACCTACACAGAGAACATTTTTCAACAAGACTGACGTTCTCAAATTAAGTATTTGTACTCTGAATTAGAGGAAATACTGATTTTGTGGACAAATTTTGAAAAAAAAACATAATTCTTTAACCATGTTGTTTCCCCCTTATTTGTCCCCTTTTTTTGAGAAAATAATCTCTAAAAAGAGTTAACTCCAAGGTATTTTATTAAAAAAAGTTGTACTGAAAGTGAGTAGTTTTACTTAAAGTGAGTACTTGGTTTTATTTTGAGTAGAAAGTTCTCAATTTAAGTGCACCGTTCTTGAAAAATTCTCTGTGTGTACTCATTATTATACTACTTAATTTACATACCTGATCGCTTGGCATCATGGCATCCAGATCGAGTTGCTGGACGCACTGCAGCAATTGCTGCAGACAGCGCTTGTCCCGATCCTCCAGCTGCTGGGCAGACTGCTCCAGCAGATCCTGCAGACTCTGGCAGTGGCCCTCGCAGGTGCTCTCCATCTGGTTTAGATCGAAGCGAATTGATTTAGATATATTCTGCTACTTAACTTAACAGTTACTTAGGCAAATTAACACTGGCTTTATGCTCCGCTGCCGCCACTGACACACTCTCATGTGCAAACCGATCTACGACTAATTTCACTTTGCTAGCTGCTCGAATAATTACTTTTGGTTATTGCAATTAGGCGAGTGAATTGGATTTTCAAGCTGAACGACTTCACTGCCAGCTGAAACTGTTCGGCTCTAGAAATTAAACGTACCGAAACTGAAAATCAGCAGAAAAGATTGACGGATGGAGGGCATCGAACTGGAGATACCTACTAAAAATCTTGAAGATAAGAGGAGATACCTTCTAGATAACTTTAACTTTACATACGTATAAGTGGAGATAAGAAAACATAAGAGATCTTATAGGTAACTAGAAAGCTATTAATAGTTTTGAATTAAGAAGCAATTAAACAAATTAAGTTCTGTATACATTTTTAAAACCCCTGGTATAATCACAGAAAAATCGTAATCATATAATAAATATAAATTATTTGAAGACATAGTTTTAAACAAGTATTTTTAGTAAAGGGAAAACTTATTTAAAATATATTCTTTATAAGTATTTAACACCTTGATATCACCACAAAATCTATATATTTGATAGAAAACAACACAACACATATAAATCCTTTTTAAGACTTTTACGTTTTTAAGTGCAATACCCGATAATAAAAATCCCTACACTTTTCTGCTCATTCAATATACCTTCAATCGCTCCATTTAATGGGCACCACTAAGGTGTGGGGCCAAACAAAGCCTTTGGCTGGATTTGGTTGTCTATGAGTAACGACAAAACACTCATAAGTATAACAAGATTCGTAGATGGCGTCCACTTAGGGCGCTACCCTTATAAGCAGCGTTTTAAGCGCTCGACTCCGATTTGGCTAAAACAACTCTTAGGCCAAATCGTCTACAAGGCCAAGAAGCCAAGTCAGCGGTGTGTGGTAAAATTGTAGGCGGTGATCACAAGTCACAAGTTACAAATCACAGATCGCAAATCACAGATCGAAGTAGTGACATAAAGCCGCGGCGCAGACTCACTAGCAATTTGGAAAGTTTAACCACAGATTTCAATTCCTGAATATTTTATAACGCAAACTAATGAGTTAGCCATCAACTGCGGCTGCTCCAGTGAAACAATTGCAATTGGAAAACAGAAAGATTGCTGTTGCCGTTAAACCAAAACAATTTCCGTGCTGGCTTAGATGCCAAACAAAACTAAAAGAGACTCTAGCACACTGAGTTGGCCAACTTGGCGCTAACTTGGCTCTGAGCTCTCAGCGGACTCGAGTCGGCTTCGAATGAATGGCTCAATTCATTTTCATTCATAAACAGCCGCCAAGTGAGTCACTCGCTCGAGTGGTTTCACAAACAGGCTTTCGAGTGATTCGCATTCCGGGGTGCCGTTCGCTTACCTTATCGCTATCATCTTCCAGCTCGAGTATGCGAAACTCGAGGAGTTCATTCTGCTCCCTCAGCTCGCTGGCCTCGTCCTCGAAGCTCGAGTGCTTCTCCTCCAGCTCCTGGATGCGCTGCATCAGCTCCCCGATCTGGGCCAGCTTCTTGCCGCTGCCCATCGCCGCCTTTTCCGCGGCGTCCAGGTCCTGTTTCATCAGCTGCACCTCCGTCTGCAGGCGCTCGTTCTCCTTCTGGTACATTTCCGCTTCCTTTTGCAGCTTGTCCAGATCCTGCAGCTGCAAGAAAACGGGGGTGGATTCAGTCGACACTCGATACGCAAGGGAAACTAATCTAGAATCGCTGGGAAATCATCCAGAACACCCTCTTCAATTCTGGCAATTCTATTTTTACAACCACCTGTTTGTTTGTCGGAATAACAGTTTTTCTATCTCTAGAATAACCATTCAATTTTGTAAAATATTTTAATGTAATTCTGAACTAAAATAGTATTTTATTTTTAATGCCTTTTTTGCACATTCTGATTAATAGCTCGATATAAAATGGAAAATGTAATCTAATATTCATTATCAATAAAAAAATATATATATTTAAATAATAATTTAATTTGAATGTAAATTACAAATTTAAATATCATTAAAAAGCGTAACAAATTCTTTAAAAAAAAACAAGTAATTACTTTTATACAAATCATCCAGAACACCCTCTGCATTTCTGTCAATTCTATTTTTGTCTGTTGGAATAACAATTTTTCTGTCTCTAGAAAAACCTTTTAATTTTTAAAAATATTTTAAAGTAACTAAAAGTTGTATTATATTTGTAATGCATTTTTTGTTCTTTCCGATTAATGGCTCGATAAAAAATTGAACATTTAATCTAATATTCATTAAACAAAACTAAAACATATATAATTAAATAATTATTTTATTTTAATGTACGTTTAATTTACAAATTTAATTATCATTAAAAAGCATAACAAATTCTTTTAAAACCAAGTTATTACTTTTATACAAAGAGCCTCCTACATCGCAATCATAAAATGTCTTATTTATAGTGAAAATAGACTTATACCAATAAAATGTAAAGGCATAAATTTAAACGCAATTAAGTAGAAAACAAAGGTCTATTAACTGAGATGTACTAATGAAGAGTTTCTATAACTAATAAATCACGGATCATAAACTACCATTAATCATTAGATTTAAAGCAAACTTCTCATGCCTAAAATACGATGGATTTGCGTTATTTGCAAATTCAAAGTTTAAGTCTACCTGCTGGCGGGGACCAGTTACTTACAGTCTGCCAAATCACGCCGCTGTCGGATCCGCTGGAGGGCGGCTGCGGGCTAATAGAGGGCGGGGCCGAGGACAGAGCCGAGTCCGTGTCCGAATTGGGGTCCTTGGGGGGCACATAGATCGATAGAGAGAGAGAGGGGGGAGATTATTCAAAATGCCAGAGTTCGGTGGAATTTCTAAGCCGTGACTCACTCACCTTCGACTTGACTGCCGCCTGATGGCTGTGGCTGCCGAGCAGCGTCGTCATCCAAGTGCTGGCCCTCATCTCATCATCGGGGGCCCTCATGCGAGTTGGAGGAGCATCTTCCAATCCATTCGGCTGACTGCTCTTCATTGTTGTGCGCATCTCGAGCGCTGATTTATGTGCATTTTTCGTATTGTTGATTAGCTCAATGTTCTTGAGTTGGGTTATCTGCGGGAAATGGGAAAACGGGGTGAAAAATTAGAAAATGTCGTGCCACAGATACATTTATTGCAGCACTCTCTATCACTCGCGTTTACCCACGTTTTCTTCGGCCGACCTGGCCCAGAATGGACAAAGCAATTAACAAAAGAATCTGTTTTTTATCTGTTCTCCGTGTGTATACTATTTATAAAGACGGGGGCCCCAAGAAAAGAACGCTCCGCTTTGCGGTGTGCTCTTTACATGTGTGTTAACAGTTATGACTTGATTTCTGGTTCTTCTGACAGACACACTTTTCGCTAAAAAGCGCCAAATCATTATTATGGACAGGTACAGGTTGCTTTTGATCCGGACAATGGGTACCAGTGGGTCCCAAAGTGGGTTCAATGACACGGTCGAGAGATCAAAACGGGCAGGAAAGGTGCGTTTTATTGTCGGATTAGCTGGGCCAAGGCAGCAAAGACCACCAATCCACCTTCGATCGATCCTGGTCGTGAATCACGAAACTCCACGCACAATTGAATTCATAAAAACCAAAGTTTTCGCTTTATCGCGGGCTCTCATCACGATTTTCATGGTCACGATGCCATCCATCTGCCCTGTCAGCTAATTAGCCTCTAACTCGAAAATCCAGCAATCGCAGACGAACCGAACCCAGTTCGAAAAGCCAAATCACTTTCCAATCAAGCAACGCCCAGTTATGTTTTACTTTCATGTCAATCTCATGTTTTATATAACACCCATAATAGCAGTGTTATTATACGCATAATGCAGCATTATGCTAATTTGTGGGCCTCGTTGGACATGTGTGTTTGGGGCCGGAGAAATCATTAATCAATTGTGAAACGAGGTATACGGTATGAAGGTGTGGACGTACACCCAAAAGGTTTCCAGAGAGCCCAGTGCGGCCAGTGCAATGACCAACCGTACATCGCTTCATTTCACAACTGACCGCACTGGGAAAAATAATTAATAGAGCTTGGGAGAATTTATAGACTTTAAAAGAAACCTATGAGAATGCTATCTTATGATTTAATATTTAATGTACAATAATATTTTCATATTATTTTAATGATTATATTTATAAAATTAAAATCTTTTAAACAATAATATCCGCAAAATGTCGTTTCCATTTATCATTTAAATTTAGAAAATATGTATTTTATTCTTAGTTACATTTTAAGAATGCATTAGCTATTTATTTCATGATCCTAATAATATTTTCCTCAGTGCTGAGATACGTATATGAGAGTCCAGGGTCTGGGCCCAAAATGGAGTTGCTTTTGCTGAAGTATTGCTGCTGGCGTTGGTGTCGCATGCCTGCACGTCTTCGATTGAAATTATCGGCTGTCGTGGAGAGCGGGCCCCGAGATCACCGACCGATACCCAGACTGAGCTAACCGTTATGGTAATTTCTTGGATCGATTCCAAAAGAACTTTTTGCATAACGGCCGGTTAACGAACTCGATCAACGTGCTCGGGGCGATTAAGCAAGTGGCCACAGTTTCAGTACCATTACCAGTACCAGTCCCAGTTTCAATACCCAATCCCCATTCCCCGCACTTATATCACCTAACTCGAATCCATTCGGGGACTTTTTGATGGCTCTATCTGCCTATCTATTGATGCCATATGCAGATTGCGCTAAATGCAGCGTCGACGTTGCGAGACGGAGATGCGCCATCGGGTCGATTTCAAACGCTCGATGGATTGTTTGTAAATCTGTCGGCAGTCCCAACCTGCTGAGCCATATACGATGCGGAGATACCCAGAAACTGAGATACGGAGATACTCAGATACTCAGACACTAAGACTCGGATGCACATGGGTGTGTTTATGTCTCGCTGTCGGTCTGTTTGCACAAGCCGCGGGCCAAGTGATTGTGATTGTGTGAAATGATTTTCCTTTCTGCAGACAGGTTTCACTTCGATCGGTGCAACTGCCACTGCAGCGATACCGAGCTCCAACGTTCCGGGTTCGACTCCCCCGGTCCGTGGACGATTACGTGTAACAGCAGCCATCAAAAGGCATCGCCGGTGCCTTACAAACAGGCAGGGTCAGTAGAATAGCGCCCGAGATGCTTTCCCCGGAAGTAAATGACCTGCTTGTGGGGTCAATCTAAGCTATCAACAATCAGTCACTTAAATGCTGATCAGTCTATTGGATTTAACTTGCTTAAGAATTATTTTTCATTATATGTTGTCCTTGAATTTAAAGTAATTATTGAATATATTCATATTTATTATAGGCTTTTGAAGAGAGAAACATTTTATAATGATGTGTTATAATCATAAAACCTTGCTCTACAAATTCAAAAAATGTATTCTCCAATACCACAAATTTTTAAATAATTCTCAAACCTATTATTTTGACCCCAACTGTATGCACCAACTAGTAGGTATATTTTTCTCCTATATTTGCATTTGGCATTGTAATTCAGGTTTGGCTCTGCACAAAGGCACTGCTTTGATTTGATCTTGCGAAAGCGAAAGTTTATATGCGCTAATGAATTATATTGTATTGCAGATGGTATATGGTATATGGGGTATGGTATCAGGAGGGCCAGCCAAGCGCAACTCCCGTGCGATGGGATAAGCTAATTGAACTAATGAATGGACTTGCGAGGCTCTGTTGACATATATGCATTGCGGCCCGTTAATTTGCATCGATATGCCCAACGAACCCGGGGATTAACCGGGGAGTCCAACTGTGGCGATAGCCGATTTCCGACGCCCAAGTCCAAGTCAAAGTCGAAGCCTTTCCCTTTCGATCTGAGATACCACAAAGAGGTAATTATTCATCCGTCGCGGCCTCAACTGTTTTTGATGATGGCCCCTTTGTGCTCAAAAATTTGCAACATTTTATAGTCGCCGTGTGGCAGAAATGTCAGGCAGCAAAAACTTTTGATATCGCCGATTGATTGTTAATCATCCAAGATGATCTTTTAATGGTTTTTGAAAGTGGATTAAATTGGGGCCGATAAGCTCCAGTTTTCGCTTTTCAAGCTGTTTACTACGCATTATATTATATTAATTTAATAAGTGTGTTTATCGATTGGTGCCAGCTTTCGAAATAAAGTTTTTTTTTAGTTTTGAAAGCGATTTGCTAGACCAATAAAAATCAATTACAAAGCTATATTGATCGTAAGTTTAAAAAAATATGAAATTAAGTTTTACAACAGATTTTATTACTTGAGATATTGTAACGATGGGAAATATTTATTAAATTTTAATAAATAAATAAATCAAAGTATTTCAGGAATATAAATAAACCGAGGAGAAGCGGAAACAACAAATTATGATTTAAAAGTGACTACTGTCTTAATGGATTGCTTTCCCTTTTTTAAATGGAACACCTTCGCCTTGCGAATTCTTGAGTTATAATCTAGAAGTTAGGCGCCAATCTGACACTTTTATATGCTAAACGCCCCACCATTCCATTCCCATAAATCAGATTTCCCATCGCTGGCTCACAACAAGCTAATTGTCTATGGAGTACGCGTCGTATGAGCAATACCCGTGAAATGAGTAACAAGTGCTACCAGAAATAGGAATCTCTTAATGGCTTATACCTACTAAAAATACTTAGGGCTGTTTGCTCTGGCTTTGGCAGTGGTCAATTACCTTGACATCTCTCCGGTTGTAGTAGTAATCCATTGTCAGGCGTATTTATGCATTATTCCCACATATGAAGGTGTGGATTTTGTGCGGCAAAAACAATTAACCGCAATTTTCAAGTTTTCGTCTCTTTGATGGCAAATAGTTTTCACCGTGGTAATTTCACTAAAACATCGAAATTTATAGACACATTCGGGCAAACGATTCGCGATTTGCATATGGTTCACATTTCCATTTCACACACCCCTTTTTCTCTCTCATGTCGTTTATTTTTTGTCGGTTGTATTTGTTGTCTGCACACTTTTTGTGTTGTGATTACTTTGCATATTGGAAGCGTCCGCAGTCCGCAGTCGACGGTCCCCGAGTGGCGTCTTGTTTTAGCAACATCATCATCACAACCATCATTACCTTACCATCGCCTCGCTTTTACTGTCGTTTGGCTGTGGCTGTGGCGATAGGAAGATGGGGATGACTACATTTTTGCAGGCCGCCGAGGCATAGTCATACTCGTAGCAACATATCGTATTTAAAATAGCGTTAACATTTTAAAAGCTTTTCACTGACCCCAATTGGTGGTGTGCGGTGCACACACACTCCCCACAACCACACACTTTTTCCTTCCCAAAGAGTCTTAACTCTTAGGGGAGAGTGCTGTACACGGGCGAAAACATCAATCAGCAAAGTGAAATGATCAGCATACTTCAAATAGTAATAAAATGTCTTATTTGTTTACAAATTTGTGTTAATAAAGTGAAAATGTCATAATTTTATGATATAGTCTTTATAAGTAACTCTCAGATTTAACTATTACAAAATTATTTTAATAGTTCCTATAGGAACTATTATATATGTATATTGCTATAGCAAATATATAAAATGAACAAATTCGGATGGTTACTTATGATGTAGTATTTAATTTTATATTTTTACTTAGTTATTACTTCTTTTAGTATGCAGATTTTAAGTGTAAATACTTTAAAAATGCTGTTGATTTTAACTGTTGGCTGATTTTGCAGACATTTTAATATTTTTTGTATGACTAATTATTTTTGACGCTTGCACACTTTTGAAAAGGCGTAAAGTTAATTAAATATTTTATGGAGCCAGTTATTTGTTCGCACATCTTTTATGATTTTCCCGGGTTGTTAGCCTTACGAAGGTGCTATTTCGATTCGATTTGCCACACTTTTCTCTGCGTGCATTTATTGATGCCGCCGTTTATTTCTTGTTGCTGGATGACATCGTTGCCCGATTGCTGCTGCACTTTGCTATGCAAATTACTACGAGTGCTGACTGCTAGAAACTGGCGCACTGGCCGACATCCGATCGTGGATTAAAGAGATCGGCCAGATGGGAACCCCGATTCCGATTGCTAATCCGATCCGCACCCATCCTATCCAATCCAGCTGTCATGGCCCAATGATCGCGGGATCTTGGATCTTCGTAACAAATTCTCGACTACTTTGGCAGCGATAAAAACAATTACGAGCAGGCGCGATTAATGAACTGTAAAATCGAATTCGATCACTGGAACGTAACGAAGCTATATGGCCACAAATCACGAGACGGAGGGGCAGAGAGACGAAAGGGGTGTGAAAGGCAATTAATTTCGATCGTTTTTGGCATATTTCACTAAACTATAGTGCAAAGTCGGTGAAATTATGGGTTCGTGTGTGCGTTAAACAATGCCAAAGAGAAAGACAAACTGTGAATAGGTTTTCCTATTCAAAAGTAACGATTGTTTGTGTTTTTCTGTGTTTTCGGCTGTGGTATGTATCCATCAATGTGTGGCATTTGGTTCCTTCATTTTTGGCATAGAAAATCAGACAATGCACCCCGTAATATGCTTTTCATTAGCGTCTCTTTTCAAAAGTCCCTCGATTCTGGGCCGCAAATTTCACCTGATTATGCACTCGGATCTATACCTATACCCATTTGACTTGTGCACTCCACTGGGTGTAGTAGGTTTTTTTATTAGGATTTTATTATATCTTGCGGGGACTCGAACTCGAAATCGGACTGAGAAACGAGACTGAGACACCTGCGACCGCTGCGAACTTAAAAACCGAACTGAACGGCCATTCATGCGAGCGGTACACTCTCGAGCGGCGGGAGAGAAAGTGAGTGAGTGAGTGAGTGGTGCGAAAAACCGGCTTGGAACCCACCGCTCTACTCTCTCGCTCTCTCCGCTGCCAGCGATCCACTTGCAACACTTGCGCTGCTGCAACTGCAACGCTGCAACTGCCGCAGCAGGTTTTTCATTACCTTTTTTTCTGTATTTCTCTTTTTTTTTGCCCACCGCTTATCGACGCGGCGATTGTTGTCTTTGCCATTCTCATAACTAACGCAAAATTATATCATAGATCATGCCAATAGTGCATAACCACAGGTGGAGATACAGATGCAGATGGAGATACAGATACTCTGGCGGCAGCTGAATGTGTATACTCTAAGCTCCCGAGATACAAAGATACAGATACTGTATCTGGCCGAGCTCTTAACTTTTAACCCGACTCTCAGACAAGTTCAAGTGCTGCCCCCTCCGCCAAAAAATGTAAAAAAAAGTTTAAAAAGCCAAAGAAATAAAAAGAAACACAGACTCACCTCAGGTGTAACTTGAGCCTGGCGTATGGGATTTTGCTCGACTATAATATCTGTTTCTGTATCTGGTTCGGTTTTAGCTTTTGTTTCTCCCGTTGGCTTCGTAGTGGGTTTCTTTGGCTTTTGGCTCGTTTCGTTGGGGTTCGTTTTGGGTTTCGTCGTCGCTGGCACTTTGGCTTCATTCTGCCTCCTCTGCTTATTGGGACTCTGCAGTGCCAGCAAGTCCTTCCTCAGTTGTCCTATATTACGTTCTTTGGTCTTTATTTCCTCTAGCTGTAAGGAGATGATATGAAGTTTTAGTTGGCCCTGCACAGTTTTATAAGGTTAAATGATTCAGAGATATGAAACTATAGTATACACAATACTGAAATTAATATTTAGATAAACAGACTTGAAGGTGTTCAGACAATAATATTTATGGTACACCTTACCATCGTCTAAACATCTATTGTTTATATTGTTTCAGGGAAATACCTAAATCAACTGTGTAAATATTTAATGAAATGTATTTATAAACAATCTTTCCTTTAAACTTAAATCTAAAGTCGAAATAATTCAGATTTTATGATCGCTAGTTATAAATGACCTGTTTTCTTGCCGTGCAAATTCAAAATGCATGTATGAATTTCAATGGTCGTATGAAAAGTTGCCCGTCCGCTTCGGAGCCGCCGGGTTCCGTTCCGTACCGCTCACCCCTCTCCCCCTCCCCTCTCCAACTCCCTTTCGGCCAACTTTTGGTGACCCGTTAGCAGCCGCTACACGCACAACTTACCAAACGTGTTATTTCAATTTTGGCTGATTTCTGTATGTGAGTCAATCGGTTTTCGTACGCGTTCTTCAATTGCCGCATATCGGCAGCCTTGAGTCTATCAGCCTGCCCCATAATCTGCAAGAAATGGTTGGATATGTATGATATATACGTATCTACATATGCGTGTGGCCAACTTTTGGGGGGAACTCCAGGCAGCGGGAGTGGAGGCCAAAAGCAAGTTAATCCATGCTGTTAGTTTGCACTTTGCGATTAGGTCGCACATCCATTAACCAAACGAGACACAAAAACACACAAAAATGCTACAAAAAGAACGGGAAAGAAAAGTTCTGGTCGCAGTGGAAGAACCCCATACCCTTTATAAGGTATACAGAAGAGAATAAACCAATAAAATATGGCTAATAACTCCTAAAGGCTTTCACTTGGTCGGGTGTTTACCCTCTTTAAAATTCATCGCATATTCTAGAGCATTAGAAAGTGTTTAAAATTCAAATTTAATAGGTATGTTAATTCGAAATCTTAGTAGATGCGTAAAAAATTAGATAAGCCATTCCTGAGAATACATATTTTCAAATACAAAACTTGAAAGTGTAAAGTTAAAGCCGAAACTAAAATATCCTTCGCAGGATTAAGTGCAAAAGATATGGCACAATATTTGCTTAACGTCCTTCGCCGATATGGGAAGCATTAACGAAATTGCCATATCGAAATTGGCTGAGGGTATAAAAACAAAGGTGCCTTCGCTGTCCTCAAACAGTTGGCATTGCAATGTCCATCCAGTGGCTAAGACATCTCCTGCTCCTCGTAATCCTGGCCCACCTGGCCGAGGCAGGTGAGAATCGCATTCCGTTGAACAGCAAGAAGAGCTCCCACCTGATGGTCAAGATGAGCGAGATCCTCTGCAGGGCTCGGATCAAGGTGCTCTTCGTGTATTTCGAGAACCAAACCTCCCACGAGCACACGGGCCAGATTCTGCGGGAGGTGACCAAGTGCGACATTTCCTACATATCTTTGAGGTAAGCTAAAGTCTGTTTTATCATAGTATGCCATGAAATTTCTGATTTGTTTAATTCAATTCTATGTGAAATAAATTGAATGTTTTTCTGATTCATTTTGAATTGAATGAATTTTTTTATTTTGCCAGATTTTTTTGTGCTTTTTTTTGAGAACAAAAAGTGGGAAATTTTTAACAAATCAATGTCAACTGCTTAAAAAATAAAATTCATACAGATTTATTCACAAAAAAAGGCCCTTTGTTCTTCAAAAGAAATTGTCGTTTGAATTATTTCGGAATTCATGCCATTCATTCATTCAATTCTATTAAACTCAAAATTCGAATTCATTCAATTCTAATTAATTCATTCATATAAAACAAAAAATTCAAAATAATTCATTGAATCCCTTCATGCAGGGCTCTAGTCTGCAGCATTACTAACTTAACTGATATATATTACTCCTTGGCAGAAATCAAAATGGACCACTGGAGGCGGTCAAAGACGATGGGATTCTCATGTACATGGTGATGATTATAACAAACATATCGCAACCTTTGGAACTATCGCTCATCCGAAAGAAGTCGGCTGCCAAGCACCGATCGCATGTTTTCCTGCTAGTTAGAGATGCCGATACCGTTTCCGATGCCTGGATGCGGGCCAGTTTCCGGCAATTCTGGAAGATCTGGCTCCTGAACATAGTGATCCTCTACTGGCGCGATAATAGACTGCATGCCTATCGGTACAACCCCTTTACGGACAACTATTTGATACCGGTGGAGAATGACGCGAAGGGGGTGCCCACCCTGGAGCAGCTCTTTCCCAAAACCATACCGAATATGCAGAGGAAACCGCTGAGGATGTGCATCTACAAGGATGACGTGAGGGCCATATTCTGGAGGCAGGGAATCATCCTGGGGACAGATGGATTACTAGCGGGCTATATAGCCGAGAGATTGAACGCCACCATGATGATAACCCGTCCGCACTCCTACAACAACCACAATCTCAGCTCGGACATCTGTTTCTTTGAGGTGGCCAAGGAGTATGTGGATATGGCCATGAATGTTCGCTTCCTGGTTCCGGACACCTTCAAGAAGCTGGCGGAGAATACGGTCTCCCACATGCGCGACGATCTCTGTGTGATTGTCCCGAAGGCCAAGACGGCGCCCACTTTCTGGAATATATTCCGATCGTTCGGCACCTCGGTTTGGGCCCTCATCCTGGCCTCTGTGCTGGTGGGCAATGTTTTCTGCTATATTTTGCAGAACGGTGTGGGTGGTGGAGTGCCCATGCAACTCTTCGCCGGAGCTTTAACCATGCCCATGACCCACATTCCCCGGAATCACTCGCTTCGATTGTTCCTGATCTTCTGGCTCTACTTCGGACTGCTCATCTGCTCGGCCTTCAGGGGCAATCTGACCAGCATGATGGTGTTCCAGCCTTATCTGCCGGATATTAACCAGCTGGGTAGCTTGGCAAGGTCCCAGTACCGCATCCTCATCCGGCCGCGGCACATAAAGCACATCCAGCACTTCCTGACCCTGGGACACATGCACGAGGCCAGGATAAGGGAACAAATGCTGGAGGTTCCCGATGCCCAGATGTACGAGATGATGAAGAACAACGATGTTAGGTAGGTATAATATTATAATTGGAAATTATAATACTATATTTAAAGCCACATTTGATTAGTTACAAATTTTATTTATTAAGTTATAATTAGATTTAGGCCAAACTCCATTGAGGTTTTTGTAACAAAATTTGTAACCAATCAAACTTGTACTTGAAAGTCAATTTTTAAAATCAGTTAACTTGGATCACTTTTTTTCATTGGATTTTTTCATAAGGAAAAACAAGTGATTTAATATAAAATAAATAGATATAAAATAATTTCGAATCACCTTAATAATTTGCTTAGTAATTTTATCACTCCCACTCAATTTTATTCTGTGCTCGTATCACTTGTTTTTTTTACGAGTGATCAAATGAAACAAGTGATCCAAGTTAACTCACTTGAACTCACTCACTCTATTTTCAAAAAATTGACTTGTTTTTCAATTCAAGTGTACTCATGCAGGACTCTACTTTTAATCATATTTAAAAAAAAACGATTTCACCTAAAATCCGATGTCAAATTATAATCGTAATCTAGTGAGCGTAATAATTTCATCCCCAGATACGCCTACTTGGAGAAGTACCACATTGCCCGTTTCCAGGTGAACAACCGGGTGCACATGCACCTGGGTCGTCCGCTCTTCCACCTGATGAACAGCTGCCTGGTGCCGTTCCATGCCGTCTATATAGTTCCTTATGGGTCGCCCTACCTGGGCTTCCTGGACTCGCTGATCCGGAGCTCGCATGAGTTTGGATTCGAGCGATATTGGGACCGTATCATGAACTCGGCCTTTATCAAATCGGGCGTGAAAGTGGTCAATCGACGGCGGGGCAGCAGCAGCGATGATCCCGTGGTCCTCAAACTGCAGCATTTTCACGCCGTTTTCGCACTGTGGCTGGTGGGGATCGGACTGGCATGCATCGTGCTGGCCTGGGAGCACTTGACCCACAACTACAACTTGGCGGTAACAAAGCGGCGCCACTAATTATCGCATGCAACATGCAATGTGATGATGGTGATGGTGGATATGGCGATGATGATGATGTGGCATCCACTTACCTGGGTCTTCTCCTCCTTGGTTCGATTGGCTTCCTTCAGCACGGCGATCTCGTTAGTCAGTCTTTGGATTTCATAGTTGATGAGGCCATCGGCGGTCACATGTGTGCCGCCCGATTCTGGGCCCGATTCGTTGGACTTCTTTATCCCATTGCTCTTCTTGGCAATTTCCAGCGTCTGCTGCAGCTTCTTCACTTCGCTCTTCCACCGACGACTATCTGCGTCGTTTTGAGCCCTGGTGGGGAGAAAAAAGTTATGGAGTCCAGAATTTCGAAAAATTAAACAATATAAATGTATTGCTTCACCCAAAAAAAAAAACCAATATTCAAAACATAAATGTTAAATGATGATCTATTAATCTATTACTAAAGTCAATCGTTATAATTTTAAAGAACCTCAATAAAAATATTATAGCTTCAACTGTATTACATACAGTTCACATGTATGTTAATGTTTGTGAGTAAAGTCCATAAACAGAAATCTGATGTTTCAGCGATTTTAAATCAACATACGTAAAATTGTACGACTGCACATATAGGTTTATTTATATATGCACTGATTTATATACACATGCTGGTTGACAGATTAAATTTCTTAGTTTACTGATTGTCGATCGTGAATTTAATCAAAGGTCATATAAAGTCGCATTGCAAAAATACATTTATATAAAGTTTATATAAGATCATGTATTTTAAAGTCTAGAAATAGTATTTAAATTGTAATCCTATTTCACACGCAAAAGAAAGCATGTTCCCGTAAAATCGATATGGCCAAAAAAATTCAGGTCATGCAAAACTCTTTTCGACCAGGTCAATTTACGTTTCATATCGATATTTTTTTGGGTGCAGGTATTTACTTTTATGACATTAAATACATTTCTTTTTTATATACCCCATAACTTACCTGAGGGCCCTCACTGCTCCGCGTTCTGTGATCAGGCTGGACTTCAGTTCGTTCACCTCCAGACGCAGTTGCTCTGTGAGGGCGTTTAACTTCTGGATCGTGTCCAGATTCTCCTGCAGCTTTCTCTTGATCCTCTGCGGAGGTGCTGCTATCACATTTGTGGTCGTCACACCACCGATTATTACCGGGCGTTCCCGTTCTTTGTCAACCTTTGCCATCTGCTTGGTTGATCCTGTTGCTGGGCTCCTTTCGGCCTCGAAGGATTGCGTATCCTTGGGCCGCAATTTGCCGCGACAGTGCAGCTGGATGCCCTCGATGCGGGTGCGCTTCTCCTGATTCACCGTATCGCCCACGGAAGTCAGGGAGGCGCTCAGCTTCTTCTTTCGCTTCAGTTTGTTCTTGGCCATCGTTTGCCAGTCCTCGATATCGTGCTTCTCCGTGTGGAAGCCATCTCTGAGTTTGGAGCCCGGATCCGTCCTGCGCACCACAGTCCCATTGTGGGGCGCCAGGATATTGGCGGTCCTGCTCCCATTGCATCCCTTGCTAGAGGTCGTTTTGGTTTGGTTTTCAGCCATTTTTATGTAGCTTCAGTATATAAAAATGTTGCCGTCGTTTTGTTTTTGGGTTTATGCTTTTTCAAGTACTGCATATGCGGTGCACTCCGACCCTGCCGAAAGTCCCTGCTATACTTCACCTGGTCATCGTTGGATTCTCCTCAATCTGTTGGGGAAAACAAGGGATATTGTTTTAGTCTCTAATTGTATTTGGTGGTTTTCTTATAACAGATAACATTTTTAAATCAATCATGATATTTCTATAAGAAATAATATTATTTTCAATTATTTGTATTTCAAATATTATATTACTTATTTTAGTCTCTAATTATTATTGGTTATAAAAAATAATATTTTAAAATCAATCATGACACTTATCAATATCTTTGAATATTTCTATAAGAAATAATTTTATTTTCAATTTCTTGTATTTTAAATATTATATTATTTATTTTAGTCTCTAATTATTTTTGGTGATTTTTGTATAAAAAATAATATTTTAAAATCAATCATGACACATCAATATCTATGAATCTATCTATAAGAAATAATATTATTTTCAATATTTTGTATTTTAAATATTTAAGTTCTTTAAGATCAGTGTCTTTGCCTGAAGGGAGGCTACATGCATATATCATCTGAAACGCGGAGATTCTCCTTTGTCTGCCTGCACTTCAATGGCTTCTGTTTAGCCGTTGACTTCTCAACGCTTTTCTTCGCTGCCCTGAACTAATCAACAAGTATCCCCCATTATTGATTTCCACGGAAAAGCTTTTTCCTTCATTTCGCCACAATGGGTCGGGCCACACATGAATGGAAAATGTAACTTATGGCCACCCTGGGACTGGGAAATAGTTTACAACGCGAATTGCGTTGGGTTTACCAAATAAACTGGTCCCGAATGGCCTTTCCTAATGACGTCATGTGGCGCGCCTTTTGCCGTGGAACTAGAATACATGTGTTTTTTTTCAGGTTCCCCTCTGGGGGGCTCTTTACACGCAATAAAAACGTTTTTCATTACTTGTTTTCTCTAGAGCAGAATTCTTCGCATTGCTCCCACATCCGCCCGAAAGATTATAACAAAGCATCTATGTATATATACCGTATGGGGTGCACACACGAATGGGGCCCTCAGTTCATATAATGCTCGCCGAGAGTTCTGTCCGATCATCTTTATCAAGGCCGCGATCTATATATGTAGGGCGACAGATGTGTGTACTTAGCAACCTTCTGGCGCTTAATTGGAATTTGATTTGTTTCTTCAACACGATCCATTAGGTGTTAATTTGGGAGAGATTTAAGTGGTATTTTAATTCCCTTTTAAAATCAAGAATACTATATTTTAAGAAGAGCTATAAACTTTAAGAGTTTAATATTTTAAACACAGAAGGGTGACCCATTAAAAAAAAATAAATACCAAACAATACGATTATATTGCCTATATATCAGTGATAGAAAACGGGAAAAAAAACATGTTGCAACTTTACTAGAGGTCATTTAAATGCAAATGATGTTTGTTTTGTGGTGTCCGCTTACGATATTAAGTTTACTTTTGAACTGGGGATGATAACAGTTTTCATGTTGCATTTAATTTAATTAAATTAAAAACCGCTGCCCCCGTCAACTCGTTAATAAAGTGTTTTCGGGACGACATTCACGCCATGGTGACATCACAGCCTCGATGTGACCGGCTTGGATGGGATTGGTTTTGTTCGAGCGAAGCCACCCACTCGATTTCCATCCACGCCGTACACATGGCCAGATGAAAGTCTCTTTTTTGCTCTTTAAGCATGTATATTTTCAGACATATATCAATTTGAAAATATTGCCAAACGATGAGTCGGACAGCCGACGAGTGTACAGTCTTTGCGGCTGATTCACTGAAGATCACGTATACGCACCATTAGCTCTGAAATCCTTGGGCGTCGTAGACCAAAGTTTGGCGTGCCTCAAACTTTTGTATATTCACTCCCTCACTCACTCACTCGCCCGACGATCTTGTAATGTAAACAGTTTATTTACTGCCTGCTTGCCACTGTTTCTAGCAGTGTAATGACGTCAATACGTTAATTTTCAATAGACTTTTTCGCGCACAGACCAAGTGGAATATCGTCGGTATGTGGGGCAGTTCTTCGACAATTGTTTGGCAAAATTTCCTATATTTCTTTTAAATATTTCACAGAGTTCGTTTCACAGGAAGTTCGCAATGTTGCACAAGTTCGTCGGAATAAAAATGAGTTATGTTCGATTCGTTGGGGAGTCTCTTAATTAGCTGCAATCAATTTAAATTTTAAACTAAAAGAAGTGTTCTATACTAGGTAAAATTTCGTTTGCTCGGCGATAGCAGAGATCTTTCGTTTCGGCCGGACACCGATTGACTAACTCGGCCTCTCAAGCTTTCGCAAGCTCTTTCACATTTGCCTCCATTTCCATTTAATTAAAAGGAGCTTTGCCATTTACTGATGCAGTTCTTGGGGCTACGGGGTGGTAAAGCTCGGGCCTGTGTGCGTGTGTGCCCCGAACCGAAGAATGGCCGACGTAGAGCCGGAAGAGCCAATTCATTGAAAGCCGAATTCATTTTCCTCCCGGTTCTCGTATTCATAACAAAAACAAACCCGCCGCTTGCGTATTAATAACCGAAATATGCACACAACCCTCTCCGAATTCGGTCAAAATAGTGGAACACCGAAAGAAAAGATAACCGAAATAATGATCGATATGGTATTAGTTCAGGAAATGTAATGCATAGATATAATATGGTAATTGTTACTCATTTTCTTGAATAAATATGCTATAAACGCTTCCGTATGAATAACATAGCTTGATTAGAGTTATAGCGCCACTAATCATTTGTGCTAGTTTATGATAGAGAGCAATCTAAAGACGTGACATTCTAGGTGTGGAAACGTGCATATACATAATAAATTGTATCAGAACATAAAAGATAAATTCTATAACAAACTATAACTATAATAACTTTAATTTATTGCATGAAAAATCTAGATGTAAACTCAAAAGCTATTCCTGGTATATTCTTTTCTTCCCCATTCTATAAGTATATCTTTGTACGACTGACCCCCAACAGCTGGAACTTTACAAATCACACACAAATTTGACAATCGCCTCAACGACGCGATGAATGATGGACACAATTATAACACATTCCGATTCCAGTCTATCAACCGAGTGGAAATCTAAATAAAAGCACAAAAGGGGAACAAACTTTGCACTGTGATTTCAACGTCTTATCAAGTGGGAGCTACAATCCACTTTGCTTACTCACTATTTGCATTCTTTCCACAGCCAGTTTTCCGAGATTCAGAATCCTGACACGTTTCGTAATCACTTTGCGACTTTTGGGCTAGCATCCATTGGCATCTTTGTTGGTCCGTTGTCGTCGTTAGGAGGAGTCTTGGGCAACTAAAATTCCAATTCCACATGACCGAATTAGATTTAGACTGCCTGCTTCCATTTGAACCTAATTTCGGTTGAATGTTCTATCGTTTTGGCCTTTAAACGACTCTTTTATTTTCCATTTAATTGCTGCTCGGTGCACAACTCACTCAAGTTGAGCGGTAGGAACAAACTGAAGATGCGGCGCACATTCTAAAATGGAATAAGCGACATGCCTGAGTGCATCGCCAAATTTATATAAATAGAAAGAATCACAAATCTATATTTGAAGTTGGAGGCAATTTCAAAAAACCGCTCAACGGTCAACAGTGACGTCACACGATGTCGATGACATGAGTCGATTACAACGATCAAGTGCGATCGGTGATATTGAAATTATACATTCTGAAAGGAAGAATGAACGTTGGTAACTTAAATATTTAAGGATTGAACAATAGAAAACTTATATTCTGGCCGCAGGGGGATTCCCTAAACTGTTGAATTGCTGAATTTTTGAAAATTCAACGAAAAATTTCAGCAATTTAGGGAACGACCCAAAATGGTTCCTGTTGAATTTTCAAACAGCTGTTATTCGTTGAAAAATTTCACGGAACTTAAAGCATGTAAAATTTGATTTATTGTTGCTAGTTACTGTCTAAAAGAGTTACCAAAGTAAAAAGAACCACAAATATGCTTTCTATGTTCTTTTTAAAATAAATAATGCGTACTGGTGATACTAAAATGTTACAGAGTTGCCACGACTTTAAAAAAAGGTGACAACTCTGGCTTTTCAGCAATTCAACAAAATTTTCAACAGCCCCGAGGCTGATGAATTGCTGAAATTTCTGAAAGTTGACTTTGTATGGAACAGCTGATTAACAGCTGACCAAAATTCAACAATTCAGCAATTCAACAGTTTAGGGAATCCCCCTTATAAATTAATACATTTTTCGGCCCCATATACCCAAATGAAATTCAAATTCCTCTCAAAAGTGCGCCAAAGTTCGCCGCAAACGTTCACACTGGCCGCAAACATCGATTGAAAGGGTAGCAGGTATCGATTCATCGATAGGTCCATTACTCATCGCGGAAAACGTGAACGAAAAGCAAGTTGCCGCCTGTCTGCTAGGAACTTTATTGTTTTAAACTGTATTAAGTCTAAACGGCCAGCCCCATCACACAAATATGGTGAGTCCTGCCGCAAATAACCCGTGGAAGGCGGGGGCAGCCCGAATCAGGAACTCCCTTTCGAGCGGCATGCGATTGTAAACATAACCTGCAAAGAAGCTTCTCGCAAGCCGACGACATCTGCTGACTAATTGGCGACTTTTACTATATATTCGGCTATATATCCTTTCGATCCGCAGCAACCGCAAATCGTGCTGCTAAAGGAAGGCACCGACACGTCGCAGGGCAAGCCGCAGCTGGTGTCCAACATCAATGCCTGCCAGTCGATCGTGGACGCGGTGCGGACCACTTTGGGTCCCCGCGGCATGGACAAGCTCATCGTGGACGCCCACGGCAAGGCGACGATCTCCAACGACGGAGCGACCATCATGAAGCTGCTGGAGATCATCCACCCGGCGGCCAAGACCCTGGTGGACATAGCCAAGTCACAAGACGCCGAGGTAAGTGAACTGAAGCACGTGACTCAGCTGAAGCTTCAATCTGGCTAATCCTTTAGGTGGGCGATGGCACCACTTCCGTGGTTCTGCTGGCCGGCGAGTTCCTCAAGCAGGTGAAACCCTTCGTCGAGGAGGGCGTCCATCCGCGCATCATCATCAAGGCCATCCGCAAGGCGCTGCAGCTGTGCATGGAGAAGATCAACGACATGGCCGTCCAGATTGTCGAGCAGTCCAAGGAGGAGCAGCGCGCCCTGCTCGAGAAGTGCGCGGCCACCGCGATGTCCTCAAAGCTGATCCACCAGCAGAAGGACTTCTTCTCCCGCATCGTGGTCGATGCCGTGCTCTCGCTGGATGAGCTGCTGCCCTTGAACATGATCGGCATCAAGAAGGTGACCGGCGGTTCGCTGGAGGAGTCGCAGCTGGTCTCGGGCGTGGCCTTCAAGAAGACCTTCTCCTATGCCGGCTTCGAAATGGCACCCAAGTCCTATGGCCAGTGCAAGATTGCCCTGCTCAACATCGAGCTGGAGCTGAAGGCGGAGCGCGACAACGCCGAGATCCGCGTGGACAACGTCAAGGAGTACCAGAAGGTGGTGGACGCCGAGTGGCAGATCCTCTACAACAAGCTTGCCAAGATCCACGAGTCCGGCGCCAATGTGGTGCTCTCCAAGCTGCCCATCGGCGATGTGGCCACACAGTATTTCGCCGACCGCGACATCTTCTGCGCCGGCCGCGTTCCCGACGAGGATCTCAAGCGCACCATGAAGGCCTGCGGCGGAGCCGTCATGACCACGGCCAACGACATCAAGCCCAGTGTCCTGGGTCTGTGCGAGCACTTCGAGGAGCGCCAGGTGGGCGGAGAGCGGTTCAATCTCTTCCAAGGTAACAATTTAACTATGTCTAAGTTTAGTTTTAAGTTTAACAAGAAAGGAAGCTAGATTCGGCCAGGCGAAGCTTATATACCCTTGCAGATCATTCCTATTAATTTACAAATCGCAAAATTGTTCAATTTCCTATTATTTCCCATTAATTTTCTGATCGTTCCTATGGCAGCTATATGTTAAAGTAGTTCAATTTTGATAAAATTCAAATCGAAATTCGGAAATATTTAAAAAGAGTCATATCCCAGAGTAGAAGAAAATATTATTAAAACCAACGAAGCAATAATTTTTTTCCTATTAATATGCAATTAATTTTTCGATATAATATAGTGTTCCAATTTTTTCTAAATTGTATTCGAAATTCATAAGCATTTAAAAAATAATATTCCCAAGAGTGAAAGGTAATATTTAAAAAAACACTGAAGCTAGATTTTTTTTACGTTTTTTTTTTCGATATTTCCTATGGGAGCTATAAGATATAGTTGTCCGATCCGGCCGGTTCCGACTTATATACTACCTGCAATAGAAAGAAGACTTTTGGGAAAGTTTAATCCCGATAGCTTAAAAACTGAGAGACTAGTTTGCGTAGAAACGGACGGACAGACAGACGGACATGGCTAGATCTACTCGTCTAGTGATGCCGATCAAGAATATATATACTTTATCTGACTGAAATCATAATACCCTCTGTAAGGGTATAAAAATAAATCTTTAAGATAAGGAAAAGCCCATTTAGCTCTTACAGTCGCACTAATTAATTGTCCCTACTCCCAACAGGCTGCCCCAATGCCAAGACGAGCACCCTGATCCTGCGTGGCGGTGCCGAGCAGTTCCTGGAGGAGACGGAGCGCTCCCTCCACGACGCCATCATGATCGTGCGCCGCACCATCAAGCACGACTCCGTGGTCGCCGGCGGCGGTGCCATCGAGATGGAGCTGTCCAAGCTGCTGCGCGACTACTCGCGCACCATTGCCGGCAAGGAGCAGCTGCTGATCGCCGCCATCGCCAAGGGCCTGGAGATCATTCCTCGCCAGCTGTGCGACAACGCCGGCTTCGATGCCACCAACATTCTCAACAAGCTGCGCCAGAAGCACGCCCAGGGTGAGTGTTCCTGCCCCTTACTATGATATTTACAGATACTTTAAAATATTTATTTGCAATGATGTTGGGGTTTGTTAAGGGGGGATAGGGTCTTTGGCACCAAAAAATCGACTAACTTTACGATTTTTTCTATAAAAACTGGTTGGATGGATTTAATTCAAACCTTTTGTATATTTTTAAGTGTCCTTTAATTAACATCCACTAATTTTTATAGCCGATACTATAGGCTAATATATCAGTGGCAAAGCGATTGCTGGAACACTATTAAAAAAAGGCGTTTTGCGGTGTTTATATTTCGCTTCAGAATTACGTACCTAAAGTCTTAGAGGTTAGGGTACTAGTTTCAGCATAACTTCAAAAGTTTTTCTCCGATTGACTTAAAACTTCTTTTGTATACTCTTAAAATGTATATCTACAAGAAAAAAAATGTAAAAAAAAAGATATTTTTTTTGCAAGACCATACCCTTTCATTAAAAGTATTTACATATACTTTACAAGATTTATTTGCAGTTATGTTGGGGTTTGTTATTCGATAGTTGAATTTTACTTGAGAAACCAATTAGTACAAACAGCATATAGTTTCATCTATTTATTGGTCCACATAATAGTCCTTAGTCTGTTCACTTCTTGAGCTGCTCATGCCAGAGCCGGAAGCAGGGCTCCTGGCAGAGACCCGGTTTGTCCGGGCAGGAGTTGCACATGAACTTGCTGAACTGCAGCATTCCGCCCTTGTGGCAGTGGCGGCAGTTCTTCCGCGCCGGCTTCCCGTTCTGCTGAATGACCACCGGCTCGTGCCGGATGCTCTTCACCTGCTTGGCCTCGGCCACTGGCTTGTTGTTCTTCGCCTTTTCCTGCTCCTCTGACTTCTGCGGACTGCTGACCGCCACGGGTTCGCTGATCACTTCCTCCCTCAGCAGCGACTTGATGATGGCCACCCGGAACTCCGAGTAGCTTTTGAGGTGACCGCCCCGGGGATTCTGGCCGTTGGCCAAGTACAGCAAGTAGGCATTGTGGACGAGGATGTTGAGCAGGAAGATGGCGAGCTTCCTGTCCGCCGGCAGCTCCTGGCAGGCAGGCTGGTAGTGGATCAGCTGCTGGCGACTCTCGTGGCCGCGTCGCAACTGCCAGTCCAGCTCCTGGATCAGCTTGGGCCTGGCGTTGGTCTTCTGCATGGACAGCTCCTTGGCATAGATGGCCAGGCAGTCGGAGCTGAAGAAGTACAGGCTCTTCGCCCGCCGCCGCCACTTGGCCATCATCAGCGAGGTGGCGTAGCTGGTGGAGATGCTGTTAACCGCCAGCTGCTGATGCACCAGCGCCTTGCTATTCCCGTACCTATTCCTGTCCAGCAGCCCCGTGCAGTAGGTGCTCCGCTTGGCCAGCTCATGGGCCAAACCATAGCTGCCGTAGAACTTTGAGGCGTACACAGTGCGTCCCTCCTGGTGGTCCTTCGTCAGCTTCAAAGCCAACTCGTTGCGGTGCTCCACCAGCAGCCGGGAATTGCGCACCCATTTTGGGGCATCCTCCTGCCGCACCACCTCCGGCAGCAGCTTCACCACCAGGCCACTCTGTTCGCTCAGCATGTGCAGGAGTAGCGAGTTCTTGCGAAACTTATTTGGCAGATCCTCCTGGTAGCTGAATCTACCCTTCCACAAAGCGATGGGTTCATTGAGCACCAGCTGCTGGCCACAAACATACAGATCCGCCATTCGCTCGTTGATGAAGTTGAGCAGCGGAAAGTCCTTGGCCTTCGGCTGCAGTGCATCAAAGCTGAGGCAGCGCAGCAGCTGCTGATAGCGTTCCAGGCTCATCTTCCCAGCGAAACCCACGAAGCCGTGGAACATGTTGCTGCTCCAGTAGTCCGCCAAGTGGTCCAGTTTCAAATCGCTCATCAGCAGGCAGAGTCCCACAAAGGTTTCCATTTCCTCGGCACTGGTGGGCTGCTTTTTCTCTCTCCTGAGATTGCATCCCTGGGCCAGAAGGCTGAAAAACCTGGAGCGGTTGCCCAGCAGCTGGTTGAAGTAGTGCTGCGGGCACTGGAAGCGCTTGCCGAACTTCAAGCCAGTTTGCTGGCTGGGAGTGGGGAACTTGAAGAGCAGCCGGGAGCCCGTCTGCTGGCTGCTCCAATCGGGGTCATAGTCGTCGGGTTCATCTTTTGGAGAGGGGGGAAATATAATTATATAAGAAAGCGGAAGGGTATAGAGCAACCAACCCTGACAGAAGACATCCGCCTCGTGGTAGTTAAGCTCCGAGTAGCCATCCTCGTCGGAGTCGCTCTCCTGGTGGTCCAAATCCAAGCGACTACTGGTGTCCACCTGCTGCTCCGCCGCCAGCTGCAGCTGCAGCTCGGTGAGATCCGGCTTGATGTCCGCCGTACTCAAATCGTAGTCGGCCAAAGCCGGATAGCCGTCCAAGGGCTCCGTCTTGATGTCCACGCTGCGCCGCTTCACCGGCGACCGGTGGTCATCCTGGCGCGGCTTCAGCTGCTGCTTGCGCTTCCTTCCCGTGGACATGGCTTTCTTTTTGGGAATCTTTTTTTTTGTAAACAGCGGAAATTTGTGCGGCAGCAACGCGTGTTTTTCTTCCGACCTCTCTGTTTCTCGCCCTCTCTCGCTCGAGTCACATGTGCTGTAGTGTGTGCTCTTTCGCACCTCCTCGATTCGTTTGTTGCGCGGGCTGTGCGGGGAGTTGCCACCTGGGCGGAAAGTGGCCATCTGAAATCGGTGGGGAATTCGAAATGTTAAACCGATTTGAAAATATTCTAAAAAGCGATATTGAAATGTGTAGTTTATTATATTATATTATAAATATTATTTTGTTATTTATTACGATTTAATCAATTACAATTTAAAAAACCTTACTTACCTTTCACCCTACTTTCTGCAGGCGGCCAATGGTTCGGCGTCGACATCAACAAGGAGGACATCTCGGACAACTACGAGCAGTGCGTCTGGGAGCCGTCGATCATCAAGATCAACGCGCTGACGGCGGCCGCCGAGGCAGCCTGCATGATCCTTTCCGTCGACGAGACAATAAAGAGCCCCAAGGCCGGAGAAGCCCCGATGGCGGGCGGCGGCATGGGAATGGGTCGCGGCATGGGCAGGCCCATGTAAATAAAATCATTCAGAAATCCAGAGAACTCTACACACCCTAATCATCAACACTCACTAGCATTTCTCTCCTAATTTAACACGTACACGTATTACTCGGTCATACCTTCGCATTTCGCACGCTTCGAAGCAAGAACAACAACAATAATCCACTGACCTATCTGTATATGTTTAAAAATAAAAACACGAAATTTGAAAACATATTTTCATAACATAAAGAAACGTTTTTAAATTTAAATCCGGGACAATGTGGCAACTCTCTGCAGCGGTGCTGCTAGCGGGCTGTTAAGCGGCCTCCGTGCTGTTAAGCGCAAGCAACATTTCAATTGTTGATCCCATCCGTCCCGTAAATAAACAATAAATAATGGGCAATCACAAGGTCCTCCGATCGGCGGGCAGCAATCTGCGTTACTCGATGTACGAGTTCATTGACGCGGTGCACAAGCGAACGATTATCTGGGAACGGAGGCACCCGAACTTCCACAACCGGGAGCTGAGAGATCAGGCCTGGCAGCAAATTGGCCAGGAGCTGTGCTCCAACTTCGAGGCGTCCAGCGAGCCGGAGAAGCAGGAAATAGGTGGGTTGTGCTCTTCCTATAAATCTCTCTACAAGTTTACCTCCCATTCGCAGTGAAAACCCTGCTTAAGCGCTGGAAAAACACGAGGGACAGCTACTTGCGGGTCAACCGGCTGCGGCAAAGTGGCGAGGAGGTGGCCAGGGCATCTTACATCTACGAGAAGGAGCTCAGCTTTCTGCTGGACGTAAAAGCCGAGTCGGAGGACGAAGAGGAACCTTTGAAGGAGGAGCCCAAGCCCCAGGCCAAGCGAAAACGCCCGCCGCCCACTCAGAGATCCGCAAAGACTCCCCGAAGGAGGAACTCTGGCCAGGAAACGAGTTTAGAAGCCGTTAGCAACACCGCAGACCTTGCGGACAACCTGCAATCCGTTCTGGAGGACCTGACCTACACAAGCGATGATCCTGCGCCACCTGTGATCGTGCCGCTTCCTCAGTTTCCCGCAGATCCACCTTGCAGTACAAACACCGCCTCCACAACCGCTGATCCCGACCAGGCCTTCTTCGACACCATCAAGCCGCACATGCAGCGGATGTGCGCCGATCGCAAGCTCGACTTTCAGATCGAGGTCCTGAAAATACTTCGCAATTTTAAGCCAAACTGAATAATAAGTTATAGTTAATAACTATAGAAGTTAAATCATGTTTTTCGCTTTACATTTACATTAACAGAGGATGTAGTTAACAGCTAGCAAGTAGGAGGAAAACTTATCGTTATCGTAAATCGTTCACAGCCAAGGGCGCAAAATTTAAACACTGTGTTGTATTTGCTTTCTTTAAATGCAAACTGGAAATTTGCATGGCCCTTAACATAACGAATGATTTAGCTAACACTTTTCCTAAATATCTGAAATAAGTAAACGTTCTTTCTTTATTTTCAGTTCATATTTTAACTTGTATTCGATGTGATTTACAAATAATCTTGGTTAAATCTTAAATATAAGCTATAGAGTGCCTTTTTGTATTCAAAAGAGGCAATAAAATGTTATCATTAAAAAACATTTTCTGAACAAGTTAACGCTGGTCCTTAAATTGAACATACATTTTATTTGGGCTTTAGTTATTACTTAAAACTTATTAGGTACCTATTTTTTATTTTAGAACAAGTTTTTATAGAGAAATTCAAGTTCATTCATTCTCCTACCTCCGACTAATCCCTTCCTTGGCCCGGATGCTGCCTCAATACATATTTATCGCCTGCAGCGAAATTATAGTACAAACATAAACTGTCAAAAAGATACATAAGCCATCGGATGGCCTGTGTTCCGAAGCGGTTCGACCAGTTTCGGCTGATGTTGATAAAAAAGAGCTTAAACCTGTATTCATACAGCTTGTCCCTCTTATGCCAATCGAGTTTCCATTATGTATAGAGATTTCTTCATGGTTTTTGCTCAACACAAAGGCACATTTATGTATTTACGAGTGTATTTATAAGTCGACACTTCAGACGACACCCCTAAAAAAGAAATCGCTGAAAACCGTTAAGGAAGCCGTAAGGGTAGCCCAGAGATTTGGATTCGGTGTCGTCTTTCAAGCGTTCCCCGCTGTTGGAAGTTCCAGGACTGCCTCCTATGGGGGGTATAAAATCGTTACCCCGAAAACCCGCCCCCATACTCTAGACTCCACACGACAAATGTTACTCGTACCGACTTGATAATGCCGTTCTCCTCGGAGTCCCAGTCCCCCATCCCATTCCATTTCCCACTTAACTGCATATGGTTTTTGGTAGTGGTTGTTTCGGGTTTCGGAAATTTCAGTCTGCGATCGGGACCCTACCCTACCCTCCACTTCACTTCACCCATTAGCAACGGCTCTGGCAGCTGTTGTTCGCTATTAAATGCTCCCTTAGAGCCTCGGATCCGACTACCTGCATCTGCTGAATGGAAATATGTACACTCTAAACAAAACTAAACCGAAGCCCAGAATTTTAGAAATAATTTTTTTTCTTTTTTCTTAAATAGTTAATGTTTTGTGGAACACGAATTGCTGCTATCTAAAATATTTCTACGTTAATAAGAACTTTTAACAAACCAATTTTTGCTTGATAGGTTACTTAATGATTATGCTAAGACTATCAATTAACTATTGATTAGTATTTTGATAAGAAAAAAGTGATTAATAGATTCACCAATATAATTGCAAGCGACTTTTTGAAGATAAAGAATTTTGTTTATAATTTTTTAGAAATTCACGAATTGAAAGAATTTAAACAATTTTATTTTTTAAGTATTCCTTATTAAAATTGTTAAAATATTTATTTATTAAGATTGCTTATATTTTTATTGGTTTAAAAAACTATTTAATTTCCACAGTGTACTGAGGGACTCCCAGCGTGTGTAACGTATTTTTCAGCCTTAACGAAACCGAGCACCGAAGGAGATTTAGCTCTGCTACCCCTGGAATATTGTATCCCCTCGTGTACCTGTAGCAATTCAGGGCATTACAGTGAAACCGAATAATAGACAGGAAGTCCCTTCGATGGCTTTTATTCCCTTCAAGGGTCGTGCCGCCCTAGTAGATGATGCTGGCAGCGATTGTCTCGTCCAATGATGCTGGTCTTTGTCCTGTCCTATCCTAAAACTATATATTCCTAGCAAGGTCTGTGGGTCTAGAACCCTACGCAAATGAGCTCGGCTCAGGTGGAGTTGTCCAGGAGAACCACCTGCGTCTGTTGATATCTCCGCCAAGCACTCTCCGCCTGTTCCAAGTATTCACCGATCTCCTGTCGCTTATTGGGAAGATCGTACTTCTCGAGGGCCAACTTAAGGAGTACGTACTCCAGGCTGCGGATGCCACCGAGATTGTTCGGATCCCTGAGGCTATCTACTAAAGCGACGAACTTTCTGAGCAGCTCCACCAGCTGACCAAAGTTGGTCAAATCTTCAAGAGCGGCATCCACTTCGTTGATATAGCGCAGACTGAGTTTGATTCTCCTGGCCAAATCGGTACTCCTGCCGGCCAATGGCGATAGCTCCGCATTTAGCTGCTGCACCGATCTCCGGGTATCGATCACTTTCTGCAGGGTTTCCTGATTATATCGATCCTGATCCGTCCACTGGGCCATCGGAGCTTTTGTAGTCGTAGTCCCCTCGTTGTCCACCATGGAGATCTGATTGTTCTCCACAACAATGGTCTTGTCGAGGGTGTCAGTCGCGTTGGGTGGCTGCTTCACATGGAAATCCAGGGAGAAGTGGAACCGCATGTTACCCTAAAGGGATCAAAAATTAGTTAACAATAATCCGGAAAAATGTATTCCCAAAAAACATGCCTGGACCAAAGTCAGTGCTCCTAGGACAATCAAAATACTCGTAGAGAACCACATCTTGCCGGGTAACTGGGAAATGTTTGACTGATGCCAAGTCGAGATCCCGCGATCACACCACTTCGGACAATCCAAGCTCGGCATCGGGGCCTATCAAACCGCGGGGTTATCACATCGCCACCACTTGACCGATAAGAGATCCATTCAGTGAGTTTTCTACTATTAGCCAGGGGAGCGTTTTCCATTGCCAGACAAAGCGCAAGTCACGTGGTCGCTGAGATGAAAAGTGAGTACAGTGAGGTGAGCGATTGCCAACTTAAAGCCATTTCAAGGTGCTTGGAATAGCAAAAATTTCAGTTTGTCCGGAGGGTCGTATATAATATGACCTTTCTGAAAACTATTGGGTTCTTTGAACTTAGCGAAAAACATTGTGAGAATGCAATACCAATAAATATAATATTTAATATTGAAAAAGAACCCTTTATAATTTTAGTTTCAATAGAATTCGAACATTTTTGGGTATCTACTGTGTGGAATGCCTTAAATATAGTCTTCAAATCCCATTTGGAAACAGACTCTCACGTATTTCGAATTTATTTACGCTCAACTAAATATAAAATTGATTTATGCAACTTCATCAATATTCTTCGGTCTAGACCAGTTTGAATAAATATAAGCGCTATTAATATTAATTAGCTAGTGCAGTGGTAATTTTACTCTGTATCGAAAAGTTGTTATCACGAACAAAAACTGATACACACGTGGAAGGCCATATTCGTAGAACTATAAAGATAATTCCCTTTATGAGTATCGAAATAAAATATCAGTGTGAGTGGTTGGGATCAGAACACTATTAATATTAATTTGCGATAAGGACGCTCCCAACCAGAAAAAAGTTCCCACGTGTATGGGATGGTCGTTTCTCTCGCAATGTACTATATATATTAAATATTTATAACCGAAGAAGTGGAAATACGATTGCCATATTACCAAATTGGTTCCCACGTGGAGCGGCCACATGAATGCCACTGTAAACTTAATAAATGTGATATAAAAGTTTCGACGTGGAAGGGGTAACGCCATAACCCGCATGGTTATATCGGGTCCGTGAATCATCCACCTTTTTTTGGGAGCTCATTTCACAAAGCCATTTCCGTTACGAGCCGAATTTTGGTTGAATTTCCGACTCTCTCAAGGGTTAACATCTGCTCGATTGGTTCGCTTATCATCCGTCTGAGGTAACAACAACCATTCATATCGCTATTTTGTGTTTACGCGTGCAATAATTGTACACAGAACCACTATAGCGATAAGGTGCGAATGCTATCGGGGCTCGTACATATATTATAGACGGATGTTTGTTTGTGCGAATGTATGCCTTAATTTAGAAAATGGTATCAAAGCAAAGCAGGGCAGTTCATGGAAGCCATGGCGATAGGGGCAGCTAAGGAAAAGCATAAAACAAATGCGAGTATGTGGGAATCAATAGTAGAAATTGCGCAGCAAAATGAAATTATTCCATTGCCTGAAAAAAAAAAAACAAAAACAGAAAAGAAGAAGAAAATAAAATAAAATAACCGTTGACACACACTCACATGATTGCCCATAACATATTCACAATTTGTACACAGGAAAAAATATTTATAACATAAGAATAAAGTTACGATAAGCGAACAAATAAGGCTGATCCAAATTTCCCATTCGTATAGATCGTAAACAGCATTACATATTTGTTTTTCACTAATATACTCACTAGAAATAAATAATTTTCTTTTGTGTGTTCAACTTATTTTTATATTTAGGATTCTTTTTATTTTTCTTCAGCATTTGCGTACTTTGCACGCATATGCACATATGGGTGTACAAAAACACAAGGGGATGGGGATTGTGGATTGGTGATTGGACAAGGGGGTGGTAGGGGGCCAAGGGGTCGTCAGAGACCAACGCACAAAACTTGTAAATACGAATGCCGTCCATCTCGTTCTTCGAGTATCTCCATCCCGCTCCGCACACAGCGCGTGTGGCGGCCCAACGTGAGCGTTCCGGCTGTGTGTGTATCTTACAGATACCAATTGCGTAGATATAGATACATCTACCAGGCCCAGTTCGAGACCAGTGCACGCAACTTTTTGTTTTGCCCGTCTCGTTTGGATACCCTACATAGCCCGTTTGCCAAGACAGGGTAGTCAGGGTTTATATTTCCAAAATCTTGTGTCTTTAAAACCATATTAATTGATTTAACACCATTTTTTTCTTAGATCCCATGAATTTTTACCTTTCTTAGCATTAAGATAAAGAAGAAAGGTAATTCAAAACTCAACCACCTATTTATTTGAATTATTGGTACAAAGAAATTACTCAATTTAAATTGAAACTCACTGCAATTGAAGAATAAACACTGAAATTCAGCTGAAACTTCTTTGTCGTTTCAAGAAACTATTAATTCCAATAAAACTATTAAAGAGAATCAAGTTCGCAGAGTTCCACTGTAAATTGTAATTTAAACAAGATTTTCGACTTGAACAAATTATGCTTAAATGCCAGTCAAGGGGTATAAAAAGTCTTCATAAAGTCACGTTTTCAAATGATTTATAGAGGTTTTTTCTTTAGCTCTGTGTTTTTTTTTTTTTTTTATTTTGTTTTTTGCTTTTTCAACAACAATGGAAACTCTCGCAATCGCAAATTTAAACGGACGTGAGAGCGAGAGGCGAGATAACCCCTTTACCTCTCGACCCCTCTGAAATCCACTATCGTCGTCGCCATTTATCGTTGGCAATTAGCTAAGGCAGAGCGCCATAAAAATAAAAGAGTAGCAGCCGAACGCGAAATAAAAACAAAATTGTTTACGCTTTTGATTTGCCTTAAGTTTGAGTGTAGACATACGGACACCCATGCCTATATGGGAATATTAAACGTAAACACCTCTTCTTGGGGGAAAAATAATGGCAAACGCCATTATTATCGAAAAAAAATAAGAAAAATAACATAAAAAATATAAAAGTACATAATTCCCTTGTCGTTAGTAAAGTCTCTACAATCTAAGTGCGATTCGTCACTAAATGGACGACCATCCACTGTGATATATAAAATGTATGTACAGATGTACATATATATATTTCTCGGGGGTGGCCTGAAATCGTTGAAAACATAACAGAAAAATTAAAGAGTGCGGGTCTCAGCATAAAACGAAATCAACAGGGGAAAACGCTTTCAATGCTCAAATATGGACAACCCGTACAGTTATTGTCTTGTATTCTTTGGACGTTTTTTTCAGTTCGATCGGAGATACGAAGGTACATATATATTTGAGTACGTACATATGTACTTGAGGAGTAGCGAAGCGGTAAACAACGACACCGAATTCAAAACCGAAGCCCATTGCCAACTTTGTGTGTTGTCTGTAAATCCAGTTTTCTTTTGCGACATCGTTTATAAAGAAATCCCAAAGAGGCGAGGTAAAAAACAGAAACATTAAATACAGAGAAACAAAAATAAACAATGGGTTAGATGATTCATATTAAAATCAAATCGGTTTCGGGGTTCAAATGATCTAAACGGAGGCCTTTAAAAATATATACAATTTACACACATATTTTTTAGGAAATTGATTCAAATACTTTATCAAGTTACAATACATTTGTTTCTCTGTAAGGCGGGAGGTGCGAGATGAGGTGATTCGGAGCACGTTCACCACTCGCAGTTTGGCGTCTGTTTTTTCTTCGAGCAACCTCTAGAGAAATCCACCTAGATAATACTAGTTTAAACTGCCAGTGAGTCATGTTCGTGTTTTGCCCACTTACCTTTGCACTAAACTGATCCAAACCGCTCTCTCCACTGTCCTCCTTCTGGGATCCACAATTTTTGGGGGGGTTCCATTGAAGACACGGCCACTAACTTCTTTCCCAACTCGAATTATCCAAAAATCCAACCAATCCAAATTTAGTCATTTCCATTGCTCCATTTACAATTTAAAGTAATTTCTTCAAATAGGTTTCCAAATGCTTGCGCTATCAACATTTTTAACTAATTTGTTTAGTAATGGAAATTCATTCCGTATCGCCGTTGACACACAATAAAACTTAAAAAGTGTTTGCCTTGACTCATTTTTTTCTTAATCGGAAATTATATTTTGGAAACACTTTGTGACTGTACGAATAAATTAATGTACATGGGAAATCTCATAAAAGAACTAGATTTTTATCAAAAATGAAATCAAGCAAGTGAATATAAAAGCTTTGATGAAAAAATCGAACTGTATATTTGGATATTTGGATTTTCGAGATGGAGAAGTTAGACTGAATCTGGATCTCGTGGGGGGTTCCATTGAAAATATCTTTATCTCTTTGTACACTTTTTAGGGGATTTGGGGAAGTGGATGGGGTGGGAATGGGATTTGGGGATTTTATGACTGGCTGGGGTACTTTTTTGGAGGGGGTTTACACATTGATTGTTTGATCGTTAGGCAATTGTTGGGTTTTTTTAAGTTTTAACTTGACTTTGATGCTTGCTGAGCTCTCTTGCTAAGATCTTAACGGTCTCATATCAACAAATATCTTTTTCTTATACATTCATGTATCTATTTTGTGTAGTGGTGTAATAAAACCTTTAAACATTTATTGTTATCATGCTGACTAGAATCTGCTGTGTAAGAATCTATAAAATGCTTAAATGTTGCTCATATAAATTTCTTCAACTCACAATGACAATTCGCACTTATTTCTTATGGATTTGCCAATCCGATTATTATTACACAAATATTTAGGCTTCTATGCAGAACTAACATAGGAACAATCAGGATAGTTATTCACAGTGAAACGGAATTGGAAAGATTTCTGTATATGCCCGCCAGGGTATTTCACCCCTTCGGTTCTGTAAAGTTGCTTATCGTTTTATTTTAATTCGTATGTCGCTATATATCTGGGTGTTTGTGAAATGCAGCTGCATTTATATATTTATATGCATATAGTATATGCACATTGCCTTTGTTTCGATCGCCTAGTTCAGCGCTTTTTGTTTTTTTTTTTTTTGTCTGGTTCTGGTTCTGTTTTCATTTCTCGCTTAGAGATCGTGCCGCAAACTAAAACATGTGAGAACCTCGGTAGTGGAATTTTTCGGAGCACATGTTGTTCGTCTCTTCTGGAATGTGGAGGGGTCTATAATCTAGGGGATTTGCCGATTAGCTCTGAAAATAAAATGGCCAACGAAAAATTGTACGTGATAACGCAAATAAAAACACAAATTTGAGGTTTTTTTTTGTTAATTATACAAAGCTTTAATAAATTACTTTACGAAAGCCGTGTACAATTGTTTATTTGTTTTTTCTATTGTTTTCTTGTTGGTTGGTTGGTTTTGTAGGGTTTTCTTTCGTTTTTTTTCTCAAATGTTAAAAATTTGACTTGGATTTACACAATTCCAATATTGCTTGAAAATTTTTCTCAGATTTTTATTCACAATCGTTTCTATAATTACAATATTGAATGGCGAGTGTGCTCTTCATTTTCGCATTCATCTTCATGGTCCATTTAAGGTAATTGTGTGGGTAATTAATTAAACATTTTCTCTTCAGTTGTATTTGTTTTTAATTTGTATATATACCAGGTTTAAAAATATAGCAAAGTATCACAAAAAATTGCAAATTAAATTGTAAATTAGATCAATGGAGAAATTAAAAAAATACATAGTGCTTGGTTGCTTTCTTTTTCATTGTTTTTAGAACGACGAATCATGTTTCGGCTTAAATAAAGAGGTTAAAATTAATATTCGAACTTGGTCGAATCGTCGTCGTTACGCTTTAAATTTAAATAAAAATGAATTTTAATTTCTTTTCAGGGGCCGTTCCGCAGTTGCCTTGGATGGGGGCACAAACGCCTTGGACTCGCATGGAGAGCTCCGCGATCTTGTTTCGGGCTCCGAACTTTGAAATGGAAATTAATTTGTACTGATTGGTGTTGAAAAAGTCGGCGTTCCGTAACGTTTGTGCCCACAGCCCGAGGCAGAGTGTTGGGATCTTGGCCCTGTTTTGGTCTGTTTTAAATGGTTTTCTCTTTTAAATCTTATCTATCCTGCTTCAATGAAATCTAAGCTGTTCTCTGCTTAAATTGACGTCCAGTAAGTAACAAACGTTTAGCTTACACTTAAAAAAAATGCAAAATTCTGCGCGACAAGTTTAGAGTTCTTCTGTGGGGTGTGTACTTTGTATGGGGCGGGGGGAAATGGGGGTGAGCTGGGGACTTCCCGAGCACTGCTCGAGGGACCTTCGCTCGGTTCAATACTCTAAGTAGTGGGTGTATGTATGGGGTGTACTTGTAGTGTAACTTGAAGATACAAGCTTTAAAGCTACCAATATATGACAACTTGCTCAGTAAACCTAAACAGTACTTGACTTTTTTGGCTTTTCAACATTTTTAAAACTATCATCGAGTGTTTTGTTATAGTTTCATCTCTCTCTCTCGTTCTTTCTTCATAATTTAGCTGTTTCAGGAAGTTAAACAATATGCGTAAACAAAACTCAAGTGTGTTCTTATTTCTGGGGTTTTCAACTATCAATTACGTTTTGGGGTTCTTTTTGTTTTTGGCTTATCACTTCGGGGCCAATTCACTTGGCAAAAACACATAACAAAACTCACGCTGCGCTGCCTCTTTCTACGCAAAATACAAATAACTTTGGATTGGTTTTCGGGGATCGGGAAGTGTGGGAGGGGGTGGTTACTTAAATAATTTACATACATATTAATGTTAACAATTAATAAGTAATGCTAATAATGAAAATAAGGTACTGGGTTCAAGTGTTTCAGTATTGAGCATCAACGAATAGTTTACATAAAGTAGTTTCATTTCTTCATCCTCATCTCGCGATATCTATATCTTTTCCTCTCGTAAAGCCTTCGCTTCGGGGATTGCAACTTATATAGTTTTTAGTTGTTTTCACAATTGTTTCCGCTTGGCGCAAGATCAAACATATTTTGGAATAAATAAAATCTTGCTTGCGCCGATTGCGCGCTACCACATTTACAAGTGCTGATCGATCTTATTCTTATTGTTTATCGATTTATCGTTTTTTAGAAAATTTTATTTGAACATTTTAGCGTTGTTCCCTTCTATGTACAATTCAAGAATGTTTAAATTAGAATTTTTTAAAGCCATTTCGCAGTTACAGATTAAGAATAATTACACATGTTCGCATATGTAGCTCAGTATTTTTGGGCAATTGCTTCACTCGCGCGACGTAAAACTAAAAGTAATGGAAGTATCTAGGTAGGTCAAAATTACAATACAATAGTGGATCAATATATCTTAAGGTAGAGGAGAGTTATAGATGTTGCTTTCATTTTAGGCAAGTTGAATGCATTTTGCGCTGCGGCTCTGCTGCTGCTCTGCTGCGGCGGCTGCGTTGAGTTGTTGTCGTTGAGTTTTTGTTTTTGAATTAGTCTTTGTGATTTGGTGGGTATACGATTTATAGTAGTTGTTGTATTATTATTATTAGTTTATAGGTATTATCGTGTCTCTTGAATATACTCTGTTTGCTTCTGCTGCCCTCCGCATTTACTCTTTATCAACATTTAAGGTACGTTGCACATTTTGTCCGCTTTTCGGGGGATAAACATAAACTGTACGTTATGTTGCGCTTCTAGCGTCCATTTTTGAATTACTCATAAATATTATTATATTTATAATTTTACTTATTAATTAATTTTCAAGTCTATTTGCGTATCACGTTTAAAACAATGTTCAGTTGTGAAGTATCCGTTGTTAGACATATAAAGTTCTCCTTCCTCTTCTTTCTTCGACTCTTCTCCTTTGTCCTCTGCTTCCCATTTGGTTTCTTCGTGTATTTTAGCCAGGCTTCCATTGGTTGTTGTACTGGTTGCAGTTTGTCGATTGGCCTTCTCTATAAAGTTTGCGCATTGAAGTTGACAGTGGTGGAGATTGGGGGCGGGGGGTTGTTCTATAGCTATATAGCGGGGAATTTTGCATCTTTTTTGTTTTTGTTTTTTGCTGTGTGTTATTTGTTCTCGTTGTCGTTGTTGATGTTCTTATATCGGTCGGTTGTGTGAGGACAGTTGTTTGTGTGTTTGTATTTTGTTTACTTTCCGCTTTCCTTGAAACAGTTTCTCGCTTTTCGCTTTCTCTTTATAGCTTCTCAAATTTGTTTTATTGTTTCATGATACACACTTGAGATCACAAACATTACTCTTGTTTTTTTTTGTTTTTGTTTAAAAAAGTTCAATTTCCAGTTGAAATGTTTTCGCTTTTTTTGTAAAGGTTTTCTTTAATTTTGCATTTTTTGTTTTATCTTTTTGTTAATTTTTTTTGTTGGTTTTATGTTCATTTCGATTTTTTTGCAACTCATTGACGGGTTCGGGGTCCACCGGGTGTTCAAGCCATTCAAGTCGGTCCTGCGGATCCATCTTCAGATCCGGATCCTGCTCCAGATACAGATCCTCCTCCAAAGCCACTGATCCTCCAGCTCCAGCGGGGTTACGACTGCACATTGAGCAGCAGCTTCAGGTTGTGCGTGTCGAAGTCGTCGAGGAGGTTCCGCTTCGAGCGGCCCGTCTGCATCGGCATCGCCATCGCCATGGGGAACTTGCCCTCCGACCTGGAGAGCGTCCAGTGCTGGGGCGGCTTGGGCAGCGCCGTTGGAGCTGGTGCGTCGAAGCACTTGCTGCCCGCGAAATGCGTCAGGGCGGTGGGTATGAGTGGATGCTGCTGCTGCTGCATCTGCATCTGCTGCTGGGGCGAGATCTTGCCGCCCAGTGGGGGACTCTTCCTCTGCTTGCGAGCCGATCCTCCGGCCAATCCCGGCGAGAAGCCTCCGCCCAAAATGGTGGCCGGTGACTGGCGCACCTGCATCGCCGCCTGAGGCGAGCGTCCTCCTCCGTTTCGTCGGTTGTTGTTGGCAAAGAAGAAGCCGCCACCGCCTCCGCCTTGGGAGGATCCCTGCTGCTGCTGTGGCGACTGGCGCTGCTGCTGCTGATGCTTTCCTTTGGATCCTGTCGACTGGGACTGCAGTTGGCGCTGCCTCTGGTTGGGGGGCGTGGCCAGGGAGGAGAGACCCAGGCTAGAAACCAGGCTCGTGGGCGAGGTGCTCAGGATGTGGGCGTTATTTGTACTGCTGGCAATACTGTTGGAATGTGCAGTTACCAAGGGCGTTGCTGGTGCGGATGCGGATACGGATGTGGGGGAGACGGGTGCGGAGGTGGGCGAGGGGGTGGATGAGTTGGATGCGGAGGTTGCCGAGGAGGCTGCTCCCTTTTTTAATCGTATGGACTTGGTGGCCGATGCGGTTGTCATTCTGATGTTGTTCCTAACGCTATTGTGCGAGTATGTCATAGTAATTTCGTCGCTTTCCGATCTCTTCTCTGGATCTCCTTATCTCTGGATCACTTCTGCTCCTCCTCTATTAAAATTTCTGCTGTTTTGCCTTTTTTGATTTTGGTTATTTCGCTAAATTAATGCTTAACGTTAAATATCACACGCACTTAAATCAATTCTTTATAAATCGAAACCAAACTCCTTCTGCTGCTATCGGGATGTTGATTTAGCTGCGCCGCTCTGTTTTCTTTGGTTGCTGATAATCGCCGAAGATGAGATGCCCTCCTCCGAAGTTCAAAGATTCCAAAATAAAAACGAAAAGGGCGACGGGCGGCTGAGCACGTAGGCTGCTTTTCCACTTCTCCTGCTTCTCTGGTTCTGATTCTGATTCTTTTATGTTTATGTACAGCTGCTGTTTACTTTACTTTATTTAGTTTTACTTGTAACGTTATGTATTGTTTATCAGTCTGTTGATTTATCTCTTTTACTCTGGTTAAGCTATCCTTAGCTATAATTTCGCAAACTCTTCTCTGTTCTTCGCTGATTCAACTGCTGCTCTTGCATTCCAAGCCGTGCTGATCCTGTTTTATTAAAGAAAATGAGAAAAGCAAAGAAAACTATTGAGCAAATGATGGAATTCATTGGGATAGTGCCTGGAAATGTGGTAAAAATAATATCGCGGGTGTGTGTGGCTATACTTAAATCAAAAAGTGGTCGAAATAGTAACTAAAACGATTGTCTCAAATATTATAAATTGTTCGTTTATAAACAAATGGATCAGAATATTTTTATTAAAAATATATGTTTCCTTTTGATATAATATATCAGTATTTTCATAAAAGGGATTCGAAAAATTATCTGTATACTCATTTTCAAATATATGCTAAATAGGAAAGTATGTATTTTAAAAAATGAGTTGACAACTTCCATTTTATAATGAGTGTAGTTTCAAAATCATGAATACATTTGAAAAACAAATTATGCGATTGAAAAATTGCACCCCTGTTTATAGATACTTATAAAACGGTCTTTTGTAAGGGTTAAAAGTCATTTCTTAAAGAAACAAGAAACTGGATTGAGAAAGAATAGGTAAATTTATGCCCTCTGAATACATTCAGTATAGGAATACATTTTTACCTGAAACTCTTGAATAAAAAAAGTAACTGCATTTTGCCCAGACCGTTTCAATAGTAACTCAAAGTACATACATAAGTATGTAGTTCTATTATGCTGACCGCCTTTGTGTGTATAATAAGAAACGGGGAAACCCGAAAAGGGGGAATAAGACATATAACTATTCGATTTCCAGGTAGCAACAACCTGTAACGTAGTGCTAACTACGTAACGGCTGCATTATCGTGCCCGTTTGTACATATCTGTTTGTGTGTATGTAGTACATGTGTGCTATTTACGTCAACAAAAGGTGTTTGTTTGGCTATTCTCGCAAACAGTGGACGTCAGAGGGACGAATCCCATATACATACATTTGTACATATATTTTTTTGCGAGAATACCTGAATTAATGAATCAACACATACGCGCGCATACATACACACACACACACGGGCAGCGATAACCAACACAATTGCGACTTACTTTTTTGCCGTAGACCTTCTCACACCAACGAGTGTGCGTGTGTGTGTCGCAGTTTTCTCAGCCACTTCGTTATACAGATTCCGATTTTTCGACAAGCGTTATATACAAAATGGGTTGAGTTTGGGTTAAAAGTTGCCTTGATTTAGCTGGTTCACTTTAAAATGTTGCGGGAAATTGGTTTGTTTTGCGGTTTTAGCTGATTTTCGGACTCTAGATGGGGTTTTATTATGTGTGTATGTGTTCGCAGCTGTGTATATGTGTGTGTATTGTAAAATCACTTTCAAAATGGCGACGGGCTGGCTTCGTATTTATATATTTATATATAGATGTAATTCCGCTTAAAGCTTTCTCTTCACTTACAGACAAAGGCTCAAAAAAATCACACTTTCAACTGATTCTGATTCGGATTTAGTTAAACTCTTATGTACACCACCGTCTATTGCGCAGCGTTTATTTCGAATTTTATTTCCGTTATTTTCGCTCGCCAAGTACTCCGCTCTCGTGTGCTTTTCTGTAGCCTCACTCGTTGTACTTCGACGCGTATTAAAATATTAAACGTTACACAAATATTTGATTTATATCACTTAACTTAGGACATTTACAATATGCGTTACATATATATTTATTTTTGTAGCAGAAATTTTAATCGATATCTTTATCTTCTTCGCTTATTCTTGTTCTTTGCGCATCGGTACGCTTGCCTCGAATTTTCCACCATGACTCACACAAGCGCACGAATGCGCGGTCTTATATACGCCCGACGGAGTGTTGGCTACTTAGCTATTTTCTAGCTAGATCTGGCGTTGATTCTTGTTCCCATGGGGGTATATTTCGGCTATCAAAATTTGTGCTGTTTTCAAAGAGAAACCGGGGTACTTTTTTTAATATTCTGTATCCATACCACATTTTATTTTTGCATTATGATGTCAAACTAAAATTTTTTTTTTTTATTTTTAAGAACTTTGCAATATTTAATTAAATTTGTTTGTGTACCATCATGTTTTGTAGCTATATTTTTTATATACGCTAGTTTAGCTATTTATGATCTAAGGAATTGTCAGCACTGGGCAAGGTATACATTTTAGGTATCGATAATTTTTAGTCAACCCTGGGTTCGGGACTTCGCTAAACAGCTGAGACTTGAACCATACATTTACGCCCACGCAAAAAAATACCCACTACCTGCTATCGACTGTTACCTTCTAGAGTTGTCGCATCTGCTGTTTTGAAAATCCCAGAATCGCGGTAAATTTGAAACGAATAATAAAACGACAGCTGTGCCGCCGTACCTTTTGGAAACTAATTAGATCTAAATTGGTTTCACGGATATGATCCGTCAATACATTTAGAAGTCAAATGGTCTCTAATTAGTAGCAATAATAGTAAATAGTTATATTTTAACATTTTATTAAACCTACTTCAGATAGTAGGTGTTGATTATGATTACAGTTAATAAGTTGAACGCACACATTGATCTATTCAAAGCTCTATTGTAATAATGACGAAAAATAAGTAATTATAAGGAACAAACCATTAAGATAATCGTAAAATGAAAACATATTTGATTCGCAGATACATCACGTTCTCGTCAGAGGCACGTTTGCAATTTGAAATTGAGTCATTCAAACACGGAATTGGGCTAATTAAAGTTTGTCAACTTCCCCATTTTGGGCATAATATCTTAATTTTAATGGTTGACGTTTAAATTGGATTAAATGGCTTTGCAATTTTATTGTCGTAGGTTACAGTTGCATCACTGTTACACAATCTTCGGAACTCAGAAAAGTATAATATTTCAGGCTTTTAAAATGTTATAAAAGTTATACTTTAGAGAGGGGAACAAATACTATAATACTATAGATTTGTCAGGATGTCAGCATGGGATGCCCCCAAAGTGGATAAGCAAAACAAAATAATGAGAACCGCTTTCAACCGGCGACGCGTGTCACTCAAAACCCGCCCATGCTCAGATCCAGCCTGATCAAACCCATTATCTAGCCAAATTGCTGTCCGGCGGGGGCAGCATCATCATTATCATCTCGTTGACCCGCCATTGTTATCCCGCTGGCTTCGTACTCATATAAACAAGTGCACTTTATGTTTACTTGGCTGTTTTTAATACACATCAATCCGAATCCGCGATTGTGTGGGTTGAGGTGAGAGATACGATTCCTATCATATATATATTCTATAGGAATATTCTGTAGCTGTGTCTGTGCTGGATTTCTATTGTTCATGAGCCCGGCTTCGTATATAAGGTGATCAATCTCGTTGTCTAAAATTCAGTTCACTTCTAACGCGATTCGAAGCCGGTTTTTATTCCATTTGTGATTTCGTGGAAATTTCGTTTGTTATTCAAAATGCGTTTCGCTCTGTTTGCTTTTCTAGGTAAATACCCTTTAACGGTTTAGCACCCATATAAAGTACAAAAGGAAAAAGTATAGGGTTCGAAATTAAAAACAGTTAACGAGAGCTACTTAGAAAAAGTACAAATCCAGTTTAAAGATTTTACACTAAATCAAAATAATTTTCGTATTTACAAAAATTATTCTGTATACAAAAATACATTGCTCATCAGATATCCATTAAGACAAACAGCAAAATTAATGATCATACAGAATAATTTTAATTACTATAAATTCATTTAATTGCTTAAAAAATAAAAGGTTGTAATTTTCTTAGTCCTTTCATAAAAGTCGAAGTGAGCACTGTTTAAGTTCATTTTAAAGGGCAATTGAGAATACAATTAGGGTGTTCAATTGCGTTGCAAACTTTGTAAAGTGTAAAAGTGTTCCAACAACAATTTCTATACAAAATAGTTTTAAAGGCCTACCTTTGAAAATTTTTTTGTATAGATATTGTTGTTGGAACTGCCTTACATTTTTACACTTTACAACGTTTGCAACGTAATTGAACACCCTAAATATTTGGTTTAAAAGTGATCACAGTCAGCTGATATATTCACAATATTCAATAACCTAATTCAGCTCTGTGCCTGTTGGCATTCGTCGTGGCCACTCCGGCCAAGGACACCAAGAAGCCGGCAACCAACAGTTGCCAGCGAAACTGCGGCGAGGTCTACGAACCCGTTTGCGCCAAGGCCAAGAACAGCAGCAAGGAGCGGCTCATCACCTTCGGCAGCCCGTGCGTCATGTCCAACTACAACTGCCAGCACGCCGACGATCGTAAGGCATCTATATCTCTCTAATATAGAAAGTAATCCCATTCAATCCTTCCATTCACAGCATTCGAGCAGAAGTCCAAGGGCGAGTGCGGTGGCGGAGTGAGCGTGCGTCTGTCCTAAGCACCAAAAGCAGTCCAATATCAACTCTTATCTACAATTGAACATCTTTCACTAATGGTGCAATAAAATATTCATATACTTTTTATTCCAACGGGAACGTTTTATTTCTCTTCGAGGCAAGCTTACATCATTTTGCATAACAGAACAGAAAATTTAATAATTAGCTCACGGGATTGCGCGGAATTCCCCTTTAAAATACATACAAGATCAGTTCCAGCTATCCGTCAGTATCAATGAAAGTCATATCCTATAACCCTATTATTCTGCAGTTATCAGCAGTCACGCGGCCAATCTGTAAAAGAAATCAAAGCGTTAATCAGTTGGCACGAGCGGTTCAAGTGCAGCAGAAAGGGGTTACGATTAAATCTATATAGATAGACTAAGTTCATCTTAACCGCTCTCCACTGTACTCACACCAATTGACTCACCACTCACAGAGCTCTAGCGAATTATCGCATACTACGACCTAATGCCAAGTATCTATATAGTATATATGGTATTGTATTGTATTGTAGAGTACTTATAGTTGTTTTTTCTTTAGTAGTTGTTCAGAGATACGCTCCACTACATTCACAGATTCCGTTGCGCCCCCTAGACGGCCTCCTTCTTCTGCTGCTTGACCTTGTAGTCGGCCAAAGCGGCCTTGATGGCATCCTCGGCCAGCATGGAGCAGTGCAGCTTGACGGGCGGCAGGCGCAGCTCCTTGGCGATGTCCGTGTTCTTCAGCTTGCCGGCCTCGTCGATGGACTTTCCCTTCACCCACTCGGTGGCCAGGGAACTGCTGGCGATGGCCGAGCCGCAGCCGAAGGTCTTGAACTTGGCATCCACAATCTTGCCGTTCTCGTCCACCTTGATCTGCAGCTTCATCACATCGCCGCAGGCGGGGGCTCCAACCAATCCAGTGCCCACTGTGACGTCCTTCTTGTCCAGCGATCCCACGTTGCGCGGGTTTTCGTAGTGTTCAACGACCTGTGGAGGGAAATCGGTTAGTCACAGGGGGTTTATGCCATTGTCCTTATCAATTTGCGTGCCGCCTAAAACGCTGTTTATCAAAACGACAACAAAGTCGTCGCTTATCTACATTATATAGCTTCTAGATATTACGAAAGAGAACTTTCGGGGGGGTGTTTAAACATACATTTTCGTGATATAATGCCACCGGCACACTCTGCACACGCTTCAGCTGGGAACGCAGCAACCGGGAGGAGTTTCGCAGCAGGGACATCTTGAAATTAACTAGCAGTTGTCACTCAAATAAATCAATAAATAGACCAATTGTTGTGAAATTCGAAGAGAACGGAAAAAAACACGGCCAACTGCGTGTTACAAACAGCTGTTGGTTAGAGAGACCGTACTGGGGTAGCTGGGGAAAGGCAGCGAGTATCGGTATCGATAGGTTTATAAATATTTATTACTATCATTTATGGCCCTTCTTTTCAAAATTAAATATTTAAAATAGTTAATTATTTAGCATTGAAATAAAAAACAAGAGCTTACATAAATAAGTAAAGAATGAAATTAAATTTTGCTTGACACTTCAAGTTGGCAACGCCTTAGATTAGTAGGACCGTTTAGTCGGTATTTCCTTGACTCACACCCACGGTCGCACCCTAATCACCAAGTTAAATATTGTCCACTATTTCTCTGCCAACTTCCCATATTTTCACAGCAGCAGACTATGAGTTTCTGAAACGAATCCCCCAGGTCGATAATATCCACATCCAGTCATGACCTCACGCAAGCGAAGTGGCAGCGGCTCCACCAAGAGGCCCAAGGAGAAGGTTTGTGGGGAACTCCGCCCCTTGGTGATTCGTGATTTGCATGGCTAATTGGATTCCCGATTCCCCTGCAGGTGGTCTACATCTACGAGCTGCTGTGCCGCGGCGAGGATCCCAGCAGCGAGAGTCCCGAGTTCTGGAACGAGTTCTTCCTGCTGCAGCCGAATTTCGAGGCCCTGGAGAATGAGATCGGGAAGCTGAACAACGAGCAGCTGCAGCTGGTCAAACCGAATCTGAACACCCTCTTCCAGAGGTGCATCGAAATGCTGGACACGGGTAGACCTTTTAGAACTTGACATTCATTCCACAACCCATTTATATTCCTTGAAAACCCCCCCAGAAGATCATCCCAAGCGCCTGTGCAACAGCCTGCAAACGCTGTGCTCTTTGTTCTATGGCATCTTCAAGAAGTCCAACGCGGATCCCACGTTCAACATCCTCAACGAGATCTTTGGCCACGAGAAGATGGACGAGTGGCTGAAGCTACTCATGCAGTACTGCAATCGCATCCTGCTGGGCGATGTGCCCGAGAATGCCCGCTTCATGTGCCTCAAACTGCTGCAGGTTCTGGTCACGGGCACCGACAATGTCAACCAGAACGCCCTCTTCGAGCACCTGATGATGCACAGCATGTTCGACGCCTTCGTCCGCCTGCTGAGCGATCCCACGTTCCGCACCCAGCACGGCCACGATATCGTCATTCTGCTCACAATCCTGGTCAACTATCGCAAGCACGAGGCCACCAATCCCTACGTGGTGCAGCTCTCCATACTCGCCGATGAGCTGGCCCTGAATGGGTGAGTAAATCGGGCACCTATTCAAAACTAAGTAAACACCAGCTGCTGGCTGACGTCACCAAATAGATAATAGATAGTTTGCCACGCGCTCCTATAACTTATTTTATCTTCATTCCAGCTACGGCCAAATGATATCGCAGTCGCTGATTGACTTCTGCCGCCAGTACATCCAGAGCCTCAACAATGTGCAATCCTCCTCCTGGTTCTCGTCGCTGTCGAATATTGTGGGCAACATGTTTGTGTCGGATGAGGGATGCGAAAGGGTGCAGCAGATAAAGGCCAATAATGGCCTGCTACTGGCCCTCTATGAGGCAGTGCACCTGAACCGCAACTTCATCACCACCCTGGCTCACACGCAGGCGGAATCCAGTGCACCGCCGTCGCCCAGCAACACGCTGAGTTTGGCGCAACCCGTGCCGGATTTATCCAATGCACCCATCATCGATATTACCCAGTATCCCACCAATCTCCTGGTGGCCGTCTTTCAGTACTGCTCCATTGTGATGCAGGACAACAAGAACGAGTCGAGCATTGCCAATCTGAAGCTGTGCTTCCTCATCCTCACCTGCATTTCGGAGGATCAGTACGCCAACTCGATGATGCACGACAGCAACCTGACCTTCAAGGTGATGCTGCATCGGGCGCAGATGCGTCATCGCAAGCTGAACGTGGATCGGGTGGGCAAATCGCAGCCGCTGGCTGCCACTCTACTGGATCTCCTGGTGGAGTTTATTGTCTCGCACCTGATGAAGAAGTTTCCCATGGAGTTGTATTTGCTTTGCATTGGCGTCATCCATCGAATCCTGTGCTACCAGAAGAGATGTCGAGTACGCCTTAATTATCCGTGGAAGGAGCTCTGGTCGGCACTGATTGGCCTGCTGCGGTTCCTGGTCAACCAGGAGCAGACGCTGGTCAAGAAGTGCAACATATTCCACTTGTCGCTGCAGGTAGTGAACATATTTAATCTGTTCATCACGTACGGCGATACTTTCCTGGCCACCACAAATAGCTATGATGAGCTCTACTACGAGCTGAACCGCGAGGAGAAGGTATTTACAGAAATACATGCTATGGGTAAGGGCTTGAAGATCTTGAAAACTTGTTATAAAAATTAATTCAAACTCTTAACAGTTCTTCGCTACACAACGATGCCGGAGTGCGAGTACAAGGACGATGTAATCAAACTGTTGAACGCCCTGGTCAATATCCTGGCCATTGTGAAGCACTTCCAGAACAAGATCAAGGAATGGCTGGCAGAACAGGGCCTCTCTACGCCCACGGAGGAGCAAATACTCGATGTGGTGCGCAAGAACTACGACCTCACGCTGAAACTTCAAGACTCCCTGGATCAGTACGAGCGATATGCGGAAACGCCGCTCCACACCAACTTCTTTAAGCTTATGGTGCGCGATGTTGTCAACGATACGCGCAAGCACATCTACGGATATGTGAAGGAGGCCGTATCCGTCATCCCCGACCAGGAGGTACTCCTTACCACCTCCATCACCTCCGCTTCGGCGGCAACGGCCCCTGTGGCAGCTGCAACACCAGTGACAGAAGCAAAAGCCGCGCCTGCCACGTAGAAAATGGACCTCGACAGACTATCAGACTGTTTAATTGTTTCTTTTGCTTAGTTTTGTAATTATATTTTAAATAATCAAATCTCTAGAAGCGTAAACTCGATGTAATCGGTAAGATTTAAAGTACTTTGCGAGTCTTTGTTAGCTTTCGTTGTGAAGCAGTGCACTTAAAGCAAATACATATATTCTGTGCAAGTTTTTTACATACGTATACAAAATATATTGCGTGTATATAAAATAATGGTACTGTTGAATTATGATTTCGGTTAAAATACTGTACTTGATACATTCTTCTGTATACCATATTTTTTATCAGTTTTCTTTGGTACTTGTCCACACATTGCACATACATTAGTATATATTTAAAAAGGATCCGAATGACCTGCATAGGACGTAAAAAATCAACATATGCGAACCACTTTATGAGTATCCCGTTGAGGGAGGTAAGAGGTTTAGGATGTTCAGGTACCTACATTCATATAAGTATAGGAACGGTTTAAAAAAGGTCCTCAGTCTTCCCGAAGGTTTGGCAGTGGTTAAACGAAAGTAAATGTATCCTATTTTTTAAGTGAAAAATGGAAACCGTAATAACTTGTGATTTGTGCTTCAAGAACATTAAATTCGTGGAATTCGACACCCATTACGAAGGTTGTGTAAGCCATAACAATGCTTTTGAGATTATTATGGGAACATCCCAGGATCATAATCAGGCGGGCGATTCTGATGATACGACATGCGATTGCGATGAAATGCCTCTTTTGGAAATGGAGATGTGGCATTTAAAAACTGAAAAACACAGAGCATCCGTTGTTACTTATATAAAACAAAATAAATATATTGTACCAATTTCAATGGAGTCACATTTTCCCATAAAATCGTATCGAGTTTTCCCTAAAAAGAGAGAGATTGATATTCGCAAATTGATCCATCAATGCGAAGATGTTATGCTTAAAATTTTGCTTTACTGCCTGGGCGAATACAGAAGCATAAAGTTCTTTTTGAAGTTATGCAGAGTATATGTTAAGGATGGCAAAGGTGCTGAAAAATTGGAAACAAAGTATTTTGCTACACAATATGAGGCGGCATACGAAACCGATTCTCTCGTAAAACATTTTGCCGGTGCGTTGGACTACTTAGTTTCTTCAAACATTGAGTTCAAATATTCCAATACCTCCCAGGATTTGTCAATAAAAAGATTTGACTACTTTGAAATCACAGCAATAAAATTGGAACATACACCTGCAGCCGGGTTCATTCCAGCCCCTCCAAACATAAAAAATAGAAACGCAATAATAAATGTAACAAACAATGATGATTTCTGTTTCAAATGGAGTATTTTGGCATACATTGGATATATGAAATTTCAAAATACAACTTTTGAAAAGGGTTTGACAAAAAAACAAAGACGAACAAATTTAACCTTTCCTTCAAATTATATGATTCCGGATATTTCCCAGGATATAATTGTTTACGAAGGGTTTACACTCGATTTTTCCGAAATAGAGTTTCCAATAAACATAGATGGCATTAGACGGTTTGAAAGAAATAATGCGGACTTTAGCATTAATATTTATGAAGTTGATGATAATGGAAAGAACGTGATTGGGCCGACAATACGAACGAAGGAAATAAGATCCCGTCATATAAACTTGTTGGCATTAAATAACGAGAGTGAGCAAGTAATGCATTACGCATACATTACAAGCATGTCAAAACTATGTCACTCGCAATTTTCGAAATCAAATGTTTCTGCAATTTATTGTGAAAATTGTTTGCTGTTCTATCCTAAGAAAAGCAATAAGGTTCATGATTGTGGAAACGTAACTGAGGTTATATACCCCATGCCAGAATCCCAGCTATTTTTTAATTCCTTTTCAAAAAGCACCCCTCCGCCAGTTGTTGTTTATGCGGATATAGAGTCTTCCTTGGAATCGAAATCACCGGCAGCATGGGCTGCCTCTTTCTATGTTGTCCACCAATATAAACCAGATTTAAATAAAATGTACACATTTGATGGTAAATATTAACATAAAGGTAAAAACTATAATGTTTAGTAATCATATTTTTACAGGTCCACATTGCATAAAGAATTTCTGCGAAACATTAAAAGCTAAACTACGCGGCCTTTATTACAAATACTGGAAATATCCAAAGGAAAAATATTATCCGTTTGACAAATGTACGGAGGAGTCTGGAAATTGTTTTATCTGCAGAGAGGAAATCGGTACATCCTTCCCTGCTAAGTTTTACCTTCAATTTAGGGGAGATTATATAGGCCGTGTCCATGAGGCCTGCAAATCCAAGTACAAACTTCTGTATCCTTTTTTCCCAGTAGTTTTTAATCATTTAACGAGATTTGATATTAACTTATTATTAAGTGAGTTGGGAAGAGATGTAAAACTCATTCCTGGCAACCAAGAGTTGTATACGATGATCATTCAGCATTATGTGATCAACGCATTCGATCGGTTTCAAATTAAATTTCTAGATTCAAATAATTTCCTTCGTTATGACTTAAAAAAAGTTTTTAGTTACATTGACAGGGGAAAATTAATAAATCTGAGGGAGCAATATTCAGATCTTCAATTTGAGACAATGTGTCAGAGAAGGGTATTCCCCCAACACTATTTAGAAAGTATTGAACAACTCAACGAACCACAAATACCTCAAAAAGGATTCTTTTTGGATTCCCAAAATAATAAAGAAGATTATACACATGCTCATCAGGTATGGGACATCTTTGATTGCCAAAGTATTGGAGAATACTTAAAAGTATATTTGGAAAGGGATGTCATGATTTTGGCCGATGTATTTAATTACTTTAGGCGCCTTTGTATGAATGCATACAGCTTAGACCCACTTAATTATCCAACGAGTCCATCAATGTCATGGGATGCTATGTTATATATCACCGAGGTAAAATTAGATTTAATTAGTGATCCCGACATGCATCATTTTCTTAAATCAGCAGTGCGAGGGGGACTTGTTCAATGCAACCAAGAGACTGCGAAGGCAAATAATAAATTCATGGATAATTTCGATCCTAGAAAACCCACTACTTATTTGGCCAGCATTGAGGCAAATAATTTAAGTGACTGGGCGATGAGTCAGCCACTTCCATTTTCCAACTTTACTTTTTTAAGTGATGAAGAAATTAATATGTTCGAGATAAAACAAACATCTTCAGATGCCGATGTAGGATATATTTTAGAAGTAGACCTGGAGTATCCAAATCATCTTCATAAGATCCATTCTGGTATGCCTTTCTGCCCTGAAAATCAAATTCTTCCAGGAGGAGTTCATCATAAACTTACAGCTGATTTCAGTGACAAAAAAAATTATATTATTCACTTGCAACACCTGCAATTATGCTTACAAAACAGACTTGTCATAACGAAGATACACCGAGTAATGTCTTTTAATCAATCTCGCTGGCTAAAACCTTATATTGATTTAAATAGAGAAAAAGTTGAACTTTCAAAAAACGAATTTGAAAGGCAGTTCTTTAAGTCAATGAATAGTTTCATTGTCGGCAAATCATTGGAAAATGTAGAAAATTATTGTGATATTGCATTATTGACACATTATCAGTCCAAACAGAATTCTCCAGGATTTAGACAACGAGTTGCTAGAAATAATTTTCGAGGCATTGAGATATTCCCGAATAATTTAGCTGCAATTTACTCAGCAAAGCCTCAAATTACCAATGATAAACCATTGTATATTGGAGTCACCGTTTTAGAATTGTCGAAATGGTTTATGTATGAACATTATTATAATTTTCTTTCTGTTAAGAGTCCTTCCTCCAAAATAATATTTTTAAGTAATAACTCAATTGTTGTATTATTAAGAGAAAATTTTTATAAATTAATGGAAGAAAATCCACTGCGCTTTGATATGAATAATTATTATTTAAATGGGCATAATGATAATATAGATTTAATGCAAGACAAAAATGGCGGACAAGTAATGAAAGAATTTAAAGAAAAATACTTAGGTTAAGGAAGTAATATTACAGTATAGTTTTTAATTCATTATTAATTAGTTTCAAAATAATAAACAATTAAAAACATGTTACCACCTGAAATTAAGAATTTTCAATACTACCTTTATAAGGCCAATAAATGATTTGAACAATGTGATTATTATTGTTGCTTCTTTATTTATTCCCAAACTTTCCACGTGTGTATATTGTTTAATACAAAAATGCGTATAAATATTTGTATAGTATGCTTTTCTTTCTGGTTATACAGGCGCGTGTATAGGCTCTAGGATATCGCTACGATTTATAAATGTTTATGGTATATATAATAACTGTTGCATGCAATACTTGCACGCAATTAACAATTTGAATGCAATTGAAATGGATCATGGGTCGAAACAATATGCGAATATCTAATAAAATGTCGAATATATCATTTAAAATGCATTAAAATTAGGTATGTAAATAGATAAAATACATAGTAATTGGTTGCTTTAAAATATACAAAATAATTTGTTTATGAAACTAAATTCTAGTCGCTTTATACAAATATCCTTTGCATTCGATTGATTAATTTCTAGCTCGACATTGTGGTTCAAAGGCAGAGCCAAACGATCACTCAAAGGCACAATTAACAGACAATATTGAATTAAATTAATTATATTATAAGCAATGCCTATCTCTACCTCTACTCTGAGCTCATTTCGTTTGCCCTGGAATTGCGGCCTTAAGAATATCTATATTTTTAGATGGTATTATGGATCTATTTACAATTGCGTATTTCGTTCGGATGAATGGTAGTGCAGTGTAGTGTGAATCTTGGGGATTAGAAGTGATCCACCTTGACGGAGACCGTGTGGGCGGCGGCATTGCTGGGCAGGTCGATGTTGTCCCACTCGGTGTGCAGGTTCTTCTCGCTGTCGGTCGCCTTGAGGGCCAGTCCCAGTGACGCAGTTCGTCCGGCGCAGTGCGGTATGTTGAGTGTAACCGGCACGAGGAACTCAAGGCCCTGCGGCCCGCACATCACCAGCGGTGACAGCATTGTCTCACCTAAGAAGGCAAAATAATGCGATTAATTTAAAGAAATTTATGGGAGTTTTTCCAGGGACCGTAAATAATCGTTTTTTGAGATTATTACTTTAAAAAGCCTACTGAGATTTGTACAAGTTTTAATGCACTTTATATGCACTTTATTGACATGAACAAATAACAGTTAATTTGCTTTTCAGATTTGTTGACAATATTAAAAAGAACGTTATTTTTGACGTTTAAAACAAGCTATCACAGTAGTCTTTTTAAAATAAAAATCTGAAATAACGATTATTTACGGTCCCTGGTTTTTTCTTTATAAATGCAATTAGAGTTGTGTTTAATAGTGTAAAAGTGGTAAGTGTAAGTGGGCACAGGCATAGAGATCATTCGATTGGAAATAAGAAACTATAGAGAATTTCGGTAGGTTAAAATAAATAATTTCAGGTAAAAGGTAAGGAAAGTGTACAGAAAATATAGATGAAGGTTTTAAAAAAAATGTAGATGGAATTACATGCAAAAAGCCACAGCTACATGTTAGTATAACATTAAAACTACAACTAATGATTAAACTACAGCAAATAACCAGCCACCAACTATATAATAAATAGATTAAAAACAGAAAATAAACTAAATAATGCTGTAACAAAAAACAAAGTCAAAGACAGGGGTCATGTGTTCTTTTTTGGTTTTTAAAGGTTTGTGGTAGTGGCGGTGGTTTTTGGTGGATGGATACAATACGGAGTAGAGTGTGTTTAGGGGGACCAACCATTTTCCATGTCCAACGGAGGACCGCCGACGGCCTGTCCCATCCGGGGATCGCTCACGGTGAAGTAGATCTCCTGCCGAACTCCCGATGGAATGGCGCCGGGTGGGATTTGCAGGGAGACGTGCCAGAGTTTATCGGCCAGAGTGCCGCCGTTGGAGTCAAAGAATCCTCGCGAGGTGCTGGGCTCACGGGGCAACGCGGGAAAGGGTCCGGGTCCCGAAGGAGGAGTAGCAGCTGCGTTATTCACTGGCCCCGCGATGGGCAGTGACATGCTGCTGCTAAACGGCGTACTGGTGGCATTCGGAGGACCCACCGGCAGGCTGGCCTGCGATGTGTACTGCGTCTCGATGGAGGTGCAACTGTCGCCGATGGGCGAACTCGGCGGCGGAGCCGTTCGCTTCAGGATGTTGGAGATGTGGAAGGGAGCTCGGCCGGATCGAGGAGTCGGCGGTTGGACAGGCGCCGGCGGAGCTGCCAGCGGGGTAACCTGATCTTGTGCCTCGAAAACATCATCCGACTCGTTTTGAGTCTCACTGGCCAGCATTCCCTCGTTGTGCTGATTGTTCTCAATGGCCGTGGGCTGCTCCGTCTGGTCGGCAGAGCTCTCCTCCTCTTGATCATCATCCTCATCCACTTCATTCTGAACCAGAGGAGCCCTTGCCGGATTTTCTATCACCGTATCCGAAGATTTCTGTAAATCCGAACGACTTAGAGTTGAATCCTCTACCTGATCCTCCGGCTGAGCATTAATCTCCACTTGAATCTGCTCCGATTTGCCCTCCTTTTCCTTCTTCTCATCCGTTTCATTCTCACGCGACTGCAGGATGCTCTCTTCGCGGGTCTCATAGATGGGCGCCGGTCGGCCAGTGTCCCTCTTGGACACATAGATAGGCTCCGCCATGCTGTCCAGGGCCTCCCGCCTCGTCTGATAGATCTGTTCCCTCAGCTGGGCCTTCGCCTCCCGGCGACTCTGGTATATCGCCTCCGGATTGGAGGCCTCCGACTGGCTGCTGCTGCTCTGCGGGCTAAACTCCCGCTCCATGTCCCGCTTGCCCTGGCTAATCCTCTCCTGCATTTCGCGCTTCGACTGGTACAGATGGTTCCGCTGCATCTCCCGCTGCATTTCGCGACGTGACTGATAGAGCGGCTCCTCCTCGGTCTGCTCATTGGCGGCGCCAGGATAGAATCTCCGGCGGGTCATCACCTCGGAATTGGGTGCCCTCCGCTGATCGGGCAGCATGTAGGCTCCATTGCGCGTCTGATAGATCTCCTGGGGATCCTGCTCGTAGCCGGGACTACTACTGATCATGGGTCTCCTTCCGGGATATCCTCCTCGATCCGCTGTCGTGGTGCTGTGACGCCTCACGATTCTCCTACCATTCCTGCCGCCAGAGGCCGCTGCTGCCGCCGCCGCTTCTGCCTGCCTCCTCTCGAGATCGATGCAAGCGCGATTCGCATAGAGATCATACTGGTCATAGCCGTAGCCATTGTCCTGGTGATGCGGCGGCATCCGAGGAGCTGTGTTGGCAATGTTCCCATAGATATCCTCGCTCTCCAGGTTCTGGTAGGTGCTATTCATCATCTCCTGCTGCTGCTGCGCATAGTGACCATTACCCCGTTGATAGTAAGGATCCTGCGGATGAGGTGGATGACCATGGCCATGGGAACGCTCCTCAAAGCCAGCCGGATAGGTGGGATACTCATCCGGATAGTAGGGTCTCTGAACGCCGCGCTCCAACATCGATTGCTGGCGGCGCAGACCCTTGGGCTTCCTCTCCGGCTCCACCATACTGTTCATCCTCCTCAGTGGCCTCGTGCTCTTCAGCAGGGCATTCTTGAGGGCCACCAGCGGGCTCTTGAGCACCGATTTCTTCTTCTTGTGCGGCGGCAGTGGCGGTGGAGGCGCCATCTCCATGCCATGATCATCGTAATACAGCTGCTGCTGCTGGGGAGGAGGTGGCGGATACTGCTGACGAGGCTGACTATGACCCCTTGAGGTTCCATAGTGACCATAATAATGGGGATCCTGAGCGGCTGGAGGCCGCTCGTGGGGATAACGTGGAGCCGAGCGGGATCTCTGCATGTGATGCCCTTGCGATGGATGGGCGGCAGGTGGCGGCATGTTATAGTAATCATCGTAACGCTCGTCGTACGGCTCCATCTCGCTAAAGATTTATTACGTGATTCGGAATCGGAATTTTTGTGTGTAATTAGCAAGGGGTTTTTAATGGGTTCGATCAAGGGGACTGTGTGTAGTGTGTCAAAGCTCCGATCGTGAATTGGTTTTATGAAAAAAACCCAGACAGAATTGCTTGGTTTTTTAAGTGCCACAGAATTTAAAAAATATATTTTACAGCTTAATTGGATTGTTTTTTTAAGCTTTGTAGATAAGATATTAGATGCAATTCTGTGACACCAAATTTCTGCATTCGGAAAAAATGATATTCAAGAGCCAAAAGTTTAAATGTAACCTCGCTAAAAGGTTACTCATTTAAATGCTGAGGACAAAAATATTCAACAACCCTGACTAGTTCGCCTTTTTTATTCCTGCAAAACTTTCGCTAAAGACACACAAGAAGCGCATATGTAAAATATATCCATATATTTATATTAAATACTTTGCAAATTAACCAAAACTGTAGAGAAAAATAAGTACCAATTACCAGTTGTTTACACTTTAGTTAAAAGTAGTTCGTTGTTAGTTATTATTTTGTTTGTAAATAAACAAGTTGGATTTTTCCCAAAACCGTAGTTAGATTCAAGATTAACTTTCAAGTACCCGAGAGTTCTATTGAGAGTAGTTGTATTAAAACAATCAGCGAAAAGCATGATCATAATAAGTAGTAGTACGAGTTTGAGTTTAAGAATAGAGAAATGTGGATACGAATCTGTACTGTATACTGTATAGTAAATGGCAAGTAGAAGTTAACCCGAAAAATGTTTTATTTTCGTTATTATTTTTAATGTGCGTGATGCGCTCAACATTTTACAACCATCGATTTCGGTTTTCTATTGTTTTCTTTTTTATACAAATTTTGTTAAGCTTTAATTTATGGTTTGGTTAATAATTTTGGTTATTGCAAAATACAATAATTATTTGATTTATGTAATATATGCGAGCTGTTTTCGTTGTTGTGCGTTTTTCGTGAAATTTTTGCATCGAATATTTTGTAATGACCAGCAACCGTATGAAAGTATGAATAGATTGGCATAATGATTGATTGATTGACTGATTTTTTTGCTGACTGATTGACTGAATGTTTGATAGAGTACAAAAATGGCATTTAACAAGAATATAAAACATTTTTCGTTAACACAAATGTTGAAAATTCAGGGGGGATCAAAGAGATTTCTGTATGTTTTTCGTGTGTGTGTTTTATTATTAATATTTTTTCTTTGGGAAAGAAAGATAAACTCTTGAAGGAGCAATGGATTTATCAGAGGAATGGATAACTCAGGGGCTACGGGTATTCGAAATGAACTCACCTCATGTTGTGATGGTGCCCGGCGGCAGCTCCGATTTGCGGCTTACGATAAAGTTCAAAGGCCGAGCCACGTTGCTCCCTACTTCCGGCCAAATCCAGGGCATGTCGTTCGGGGGTGTGAGGTGGAAGGTTTCCTAGGGGTAAAATAGTTGTAGGTATTACAAAGGATCTCAAGAATTTATAGTTTTTTTTTTGCAGAAAATTAAGAGGCAGTTTTAGAAAGTAAACTTGGTATTCGAAAATATCTAGTGATTTTAAAATATTAGGTATGCTATGAATTTTTGAATTATTTTTTTAAAAAGCTTAATCTTGAAAAAAAAATTTCAAGATCGATGTTAACTTGATTTTGAGAACGTTTCTTCTTTAATAGGTGAGAAGACGAATTGCAATGAATTCGTATATTAATTTTTTAAGAAAGCTTAATCCTGAAAAAAAAACGTATCGCTTTTGTCTTGATTTCAAGAACGTTTCTCTCCAATAAGTGAATGGCAATGAATTTTTTTATCATTTCTTTTTTTAAAGAAAGGTTAATCCCGAAAAAAAACGTTAGATCGTATTTGTCTTCATGGCAATAAATTCTTTTGTTATTTTTTTTAAAGAAAAAAAACTTTAGATTGCTTTTGTTTTGATTTCAAGAACGTTTCTTCTTGAATCAAAGAGATAAATTTTCAAATTCGGAACATTTGATCTTGGCTTGTTGTTTCAGTTGTCAATTTTGCTGGGTGTACCCACCTATTGGCGGTGGCATGCCGCGATGTGGTGCAATGTAGGGACCTGTGCCACTGCCTCCGTTGTAGTGGTGACTGTTGCCATTGTAGCCGTTTGCCTGCGGATACGCTTGTGGCGGTGGTGCCTGTCCGTAGTTGCCGTTGCTGCCTCCATAAGTGGGTTGCTGCTGCTGCGGTGGCGGCGGTGGTTGCATGTGTCCATTGCTGGGAGAACCCGGAGTTGCCTGCTGGCCGTAGTGATGATGCGAGGGCGTTGGCGGATAATAGAAGCCATTGGGGGAACGTGGCGAGCCGGAGTCCTGAGAAAAGGTTTTCCAAAATAAGTTAAATGATCAAGAAAATTTAGTTTAAACTTACCCCATTCTCCCAAGGAGTAGTGCCTCCGCTACCGCTGCTGCCACCACTTTGCACCGGTGGCCTATAGTTTTTGGGTTTCGGCGGTGGCACCGGCTTGAAGGGTCCACTGCCATTGCTGCTGGGCGTTCCGCTGCCGTTCATCTGGTTCTGTCCATTGGGCACATTCGGAGGAGGAACCACTCCATGTGGCGCCGTCTTCGGCAGCTTTGTGTAATCCGCTTGAGTGACCGAGTTGTTGCGACTGATTCGTGTGGTTTTGGGATTGTGGATCGGGTGATATAGTTGCGTAATGGGTGATTTTTGGGTGTGTGTGGAAGATTTGTTTATTTTTTAGGGGACAAACAGTTGATGATGGCGAGCACAAAACATAAGCAAGAAAGAGAAAATAGTTTATGTAATTATAAGGACATGTGTGGTAACAGTATGAAAAATATTCAAAGTGTATTCAAAAGGCATTCAAAAGTCTGGGTCAATCAGGTGTGAATATTTTTTATTGCACTTTGGGACTGGGGGCTCTTAATTGAGTTGTATATTTACATACATAAATGGGACGTTTAGGGAGCAATACAAATTAAAGGATTTTGCAAGAGATAATTTAAGGTAATTTTGGGAAAATAAAATAATATTTTAAAAAGAGTTTTTAATTAAAGGGATTTTTTCTAGTGCATTTTCCCCTATCAAGAATCGTAGTTTATCTATAAAAGTTCGTTTTCGATTTCGATTTCGTTGCTTAGACGAGAGTGTCGTAGGCCGAGGCACTGGACATGAGAGCAGGTGGAGGCAGAGGTGCCATCAGGGCATGCAGACGTGGTGCGGCGATGGGGCGGCGATCGAAGGCGCCGGTGGAGAGGCGGAGCAGCTGTTGCTGGGTCAGCTGAAGGCCGCAGGACATGGGAAGAGGTGGCAGCTGAAGGGGCAAGGACGAGGGCGAGGGTGAGAGCGACAACGAGGACGAAGGCGAGAGCGAGTGCATCAAATGCAAGTGCTGCAAATGGGGCGCATGGAGATGATAGCGTCTAATGGACCAGGGACACACATACAGCGATTATCATATTTTTTACATATTCATATATTCAGAAAGATACAAGAGAATATTTACGACACAGTCGACAAATGCATGCGAGTGAGTTGACAAATAACGACGGCGCAGAAGAAAGAGAAAGTAAAGAGTAGTTTGTTTATATTTTTCACAGAGCCTCGCAATATGTACAATTTCTGGGGGATATACTAAATAATACATTTCGCTTAAAAGATCATACCTGTATTTGCCGTAATCCGTTTTTGTCTCCACCAAAGGCTTGCGAGGGCTGCTTTCTAGGCCCAGATTCGAGGGACGTTGTGGAGTGCCATTGCGTGGATCTGATTTATTATAATATTATTTTATTTGTAATTCCATATAATAGTTTTAAGAACTTACCAATATTACGGGACGCGTTCATCTCATGATAATGGGGTCTGCCTGGACTGCTCTGGCGGTTCAGATCGTTGGGTCCGCCAAAACTGCGATGATCGTGGGGTGTACGTCCGTAGTCGTGCGACTGACCCACCGGAGGCAAGGGGCGACCACTGGAATAATTTTAGAAATTTTATTTATAAATTATAAATAAAAACAAGAGAAACCGCTATAGTCGCGTTGGTGTCCCGACTATCTAATACCCGTCACTCAGCTAAAGGGAGTGCGAGGAAGAAAGATATATAAACAATTTTGATTGCGTATAACTTTTTAATGAATGGTCCGATTTAAAAAATGTCTTCTACATTTTGATAGGTATAAATATACACAACAAAATTGCATTTATACTTTTCGGAAATCTTTAAATGTGTGGGCGCCAGACACTTAAACTCGTTAGTGGGCGATTGTGGGCGTTAGAGGGGGCGTGGCGCTCTGCTGAAATAAACTTGCGCTGCGCAGGAAGCCCAAGAATATGTGTGGGAAATCTCAGCCCTCTAGCTTTTGTAGTTTCCGAGATCTAAGCGTTCATATAGGCGGATAGACGGACAGACGGACATGGCTATCAAGAATATATATACTTTGAATATGAATACAATAACCCTTTTACACTACGAGTAACGGGTATAATCATATATTGCTTATTCAACCAACTCACCTTGCATTTGGCACTGATTTGAGATCGTCGGGTGCATTGGGACCCAGTCGGCCCAGGTTCTGCATGGCCATTTGTGTATTGTTGTACGAATCGTAGCTGGACACACTGTCATACGTGGACGCACCTCCTCCAGTGCCTCCTCCGCCTCCGTTGGCCTTTAGTTGGGCATTCAAGCGGGCCTGACGCTCCAAGGAGGCATGCGTTTGCTGCTGCTGGCGATCCAGGGATTCGACTGCTCCCACGGAGCCAACGAGAGCATTTCGGGTAATGTACTCCGCCTGGACGTCGTCCTGAACCACAGCCTTGCCGAACAGACGCTCCTGGGCACTGCGACCCAGGGTTCCGTTTCGCGACGACGAGCCCGAGGTGTTCAGGGGCATATCCCCCGGCTTCGACTGACGATCGATGCGAGGCGGCAGATCGGGGGCATTGATCCCGTAGAGGGATTGTGGCCTCACCGCACTCGGATCTCCTCCTGCTCCTCCGCTGCCGGGCTGCTGCGGCTGCGGTGGCACATTGGTGCCGTAGATGCTGTACTTGCTGGAGTCCATCGTCTGGCGGCGATTGGGATTCGCGGGGACACCATGGTCGTAGGGTACCTGTGGCAGGTGCAGCATTGCAAGGGTTCGTGAGTGGGTGGCGAAATAGATTAGTTAATAGGTGGTTAAGGTCAACAAAAACCAGAGAATATTATTGGAAAATATTATTTCCCATAAATAAGATTTTGTTGACCTTTTCTTATTTTAATGCATTTTATTAGGGCGCTTGTAAACTCTTTGTTTGTTTTTAGTGGAAGCGCATGCCAAGTTTATTTCTTAGTTTGAGTTTGTTTTTTATTTTCTGTTTTATGTTTGTTTTCTCGACCTCTTACCGTATATGGAGGTGGTAGTCCTTCACCAATTATGTCTCTATCCCTATCCAAGTTATCCTGATTAGTGGCAATCGATGGATCTGAGCTCGCTTTAACCAACTGCGGCAAATTGCCAAGCGACAATGATGCGGATGGGCCGGGACTCAGTTCCAAATCGGATTCGGGACTTGATGCATACGAGAGTCGGGATGTGGTCATGGGGAATAGGAAATCGTCGGAGAGGGATTCTACGGGCTGGGGTTGGGCATTTTGTGGATTTTTTTTGGCAAGAGTTAATTGCATTTTAGCGGTTGTTTCGTTGATTTTTTCGGATGTCAAATTTAGCGCGTTGAGAGCAACCAACATTTGTTTCGATAATATAAATAAAACGCAAGAACAGCAACAAGAAACGTATATGAAACATTGAAAGTCGTGATTGATTGATTGGTCGATTGATTCGATTCGAGTCGATTGATTGAACGGCGTTCGATTGCGAAGCATTTGGATACGTAATGTGTGGACGAACACAAGATATTTGGTATTTTGAATATAGTTTTTGGTTTTTAGTTTTGGACGAGGACATTTTTGATTATTTTGGTGGTGTTTTGGTTTAATATATGCATCGGGTTTTACGGGTGATTAAGCGGGGAATGACCATGATGATGTATATTTGGTTTTTGTGGTTGTTTTTTTTTGGTATGTAAATAAAAGAAACAAATGAAACGAAAAACATTTAGTTAGCAACTTTATAAAAATATTGGCAAAAATTTGTATGGCGATTTTTGCGTATATACTTAAGCCTAAATATGTATGTCAAATAGGGTTTCCATTTTGGATATATGGAGGGTGAGAGTTGGAGTGGAGAAACTGTCATTCGCTGGGGGTTAAAAAGTGGAAATGTTTCGGAGTGTAAGAAATGCAAAGATTATACTTTCTTCTCCCCGCTGGAATGACAATTTTCTTTTCTAGGGTTACATATATGATATTCATGATCTCTCTACATGCTTTTAGCTTCACAATTACACACATTTATATGTACATATCTATCGAATAGCGGTCTACACACAATATTATTGTTCTTGATCATGCTACTTGAGGAGATTCGGGCCTTATGAATAATTTAGTACAAACAACTACATGCGATTTAGGGTAGGGTGGATAGAGAAGATTCAGTTGAAGAGTGCTGTGTCCCAACGCGAATGATAGATCTTCATTCTCTGGACCCCTTTCAACTAAATTAACACCGATTCTCATGCAATGCATTCGTTACTTTGGCCAACATTGTTGTTGGAATCAGCATTATTAACATGGCTAATATTGTTATTATTAATGTTGCTGTTGTTGCTGCTACAGTTATTATTATTGTTGTTTAGGCTACTTGAATTATTGAGACTGGCTATCTGATTGGTGAGATTATTAAAGGCCAGCGTGAAGCTGCCCTCATCCCCAGCCAAAGTGCCATCACTGCTCTCATGACCATTGCTCAACCCATTGCCACTGCCGTTGCCCAGAAGATTGCTCAGTGATCCCGAGGAGGAGGAGTATTGGCTTCTCCCCTGACCATTGCCAATGAATCGCTGCTGTGGCTTGGCCATCGGTGCCTTTTGCTGCTGCTGCTGCTGTTCCGTCTGCAGATTACTATTCTTGTTCTTGGCCTGATTATCCGGCAGGAGATTCAGACTGGAATCGAAGAGATTCTTCTGCAGCAGCAGCTCGTGGTAGTAGTAGGGCGTGGTCCTACGCTCCACCTGGGCATTGGTTCGCAATCCATAGCGGCTGACCGGAGCAGCTGGTCCGGGTTGAAAGCCCCTCGAGTTCGAGTTGAGGAAACTCTGGCTCATGAGATTCGGCTGGGAGCTGTGGTACTGGGAATTCGACGTTGAGCCATCCATGGCCAGGATACCATCTTCTAAAGGCATTATGGGAGCAGGATCTGCGGGCGGTGCCAGGCCACTGGGCATCGAGGAAGCGGGCTTTATCAGCGGCACCATCATATAGGAGGATCTCCGATCCCGGGGCTTTTCGCCCAAACTCTGGCTGTGGGCATAGCCAACGGGCGGTGGACGTGGCGGCGGCGGGCTATTCGAATAGGGTTTACTCGGATTCTGGTTGAGATTGAGATTCTGCGAGTAGCGTGGCACTGAGGTCGATGAAATGGGGCGGCAGCAGGCCAACTTGCAGGGTTGGGCGATGTAGGGTGGGAATAACATTTCGTTGGGGGAATCGGGGAACTATGTTAATGATTTTTTTTTATTTTTACGATTTGTTCACAACAATCATGGGCATGTTTGTATATGTGTGTTTGTGTGTTTTAAAAAACGAATAAGAAAAAGTTTCGAAAGTATAAATTAGAATATTGACCATAACCATTTGTAGAAATTATATAGTTAAAAAGGTTTTAAAATTAGTTCAAGATAAATAGGTATTAATTAAGTTGGGAATTACTAGGTTGGGATATCATCGGTGTAACTAAAATTGTACTAAATTATTAACTTTAATACAACATTCGTTTTTCTGTCGTCTAAATTTCAGTTATTGATAAGGTGTGTTTCAAAATTATACGACACCAACACACTTATTTTTGGAAATTTTTTAGCGTTGTTGTTGTCTATAGAAAGCGAAACATTTAAATGCAGATCGAAAGAACAATGTATGATGTGTACGAAAAAAAATACCACGCGTCCTTCATCCTCTTTTTAAGGATTTACCGCTAATTTTTCGAAATATAGTCTATTTTTCGGCTATGTGCGATCGTTTCATAATTATACGACACCATCGATTTTTTCCGGTTCCAATGATCAAACTTGACCGAAATTTTTTTTCTGGTTAAATATAAACCAAAAGGTTCCATTTTGAGAGTAATCCAGCCCAAAGGTCCTTTCAATCTTCAACCAATACATAAATATTGAATATGTCTCTCTACACCTTAAAAAAGTAGTTTTTCGAAGTCATATCCCACAATTCGTCTTAACTTTTGTCTGGTCAATATTCTTAGCACTTTTGAATCAAATAAAAATCCTTTTCAGTTCATTACATGCACGAAACAGACCTCAAAAATCTTTTTTTAAAGGATTGCCCTTTTGGAACCAAACTGTTTTATTCCAAAAATATTTGATTTTGGGCGATACTTTCTGTCAGAATGCAAAAATTTGTTCTTCAAAACCTTAATAAACTTTCCACATTTCACGATTGGAACATTTTAAATGCGATCACCAGTCTGCGCCACTTTGAAGTTTTTTCGAAATTTTTTCATACGAATTTGAGTGTTTTCTCCATGGGATTTCATTCGGGGGGCGCAGACTGGTGATCGCATTTAAAATGTTCCAATCGTGAAATGTGGAAAGTTTATTAAGGTTTTGAAGAACAAATTTTTGCATTCTGACAGAAAGTATCGCCCAAAATCAAATATTTTTGGAATAAAACAGTTTGGTTCCAAAAGGGCAATCCTTTAAAAAAAGATTTTTGAGGTCTGTTTCGTGCATGTAATGAACTGAAAAGGATTTTTATTTGATTCAAAAGTGCTAAGAATATTGACCAGACAAAAGTTAAGACGAATTGTGGGATATGACTTCGAAAAACTACTTTTTTAAGGTGTAGAGAGACATATTCAATATTTATGTATTGGTTGAAGATTGAAAGGACCTTTGGGCTGGATTACTCTCAAAATGGAACCTTTTGGTTTATATTTAACCAGAAAAAAAATTTCGGTCAAGTTTGATCATTGGAACCGGAAAAAATCGATGGTGTCGTATAATTATGAAACGATCGCACATAGCCGAAAAATAGACTATATTTCGAAAAATTAGCGGTAAATCCTTAAAAAGAGGATGAAGGACGCGTGGTATTTTTTTTCGTACACATCATACATTGTTCTTTCGATCTGCATTTAAATGTTTCGCTTTCTATAGACAACAACAACGCTAAAAAATTTCCAAAAATAAGTGTGTTGGTGTCGTATAATTTTGAAACACACCTTAGTTAAGAGTTTGGTGTATATGCTAATTGACCTCTAAATGTGCTAAGTAATGTTTTTTGTATTACTGGGAGGAAAAATTAAAGTCAAACTGGTTTTCCAATTAAAACGCATTCTCGCAAGTTACAGAACTGAAATTCTTTTGGTAAATATATCATCGTTTTCGTGAGTTACTTTGGGTTACTTAACTAATTAGAGCTTTAGGTGTAGAGAAATTTCTAAGAGATTTTTAACTGAAGGAGCAATTTTGAATTAGGGCCGTTTTCTTGTCCGTTAGTTAAATTTAAAGTAGGGTTAAAACCTTGAAATCTTATGGGAAATCATTGTTAACCCTACTTTAAATTTAAAAAACGGACGAGTTTAAAAGGTTAATCTCCTCTTTACTTTAAATCGTGTATGGTATATCTCCTAATAGTAGATAGGCATCTAGTATCTACTATTCTATATAGTATGAAACTATAGTTTTTAATATTGTTTCAGAAACTATACTTTCCCATCACCTTTTTGGGCAGTTAAGACATCGTCAAGTTAGATATTACAAAGTTTGAATTAGACTTAGGGACTAACTACATTGGACAATACGCAGACAACAACTAGGATGGACCTAAATTGTATACAAAGAGAGATCCAAAGACTCACCTTGGACTCGGACATCCAGACGGCGCCGCTCTGCTGCAGATCGATCGAATCGCGCAACTTTCGGTACCAGGACTCCTCGTCGCTCAACGCGATCTGGGTGCTGAAGATGTGCGACCAGACGCGCTCCAGTTTCTGGCACTGCTCCAGCAGCTTCTTGGAGCTCTTGTGGGCCGCCTTGGGGAGTCCGTGGCGCAGCTGCTTAATCACGTGCTTGCTGTCCGTCTTCAGGAAGATGACCACCGGATAGAACTGGGCGTAGTTCAGCCGATCCACCGCATTGGGTGTGATATCGAGGAGGGCATGCTTTCCGCGATCCATCACATCGCGAATATTCGATAGTCGTACGATGCGGCACTTTCCACTAGTTCCCGCCGACTTGTCGTCTTCATTTTGGAGAGGAGTGGAAAACTTGTCGGGGAAATCCTTGGCCAAGCGTTCGCGGGCCAGGTCGGAAACGGGTCCAAAGAGCACCACAGGTCGCACGAAGCCAGGATGGCGCAGGACGACACGCTCGTAGGCGGGGAATTTGGAGATGCTGTCGGAGAAGACCACATCGTCCCAGTTCTCGCGGGAGAGGCTCTTCGAGCGACGATGCGTTGAGCTGTAGGTTAAGAAATAAAGGTTATTATAGGGACCCAACCCATTTATAGTACGGTTGTTAAAAAATCGATAGTGTACATTATCGATGTTTTTGGCTATCGATGGTGATCACCATCGATACTATCGATAGTATCGAAAATTAAAGAAAATAAAAAACAAATTGCAAAAAATCCAGGATAATTTTGAAAAAAAATTATTGAAAATCGATGGTGGCCACTATTTAAACAAATTCCAAAAATCCAGGATAATTATAAAAAAATTTTTCAATTCTAACTTGTACAGTGATTAAAGTGAAACCAAAATCGAATACCGTCGTTAAAATGTTTTTATACCCGTTACTCGTAGAGTAAAAGGGTATATTGTATTCGTGCAAAAGTATGTAACAGGTAGAAGGAAGCGTTTCCGACCCCATAAAGTATATATATTCTTGATCAGGATCACTAGCCGAGTCGATCTAGCCATGTCCGTCTGTCCGTCTGTCCGTCTGTCTGTCTGTCCGTCTGTCCGTATGAACGCTGAGATCTCGGAAACTATAAAAGCTAGAAGATTGACATTTTGCATGCAGATTCTAGGAGTTCCTACGCAGCGCAAGTTTGTTTCAAAAGGGTGCCACGCCCCCTCTAACGCCCACAATCGCATATATACGATTTTAAAAATTTCAATATTTTGGAAAAGTAAAAATGCAGTTTTATTGTGTTTATCAATACCTATCGAAATGTAGAAGAAATTTTTTAAATCGGACCATTCGTTAAAAAGTTACGGCGGATCAAAGTTTTTCTCCATCTCTTTCGCACTCCCTTTAGCTGAGTAACGGGTATCTGATAGTCGGGGCACCCGACTATAGCGTTCTCTCTTGTTTTTCTTCTTAAAATATACCAAAAGTTGCATGTAAAATTACAATATTTTTTTTGAGCGATAGAATCGATTGTGGGTTCAAACCATAGATGTTTCCTAAATATTAAAACCATCGATAGTATCGATTTTTTTACCAACCCTTATTTAAAGGTCCTTCAAACTCACCGTCGTCGCCTGAAGAAGTTGCCCCTCGATTCGTTGGCATTCATCTCCTTCTTGGTGGCATTAAACTGGGCCGTGGCCAGTTCCTCGGCCCGCGACTTGTTCGGTATCACGCCACGCTGCATCTCCTGGTGACCCCGACCGATCTTCAGCACCTGCCAGGAGCCCACCACACCATTGTGCAGCGTATCGATCACCCGAAAGACATCGCCCGCCTTGAAGGCCATCTCGCCCTTGGAGGGATTGTCGCAATGGAAGTGCGTCTTGATGTGGAAGGAGTCGCCGCGCTGGTTGGTCACCACCTCGTCGTACTCCTCCTTGCAGTACTGCACAATCAGATCGATGCGATCCTGCAGGCTGAGCAGGAAGAGCACGGCCTCCTCGCGCGTCACTCCGTTCATGTCCATGTCGTTGACCTTGAGGATCTTGTCGCCGGGCATCAGGCCCTGCAGCGATGCCGGTGATCCTGGCTGTACGGCAGTCACAAAGATGCCGGCCTCATTGCCGCCGGTCAAGCGGATGCCCACGCTTCCCTCCTTCTGGAAGGAAATGAATCGCGGCTCGGCGCTCTGTCGCTCCTCGTACAGTTGCCTCCGCGAGCTGTAGAAATCCTCCTGGGCCGCTCCGCCACTAGTTCCTCGCGGCGGCGGTGGACGCGGCGGCTCATCGATGCCACCGCCGGCACTTCTGCCCCTTGTCGGGGTCACCGGTCTGTCCAGCTGCTGCAGCGATACCCCATCCATTATGGGTCCCCGCGAGCGACCGCGCGGCGTGAGATTGCTCTTCTCCTCGTTCAAACCATTGCCATTCATGGTCGGCGGACCATTTGAGGTGCGCGTAGGCGGCTGGACGTAGAGATTCTGCGAGGAGTAACTGGCTCCGCCCGGCAGATAGGGATCCTCCAGGTTGTTGTTGCTGCTGCTGCATCCGGAAACCTGAGGCTGATGACTGGCGTATATATTTCCCGCCGCCGCCTGATGGCTCACCGATGAGTTGTTCAGATTCAGTTGACTAACAGCTGCTTGGTTGGTGATGTCCCGCAGGACGACCAGATTCAATCGCTCCTTGCAGCCATCGATGATCTTTTTGGCCTCCTTCAAGCTCATCGTATCGCCGCAATTGGTGTTGTGGATGCGGGTGATGATGTCGCCCTCCTGCAGACTATAACCATTGGCATTCAGCTGCTCGCGTGCCTTGGAGGAGATCTCCTTGACGAAGAGCCTGCAGCCCAGAACCACTCCGTAGTCATCCTTCTTGCCGCCCTTCGTTAGAGTCACCTTGATGGGCTGCCCACCGCTGGCATTCTGCACCAGCGAGGAGTTCAGCGAGTTGGGTTGACTGAGGCTCGTCAGCGGGGTGGGCGCACCCACCACTCCTCCACCTCCATTGGCCACCAGACCCACCGAACTGAGGCTATGCGAATGCTGATGCTGCACTGCTCCGCCGCCGGGATTAATGGGATTCAGGGGCACGCGCCGCTTGACCACCAGTTGCACCGTGTTGCCACTATCCCGCAACACCTGCACCGCCGTCGCATACTCCACGTTCTCCAGGCTGACGCCGTTCACCGATATTATCCGATCGTTGACTCTGCAAGAGAGGAAGGGGCATATAGTACTGGGTAATATGGATCTTGGTAATTGTCGGGTAGCTCGTAAACCCTGCCCTAATGGCCGAATCGTGACCAAAGTAGAGAACCTGAAGTTTCTGCTTTTATGCAGGTCATTAGAAACGACCTTGTCCAGTTTTACGCAGTCATTAGACCTGCAGCCATAATTAAGGAAAACATTTTAGGAGAGTTGCAACTTGGAAATACCCAGGAAATATATTATTTAAAGGTCACTTAAGTTTTCATATCAGCTATAAAGCACTATCATTTTGACCTAAATAAGATAATAAGAAATTAAATAAATAAGATTATCGCATACGACCCTCAAAATCAATGCCATACAGGGTATCTAAAACAGTAGCACACTGGAAATTCAAAATGTTTCGGACCATTGAGTGCAATGCGATCGGGCAGGTACAGATCAGACTTCCCCCAGAAACTCGAAGTGAAATCAGGTTAGACTTGGATTGAAGACATACGCTAATAAACAGGCAATTGTCTGAGCTCTTCAGCATGACTAGACTGGAAGTAATAGAGCCGAGAATCGAGTGTCGAGAATCGAGTGTCGAGAATCGAGAGCCAAGAATAGAGGCGTCTGCTAAGCGGCTTCCGTGGATTTCCAAAGAATATCGCATGGTCTGTTTGTACAGACCTGAACAATTACGGTCCGTTCTTGGAACGGAACACAAAAGTGGTGGAATGAAAAGTAAAAATGTAATAGTAAATAGCACATGACGAATTAACGACAAGAATGTTATACTTTTGGATACAGATACATTAAGTGTATGTTTTGCGCTCGTCGCGGCAGACAAAGTGGTTAATGATAGAAATTATATTGCATGTCTGAGGCGAAACATATCCATAATTAAGTTGTCTACGAGTGCAGAAAGAAGCGGCAGCCGAGTTTTACTTTCGGTCCGTCGATGGAACCATTGAGTCTGGTGGTCGGAGCGGCTTAACAATTAAGCCGGCCAAAAATGCGGAAAATGCGGCTTGGAGCGGTATGAGTTGGGTTGGGAAAACCAACTTATGTACTCAGAAAAAAATCTTATGTAATTTAGGTGCCTTGTAAAAATAATATAAGAAAAACTTTGCTTTAAAAAGGAAGTAAAATTATTTATATTATAAATGTATAGGTAATATAAAGAAATTGAAGGGATAATTTTTGTTAAATCGGTAACAATCCGTTTACTCAAGCATTGCTATATAAAATATATTGTCCTAAGTAAAGCCAATTTATGAAATATGCTGTATTTATTTTATAAAGAATTTAAATAAAGATTTTTTGGAAAAAGAGTTTAAAGATTTTCAGACATTATGCACGTATGTATCAGCTTTTTAATGAATCTTCTTTCTAAAATATGTTTTCCTAATTGAATCAAATTTTTCTTTGTGTATACCAGCTACTAAGCTGCATAACAGTGAAACTTTGCCCATAATGAACCCACATGCTCTCAGCCAGCTTGCAGAGACATGTGCTGGGCTGCAGCTAATTTCCACTTGTCTCCGCACACTTGGCAAACATTTTTCCAGCCTCGGCAGCGGGATTTTCCTTTTGAAATCCCCCGCGCAGACGACTCGGCTCAGGTAAGGGAAGACGTGAAAATAGTTCCCTGCATGTCTGGGCCAGGGTAAATAGTTTCTTGGGAAAAAAGATTATGACAAGTTTGTAATCACTGGGGTCTGGCCAAGGGCCTTTGCCTTTGGCCGCTCGCCGTCTATTGAAAAACGCTTCGGAATTTTTATTATCGACCAGAGAAACAGCTTCGGAGGCAGCGAGTTGAAGCTGTCAAGGCGTTGGTTTAATTATATCTTTTTTTTGGGCCCGGCTACGTGAGTTTTAGGTATTGAAGTGTGCGCATTTCGGGTTTTATTTTCAAAGGAGTGGGGATAAAAAGAGGAAAAAAGAGTTCTAAGCCCAAGATTAACGATGTCAATTGTCAGCGGCATGTGGGGAATTTATAATGCCCGTTTTGGAGGAGGGAACTACTAGTACTGCTGAGTCTGCACTTTATTTGATCAGCCTGCATGGGGGCCCATTCAGCATGTCGGACATATCCCGAACAACAATTAATTTCCTGCCAGATAATAATTCAAAATGCATTGAGACGGGCCTACTTCCTAAGGGGTCAGTTACTTCTGTTGAGTCATCTCGACAGTCGGGTGTTTGATACTTACTGCAATCGATCCTCGGCGGGGCCACCTTTCAGCACATCGCTAACTGCTATCGAGGGATCGCCGTTGGCGAAGTGCGGATTATCACGTCCACCGGAAACGGCGATGCCGAATCCATAGCCCGGCACCCGAGTCACCGCCACTGTGTGGTATTCCCAGGTGGTTCGATCACCCTGAAAAATATAAAAATTATATGTTAGAAAGTCTCAAAAATCATTACAATCATATAAAAAACTTAAGAATATAATATTATCACATTTTCTGTTATAAAACCCACTATAACATTTTGGTTTAATTCCTAGAATCTAGTTAAAAGTTCCTAATTAAAAATTTTGTGACTAAAAAATATATAATTGATATCTTAGAAAGTTTTAAAATTAATTACACTCATAAAGAAAATTTAAAAAAAATATGTAGTGCTATTATTACATTTTCTGTTATAAAACCCACTTATTCCTAAAATCTAGTTAAAAGTCTCAAATAGACAAATTTCGTGAGTGAAAACTTTTTCCTCCGCTGTCTTTTTCAATTTATTTCAATATAATTTAATTGGAATTTGTTAAGGACGGCTGCCAGGCGGAAATGCACATGTGACTTCCGTTTTTCCATTACTTTTTTTTTACATACTCGTTGTTATACGGCGACTTGTTGCCCAGGCCCTAGAACGACCCATGAACGCTCAGCCATTTGGACACGATTCAATTTTATGCACTAGAGGTTCCAGCAGAAATGCGTTTGCGTAGAAGGGGTAGTGGTTAGTTGTAGAATGAATAATAATAAAAATAATGGAGGAAACAGGAGTTGTTGGGTGTGTGTGCACCCGCTGTGACTGAATGGAAATCTGTCGACTTTTTCATTTCTGTTGTTTTTGTGACTGAGCCACCTGACACAAAGCGGAACTAAATAAAGCTGAAAACGATTTGTTTACGTTTGAATTCTTTTTGGAAATGGTATGAATGAAGTGGAATCTAAATACATAAACCTGGGGATGTAAATCATTTTGTTCGGCACAAAGGAGGTCGAGTTATAAAAGAGAAGAGATCTTTACGATGAACTAGAAATGTGAGATAAATGTATGTAAATTCACTTTTTAATGTCAGCAAAAGAAATTTCATTCACTTCTCGAATTTTCTGTTTTAATTATGAATAATGACTAAAGAGAACCTTCTCATATCATTAAAGTTTTATTACATTTTTCCCAAAGCTTTTTGCTTGTGTATTAAGATTACAAGGGAACTATATAAACTCATTAAAACTTGTTTAGCTGGGCAAAACAATTACATTTAGTTTGCGTTCAACAACTCAATTAAATTAATGATTTCTATCGGCTGCACGCATTTCCTCACCCAATTTACCACCTGCAATCACAAAATCATTTTAGTTTGCCTTCATTTACCCTCACAGCAGGTGATGGGCGGCACCCAAAGCCCAATTCGACACACTACCCCCATATGGGCAAACTCAATTGAGAGATCCAACTCAATCATTACACAAATCCAATATACAATGGAGATAAATCAATTAAAATCAAATCCCATCAAGCTCTTTCCCAATCCCGCTTGCATTCAATTCACCGTGATTCACTCGACAAAAACTCCACCGAAAACGATTCCGATTCCGAAACTGCAATCAATTTCGAATCTGTCGCTCGGCGAGCCAGCCAATCCCCTAAAAAACAAAACCAAAATTAAAGCGAAATTTTCATGCCTGTCTCAGGTGGGCGCCACAAAAAATTAAAACAAAATTTTAACAGACAGACGCAACACGACGCATCCACTTACAAAAACTCGGAATAACATTCCACGCGTGGGCTGGTATAAATAATAAACAAAATTAACTAACAAAAATACAAATTTGTGCAGTCGCGTGGGCCAGTCTAAAGTTAATAAATATTTATAAAGCCTGAAGTCTGCTGCAGGTGTATAAAACCTACTATATATATATATGAATTTGCATCAGACTGACTCCACATCTGCCCAGAAATCTTCGGATATGCTTGGCTTGCATTGAATAAAAATAAAACCGAGGGAGGCGAAAACATGAAAGAAGATTTATGAAAACGTTGCTGGATTTTTGACCGAGTTTGTGCATTTTGATGGGGGCGGTAAAATTATAATTAACTTAATTGCTAGTGAAATTAGTTGGAAATTTAATGGTGTGCAGCCAAAGGAAGGCGTGCGCTAAAGACTTTCTTTATATAGCAGATATAGCCCATAATTAATCTTGTCATATGTGCGCCGCCAAGGAAGTTTTCCCGATTCTAGTAGCATGCTAATAACCTTCATCTGCTGAAGCTCGGGCATTCGTCAGATTGTTTATCTAGTCGTTTCTGGGACCACACCCTTCGCCTAGGTCATAATTTAAGTTCCAGCAGCTTGATTTATGACCCAGTTACTACAAACTCTTAATGACTTTAATTATATGGAAACTAAGATGTTTGCCTCCGTTTTTTGTTTTTTTTTGCTTACCACCAACATGTTGTTTGGAACATAATCCGGAAACTTCATTGTGTTTGCTTTATGATTTGGTTTCGTTTGCCGCAAATAGAAATGTCTCTCAAACAATGCACTTTGAGCGAATCAAAGCAATTAATTTGATTATTCAATTGGTTTCGTTTGACATGTTTATAGAGAGTGTAATCTCACTTGCTTGCTTTGCGATATGAATGCACGTAATTTGGGAACTTAAAGCACAAACACACACATATAATTTTTAAAAACAAATGGGAATAAGCAAGGGGCAAAAAATAAATAAAATGCAAAAATCGAGGAATTTCGCGATAATAAAGTTTCGAAGCTGATGTCACTTTTAATTGTTGTTAACACACACAATTTGCCTATTCATCTGTGGAAAATCCCACAAATTGAGGTAATGATTTATAAATAAACTTTTTCTTATTTGCTGCAACTTCACGGCGTTTAGAGTTCGGTTTCGATTTCAGTATCGATCGCGATTCTTTTCGATTTTATTAAAAGTCGATTTGCATATGCTAATGGCTGACTGGTGGGCAAGAAATATCTGAACGAATCGTCATCGCAGATACTTTACACTCCCATAAAGTTTCGGTGCGAATTAGCATGTTATATGCACCAATACTACGCGGATAGCAAAAGTATCTCATAGATACACCGAATAATCTCTCTCTTTATAGAGACATTTGCATCGTGCAAAAGGTTTCTTGCCGCCAAGAGCCAAAAGCCAATGACCAGCCAACTTTGCGTTGCAAATTTGGAGCGGCGTGCAACAATCGCTTGCTTTTGTTGGATGTGGATTTGGATTTGGATGTGGATGCACCGAAAGTGAAATGTTCACAGCTGCGCTCCGCTGAGCATTACGGGTTGCATTTTTGACTTGGATTGCGGATTGCATGGGGCTACGATTTCTGTTTGCCGGTTGTTAGAAAACCCTAGCGATTCCCTGTTGCTACATGGGTTTTCTTTTAGGATTTCGAATTTATTAATATACTTCTTTTTTTTGACATCATTTATTCAGCATGAAATTTAAAATATCTTCAAGATAACACTTGATTCAGCTGGGCCAACTTATTAGCATTAACGCTTTCGTAATAAACAAACACAACAACACACACAGCTTGAAGAAGGAGGGTGCAGATAGGCAGATATATAGATAGGTATTCGTATCTCTCGGATACGTCGCGCCGTCGCAGTTGTCCGCTGGCGGCAACCGTTGACGTTGACGGCTTGAAACACGCTTCGAAACTGTTTTTACCTACGATGTGGAAGGCAAACTACAGCCAGCAGTCAGCAGTCAACGCGATCCAACGAATGAAGGCGCAGCGCAAAACAAACACGAGAATAAATACCCGCTGGTATCCGTGAGATACAAACGTATCGGTGTGTGGATGGTGTTGCTTGTTGGCATGGGTTCCACTTTTGAATTGAAAGGCCGGAAAGGCGAACACGAAAATGTAAACAAACCGAGCAAGAGAGCCAGGCAAATAGAAAATATTTGATAAAATTGTGTATGAAAGAGATTTTCGGATTGGAGTTTCGTTTCACAAAGTGCGGGTCGGGTTTTTATGGGGTTTCTGTGTGTGTGTTTTTGGGTGTGGATCGCATCTGTGGAACTAAAAACGGAGCTATCAAGAAGGGACTATGAAAGAAAATGATCCGGTTTAATGTCTGCAACTTCTGATGAGGATCAAAGGAGATGTGCCACATCAAACAAAGAGAGGAATTTCATCATGAATTGAAAGCAAATGGGGAGAAAGATGGAATATCTCTCAAGGCACAGGGAAACCATATTTATATCTTTGAATATTTTAGTAAAATTATAAATGTTTTTGTGCATTAATCATAAAGAAACCGCATCTAACACTTCCTCAATCGCTGCAATAAATCTCCATCTATTCAAAGATTTTTTCCATTTCTTTTTCGTCACTTGAGATGTGCTGAAAAGTTGAAAAGTTCAGCACTTGAGAAAGGCAACTTCAGTTCAATTAACCCCTCTCCCGTATCTGCCCATCTCCGAACCAATCCGAGATCATGTGCAGCCGGTCAACAATGGCATATTAATTCAATCAAGAGATCGCTTATTAAACGTTTAAACGTTTAAAGTGACAAACATGAGACCCCGAAGCAAAAGAGCCACGGAGATCACTCCATTACGCTCGACTACTGAAGTCGAGAGTGACACAAGAATATTCCGTGAATTAAATTCTACACATTAAAGTGCAAGCGAGGCAGAAATTGCTGCATTCATGAATTTTAAAGACAGCAAAAGCCAAGAGGCAGCTTTAAAGAGGGTTCCATATATGCAGATAAGCATTTGCACAGTGGAACTTGGTCAAGGGAAACCAAGGGAATGATTTATTAAAAAATATGTTATGGAGATACATAATGTATTTTTAAGACCTCTTGAAATATATGTAATCTTATTCTTTGGTTGATATTCTATAAAATTAATTATTTAAAATTTCTGCCTAGTTAATGTTATGGATGCTGTACTGTACGTAGTTATTCATATATGTAGATATATAGCAAAGTAATCCACCATCCAGACTGTCAGCAACTGAGACTGCAACTGACAGCAGCATCCCCCCGAATCCCCGCCTCCAGAATCGCGCATATTTATGCAAAATTAAAAGCAAATCAACAAGGCAGTACGATTTCCATTTGCAAGCTCCATCAGCATAGTTTTCCCCTTGTCCTCTGGCCGATGGCAAAAAATATGTAAACGATTCTGACGCCATTGCCAATGCCACAAAAACTGCCAAACAATAGAGCTCTAGTCTGGAATTCCTATAAAGTAGAATTTCTTCTTGTCGGCGACGGAACTTGGTGCCAAAATAGTTGGGGGAAAAACAAAAGACAGTCGTCTAACACTTGGTCATCAAAAAAGCCACTAAAACAAAGGCAAATATTGTTGGGCCACGGATATATTGAATTGCATAGATATATACAAAATACAAATAGTTGGGGTCAACCCGAAAACAATGATAAACCAATGCAGATAAATAAATCATAGAGTGCCCCAGGTCAGATCGCATCTAATAAATCGCCTTAAATCTGTTCAACACCTACCGAGATTGAAAAAAGGGTCTAACGACTAACCCATTTAGTTTTTGGGTCTCACGCAATTTATCAACGATTTAATGAATTTTTAATCTATTTCTTTTTCCCTTCGTGGGCTCTCTTGTACAGTCTATTCTTTGGTCCCAGAGAGAAAGAGATCAGGTAGGAATCTTAAATATTCCTAGGGGCATTTCAGGTACCTAAGGGGCAGAAAACATGTCGGGACACGACCCATGTGGATGGTATGTTCCTGCAACAGATTCCACTCGAAGAACCCCAGAAAAGTGGTGGCTGGCTGGCTCTTTGGGTTTTTGTGTTTTGTGCACCTCAATTGATAAACAATTGACTCTTGTGCATCACACATACAAACACGAAAATGCAATCAGCCATGACAATTTTAATTTAAGTACTCCCTTGATCCCCTCTCTCTCTATATTCTCTATATTCTTTGTTTTTTCCCCGTTTCGCAGGATAAAGTTTTGTATATACCTAAAACTTGGCAGGGCTGTTGAATTTGGCCTGCCAAAAAGTTGGCTTTTTTCCTCTATTTCCCCTTCTTCTTTTAAGTTGCATTTTATTTGTCGAAGAATCACGAAGCAAAGTAAATAAGTTTGCCAGCAAAGGATTTTTATCGAGTTTTGTTCTTGTTTAATGATACACCAACCAGTCTGTTTGTGTTTTTAGTTGGCCTGTTTGCAGTAGGGTGGCCCACCAGATGTCGGAGTATTGCTTTCATTCAGTGAAGAAATATATGTGTGTTTCAACACATGTTGGACAAATTATTGGGAACTTTTGGAATTGACTAGCGAAATTAATTTGTATATTATCAGATTGCTTTATAACGTAAATCAGTTGTCGAGCAGGTTGTCAAACACTTGTTTAGGATGTTTGTTTCTCTCTTTTTTCAAAAATCTCTGAAATTTTAATGATGCAATTAATTGTATGTTTATCGAGTTTGAATACTTAGCAGCTATAGATTTTAAATTCCACTATTTTCTTTAAAGCAAACCAAGCCAATTCCCCCATGAATCACCGTAATGTCATATTGACAATGCATGTGGGGCAGATGTGGCTCTTTTCGGGAACTGTTTCGTATGCATGTCAGAGGTCCTTGGAACGTGTTCCTCTACCCGAGTTGGCCACTTGTCTGTTGGGTGTTAAGCGACATCAAACAGGGCTTTTACCCCTTCAGCGCGTCTGTGGTTGCGCAGGATGTAGGATGCAGACTGTGATATTATTGGAGGACACCACAGGCACCGGCACAGGCACTTCCATTTTCACAACAACGACAACTGGTCGAGGTTACGTTATCCTGTCGACCACGTAGATGACATACGACTTGTCTGTGGCGATTACCCAAACGGAAGGACGAGGGAATGGCGGTAATGGCCACGTGACAAGGTGAGTGGAAGGATATGGGAGAAAGTGGGTGGCAGTGGGCGGCAGCAGGCGGAACGGGTTGAGACATGTCGAGGCCATTTTGGCCAAGAGCTTTTCAATAACAAAATTTGCATATTGCCTTTGCGCAGCCACTGGAAATAAAATTGAATATCTATGAAAGAACTAAGGTTTTCTAAAGTTTCTTTCAGAACATATTTTATTCAATACCTTTTAATGAAAATATTCTTGAAAATAAAATATTTTAATTAAAAAAAATCAAAATCAAATTCTCTATATAATTCGGTTTTTCCAGTGCATTTCAGTCAGACTAAATAAAGCGTCTGAGTGTCTGTCGTTTGTCCTTTGGGGAGCATTTAACGGGTTTTATGCCGTCGCGACGTGTTAATGTTTTGCAGTCAGCTTAAAGAGCGCCAATCGAAGGGCCCAGCGTGAAATTCAACCATATAGGCGGCAAAATCTTTATAAATATACATACATATATACATTGGATATGAAAACTTTCCAACCAAACTCAGGCCACTCTCATGGGCATTTTTTTGTTCGAAAGAATTTCTATCTGTGCCCATTTGTCGAGTGTTTTCTATTGTTTTTTATTTTTCGCTTTGTGCGTGGTACGTGCTTGAACTACAAAACTCTAGATTTCGTTTCTTATAAATAAATTAGGCACCCCACTACTTCCCCCCTTCCCTCGCCACTCCGTTGCAATTGAGTTTCCAGCAAAGTGCGTTCATGTGTTTGAGTTATGGTGCGCATGCGTGCCACTTGGAAATGGAAAATGAAAATCCCTACGGGAATGCATCTGTGCCTATAGATAGATTTTAGTTGTCTAATGGAAGTGACCTTAGGTTATATATTTGGGTCAGGAGTGCAGGAAGGATTAAATTCGGAGGGCAGGATCAACTATTATTTGGTATTACTTGAAATTCGATAGTCAAGATAAGAGGTCCATAAAGGGCAAGGTGATGATGGAGAGATGTGACGAACGATAATGGGTTCTTAAGCCAAAAAGGGAATGAAGTGATGTGTTGTCAGGGGGTTATTCATATTCAAGATCTCTTAAAGGATATAAAAACCCAAAATGAAAAAATACGGATTATAATCAACAGATAAAAACCTAAATGTTATTATTATTATAAGCCTAAATATATAAGTTGCCTAAAATATTTTCTTATGATTTCCCTTGCTCTCTTTACTTGCAAATACTTAATTGATTTCTTGAGCTGATAACATCAAATACCGATTTTAAAGAGATCACCCTACTTAGTCGATATCTTTAGCCCCACCAAATCCTTAAAGCCAAACACTGAGTCCCCTGGCCATTGTCATCCTGCGCATAAAGAGCGTTCAAGCATCCTTTCACTTGTCAGGACGTGTTATCCTCAACACACAATGCTGCTCTATGTGCCTTTCTATGGCCCAGAGCAAACACCTACTCCATTTTTTCTGTTCCTTTTTTTTTTGTATATAAACGATATGTAAACAGGAAATGGGATACAACAGGATACAGGCTACGGAATAGGTTTTCCATGACTCTTACATCTTGCTACTATCTCCTCATTCCGTATGCAAAAAGTAAACACTCTGAAAATGAGTGTGTAATTTTCCAAGGCAAACAAGGAGCGAGGGCAGGGATGTGCCTACATTGTAGACGAAGGAAACATGAAGTGCCAAAGGAACTGGAAAAATGCCGACTGACACGTCTCCGGGAACAAATCATTATGTCACATTCTAATCACTGTGTGTGCATTGCGACAGGCAAAAGTGGAGCAAAAGGTGAAGTTTCCTTGGGATCCTTTGCCATCGCAAAAAATATACATTTGAATGGTTGGGTGGAAGATGTGAAATGTGAAAGGAAAATCCAGTCAATCGAATTGAAAGGAACAAATACGAATAATCAAGGAATGCAAATATGATTGAATCTTCAATCAGCTTTGTGAAATCCTCTTTTTTATATTCTTCACTATGTATATAATGTACAGCTAAGACTTTTTTAGGTCTCTGCTATTTAAATTCCCATTATAGCACTTTTCCACTTTAACTCGCGTTATATAAATTTACATTCTGATTAATTACTCATTCTAATATAAAACAAATTCCTTCGCAATTAATATAACTGCACAAGACTTTATCTAGGTTATTAGTTGCCATTTAATTGAGTATTTATATTTATGATTTATCCAAAGCAATTTCATTTATTCTCCATTCAGCAATTAAATCGCAGATATAAGTGTTCGACTCGAAACAGAGCAAGAAAACCCACGCGAGAGGCTTGGCATTCAAAGTCTCTTTGCAAAAAAAAAGAGTGGAAAAATCCATAATAGTTAATGTTACTCGTTTGTAATGTATGCAAACTATGTGGTAACCATCAACGCGGCAAAAAAGAACAACCGCAGACGATTATCGATACCCACACAATCGATTTAAGTGCAATTTGCATGGCTGCGGTGTCACTTTGGATAAACCCCACAAAAATAATTGACATGGGTTTCGGGGTGCAGTATTTTGAATATGACAGTGCGTCACAAAATCATAAAAATTAGGAGACAATTTATTACATATTTTAAACATATTTTTTCCTTTTTTGTTGGAAATTATTCCACTGTAATTGCATATAGTGTCCACACCTTTGATGCATCAATGATTCTTTTGGCGGACCAAACTAGTCACAATTAAGTGCAATCTCATGGAATCTCGTTTCTGCCAGAGGAAGTCAACTGGAAAGTCTACGAAAAAAGTGAACCTAAATGACCCGTCGACCCAGCACCAATAGGGTTTATAATGCATGAGAGAGTTCAGATCCAGAGTCCATCCATCATGTGAGACCCATAATGAGCCCGCAGCGAATCACCAGCCGAGAGAAGCTTCTCCCTTAATTATGCTAAAATTATTCATACTCACGAATATGCCCAAAGGGCATGCAAATTGTTTTTAAAGGAACTTTTAACTCACCTGCAAAGAAAGGGAGAGAAAACAGAAGCAAAATGTTAAATAATTATATAATTACGAGAATTATAACTAATAGTATTAGAGCCTTAAAAAATTTTAAAATATAATGCATATTAATTTGTTTATTATTTCTCAAACCAAAATAAACAGATTTTCCCCTATTTTGTTTACTTATAAGCACATTGCTGAGTTTCAGGTTTTTTAATGATTCATAGGGCTCTCAAAACCATCAATCTTGGCTTTATCTTTGCATATAAATTCCGATTAAAAAGACGGTCAAAAGCGAATCAACATAAAAGGCGTACGTAGATCCGATAAAAACTTTCAATTAGCATGCGAAAAAGTAAAGTTAAAAAATAAGAGAATCGAAATTAGCAAGTTCTTTTTTGGTTCTTTGGTTTTACGCTACTTTTCGATTTCTGATGTTTTATTCAGTCGGCGATTGATTTACATATAAAATTGCTTGTTAGCATGTTTCGCCTGCTTTCTGGCTTATTCAGGTTAAATATTCGCCACGAAAGTAACTTTCACATGTAATTCTCTTAATTTGCGGAAGACAAAGACCTAAATAATCAAATTCAACTTTGACATTTAAGCGAGGCGAGTGGGAAATCTTTGACTATGAAATTAAATGAGGCGACTCTAATCGAGCCCACACTTAAGAGTCGTGTCAAATCATAAGGTGTGCATAATTCAATATTGTCTAGACGAAGTCATGGGATATTTAAAAATCTGAGTCAATTTGTTATTAGAAAAAAAAATTACATGATTTATAAAAAATCATAAATATCATAGAATATTTTATAAAAAATGAATATTATATTATTCCTTTAATTTAATATTTATTCACCATTTAAATCAGAAACCAAACTTCAGTTGAATAATTTAATATTCTGTATCATCGTTGCATTCCTTTTATGGAAATGCAATGACAGACAATACAAACAGCGAAAAAGCCAATTACTTATATCAGGCCTCGACAGCTTTCCAATTGTATAAATAAAAACAAAGCTCCCAAAAACCAACTGCCTGAAAAAAAAATAATATTTATGGTGAAAAATCAAACGAATTGGCATAAATCGAAACAAAGGAAGTTTATTGTAAAACAAAACCAAAATGGAACTGGAGAATAAAGAGCTCTTCAAGTGTCATCAAGAGGAGGTATGAATCACAAAGTGGGCTTGTGAAAAGGGAATTAATTGAATGCAAATGAGAAAAGGCTCAAGAAAACCGCAGATATTGGGCCAGGTGTGTTGGATTATGCATGGCATTTGCTGGCTATGAGGAGGGTTCTGCCTGAATTGATGTGAATAGAACGAAGTTGTGACGTCTCATGGGAGAGTTTCTCATAAATGCACAAAGAATAAAAAATTATTAAACGGGAAATCCATATTAAAAGTTCACATTGATTAAGCCTCATTTTATACTCCTAAATTTAATTTATTTTCGTATTTTTTCCCAGTGTATGCAGAATGTGTGTCTCTGCCTTAGAACTGGTTTTTCCCCCCATTATTATGAATCAATCGACAAGAATTTGCGACTGGGTGCGGTGTGTGTGCGGTTTGGGGCAGCGTGTCAAGTGAAGTTGTCGGTCTTGTATATCCACAAACTGCAGAGACACAACTACAAATTGTGTCCATTCATTTCCCAATCAATGCTGCTACTACCTCAAAGCTCAGTGTTTGTCTCTGCCTCGAAGTTTGTTTCGTAAGCCACCAAAAAAAAACAAAAACAAGTCTAGGCCACCACGAAATGCAGCTCCTAACGCATTTTACATGTTTTATTGTGCATTTTTTCGAGTCTTTAAAACTATGCAAATTTTTTGCTGAATGAACCACACATATCTCAGCCCGATGAGGTTTTGTTTTGCACCAGCCGCAGTTTGAAATCCAGTTTTATTCGCTCTATCTAGATTGTCGCTTTTGATTTCGGATTTCCATTTCCAAATGCTAATAAATCTTGGCTTTTAATAAGATCGTTTTGCGTAAATGTTGTGTGAAATGAGTTTTTGTCCTTTTTTTTTTGCCACGGCTCTGAGAAGTAGAGCAGGTGGAACTAGTTGGGTATTCGAAGGTGAAATCAGATAAGATGTCTATTAATAAACATCACGAGTTTTCACTTTCAAGGGAATTAAGTGGACCTTTTCTAAACAGGAATAATAGATTTTATTAATAGGGTTAAGGTCTTAATTATATGCAAACAAAATCGAAGCCCATACCCCCCAAAAATCCGTTGGTTTTCAATCAAATTTTCACATGAAACCCATACCCCCCATCGGAAACCGAGTTAATTAGAAAGAAATGACTCCATTAAAGTGCAGCCAACACAACAACACAAAAAGTTAATTTGAAGCTCACGTGACTAACACAAGACAGAAGCTAAATTAACAATTTTACAGCTGCAGTCGGCGGGCGGGGAAAGTGGAAAAGTGGAATAGGGTTTTCCCCGGATTGCAGGCCCAAACAATTATGCGGCTCAACATGGCAACCGACTGGGCGGAGATCCATAGACATGGATATAGATTTCCAGGGGGCTGGGTAATTGCCTGAACATGGGAAGGGCCCGTGGCCCCGGTCCCAGAAAAAGCCTTGTATGAAAATCACTCAATTGCCCGATCAATACAATGCAGTTCATGGCCTCATGACTAGATAACTTTCCAAACTCCGACTGACTGGCAGCTGCAGAATAATGGCGTTAAATTACCAATATAAATCAATGGGTTAAACATAACGAAAACCAACACCCGCATCGTTCGATCGACAAAAACAAGAAAAAGAGAAAAAAGAGATAATATTAGGGAGCGGTTCTTGGGGGGAGGGGGGATCGGTATCGAAAAGTCTCCAAAGGGCACCGGCTATCGTTTACTTAGCCACCAAAACCAGTTCAACAACTTGACTTGGATGCTGGCCAAAGACTTTTTCTTTCTTTTGAAGCGAGTTTATTTTTATCCGAGTGGAACTGGAACCCCAAGACCCGGCTCACTCAATCCTTGGAGAGTTCTCGATCTCGAGTCTTAGGGCCTCGAATCGTGTTTCTGGTTCTCTGGCTCTCTTGATTTTATTTTATTTTATTTCCAGATCGAATGCCGAGTTCGCTTTTTTTCGTTTTTTTTTTATGGTCATGTAAAACTGGTTTCCTCGCGATGTGGATGTGGTGGTAGAGATTCTTTATGGGCCTGCTATATTTGCTTTTCCAGAAATCGGTTTAAAGGATTTCACAAACCTGAGCAGCGGCGGGCATAAATTGCGGTTTAAGGTGCTTGAAAATGTCTTCATAAATATGGGATATCTGAACTTGGCAGTGGAAAAGATGATAGAAACGGACGGCTTGTTTATGAGGGGCTCAGAATCTAAGCGAACTGATCTGTCACATATATGCTTGATTTCATCTCTAAGCTATACTTATGTTTCCCAAGCCTGATCATTAGACTTCCACTTTCTATGGCATCTGCATATCAAAGATTCTCATAAATAGTCATTAGCCAGCGTCTAAACGCCATCAGTGAATGGCAATAAAAACGGTGTTGAATCCATGGAATGTGACCACGTCTAGTGGGTTATTTATAATCAATACAACAATATTTTTATTATTTTTGCAGCCATGAATTATGCATTCCATGCGCCGCTCTCAGATTGTGGCAGGTCTTGAGTTCAAAATAAAAAGTGAATGCCATACCAAGTCTAGTCTAAGCAATGTCAAGTTTTTCATGCTAACTAAGTTGATCTTCGGATGGAAAATGAAGGGGAAAATCTAAAAGACTTAACTCTTTATTAGCCGTTAACTCTTTATATATATAATAAAAATAAATGCATAAAATATTTAAATGTGCCCAAAATCGAAAAAAAATTTAAAGTTGAATGAGTTTAATTATAGTGGATTAAAGTATAAATTTATTAAATTTATAAAACACAAAAGAATTTATGTAAGCCCCGCTTTTCTTTCAACGAATTTTCCTATCGGCATTGCCCAATCTGAAATATTTAAATAGCTGTCTCCACATTCATTTTCAGAAAATGCACCAAAACCTGAATAAAAGTTTCACTTTCAAAAAATTCATTAATTTTACGACTACAAGTTTTTGGGTTGGCAATTTCTTGGCCCATGTTTATTACGCCGCAGACAAGTGAGCCAACAGGTTGAGGTCCTCGACTTACGTGGCAGTCCTCAGTCTCACTCTGCTACAGCAATTTGTGGTTTTGTTAATTATTTTATACCATAGCTTGGCATATGGAATTACACACTGCATGTTAATTAACAGTTTCCTTCGGTTACCCGTTAGTTTTTGGCTTTTCCTTCGATTTTATCAATGGCAATTCTTGTGATTGAACTATTCCGGTGAAATGGTGGGGTTTTACAGGGTTATCAAACTTTCGGCATCGGCCTAACCATCAATTTGCTCAGTTGAAACCCCTAACTTTGTTTGGTTTTTTGTTTTGTCTTTTTCATAACCTTTATGGGTGCTGTTTGTCTGTCCATAAAAAGTTTCCTCGTCGAGTTTTTTCAATGCATTTTCACTTACTGCAAACTTGGCACTTTTTTCCTCATTCAGCTTGGCTTTTTGCTGATGAGGTGAGAGTTTTCAAGCAAATAAAGAGTGTAAACAGATTTTGCTCAGCTAATGAGCGGTAAGATGGGGAGGGAAAAAGGATGGTCTTAGACCTAGTTTACGTGCGACTTTTTCCAGGTTAATTAATTGAATGGTTTTTACAGATTTTATAATTGTATCTTGTATCTTTTATAAAATACCAGAAAAAATCGTTTTTATTACAGTCTTAATTTTCATATTTTATTAATATATATATTAATATTAGCATATATACTAATAAGTTAATTCAGTAAAGTTAATCCAATATTTAAAATAAAATATTGGAATTTAAATTAAACGATTACATTTTAGTATTGCATAATGAAATACTTTTTTAGTTTTCGACGGTTTTTGGAATTTATTACACCTTTAATATTATTTTTCTCTATTTAATAAAGTTCTTCTTTAAATTTGGGTTTATTTTTGGCAGCACAAATTTGTCTGTATGCTAACAACTCCGAAAACTCTCCCAAAATTCCTTGGAATTCCGGTCTTTACCTGTTGCTGGAATGATTCATGCCGAAAGTGATTGTTCGGCAGGACGTGCTGGTTGCCCGACGCCGATCCGTTGACTATATCCATTTCGAATTTAGCAACAATTGATTAACTTGCGCGTTTCAAGGAGGTTACTGCGGTTACCGCTGGAGTCGCTATTGCCACATGTTGCACATTTCAAATCTTGTTTGCAGAAATGTAAATTCAAGATTTTCACAAAAACAGGTTTCGGGGCACTTGGCTAAAGCATTTAACTTAACTGGCCACTAGAAAAACACACGAATGACACTTGAATTACATTTTACTTTGGGGTTATTTTCGTGTAATTTTCGCTGGGGTTTCTTTTTATTTTGTACAACTTTTGTGTGTGTTTTTCTCTGGTTAATTAATTGCAGTCGCGAGACGCGCGCGTGACAAACGAAAATCGGCAAATCGGTTTGAAGGAGAAAAAAGTACAGGCGCCCCCAACGAAAACGAACAAACAGAGGGAGATGGACAAATCAAAACCAAAGCCCGAAGAAAGAGAGGGGGCGAGTACTGAAATATCGAAGAGATCGGCGCGATATATAGGATGGAAACGATTTGTCCGTTAATCGCGTCCACTCGCCAGCAAACGTTGGCCACTTTTGAAATAGACTCAAGAAAGCAAAAGCCGACCGACGTACGTGGAAAACGTTAACGTTCAGTTCGAAATATGCTCAAAAATGCCCACTCACCCATACTTCAAGCGGTGTGTGCGTGCATGTGAGCCAGGTAAGCACAGCCACACACACACCTGCATAATATACAGGTAGATGACAAAACACGTAAACTTGTTGCTGGCAACATGAGCGAAAAATGTTGCCCGGCAACTTTTCGCTGGGCCTTTTTATTGAACGCGCTTACCTCTGTGTGAGTGCAGGTGTGTAGAGTTTTGGCTCACTCGAATCGCTCGAATGTGTGGTTGTGGTTGGGCGACAAAGCTACAAAGTCGGAATAAAAATGGGCAGCACTGGCAACGGGTTTGCTTAAAAATTCAACTCCTTTCGTTAACCCTTTAACTCTTTAACCTCACCATAAGAGACATCAAAATATTATGTATATCCTTTTAAAATTATGATTTACTTGGTCATATTTAATATTTGTGTATTAATATTTTAGTATAAATCATGATATATCAAAAATTTCAAAACATTTTTATAAATTGATAGTGAAATTAAAAAAATGTTATAGTATCAAAATATCAAAGGGTTAAGCAAGGAGTAAGCCCTCTTTTCATCTCATTCTACATGTTGGTTTTTTTTTCAAGGAGTTGTGCTGTTGCTGCTCAAGTTTGCAATCAAAGATAAAAGAAAAACTTGGCAAAATTCTCCTGAAGCTTTTGTTGTTCTGGTTGCTGCTGGCATTGCAGCAGTGTGAAGTTGGTGTTTATAGGAATGTGGGTTGCTGTTGTTGTTGGCCGTGCTGCTGTGAATTTGCAATGAGCGAAATGGCCAAGGAACTTGAAAGCAGGTAAAAAAGGAGCTCAACAGATGGCTGGAGAAGTGCAATGAAAATGCAATGAGTCAGGGCGTAATTCCACATAAATATAGAATTTTTCGATTTGCAGGTAGGCTTAGGAATTCCATTATCATAAACTTTGTAGTGACTTATTTTTATGGTAAGGAATTTAAATTGATTACATAAAATAAAATAAGGGAAAAGTAGAAAATATGTGTAGAACCTTTGATTTTAAATTGGTGAGACCACTTTTAAGAGAAATAATTGTAACCATTAAAAGCAGTCAAAATTTATCAAAACCCATTATCATAGAGCCCATTTGCAATCCAAGAAATAACAAGAGAAAATTCTAAAGTGGCTGGAATGAGTGGACAAAAAGTCAAGAGCGATGCGATGACAGAGGAAAATGGGAAAACCAGAACACAAAATGTATTTCAGTCCTATAACCCAAAGAGTTTAATATTAACCTAGGTCATGTTGCAACTATATACAAATACAGCAATGACTTTACAGGTTTTTAAAATTTCAATTAACTATTTTATTAGTTCTGCCCGATAACGACTGTCTAGTTTAGTTGTTTCCTTTTTTCATTTTCCAAATTCTATTAACTTGATCGTTTTTTTGAGGCGCTGATTTTTATCTTGCGGACGGGACTTTGTTAATGACCTGGCTTATGTGAAGCAATTACCCAAAAACTTAATGCACTGCAATTACTTTATATCTTCACTTTGTTGTTTTTATTTTGTTTTGAGCAGTTAAGCACGTGCAACATTTCAAACTGTCGGCGTGTCTTTTAATTTTTTTCGTTGTCGTTTTTTATTTTTTTGACACAATTATTGTTCCGCCGAGTCTTACGAAAAAGTTGAAGTCGGGTGACCACGCCACCTGGTGGCTGCTGCTGGTCATAACAAATTAAGGGGGTTCGGGGGGAGTGCCTATTGAAGGTATGTCTACTGCATTGCAATTGGGTAATTTGATTTGTACATGAGAGTAAGCCGCTGCACTTATAAAAACTATTTTAATGCTTGAGATATTTTTATGTAAATTATCCATTAAAATCTCAAAAAAAATAAATTGTTTTACTTTAGTAAATAAATATTATTAAACCATTAAGTTTTAAATCAGGTGCAATTTATTTTTATTTTATTCCTATGCATTTTCTCAAATTTATTTGGACATTTGCGATTTTTACTATGAGGAGATTATCAATCGAATTACCCACTTGAAGAATTTTTTATTAGTTTACTGGCAGCCTATGATCCCGAATCGATATAAAATATGTTATTCTATATATTTATTTAATATTTTGTAATAAAATAAAGTAAGAGACTTCATTAAGATCCCGCTCTGTTTTTTCCCTCTTTCTTGATTGAGTTTAGTCTGTCTTGCATTTTCAATAAGCTGCAGCAATTCGTCTACAAAAATATCTTGGCACGTGACTGCCTTGGAGTACAAAATTAAAACAAAAGCTGGCGGCAAAAGAAAACCCGTAAAATGTTTTTAACAAGTTACTGGCCCAACTTTCTTCGCTTCCCCAGCGGAACCTCAGAAAAGATGGCACATCGAGGGAAGGGTGACGAAGTCGTGTGCTCTATTCGATTTACGAGCTACTGCAGCCAAAGGGGAAGTCCCCAGCAGACTTGAGCTGCATTCCAATTGTTTTTACTTTTTGTTTTCTTTGCATTTGTAAGTCACACTGAATAACATTCCCCAAACAAAATTTATTTGCCAGCATTTTGGCTTAAATTCCTTAACCCTTTCGACCCGACTGTGAAGCCAGAATTTAAAGAGATAAATTTATGCTTATTTCGTTTGGGCCTTCCACTTGCAATTTATTTCGTTTCATTCGAGTTCTAAATGGATTTATACACACGCCGGAAGTTGAGTCATGGGCGGAGGCGAACTACATTGGGTTTGGATTGACTGAGATAAATTGGGTTACAAATATTAAAATAATAACACTGTGCAGCATTTTTACTGTTTTTTAAATTTACCTCGACGGATGCTATATTTTTGGATTCCTTACGAATTCCCAAGTTAAACTGCGTTTCCCAAAAAGTTTCCCGACGCAAGGATTCTTAGCAAAAGGACCTCAAAGTTCGAAAAATGCTGAAATTGGCCAACTTTTCGGAGCTCCCAGAGGCAAACGGATTCATGGTTTGATTCGATGTTAAAGTTTTTTAAAAGATAAACCCTTTATCATTCAAACCCCTTACTTAGAATAATTTTAGAATTTGTATTAAGGGAGAAACAAATTTTAGAAAACATAGTCAAAAAACATAAAAGCATACAGCTGCGGTCAAAATAGTAGAGGTCTTGCCGTCCTGTGTTTTTAAAAGTTTGTTGTTGTAACTTTTTTTATCCAATTAGTCTAATAGTAAAACAAGAGAGAACGCTATAGTCGGGTTGTTGTCCCGACTATCTAATACCCGTCACTCAGCTAAAGGGGGTGCGAACGCTGTGTCGGGTTGGTGTCCCGACTAATAATCGTAACTCAGCTAAAGGGAGTGCGAGGGAGATAGATATATGATTTTTGATTGCGTATAACTTTTTAATGAATGGTCCGATTTGAAAAATGTCTTCTACATTTCGATAGGTATAAATATACACAACAAAATTGCATTTATACTTCTCGGAAATCTTTAAAGATGTGGGCGCAGGACCCATTTTAAAATCGTTAGTGGGCGATTGTGGGCGTTAGAGGGGGCGTGGCGCTCGGCTAAAATAAACTTGCGCTGCGTAGGAAGCCAAAGAATATGTGTGGGAAATCTCAACCTTCTAGCTTTTGTAGTTTCTGAGATCTTAGCGTTCATACAGACGGACAGACAGACAGACAGACAGACAGACAGACGGACAGACGGACAGACGGACAGACGGACATGGCTAGATCGACTCGGCTAGTGACCCTGATCAAGAATATATACACTTTATGGGGTCGGAAACGCTTCCTTCTAGCTGTTACATACTTTTGCACGAATCTAGTATACCCTTTTACTCTACGAGTAACGGGTATAATTATAATTAATACAATATTACCAGGAAAAGATCAATTACAACAACAAACTTTTAAAAACGCAAGGCGGCCACACTACTACTATTTTGACCGCAGTTGTATGTTTTTAGTTTTTTGACTATGTTTTCTGGAATTTATTTCTGCCATAAAAAAAATCCTAAAATTATTTTAAGTATGGGGTTTGAAAGATAAAGGGTGTATCTTTTAAAAAACTTTAACATCGAATCAAACCATGCATCCATTTGCCTCTGAGAGCTCCGCAAAGTTGGCCAATTTCAGCATTTTTCGAACTTTGAGGTCCTTTTGCTAAGAATCCTTGCGTCGGGAAACTTTTTGGGAAACGCAGTTTAACTTGGGAATTCGTAACGAATCCAAAAATATAGCATCCATCGAGGTAAATTTTTGATGCTGCATAGTGTAATTATTATTCTGGTTGAAATTTTTTTAAAGATTTTTATTTTTTTTTTTTTATTTCTATTTTTTGAAATTAAACTTTCAATATATGCATTGAAAATTTTATGATTAATCTTAGCCCACTGTTATGACCATGTTTAAAAGCACAATCAACGAAACCAATTTCTCAAACTCAAGTGCTCCTCAGAGTCCGAATCTGGATCCGAAACAGAAGCGTATAAATTGTGCCCCAAGCAAAAGAAGATTTAAGCCAAAAAAAAAAAAAACTATATATAAATCCACTAATGACGATAGCGAAAACGAACCAGAAAAACAAAGGGAAAAAATCAAACCGAGAAAAAGACCGAATCGTCATGGAAGCCTGAGCAGCAGCGGGTTAAAAATGCATAATGTGGTCACAAAGGAAAAGGGCCTCAAAGAGGTAAAAGGAACCGCAACAGAGCTTTGATTTTCGAGCTTTCTGAGAAATTGAAAGGCTGAAAGTGAATATCTTTTCGGGGCAGGTGTGTTTGGGGATGCCAAATTAGCAGCTACTGCCTGAACAGACCAGCTCCTCCTCCTTTGCCACTCTCTCACCTCGTTTATTTCTTCATCCCATTTCCATTAAAGCCCCCAAGCGAAATTTTGAACATCATTAATTTTAATTTTTGCGCAGACGCACCCCAGGGGCGGCAGGCTTCACTGCCTCCATTCTGGACACTGCAGACAAGCCACGAGTGATGAGTGATGATGACCTGGCGGAACGAGCCACGTCACCTCCCATACATCCACGAATGTAATTAAGGTGGCCAAATGGAAAAAAGGTGCCACAGCGACAATTGAAAGTGTTGCAACGGCCAGTTGACAAATTTCCATGTTGCCCAAGAGCAATCCAATGTGGTGATTGATTGCTTAGGTAGGAAAATTTAGTGGTGTGAAGAAATTCAAACTTTTTTATCGGAGAAAAATTTTTTCTTTACAAAAATAAGGAATTTGAAATATATTTTATTTTTGTTAAAACATAAAACGGACACATATATTTTTCTAAAAATTACAATTGTAATTAAAATAAAAACTCAGCTTAAAAACAATTCTAAGCCTCCTATTAATACCAGGCCTATTTTTCGGAGTTGTCAATTGACCGTGTGGCCTAATGGATAAGGCGTCGGACTTCGGATCCGAAGATTGCAGGTTCGAGTCCTGTCACGGTCGTTGAGAAAACTTTTTTAAACCAATAAACAAAAAACTTTTTTTATATATTTATGAAGTGAACTAAGAGAAATTTAAATAAATTTTTAAACAAAGTAAGATTTGCAAAAATAATATTATATGTTTTTTATACATTCTTTCAACTTTTTTTCTCACCTTCTTAAAGCGTCTTCGTTGCGTTGAAGAATGTGTGGATGCAGTTTCGAGCAGATTGCCGTTGGTATCCCCATCCCTTTTGCCCAGCGCCTGCAGAAGATCGTCCACATTGCGTTTATAGGGACGATCTCGATCCTTTTCGCGTTCCCTCTCCCTTTCGCCACCCCCTCCACCGCTGCCCATGCAGCTGGTAATGCTGCGATTGCCCACACTATTGCTGCGGGATCTGGATCTGGACTTCTGCTTGCCCAGCCAATAAACCTGATTTGCCAAATTTATTTCAGCCGCTGCAGCGGCCTTTCTTCTGCCCAATTGCTGTTGCTCCTGCACCTGCTGATGTTGCTGCTGATGCTGCTGCTGCTGCTGCTGCTGCTGTTCGTTGGCCAGATATTCCCCGGCTATATGCACCTTGGGTGTACTGACCAACTGCAGACCCGTGGCTCCGAATTGCTGGGGGAATTCATGCAGTTCGAGGGGGTAGCGGGGATCCATGGGCTGACCGGGCTGACGGGGATACATGTAGCCATCGCGTAGGAACATCTTGCTGGTGGTATAGACCCTGTCGTTGATCTGGTATAGGCCACTAGAGCCGGGGCCCTCGCCGCCCCCAATAATGCCATTTCGCACATAGGCCGTCGGGCGATAGCGAACCAGCGGGTTATACACATTCGATTTGGGGGGTTTCGTCTTGAAACTGCGACGTCGAGTGCTGGGCTTCATACTTATATTTACGTTTTAGTTATTGTTCGCTTGTATTTGCAAAACCACCCGACGATAACCTTTTTATTTGCTCTATAAAGTAAATCCACCCCTGTGCTGTTGGCTTGCGTGCGCACGTATCAAATGTTTTCCAGTTTAAGCGCGCTTGGCACAAGCGACCGTGTGGCCTAATGGATAAGGCGTCGGACTTCGGATCCGAAGATTGCAGGTTCGAGTCCTGTCACGGTCGACACTCAAGTAACTTTTTTTTTCTTTTTTTTATATTTTATTAAGAACGTAATGCTTTTTTTTTTATTACTTAAAATATTTTTGATATTAAAAGTAATAAATAAAAGGCATAAAAGAGAAGCTAAAGAGTTGAAATATACACTTGAGTGATTTTACACAACATCTACATGGTTGGAAGAGACGCGCCTCATCAAATGCGGACAGTTTTGGTACTAACAAGTCATTTAAAAGATTTTAAAATTATTTTTCACTAAAATATTAAATTATTTTAGACAACAAATTAAACAAAAAAATTACGCTTTAATCAAACAAGTATATTTTCGTAAACTCTTCGTTTCTTTTTATTTATTTATTTTCTGCGGCCTCCTAAAATCAGGCAATACTATTTTTTTTAATTTCAGCCTGAAAGGTAGACTTTTTGTTAGTTCACAGCGCACTAAGGTAGGCAAGAATTGTTTTTCTAGAACGCCTAAAAGCTGTCACACAAAATAATTATCCCTAAAAACCTCACGAAAAATATTGAAAATATTCGATTTTTAACGTTTTTACGCGACCAACACGTTCGGCACACTGCACGTTCGATTTTCCACTGCAATTGTTTGATTTTATTGCAACAACTTTTTCTGTTTCTCTGTTGTTTGCTGGAAGGCACGCACTGCCAATCCAATTAGCCGGGGTTCACCTTTGCAGGCGTCGCCTCTGCGCAAGGTAAATTGTTTTTCGAACCCAAAGTATTGACACAGTTTTCGAGTCACTTGTTTTGTTAGACACATTCGTCTTCCTGAACTGTCACCGAGCTGTCATACAAGTAAGGCAGTGACTAGAGAATAAAGAGGGAGCCATGCTAATCTGTCACTTCTGAGTTGGTTAATTAAAGACTGATTTGGCAAATAATTGTGGCTTAGCCGTGCTCGACCCCAATACCAGTTTACAAGCTAAAAACATTGCGAAAATTCAAAGGTACCTCGATTAGGTCAGTGAATGTCCAGAGTATTGAACTTTTGATAGCATTATTGACGCCCCTTTTTTACTAGATGGCTTGCGAATTGAGTTCAGCTTGGAAAATACATTTTCAAGGTTATTTTAAGAGGGGTTAACGAATGAATGTTTCTTTTTTATAAATAAAATCACCATTCTTGAACAGTTATTATCAGGGAACGAAAATAACTGTTATTGTAAATTTTTCATACAAAAAAATCACGCACTTAGAAGGGTCCTAAAAATTTTTTAAATACACCACAGTTTTTATTAGCCATTGTAGTTTACAAATCCGTAATGATTTTTATTTTTTGATTTTTATAATAAAACTCAAAAAATAACTGTTATTTTTTGATTTTTATGAATAACAGTTATTCCCTTGACATTTTTGAAAAAATGAAATAATTAAAAAAAACATAATACCCGTGCTTTTTATAACTTACTAAAAATTTGTTAAAAAAGGCAACCGCGCATATTTTACACCTATATTTTTGTAAAATTTTGTTTACCCACAAAATCGCCATAAATCAAGTTTGAGTTTTATTTTGATCACGACGAATAACTGTTATTTGTCAACTTTTATTATAAAACTCAAAAAATAACAGTTATTCTTTGAGTTTTACTTTACAAATCAGAAAATAACTGTTAAAGTGTGATTTTTAAAATAAAACTTATAACAGTTACGTTCCCTGGTTATTATCCAATATATATCACTTATAATATATGTATTCTGATTATTTAAAACCCAAAACCTCACTAACATATTCAGATTTTTCCCTTTCTCTTTCGTCACTTCTGGCACTCCACTTAATTTAATAGCCCTTCTCAGTTTCAATCAGCGATCTTCCTATTTTTTCCACCTTATCTCTTTTAGATTTATCTTTCTTACACTTCCGCCTACGAAAATCGGTTATTTTTGTGGGATTTTTTTCCCGTTCGAATCGCGACGAGCTTCAAAAACGAACTGAACTGAAATGAATTCATTGAATTTGAAGAGCCTATGGGACACGAGCACATTTTCCAATGGATAGCATTTCCAGCTGGAGGAGAATGCAAGAACAAAAGCTATGGCGATAAAGCTGACTGAGTGGTGGACTGAGCTGAACAGAGCCCGAGTGAAATGAGTCGAAATGAGGGGCTTAAGCCAAACAAATACACCCCCTAAAATGGCAAATTGTGGAAGGGGCAGATGTTTGGGGGCAACAACCAAACGAGAAAGCTTTAAAAATAATTAAAAACTTTGCAAATGCACCTGCAGTTAATTAAGAAACCACACCTAAGTTCTAACATTTTTTTTAAATAAAAATATAAAATAAAACATAAGATTTTTAAGGAATTTAAAGAATATAATATCCAAGCTAATGGTTTGAGAAATACTTTTCAATATTTTAAGATCATTTTGATGATCAAATGATTTTTTAACCTATTAATTCCCAGGAAATATATGCATTTTCTTTAATTAAATGTGTCTACTTACAAAGAACTCATCCTCGATGACGGGATCGGCCAGCATCTCAATGGCCTCGGTCATGGATCTGCAGGTGCGATTCGTGTTCTTCTTTTTCTTCAACTTCCTGCCCAGGGTGGCGGCATCGCTGAACCGATGGAGCAGTTTGTCCCGCTTCCGGACCGCCAGCGGACTGGTCGTCGAACTGGCGTGACACAACAGCGATCCATAGCCATTGGTGGAGGATATCGTTCCGGTATTCGCATAGAAATTCTGCGGCTGATATTGCGCCGGAGCAGTGAGTGTGCTGTTCGAGTCGATTTTCTGGATGAGATTATACTCGGATTGCGGATATTTGCTGGCCAAATGGGCTATGGAATCGGCTTTGGATGTCAGCTGCGGCTTGGGTGGCGGCGGTGGGGGTGGGTCCTTCATCAAGGCCACACGACGGGGGGCGGCACGGGGTATGGTGGCCGAATGGGGGGAGGAGGTGACGTCACCGCCATAGCTTACAGCCCGACGATTGCGATCGTTTTCCTTTTCCCTGAAAGGATAAGAATTTTATTTTTAGTATTATTATTATAAGATTGTTTTAAGCTGGTTAGAAGATTATTATCAGAGTAATATCAGATTATTATAAAATTATTATACGCTCATTATAAGCGTATTATAAGATTATTATAAGCTTCTTATAAGATTATTATAGAATTTTTATAAGATCATTATAAGATTATTATAAAAATTTTATAAAATGATTAAAAGATTTTTAAAGTATTTATTTCCTATATCTTCCCACCTATAACGCCTCCTCTGCATCGGCGGACTAAAGAAGCAGTTTGGCGACAAAGGCACAAAGTAACCCCATTGAGGATCCCGATCGGGTCCCTCATGGTACATTCCCAACTGGGGAGTCATCTCCCTCGATCGACTGGATCTGAGTATCGGCATTGAGACCCTCTGGGGACCGTAACTCCTGCTGCAGCGATATTGGTTCCGATATATATGCCGCTCCAGCGAAGAAGTTGTGGTCGTAGCATCCGATTCTAGGGTGCAATCCGAGTGATCTTTATTCTCCAGGGTGACATTACTGCCCCGTCCATCGTCATCACCATCATCATCGTCCGTGGAGCCCTCGGGCACCGTGTAGCAGGTATAGTCGAATTGCGACATTTCACTATCTCTTTTTTTCCGTCTCTATTTGCTTGGCTTTTCCGCTGGCACAAAGTCAGTTCTTTGTCATTGTCTTTGGCGTCTCCCACGTAAAATGTTTCAATTATTTAATTAGTCCGCAACTTGTTGCTGTTTTATTGTAAGTGTTTTACTTTTATTTTTCCACGACAAACGTTAAATGACAATTTCAGTTGGTCCGACACTTAATTGCTCCACTCGAGCTCCGGCTCTGTCCTAAAAATTTTGGTGGCCAGAGAACATTAGACAGGCCAAGGCATTTATCATGTTCACCCTCTGGACATATCGTGCTTCCTGCCACAAAAAGACACAGGGGCTGTGCATGTCCAGTGGGCACAATTAAAAGTCGCTTTCGGCCTCCGCACAGTGGGGCGAAAAAGCCAAAAGTCTGCCTTAAATCAGCGGAGCCCTATATCGAATATCTTTTGATGGGGCATTGTTGAAGGCAATTAAATATGTAAAAAAACATCATAAGGTGAATTTTTTTAGTGAAATTTTTTTGTTGTAGAAATTTTTTAAGAAAAAATAAATTGTTTTTTTAAGAAAAAAAATATAAATAAATTACTTATAGGGTTCTAAGTTTCCCAATATTTTTTTTAAATTTAACTTGATTTTTGAAAAAAAAAATTATTCAAATCGGTCAACTATATCTTATAGCTGCCATATAAACGCTTATTACAAAGGGGAATGTCTCGGTTCTATTTCAATATTGGTTCATATAAATTGGGATTAAGTCATTATTTATCATTTTAGCTCTATGCTTACCTTTTTTTTAATTGGTCAATGATATCTTATAGATGTCATAGAATCAATCAAGGAAATATAGCATATTTTCAAAAAAAAACTGGTAGAAACCGGTATTTACTTCATATATGTATTTTTAGTAAAATAACATAATTTAAAATTTTAAACCCAAATTTGTTTATTAATTTATCATTATCTTCATCAATACCTTCACATAAGTAAAATATCTTCATGATGTTAGGGCGCGCGAATGAACCAGGGCTGACGATATTTCAAATTATGAACATTTCTTGCTAACTTAAACTGCGGTTTTCTCAGAAGAGGCACAAAAGGGCAGGCTAATTTTTTCAGAATATGTAGTTAAATATCTAAACTTTTTTTTAAAAAAAGAATTAAACGGGGATCTAGGGTGTAACACTACTTTACGTCCAAGGATATCCAAAAAATCCCTTTTTTTTTTGACCACTTTTAAAAAATTAAAAAAAAAATAGTAATTATGTATCTAAAATTTTTATTTTTTTTTTAATATTTTAAGAATTGGTTGCTCTTAAAATTTCAATCGTTACATATACGACTTAGGCCCTTGGGCGCTTTCAGAAAAATTTCAAAGATGTGTAAAAATACCTTTTTTTCTTATTGGCTAAAATTATATTTCGAAAAATCCACTTTATAAATCTGTAGTGGGAGAACCATTTAACACAGATCACTCTTTCCTTTTGATGTGTATAGAGAATTCAATTGTTTTTGAAGTTGCATTGCAACATTTTGGGAAATCTTAAAAAAAAAAAAACCATTTTGGCAGGCTTTTTGTTCTAGGCGCCCCACTGTGCTCCGTCGAAAAGTTGGCCTAATGAGGTGTTGAACGGAAGACGTTCTAGTTAAGATATTTAACTTGTTCTTTGCTTTTTACAGACAATTTTCTTCGGAGAGAAGACAAAGAAAATCGGTGGGAAAACTTAGAAGGTTTTTAAGGAAAGTAATTATTAATTTTAAAAACGATTTAATCTCTTTAATCTCTCTCAAAAATATAAAAAAAAATTGAATTTATTTACCACTTTATAAACATTTAAATAAATTGGTTTTGAAATGTTTTCTTTTTTATCTACATGAAACACAAATGAAACTCCATTAAACCCAAAACGAAATGCGGTTTTGGCCCACAAGCTCGTACATTTGCAAGTTAAAAGTTCATTAACAATTAATGGGGTAAAAAGGAAAGTGTCAACAGTGAAATCCATCAACAATGCAATTAAAATGTCAAACAAGGAAACGACTGCGAGCCAGACTCCCCTTTAACCCGTACTTCCTAAATTGGAACCAACCCCCCTTGAAATTTCCCCCATTTCCCATTTTTCGCCTGGCACACGCAGCTCTTTTTAAAGAGGCTCCATCCATATATAATGATGATGCAAAAAGTGATCCCTGAGGGAGAAAACAGGGGATGGGGTCCATCTGCAGAGCTCACAGACAGCGACAAGCCGGATATGAAGATTACAACGGATTCGGCTTGCTACTTCTGCAACTGCAGTTGTTTATATTTATTTTATTGTTGCAATTATTTCCCTCTTTACTGCATAGAATTGCATATTGGCGAAATAAAATGTGATTAATGGCAGACGAGAGAAATGGGGGAACAACCGGATAGGCGAACTAAAAAGATGTGTAATTTATGATTGCTCAGAGGAAAATAGGCGAATGAGGCGCCGTTGTCGTGGAAGTGGAAGAAGAAAAGTCAGTCAGAAAAAACGGAAAATAGGTTCATTTTCAGTAATGTAAAGGAAAAGCATCTTAAGCAATGGTAATAATTTTTTATTTGTATTTATTCTGTTTAATTGTTTGCTTTTCTTTTTATAATAGGTATAAACTTTTTTTTATTTTTTTTTTATTAATTATTTATTTTGGCTAAATTTTGACTTTCACTCATATGTTTATCGTTTGTACATTGTCCACAATGCTCACAGACTTGGTCATAAATCGTTCTAAAAATACTTTGATTGGCTCAGCGAATTTCCCAGTCACAACAGAAAATATGCCAATTTCACCGACCTATGTATATTATTTACAATTTTTTTGTTAACAAATCACAAACACACACGCGTACTGTTCTGTAGAATATAAACCGATAGAAAAGTTCGTATAAAACGTGCTTCTATTTTTTTCTAGTAAGAACTTTTCAGTTCACGCCGCGGCTGTTCAAAGTAAATGTGCTGACCGCCGGCAATTTCCGAACTGATTTCGAATAGAGCAACAGAAATTTCGTAGCCGCCGTGGGGCATCAGCGGCAAATACAACCCTCTCAGTCGGAAACATGCGCGACAGACTCGAAAATCGTCGAAAACACTGAGAAAATTGGGAGAGTGAGACGTTTGTTGGGGGAAAAGGGGAGCGGGAGAGGTCGAGCGGAAGAGAGTGCGCCAAATAAGAACAAACATTGTGTTTGACTAAATTGCTTAATATTGGGGGACCAAAATAAAAGCATCAACGAAAAGTAGCAGACAAAGGGAAAAGAAAAGAAACAAACAAGATGAAAATTAAAGCTTAAGAAGCCGAATATTTAAACACTCTTTAAAAACTTTGAAAAATCGCTTTATAATCGGATTTTTATAAAAAAAGGCATTTCGCAAAATTAGCAGAAATTAGAAGTTAGGAAAAGAAACCAACCAAGATGAAAGTATTAGCTTCAAGAACCGAATATTGTAACATCCAATAAAAACCAGGAAAACACTTTTATAGTGTAATCTTCATAAATAAAGTGTATTTCAAATATAGTTGTTTATATGGTAAAAAAAAATGTTTTCCCTTTTACAAAATGTATATAAATTGATTTTTTTTTATTTGTGGATTGCAAAATTATAGAAAAATTGAAAATACCCTTTTACAGGGCATAAAAAGATCCCCAAATCGTTCTCAGTAGAGACAATTCCCCTGGATAACGAGGTGCAACACCCAAGTTTCCATATGCCTGTGTGTCTCGGTGTGTGAAATGTCATGCAAAATAAATGTCAGACGCTTAAAAATTAGTCCCTCTCTCCGTTTTTTTTTTCACTTTTCTGCAGCTTGTCTTCCCGTCCAGAGCGGCATTAAATTGCCGTGACTGTTCAAAAAAAAAACTTAAACTGTTTCTGTTGTTATTGGTGTTATTAAAAATAAACATGGATGAAGTGGTGTTGCTGGGGTGCCAGTGCCACCAAGAAAACGCAACATTTTCACTTGTCACGCATTCATTTTCCCATTTTCCATGTCGGAAAATGTGTGTCATTTGCGGCACGACGTCGTCGTCGGTGTCTGCGGTTTTTATTGACATCTGTCTGGGTCTTTTGGGCAATTGGAGTGATTAATAAAAAGGGAGCAGTGCCCCCTGTTCGATCCAAAGTTCTATCAATTACACTTGTTAATTAACTCTGGGTGTGGATTAGCCCGCATTTCCAGTTTCGCCCGAGGGTGTGTGGCGGTGTTTTGATAACAATTGCATGTCTGCCGCACAATTGCAATTAAATCAGTTCTAAAACGGGCGTGCTTGCCACATGGAACTTAAGTCCAATTGCCCGAAAGCGTTGAATTAACAATGCAGGCAGCAAATGGAATGGAATCGATCGGCACAAGTCTCTGTATACATTTATATATTATTTTATATACATGCATGTGAGTTGCGAATGGCGCAGAATTAATTAAAGCACTGCAGGAGGGGCGAGAGAAGTAGATCTTTAAGATAACAGAGCGGGAATTCGTGCTATAAATAAATGCAGCGTTGAGAGTTGCATAAATAAATCACAGATAAATATTTTTGGGGCTATAGCTTGGATAAATGTGTGGATAAAGAATGCAGGAACAACATAGATTTTTGAAATTTTAAATATTTGTAAAACATATTTTTTTATTTATTAAAAATTCGATATGTTGACAATACCGATTCGATCATTTTATTGTTTTGAAGGGAAAACACCAATTAAATATCGACAAATAGCAAACTGTCGATATTTTTCAAGCTCTTGTTAATACTGTCTCCCCTTCTAATCACAATATTTAAACCACTTGACATCGTTTACCTTTCTCGACCCCAACCAACTTAAGTCAGGCGGGAATTTAAAATGTGTATAATCGATTCGATTAGTGTCACTCGGGGATTAATTGAATTAAACTGCACGTCTCGGTCGCAGTCGTTGCACTATGAAAGCTATGTTAAGTGTAATTACAATGCACAAGATGTCAAATGATTTTAACCTCATAGCATAAAAAGTGAAAAAAAAACAAAGAGAGAGGCAGCTGAAATTTTCAGCGGACTTTAATGCGACAAGAAAAGACAAAGAGAAATGTTAAAAAATATATCCATGACTCAGATAGTGCGATTAAGTAGCGCTGACAGTATGATAGATACTGGCACGTGGTCTTAATTTAATTTCTGACCGAGAAAAAATGATAATTAATTATGAAAATGTGCTGGACATTTGTAATGTGGATCGACAAACTGGTTTCTTGGCCAAGAGAGAGGGCTGAAATGTGGAACTGGTTCTGCCCAAGAGAATAATACTCTATATTCTTAGGCCCAAGGAAATGTTGTAATCTCCATTAGTACACACATATTCCCAAGTGTTATGGGCTATAATTCATCGCCAACATAAATCATAAATCAGTTCCGATAGCCTGCCTTGGGAATAATGTTTCGAGCCAAATACCACAATCTCTAAAAGATATCCAACTTTAAAATAGCTTCGTTAAAATGTAGACGAAAGGTGGGGCAACACAAACATTGCCCTGCATTTGTCGCTATAAATAACGGCCACAACCGAAATAATAATCAAAGAAAACAAATATACACATAAAACTTGGCAACCCTTTTAGCCAGCTGCTGTGTGAGAAAATAATTTAGGAGACAATGCGGCATCCGTTCGGTGGAATGGTAAAAATAAGTATTTTACACTCGGCCAACACGAGCCAAAAAAAAAACGCAAATTGAATTGGTTTTTCTTTGGCGCAGTTAATTGCAGGTCATAAATCAGGGGGCAAGACAGCTTAACTGGTTTCTATTTTTCGCCAAGCTACAAAACGCGTCAAAATGTTTTGAAAATAAGCCAACCAATTTGAAAAATGAAAACTCATTATATTGGCTTGGAGCTTCTTGGAAATTTGTTACTCGATTATATTTGCTCTCCCATTCACGACGATCCCATCAATAAAAAAAATCTCTAAATGCTGGTATTGATTTCACATAATGAGCAAATTGTAAGGGCCATGTCTGCAGGGGTCCACCCACTTTAAACAGCTTTTTGATGAAAGGTCTTCGCTGGAGTGGAGGACCACCCGTCGAGGACTTGGATCTGGTTCCGGTTTAACTGTAATGGAGCGACACTCTCACGCTCATGATATGGGAAAGATTTACCGGATAATTATGGTGGGCGTGTGAAACCCAAGGAAGAAAATCGGGGCACTTGTATGGTAATTTCTGGGATAATGATGCACATTAAGAAATTATAACTTAAGTATGGAAAGCTATAGTATATATTTTAAGTATTCATATTAATTAGCTTTTCACATAAATATTAAATTAAAAGTATTAATTGCTAATTACATTTTTTTATAGGCCCATTAATGAATTCATAAAACACAATTACTTGTATGACCCAACATTCGTTTAGCTAATCATAATTTAAGCACATTAAGGCCAAAGCGAAAAATTGGATTTTTTATTTTTTTCTTATTTCTAAACTGCAACAACAGTCAAAACAAGTTTCTAATGTCTTTTCGGTGTGTGCATAATTTTTCATACCTCATTTTGGTTATTTATTTTCTAATTTTGTTTGGGATTAACACATCACCTAAACGCTTTTAAACAACAAGAATCGGGTGGAAGAAAAAAACAGGTAAGCTAAAATTATAAGACAGGAACCCAAAAGCAGTAAAAACAACTTTAAAAGGTGTTGAAAACATTGGTCACGCAAAGCCTTCAAAGTGATTGACACATGTTCGATTCCTGTAAGAAATAATGACCCCACCCAAAATATAAGAAATCACGAAAATGTGCAGAAAATTTAACCAAATTTTAGCCCCGAACAAAGCATGAAACTAAATCAAAGCACACACAAAAAGGTTGCACTAATTTGCTTGCGGCCAATTTGAAAACAGAAAAAAAAAACCCGAAAACTACAATTGCTCAGCTTTTGGGGTGTAGTTGGCAAATTGCAATTGGCCAAAAGGATTGATTGAGTCATAAATTGGAGGAGAAGCAATCAATTTCTTTTCGTCGACATCACGAACACGGCCAGTGGCCAAAACAATCGATGCAAAACCAGTGGCCAGCGAATTCGGTCTATTATTACCATTTGTATCCATTAGCCCCGAGTGGAATCCTTTTGCCATTCGGCTCTATTTTTCTGTCGAAAGTTAATCAATCTCTAGACAATTAACCGTAGAGAGCCAGAGCCAAGACATCAATTAGAGAACGCAAGCCGAGCTTCAAAACTAAAATCTAAATCATGAACAGCTGCCGGAGAATGGGTTTCTTTTCTTCTCCTTTTGGCCAGAAAAGCTGTTGGCCCGGAGGCGGGGGATCGGGATCTGCCGAGCCATCTGCGACGCGTGTTGCCAATTTATCTTTGAGCGAGTGACCCAGCTGGGGATTTGCTCGAGCATGACTCATTCGCCGGGGATAAGAGATAATCCTGTTTTTCCTCTTGTCCAAGCCCGACTTTCAGCCAACCGAATGGAGGTCTAATGGAGGCTGGCAATGTTTGTCTACCACTTAAGGCTGGGGAATAAACATTACCTCAGGATGAGTTTAGATCAGAGAAGCAAGAAAAGAGTTTACTTCTTCCAAATCTGATATGAAACGATGATCAATTTGATATTATCTGGTATCATATTCATTTGATAATCTCGAAATGTAAGCAGAACTTTACAATGCACATGTCGATTTTATCCCAGGGTGTTTTTTTGTGTTTAACAAATGATATTAAAAACATTATTTATTTGTTTCAATTTTGTTATATTGTGAATCGTTTTAAGGCGCTTTATAATTTTGAACTATTTTTAAAAATATTAATAATTTTAAACGATTGCTTAAGAGTTAGGTACCTACATTTATTATTTGACAATCAACATATATACATTTTATTTGTAAATTATAATAAAAACATCTAATCAGTTACGGTCATAAATCAAAATCTACTGTGTGAGGACTTTCGAGCCTTAAATAACCTAACTATTAAGCTGTCCCATCAATCCATTGTGATTACAATGTCCCGGATCAACATTCAATATGCCTAGTCCTATCCAGCGATTAAGAAAAGGCCCTCGCTTGGCAATAATAAACCCATGCGGTAGTCAATTGTTGACGGGTGCAAGGCATACAAATTTCGCCATAACTCACGGGCCACTCGGGAGACGCTTTTGTTTACGGCCTGTTAGCCCGGCTTTGTTTATAAACTGGTTCAAAATTTGCACGTCTCTGGCATATAAATCCAAGAAAATAACCGAAACTGCAAAAAGAAAAGGCTGCCAGGCCAGGCCAACTTGTTTATCTGTCGTTTTCAGTTGGCTGAAAGCTGACTGGCCAAGTCCGTCTGCAAGTCCTGTCCCCTCGTATTCCTCTAACATATCCCCCCGATTTCCCTCTCGAAATCCCCTCGTCCGAATGATTGCCGGAGCAACGCCAACAGCTGTCGTGCAAGTTTGTTTCCATCTCGTAAACCTAAGCCCAAACCCCAAGAGTTCCCCCATCCGAAAGTCTGGAGTTAAAGTCCCAGTTGGACGATGATCGCTGCTTGCATGCTAAGACCAGTGTTATATGGCCAAACAGTTTATAGTTATGTTTTATTGTTGTCTGAGCAGGGGGCAACTGCTTTGTTAGATTTCATGACGCTCACTTGGGTTACCTTCTTCTTCTTCTTCTTCTTCTTGGTCTATGCTAATTTCACATATGGCCAACGTTTTCTGAATTTTAACTTTAACTTTTACTTCACTCCATTCTAGTGGCGCCTGTCGTGGCCCTAACGGTTATGCCAGAAAAGTTGAGGAACTTCCTTTTGGTGGAAAGGTACACAATTTGACCACTCAGCTGCAATCTGCATAATCAACAGCTATGGATATGCCACTAGTAATTTATGTGTCAAGCAAGCTAAAGCTGCAAACAGTTCTTTAAAGCAAAACGCCAAATAAATATTAATAAAAAAAAAAGGCTGCAGGGTAATAATAGGTGTACAGGTTCTGAGTGAAATAACATCTGTCTAAAAGATCGAACATAATTTTTTTAAATGGTATTCTATTTTTTTTTCGAATATAATTTTATTTAATAAAAAGGCTTTGCTCACATTATTATTTGACTTTATTTAAATACATCTAAATATGTACTTTCAAGGTTAATGTAAAGGCAAATACAAAACCCTCATTAAAATTCTATAAAGACCAAGTACTGAATGACACCCCTTATTTGGTTAACCATTTCCTCGAATATCCATTTCATTTTCCATCAACAAGTTGAGAAACATAACTCCGACACCTAAACTGAAAAGGCAACAACGCGGCTTCCACCTCTTAATTTACTTGTCTCTCTTTCGGTTTTTGCATTTCAACTTGGCCAAGGCTCGTGCCATATGCCCCCGCAGGCCATAAACGTATTTTTTTATTTATACTTTTTCTCTTTTATTGTTGTGAAAGCGTTTTAAGCCAAGGTGTGCATAGAATTGAAATAAAAAAAAATAATAATATTAAAAGATTTGGCAACTTCGACCTGTGCGCTGTGCCTGTTGTCTGTGTTCCAATAAAAATGCTGCATTTAATAATGGCTCATAATATTTGTAGGTGGTCTGGAACAAAAAAAAATATACGACGAAAAAACTTAAAGGCCCAACAAAAAATGGAGCTCTGGCAAAACGCCCACAAGTTGTGCAACGCATACGGCTGCATTTTAGCCAAACCATTTTCCATCATCCATTAAAAAGCCATAAAATATTTGGTATCGGGTCTTTCGATTGCATTTCAGGCGTTGCCGGATGATGTGTTGCAATGGAAACTGCGATAAAGGATAAATGTTTAATTAGAGCGCTAAATGTGGCCTCCCCTTTGCTTGCCGCTTCACAGAAACAATAACTTGATTGTCTTTCTTCACATATTAATTTATCATTATAAATAGATTAATTGTCTGTTCGGCTGCATGACAAAACAAAAGACTTAGGCGACAAACTTGTTTCTTTGTCTCTCCGTTAGGGAAAATATTTATTTTTTTGGTATTTTACCGATTTGCATAGATTGCAATGGTATCTGAGTCGGAGATTTAGCTTTGATGGATTATAATAATTTTAGGGCAGGTCTACGAAAAATATTTTTAACATTTGATTTTTAAAAAATCATTTTGCAAAAAAAAAGTTCCTAAATCTTTTTATTTCCACGTAACTAATTAAAATTTAACAGTGACTTTTTCATAATTTACAGCTTTGTAAGAAAGCTTAACAAATTAGCTAATCGTAAATATCTGATACTTATTTCCCTTAAGTAAATCCCCCAATTTGTTTCTGCTCCCAACTCTGCCCTTTACCCCAATCTCAACCCTTTGAAAGCTGTTTATAAACCGTATTTATTGTTTCGTTTTCGATCTTCTGTTGTTGTTCCATTTGCTGGGGCTTTGCCTTTGTTATGCTAAAACCAATTGGTGGCCACCTTTTGGTATTTAAACTTGACTTTAGCCAGCGGCAGCTAAAACAAACTTCTCTTTATGGTATTAAATGCTTGGTTGTTTTTGCTTCATCTTCTTTTTAGTTGTTATTGTTATTATAATCTGTCTGCTCGGAGTCTCCCATCAAGACGTCACGTAATAGACGATCGGTCGGTCGGTCACTGGTTACACCTGTTTCAGCGCCGTCTTTTGGGGTTTTTCTTTCTGTAAAATCGTGTAATGATATGCCAGCAGCAGCAGGGTTTACGTTTACGGTTACACGTTTTCCGACTCAATGAAAAGTTCATCAAACGCATTGGCATGCCACAAGTGGCAATTGGCTGCTCAAACTGTAATCTGCCAAAGGAAAATCACGGAGAGCTCAATAGCATTTAATTTGAGGAAAGGAAAACCCATATAACATAGCAGCCATCCTTTAAACTCCTCCTCTTTGCAATTAAAAACGACAAGTGAAAGTTTCCTTCGATTTGTTCGCATAGGAAATTTCGTAATCAAATTTCGATTTAAACTTGCTTCGGATATTCGCACGTTTTTGTGGTTTTCTTCGTGGTTTATTTTTTATATGCTAATTTAAATGCGTTTCGTTGGGGCGACAAATTGCCAGTTGGATTCGTGCGTTTATTGAACTTCATTTGCATACATGAGCTGAACCAGTTTTATGTTTTTTTTTCTTTTCTCATGTTGTTAACGATTTAGTCCGATCAAAAGGTCTTCGATTTTTCGAGTGGAAAGTGAAACTTATCCCAAAAGAAAGTGTTGACTCCCGCACTGAAGCTGAAGAGGGCTTTTGAATATACGATGACGGTGCCTCATTAAGTTGTAGGAGTTCGAAATGACTGGGCTGTTTGCTCAATTTGTTTATTTATCTCAATTCAAATGCATTTGATTAGTCGCCAGAGATAATATTCTAATTATGGGTCAGAGTCACGCTAATGATGATGATTTAATTTATGGCTAAGTGGTCGAGATGACTTTTAACCTACGCCAAGGCGAATCACAATGGGAACACCGATGCGGATGGATAACGGTTTAGGGTTTGGCCTGAAATTTGTTTATGGCCAAAGGAAATGTCCCGCCTCCGCAAAAGGTGTAAATAAAGTTAAGCCTTCAGTTTGACTTTAATAATAAACTTGGGTAAAGATTTTACCAGCTAAGACAACTAAGACAAGTAGTGCTCGAAAACATATTGTCAGTTAATCATTCCTCTATATTTAATATGTGTTTTTCCTTCACAACTTTGTTTTTATCGAATGGATATTGTCAAAATATCTTCAAGTTACTTAAAACTTTAGTCGCTTTATGACTTAATTAATCAGACTTATCATTAAGATTTAATCCAGTTTTATTTTGCAAAAACTTTTTGTTCATTATCTTTCGAGATCATTTTGTCGCCCCGATCTCGTTATGTTTTCCCTGCCATTTTTGTTTGCTCTTCCCAGGCAACTTCCACTTGGGTCTTCAATCACGGAGTGAAATTGATATAGTATGGGAAGTTAATTAAGAAGAAGTCGTCGAAGAAGTGGCAGACATGGGAACTTGTTTCTGATGTTGCATCAATTGGAAACCAGAAACCAAAAAAGTGCCGCGCACAGACATCGATAATGAAAAACAAGCAAACTCCGGCTACCTGACTCGCTGAATATCATAATTATTTTAAGTCATTAAACTTCAAGAAATCAAATCTCAACTACATATCAAAAGCTAACCAACCAAATGGCACAAGAAAAAAGCCGAAACAAGAAAATCCCGCAACGATAAGGAAATTATGTATTAAACACATTGACGATTGGACAGGCCGCCACCGCCCGTAAAACAACATGATCTCGGGACAGTTAAAAAGACTGAAAAAAGTTAACAAGTTGCTACAGAGTGAGGAAAAAAATGAATAAAAGGAAAATCTCGCCACACCAACCGATTTTGGCGGCTGTTTAAGTGAATTAAATATTGCGCAACATCTGCGGGGATACGAAAAAAATATATGTACTCTACTTCTGCAGAAACTTGCCCGTGTTCATTGGCCATATAAACGGTAACAACTTCGACGATCCGAATCTCTCTGACGTCTCCTCGATGTTGTTGCATTTGCGGCCGAGCTGTCGCTCAATTGCAGTCCGCAAATGGCTTAAATGCGCGCTCATGACCGCAGGCAATAAAATAATTAAGACGAACATAAAAATGCGGGCAAAAAATTGGCTGCATAATTCACACTTTGAGCTTGTTTCATTGCTTTGCGAGCAGGTCCAAAATGGGACGTGGTTTCAGCTAAAGTTTAATGAGCCTTTTTGGGGTGAGAAATTGCAGATTTATTGAAGGGAAAATGATTTTACTTACAAGCCCTTAGCATTATTTTTAAATTACAGTGTTTTGATTTTTTCAATGGATATTAACTGTGAGAATTCGGTAAGTGATTAAATTAAAATAATTTTAAGTATTACGTGGGAAAAAAAAATTGTAATATTTGTTGGCACATGGAAAAAACCTTTCAATTTGTTTTTTTTATTAAAATAAAGTATTATAAAAATTCCTTTCAATTCAAAATAATTCTAGGAATGGAATTCTTGATCTATAGATTCTTTCCTTAATTTTAGCTACCGTTTAGCATTAATAAAAGAATAAAAATACCAAAAAGCTCCTAACAATCGATTCCCAATCGAAATCATTAAAGTTCATCGCGCAATCGGCAAATTGTAGAGCAATCAAGCGAATCAACGATAATAACACCCAACTGTCGTCGCAGTGTTTTGTCAATTTTTGGGATTGGTCAACGTGTCGTATACACAATTTGCACAATCGGACGTAAACATTGCCAAAGCAAATGAATAGTAACTGCAGCTATACAGCAGCCAAGGAAACTTTACGTGCGGCACACTGGGATTAGTAAACAATTATGGTTTTCGCGAAATTGCAACAAGTTAATTCTCCAACCAGTAATTGGCGGCGAAGGCGAATAAATTTACTCGTAGGGCGTTAACCAGACAGAAACAGGAAAATTGCACAAGTTCAGGCCAAGATCTGGTAATTGTCCGCTCCACCGACATGGTAATTCACCTCTTGCAATAAATCCATTTGAACCCAACTGATTTGTGTCCACTTACTTGTCAATGTAATCGATCGTTTCGATTTCCTTTTGGATTTTTTCCACATCGGGACTGTCCTCCAAATTGGCGGCATCTGAAAAATAAAGGGGAAATACAACCATTAAAATTAGTTTACACTTTATATATATCTTAGAACGGTAGAACTTTGCCGTTGCATAAATTATAGTTGCACAAAATTTATGAGTTGCATTCTAGGTAAAATGGTAAACACATGTCACATCCAACATGACCAACATAAATTATAATTAGCGTGGCAAAAACAAGAACTCTAATGCAGGCAAATGGAGAACAGACAAAACTCACGCACCACACACTAAAAATTCAAAAGAAAAAGGTGTACAAATAATCCTGTTTAACCTTAGAGTCACATGTTGAATGGGTATATATGTACACAGACTTTGCAGACATATAAATCGTTGTTCGTGGCATGATTTACGAGACAGCAGCCTCAGCTGAGCGAAGCATATAGATCACTTCAAATGCCGGCCAAATGTCAATCAACACTGAACACACATGGGGCGATATAAAGAAATCGGATGGGGTTTATAAGAGGTATATATATATATGCGCTATAAAGACACCCTGACAGACACTTTTATATCGAACTACCCGCCATAGTAAGTGAGATCAAAGTGATACCATTCATTTATAAATATGAAACACACGCAAGACAAAGAAAAAACAACTTACAAATGATATTGAAGAAAAGATACTCTAAACTCAATATTAGTGGATAGATCAAAACTATTATTTTTCATTCATTGTTTTCTTTTTTTGGAACTGCATTTTAAATTTTAATTAAGATTAAATGTTATTTGAACTAATTTATTATTATTTATTTAAAGTATTATTTTAGATGAAATATTATTTGAGCTAATAACTCTCATCTTTAGTTATATTTATTTTCCCTTCATTTTAATTATTATTTTAGATGAAATATTATTTGAACTTTTTTATTTAATTCGCATATTTTTTCATATATTTATTTTCACTTCATTTTAAATATTATTTAAACTAATTTATTTAATAAGCCTCTCAAATTTATTTTCAAATATTCTCCTCAACTTATTGGCTATTATGTAACTTTAATTTGCGGAATCGCACTGTATTTGCCAAGCACTTACACAGTGACTTGTCCAAATCTAGGCAAGTCTTTTTCGGTCTTTGAAGTCAGGGGAGCGTCACTCCGCGACAGACACTTCAAGTTCAATTGAAAAATGCGGCACAACCAAGAAATGAGAATAAAGACCAACCGCATTGCCAGACAATGGCAACTCGCACACTCGACTATATAGAAGCAAACGGATCGAGGCTAGGCTTGATCTGATCTGTGCCAGCTGGTGCTATAGTTTTGGACAAGTTTCTGATTATTCTTGGGCCTCTATGTACATATGTTCATACGTGTATATGACGGCTAAGCGACGGTGTCTCGATCGTGTCTGTAAACTACAAACTGCAAACTCCAACCGAGAACTCCAGACAAGTCAAGTCAGCTGAACTCGCAGTGCAATTTCATGCATGCAAATTAGTTTTTGAACCTGTTGCAATTTGTTGTAACCCCCCTGAAATACATATATTCAGTGTTCCCAGGCGGAATGTTAATTGGAGAGAACGAGAAAGAGAGACTCCATGTCTGGAATAAGCTCGTGAAAAATAGTTCACAAATTATAATAAGTCTCTAGGTACAAGTACATGTACTATAGGAACCATACTACAAGAAGCTCACTCGTGCATATCCTAGAGACATGCGTGAGAAAATCATCGCAGAACTTCTCACGGCAGCAGCAACTGCAAATTTATGCAATGCCAGAAGCGGCAGAAGCGAATGAAAATGGGGTCTAGACTGTAGGCTCCCTGGATGGAATGAAGCTTCGGAGCTACTCAGCTCCTGTGATGGCCATTGCCTGATTTCATACTTGTAAATTACCCAGCTCCAGATGAAGATGCTCCGCCAGAGGAGAACAGAAATATGTGTGGCAAACGATGTTTTGCATGTGACCGCAGGCCGAGTTTGGCACGTTTTTAGGTTGTTGCCTCTGTCAGCGATGAGGCAAGATCACCCTGGAATTATGTTCTAAAATGTTACGATCGGAAGAAGTGTTGCAATTGCGCCGCAAGTGGTTTGAAAGTTCAGCGATTTAGGATCGTATAGAAAGAGTGCATTCCAAATTTAAGCATAGACTATAGGAGTTTTAGGTATATTACTAAATAATTTCTATTACATAAAATCAAGTTATTATTTTTCAGCAAATCTTTGCACAACTTCCACAACAGTAAATTACAGTTAATCGTCATAAATGGGTTAACATTTTATTGCCCTACCCGCAAGAAAAAACTCTTTCTGCGGTTGGTCTGAAGTGTTAATAAAAACGAAACTTAGGCAAACAGTGAACTTCTCGCAAGGTGCCAGTAATTTTCTGGCCAAAACAAAAAAGCGACCAGAATTCCTGCCACAAATGAATGCAAATCAAACCGCAGAAGAACAGAGATTAATGTTAGAATATGAAAAAAATAAGGGAAAAGAAGAAGTAGCCAGAGCAGAGCCAAAAAGAAGAAAGATAAATGATGCGGCAGCGGGAAAAAGCGGAAGCGGATATATCTTAGCCAAGTTACGGCAATTTGTGGTTTTAATAGCTCTTCGCTCTGTTCGCTCCTACAGAGTTCCCAAAGTCCCCACCAACGGTTTTATGGGTTCTGTAATTGAGAACCCAGAACATGGGACCCGACACCTCATGCCGGGTGACAAATTGCGGGGTACCGGGGGAAGTCCCCTCTCCTAATCACCAAACACTTTTCACATCTCCTGCAACGTGACGAATGTTGGCCGATAAAATATGCTAAGTATTTTTCAAACAAGAAAGAGACAAATAGCGGAATAGTTGCGGTGGCTGCACAAATAAAGAAAAAATATAAAAAAGGAGAAGAAGTTTACAATTACTGCAAGTGAAAAAAAGTGTTTTGAATGACTAAATAAATCAGCGTGGGAAACAAACTTTATGCAAGCGAAAAAGAGAGGGGGAAAAATCATGAAAGGGAAGACCCGAACCATTATCATAAATTTAATTCAACAAATTGAATGCAATCGGTGGCCAATAACAAATATGGTATTAAAGGAAACATGAAACGGCGAAAAGTCAAATATACAAGCACTTCAGTTTAAACTCCACAACCTTCCCCCAAAGACTTTGCAGCTACCACAAAATAAACCCACCCAACCCCAGGCCAAAAAAAAAACAGAGCCAAACAAATTGTCGCGACAGTTTTACCCGGGTATCAAGTTACCCCAGACAGTTTTATGCACAATGCAAAGAAATAAAGAGAAATATATCTATATGCATACTTATATGAAAGCCATACTCAACAACAATTACAATGTTTAGGGCTCAGAGAAAAGCCGCAAGTGACACAATTTTTGTATTTTTCTTTGGAGAGCTAAGGCGATTCAAACAGACACCCAAGCCCAGTGAAAAATGTATTCGGCTGATTTTCAATTAAATAAAAATTGTGTAATGCCTGCGAAGAGTGAGAGAGAAACGAAAATGAAAGTAGGGATTAAGTGCGTGTGATATACGATATGGGGCTGGGGCTATGGTTATGCATATGGGAAATAAATTGGTCTGGGAATTTTTTGGCAAATAGAAAATATGTGAAAAAAACGTCGAGGCGTGAAGAAAAAAATAATAAAACTGGTATTAAACAATAAACAAATTAATAAGAAATAACTAATCTCAATGAACATAAATGAAATATTTATTAAAAAGGTATTCAAAATATTTTCTAGTTGAAAACCAAGACCCCAATTTGCTCGAAGCCTAACACGCTTACCTTTAAATGATCAATTAAATATTAATCAAAGCATAATTATCTCATTAATATGACAAAACGAAATGCACAAAAATATTTGTGGAATGTCGGCACACGGAAAATCGCTTAGCATCCAAGCATTTTCCACATATCTCTCGGAAATGAAAATGATTAAAGCGATGCTTGAGGTTGCGCTATGTAAATATTTTTGAAAGCGGAAAACGCACGCTTCAGCGATTTATCAATGGAATAATGACCCATCCAACGGTGTCAGTCAAAAATTTTAATTTTGATCCCAAGCCTTACATAAAATTTCACAGAGATTAACCCTCGGCGGGCACAAGTGTTGCAATGTCAGAGTTGTGCCACCGAAAATTTAATAAAACAAAAAAAAAAATACAGGGGATTATTCATGAGAAAAACAAATCGATCTGTGTTGGCTGCGTTGACTGACAATTAATATAGCGTATGTATAGGCACAGAAAAAAATGTGTTTAAAATATTATTTATTCTAAGCAACAAGTTAAGAAAGACAAGACTACTTTTAAAATTAAATGAATGTTTTTCCTGATTTCTGGCTGATATATTTTAGAGAAGATGAAAAACATAAATTTGTTGTTTGTTTTATTTTTAATATTTAATCAAATATATTTTTTCTCTGTGTGGAGAATTACAGACTACAATAAAAATTGTGTACTGAGTGCGTGGCAGACTTGGCCCTGACAGTCATCAATCTGCGTCATGTTAATCAATTTTATTAGCATTAGATTCGAATTTTTTTTGTTTCTTGTTTTATTTTTTCAGTTTCCTTTTCAATTGCTGGTGGCGGGGATTCTGTTCCGTCTTTCGGCCTGGAAGTGTTCGAGTGTTGTAGCACTTTTTTCAAGTACAATTCAAATAGAAAAACGCACAAAAAATACATCAAAAGTCAACGCTGAAGTGCGCTCAAGTGCGGCAACTCATCAAAGTAACGAATGGAGTTATGAATGAGCTGGCAAACTGTCGGGTTGTAAGAGTATCTCTTCTAGATCTGCGTGAATGACAATGCCGATTTCTTGAATCTCTATTTTTAGTCGGCTTCGATCTGAAGGTCGCCAGACATAGGCCTACGAAGCCAAAATGGATATCCCAGTTCGAAAACGAAAACAAAAAGGTAAACGCAAAGTGGCGATTAATTCGATGGCACTTCCATATTTGTAGGCATATAATTTTGAAGAGGGACAAAAAACGAAAAACAAAAAAAAACAATCTACTGAAATTAAAATAAATATATACGCAGGCATAATAAATTATAAACAAATTGAGCTTGAGCTTTAATCTGCGTGTGGGATTCATCAGTTGGTAACATATTGCTTTGGGGTTGCTTTAAAGGAAACCAAATTTAAATTTTTAAGCTATACTCATTTTAAAAGCTTGTTTAAAGCCAAATTTGACTTTGATACGAACTATAATCTGTAATTAACTTAATTGCGCTGCCCTATTTAACACATTCGAAAATATAAATTTTGCGGTTTCCGGTAATCGAAACTTTTAAAGCCGATTTGAGTCCATAAAAACCCGTTAAACGAATAAACCTATAATTTCACTCTTGGCGATTCAATGAATTCATAACATTGTAAAACTTAAAGAGCATCCGGTAAAAAATTTTATTTGCTTCGATTTTTTAACATAAAAATTTCGTTGTTAACATAATATTAAAGCAACTAATGCATTATTATTATATTTAAAATTAAGCTTCCAAAGCAAAAATTAACCGTATAGCAAGCGTTAAGCGGAATTCAATTTATTCAGAAATAATCCAAAAATAAAAACAAAACTCTGGCACAAGCGTTTCGAATTTTTTGCGACGACATCCTTTCTTGGCGTGGGTTTAAGCGGAATGAAATTTGACTGAGACGCAAATGCACTGGAGCGAGTGCATTCGCAGGGGAAAAGCGTCGGGAAAAGGGGGGGGGGGGGGGAATGGGAAGGAAGGGCAGCAGCAGGCCAACAGCTGCAGACGACAAATTTCGCATATTTGACTAGAATTTGCAACAAAATTCGCCCAAACTTTAATATTGCAGACGCAAAAAAGAGGGATGGATGTGCAGGTCGCTGAGTGTGCAAAATGGGTTGCCAAAAGCATCCAAGGGTTGCAGATTGTACACTCAGAAAAATGATACTTTAACAAGCTAAAGCAAATATCCTGTCAACTAAATTTTAGATAATAACTTAAAAGTTTTTACAACTTTTATTTAAATTTTAAATTCAATTTTTTTTTAAACAAAACCAATTTTCTTTGTAAGTGGCTATGCCATTTATTCAAGTGCAAGGGGAGTGACATCCATGTGCAGAGGATGTCGGGGGAGTATCAAATTTCCTTCAAAATCATAATGAAAAAACGTTATTTGCCTTTGGGCTGAGCCAAAAGGGCTGAGAGGCACCTGCCATATGGCCTTTCGTCATGGAGTGTGCGTGTCATGTCCCTTTACCCCTCTTTTGCCCTCGAAATCCACCCTATCTGAACCCTTTGCAAGCGAAAAGCAAAGCAATTACAAGTACAAACACAAGCCGAACCCAGGATACAAAACACTTGTTGTAATGTCAGCTGTCAATAGCACGAGTCGGTTCGAATTGGGTTCCATTTCAAAATCAGGACAGGAGATTTCAGAGGAGATACTCCGGCAATTGGGGAGATTTTCTGCAGCCCTAAGCGTTTGCAGTCTGAGAATAAAAAGGGGGAGTATGATTTAGCGAAATGTATTCGATTTTAATCAGAAATACGAGGGGAGATAAAGCTACTGGCAATTATTATACCAGTTATTTATTTACAAAGAAAATAAATGCTTAGATATTTTTAGAAATAAAAATATTTTCAGAAACCGTCCTTAAATGCCTAAATAATAATATTCAATTCAAAAAACCTTTACAATTCAAATTCAAAGATTTCTAATGAAGATCTTCATAATATAAGAAAGACCATACCCCCAGAGAACCATTAGTTATAAAGAAATCATGTTGCACTCACTTAGCCCGACTTCTCACGCAATTATCTTGCTCCCCTTTCTCTGCAATAAATGAATTCCCTAAGTGGAAGCTTTAGAATTGCAATATCTCTATTGCGAATAAAAAATGGCAAGGCAGGGAAGAACCACGATGAGAATGTGCAAAACAATTATGACAATTCTTAACCCACTTTCGGTGCAGTTCCGTTCGGTTACCCTTTTATTCGACGATTTCTACGCAATTTACGCGCACACAGCCTCAAAAAGCGAATTCCATCTTTAGTATGGTGCCATCATGTCATTAAAAGAAAATTTCCCCACTAATTGCATTGTGTAGGCTAATTTTTGTTTTTTTTCCAAAGTTTTCTCAGTAGCATTCGAGCAAACCAAACTGGAACGTGCGAAGGCCGGGGATATGTATGTAGAATAGGGAAAACATAGCGATAGAGAGTCGAAATAAGCAGTCCGTAGTATTGACAGAGTTTCATTGATCTCGGGTTCAAGTTTCCCCCTATGACCTTCTGATTGTAATTAAATCAACTGCAAAGTGCCGCCAAAAGTTGCACACGATTCGTGCTGGTCAACAAAAATAAACAAGGCGAAATAAGGTGATGTGGGTTAACTAAAGTAAGTCGATTTTAAAATACTCTTTAAATTCTATGAGATTACACTAACAAAACATGTTTAACTGTTTTTCCAATTTTTATTTTAATTTTGCTACTATTAGTGACAACTGTTTTCAACAAGTAAGGATAATTTAAATTTTATTTGTATACCCCTTAGTTAATATACTCCATTTGAGAGTACCAAAACGAAACAAAGACCCAAAGTGAAACATTTACGGGGACAGCAATTATGATGGCTGCAGCTTTGGCGGCGGATTCGGTGACTTTTGGGCCCGACTTTGGTGACTTGGTAATTGTTTGAGTTAATTGCACTTGGCCGCTTAATTGCAATTCAATTGTCATGCCACCATCGCATCGAAGTGTCTGAGAGTGTGTGGAAAAATCGTGTGTTGTAAGTTGACTGCCACCCAATTGAAGGTTAAAATCGAAACCGACATCATGACGAGTGTCTCCTCCGTTTGTGACTTTGATGCATCGTTTTCCATTGAATATCGAGTGCACCACAAGTACAGGCCATAAATATGTATCGGCTGATTTAAGCATCATATATATCGTCATATATATATGGTCGAACACAAAGGCATCGTTACATCTTGCCTGACTAAATGAGTCTCAGTGGTATTGATTTTTTATTTGAATTTTTGTATTTGCACATTACGAACGTTTACTTCAATCACATGGCGCATTTCATTAGAATTCCATTGTTCAATTAGCTTTACACATTTATATAAACGTGCAGGGGGATTTATGAGAGCTGAACTAATGTAAGTCGATTTCATGATCAGTTCTTGTTTGCAATTTTTATTGCGATGTAGATCACATAGAAATACGAACTAAAAATATATTTAAACTTGAATGTCATGAATTTTTTCAGATCATTTACAAAATTTTCACTAAATCCGTGTTAAAAGATACCAATTTCTCCAACACAATCCTAAACATCTTGATGACAACAATCTTTCGAAGGCTTTCAGTTCGAATCAAACATCTAACTCACTTTTTTCACTACAAAAATTCCGGCGATTCAATCACGAACATCACACACTTGTCAAACGATTGTGACAAAGTGAGTGAAAAAGCCTGTCCGATTCTCCTCATTTCAGGTTGTCACTCGGTTTGCAGGTCAACTATTGAGTCGAGGCGAAATCAAAGTGTAACCAATTACAGTGACTAACCAACTTTAGTCGGAAGAAGCCGTCTGGGAGAGGATGAGAGGATGCAGCTGGGGAGACTGGAAAACCAGTTGGTGGCATTCTGAGGCGATTCCTTGGAAAATCATTAACGTGTCTTAGGCATAAATAATTAAAAACTCAAGCAGCTCCACAGACGCAGACTGTACAACGTCAAGTCAACGTCTTGTTTGTTGCCCGGCACATCCTGGTGGACGTTGAAAGCCTTTCAGCAGTGCCAGATACAAATGTATCTCAAGCTTCTTGTTGCTCCCATTGCGGCAATTACACATAGGAGATAGATGGATGGATGGATGGTTGCAGGCATTACGCTTGTCAATATGAGGTGAATGTGTTTAAAAACATGACATCCCGTACACAAAGAAAAATTCATTGAAATATTTATCAGAAAAATATTAACATACATGTAGAAACAATAAAAATCTCTAGACATTTTTCTTCTGTGCACTCAAAAGTCTGGGAGAGCTCAGCTTACCATTTGTGAGGTCTGCCCCGAGAAAGTTAACCTCAAAGTCAGGCCTTCAAGAGAGAGTCTCTCGACAATCGCATTGGATATCGCATTTCCGGTGCGGTTATTGCGGCAATCGTATAGGAAAAGACAGAGAAAAACAGATACATGTGCAGGAAAGAGCGAAACTGAATTAATGACAATGCAGATTAACATCGCAAAGTCGGCTACCGATTTAGACGGAAAACATTCGAAAACCAATAAATCGTACATGCACAATTTATCTATTCTCATAGGGAGACTTGTTCCAAATATTTATAATACCACTTAGTGCCACCGTCTAATGCACCAAATAAATCAGTGCAAATATTTAGCATTCGTTTAGCACTCGGATACAAACAGACACACGAGTATATGAACCCACCTCAGCCATTCTAAGCTGACTCACAAACTTGTCTTTTGCACGCTCCCACATTTAATAAATATTTAAGCGTTTTTAATCTCAACAGACTGGGCCAGCAGCACGCCGACTTATAGGCGTACACATATATGAACACAAACCCAACCTGATCTGCACGCAAAGCCGACAGCTACTGTGTTCAGCTCCACTGATTGCTTACCTTATTTACCATTGTCTATACCCTATATACACACTATATCTCCGCCCGAACATCTTAGAGTCCGCTGAAAAGTCCAAGGAGCGCTTGCACAAATATTTTCCTTTCGTGAGTTGCGACTGAGTCGAGACAATAACGCGGTTTACTACGGTATTCGACTAAAGTTAAGTCAAATAAATGCCCAATAGAGTCAATAGATAGGAAATCTTTTGCATTTCATTTGAAGTAGTTAACTAGAAAAAAACCTGACATGAAACGATGATCGATTTGATAAGTTATGTGGTATCAAAAAATAGTGCATGATAAAAAATAATATATAAATACCAGAAATTTACAATGCTCATATCGATTTGATCCTGGCGTGTTTTTTTGTGTGTAAATAACTTGAAAATAAAATTATTTCTTCAAGAAAAAATAAAGCAAATAAAATATTTGTGCAATTAAAAATGATTTAAAGTTCAAATAATTTCTTCAGTTGTTTATACATTTTTTTAAATATCTAATTATATATTTTTTATAAAAGTTACATTCTTTGCAACATAGCTGATTAACCTTCAATATCTTTGTTTTTTTTTTTGGCATAACATTCAAAAAACAACTTGGAGAACAGCAACATAAGGACAACAACAACTGGGAATTATTTATGTGGGTGAAGTTCTGTGACAGGCCTCCGGCCACTGGCGTTGTGTTAGTTGTCAGACGGTGTGCGATGGCCAAAAGTGATTTTAAAATTGAAATCCACAAAAGAACACACAAACAAAACTAACAGAACTGCTGTATTCAGGCAGCGGCACGTTTTGCCATATAACGTCAGAATAAGAAAACAATAAAAACCAAAATCCGAGAGAGAGAACTTCTCATATGGCGGCAAACCAGAGTCATTCAAATGAAGTAGAAATAAAACTCACGGAAAGTCAAAAAAAAGTTGTAAAAGTTTGGCTCTGGGTCTTTGGATCTGGCTTCCGAGGGATTTGGCTCTTGATTTGGTTTTTCTTGACTGTGTTTCTGCTGCTAATGAATGGTGTTTTAGTCTGTTTTTTGGTCCGTGTCCGGGCTAATAAAATTTATGAGGTGTTTTGTTATGTGTTAAAAAATATTCTCTTCTCCGTCTGTTGTCCATTTTGGAAGCGTGCTGAAAAAGGTTTGCATGTGGCTGGGCCAAATGACGATTCATTAGACCGGGCTTAAGCAAATTATATGATCGATGTCGGGCCGATTCCCTGGAAATCACGTAAGCCCCATTAAATAATCACCGCAAACAGGATTGACTAGTTTGGAATTTCGTTTTCGGGCTCACACAAGATAAAGCTTTTACTCATCCATAAAAATCTACCATAAGAAAGTGTCAAATATTTTGGTTTATTTTACTGGCCTTTACTATGCCCTTCACAAATTACAATAATTTGTTGGGATTTTAGGGCGCCGCTAGAGATTTCTATGGGTCATCAAAAGTTATGGACAGCTAAGACCTCATTTTCATAAAGGTTAGGGGTTACGGGAGAGCAAGTGCCGATCGTAAAATAGCAAGAGGCCTTTTTGTGAAAGTTTTAGGAGAAATTTCATTTAAAATTATTGGCAAAAAATGAAACTTAGGTTCAACGAATTTCAAAATTACTTTAGTAATTTAAAGTCAATAACTTTGGCTACTAAATACTAAATACTAAATTGAGTCGTTAAAAAATACCAAAATTTGTTTTGCTCTTAAACCTCATCTTAGATATGCATATTTTATGAACGAATTACTTAGTCTTCGCCTCTAAATTATGCAATTAAATTTAGCATTTGCGATCCATAAATCTCATAATATAAATCTTTTTCAGTAGCTGACAGCGTACGTGAGCTGAAATCGCATAATGCGATGCTTAACAAGTAGAATTCATAAATCCTAAGGTGGCTGACCAATTCATAAACAATACCGGGAGGTAAGTGAATATCAACTTACTGCCCCGCAGAACTCGGCACCTCTCGTAATTCAGAATGTGAATTGATATATCAGAAATGGTTCCAGCCACACCTGACATCTTACATCTGCATATGTGTGTCGCCTGTAATATAATACCCAAAGATAACGTGGCCAGAAAATAATAATAAAAAAAAAACGATTTTGTATGCCAAGAGCGTAGCGTAATAATATTATTTAGTTGTTTTTTTTTTTTTTGTTGTTTTAATAGCCCGAGGCGGCAAATTGCAAAGCAATTATTCGAATCACACGTTTGGCGGCGGAGGTGGCGAGCGAAAATGTTTTGCATCGTTGCACCTGAAAAGGCGTCACAAATATTTACAATCCCAACTCGAAAGATCCATGATGATAGAATCATGATGTCATTCGCCCCATCCATTAGGGCCGTAATGAAGATAAATTTGATTTTCAATATTTTGTCGCCTTTGTTTCAAGCTTTATTCTGCTATTTGCCAAAACTTTAACTCCGGTTTGGGACAGCGACTACATATGCTTTGCTTCGCTTTGCGGTAATAAATATAAATCTGATTTTAGCTTAGGTTGCTTTGGCTTTTCGCAAGTCCAGAAACTGCAGAGATTCAGCAATCTTATTATTACCCAGTAGATAAAAACGAAAGGTATATTCGTTCGATTGCTGTTAAGAAATCATTAAGTTACTCAAATATATTTTGAGATTTATTTAGCTTAATAATAAAATGTACTGTATAAACAAATTAGACTGTGGTTCCGTTAAGAAAATTAATACAAGGTATATTATAGTCTTTACTATTTAATATAGTTCCCACTCTGTTTTTTTCTTTTCTTTCTGTACAATACAATTTTTGGCAAGACTCCGTGGCGCCGGGTTTTACTTTGTTTATTTGTTTTGCTTTCAGCTTATTTTTTTCCTTTCAATTATTTTGCGGTGATCAACAACATAAACATAAAATTGGCGCAGTGTAAATAATGTGGGTAAAAAAAGATAAATAAATAAATTGACTCGCATAAGCGGAAAATCAAAATCTGCAAAGTTGTCAATATATTTACAATTTTTTTTCTCCATGCGCTTTTCTGTTGACTTTGCGCAATGGCGCAAAAAAGCGAAATATTTATAATTTTGGTGTTTTTGTGTTTCTCTGTCTAATTTTGCCACCTGCATTTTGTCATATTTGGTGGGTTTGGTTTCTTGGCTTGGACTGGCTCGGTTTGCCAGCTCTTGCCAAGTTTTTGGCCAATTGATGAATTGGTTTTGACCAAATGCGTTAGCAGTCAACAGCCAACCCAATGGCAGTCGGCCGAAAGGGTGTCTCAAATTGGTAAGAAATGATTTATTAACGTGCTCAGTTGTTTATGTCGACTTAGGCCAGCCGCATTTGGTCAAAAGCAAATTTGTTATTTAACAATTTTCAATTTCCAATGCAACGCGATCCATTGCAATGCGATGCGTGTAAATGCTATAAGCCAATTTGACAATTTTCTTGTACAATTTGTAATTCCAATTTTACAAGCCGAACAACTAACATTTTGATATAGTTATTAGATATGGTTGCGGATTGACTGATCATTTAATTGTTCGGGTTTTATATGGGCGCGTCGAAAAACGTTTGCTAATTTAGACATGGTTAGTTGTTTTAGATTTTTTCTTATTTTTATCACATCTATTTTCTAGACTTTTAAAAAACCTGACAAATCTTAACAACTTTTAACACAATTTTCTTAGAGTCAAAGCCATCATAATTTAGGCCTTAAATACCAAAAATTCAAAAATATACAATTTGCCATATCCTTCTTCGCTCATTTTTCCCATTAACTCTATTTTTTTAATTTCCATTCTCAACTAAAACACGTGCAACAGAACAAAAAACGAACCTGAAACCACAAAGCAAAAGCATAACAATAAGAATCATTATCAAAGAGGAAGGAGAAAGGAAAAGCGGCAAAAAATAAACAAAAATATCATAAATAAATGTTCAAATAAAATGGCACTGCCATGGTAATCAGAAAGACAACAAACAATGGACAGCAAAATAAAAGAAATCGTAAGAAAATAAAACGATTGTTGGCAAAGGTTTTTGACATCAGAATGGCGGATAGCTTAACGATTATAATAAAACCATTTTGGAGGTATTCAGATTGACTTCTGTATTCGGCTCCCGAGCATTGTAAAGCAATTTGCAAAGGCGGTTGGATAAATTGCTCGGGAGCAATGAAAAACCATTAAGATGCAAATTTCCTATTGCTGATTTTTAATTGAAATATTACCATCTGAGATTCGAATCTTTTCAGCAGCAGAGATTATTTATTGAGGATGTTAAACATTAAAAAGACACTTGAATATGGTTGTTAGAAACTAATTACTGTTGCTGATTGGCAAAATAGTAAAATGTAAATTAAAGAGGTGCCATTAAAATTTAATAAAAAGATTTTAAAATCAATTAAAGAGTCAATTCAAACTGTTAGAAATATCAAACTAAATTGAATCCCTTTTATAAAAATTAAGGTAAAAAAGAGTAAAGGTTTGGCAACTCCTATTACGCATTCTGTATACAGACAATGAGCCCAACCGAGATCCGTGTTGTAATACCCTCGTAAACCTTACAAATAATCAATGCTTTGTTAACGACTTAATCACCTGACCGTGATGTCTAACCATAAAAATGCAAATCTAAGCCTTCACACGACAGCGACAAAGAATTTCAAATAGATCTTCCATATAGTTTATAACAAGCCATTAAGTTTCGAATGGGATTGTCATGGAAAAATCCACAAATACTGATACGGTAAATATCTTCAATTATATCTTGTAGAAAATACATGTTATTATTTCCAAAAGAGATCTTACATTTATAGAGTCATAAAGAATAATTTTCTTATAACAGATCTTTTTTATAGGCTTTATAGATTTACTGGCTACACAGGACCTTTTAATTCTGTGCACGCATTCCCAATTATCGTTTTAATGAAATTATAATAGAGTTAAGGGATATAAACTAAATACTCTGCTGGACAAGTTTTGCGTAATGGAAAAAAAGCTGCCTCTGTGTGATTGGAAATTGGCTTGATTTTGGTCTTCGTCTCGGGTTTTCCTTCTCCTTGGGCACGCGTGCCGCTTTAGACTTGGAACCCCAATTGGCCCCCACTGTCCACTGCCCCCGAACTTATTCAATCTTGGCTCAATTGTCTGCCTTCTTCAGCTCCAACTCCAGCTACTCCTTCACCTCCTCCTCCTTCGACGACTGCCAAAGATCTCGGGGAGTATTCAAAGCACGCGCGTTTACAAATTGAAAACTTGTTAAGTGCCAGGCCCGACTTGCCCAAGACAACAGGTGAGCCGGGCCTGAATGGTTGCACACAAAAAAATCATTAGAATAATGAGGAAATTTTATTAAAATATTTGTAAAGTTTTTTGACTGTCAGGGACTATCTAAATATCTCATAGATATTTTTGGTTCAGTTCCTGGCTTATTTAAAAATATAAATAAATTTGTAAGTAAAATTTAAAAAATTCCCTTTCAACTAATACTTATTTTTAAAATCCCCCTGATATTTTTTGTACAGTGCGACTGTTTGTTACTTGATTGTTAGCCTGCTTAGTTGGCCATCTCCTGGCCCGTTGACAGATTTGTGTTGCCAATTTGCGTTGAAGTTGACGTTGGAGGTTTTCTGAAAATCGCTACCAAAAGAGTGTTCGGTTCGGTATCTTTCGGGCTGATAGAGTTGTTGACATTTGGCCGCTTTGCTTGTGGCCCAAAGTTTATGCAAATCGATGGAGTCAAAGCCAAAGGGGCACGGCACACACCCACAACATAATGGTAATATATGTTCGTTCGATACATACCTGCAATGAAAGAGAACAAATAAAGTACGTTAGAATGTAATAGATACTTTTAATGATTATTTGGTGGCATGGAAATTGGGTCAACGCATTCTTGTTGGTTCTTTTTTTATTTTTTCTGGTAAACAATTTTCGAGTGCTGAGTTTACCTGTGGATCTGCTTTGATTCTTGGGAAAACATAAACATAATTTTTCGGTTTCCCTTGCAGCGCAATTGACCCAGTTCTCTAATCGCACTGCTCTTTGGGGCACACATTTCCACAGTCGATTAAGTGGCCCTGCACTTTGCTCTCCATGCAATCACAGTCGGCATTTCGAGTTTGGAATCGATCTCGGAGTTGGGGAAAATGCAGTTTGCACTTGAGCAACACTCGAGTTGCGTCTAAACAAAACGTTCGCCTCACAAAAATATTTTAAGTGCAGTGGAAATGTTTTTCTTTTGAGTGGGAGAAGTGATTGTGGGCGAAATCAGATGGCCCGTTCAATTGGAGTAATGAAAACAATCAAAGAGCCGGAATCTTAATTGCAGGATAATAATATTCTTTGACTCTACGGGGGATTTTTTATATTTATAAGAATAATTTCTTTATTTTCAAATTATATATATAAAATATATAATAAGTATACATATCTAAAACTCCCTTGAATCCTAAATGTTAAACTTCTTTATAGACCGCAAAAAAACCTATTGCGTATTCAGTTACTATAACTTCCACCGCAATCTCTTGCAAATCACAATTCCTCATTTATGTCGATTTTAGCTTATCCAATTACACAAACAACGAGCAGAAGGAGTTCTACGGCAAAACCACTCGAAGGCGGCATTTACATTGATGTGCAAGCATTTACATATATGATGTATACATACGGGTATATATGCATATATAAGAAGGGTCCGCCGAGGGCAGAGTACAGTATGCCATCGACAAAGTGGCCTGTAAGTAAACCCAATTGACACTTGAACAGCGTCAGTAGCCGGCGGTCTGAGCCATCAACGTGGTGGGTTCTCCACGGATTGCGTCCATGGTGGTGGTTCCTCATCCTCCACCTCATCCACATCCTCAACCGCCGCCCTTCCGCCCACTCATGTCCATTTTGGGTTGACGTTTTATTTGATTTTACGCTTGGTTGCGTTTTTTTGCACTCGTCTCGAATCGAAATGGAATGGAATGGCGGGGAGGGGAGTGAAGTGGATTGGACACTCGATATGCATGGGCCTTGGCCATCGATTTTCAAGTATGCTCTATGCTCAGCACTTAAAAAAAAGAATGATCGGTCAATAATATAGACTTTATTAAATTTGCGCCAAGTTGGTTTCTCTCGTTAAAAAATTATTATATTTAGTATAAAAAACCGACATTCAAAAATCTTTCTTTTTATACACAAAAAAATAAAATTGATATGAAACGATGATTGATTTTACGTTATGTGGTATCAATTTTTACTTGATATGCTCGAAACGAAAACAGGCAAGATTGTATTTTGAATATGCTTCTCCCTCCCACTCATGTATTTAAGTTGTCACATTCTCTCTCCTCTCTTTTTCAAGTCAGAGAATCTCCACGACAGAGAATTTGGTAGTGCACGGTAAAAACGATATGCCAGAAATTTACCATGCGCATATCGATTTGACTACAACGACTTTTTTTGTGTATATTCGGATTTTATAATTGTTTGACACATTTTTCCCGAGTGCAGAGCCACTCTTATCCATATTGCCATCTCGATTCCTAACTCAACTGCTGCATAATTTATAACTATGACACTAGTCGGAGCTAGAACAATGCCCCAAGATTAATGGTCAATGGGACGGGGGCCTACTGTGCATATTGTGAGGTGAGCAGGATGTGTTTGAGAGGATGACACTTGGCTTCCACTTTGGCCCTTTAGAAAATTCATGAAAATTGCCTGCAATTCCTGGCCGAAAAGTGTCTCATTCAATTTTAAATGACTTGAATATTTCAGTAAAATAGAGGGGATAGATATAGCATGACAAGCAAAACACCCAGGACATCATTTAGTTGGACACGTAATTTACAGCCTGGGTATTCGTACGACTTCATTAGGACAACTTCCATTCCGACACCTCACTGCAGTCGCATTGTCTAGGATTGTCAGTCAGAAGATGGTGGCTATCCTATCCCATTCTGTCCACAAAAATAAAGCCCACTTCGTAATGCTCTGTTCTGCACTTGACATTGTGTGCTCTGTGGTGCAAAATAAACTAACAGGATTATTGCGGCAACTGCTGCTGCCTTTTGTAATCCTTTAATGCCTTGCTAGGACTACCATAGCCCTTTAGCCTCCTGCCCTTTGCCTCCTTGTGGCAATTGTTCGCCAACGACTCCATGTGCATGCAAATTTATTTACATTTTGTGCTAAAAATATACTTTTTTGCCATGTACAAAGGGAGCTGGGAGAAACAAAGCAGTGTGAGGTGGGCCTCAAAAGGGGGGAACTTGCAACACGCCACCATGCACAAGGACAATGACACCAATCGCAGGTAAGTCCTTCTTAGCTAGAGTTCAAATTGCTTCCAGGCTTTTTAACGAGCAAAATGTTTGCTTTACAGCAGCTAAGCATTTAAAGAAGAGTCAAATGTACTTTAATATTACTGAATGAATAAATGAATAACTATAAATTAAATTTCCAACTATAAATATTATTTATTATTGTATCATTTACACAATAATGTTCCTCCATTAAATATCTCTTAATCTCAATTACTGCATTCAAAATTTCTGATCAATCCGATTAGGAAATGCCCAATTAAATTCAAAAACGATGTCAGATTACAGTTCATTACATCAGATTATCTAGTAAATTCACAGCATGTGATCTTAACTCCAAGCAAAAATCTTCGACTTCAACTTCGAAAGCAATCGGATGAAATAAAAGAAAAACCGGAATAAAAGCTGAACGGTTGCCAAAAAAAGAGAACAATTTTTTGTTGCTCCCAATTGCATTTGGATTTTCCATTCAGGAAAGAGTCAAGGAAAAATATTGTCTACTCATGGCGAAAAGTAAAAATCGAACAAAAGCTGACAGCAGAAAATGCTGAAATACACATATAAAAACCAAAAAAAAATGAAACACACAAGAAATCAACGAAAAAATGTAAATGTGCCACGATTTCGAAATATGCACAAATGCATTTAATGGATGGAGCATGCTGGATGTAAAAATAGAGGAGCTTACGAGAAAGGGAGCACTGCTCGACTGAGCGGATATTTATATACAGAATACAAAGTCGGGCAGGGAGTCTGGGCACTTGTTTTAATTCTTTTTTATTTTCCAACGGATTGTTGATTTGCATTCGAAGTTCTCAACTCGAATTGCTCCGATTCGGTCGTCGAGTTTTCCATGGAAATGTGGCACGTGGCAAACCAAACCGAACCGAAATAAAATAAATTCATTTCATGCTACATATCCACATAGCCCGCATGTGCATCTGCTATTTTTCCCCTATTTGGACTTTTTTTCCACCGGAGCATCTGTTTTACATTCCTGACAAATTAATAATAATTACGCTTTCCAATTTCACATTACGAGAATTCTTTTCACCCGCCTCTAATTCGTATTTCTTATCTTTAATTTTGATGGATTTGCTTACATCTTTTTTGACAGTTTCGAATGGCGTGATGTGGGAAGAAAAGTTAGGAATTTAACCAACATGAAAGGGTTTTATGGTTTGAAGATTAGGCCTGCATAAAGGTGAAAATTGGCTATGGTTCGTAATTTGTTAAACATGAAATGTGCATTAAAGGTGGATGTTCCAGAAAAAACTAATATATCAAACTTAAAGACCTTCGTTTAATTTATAAATTACCAAATCTCCCCATTAAAATGCACATTAAATTAAAAACCATTTGCCAATTTTCTCAGAGTTTCCTAAGCCCTCAAACTCTTTTCCCAACTAGATGCAACTAAATTGAAGATGAACCTTAAGTATACTTAAAATTTACATATTTCCTTATCCTCTAAGCCGATCCAAAGGCCGCTTTCCACCTGGACGAGCTGCTTTTGCTCCTGCAAAGTTATAAATTAACCACGGACGAGGTAGACAAAACGCGATTCCAATAGAACCCAACGAAACGAGGGAGGGATAGTTGAAGTATCCCTAGGCTTTTTCGGTTCTAAAGTACTTTCATGTGGCTCTGAGACTCCATCGATATGCATCTCTCTGCCGAAACCGAGGCGAACCGAAGTGAACTGTGCAACTGCAACTGCAATTTATACCACTTAAGCACTAAAGTTGCACCATTAAAGCCAAAAAGGCGTTAACCTGACTCCTTCTGCACTGCATAAAAAATGCAAACGAGGCTGCTGCAAATGTTTTATGGGCTTCTGTTTCGTTTCTACTCTCGGCCACAACCGCAAAATGCAAGGGATAAAAAAAGAGGAAAACAAAAACCGGAGAACCTAAAACGTTTTGGCCAAAATCAACTGAAGGGAAGGTTGAGAGGTTTCGAAAGGGATGTGCCCTTATCCTGACCAAAAGCCTTATACCATTTCAGCATTTTTGCGCTCTCTCTTGCTTTTTGGCCAACATGCAAAATGTTAATTCATTTCAGAGGTCCTGAACCGGATTTTTATCAGGACGAACACAGGAGCAGAATAGCTGAGCAATTTGTTGTCTGTGCCAGGACCAAAATAAGGGCAGGATGAAAAACATTTCCGTTTCCTGTTCCAGCAAAAACGTGGCTTTTACTCCCAATAGACTGTTAGTTTAGTCCTGTTTATTTTTCTCCCACGTGCATATTCATTTATTTAAACCCCCTTGCATGTGATTACTTTACTTCACATGTTTAAAAACTCATCTATCATCCGGTCTGCTCAACTTTATAATAACTGAATTTCCGTCATTTAACTTCATTGCATTGGAAAAATATTGACTTTTAATAACTTTGCTGCCTCGGGCAGTGCGCTTCACTGTGGGCGCTGACTTGTCGAAAAGCTGCCTTAAATGAAATTATCAGGGACCGTAAATAATCATTATTTGAGATTTTTATTTTAAAAGGCCCACTGAGGTTTTTACATATTTTAATCAACAATTAAACTGTTTTTTTAGCACTTTATAGACATGAACAAATAACAGTTAATTTGCTTTCCAGATTAGTTGAAATGCATATCCTTTGTGGATAAGAGTAAAAAGAACGTTATTTTTGACGTTTTAAACAAAATATCACAGTAGTCTTTTTAAAATAAAAATCTCAAATAATGATTATTTACGGTCCCTGGTTTATACAGAATATATGGAGCTTGACTTGGCTCCCCAAAAAACAAGGCAAAAAGAAGGGGAGAGCTAATTGACATTAATGAAATTCAACTCAAATTAAATTTGAGCCGAGTAGTCATCAGTTTGGGTACTTAATTAGTGGAATCGCTAATTAGCCAAGTTACTTATCCATGGCTAAGCAACAAATTTATTAGGTGAGGTAATTAAAAAACAATAAAAGTTACGTAAGCTTATTGGGATTAAAAAATGAAAGCACTTGTAGCTTAATAAGAACCAGCCGTTTATTTAATAATCATAAAAATGTTTTTTTGTGATTCTGTAGCAATAATATTTAATCTCTGAATAAAATGTATTTTTATAAAAAAAATATGTAGGTTTGGAGTAGTTTTTAAAATGAGATCAATGTCATATTGTCAATAACTTATAAATACTTATTAAATATTTTATTGCCCACTTTAACTCAGGTTGGTTCATAAACCATTAACCTTTAACTAACTATCACTTGCCACCCAAACACATGGCCTCCTTTTTCGCCTACTCCCGTTCCACTGTACAGTGAGCACTGGCCAACTTAGTTTGGTGGTTGGATGTTGAGTGCTTTGCCATTGGGAGTTACAAACTACGAGTATGCAAAAAAGAAAGACCAAATGGAAAAGGGGCTGAGGAAAGCGGCCAGCAAGTGTGGGTGCCAAACTACATGTGTATGGGCCACAACAACAACAGCCAAATCAGAAACAACACACATGGACATGGACAGCTACAAAATCAGCAAAAACATTGAGGTAAAACTACTTCGACATCGATGTTTGTCGATGGTCGTAATACTTTAGTTTGGCGCCCACTCGGCTATCGACAAACGGATGGAAAATGGATAGGAAAACAAGCTTGCACTCGGAAATAAAAGGAGAATTACTTGTATTGCAAAATTAAGAAGAAAATATTATATAATATTATATTGGTTTTAATAATTTTTTTGATAATTTGAAAGGCTAACCTGATCCCAATTCGATTACCAGTGGCTTATCTTATTTTTTTCTGTGTAGGACTTGGCTAGCTGAAAGAGTTTCCATATGCGGACAGCATGGGCTGACCGAACTGACGTACTAACTATATGGCGAGCGTGGTCGTCGAGGGTCTCTGGGGGCTTTCAGGGGACAGGTGAGAGCACATTTACATGACGCGGCGAAAGTGAAACGGGCCCGGAGCTGTGATTAGATGCAGATGCAGATGCAGGTCCCTGCTCCCCATTGGCGGACAAGCGGACATGCGGACATATGGACATGCGGCGACAGGCAACATCAGCGGCATTTGACATGTGTTTGATTGGACGGACAAAGGAGCAGGATCGGAGCAGCGGCAGAGGTAGAGGCAGTAATGGAGCAACAAAAAAGATAGAAAGGAAAGCCTTACGTCGAAGATTCGAATATAAATACCCTTGGACTTTTACTTAAAGTAAAATTATCACAAATTTGTTGTTGCATGCTTTCTGAACATTAAGTTTCCTTTTATGTTTCAAACTAATGGGTGGATATATCCTTCAAATCCACTTATGATAAGTACATAAATATGTATTGTTTTGAAAAACATTTGTATTTTTAAGTATCCTAAAGATATTAAAATCATTTTTAATTCTGTAAAAAGTTATCAATGTTTTCTATTTTTTCAATGAAAAAGAGTATTTAAAGGAAGGTTTATTCCTAGCACGCCATTTTTACAGTGGGAGTTGTTAAATGTCTGACTGGCGGGCACAAATTAAAGCTCATAGCTGAGTGGCCGCCGAAGTCAGGAAGGTGGAAGTTCCAAGTCAAGTAGCACGGGTTTCGGTACCCCGATTTCCCGATTTCCCTCTTTTCTTCCAATTTTTTTGAGCGATGAGCCGACAAGGCGTGCCCGACAGCAGCCAAAAGACCAAAAGACCGGCATTGCACTGATGATGTTGCTGCTGTGGTGTTGCAGTTGCTGCTGCTGCTGCTTCGATGTTGCTGTTTCAGTTGCTGATGGTGGTGGCCACTATGATGATGGCGGCAGTCGCTCAATCAGCTCAAACATCTGTTGCCAGCAGCTAACGTGACAGGAGCGACATGAAGGCGGTCAAGAGCGGCATTTTCACTTGTCCTTATAATTTACGTCGTAAAAGAAAAGGAAAAATCGAAGTATGACAATCCTTAAAAGTGTTGAGTGAATCTGATTTGAGAAAAATATATCTGCATAACTAAACCTTGGATATTCCTAATACTTTGCATTCTTTCCTATCTTTCTTAGATATAATATATCTTTTCAAAACTTTTTCCCACCTAAACTCCTATAAATTTGCCCATATGCAACTTAAACCTAAAACCCTTTTGGCCACCTACTCTTCCGATTTGATCAGTTTCACTAGGGCTATTTGTGGCATGTATTTTCGTTATTCACAAAATCAACTGAGCCATGAAAATGCATGACGATGCATTGTAATTTATAGCAATTTCCTTCTTGCTGTGACTGCAGTTCTCGTGTTTGGGTCTCTGATATGGAAATTTTTATGGCCAAGGAAAATTTATTAATTTATGCAACACTTGGGCTTATATTTATTTGTTGTTGTTGCTAGACGTTGATGTTTTCCTATGATTTTACGCTACATTTGGCCGTTGCGAGCAGAACAATTTATTAAGTCTTCGATGTGGTCGAGTTCGCTGAGGTTGATGGGTTTGCATTGCATTACTTTAATGACGGAGGGAAACGACACGATAGCGAACTACACCACGCACTCTGCCCCCTTCGCATGTCATCTAATTGCTCTTGTTTCTGTTTTTGGTTTCTTTACTTGGAATTTGCTCTTGTTTAGTTGCCACCACTTGGGGACACGCCCACCGCCCCCAATTAGAAGTGTGTGCTAAGACAGAGAGAAAAGTTGTTCAGATTTACACGGACAAATTAAGACTCTAATCAATGTTAACAAATTGTAAACTTTATAGTATGTTTTGACTTGAAAATAATTATTTAATTCGAAAGTAAGTATTCCTTTTTAAATATAGGTTAAAATATTTTTTCCTATTGAACCCCGCAGTTCCGGAATTCACCACAAGCAGAATCAACTCTTTCACCAACCCAATCTCTCTCAATCCCTCTCTTTACGATCTTAAGGTCATGAAAAAGCAGTGAATGAGTGCTTCAAAAATTAGGTGATGAAATGGCTATGAATATGCACCACTTTTCGAGCAGTGATGAACCCCTAGGACATGTTGTTAAAATCATCATCAGTAATTCACTGCTAAAAAGTTAATGAAGGGAACTGCAGATTAACACCACTTTTTTCCAGTGCACTTGCGTTTGTAGGCGGCCGTTTCCTGCTGCTCGCACACGCACACAAAAGCACTCATTTCCATGCCGGGCGTCGTGTAATTTCCATGATTTCTGTTTTCCATCTCTTGTTGCAGCTTTTTTTCGAGACTGTTACATATCTTGTTATTAGCGCTCTAATGAACCTCTTTGCAGCTGCCAATCATCGGATGAGGAGGTTGTGGGGGCAGCAGAAACACACACACTCGTATTTATTGGGGCTAGTTAACACGAAGAAATAAGGTTTCCTCCGACTCAAGTTCACATAATCGGCGTCCAACAGCGATATGCATCCGAGTGCACAAGTGTGCGCGAATTCGTGTGGGAGGCGTGAAAAGTGGTTTTTCTTCGCCTCCTCAGTTTTTTTTTGTGTTTTTCTACATCACTCATTTAAATTGGTCATTGACACTGGACAGTTGCCAAGGGAGAAGGGCGTGGGTAAATGGTTTATAGAGGAAATACTTTAAAGTTATTAAGCCCATAGATGAGTCGATAAAGTCGATATAAAGCTTTGATGATGGGCTTATGCTTAGCATAGAAAATAGATAAATAAATAAACCAAGAGAAGGGAATATAAATTCTACTGTATATATTTGATTATTATATTTGAGCTGAATTAACCCTGAACTTCTTATCACTTCATGTCGGTCGCATTGATTAAGTTAATCTTTGAATGCAATTCATAATTGAAAGGCTTCATCAGTCAACAAATCGCACATGAATACCCACATTGTTATTCAATCATTATACAAAAATTCCCCAGTTAATAAAAGCTGATCCACTAGTGTTCCCCAGTGGACGAGGATCGGGCAGACGCATAATAAATAACAATAATTGTGCGAAATTAAATTATCAATTGCAGACAGAAGCCATAAATAAGTGATGAGTGCAAGTTCTGACTGTGTGAACCGAAATGTTTCAGACAGCCAAAGAGAAATTGCATTTTCCCACAGGACAAATACAAATGCATGGGGGAGACCAACGGGTGGGGGTGGAAAATTGCATGCAATAATTGCACAGCGAGTGGTTTTGTGGCCACACAGCGGAAGGGAAGTTTCGCATTTCCGTTTCAGAATTCCGAATTTTCACGATACAGCGACACACGTGCAAAGAAAATATTTACACACCCGCTGATGTTACATTTCGCTCCCTGCTCATTTATTTTCCCCTAATTTTCCTGCAGAATAAATCGAAATGTGCGGATATTGCTGGCCATATATCACGCCCTTTGAGCTAGATTCGTTTGCCAAAATTACGCAATCCACAAAGTAGTCATGAATTTATGCAGATTTAAATGGAATGGAATATGGCGCTATGGCTATCTCTCTTTTGAAATACAGTTTTATACCACATAAGTGTTTTACTAAAAATGCTTGTATTTTTAGCTTTTATTACTAAACAATAATTTTTTAAAAATTTTTTCTTTTAGCTCAAACATATTTACAGGAACAGGTTATATTTTGTTTCTTGAAAAAATATATAGTTTTATAACACATATGCGTTTTACCAAAAATGCTTGTATTTGTAGATTGTGTTACTATTACATTTTTCATTTCTCAAATAACAACCTTCTTTTATTGAAAATATTTAACAGAAAAGGTCCTGTTTTATTTATTGAAAATAATACAGAAAATTCTTATAGCCCTGCCGTTCTTACTTCCGATCGACTACTGTATTCCGATTACAATAATCATTGTAATGACGTCAATGCGTTACAGACAACGCCAACACATGCCTACTATATTTGACATTTTGTGTCGCCAGCCACGCCTCGTCATCAAAAGTTGCTCTAATTTGCCATTGTATTGCATTTTGTATTGAATTTATTACGATTGTCCACACATGTGTATCGCATACGGTCCCCAAACTAATGGTTTCCAATCAACGATGTTTGTTCAATGTTTTTTCAGTGGCTGCGACAGGTGCAATATAGCGTTGAAAAGCGGGGGAAGTACGGGGGAATCGGCCGGCAGTAGATAAATAAACTGAGGTTAAGCATTCATTACGCCCACCGATGGAGTAGATCGAAGCTGAACTAAAGCCAGTGATTAAGGGTTCAGCTACAACCGGCAATTTACGTTCAATGGAGTCGAAAATTAATTAAATTAAAACTCGAACGAAATCAAAGTGGCCAATTGCACTTTTAATCAATTTATGTATCAATCAATTCGATACAATTGCTTTCAATTCAATTTACCTCCCAAAGAGCGGGAATTGAAGTGGTATAAAAATAAATTTAAATCTGTAGAGGAGATATGTTTGAAAGTGGATTTTGGACAGAGAGCCAAAAATAAACCAATCTTCGTGTCATTTGAGTAAATAAAATCGCTATAAATTTGCATAACTCAAAGCTCTAAAATAGGCATACGAAATCTGAGATAATTTAATCAGAAGCAGAGTGATCTTGCCATGAAAATGTGTATGTACTTTGTGACGCCAGGCTGGATCTTGATTAATATAGATCAAATCAAAGCAGAACAACCAGAACAAGTCTACTGTGGCGTCTGACGTCCAGCTGCTTCAATTAAGAAATTTCATTAAAGGCAAGAGGGAAAAAACGAAGAAGAAACCAGCCACCGAAAGAGAGAGTGGAAGAACGCTGAAGACGTGGGGTCTTCCCCTGAACTTGGAACGGCCGTCGATGATTGAGATAAACAACGCAGGTCCAGGTCCATCGTAACCATCCAACTCTCGATTCGCCGGAAGCTGCCTGCACTCGCGCACATAAAAATCGTAGTGGCGCCCCTAGCCCCTCTATAAAGTGTTTACGGGCAGATCTTGAGCACTGCAAAAAAAGATACTATCTTTGCACTGACATTTTGTAACTCATAAGCTGCAAAGAAACATTTGGTAAGGCAGTTCTGTAGCAGAAAAGCCACTTCCCATTATCAGTGCGAGTTTTCTGAGTAACCCAAAAAATAAATACAATGTTTTGATTTTTTTCAGTGCATAAAAATCTGCCTTGCTATAATTTTAAAAAAATCTTCATTTTTATAGCTTGCATATTAGTTTTTGAAGAAAATTTATGGCCCAAGCTGTTGAGTCGACGCCTCCCTAGAATAATGATAAATGCGCTTAGATCCTCAGTTCCGATTAACATCTCACAACTAGTTAGTGCAGCCCAACGACGATTCAACTTATTTTTGCAACTTAATGGTGATTGATAATCATATGAAAAATCCATTTTATACTGATTTATGTTCGACTCAAAATAGCAACTGAAATTGAAATTGAACGATCTGTTGGACGATCTGAGTTATAGATATTGGTATTCCGTGCAAAGAAACCAATCAAAATACGAGTTGTTATTTATGGAAATCTGGAAAATTATAAGGATCATAAAGTAATTAAATAGGATTTATTGTGTTATAACTTAATTTAATTTAAACACTTAAGTTATTAATATAAAACAAAGAATCAAAATCTGAAATGGATTCTTTTCAATTTATATTGCTATACACGTTCTTCAATTTATCCAGCTCTCAACAAGTTTTTGCTTCCCAAAAATCAATAACCTTAAATCATAGCATCTCTGACACTCCATAAATGGAAGAACTTTTAATCTTTTGATAACAACCGAACAATTTATCTTCCACTTAGTTCCATTCAAAGCCACATGTGAAAGTCATGAAAAATTGCGTTAATTTGAATTTGAATCGATTAACCGACTGACTATTCATAGCTAAAGCCAATTTCAAAATCATTTCGAAACATCCGAACTCGGACTTGTTTTCTTTGGCTTGGCCAAAATGCATAAATAATATATACACCCAAATCGGGTTTGTTTTTCGCACTGCCTTCATTTTGTTTTCTTGGGAGCGTTTCAACAATTTAAAGCCATAAACAATTTTTTGTGGATTTGCCAAAAGTCAGCAAGAAGAGTTTTTGGCTTTGTTTATTTATAAAAGCGCTGCCACTGATTTTGGGGCCGTCTTCCCGGGAAGTTCAACACAAAAGTTGTTTGGAAATTTGCCATGGGTTGTGTGCATGTGAGGTTCTTGGGGAATTTGACCCACTGAGGCCATAAAGTTTGTATTACCATTTCCGCCTGAGGCGGCATAAAATGCTGTCACTCAAACCGCAGGCTGACCACACAGCGAGAAAAAAGGGGGGAGGACAGCTGGTCAATGGCACACTCCTCTGCGGTGTCTCTGTCAATTAAAGTTGAACTCCAGATGACCCTCTAAAACCTCATAACCTAATAAATAAGAGGGGGGATGGGAAAAGACAAGCACAAACAAGGAAAAAATAAAACCATGTTCATTTTCTGTTTTTCTGTCTTTGATTTGATTAAAAGTAAATAAATTATCGATAACCATATCACATTACTGTTTGATGAGACTCGTTCCCTTCTCGGTTTCTTTTTTTTAATTTTATGGATGTTTCAGGGTCTCCGAGTTAATGGAGTGTTTAATTGTATATTGAAAGCATTTTGTTTGCTGCTCTTTAAAGTGATTTTTTATGGCCTGCTCCACCCAGAGATAAAACCAAAAAGTTTAACACATTTTGAGAATATTTATCAGATAAAGAACATTCAGTATAATTATAATTATTCATGTTAAACCTTCCCATTTTCCCTGTTGCTAAAGGTAAATTTATCAGATCGTGTTTCTTGTACCATTCAAGGTAATTCACACTCCATATTTCATATTTCTTTTTTCAATGTCAAATTTTCGCTTTGATTTAATTGAATTATAAACTGAGCTTGGGCGTTTTTTACTCAGCCTTGAAATTAATGGTTTATTCAAATTAATTGGATTTATCTGGCTCACAGTAGCTACCAAGCGTAGCAAATTTAATTTGGACTTGTTGACATTGTTTGAACTCCCCCTTCTACCTCTAGTTTTTATTTTTCTCCCATTTAGCTGTCATCATCATCATTATTGGGGGGATAGCTAGACAAAGGCCAACATCACTGTAACAATAACAACAGGAAAAACAACAATAAAGGCACTTTTTGTGCAATTGAAAAAAAGAAAGTTTTGCGAAATTAGACTTTGTTTTGAACTGGAAATTGCTTAAATAACAAAACAAAAAGCAGAAAAGCGAAAAAAACATTGCGGTCATTGTTTCTGCGTGGTCCAACTGCGAACTCATTTTAAACGGTCCCCAAAAAAGGTTAAAAAACAATCAGCAAATAATAGTCTGAATACAAATGAGTGGGGGGAAAGTGCTTGTAATTTGAAAATAATTGAACTTAAAATAGGGCAACAATCGACGGATATTCAAAGAATAATCTAGAATATATTATTCTAAATTTAGGTGATTACATGGTACATAGACTAGATGAAGACTATTTTAATAATCATTTGCAAAAGAAACAATTAGCAAATTGTTTGAGGTGCTATTCAATTTTTGAACTCTGCCAACCGAAACTAAGAAAACTTCATAAGTCGACGGGTATTTATACACTCGTGATCAACGAAGCGTTAAATCAAACATTTGCCCAGTCAAACATCTCGATCAAACTAATTAATCATAATTTTCAACAACACAAAAAGACACCAATAAAAATCGAAAATAAAGATCGCAAGCGAACTCCGAGGGATTGAGTGTGGTGGTGGTGGGATCAATGGCCCACCAAGATTGAAAGTTCAATATCTTAAAAGAAAAAAAACCATAAAAAAGACTTTAAATGGGTTGGGCAAAAAGCAATGGAGCGGCAAAACAGATCGATCTTATTGATGCATTGATGCATTTCCTAATGCCAAGAAAACGGTGGAAAACCATTTAAGGTGCTCTCATTGAACGGAACATAAACTATGAATGAAACTAACCATGTGCTTGGGTTGGTATTTGTAAATTAAAGCTAATGACTTGTACAAAAAATTGTAGAAAAAGAGTAGGAATTGAAAAAAAAAATGGGAAGAAAATCCCCAGGGAACGAAGATGATTCTTCATTCGACTTTGTTGTGGTTGCTGCCGGTAAGAAAGCAGCGGGTCAAAATGCAGTAAACACAACGATTCTCCTGTTTTTCTTCACCTTTTCTCAACCATCTGGGATACAGTGGTTGATCGAGATAATAAACTAAGGATGATTCAATAATTTAGACAGTTCTATTTGAGGTTTTATTATTTTAATTTATGAAATCCGTACTGATATTTTGACTTAACTTACAAACTTGGACAGATTGGAAATAAATTTTTTTAATAAAGTTTCCAAAGTTAATGAAACAGAAAAGCCAATTAACAAAATATTAGGAACGGGAAAGCTACAAAATATTTTATAATTATAGATTTTTAAACTATCTTCAGTTGTCTTATTTTTTACCATCTTTGTAAGGATATTTTATAAGAATTCGCTTATATCGAAAGATCACTGTACCCATTTCCAGTGGGAACAGGGACGACGGCCGGTGGAGAAACAGTTAAAGCTGCTTCCAGCTGCAGCAACTGCAACATGCAACTTGCAGCTTGCAGCAGACGCCAGCAGTCTGGAACCGATGAAGCGGTGCCCGTTTTTGGAGAATGGCTTTATGGCCCCGTGAGTCATAGCTTTTTACCCATTTTCGTTGCTCCCGCTCGTTCTTTGTAATCAGAACGAGCGTGGAAACGGAGAGAATGGCCGAAAGAGAGGCAAACAAGTTACCTGCCGAGAGAGGGAGGGGGAGGGGGTTGACTAAGGTAAGGTAGGGAAATGAGGATCGCGGGCTGATTGCGTGACAGTTGTGTGGGTAAGCGGCTTAGCAGTCTGTCCCAAGACTCACCAGATCCGAAGAGTTGGCGACGGAAAACCCCCTATGCCTATGGACCCATAACTTGCGATCAGCTACCGAAATGAATAATGATTTAATAGGGCAGTCTCAAGGGAAATTTAATTGTAATCACGGGAATCACCATTAATTGCCAGGTCGCATTATTCATCAACAAATGCCACCCAGAAGATCTAATTCGATTTAGATTTAGAGGCCAAACAAGTTCTAGTTTTAAATGGAAAAACTAGTTGGTTTGGGCTTCCATTTAAAAAATTAACACATTTGCTTGAGATTTTACGAGTCACAAGTCAACGATCGAAAAACAACTACAACTTTGTTGCAACTGATGAGTTAAGATAAAGTAGAAAAAACCTATCTCGAAGGCAATCGATTTGGCAAGCAATATTTTCTTTAAACTAATTTACTAATGAATTTGGAGCGGTATTTTAAATTTAAATTGCAGTTTTATAACCAGGTAGAGATGCCCCATAAAAAAACATTTTTAAAACTTCCTAAGAGATAAAAAAAGAGATTTACGAGATCAAAAATCATTTTTCATATTTCCTGCTATATAATTTATTAGAATGCTTTTCACGACCCATTTTGCAGTTTTCCGTCCACTATTCTACACATTATTTTGAAGATCTAATGACGACAAGTCTTTAGATCCTGAACCGCAAAACCAAGTTTCTCTCCTCGGGCAAAGTGGAACGGAAGAGAGGTTGGAAAATCAAAACGCAGAAGGCAACAAACAACAACAAACCTCAAGACCTACTTCAACCGAGAAGAAGGAGAGAACGAGATGGCAAAAGAAGTAGGACAGCAGTAGAAAACAAAGACGGTCGAAAACAGGATGCGCATGCGCAGTAGAAACGAACCGAAATGGAACGAAACTAAAGGTGAACATCATTATCATCAGAACTGAACAACAAAGTAAGAGGAAAACGAAAAGGCGAAATCAAAGAAATCAACAAATAAAACTTAAAAGGAAACGATTCTCAGGGGCAGTGCAAACAGACACAAAAGATGAGGCAGAACACGATAAGGCGGCCCAAAAAGGAAATAGGGGAAGAGCGAACAAGGGAGTGCAGATGCCGAAAGGAGGGGACAAATGGGAATGGCAAACGATAAACGTCATCGGCCAGATTATGCTGCATAAATTATCAAATGCAGAAAAAGACACTACCAAAAGGGAGCGCCGCAAAAAGTGGGAAGAGATTCGAGTAAGAAGAGAGCCGGCGAGGAGCAGTCATTGCGCGGCTGTAAGTAATTGTAATTTACGTGAAAAAGGGTACTGACTCTACCCTAGCATTTACTATTGTGGTCAAAATGTTAGTAACTATTAGAATAATAGGAAATGGTATTAATATTAGAAATGTTACTGGTGACCCCGATACTTTTATAAGTTTTGGTAAAATATTACCAAGCTCTATTGTTTAACTTTTTGGATATTAAATATTTTAAAAAGTTTTAGAACAGATGATAACCAAAATGGTAAGCTACAAATGGTGACCCCGATCTCTCCTTATTATTTTCCATTTTAATATTTTCGTTTATTATTTAAAAATATATAATTATAATTAATAATATATTGAGTTCTCTTTCTTACATTTTAATAATTATACCCGTTACTCGTAGAGTAAAAGGGTATATTGTATTCGTGCAAAAGTATGTAACAGGTAGAAGGAAGCGTTTCCGACCCCATAAAGTATATATATTCTTGATCAGGATCACTAGCCGAGTCGATCTAGCCATGTCCGTCTGTCCGTCTGTCCGTCTGTCTGTCTGTCTGTCTGTCCGTCTGTCCGTATGAACGCTGAGATCTCGGAAACTATAAAAGCTAGAAGATTGACATTTTGCATGCAGATTCTAGGAGTTCCTACGCAGCGCAAGTTTGTTTCAAAAGGGTGCCACGCCCCCTCTAACGCCCACAATCGCATATATACGATTTTAAAAATTTCAATATTTTGGAAAAGTAAAAATGCAGTTTTATTGTGTTTATCAATACCTATCGAAATGTAGAAGAAATTTTTTAAATCGGACCATTCGTTAAAAAGTTACGGCGGATCAAAGTTTTTCTCCATCTCTTTCGCACTCCCTTTAGCTGAGTAACGGGTATCTGATAGTCGGGGCACCCGACTATAGCGTTCTCTCTTGTTTTTATTGTTTTCATATTTCTTTAAAAAGTATGCGGCTATTATTTTCCCCTGCACCATTTCTTGAGAGGCAAGTACTATTCTCAGCACCTGAGCTGTAGATTCTACCTACCTGAGACGTCGCGGCAAAGGTAAAGAGAACCTGAGGATGAGGCAATGAAAGGAGGGAGGAAGATGAGGCAAGAGCAAAGCCAGAACAGCACGTACAAGAAATTAGCAAACACAGAAAAAGAGCTAAGGAGAGTGCGATGAGGAGGGGCTGAAAAAGTCGTAAAGAAGTAAAAGCGAAACGACTGCGACAGCGAAACGGATTATGATGTTCCCCAACCTGATCATGATGATGATGAATGGATTGGTCTACGACTCACATAGACGGCGGGAGAATGGTGGAAAGGGGCTAGTCCAAAGGGAGGGGTCAGGGAAGTAGCCTGCGGGGGCAGTTGGACAAATGGAGTTACTAAAAAATAGAAAAAAAAAAGACACCAACACACACACATGACAAGAACATGAACATGGGCCACGCGTTCTCCGTCTCTTTCTTCTTTTCTGTAATCGTGGCCGGAATCGTAAAACGTGATCGAGGGCTTTATGTGTACAATACGTTTTGCCATGGGTCTGATTTTGTTGTTATTTTGGTAGTGTTCTTGTTTTTCAGTTGGCTTGGTCTTGTTGCTGGCACTTTTCAATGCCCTAAAAAACATACTTCTGATTCATGGTTAAAGTTCCTGGAACTTAATAATCACATAAAGATTATTATATTGATGGTATTTTAAGAAATAGTATTTCTTACTTCTTGTATATTTTTAATATATAAGACATATTTTGAATTTATTTCGAAAAACGATCCTTTCATAGCTCCATCATATCGAAGGTTTTCCTAAAGAGCATTTAGTTTGTGTCTGTGGCGCTTCTACAAAAACCTAATTTTACTTTCTTTGGCCACTTTATTCTTAACCTTTTTAGTTTCTATTTTACTCTGCTTTTGCTTTGATTTTATTTTTATTTCTTTATCCAATGTTGTGTGGCTCTTGTATCTCAATGTATGATTATTTTGTTTTCTACTCCTTCCAACCGACAACTTTTTCATTATAGCGGAATAAAACAAGCGAAATCAAAGAACAACAAGGGTTCTTTTTTTTGTGTGTGTGTTGTTTTTGTTATTTTAGCTGCTTTCAGCTTGTAATCTCAATTTTCGGTTTTAGCTCTTCAGATAGCTACAACTCCCTCTACTTTTCCTGTCTTCTGTCTTTTGGTGGGTAATTTACAAGTCTGGGCAGCAAAATTTACATGCCGACACCGACTTGTTGTTGTTTTTCTTGAAATGTTGTTGCTGTTGAACTGTTGTTATTGTTTTTGAATTGTTGTTGTAGACTTTTGGATGGGCTTGGCTACATTAACTGATGTTGTGGGTCAATGATTCAGCGCGTGGATCCGCAACAGCTGTGCGAACTTTTTACGGATCGTTTGGAGGAAGTTTATTTGAGTGAGAGAAATGGGAGTGGATATTCAAGATTTTCAAGGTATGACCTCAAAGAATTTTTATAATTTTGAAATGGAATTTGCGAAAAAATGTGTTTGGTAGTCCCAGCTTAAGATCATTCTGCATGAATAGAAAATATGTCGTTAGATCTTTTCCATAGATCTTTCCAGTAGATCTCTTTTTTTAAGATTATACCTAATTATTAAATGTTTCTTTGTACGTGCTTATCCAAGCATAAACCATGATAATAAATCCAACTGGAATGCAAATGATGGCATTTTTTTGATAGATAGAAAGTATTTTAATCAGTGTTTCTGTTTAGAGTGATTAAGCTCATTAAATCGAAGTGGATGACAAAGTACAACAATGTAAAATGTAAGAAGAGATGTTAGTCTGCTCCCTTAGTTGCCTTGGCAGTACTTCATTGTGGATCACCACATCATTTTTTGAAGAAAAACAAACAATATTTTTCTTATCAGCCAGAAACAAAAAAGAAACTCCTTGGTGTGCTCATCTGGCGGTTGTTGATTCTTTTTTATTCTTTCTTTTATTTGAGTTTCTAACCCATCAGCAAGCGTCTCACATTCGATAAGAGTTTTTCATGGAAAAAATGGTATTTGTTTCCAAGTAGGGAACATTTATAAAGTGTGATATCGTTGAAAACGCGCTTGAAATGGCACCTGACATCTCATAAAACGAATTTGCATAACTGCTAAGTCTCCATAATCAGCACAGTAATCTCAAATAATGCCAATTATTATTAACGCGCCACTGTAAGCGTCTGATGTTCCGCCCACTCGCCCACCTTCAAAAGCAACTCCCACGTAGTTATTAGTAAAAGAGCAAAGGCGACAAAAAGAACGCCGAAGAATTAAACAGTGATCACTAAAAAATTGGTACTCAGATATTAAAGCGTTCGGAAAATTATAATTTTGTTAAAAGAGGCTAATTCATTTGATTCCTCTGCATCCACATGTTTCATTACTGTAAATTTTGTATTATGGCAGTGGCAAAAACTTCAATTAACGAGTCCTCACTGTACAGCGAAACCAATTAGCAGAGATGAGAAATTCGAGAACCGATCGCGAACAATTACGTGAATAATTTACAGCTGAGATATGGGCTACTAAAGCTGCCAACGCATTGTGGGATCAGGTAGATCATACAGAACCGGTTAAGAGAGGGTGTTTTTGTGTTTTTTAATCGAAGTGTGGATTCTACACGGTAAAAACATAATAATGTGATATCATATCAAACAGACATGACAGAGAAACCGCTTAATTTCTTTGAGCAAATGGTAATTATATCCTTGAAAAGATAAAAATGAATTCCCTCAAGATTTTTGGGTACAAAAGAAACCCTTGATGGATTTGTTTTTTCACTGTGTACGAGAAGGAATGGAGTACTTACCGGTCTTGAGACGATCGTTAATTAGATCCTCGATGAGCTGCGGACACTCGCACTCGATGGCGTAGCAGAACTGCTTGAACTTCTCGAATCCGTTCTTGGCGATGATCTCGATGAGATTGGAGCACTGGAGTCGCAGGATTTCGGCGTCGTTTAGCCCGGAACATAGTCCCCCGCCAGAGGGCGTTAGTGAGCGACTGTCGCAGTTGGCGTCTCCGTTGACGCTGGCGCAGCGGGAGGATCCACTGCCCCCGCTGCCCCCACTGCCCCCGCTGGCCGTACTGCCACTGCTGGCGACGGCACTTAGCTTTCGCTTGGTGAGCGAGGGTGCACTGCCAGGAGGCTCCACTGTGGCAGAGGCGGCCGCCGAGGGCGTGGGCGTAACTGCACTGTAGGGCTTCAGCAGTAGATCCTCTTCCGACTGGCTGAGCACCGAGTTCTTGACCAGTACCGCCAGCAGATCGGTACTCCCCAGATCCAGCATTATGCGCTCCTGGTGGCGGGAGAGCAGAGAGCGCACCTCTTCCTCTTCCTCGCGCGTCATCTTGGCTTCTTCCGTTGCTTACTGTTATTTCTTACTGTTACTTATTGCACTCTCCAGCTACACAAACAAATCACGCTGCCAATTTTCCGGCATTTTCTTATGAGATTTACGGGATATATAATTATTACGTATATTCACGATTATATTTGGATATTTTATGGTTTTTAAATAATTTGTATTTGATGTAAAATAAGTTGGGATGAATATTTGCTTTTGCTTAACTTTATTTGTTTGTTGTATTTAGCCAAACAACTTAACCTTTGTTTTCTTATTATTTTCACTTTTTTTGGTTTTGTATGTCGTTAAATGATTATTATAAAGATTTCGTTTTCATTAATATGTAATTCATTACTTTTTCTTTGTTTTTTACTTTATTTTTAACTATTGCTGTTAATGCAAGGGTTTAATCATTTCGCTTTTTGTATTAAGAAATTGGATTTCTTTACTTTCTTACAGAGAACACTTGAAAAACGCGCGCCTTTTATTTTCGTGTGTTTGTTTTTATACGTCGCTTAGCCGCTCGCAATAAATTCGTAAACTCGATTGTTGGTCAAAAATAATATATATTTTCGAGATCAAATATTTATATTTTTACCGGCACTTTATCTGATTCGTATTTTTTGTTGTTATTTGAAAAACCCATACGCAATTTGACGGCTTTCGGTACCGCACGCTCGGCGCTTGAAAAAAAATTACCGAGTGGATAAAGTTGCGAGTTGCTTATATAGATTTCAAGTCCACGACTCAGACCGTTCTCTCTCATTCGGTCTCTCTCAGAGTGGTTTCACGGTACCCTGTAGTCGAAGAGTTTGATGTTTTCGTGCTTGAATGAAAATGGTAAATAATAAGGAAAATAATGTGATTAAAAAGTGCACTGGCTTAGAAACGATCTTAGAAAACAAAATTGGAAAGTTAATTATAAAAAATAGCTTTTTTAAGTTTGAAGGTCGATACTAACGAGATACTTAGAAGAAATGTGGCATTCATTTTGGCAACATATTTAGTATCTAGACATACATACATATCTAGACATACAAGTAGGTACACAGAATTTTCTAATACAATTTTGTTACTCGGTATTTTTTGGTCGATTAGATTTATTTTCCCAATTTGAGTGAACTTAGGCAAGAGAATAAGGCAAAACCGATTTTCACAGAGAGAGCAAATGAGAGGGAAGAGCGAGAAAAGTGTAATTGCGTTTGATTGTTCATGCATTTTCACTGCAGCTGCAATGGGCAGATATGCGTGAGTGTGTTAGTGAGGCGGCGAGTGTGAAACAAAATCAAACAAAAAGTAATTGTGTTTACATTGCACTCTCTCAGTTTCTGACTTTACCTTAACAATTGCTTTTGTTTTTTTGACTTTGCTCGAATATCACGTAGATAAACGTAAGCGTTAAATACATTTATTTTTACTTTATGTCAATCAAATATATTACACTCATTTTATAAACCGTTTTAATTACCAAAATATAATTAATTTACATATAAAATATTTATAAAAATACATAATTACATTGTACATAATTGTACATAATTTAAGATTTTTGCAATGTATGGAAAATAAAATGAAATTTATTGACATAATTTAAAATCATGAGGAAAATTCCCAAATTAACAGTTTTGAATAAATATAAAAAAATGTTAGTTATTTATGACTTATGACATCAAAGAGATTTATGGCTTGTGTAAAAAGAAAACTAATATTAACAAACTTTTTAAGCAATTTAGTAATAATATCATTATTTTTGGAATTAAACAGAAACACCGAATATGCTAAAGTAACAATAACATTTACAAACTTTTTAAACAATTTACGGATTAACAAAATATCGTTAGCAGGCATTTATTATTTTTGGAAATAAACAGCAACACCGCCTAGGAGCCTTCAGTCAAGACAGCTTCGAATTAACATATCGTGTGGGCATAATGAGGACTCTCTCGGGGTTCAAAAACCGGAATCGGAAGCAGTCTTACGGTCTGCGACACCTAGCCTTGATTAATTGCCGACCGGCCACACACTCAGCCACATGCTTAGCCGTTTATCTCGAGTGCTTTGCCATTTTACAATCTGTTGGCCAACTTGTAACCGGTCATCAGAAAGGAGGCAGACACTGATATAAAATCCATCTGAAAGGTAGAATTAAAATTTATTGCTATCTAATTGTTTATTTTTATTTCATTCTACTTGCGTATACATTTTAAAAGATTAATAAAAACCTTTTAGAACCTTTTGTTTTATTTTCAAATACTATACTAGTAATACTTTTTCCCCACTGTAATCCACATCCACATCATTACAGAAGGGCTCTAATTACGTGTGTTTGAATTGCGGCGTTCTGATTAAGGCCCTTTTGCAGGCCAATCGATGACTGCATTGGAATAATAATAACAGATGTTTAGCCAGACCCTGGAAACGGATAAGGATAATTAAAGGAAATTAGTGATGGAGCTGCCGAACGGTGGCCAGATTCCAATGGGGTGAACTTCTGGTTAATCGTTCTGTTCTGTTCTGCAATCTTTGAATTCCAGTCCAACATTCCTGATATTTTCCGCCTGTCAGCAGATTAGCAGGTGTCTCCGCCCCCAAGTGAGGCAATAGCTAAATTGTTCGCATAAATTGATTACAATAATTTGCCTATCCCCCAACTTTAAGCCGCCCTCTGCGAAATAACCTCGCTGCTGGTAAATATTCTAAACTATCTGAAAGAATAATAACAACAAGTTGCCCGGTCGGCTTCCATAATTTATGCAGAAATGCAGTCGAACCCAATGAAAAGTGTCGTTCGCAAATCTAGGCGGTAAATTGCTTTTTGCGATTTCAAATGCACTCCCACAGCTCTAAGGCAAAAGTTGTCAATCAAATACATATGTTCTTCAATCTGAAAAAAAGGGAAAAGTAGGTGTACTAGGTATCCGATGGGAATGATAGAATTATGTTATAGTTCTAAAGCAAAATAATTATAGAGACTTTCTTATTTAACAAGGCTTATATGCCAAGATTTACCAAAAAAAAACCTAATACATCATTATTTTATTTGAAAAATGTGCTGTTTTAAAATCGAGTGACCACTGTAGTTCTTAGGTGGGTGTAGAGAAAAAAAAAAGAGCTGAATTGTGCGAATGTTTGTGGAAAGCCTGGAATGCAAATTACTATTATTACCGGACAATTGCTCTGTGCTGTGAGTGCAGTCAAATATAAGTACATATATATAGTAGGTACAAATGTATAAAACACCACCCGAAAGGGAAAATTGAATGGCACAAAAATCTCGAAGCTGATTCACCCCACTCTAACTTATTGGGATTACGATTACACATTCAGCAAACTGAGGAAATGGGGAAGGGAGTGGAGGAGTTTTATCAATTGGACCACATGTTCTTGCCCAGTGTTCCCATTTTGTATTGCTCGTCACGTCTCTGCAGCTTCCTCTGTAATTAAGGCAGGGCGGGGAAGAAAAACTACAGTCCAACGTCTATAAGTAAGTACTTCCGTAAATTATGGATTCACTGCAGTGGAACTTATGAGTTTCTTGAGTAGTTTAAATGAACTTACTATAAAATATTATATTACATTAAAATATTATCATAATTATTAAAAAAAAGTTTTTATATACCTAGACGTTTGAATTTCTGAGGCTGCACTGTATTAAGTTTCTAGAATTAAGAGGTTGTACGCCTCCTTCCGATTGTCTGTCTTTCTTCCGGGGTGCAAAAGTCAGTCCAAGCTGTAAGAAGACCCCTGAGTCATCCATCAATCGCTGGTGCTGGACTAACCCCCAGACGAATATCTTACCTTACCCTTCTCGGAGTTTCAGGTGCACTTGCTGGCTAATCATCTTGGGGAATTGCCGAGAACCAGCTCCATTTGCCGATTAGCAGACCCACCGCACGTGGTAACGCTCGTCGGCACCATTTGAGTTATTGTGGAATTTTTATTATTTCGTAATTGCCTTATCAAGCACTGCAGACCGACTGGCGTGCTGTTTTCTAATCTGGACCAGGAGAAAGGCCATTAAAGCTGAATGTCCAGCTGGAACGCAGTGCAAACTGCTGTGAGTAATGGTCGTCAAATGGTTCTGCAGGTGGTAATTCAGTTTAATTGTTTTTAGTGGCTTCGTAACCTGCTTTGAATGGGTCTAATGGACTCTAAATTGGCACATCGATTACATGGATTGAAGTCGAATCAAACAACACAAGATATTTTAGCTTAATTGTTTAATTTATTTGTTTTATTGAAGCTTATCCGCTAAATTGGCTTCAAATAATAAAGGAGAAAGAATGGAGTTTAACATAAATTCTAAAACTTATAAAAATCGGGGTTGAGATTTTTGCCATAAGAGTTCTCCATTACTTGTTCCCCAAAGTGGTTCACCCTAATTTCCCAATCTCAATTGATCTTAAAACATAACCTCTGCCAACTGATAACCGTTACTCCTTTTCCACCTGCTCTTTCTTATTCCAGTACGAATAGACCCGTAACTCTCCAAATCGAGATGAATGGAAAGGGAAGGTGGAGATAGTGAGGGCTCCAAAAAGATTGCTCTCACTTTCGTTCAAGCGATGGCCGCAGTCAGAAGTGAATTCCCAGGCGAACCGATCAGTTATACGAACACCAATACTTCCAACAAATCCAATTGCCTGAGGTCCGTGAAAAAACGTGTGACCACGTGTTTGCAGCAGTTGCGTGAAAAACTACCGGCATCCGGATCTTTTCGCAAGAGTTCCTCCAGCCGTTTTTACAAGATCTTCGTAAAGGCTGAGTTTTCCGCCTTTGGAGAGCGTTTTCAGAAGATCTTTAAATCGGCGCGAAAAACCGAATCGCCGGAGTTGTGGAAAGTGCCGTTGGCCCATGACGTCACCGGGCAGAGCGGCCAGCAGTTGCAAATCGTAGCCAGACTTTTCTCATCCACGCTGATTTCCACCAAGGAAATCCACTACAACAACAACAGCTATAACTATAAAAGCCGGAAAAGCGAGAGCTACAACAGCAACATGACCATCATCGAGAGCAACTATATAACCGTGCGCGAGGAATTTCCCGACATCGATGCCGAGGTTCGCGCCATATTGCTGACCCATGCCCAGAATGGAATCACGATATCGAACATCAAAAGTGAGTAGCTTTTTATTCTTCAGCAATTATTTTAAAATTTATTTCTCAAAAAAAAATTAATTAAAGTTTCGGTCTAATGGAATGACATACCATGATATACAGGGGTGGTCAAAAGTATTTGCACAAATTACACCTCATAAGAAATGTGCAAATACTTTTGACCACCGCAGTTTAATAATAGCTATACAATTCGAAAACATAAAAAAATTATTTTTTTGTATTAAAACGTTTTTTTAAATTTTAAAATGTGTTTTTTAAAAGTTTACCTGAAAAATTAAAAAAAAAAACACGTGGTACAGATAAGGTTGCTCTCACGCTTCGAAAGAGTTTTTGGAAAACTGTACTGGAATTGCCCGAAGTAAACTGAATAGAATCCATTATTTTTCCGCAAATGTGCACCATTTAATTTTTTTTTATTATTTTAATTTTATAAACTAAAATATTTCTAAAAATTTCAGTGCCAGAAATAAATAATATAGTTTTGATTTTCCAGGTGAATATCGCAAACAGACGGGCAACGCATTTCCACTGCACGACAACATAACGGACTTCCTGCTGACCATTCCCCATGTGACCGCCGAGTGCAGCGAGTCCGGCAAGCGGATCTTCAACCTCAAGCCGAACCTGAAGAACCGCCACCTGCTGGAGATGGTTCTCAACCAGAAACAGCGCGCCAGCGACTACAGCAGCGGAGCTCCGTCCTTAGAGGACAAACCCCGAGCACCGCCGCGCTACTGGAAGAATCCCTACAAACGGCGGGCTCTTTCACAGCTGGACAACAACCTAAACACCGTGCACAAGCTAACGGATGAGCAGACCAAGGCGATCAACACCAAGGCGGCTCCGCTGCAGCAACTGGCCAAGGAGGCAGCGGAGTCGAACTGGTGCTACCAGGATAATTGGAATCATCTGTGAGTACCACACAAATAATTACATTTTATTTTAAAAGCTTTTTAAATAATTCAAATACTAACTTAACTTGAATTAAAAAATTTCGAAAGATATCGGATATAAAACTTGTTTATTAATAGTTAATTCTGTGTAAAAAATATATAACCTATCTATCCATAAAAAAGTGTCACTTTTTGCCTGAAAATTTGTCGCTAAAACAAAGTTTAAGTACATTTATTAATAGCCAGCAATACATTGTAAATATAACACAGATTTTAACTAAATTAATCATAGTTTATTACAATTTGTTATTATTCATTTGCCTTACAAAAAAAGAAAAATCTTCCTCAATAAAGATGCTAGACTTTTAAGTTGTTAAATAATTTTTTTTAATTGTGATTTTTATGAACCACTCTTTAAAACGTTTTTAAATTTAATTAATCATATTTTTAAATAAACATAAGTTTCAAAGATTATTAATTTTAATATTTCATTTTTTAAGCATAGAAGCAAATAATTATGCTTAAACATAACATAATCATAAACATAATATAATATTCCTTATTATGCGTGTTGCACTTTGAAGTGTGACACTATTTCGATCAAAATTTGGTTTATTAAAGTAATATATTTTACCTGAATCCTTAGGAACAACTTCTACCAGCAATCCAGAGTAAATGAACCACAGATGCCGGTGCCCATCAACATTTACAGCGATGCAACAGAGGAGCCAACCCAGTTGGATGCTCCCGAGCATCACCCACACTGCCAGAACCACAACGAGAATCAGAATCCGAATCAGCATCAGAATACCAAACAGAACGTAAACCAGCACCTGGGCATTTTCGTGCAGCCTTTCAATGATATGAACATTATGAAGAGACGCCACGAACTGACGCCCACACCCACGACATTATCGAGTGGAACCTACAACGATTCGATGCTGACGATCAATTCGGACTACGATGCCTTCTTACTGGACTTTCCCCTCATGGGCGATGATTTTATGCTATATCTCGCCCGCATGGAGCTCAAGTGCCGTTTCAGGCGCTACGAGCGGATCCTTCAGTCGGGCCTTTGCGTGTCCGGACAAACGATCAACGGCGCCCGGAATCGGTTGAAGAAATTCCACCTTCCCGAGGGCACCCAGATCATCGTGAATATCGGATCGGTGGATATATTGCGGGGCAGGCCTTTGGTTCAGATCGAACATGACTTTCGGCTGCTGATCAAGGAGATGCACAACCAGCGATATGTGCCCATCCTCACGAATCTCGCACCGCTGGCAAACTATTGCCACGACAAGGATCTGTGCGACAAGGTCAGCCGATTCAACAAGTTCATCCGGGCCGAGGGCAGACACCTGAAGGTCGTTGACATACACTCCTGCCTGATCAACGAAAGTGGCATCGTGCGATTCGATTGTTTCCAGAGGTGAGTGTGATTTATTCTATTAATTCCTTTGAAAATTATCAAATTTATTTGGTTTATATGCCTGTATTCATAAATAAATATATGTACATTAGGGCGGTCCAAAAAATGAAATTCTATTCTCACCCCTTTACATGGTATATTAAAGCAAACAAAAAATGTATGTGAAAACTAAAAAAAAATTTTGTTCGTGATTTAGACCTTGCGAAACGTCTTCCAGTTTAACAATTCGAATTTGGTCGAAAAAAAATTGTTCTCCCATTTCTTGTCTTTTCAAATTATGAATTTCGTTGGAATTATTGTTAAAAAAAAAGGGAGAGCAAAACATCAACTGAATCGTTGAAATCTATGCCACATAGAATAAAAAAACTTTTTGATCGAAGGCAACTGTGCGTATGGGTGATAAACTTTGAAGTCACTTCCCAGACCCTAAAACGCGATTTTTTCAAAAATGTTTTTTTGGTTTACCTTGAATACCACAATGCGCTCCGTATAGGCCGGTGAGAGTAGGACCTTAAAAATTTCCATACAAATGTGGACCGCCCTAAAGTACATTGTACAATGTTCATTAGTACAAAAATAATAATTTAGATCTGAATTAATTCAAAATAAATAAATAAAAAGTTATACAAAAAAATAATACTTTTAAAAAATGAAATATTATTTTTACAAATTTTTAAACATTTTTATTATTTTTATATTTTAGTAAACATTCTATTAAATATTATTTAACTTGTTTTATTTTGGTATTATTTTTATTTGTTTTATAAAATAAAGTCGTAACTAAATTAAGTTAAAGTTGTATATCAAAATTTAATAATTAATTTAATATTATTTTTACAGCTCACCACGCCAAGTCACCGGTTCCAGGGAACCATATCTGTTCTGGAACAAAATCGGCCGTCAGCGCGTGCTTCGAATTATTGAATCGAGTCTGGAGTATTAACTTGGGTTTCCTATCCGAGATATGTGGACTGGGCTGGTACCAGAATCAACCATGAAGATTTTTGATGATTTTACGATTTACGCTGATGGCTCGCTGTTTTTACGGAATTCGCTTAATTTTAATATGTTTTATATGTACGTCCCCTGTGTCTTTGTTAATATATGTTCGTGTACTTGTGTTAGTCCCTAATTGTATAAAATTGTGTGTTCCGTGTTCTTTGTTAGATTTTAACTTCTTTTTTTTCCGCTGCCTGTGATTTATTTCGCATACCCATTGATTTTCTGCACACTTTTTGCTCCTGTCCCAAAAGCTGTGTGAAAAATCGAATTCGAAATAATTGCAAGCAGTTGAAAACTTTTCCTCTTTTCCCAAACCATTTTCCCTTGAAATCTATATTTTAAATCGGATTGCAATGAAAAATGGAATTTAAATGCAAATCATTGCAAATGTTATAAACTGTTTTTTGTTCCACACTTTTTGTGGGCCAAAATGCTTCATGCTCCTGTATAGCAACCAGCCACACGCCTCCTTGGAAAAGGAGGAGTGGGCGTGGCCAATATACATTTGAGCCATGCTGGATTTTGGCTGTAATGAAAATGCACTTGGTTCACTTGGAAAATTCGCTTGCACAAAATCAACGCCGCGGCTGATTTATTATTAATGTGCTCAAGCAAATTCAAGTGAAGCATTTGCGCGATTTTCGTCTTCCTGTTTCCGTTGAAAAAAGTTTATAAAAAGCTTACACTCTGCTGCAGACACGCCACCGGAAGTGCGCACTAACCGTTTGTTCGTAGCACAGTGTAGAATTTCAGTGCAAATTACTACTCTACTCTAAACTCTTCTAGATAGCTATTTACTATTTATAAACTAATTTATTGTCTTGAATGTATGTTAATTGTATGTTTTGATGGTGATCACGTTTTTTTTGTCCTATAACAAGAAGCAATGTAAAATCCAAAAAAAAATGAAAAAAATAAAACAAGGGAAATAACAATGAGTGCTCTGCATTTTAAAATATTCAATGGGGCGAAAGGGTGTTATATCTAAACGCACTACAATATTTTATATAATCTACAGGTTCTTAAAATAATTCGATTCGACTTGAATATCATTAAAATTTCCACGATAACTTTAACTCTTAACTACATTTCGTTTTAACTGCAAAGTTAACTTAATTTTTAAAACAATTTTAAACGTTCCCGCCAAATAGGTTTAAACCCTTGCTAAGTTCACCAAAGTTCCAAACCTAGTGTTGAGTTTGCAAACATTTTCAGCTTTATCGATTGCAGAAGCGTACGAAAATCAACGCTATCGAAGTTTAACCACCTCCATCAGCAGGCGACGGCAAAAAAGTCTAAAAAAGTAAGCAGCTTTAACGTCAAAATTCGCCTTTAACTCACTAGTGGTACGTTTTTACTTGATTCCAGAACAAAATGGCTTCATTCTTGGCAAGAACGGGCGGTCCCCTAATCGAAACCGTTAGGCCAGCGGCCGTGAAGAAGGTAAGTCCACCAATTAAAGGTCATATTTTTGTAAAAATGCAAAAATCAGTCGCTTTACATAATAAGGCGAAAAGAGAGAGGTGCTCATTCTCTCTCTATCGATATCTCTGTCCTGCTCTCACATGGGAAATACGTTAGTTGAGATCGTTTATCGCTAGTGCTAATTTAAAGTCCCTTTAATTTGTTAAATAAATAATTCCGTAGTGAGCGAGCTTAAGGGGGCTATATGTTTTGGATCCAAAGAGAGTCACGATCGCATAAAGACACCTGACTTTTTTTTTTTGTATCAGTGTGACGCAACTCTGCGGGTTTTATTTGTGTGCGTAGGGACCTTGAAAGCCTTATTTATTCCCCCGTCTTAATTTTCTTTTTTATCAATGAGCGGATGACAACTGTTGCTTTATCATTTGTTGTTGTTGTTGCTGTTGCTATAGTCGCCGGGCCCTCTAATTAAATTCTTAATCTGTGAATTAGTTTTGGTTATCGCCGGGAAACGACGTTAGCCGCCCAGACTTGCTCTTAACCCAGATTTCGTCTCTTGCTCTTTTTGTTTATGTTTTTTTTTTCGGATGAATCAGCGAACCAGTTTTTTCATACATTTTTGCTTGACAATGACCTCGTGACTGGAATTAAGGTTTCAGTTATTAGATAGTTTAATCATTTCTTTTTACGTTTTTATTATAACTTATCATTTTTTTATTTTCAAATAATATTATAGAATTTTCAAATAATATTATAGAATTTTCCAATAATATTATAGAACTTTCAAATAAAATTTTCAAATAATAGGTATTATAGAAATTCCTTCTTTCTTGATAAGATAGAACAAAAATATCAGAATTCGTCAGAAAAAAATTATTTTAGCTAATAAACTATTATAAAAAGATTTTTTTATTCTTTGGCTCTAAAAATATTTATTATTCGATTTTTTTTCTTAATAGGATAGAACAAAAATATCAGAATTCACCAGAAAAAATTTATTTTAGCTAATAAACTATTATAAAAAGATTTTTTTTATTCTTTGGCTCTAGAAATATTTATTATTTGATTTTTTTCCAGATCCTTGGCCTTGCTCCCATCGCCGTTCAGCAGCTGAGGAACCTCAATGTCCAGGAGCACGTTTCCTACAGTCTCCTCAACGAGAGCAAAATCCCAACACCTCGGTGAGTAAACCCAAATCAACAGGAATTATCAAAATCGCGAGAAAACAACCAACAATAGTCAGCCACAAAGTTGCCGTCCAAAGTTCAACGAAAGTGCCGCGTTGTCGTTGCGTCGACGGTTTCTTTGGTTTATTTTCGTTTCGGACTTTGTCTCGAACTTAATAATTTGCATTAATTAGCTCGGGGTAAACAAACCATAGAAGCGCAGCCACCGATGATAAGGGTGATAACAAGTAATGTACTATACTTTGATCGGCATAAAGTGACAAGGGTCAGTGACGTGGGATGTGATAAGATGTTAAAGTGGAAGTATAAGATAGTGGCAATAATAGCAATATAACATTTCGAATGAAATTGTAATCTGCAATAAATTTAAAAACAATTGAAAAAAAAAAAAATTTTGATCATATCTAATCAATTTATTAAATGTTTAAAAGCACTATTTTCTTTAAAAACCATCTGAAAATCATCAAAATAATCAAAACTTTCAATATTTCTTAATTTAAGAAATAAATAAACATAGTTTAAAATTTTTCTAAAGTTATTTAATTAAGAAAATATTAATCTTAGTTTTAGTCATATCTAATGATTTGATTAAGTCTTCAAAAGCACTATTTTCCTTAAAAAACAAGAGAAAACTAATTTAATAAATAAAAATAATTATTTTAAAAAAAATTTATCACTTTTAATATTTTTTAATCGTTAACGTACTAAGGAACGCTTACTTGTCCTAATATTAAGATAATAGTAGATTTTAGATTCCTTTTTTTTATACGTTTTTCGGGTTTGAAAAATAATATTTGTTTTAAATGCGGATGAGATTAAACCCAAAGCAAAATCATGCGATTATGCTGTTCTCAAGGTAGGCTTTTCATCTCCCGAATGACCGAATAACCTTGTCCCGAATGCCCAGCCTTCGTGGCTTACAATTTTGAGGTCTACTGATAAGCGAATTCACGTGAAATGCTCTTATCAGCAAAAATTCATTGGGGCATCGTAAAGAGAGCTCCCAGAAATTATTTTCCATACTAAGTGAGTCATTTCTTTTGCAGTTTCGCTGTTGCCAAGAACGGCAAGGAGGCCAACGATATTGCCACCAAGCTGAAGACAGATAACCTGGTGCTGAAGGCTCAGGTTCTGGCCGGAGGTCGCGGCAAGGGAACCTTTAAAAATGGTCTCAAGGGAGGCGTGCGCGTGGTCTACGAGTAAGTTCTTATAAATGATAAATCTACCTGCTTAAATATTCATATAAAATTATCATTACTTTGCAGCCCCCAGACCGCTGAGGAGATTTCCTCCAAGATGATCAATCAGCTTCTGGTCACCAAGCAAACCGGAGCAGCTGGTCGCATCTGCAACAAGGTGATGGTGGCCGAAAGGAAGTTCCCCCGCCGCGAATTCTATTTTGCCGTGATGATGGAGCGTGCCTTCAACGTAAGTCGAAAAATCTCTCTTAAACTTTAAATTAATTCTTAATTCTTTAAATTCCAGGGTCCCGTCTTGATTGCCTCCAAGGAGGGTGGCGTTGACATCGAGGAGGTGGCTGCCAGCAGTCCCGAAGCCATTCTGTACGAACCCATCGATATTGGCACCGGTTTGACCTGCGAACAGGCCCAGAAGATCGTCAAGAAAGTTGGCCTGGGCGGCGAGGGCGAGGACACACACGTCCAGATGTTGTTGAACCTGTACGATCTGTTCGTGAAGAAGGATGCTCTGCTGGTTGAGATCAATCCCTACGCCGAGGATGCCATGACCGGCTGTAAGTTTGTAAATCTTCTTTAACAGTATTGTTTTGTGGTCTAATTCTAATGCCTCATCTCATTTCTCCTAACAACTTAACCCATTTGTGAATGTCATTCTAATGGATTTCATGTTTTCTGTCCAGGCTGTAAGTATATATCGCCTACTAACAAGCTCATTCACATAAACTTAGATTAAACTATAGCCAAACTAGAGCCCTGCGTGAATCATTCAAATTTTGTTTTATCATAGTATGCCATGAAATTTCTGATTTGTTTAATTCAATTCTATGTGAAATAAATTCAATGTTTTTCTAATTAATTTCAAATTGAATGAATGAATTAATAATTTTTATGAATTTTTTGATTTTGCTAGATTTTTTTGTGCTTTCTTTTAAGAACAAGAAGTGGAAAATTTTTAACAAATTTAATTCAACTCTATGTGAAATAAATTGAATGTTTTTCTACTTAATTTCGAATTGAATGAATGAATTAATAATTTTTATAAATTTTTTGAATTTTTTGAATTTTTCAGATTTTTTTTGTGCTTTTTTGAGAACAAAAAGTGGACAATTTTTAACAAATCAATATTAACTGCTTAGTAAATAAAATTCAGGCAGATTTAATCACAAAATTATGGCACCTTCTTCTAAAGAAATTGTTGTTTGAATTATTTCGGAATTCCTGCCAATCATTCATTCAATTCTATTAAACTCAAAATTCTAATTAATTCATTCATATAAAACAAAAAATTCAAAATAATTCATTGAATCCCATTCATGCAGGGCATGAATCCCAACCCCAAATCAGATATTTAATCAGTTAATATGCTTCTCCTTAGTCTTTGCACTGGACGCCAAGCTGCGTTTCGATGACAACGCCGAGTTCCGGCAGAAGGAGCTGTTCGCTCTGCGCGACTGGACCCAGGAGGATCCCAAGGAGGTGGAGGCCGCCAAATACAATCTGAACTACATTGCGCTGGACGGCAGCATCGGCTGCATGGTGAACGGCGCTGGTCTGGCCATGGCCACCATGGACATCATTAAGTTGTACGGCGGCGAGCCAGCCAATTTCCTGGATGTGGGCGGCGGTGCCACTGCCGAGGCGGTCAAGGCCGCCTTCAAGATCATCACCTCCGACCCGAAGGTGCTGTGCATTCTGGTCAACATCTTCGGCGGCATCATGCGATGCGATGTCATTGCCGAGGGCATCATTTCCGCCACGAAGGACCTGAATCTGAACCTGCCCGTGGTTGTGCGTCTTCAGGTGAGTTTTCAGCAGGGTTCGGAATTTGACACACATGTTGAAAACATGAAAAATTGTATTTTACAGTGTGAGCAAAGTTGTTGACATGTGTGTCAAATACAAAAGTGTAAAAAGCAGGGACCGTAAATAATCATTATTTGAGATTTTTATTTTAAAAGGCCTACTGAGGTTTTTACATATTTTAATCAACAATTTAACTGGTTTTTATGTACTTTATAGACATGAACAAATAACAGTTAATTTGCTTTCCAGATTTGTTGAAATGCATATACTTTGTGGACAAGAGTAAAAAGAACGTTATTTTTGACGTTTAAAACAAAATATCACAGTAGTCTTTTTAAAATAAAAATCTCAAATAATGATTATTTTCGGTCCCTGGTAAAAAGTGTTATTAACACGCCGTGTTTTTTACACGGTGTATTTTTAACACCATGTGTTTTTGACTTCAAAATTGTGCAAGTCAAAAAAACTGTTAACATTTTATAGAATTCTATACTCTTTTAAATATTATACAAAATAAAGACTCGTTGATTCGTGTTAATAACACGTCGTGTAAATAACACAAATGACATGTCTGTGTTATATATGTTTCTAACATATGTAGGCTACAATTTTTAACACACATGTCAATTTTTTTTTTAACTTAACACTTTGACATTTAACATGTTAATAACACAAGTTTTTTACAGTGTGTGTTATTTTCAGAACCCTGGTTTTCAGCGATATTTGTATTTTACGTGATCATTTGTCTAACCAAACGATTCGTTTTGCAGGGCACCAAGGTCGAAGAGGCCCGCGAACTGATCCGCACATCTGGACTGAAGATCCTGGCCCGCAACGATCTGGACAAGGCCGCCGACCTGGCCGTTCACTTGGCGCAGATCGTCAAGCTGGCCCGCGAAATGAAGATGGACGTGAACTTCGAGATTCCCGATGCCGAAAAGTAGATAGCTCCATCAGTTTACCGGCTAAGTCAACCCTCATAAGCACACGCAGACACAAATGAAAGTCGACAAGAAAAGTAGAACCAAAACCTAACATTTACTCTAGCCACAAACTACTCAATGAAAGAAAACTATGCCATCGGTTCGTAGTTAGAGCATTATGTATTCGTAACGATCGGTCGAACAATTGATGAATTAATTTTGCAAAAATGTTAAGTTTAAAGCTGTTGAGCGTCCTAAGGATATGTCATAGTTAATTCGAATAATCCAGCAAGTTGAGTGTTCTCTTTGCACCTAAACAATTTCAATATTGTAACTAAAATAGTCAACATTAATTGCACGTGAATAATAGAAAAGTGGAACAGAAAATACGTTTTAATTGTGATTTTTGCAAAAATTCATTTAATTTTTATTTATTTAATGGCGACACTGCTTCAAAAGCAGTTCCATCTTGTGTATTATGCTATTTAGTTTGCTTTAAATTAAAACACCAAACAATCTTAAGTTGAAATTGCTTTGAAAGTACCATTTTCATTCAGCTTCTAACTCATTTCAATCACTTCATCTCAGGGGAAAGGGAAAAGGCGATTGTAAGAAAGATGGTAAGAAGGCTGAGAAGAAAGATGACAAGAAGTCTGAGAAGAAAGACGACAAGAAGGCCGATTGCACGAAGAAAGAGCCAAAGAAGAAGGAGGAAAAGAAGGACATTTGCCCGAAGAAAGAATCATCCGACAAGAAGGGAAAATAATGAAATCGTAGATAGAGAATCTAAGCGGAATCTGCCCGTATTTTTCAAAGTTACACCATCCACCAGAAAGAAGCCATTGTTTAAATTCCAAAGCCAAACATACCACATGAGTTTTTCAGTTCCGATTTTAACGCTTTAAAATTCAGAAGTACATTTCTGACCACAAAACAGCCTAGTGTGTTCTAAAAAGTTTTCATTTTGTAAGATTACTGTTTTGTTTATTGTGTGTTAAGCCTTAGAAACGATCGACTAGAGATAGTATGTGGGTCTGCTCCTGTTCCCGCCAGTCAGTGTCGCCATCGCCCAAGTTGCCAGCGTATTCTGTTGAAGAATTAGGGAATTAATTGCTTGTGCTTTGCTTAGAACCCATGGGTATATTTATTTACCCCTCATAATGCTGCGAATGGTTTTCATGGAGGCGCCGCGCAAGTTAAGGATCTGTAGAACGCGCTGTTTGACGGTGTCGCCGGTGGCACTGACCTCCAGCAGGATGTAGTCGATGCGCTGCAGGGTGAATAGCCCTCCTGTTAGCCGCTTTATGTAGTTGTTCTCCGCCTCCTCGTCCTCGTCAATGCTGGGATCCTGTGGGATAAGAATTGTTAATAAATCTAGCAGCCATAATTTAAGATTCCCTTCTTACAGTGCTGCCATCACTCAGCTTAAAAAACAGGACAGATCAGTCAAAAAAAAACGGGGGAAAAAAAAGACTACAAAAATTTAAAAAGGACAAAAAAGAGGACAATATTCTTCAAAATTTTTGTGTTTTTGTTAATACGTTAAATTTTGTGCTTATTTAATAATAAATAAATATTTTTAAAGTCCGTGTTAATCGGCATTTCTTTATGGCTCGATCGTTTTTAAACTTATCGCACAAAAACCGGGCCCCCGAAAGGATATTCTTTTTATTTTTTAACATTAAAACTTTTTTAAAATGAAAAGTCATTGTTTTTTTTTTATCAAAAAACCTAATTTTTTGACTTTTTCCGGTCTTAAAAAAATCTGGAATTCAAGAAATATAAAAATTTAATACAAAAGGTTTGAATCAATTACATCTAACCAGTTTTAAACGAAAAAATCGAAAGTTAGTTGATTTTTTGATGATAAAAACCCAAACAAAACCAACAATTAGCAAAACGAACATTAAATAACTTGTTTTTGAAAAAAGGACAGATTTCCGGACAGGGGATGATTGAAATTTATCCGGATAGAGCCGATTCTCACCTTCGCCTGCTGATCGATCTCCTTGTCGATGGCCTCCACCTTGGCCAGATACTTGAGGTGCAGCTCCAGCAGGCGATCGACCTTCTCGTGATCGTTCTCCGTGAACTTGGCCAGCATTCGCTGGCGGTGAGTGCCCTTGCAATTCCTCAGCATCGAGGCAATCACGGAGGTCACATGCTCCTCGTGCTCATCCGCCGAGATCAGTCGCTGCTTGTTGCGCTTGGGGGTTTTCATGAAGAGCGGAAAGATGGTGCGCAGGCCGAGGATCTCGACGAACTTGTTGCAATTGTCGCGGCCATCCTGACCGGCCATCGCATGATCCAAAACCTTAAGTGAACCGTTCCGGGACATTTTCTTCTCGCGCAGCATCAGGTTCATTAGCTGCAGACCTTCGCCGCTGAGGAATCGATCCCGATTCTCGCGGGCCATCAAAGCGGAACAGAGGCAGTTGAACAGGTTCTGCATGTACTCCTGCTCCTCGTTGCTACCAGGATCGTGTCGCTTGTAGACGGCCAGCTGCTGGAGCAGCACATCCACGCCGTCCAGCGAACCGAGCAGCAGTCGGTTATCATTCTCGGTTTGTATAAGGATTGAGAGGATTTCGCTGCAGTACAGCTTGTTGGGATCGAAGGGCGACTTGCCGCGCAGCCGCTTGAGCAGCCAGGCGAGCAGTCCCTGCTCGGCGGCCTCCCGGACGAACTCGGCATCGATTTCGGTGAGGTTCTCCACAATGGCCAGCGAGTTGTGCACCCCGTCGGCCTCCTCTTTCACCTGCTCGTTCAGACGCTCCAGATTTTGGACGAGCAGGGCGCAGATTTGCTCCTTCCTGAGGGCTTCTATCAGGGATTCGGCGCCCTCCTGACTCTCGCCTAGAATGTCCACATCGGTGACCTCCTGCAGGAGATCCACCACGGCCACTGCTATGTCGGTGTTCTGATGGGCGAGCAGCTCCAGCAAACTGTGCAGGCCATGGAGCTCAACGAGCAGGGGATAGAGATCCGGCACCGTGGCCACGCCCTTCAGCTCCTGGATAACCGTGTGCAGCTCCACCTCCGAGTCCATGAACTTCTCGGCGCTGTCGGCGAACTTGATGCGCATCTCCTGGTTCTTCAAATTGCGCTTCTCGAACACGAGGATCAGTTTCTTGAGGCTCTGCTCGTCCAGCACATCGCCGTCGGCCTCCTCGTTCTCCACGTATTTGAGGATGTTCAGGCGCTCCTCCTCGGTGAGTTCAGGGTCGAATTCGAAGGCGGATGAGCCGCTGGTGGCTCCTCCGGATGCTCCACCCTGTTTGCCATAGTTAGCCGACTCCTTGGCCTCGGCGATGCGCCGCATGCGTTTGATTTTCTCCGTGGCCTCGCCCCGTTTTGCGTGCGAGGCCTCCAAATCGAAGTCCTCGTCCTCGTCCTCGTGCGGACGCTTTGGCGTCTGTTCCGGCTAAAGATCGGGTTGTGTTAGGGAAAGCTATATCCACGGAATTGCTATATATTTACCTTGAACGCCAGCAGCTCACCGATATCCATTCCTAATAATATAGCGATTAATTATACCGGCCCACGGGAAAATACTTTTTATACCATTTTTGTTTTTCAAATATACTAACGACAAATTCCAAACGGTCCCTCTAAAATTGGTTTCTATCGATATTTCACACTAGTTCGTGCGCACTTTACCAATTAATCGCAACAACTGGTGCAGAACCTTGATAAAGCAGGGACTACAACCATTTAACCCTTGCAGTATGCCGTTGTCTTGTTATCTTGCATAATAAATAAAATAGGTAAGTAATTAAGTTACAATAAGTTGCGAAAGTTTTAAGGCCTGAATATTTTTAATATTGAATAGACCAAAATACATATGTTTATAGGACTCAATACTTTTGAAATTTCAAAACAAATCAAAGTCATTTTTGAAAACGCTGCAAAAAAAATGTAGAATTAGGAGAAATTAGCAGGGATTTTATTATTTGGAATCGAAAAAATCATACGCTTTGGATAACAGTAAAAATTTGGGAAAAATTCAAATTACGGTTAAAAAAATGCTGCTAAAAATTTGATGCAAATATTTTTGTAACATTTTTTTTTAATTGTAATTTTGTTTCTGATCACAAGAAATATATTTTTGAAAGGTTTTTTTTTAATAAATTCAAAAAACATCTTCTTATTTTAACTTGAACTCATACACCATTTCTGATGCCCACCACGTCCCCACAGCCTCCCGAGGGGCCTTCGCTTAATTTCAGCCCTGCGCCTGCAACTATGACGACGAGTTTACATAAATTCCTAAAGGCCAAGCCCCAAAAATAATTTTACAACTGCTTTAGGCTCTGGCAATTCAACAAGTTGTTTCGGTCTATGTGAGTGGCTCTGTGGCTGTGTGAGTGAGAGAGTGCTGGTGTGTGTGCTTTCTTCGAGCCAGTCTTTCTTTAAGCCAGTTCGTCAGCGTGATTTGGCGTTGTTGTTGCTGCCTTTGCAGTTGCCTTTGCTATTGGTATTGGTATTGTTGCTGTGGCTGTGGCTGCTGCCGCTTTTTACTCTTTTCTGGCTTGTTTCATGCTGACCCACTTTTGGTGGCAATACGTGAGCCCGAACAGTGGGCCAAAATCGAGGTGCGGTGAAAGCTCTTTAAAAGCTTATAAATAAAAATTACATTTTTCATATTATTTATTTCGATACAATTAATCAAAAGATATTTTGTTAAAATAAAGAATATCATGCACTTAAAAGTATCCCAAATAGTCCATGTTTTTTTCGAATAGGAAAGTATTTATATTTAAGAAAAAATAATTCTATAATTTTAAGTATATTTAAGTATAAGAAAAAATATAAAAAAAAAAATATTTGCAAATTTTTATTTATTTATTACACAGATACAGAAAAAAAAGGGAAATTGTATTGACTTTTAAATTCAACGAATTTTTATTTTAGCTTACATTTAAAAACAATTTATTTAATTTTAAATCTACAAATTTTTAGAATACTCATATACTTAAAGCTTTCTTACAGTTTTTAGAATATTTTTAATAAATATTTGTTCACATTTCCCTTCCGTTTTTTGCAGTAAAAGAAGAATGAAGTCTTTTTGAATGAACTCTTCGAACTGCTGATATATTTTTAGTTTGTCGCTCCCCCAAATAATTGATTAATTTGTACCCAAGCTTTTGGCCAGCTTGCCCACGGTGCCGGGCAAAAAAGTCATAAACTGAATTGCCAACAGGTTATGGCGACGACCACGAAGACGACGGATGGTTTTGTTGCTGCTGCTCGGCTGCGGAGTAGTAAAAAGGGCCATGACAGTGACACTTTGAAGTTTGAGGTTAAATCGTCAATGTTGTTGCCTTGGTCTTGCTCTCTGGTTGCATTGGTTGCTGTATCTGTATATTGCCTTTGCTCTTGCCAACATATTTCGTGCGGCATTATTGTGCTTTATCTATCTTTTTCAGTTACTGTTTTGGTTATTTATCTCTTCTTTCTTTTTTTCGTATATTTTTTAAGCTTTTTTATGCTTTGCAGTGCACTGCATTCAAAAGACTTAGGCAGCGAACTTGGCAAGAAATAACTTTGAACTCACGCATGCTCGCACGTTTTTATGTTTTGGCTTATTAATTATTTTTTTGCCTGTCCACCACTACAACACACGAGTTCGGATTTGAAAAGTGAAATTTCAAAGTAGAACAAGCGGCAGCGGCAGCAAAAGCAACAACGCACGTTTAGAGGTTCCAATAAAAATGGGGTCACTTGTCGTTGGCCAGTCGGTGAAGCCCCAGCCCCCTCCCGAAAGCCCCTCGAAACCCCCATCGAAAACCCCCCGAAAACCCCTCGAAACCCCTCTTTTGAGGCCCCACACTGACCATTGATCGCATAGATCACGCGCCGTCTGTTGTTGTTGTTTTGCCGTTGTGCATTGTAAATTAATTGCAGTCGCGTCGCGTCTGTTTTGGATTTTTTGGCCTGAACCGTTCTCAACCAGTTTTAGGCCATCCATCGTGTGTGCCATTAAAATGCACCACGAACTTGACAACGAAACGGAATAAATGGTGAAATATTTCTCTTCCATCTGAAAGACTTTCCCTGTGACTAGATATATGCACTAAGTTCTGGTATTTGATATTGGGTTAATCTGTAAACAAGTTATTTAATGTGCCAAATATTCATTAATAAGGCTAAGTAATTTGCGAATTTAAATTGTATTTAGTACCAATCTATTAATAAAAGAAAATAAATAGAATAATAGGTAATAAATAAATTAAATAGCTAAAAAAAAACGATTATTTTTTATTTTATATTATTTTTCCCAAGTACAAATTATTTCTAGCTTACATTTGAATTTTCTATTATAACTAAGAAAACGCAACAGAAATTTAACAATATATCTATTTCAAGCACTCATATAAATAAACAGATGGACTTTCCCTCTACATATATTAATACATATCCGGTGTATTCTTGCCTTTGATCTTGTTACAATGCTTTCAAACTTTGTTGCCTTCTGATTTTTTGGCTCGTAACAATAATCAAGTTTAATTGCGTATTTCATAAGATTTTCGTTGTGCACTGTTTGCTTTTGCTGCTAATTAAAGTTTGCTGCAGCTTTAGTGCAAAGAAAAAGAACAATAATAAAACCAGAACAACACTTAAATATTAATAATTGATTATAATGTTATTACAGACATGATTTATTCTCGTTAGAATCTTGGTCAGCCGATCGGCGAGGCGTGAATAAATGCAGCGATTGTTGCAAAATCAAAAGTTGCACTTGGGTTATGAATTTAATTTTTTAATTGCCGAAAAAGAGCGAGTGCATAAATTATGAAAATTGCGAAATTCGAGCTGAAGAAGTCCAAGTATGGATCTTCAGCTCCTCCACTTCCGGCACGCGATCCATTTCCGTTCTGCTTGGCTGTGAAGCGCTTCTTCCTTCCCCCTCCTCACCGCCCACTCTTGCATCAATCAAAGTCTCAATCAAGAGCAAAAGTAATCAAAACTAACAGCAATCAATAGGGGGAAAAACACAATCCGAACAAATAAAGCCAAGCACACACAAATCATGGCCGTAAACAAAAAGGGAAGAAGTTGGGGCAACAAGAGCAAATAAGGCAAAATCGTTAAAAATAACAATATCTATATGTGTGTACAAAATGGCAAGGCAGAGGCAACAGCAATAGCAATGGGCCACAAACAAAAACACAAAAAAAAAACAAGCAACAACACACACACAAAATAGAAATGGAGAGCAACTTTCACCCAAGGTCATTGTGTCTTTAACTGCGCCACAGCACAAAAAAGCCAGCCAGCAGCAGCAGCAACATGGGCAATAGCAACTAGCAACTTGCAACTGCTGGACAATATGAATATGCGACACGACACGATCGTCCAAGCGACCGACGCCCGATTCGCCATTTGGCCAAAAAACAAAAGCCAGAAAATACAACTTGGGCTGAGCGAATAAAGCATACTCTTACTATTTAATTTAATTTATTTTTCTCGTATTTCCAGGTGCTACAACGACTTCCTTATTAATTAATGCACTAGTCACAAATACAAAATTAAATATGATAAAGAACCGAAAATAGTATCATAGAAACTAAAGTATTCGTAAATTAATTCTAAACTATTGAGTTTCAAATATATTTTATTAAGATAATTATTAAATTTATACTTTCGGGAGTGTGATAGATAACCTTTCGGTATAGAAATTCAAGCATAATATATGATATATTATATGAAAAAAATAATTCCATAAAATTAAAAAAAAAACAAATAAGAAAAAGAGGGCTTCAAAATAAAATATGTTTATTAATATTTCTAACCATTTTCGGATAAACGATTTGCTTTTCCAAATAATTATACCAAATCAATTAAATATTTCACTGCTATTAACAGGGAGTGTAATTTTTCTCTCTCAAGTTTAAGATTTAAATTCGTATTTTTAAACCGCTCGAAATAGTTTTTCAACTTTATTTAAGAGTATAAAAAGCCTAGCTAGACCAGCTTGATTGTCTGTCAAGTCGAGGAGTGAATCAGCGAAGAAACTGGAGAGTTCGAGGGGGAAAAAGTATATTTTCTTTGGTTGCCTTCGCTACTGCATGTGCCAAAAATAAACTGAAGCAAATTGCTGACTGCAGTTGTAAAACTCAAAGGCCTGGCCTCCGCAGGCTGGGAAAGGTCGAGAGGAAACCGGCTGATCAGTTACTAGATGGTTTGAGTCGATTTTATGGGGATGTAATCGAATAAAGAGCTGGTTGGTTGCTTTTCTTATTGTACCCAAGCTCTTTTGTCTGACTGTACTGGTTACCTTTATCTGAATATTTTATTTTTCAATGAATGGATTTAAAATATATTTTAAGTTTTGATATTTTGAATATACCTTCCGTAAAGTATCGTTTGTAATCTCCATCTTCATTACTCTTAAGCTGCTTTAACCAACCTAAATGCCTGCTTAGGCATCTTAATCTTAGGCACTTCAATCTTAGGATTCCCCCATCATTCATATTATCTACGCCGACACCTTGATCTGGGTCATGCTTAGCCACATTGTTAGCTGGATGCAATTAAGTGGCCGAAAACTAAAAGATGAGAGAGTGGAAAATTACTTTTAATTGACACAAAGTTTAATTAAAAACGAAGAAGAAGCCAGATAAAAGAAATTCCGCTGAAGTTTGTCTTTTCCGTTTCTAATGCATTTCAAATTACATCATTAAGTTCTCTTTTGCCAAAATCTCTAAATTAATGACCTGAAGATAAACACAGAGAGAAAAATCTACCTATCTAAAATATTTTAAATAATAGTTTTTACAATCTTTTAATATTAAGCAAAAGTTTAAAAATAATTTGGATGGTAGAACAAATATTTCTTTTATTAGTTTTTAATTATTTTTAAATTCCTTAGAAAAGGTAAATTTCCTATAATAAAAGCTTAACCCATGACAGCCGACGCGCCGCAACACGTAGCACAGTTTGATTAGAACAAAACGAAGCCACAAAGGCAACAGAAAAGCGACATAAAAGCAACAGCAACAGCAGCCATGATGTTGCATAAATTTAAGTGCCACAGATACAAGGCGCAAGATACAGAAACGAGTTACAGATACATCAAGAAGCAGAGGCAGAAGCAGGCGCGCCAGCAGATGAGGTCTCTCGTAGAAATGCGGATGCGAACTGGAGACCCCACTTCGCATATATACATATAGAGTATACTACATATATATGGGTATATATCGGTGTCTACCTCCAGACGGGCTGCGGTGAAAGAGCAAAGTATCTTAGTATCTTAACATTTCAAATCCGCTGCGGTTCTCTGTGGAAACGAGTCTGGAAATTGGGTCAGTGGCACAGTATGCATGGCATTCTCCGTCTTCGTCTCCGTCTCCGTCTTTGTATCTGTATCTTTTTCTGTGAGGTACGAGGTACGAGTATATATCCACACATACAATATATATATCCCCTACAACTGTGTGGGCTTCGTTTCTTCGCCACTTCGCTCTTTCTTTGGCTCTTTCTTCTGCGCCTGGCTTTCTTTGTGGTCAATATAATGATTCTGCCCGACTGGCTGGTTCGGTTTAGTTTGGTTTGGTTTCTTGGTCTCTTGGTCTCCAACTTGACTTGGCTCGCATTTTTCTGTGGCTACTACTCCATTTTATTTCTTTTACTTCTGCGGCCGAACGTGCCTCAATGCTACGCCGTCAGGTTGCTAATGGGACCTTAAGAAGCGGGTCCATGGGCGTGTGAGGCATAAGCAATGGGGCAACACCCAAATGTCACTCACTTACCTTTGAGATTCCATCTAAAGCCCAAATTTCCATATATTACGCATACGACATGTGGTGCGGCAGCCAGAAAATATAACGCATTTACGATTGTTGGCTTAGTTTGTTTTGCACATTTTGAATGACATTTGAATTTATTTAAATATAATTAATTAAATATTAGGCATTACAATTAGGAAATAAATATTTACAAATCGAAATGTGTTGAACAAAATTCAAGTTTGCTTTTGTAAAAATAAATAAAATTGCACGATAACTAAAATAACACAATTAATATTGTCTTTTGTTTATAGAAATTATACATACATTTAAATTAGAATTAAACTATTTTAGGGTTTATTTAATTGTTGGTTCTTTCGGGTGCTGAGTGTGTCCAAGGGTTAAAGATAAATAATTTCGGGTATATCGAACATAAGTTAAGGATAAGATTAACGTTAAAACTTTAGCAACAAACTTTTTAAAAAACAAATTAACAACGCTTTACGATATTGGCTAAATTAAATCGAGTTTATTACTTGAGTACATTGCTAAACGATTCTCTTTACTTCCATCGATTTCGGTTTAGATTCTTCTCCTTGAACGTTTCATATTTTGCAAATTGATTATTATGAATAATATTTTGCCAAGCCCGCTACAAATTCTTAGACCTATACGTTCCCAAGATGAACGTTTTTCCATTGGTTTGTACATTTTAAAAGTAATTAATTTATAATTGTTATTGCTTTTGCTTGATTAGTATTAATTTAAAATGTAATTTGTATGCGTCACTATTTCAGTTTTCAACATGATGAGGTACAGACAACATTCAGAGCTTTATACAACTTCCTCTCACCCCCCTCCCTAATTGGTATTATTGTCTAGATTGTTATTAGATAAGATTTACCTGTGCCAGGACCTTTACTGCTCGAAGTTCGCGACCCTGCATCAAAACAGAACAACAGTTGCAGAATGACAATTGGACGCTTCGTTGTTCTTACATTGCTTGTGGTCTCTTTGGATTTTCGCTATTTTTAAAGAACTGGATATGACATACTATGTTTTTTCAGTGGCTAGAGGTAGTAGGTTGATGGTAATGTAACCTTTCAAAAGTGATCTTTAGGATCAAGCATGGGAAAACAGTTGGTCTAAATGGAGACACTAAATTATATAGTTGGAAAATGATATTGGTTTTGGATTAAAATAAATATGTACAGTTACATTAATTTACTCAAGAACATTCCATTTTAATGAACTACAAAAATTATAATTTGTGTCTGAGTAAAGAGCTTGAAAACGATCGATTTTTTCGATACTTTGACAATATCGATTCGATAATAACTATGTTTTCAAGGGGGAAAAATATTAAATATCGAGAAGTAGCAAACTGTCAATATTTTTCCAAGCTCTTCTAGTAAATTGTTTGGCTTCCTGATTTATATTTAGCTAAAAAATCTTTTTCTATTTTTCTAACTTTTATTTTCCCTAACTACGAACAAGCGAAGAGATCAAAAGCAACCAACAACAACGAATATCAAAAAGTGTGTGTATGCCACTGCGTGACCTTTTAAGTGATTTTTCATTATATGCAGTTAGCAAATAGACTGAACAATCTCCGAGTTCTGAACGATACTCAGACATTATCCTGGCCGAGCACTGGCACACACGCACACAGAGAACACAGGGAAAACGCATCCAGCACACAATTTGGAGAATCCAAATTACAGAAAAATATAAGATGAACAAGAACTTGAACCAATCAAATAATATATCAATAACTGACAAAATTCTTAAGTGATTTTAAAATAATTTGTGGGGCTTAAAAAAAGTTAGACACAATTTCAGGAGATTTAAAATCCCTAAAGGTTTCTGTGACTTTTGGAAACCAAACATATTATTTTTAGATCTACAAAGATTTATGTCATTATTTCTCTAAATATCAGAGAGAAGAGATATATTTTGTAAGTACAAAACTTTGACTTTCCAAAGAAACACCACAATTTCTACTTTTTAAAGGCGAATTTGCGGGTTTTTTGGACAGGCTAAGTTCTTGACAAATTCCGATCCCTATTTTTCTGTGCTGCAGATGGAGGTTCTCCCTGGGAGATGCTACTGGTTGTTCGGCTATATCATAAAGCTCGTGTAGGAGCGTCAGTCACGCCCAATTCTCTTGTGTATCTGTTGATGTTTGAGCAGGTGCGCCTTCTGGCGAAAGGCCTTGGCGCAGACGTCGCAGCGGAAGGGCTTCTCGCCGGTGTGGGTGCGCAAATGCACCTTGATGTTGGACTTGTTGAGGAATCCCCGGTTGCAGATGCTGCACCGGTGCACGGGCTTCTCCTTGCCGAGCAGACCGCTCAGATCGCTGGCACTGAAGCCCGATGGTGAAATGGCGCTCATTTGTGGCGTGGTGGCTGGGTTACCTCCATCCCCCTGCTGTTGCTGCTGCTGCTGTTGCTGCTGCTGGTTGGACTTCTTTTGGGACCGCGATCTCTTGGCCTTGGGCGCCCCAGTTCGCATCTCCGAGCCCGTCGTACTGGCCGTTGTCGTGTGCGGATAGTTGCCCAGGAGATCCGGCGAACACAGACCATTGTCCTTGAGCGACAGGCCCGAGTTCTGCAAGGAGTAGCCACCCTGCTGGTGGGGATGACTCCCCGTCGCCTGGCCGTTGGTCGGGTTGCTCAGGTAGCGCGGATTGATCATCAGGCCATTCGGATTGTCCGTGGTGCTGACCACCGAGCCGGGTGGACTGCAACTGCTGCTGGTGGCCGCCGCCAGTTCGTTGCAGTACGAGGTAGATGTGGGCGCCTGGGGCTCCGCCTTGATCCCTGTGCCAGGATTCGCTCCTCCACCCGAGGAACTGCCATTCGGCGGCCCGTTCTGCAGGCGATTCTGCAGCAGCGGCATGTATCCATGACTCAGTAAACTCTGGAGCGTCGAACTGCTGGCGTGCATGGGCAGCGGACTATGGGGCAGCATAAAGTCGCCCAGGGAGTCCTGCTGCGATACCAGGACCTTGGCCGACTCCTGCTGTATGCAATTGCCGTCGATCCAGGCATCGAGATCCATCCAGCTGTCCCGCGTATCGTTGTTATCGTCCTTGTCCAGCTGATTGGGCACCGTGGTGTCCGCAATGGCGGAACCTATGATGGCGGCTATGTCGTCTATCGAGTTCATATCCACATATTCCGTGAGATCCTTGTAGATCCGAACGCCGGAATTGTGCAGGGAATCGGCCACCTGGTCGATGGGCGTTAGAGTGGCTATGCTGGGACCGGCTCCATTGGCTCCTCCATTTCCCGAGGATCCCGAAGCGTTCATCACACAGCTATCGGCCACCGAGTAAAGCTTAGAATCTAGTTGACTATCGGCGAAGAGCTTCACGTCCGCCAGGCAGGCATCGTTCCCACCTCCTCCTCCGCCGCCATTATTACTTCCACTCAGGACACTTTCTGGTAGGCAGGTGGAGGAGGAGACTATGTTGTGCTCGTTGGAATTCGAGTTGCTGCTGCTGCTGTGGGACTGGGATGTGGGATTCGTTTGGTTGCTGCTCTGCTGGTGGTAGGCACTCTGCATGTAGTTGTTGTTGCTCTCATCCGGCAGCCTCTGGGCAATGGCATGGTAATGGTGGCCGGAGATCCCATTGATGGACAGGTGGCCCGTGTAGCCGGTGAAGGGCGGCAGCGGCTTCAGATCGGACAGGGCGTTCAGGGAGGAGCCGTTCAGCAGTAGATTGTCGAGGACATCCAGGGAGTTCTTCTGATCGGCATCGCTGGGCAGGGAGTCCAGGTCGTGCTCCAGCAACAGCTTGTGCCCGTCGAGCAAATACTGGTCCTGGGCGGACGTCTGGGGCGGTCCCCAGCAGGGACTCATCAGCAGGCTCTCGACTTCCGATTCACTTGGGCCGTTCATGCTGCAAAACTTCATTGTCAGTGGACCCAGGCGATCGAGGCGAATCTTCCGGCGATCCGAGGGTGATCAGATCCTACGCTATCCAAGGGCCAAGTTTTAGCTGCAAAGATATTGGATAGGAAATTGTTTTTTTAGTGTCGTACTATCTTAATAATTCATTTATTAATGTCGTTACTTATCTAACTAATCCAAAATTTTTTTAATTGATAATGCTTCAAAATTTACCCATTTGGTACATTATAAAAATATTAGGTATTAAAGCGTATTCAAGAGTTATTTCAATTCAATCTTTATTTTTAATTTTTATTATAAAAGTTAACAAATAACTCTTATTTGTTAATGTTTATAATAAAAATTGAAGCGTAAGAGTTATTTGTCAACTTTTATATTACAAATTGGAGAATAAGAGTTATATGTCAATTTTTTTGAATAGGTTAACTCTTATTTACGATCCCTCAAATTATAATCTTAATTCCACTTCCCAGCTAACTTCATTCATCAAAATTAAGCTGGCCCACTGATCCATTCTTAGATATCTTAGATCTTTAAAATCCCCCATTATCCCCCAAGACGGAGTTTAGGCTTGGATCGCAATTAAGCTTAGACTAGACCCCACCTCTATATAATTAATATCAGGTTCTATCCCGATCCAAACTCCCTGCACTTGCTGACAACCTGACACATCGATCCCGACCCACTGATAGCCCTCACTAATGATTCTTTAATATGAAAATATTAAACAAAGCTCCGGCCCGCCCGTTGACCAAAAATATATTTTTCCACGGGCCTTCCCCACTCCCCTTTCCCCTTTCCCCTTACTTTTTAACCCATCCCCAAAAAGAGATTAAGTTAAGACATTCGATAAGCCTTAATGTCCGTAAACAAGAAGAAGAAGAAGCGGCGGCGGCATGGGATGCATAGGAAAGCGAAGAAGAAACTAAAATCGATACCAGAATCGGCCAATAATAATTTCCAAGCGGTATTTGGGTCACAACATTAATAATCAGTTAAATTAGCATATAAATTGGTGGCGATAGAGCGAGAGGGTGCTACAATGTGGGAAAGAGAACGCATTTGGCTACGAATGCGCGATCGAATTCGATATTTGTATTTCGATGGTGCACGCTTGATTGGAAACCAAGTGGAAGTTCTCCAAACTACCAAATCCAAAGCGACATCATATGAAAGACCGACAATGAAAGCACAACAAAAAACGCACAGGTGTAGACCCAAAAAACTAAGAGAAGAAGAAGCAATGTCGGCCCACACTGGACTCCAGCAATTATACACACTGAAAATAATAATAAAAAAATTTCAAATGAAATACGAATATTGATTAAGTTTTCGAGCTGCAAAAATCTTAAGTTTAAAAATCAACAATTATACCAAAATACGATCTCCAATTTCCATTTTTAAATGATCATTTAAACCTTTTCTTTTAAGTGTATAAGTTCATTTGGTTAACTAGATGCAAAATAATAATAAATAAAAATTGTTTTAGGTTTAGATAAGCACAAAGCTTAACTTTAAGAACTATTTATTTTACGATTTACGATCTTAAATTTAAATTATTAAATGATCACTTAAACCTTTTCTTTTAAGTGTATAAGTTCATTTGGTTAACTAGTTGGAACACAAAACGAATGAAATGAAAGAAACGGTAAAGCACAACACTCCCCTCCCCCTAACCCCCCGCGTTTTCTTTCTCTCTCTTTTGTGCATAAACAGTTAACTTGATTTCGAGGCTTGGCCGGCAAGAAGAAGACGCGGGCGAAGAAGTGGCCGAGGCCGAAATCAAAGCTAGACACTGTCCAGCTTAAAGAGAAAATTTCGCTTTCAACAGGTTGGCGCTTTATAGCCCCATATCGCCGGATCCACAGCAACATGTTGCCAGTTCAGCTAGCATGCGGAAAGAAGAAGAAGACGAAGAAGCGGCGTAAGCAGCAACAACAACAGCGGCTCAGTCGACGTCGACGTCGGCGTCAAGCCAGGTAAGCAGGCGCAGCTAAGCGTGGCGGCAGAGCTGCGACTGCGGCAGAAAAACTACCGTTAGCCGAGAGACGACGAGAAGAGACCTGCTGACATACTTCCGCGATCGGCAAAACCCGAACCGCTGTTGCCGAAGCCCGGCTTATTCTCTCTCGCTCTCCCTCTCGCTCTGCCATTGTAATTGTGGAGTTTTTGGATGCTCATGCTCATTCTCATTACCAACTTTTTGTTGGCACAGTTTCGGGGGATTTTTGTTTTTGTTCGAAGCTCTTCTTGGATTTTATGAATTTCAGATTGCAGTACATGAAGTGAAAAAAATAATATTAATATATTCCCAGCATTTCTTTAACCCATTCATCAGCGAATAAAATTATTTATTATTCTGGTATTACTAAAAAAATATAGGAATATTAAATTAAATTAATTTCTAGTAAGTATGAACATATTTATACCCGTTACTCGTAGAGTAAAAGGGTATACTAGATTCGTGCAAAAGTATGTAACAGCTAGAAGGAAGCGTTTCCGACCCCATAAAGTATATATATTCTTGATCAGGGTCACTAGCCGAGTCGATCTAGCCATGTCCGTCTGTCCGTCTGTCTGTCTGTCCGTCTGTATGAACGCTGAGATCTCAGAAACTACAAAATATTCTTTGGCTTCCTACGCAGCGCAAGTTTATTTTAGCCGAGCGCCACGCCCCCTCTAACGCCCACAATCGCCCACTAACGATTTTAAAATGGGTCCTGCGCCCACATCTTTAAAGATTTCCGAGAAGTATAAATGCAATATTTATAACTATCGAAATGTAGAAGACATTTTTCAAATCGGACCATTCATTAAAAAGTTATACGCAATCAAAAATTATATATCTATCTCCCTCGCACTCCCTTTAGCTGAGTTACGATTATTAGTCGGGACACCAACCCGACACAGCGTTCGCACTCCCTTTAGCTGAGTGACGGGTATTAGATAGTCGGGACAACAACCCGACTATAGCGTTCTCTCTTGTTTTATAACATATGAACCATTTTAAATATGTTTAAAAGTAAGGCTGATATAATATGATTAATTTTTGTATGATGTTGTGTTTAAAAATGTATTTTTCTTAACTAAGTTCAAAATATAGTACCCTAATTTAAATTATATATAGTTACTTTATAGAAACCAAGTAAAATTTGAAATTTTACAGATAATCCAAATAGTTAAGTGTACTTTGGAGGCGCTATAAGCCTGAGTGAATCGGGAATCGAAACTGGCGTGAAATATTTTATGGCAAACAAAAACGCCACTCATTCTCATTCCATTCCCATTCCGATTCAGATGCCGTATTCTATATCTGAATCTGAGTCTCCCATTGTTATTGTTTGACTGCGCGTCAGATTTTACACATTTTTGTTTGGCCGGCGTTTTATTGTTGCTTCTACATGAGCATTTTGCTTTTAATGAGCCACATTGTAACGGTGGTCCGCTGCTCCGTTTGCATTTGAATGCCCACCAAACACACACATACACACACACACCCACCTGAGAGACCCCAACACCATCACACGATTTGCGGGGGCGCGCCGCACAATGGGCCTCTATTGTAATTTAAGCTTGTAAATGGTCAGAAGAGCCCACAATGGACAATGTCAGCCAGCCGACAGAGATCGGCTGTGGGGGCATTATAATTACTGCTATGTCAGTCAACCGGGCTGAAAACCTTTAACGGTTATTCCGAACGAATTGGTGCGAATTTTTGACAGCCGAGTGATTTTATGACCTCTCTGTTGGTTTTAAGTGCCTAATGTGCTAGTGATGCTGGGGTTAGATTTTGGTTAATTGTTGAATTATGAGTGAGAGCTAAATCAAAAATTGCTTCTAAATAATTAAAGTAAACTATTAGTTTGAAATCTAGAAGTACATTAAAAGTATTAGTTGATATAAAAAGCTTTTTAATTTATTTTAGAATATTAAATGCACTCAAAACAAAAGACTCAAGACACGAACTTGGTTATCACCATCACCAATTAACTAAACTATCTGCTACTCCAATATATAACCTTAAAGGTTCCTCAGATAACCCTGCGAAATCCCTTCACAATCGCTCTCAAAGTCCCTGGACAATTGATCGACCAACTATCTCAGGTCGAAGACAAAAAAATAACTTACTTAACCATCTAACAGGCAACTAAATGTCTGACCCGAGCAATTGACCAGCGAAATGAACTCTAAACTGCATCAACAACACGAACCGCAACAACAGCTGCTGATCAGATGGAAATTGAGTTCTTAACGTTTCCTAGAAAACTCGAACGGAAATTGGTCTTAACCTTTGGCGGCAATCAACTTCCGTTTAAATGTTCGAACACGATGCGGCGGCAAAGGTCAAAACGTTTTGGCCAAAGTCAAGCTGCAAACACTTTCCACCCGCCTCCTCACGGACCCGAAAATGAAAACAAAAATCAGGTCGGCATTGGTGTTTTCCGCGGGGCGGCTGGGGAGCGGATCGTTGGAAAAGCGAATGAAAAATTATTTGATTGCAAAATTTACAACCGCAAGAAGGAGAAAAACAAAAAAAAAAGAAAAACCGCACGTACCAGCTTCCACTGGGGAGAAGAGGAAAAAACTTTGACCAAGACCGAGAAGCCGAAAAAAAGCCTCGGAAACGTGTGGCTTGCATTGAGGTCGCCATCAGTCATTGAAGGTTTGCGATGCTGCGAGCTTGCCCCGCCCCCCTTCCGCCCCTATCCCATCTATCTTGGCCCACTCGGATGTGGATGCAACAAATTGTTGGCAGTGAAAAACGAACGAGTCGAGAGGCGAACCAACTTGAATTGGCCAGTCCGCAGATCGAATACTCTTGGGTGCTTTTCCTTAAGCCGTAATAAGCCGCTTTAAATTCTATGGCGAGTGCCTGTCTGAGCTATCGAAGAAATTGGGATTCAGCTTTGGTCAGAAGTCTGGGAATTTGACTTTATATTCTTTAGATAAAGTGACCTACATTTATGCTTTTTTCATCACTATTTTTTTTTATTATTTAATGGAATTTTGCATATTTAGGAAAACGTTAAGGATAATATTTATATTGACTTGTTTTTAAATAAATAAATAATATAAATATTTAAAAAATGATAATTATAATAAAATACATTTTCAAGATCAATTTTAAAGAAAAGAGTGTTAGAATTCTGGGAAACTGAAAACAGAAAACTGGGAGAATGACTGCTAAGGCAGCGGTGGGAGACGTGCTTGGTTCTTAATTCTTGATTCTGTGCTCTTGGTTCCAGTTCTTCATCTCCTTGGCAGCTGCGCACTTGACCGCACATGTGGCACGTGTGCTGGATGCTGGTACTCAGTATTCTGGACACTGGCTAGTCGAGCTGTGTGAATTGTGGCATGCCCCCCTTGGACCCCTCAGGAATGACTAACTAACCCAAAGACAGACGGGGAGCCAAAGCCAAGCCCATCTGCAGACTGGTCAACAAATAGGCGCAGCACTTCGCTACAGACGCTATCAAAATCTTGTTTTCTCAAGTGGATACAGAGAGAAATGTTGTCGAAATGAGGTAGAGCTTTTTAATACCGGATATTAATGGTCTGGAACTAAGACTAAGGATCTTAATTTATTTATAATTTGGCTTAAGATTTCATTGATCTACAAATGTTTTTTTAAGATTTTTTTGTATTACAAAATAATTTTGAAAAATCATTCTTCTTACTAATTTCTCTTAGTGTTTATTGAGGAACATGGCCAAGAAGACTTTAGCAAAAGGGGGCGTGGGCGTACATATATCAAATGTGTTGGCCATAGCCATCTATCTGCACATGAAATGTGTTGTTCGAGGTGTAAATTAGGTTTAAATTACCGAGAGTAGATGAGATGAAGAAAACGAGAATTTGCTCTAAATAACTTTAAAAACCAGTTTAATAAAAATTATAAAAATGTAATAAATTTAAATATTAAAAAAGTCGATGTATCTAAACTGGTTTCTGAAATGGGGATAAAATTCAAAATTCCTTGCATATATAAACTGGGTTTTTCTTTCCCAACTTCTTTATGTATCTTTTCTCTCCCCACATCTGTTTAATCTTTCCTTAAACTCTTGTGGTTTTGGGCAGCTCAGTTTTATCGTCTGCTGTTTGTTTTAGCCATGAATGAACTTCTGGCACAGCAATTTGCTCTGGTCGGCCACTTGACTCGCCTCGACATAACTGCGGATCCCCTGGCCTGGTCGGGAACTACAACTGCCGTTAGCTTCCACGGCCTCCACTCCCTTTTCGTGGCCAACATGTGTCCAACAAGCGAGATGACAAGCTGGCGATGGCGATAAGGCCGGGTCTGTAGGCCCCGCAGGAAGGCTTGGCCACACTTTTATGGCCGAGGCTGTATACTTCATGGAGATGTATTGGCAATGGACCCTCCACACAGCGAATCCAAGTCCAAATCCACTCCCTGGAGGCCCAGCAACAACTATGCAAATTTTTGTATATTTTTTTTACGATGCTTAACTATTTTTAGTCGCTTTTTTCCAGCTTGTTTCTTGTTGTTATTTAAATGCTGACCAACGTCCAGTGTGTGTGTGTGTGTGTGCGTGTCGAGACTCTATTATTATTATTTTTCGTGGGTTTGTTGTGGTCATCCGAGAGCAACAACCACAATGACAACATGTCTGGCGAGTCCCAAAAAGCATTGCCCAGGTCAGCGAACTTTTTTCTCTCCCCCGGCTTTTGTGAATAATATTTGCGTATTTGCGTAGTTTATTCCATTTGTAGTTGTGTTCCTTTTGTTGTGCAGCCAAATGTGCAAATTAAACATAAAAGTTGTGGGCTAGGGAGACTCCTTGGCAGTTAGCGGGTTAAAAATATTTCTGAATTCATACATACATATTTGCCAAATTATTTGATCATCTTTGGTTCTTGGGTAATGATCAGCTAATGACTGAAGTTGATTGGGCGGTTTAAGATTGGGGATCTTTGGCGCTCAAAGGGGACTTTTATGGGTTTTTGAATGTTTTGATTAATGTACCTATTACAAATGTTTATAATTTGTTTAAAAACATCCATAATTAAAATCAGATTGAAAAAACTTCTGCAATTTAAACAAATATATATAATAATCTAATAACAATCTCTCTCTTTATACCGAAATAATTAAAATTAAATAAAAGTAATTAAGAAAAGCCTAACAACCTTAGTTCCATCTGAAAATTTCTCATTTCCCGAATTAGTGCATCAAATTAATGCAGTACCTTAATTATCGAAAAGCTCATGGCTAAACCAAGCTCAAGAACTTAATTTCGTTTGAAGTCTTGTAATTGATATGTTATGCTCGACTCCTCATTTTCCGTCTTCACGGGAAAAAGCCTCCTTAGCTTGCCCAGCACACCTCTTAATTAAAGATCGAATCGGAGCCGATTGTGAGCTCAATTTTGAAATTCAATTAAAAACGAATGAAGAAAAGCAGAAACTTTGGGAGAAAGATATGGAAACAACAACGAAAATCTGTAACCCAAAATGCAACTTAATGCTTAGCGAATTTGTTACGCTCATTGACGCCGTCAGACAGCTGAAAGAGTTGGTGTTGCTCTTGATGTTGATGTTGCTGCTGGGCCTATTTTAAATTACACTGAGAAAAATTTCAAGTATAAACACTTTAAATATTACGTTAATAAATTCAGATGTAATACATTTAGGTGCTCGAATTTAAAAAATACGTATGTTTTAAAAATAGATTACATAAAATAAAATTAAATTAAATTAAAAGTAAAATTTTTAATTTTACAAATAATTTAATTAATTTAATTTACAAATAAAAAAGAAAAGTTTCTTTATTCAAATTTTTCTTTTTTTTTAATACAAATGACCAATCAATAATATTTTATTAATATTTGTTATTTTAACTTATATTTTATTTTAATATTTATTATAAAAACTTCTTCCCAGTGTATCTCTATCTCTCCCGCTTCGCTTTGTTTTTGGGGGAACTGCCGCTTGTCGAATGAGTAAGCGTAATTTTGCGTCATCTAACGGTACAAACCGCCGCTACTGTTGTTGTTGCCATTGTTGCTGGAGTTTTTTAATTTTTTTTTTTGGCTGCCATTGCCATTCCGTTCTTACCAGCCGATTGTTGTTGTCTTTAAGACCATTTTTGTCAGACAAACAAACGGTTTTATGATTTATTTTTAGCCCGTTCAACGGCTTGGCAACAGTAGCCAACACTCCCCGCCCCCTCGCCTCTTAACTTCCCCTTCCCTTTTACCAAAAATATAAAAACATTTAAGTGCTAGCTGTAAAGCGAACAGAGGAGAATCACAACTCTTAACTTCCGACTGCAGTGGGGAAGTTCGTTTTGAGGTCGCTTAATTGTTTTGGAATCGTTATATTTTCCAGGTTGTGGATTTTCGACTGCACATTGCGCATACGTCATGTGGGAAGAGCCGGATTTAATGGGGAAGACTTGAAAATCCGATCAACTAAATAAGTTTGCTTGAGGAATCTTGGAGAAAGGGGAATTCAATTATAAACATTTTTTAGGTAACTATTTCTCACACTATGATTAGAAATTAGAAGTCTGTTTGGGTATATTTTTGGTTATCTGCATAAGAAAAGTATCCAAAGAGTTTATGCTGAATTTTTTTGATCAAAAGGCTGATATTTTTGGGAATGTATTAACATCAACGTTAAGGTGTGATATGTAGAAGCTTCAAGATATTTTCGATTCATTTAAATTATTTAATGTTAAGATGATAATTCCTAATAAGATCTTATTTGTATGAATGTTAGTCATCTACAAGTCTTAAAATAATCTAGATGGGAATAGTCCCAGGGAACTTCGATTCACAATTCAAGAAATTAAAGAATTTAAGCGCAATAAAAAGAAGGTGGTTTAGTTAAAATTAATAAGGTAGTTCCATGGTTTGTAATTATTTAAGTCTCTCTTTCAACCCAAAGGAAATATAGCTGGCTAGAATTTTTTGCAACAGTTTTTTCACCTCTTAGAACGAACTTAGCGCCAAATTCCATTCCCAGTTCTAATTAGCATTGTATCCATCTCGGGATACAGCCTTGTCACTGCCCATTAGTGGCATGTGAATTTCACAATTGTCATAAGTGGAGCCCTACAGGCAATACCCCTCATTCCACATCCCCCCTCCCCCCTTAACGATTCACCTGCCCGTCTATAGGCCGTCTATTTGTATTTCATAACAGGTGAGTAATATACGAACATATCGGAAACGATTTCGGTCAATGACTTTTGCCTGATTTGTTTATAAGCCAGAATTGAGAATATTCTTCTTATTCGCGGGGCCGTTGACTTGAGGAATTTCGGTTTGTTTGGTTTTGCATTGGCTTTGGCATTGGGGTAGAAGATTCTTTGATTACTTACTGTTACGAAATTGCAGCTTCAGCTAATTGACATCTTGAAAATAATGTTTAAAAATTATTAACGTTTTCTGTCAGTTGGTTGCTGGATGTTTGTGTTTAAGTTTTTGTTTGCGGTAATCCGTGTTTAATTATATTTGATAATCCTTGGGGGTGTAATTTAAGAATCCTTCATTAGGTTGGCGTTTGTATAAAATTTTACTAAGATATTCTTAGATCGATTTCGAAACATTTGAGGCAGTAGAAATAAAATAGGTAGTAGGCCAATCACCGGGAGAGAACAAAAATAAAAAACCAACACCGAATGCGGGTAAAGTAAAAATGTGGAAGGTAAAAAATAAAAATAACATTTTTGTATACTCACAAAAACAATGGGAGGAAGACATAAAACTATGCATAAAATAATGAACGGGTAGTAGTACGAGTAGATTGTTTATTATGTGTGGGATATAGATATAGATTGCAACCTTTGCAATTCGGGGCGATAGTTCCTTAGAGGATAGTGGTTTAATTTAGAACGATTTCCAATATTCTTGGTTCTGTGTTTGTTTATTTTCTTTTTTTGCTGTATGTACAATGGGGTCAACGCAGCTGATTTCCGATTTCCGGGTTAAAATATTTACAACAGCATTTTTTGGAAGTATTTAGCATGTGTAATATTATTTATTTATATTGGATAATTTGATTTGAATTTTAACTTTTTGTTAAGCTTATTTCCTTTGTATTGCACTGTTTTTGTTCACTTTTATCACTGTGTTGGGAATTTTAGTAGTTGGATTTGGAATGTATTTGACAATTTCTTTAGCTCTTTGTCAACCATTTTCACAATTTTTTAGCCACATTTTAACTGCATTGAAATTTGCGTTTTTGTTCACTTCTTTTTGATCTTCCTTTCCTTCGATATTTTCGCTCTGTGGGCTTGTTCTAATTTCTGTTGCTTGCTCTTTCGATTATTGCCACTTCACATGTTCGCCACTGTATCTGTATCTGTGTATCTGTGCGATGAGGAGGAAGAAGTCCACGTCCACAATCAAATTTGAACCGAAACCGAAGCGCGAAAAAAACGGTGAATCGCAGACACTGGATGCGCACAAATCCGCAGACGTCAACGGTAGAAAGCCAACTGTGCGCAGGCGCAACACGAAAAGAAATTTCCGAGCCAAGAAGTTCAACGGCGACGTCGACGTCGGCGCAGGCAGCGCGGCGATCCGAGCAGCAACAGATACAAAGAGAACGAGATACAAATCACGTTCAGAGCGCCGGAGAGTAGCGCAACATGTTCGAATCGAAAACCTCGAGCCGAGCTTACACGTTGCAACAGGTGGTCGAGGTCAGTTAAAAAAGTCAAAGTCAGGGCTAAGTTTGTTTATGTTGCTAAAACGTCGACAAAGGCGACCGATTTTAGATTTATTGGAACTTTATTTCTATTTCTATTTATGTTTATATTTTTATTCTTTTAAGTTTATTTTTTGAATAAAACTGTTTTTGTTGTTTCATTATCTTTTTTTGTATTGTCTAGTCGATTTATCATGTAATAATCATTAAAAGTGCACAGTATACATAATAAATATCTTCTCATAATTCTAAATGTTTAAATTAATTTTTTATTGCAGTTATTTTTTTAGTTCTAGCTTAGCGATCATACCTGTTTGAAGCTAAATCTCTCTCAGCTCTCTCTATTACCTGCTCTCTCTCTTGTGCTCTCGCTCTCTTGACCTACTTAACAAAAATTTGAAATTTTTTCCTGTTATTCCGCCTTGTAAACATGTTGCCAACAGTTCTGCCAGCAACAAGTTGCTGAAAATAAGTAGTTGTAGTTGTAGTTGTTGCATTTCCTCTTTGGCACTTGCCATTGTTGTTGTTGTTTTGCCCGATTGTTGTTATTGCTGGCACTGCCAATATTGTTGCTGTTGTTGTTGTTCATTTGCAGCGCCTGTGCAGTTAACGGTATCGCTTCGAAAATGAAAGCTCCGAGCAGCGCTCACAGGTTGCCGTGTTTTGTGTGAATTTTTGTGTTTTTACTCACGACTTTTTTGCCACAGCAGCAGTTGTTGTGATTTTTTGTTGATTCGCTACCCTGCCAATTGGTATTATCATATCTTAATAGAGCCTAAAGCGATCTAGAGGAGGTCTCTCAGATTTGGATAGTTTTTAAAGCAAAATCAACTTTAAATATCGAAGGATAAAATATTAAACTTAAAATATATGTTATCTTTAATGTATTTATAATAAATTATACATATATAATATAAATATTGTCACCAAATTTACTTAAATATTTTATAACTTGCTAGGTAAAAAAAATCCTTACAATACAAAAACATTCTCATTTAATTACTTATTGATTTATTATTAAATAACCATAAATAGGGTTAAATATAGGATCTTCAGGGCATTCGAATCTTCGTTTTGCGATGCGGCCAATCCCATATTGAAGTTGGTATCACTCGGTTGGCACTGGCATTAGCATAAACAAGAGCCGCCTCATCACCGTGTTGACCAAATGCAACTGCGTCACTACAGACTGGGTCTCTATGGGTACTTTCCCCGTCGCCTCCGCCGTATCCGTCTGAATTGTTGGTCATGTTTATGCCTCATGATTTGTTTTTTATCTGCCGCAGCATCCTCTTCCCCCTTTTGGACTCCGACTCCGTATTTGTGGTGCCTGATTTTTTCTTCGCTGGATTTAACTTGCGTTTTTTATTTCGCAAAAGTATTTTATTTACATGTTGTCCACTTTTTTCATATCAAATATTTTGTTTTTCTCTGCGTGCGTGACTCATGCCAGTTAATAAAAATTTATCTTGGGATTGTCTTGAACTTTGTCACCTACTTCGAAGGGAAGCTTTCAGGGCCAAGTTTGTTGCCTAAGTCTTTTGTTTGGTTGGATGGAAGGCGGCTGCGTGATTAACAATGGCTAGAAAAAAATGGTAATAAATATGATGGCTTCTTTCAAAATATATTTGCGAAGAGTATGTGTAATTAAATCTAATGGGTGTATTAAAATAAATTTAAAAAAATGGGGAGATAATGCATAATAATGATAGATAAATTTAGGTATTTTTTAACTTACTTATATATATTTTTTTTGAAACTGTCAAAATTCTTTTACATATTCTGTCAAATTTCGGATAAAAATAATTGTTAAATCAATCAAAAGATTGACACAGAACAAAACGAAATGCCGTAATTGCTTGGCCCAGAACAAAACGAAATTGACTACATGATCTTGCTCCACCATGTTCTTTTCCATAATAAAACCAAGCTGGCCCAGATCAATAATGTTTACGGCCAAGATCAATAATGTTTACGGCCAAAGCCGAGACAAGAGGCAAACATTCGGGCAAAGGGAGAAATACAGTTAGACAAATTCTATGGACGTCAAATGTCAATCCGCAGACACACAGCCGCAGCCTCAGAGGGAATCAATCTTGGCATTAAAGAAGTTCGGCAAAAGTTGTGAGGAGCGCATACAAAACTAATTGAACTTGGACAGCGTGACACTTCAGCCAAAAAAAAAGAAGTACAAAAAATGGAGAGCCAAACCGAACAATATAGGAAAGTGCCTCCGAAGTCAAGCCATCAGTCAAGGCATTTTGTTCCAAGCAAATAAAGGCAAGCAATCAAATTCAGGCAAACGCCAAAAGAGTTGGGGAAGAGAATGAAGTGGCGGCCGGGGGGAGAGGTCAATGGGGCAACGGTAAAAAAGTAAAAGAAAATAAAGCCCAACCGCACATTGTGTAAATATTGACACGAGGGTCAGGCCCTCAGAACAAGGTTTGTGCATTTGCCAGGGGGGCCCAGCTTCATTTGGGTTAGACAAACTCAACCGAAAATAAATGGGCCCAAAACAAAATGAAGATCTTCCGGAGATCTTCACACCACGGGTGGTTCGGCCGGCCTGACCGCAAAATATCTGTAAATTAAGGTGCAAATAACAAATTGCGCAGAAGTCAACATAATTTGCAACGCCTCCGAACTGCACCTTTCTATTTGCCCAAAACAAGACGAAAATCGAACTGCAAATGTGACACAAACCGAGGACAGAACCTCCGGAAGACAAGTGCTCGAGGGGTGGTCGTCGTGGGAGAGGTAGAGTCCCATCGACAGGTAGGATTTATGAACCATCAAGTGTCTCAAATTGAACAGTAAGGTGCCCGACTACCGCCTAACTGTGCAGATCCTGGTTCCTTTCAATTTTCAGTTGAGTTTGTGTCCTAAGTCTTTTGTTTTGATGGGCGGAACTTTTCAGTTGGGTTTGTGTTCCAATAACGTTTGTAACAATGGACAACATTGAAACAGATTTTTATTTTATTCTATTCACACAGAACAAAATTGACAAAAGTGCTGGTCAATTTTATTTTTTTAAAGATGAATAAAGATTATGTTTATTTTATTTCACATAAATTATTTAAAAAAAAAAATACTACATTTGGTATTTTATATAAAATGATGAAATATGAAATATCAAGTTAGTACATATGTTTAAATCATAGATTTGACACACAGAGAAAATTAAGCAAGAAGACTGACGTTCTCAAATTAAGTATTTGTATTCTCAATTTGAGGAAATACTGATTTTGTGGACAAATTTTGAAAAAAGAAGCCTATTTCTTTCACCATGTTGTTTCTCTCTTATTTGTCCCCGTTTTTTGAGAAAAAAATCTCTAAAAAGGCTCAATTCCAAGGTATTTTATTTAAAAAATTGGTACTGAAAGTAAGTACTTTGTACTTAAAGTGAGTACTTGGTTTTATTTTGAGTAGAAAATTCTCAATTTAAGTGCACCGTTCATGAAAAATTCTCTCTGTGCATAAATCATATCGGCTTTTTATTGATATGAAATAAGGTAGAATTGAATCTATCATATTACGCTTTTTAAATACTAAACCGCTAATGAAACTTAAAAATAATGAATTGTTCCCCATAAACTTGTTTTATATCTCAAATCAGAAATGTTTTTTGTATAAATTTCCATTCCCATTACTTGACCATCCATGATCTAGCTTCGATGTTATCCCATCCATTTCCATTTTTAGATCTTTCACATCCTTCTCCCACCAAAAACCATTCCCCAATCTCGTGTATCTTTTTGCCTAACCAAAACCTCGAATTGATGTCAAACGTTGCATAAATTTCGCATCATATCTAACAGCTACAACACCAGCGACCACAAGAACAAACATCAATAATAATAATGCAAATTTGGCATGCATAATTTTGTACTCTTCAGCTTCTACCATTCTTTTTTCCATTTTTTTTTTTCGAGCCAAGGTGCGGGCGTCAGTAAGCCTAGAAAGAGGGAGACAAAGAGATGGGGATAGAACACCTCCGAGCCAAGAGATCTGCGATGGAGGCGCTGTCGATGCAGAGGCTTATCAACGTTAATAACACGCAAAAGACAAGCGAACAATAAAGGAAAAGGAGAGCAAGAACGAGAACAACAAAACGAGGCGGCAATAAAAATGCTAAACAAATGGCCGCATGTGTGCGACAGAGGAAGCGGAGAAATGGATCTAGGAGAAATATGAATGTAGTGCAAAGTGTGGGAGGACTTTCGGGTGGGTGACTATCTGCACTTCAAAAAATATACCAGAGTAAAATAATTTTCGAAAGTAATCTTCAAAGCCTTTCCCGGAAAATGTTTTTGCATAACTAATAGAAAATCAAAACATTAAAAACATTTTATTAGGTAAAAAATGTGCATGACTAGCGCATTAAGTTATATGTTTAACACTTGCAGCATTATGATAAAGAACTCTTAAATAAATATTAATAAATGTCTAATATTATCTTTAAAAAAAATGAAACATTTTTTAAAATGTTTTAAATAAGCTATACGTGTAAATTTTTGAAAAACATGTTATATCTTATACATTTTTGAAAGAAGAGTAAAATTTTTTCAACATCTTTAAATTTCAAATGAAATCTGAAAAAACAATTTTCAAGGCATTAAAAATGTATAAAAGTTATGACCAATGCAAAAATAATAATATGCTTTCGCTTGCAGTACTGCGGTTTAATAAAAAAAAAAATATAATTAAAAAAATGCTGTACTTGCAATATATACCTAAGCAATGAATAAAATTTCACTATTAATATCTTGACAATTGCAAAAAATTTTCCGTGTGCGTTTTTTTTTTGGTGGGTGGATTGTGTGGGTGGCTCGGCAGCTAGGCAAAGGTCAAGACGAAACGCAATTGACAGCGCGGCAGCAACATTCACAGCCTGAGTCTACGCCACAGCCAGAGGCAACTGCAACTGGCAGCACCGGAAGTGGGTCAACGAAAACCGGATCCGCATCTAACGCAGCTGTGTGTGGAGAGAGATAAACAACAAATGGCAACAACAAATGGCAAAGCAACAGCAACAACCACAACCGAACAAACAACACAGGCACAAAACACAAAACAAACATCAGACAATGCAAAATGCAATTGAGATGCAAATGCAAATTGCATTTGCCACATGTTGCAGATGCCGTGTGCTGTTGTGTGTGCCAGTGCCAGCAACATAAATAAACATGAAAATAATGCACACCATTAACATTGCCAATGGCCCCCAAAAAGCAAAGGGGCAAAGCCGAAGAGGCAAGGAGGCGATGGCGATGTTGGCCAGATAGACGGGCGGCCAAAAGGCCATGTGTCTGCGTGCGGAGTGGAGTGTCATGGGCATGGCTTTGGCTGACTCTGACTTCGCTCTTGACAAACTCCCTGCTGCATCTAATGAAGTTCCATTCGACGATGTCTTTCGATGTGGAAATGGAAATGGATGTGGCGGGGGAAATGCGGAGAAAGAGGCGAAATATGGGCAGGCAATTGGCTGCAAGAGCCACAGACATTTTCATCTATTTTACGGCTGATAAGGTTGCAAGAAAAGCCCATTGTTAGCTAGGAAAATTGCTGGTTTTTATAAAGAGTTTATGTCAAAGTATAATTTTAAATTGTAAATAATATCATCATATTTCGTACTCCTCCTTCTTCAATCACATTTGAATAAAATCGTTGAAACCTCTAGGTATTTTAAAAAAACATTTTAGTGAAAGCCTATTTAAATTAAGTTGAATGACTGAACTAGTAACATGTAAGGCAATCGAATTATTATCTAAGTTTCTAATTTAGTTTATTTAGATAAATTATTACCATCAGTAATGATCATTGTTACTATTTTTAAGGCTCTTAATTGTTTTCGTTGAGATCCCTTTTTTTTAACTCTTCGCTGACAATAAACTACTATTACTATTACCATTTAACTGGCTATGTTAATATCATTTGATTTATTGATAAAATGCCATTTCCATGTTTTTATTGTAGTTAATTTAATGGTTTTAATCCACTGACTGAAAAATGTCGTATAAAGACAATCGAATTGTAAAAAATAACTCTTCATGCTTGGTAAAGAACGTATGCATGTTTCCTGCAGCCACCAATAAACATATGTATACGATTCTTCATTGATTGCGATTTGCAGAAGAAATTTATTGCACTTAATGCAGACTGGATCTCAAGCTAAGCCGCAGTAACACGGTAAAAAAAACCATAGCTGTAAAACTTTTAAAAGATGTTTAGTTATTTGATTATAGTAGTTTACCAAATAAAATATTTACTAAACTATAAATAATTTAAAGTTTTTTCTAGGAGTAAGAAAATTAGTAAGTAGATTAAACTTATTATTTAAAAAAAAAAAAGACAAAAGAGAGTATATTTTCTAGAAAAACAAGTTTGTTGCCCAAGTCTTTTTATTTCTCTGGACATTAGTGTATAAAAAATCGCATTTTTTCTTTAAATAAATTATTGTTAAAAACTTGTTTTTGGTTGATCAATTCGGAGCACTTATGTTTCAGTGCACAGATACGCAAAGACTCAGGCAACGAACTTGCCGGTTGATATAACTGGAAAAGGGCAGCCAAGCTTAAAGAACGGCGGCAGCGGCAGTGGCAGCGGCAATAACACCAACAATCATAACGGCGAAGTGGAGTCCCAAAAAGGTGGATGAAGAAGCGCATCGCATCATTTTGTCTAACGGTTAATGTGGCCACGGAGCTTAAGGAGTAGTCGACAGTCCAAAAAAACCGGCAACGGAACTTTTTTCACTTTTCTCGCATCTACAAGATACAAATGGGCCAGCGCACCTGTTCAAATGCATTCGGACCATCCGAATGACGGGGCCGAATTCAAAGTTTTTAATTGAATTTTCCTCCACTTTGTGCAGCGGCGGCAACCTTTTGGGAGTGTGGAATACCGTTTAAGCGGCTCAACTGCCTAATTGTCATCAGATAGGGCGATTTATTTTTTGGCTCAACATTTCGGTTCCCGTTGCCACAAGCCCGGCGTAGCGAATTAATCAATTTGCAGCGGATCCGGCGCAATGAAACCAACTTTTTCTGGCTCAAATGCATCCATTACATCCGAATATCGCTGCTCTCATTTGGCGCTCTTTATTTCTCTTTTTAGTTTACTTTTTAGCATATCGGCGGGTGTCAGTTGTGCCTCTTTCCGTGTCACTTTGCAATCAGTTTGTCATTAAATTGAGCGGGCCCCGGGCCAACTCTACATTGTATCTGCCAGATACTTTGCCTGGGATAGTTGTGCGGCAGAAAAGAAATTCTGCGCCAGCTGCTTTGGCTCCTCCAGTAGCCTAGATGCAGCTGATAGCCACGGCAAGCGGCTGTTCGTTGTAAAGTAATCCATAATTCAGTTGATTGAAAAGATTCGAAGAGAGTTTATTATTATTTAGATTTGGGCGAAATTTGTTCAACAGCGGATATTTTCTAATTTAATTGGTTGATTTTTTATTTAATTACAGAGTGTTTGAAAAATAATAAAAAACAATGAAAAATATTTATAGAAAAGGAGAAAAGAGCTAATGTATTTTGTTCCAAATAAATTATCTTTAATCGCAATAATTTTCGTTTATTAAACACCAGTTTGTTGCTTAAGTCCTTTGATATGGTGCACAGATTGGCCAGCTTTCCATCCGAAAAGCCAAATGCATAGGCTGCAACTCAGCTGCCTTTCTTTCATCAGTCTCTTAAACCCCTTCGAATCTTTTTGAATTCTCATTTATTTTTCGCATTATGTTGCATGTGTCACGGCTGTCAAACGCCAACAAAGCGATCAAGAGGAAGCAGCCGAAGATGAACTCGACTCGAATTTTTCACTGTTCACCTTTAACCACAAGACCACAGAAATCTTGGCCAAAACTTAACGCCTGTCAGGCAGTTGTCAAAAAAAAATGAGAAAAGATCCCAGCCGAAAAAAAATGGCAAAAAGGGAGAGAAAAATGCAGCGAATTATTGGCCGCTCGATGGTGCCACACAAAATTAACCCAATTATGAGAGGCGCAACATAATCAAAGCGGACAAAGGATGCTACAGTATCCTGCTTATTTCCATCAACTCTCCTCAACCCGCCTCTCTACACGGAAGAAAATTAACAGGAATGGTCATAAGAATTTGCTGATTAATTTGGAATCTAGAATAAACCAATTCTATTTGTTTACTAAAATAATATAAAAATACTAAAATAAAATCAAATAAAAAAATAAAATAAAATAATAAAAACAAATAATAAAACAAAATAAAAAAAAAACAAATTATATTTTAAAAAATGGTAAAATATTTGTTTATTAGTTCAAAAAAATTAAAAGCGCACGTTTTAAAACTTAAAGGTTTCTCATAATTAAAATAATTGGATGTTATTTTGCACTGATATTAAATATATTGATTTTGCTACTATTAATAAAGATAGTTCCATAAATTAAAATACATGTTATTTTGTTTGGCCCCATTAATTATACTCAAAGTATGTAAGCGAAAGTTTTACTATATATTCAGTTATTAAAATTAACAAGAAATTGTTATTAAACGATTATATATTTTATTATCATTTAAAAACATAAGTTAAAGTAAAATATATATATATCTTATGCTGGTAAACAATATTTTCGATTTCTTTCAGTGTGCCATAAGAAGCATCACAAATTGGGTCACGTGCTTGGATCTGACATTTTTCCGTTGTTGGGCCGCTCGTGATCCGAAGATGCCGCCGGAGGCTGGGAGTGCGTAAGGTAGGGTAGCCACCACCCCTCCTCCCCTCCCCTTTCCCCTTTCCCCCTTTGGACAAGTGCAGTGCGTTTGTCTTCCTCAAGTCCGCTTCTTCTGACCGCAGCCGCCGCTGCTGCTGTCTTCTGTTCTTCGCGTCGCGCCCATAAATTAAATGCACAAACAAGTTTCGCATCGCATTTGGAAGATAAACTGAAAAAGGGGGACAACAACAACAACAACAGCGATCGGGGAAAGGGGTGGGGGGTGTAAAGGGGTGGTGGGTAGTTGCTTTCGCATATAATTCAGCTTTGGGCTACATAATTAATTCCGCCAAGCGGCGGCGTTCCAACTTTTTATGTGGCTCCCAAGGAGGAGGAGGTGCTGGAAATGGGGTGCGGCGGGATGGTGGGGGGTTGGCCAGAAGGTACGTGATATGGGCCAACAGGTTTCGGTTTTGTATTTTGGATGGTCAGCCGGCGCACTTGTTGCCATCGACCAAAAAATAAGAAATGGGGGGAAAATAAAAAAAAGGAAAAAGAATTCATATGCGTCTCGTTTTGTCGTTTCGTGGGTTTTCGGTCAAGTGGCAAGGGGACCCAGACCCAAAAAACCGAGACCCAAAAGCAAAAACAAAAATAAAAAAAAAACCAAACCCACCGACCGACCAGCGATTCCACTTGATTTGATTTTGGTATGCACCATGAACCGTTATTCAAAATATTCGAAAAACGTTTCAACGAGCTCACAAGTGTGTGTGTGTATGTCCGTGTGTGTTGCGGGCTTCTTTTGAGTTGCAACTTGCAATCTCAATGCAGCACAGTGGAACCAAATTGGCAGCACATCCTGCTTCCCTAAATGGTCGATCATTAAAATTCACTAGTAATCATGAATCAAGCTAAAGTTTGGCTTCTACCGGTCAAATTACTTACTTACCTAATAATAAATACATTATAAATAATATAATATTTTTTAAAAACATTTGGTCATATACATTTTTTAAGCGTTTCTTCCATTCGTTTCGTTCCAATTTATTATTAATATCTATGCAAATGCTTCTTCGCGCTTCAATTATTTTCAGACATTTTAATAACCATAATTAAAACTTAAGTACCTATGTGTATTTATTTAATGTATTTGTTTCCAACTGCCACCATAATCTTTTTTAAATAGGAGCTTTTTGTGTACTTTTTTTTTAAATAATATTTATTTTATTTTTAAAATGATTACTTTTCCTCTTTAACTTAAAAATCACCACTTTAATATTTTTAAAATATGTACATGTTGTGTATTTTTTTTAAATTATAAAAACTATTTTTTTTATTCAATCGTATTTGCATATAAATAATGCTTATTTGATTTCTTAAATTACAACTCTTCCTACTTAACTTAAAAATCTTCATTTATACATTTAAAAAGAGGTGAGTACTTCCTTGACCACTGTTTTATAGGGACTATGGCTTAAGGCAATAATTTTAATTACCGAAATTATTGGCACATCAGGAAACAGTTCCCCAGCGGTCCTCAATCTCGGAGCTCATGTATTTTTATATCTTTTTCACGTCTTTTTGTTTTATTACATTTTCGATGTGAGAGAGAGGAAGGCGGGTAAAATGGCGGCAGTTCGACCGCATTTGCAAAGAAAATGGAAATGGAAAATTGTGCGGGCTGAGACTAGACCAGGCCAAGTGTGGAAACTAGTTAAAGTCGGTATAATAATTGTTATTGTTACTATCGTGGCGGCTCTTTCTTGTAGTTTTTGTTGTGGCTCGGCATGGTAATGAGCTGAGCAGCCAAGAAACAGAAACAGAGTCTGATTATCATGAGTAAGCATGATTATGCTTATGAGCAGAGAGTAAAAGTGAAAGAGGCGGAGAGTGTGTGCAAAGAATGCCTTGAGTGTCTGAGTGGCTCGTATGTAGGCCAAGTCTATTATGCGGCTAGTGGTGGATAGTGTGCCGTGTCTAGAGCGGCTCAAAGTCTGGCCAGAAGCGAGGGAAATATTAGGAAAATTGCTGGAAAAAGAGCTGGGTGTATTGAGCCTGTGAGAAATGGTTTTTAAAGCGGTACATATTCATCTATCGGAAAGATTTATAATAATGTTGTAGTCGAGAATTTTCATACACAGAACAAAAAACCGATATGAAATAGGGTCAATTCTACCTTATTTTATATCAATAAAAAGCTGATTTTTGTCAAACTTATGAATTAAACATATCAACATGATATGTTATGAACAAATAATGTCAAATAAGATTAAAATAATTTTTATTCATATCGAAATGATATTAATAACTTGATTTTATAAATATATAAAATTGACCATCTGATCATTTGTTCATTTTATTTTTTCTGTGTAGGAAAACTTAAGGCATGCCTTCTTAATTTCGATTTATTATAGCTAAAGATAGTAAAATAAATAACTTTAATACTTGCGGATTTTACAGATAGTTTTGCACGGTACTTTCTTGTACTGCTTCCTGACCCCCAACCATTGGAAATACGTAAGGCCAATTAAGAGCTTTTACAAGCATATAAAATAAAGTCGTTTGACATCAATTCTTACTTTTATTCACCTATCCTAACCCACTCGTGATCGATTCATGGTAGATTCCGCAACCCGATCTCATCCTTTGCTTTCACTTGCAGAAAAACCCCAGCTGGGAAACTCCTCGTGCCGCGAGAAAACTTCCCATCCCGAGACGCCCGCACTTTGGCCTGAACCTGCTGTTTTGACCAGACCTAGAGTCAGACGATGGGGGCCCACAAAAAATGTCATTAGCCAGCACGACTAGAAACGAGCAGAGAGAGAGGAGTTGGGAGGAGGAAAATCATGAGGCGGAGTCTGCAGACTTCCTTGTGCACACAATTTGGTCAAGTTTAGTGACGCATACAGGTCCGGCTGCGAGCAAGTCGAGTCCGAGTCATTCATGGCGGGCTTACCACCGAAAGCCCCCCTCCCCCTGTTTGCCAATTATGGTGTCCTCCTTTAGATTCGCTACGTTGCCTGCTGCTCTGCCGTCTCTTTCTGCGCGGCATGTGCCGTCTCTATCACGCGCTCTAGCGTCGCTTGTCATATTTGTCTGCATCGCGTTCGTTGCCTGAGTCTTTCGTTTTTCTCTTCTTTTCTTTCTCTTTTTTCATACGATTTTTTTTTATTTTTTTTGCCTTGTTCGCTTGCCAAGTGGGTCACTTGCGATTTCATGACCGACTTTTGGCCGTTGCCTCTTCTCCGCACACATTTCTTTCGTTTCCTTTCCTTTCATGTTGCTAACTTCTGCCTTACTGTTGTTTTGCTTAAGTTATTTATGATTGGTCAGAGAATTTCTTTCTTCGAGCCAAAGGTTTTCGATAGCTTTTCGTAGAAATGCAAATGGCCAGAAATGTGAGAATAAATAAATTAGCAACTCTAAGAGCTGCTCTTCGGTTGCCAATTGATTTGAAAGTGACAGTTACAAAGGGCTCATAAATATGTATATTATTTATAAGATATTTATTTCTTTGCTTCTTATTTTCATGGTATTTTTTTCATTCTTTCTGTTGCCGCATTCATGCTTCAATTGCCACACAGAGGAAGATATATAAAGTAATATATCAATTTGGCCAATTAGGCTTCCCCTTGGGCCATGACCAATACACGGTTATTATGCCCCCCAACTGGCCATCTGAACCCTCCGCTTGCCACACAACCACTCCAGGCTGCTACGTGATTTACCGTACAAATATAACTCACAATTAAATTTAAACAAAATTATTATCTCAGTGTTTGTCCATAACTGTTCCTGGTACATCACACAACCCCTTCTACATTCTGCCTCTTTCTTTCTCCGCTCTTTCTCATCTTTATTGGCCACAAAATTGAATTTAATTGCCGTGTCTCAACTTCGGTTTTTTTTTTGGCTTTTTGTTGGCATTTTTTATTACTTTGCTGAAATTGTTGCTCAATTCTATAATTATTTATGCATTCGGCGACTGCAAAAGCGTTTAACATGTCTCGTTAAATCTTTATTGAATATTAAAAGTGGGCATGGCTCGGCTTTTCATTCGAGTGTGGAAAGAAAAGAATGAGATTTTGAAGATTCTGAATGTGTGTGACAGAATTTTCGGCATATTTATGCGAGTATAATGACTGAGGCACGTAGCTCCTCGAGTAGTTAAAGAAATAGGGCCAGTGCATTTACATTAAATCATTACAAAATTACTTAAAGATAAGGAAGAGCATTTGGATTTTTGAAAGAAAACGTTTCATACGAGATATAATCATAAACAGCGCAGAATTAAGGATAGGAATTTCGAAAATAAAGTATTTAGTTAAAAAACCTATTCTTGTTATTTTAACAGAAGCTTTAATTGACTTTCAGTGCCGGGCATTCGTAATTGCAGAAATACAGTGTAAGTTTCAATTTACTAGAATTATGAGGAGTAAAAATTCCATTTGGTAAACCCCCTTTGATGTTTTAAAATTCTTATTTTCGTTTTTGATGTTACAGATCTCTTTGTTAAAGACTTCCCTCCTACGATTTATAAAGAAGCTAAACAGCAATCGCTGAAAGTCTGTGATAGCCAGTCGAGTGACTATCAAGCCAGGCTAATAATGCACATAATAAGCCATGACAGCAAAGTAGCCGCACCAACTATAACAATAACAAATAATAACAACAATCAAGAAAGCAAGCATCGCGTTGGGGAAAAGTAAAGAATCTGTGACAGTCGACGGCTCGGCGCTCTAAACGACAATCATCATTTGAGTGCTTCAGGTGGTGGAACATCAACGCGGCAATCAAAAACGATTAACAAGATCGCACCACTCCACCACCACCACTAGCAGCACCACTTGCCCCACCAGCTGACCCACTTGGCCGCCTTGACAGATGTGTGTCAACTGCAGCAGTCGGAGAATTTTACAAGTTGTTAAGTGTTTTCGATACAAAAACTAGGAACAGCCTCGGCTTTGAAGAACTTCAACTGTGGCTTGAATTCAGTGTTGTTCAAAAATGGCATTAAATTTGTCAAAAAATTAAACATTTGCCAACTAAAAGAAAAAAAAACATATTTTTGGTTGTACATATTTAGTACACCTACTTTATATATTTTCATTAAATTGTTTACCAATTTAAAATTTTTTTCAAGTTTCCATCCTAAGCCTTTTGATTTAATAAGAATATTTTGTATGTAAAGGATTTAAAAAACGAACTCACTGAACTCATTAAACTAACTACATCATCGAACTAACATTTAAAAATAAAAAATACAAATTTTTATTAGATTTCCTATTAAATTTCAATAAAGATTTCTTTTATAATTTCAGAGTTTACTGGCTTTGGGTCATAAAAATAGCCAGAATGGGCTAGAAAATAGCCGGCCTGGCGACTCCAAAATGTCTTCAGTTTCCCCCCAATAAAGCTGACTAGTATCCGACATGTGCAACAAGTTTAGCAACTGCGGCGATGACGATGCCAACTTGAGCTCCAGCTCCGACTCCGGTTTGAAATCCGGGTGCAGGAGCAACTACAGCTAAAATGTAGTGCAACATTTTGCGGCTGGTTTGTTGGTTTTTGGGGTGTCTGCCGCATATCCCCGCCAGCCCACCGGTCTACGCACTTCGGCAACCCGTTTGCTGTCAATGGGAGCAAGCCAAGTCAAGACGCAACTAAGCCAACCATGACTTGGCCAGCCCCCCGAAAACAGACAGGCAGAGCTCCTAAAAGTGGCCAAAAAAGAAATATTTTTAATTACCAATCATAAAGTACGGCCGCCCAAAATAGTTTTTGGAACAGAACCAAAAGTTTAATAAGCATGACACATGCGCCAAGCTATATTCCTCGAACCCAAGTTGAGACCTGGGTTCAATTACGGTAATACACCCACCTGGTAAGAGGTATTACTTCTATATTCATGCACGGGTGAGGGAATCCGAAAGCATAATTATTTTGGGCTTCTTTCTAATTATGCTATCTTTGATGTACTAGATGCTTGAGGCCCTAAAAAACTGATTTAGAATAAGGTAATTTAAAGTAGAGGAATACATTAAAAGTAAAGTAGTAAAAACAAGAGAGAACGCTATAGTCGATTAGGTCGTGAAGGGAGTGCGAGGGAGATGGCAAAGCGACTGCTTGCACTGGTTGAATTTTATTATTTGCTATAACTTTTTAATGAATGATCCAATTTGAAAAATTTATTCTGCACTTCGATTGGTAATAATATCTTTAAATAAAAATATTAAAACATTCTAAAACTTTTTACGTTTAAAGGCAGTATTTCGCCAAATAACGTAATACCATTTTATGTTGTCCTCGATTTCCTTATTTATTTCTGCCACAACAATTACCCCTTTTTCCGTTCCTCTTCTTAAGCACACATACGCACATTTTTTAAAAGACTACAACAATTTAGGGCTCCGTGAGCAAGTTGAACAACTTTCATTTAAGTGCTCACCTTTTTGTGCACTACCCCAAAAAGTGGCAGCGGCAACAACAAATTCCGATTCCCATTGAAATCAAGCTCTCAAAAATAAATAAAGAAAAAAACTACGGCAACAAAAACAGTTTATAACGACGTGATTCTTTTGCATTGTCTGCGAGTTCCCCCATTCCGTCCTCAGTCCGCTTTTGGCCGAAAGTGTGCTCATAATTAGCCCTTTTTGTTGACTTTTTTTGGGGCCAGAGCAATGCACAAAATTAGCAACTATTACGCTTCTATTATTTCTGCTGTTGTTGTTGCTTCCCTGGCTTCCGTACTGAGTGTAATCTTGGCTTTTAGCTGATGTGAAAGTAACAGTTTTCCTTCCACCATTATTTGTCCGTTTGTTATTTTTTTAGTCTTTCTGCTGACTGCCATTGAAAGCTCTCCCATTCCGGACAATCATAATTGGGAGTCATTATACAAAGTACGGATTGAAGTAGATATCTGTTTGTGCTGAAAAAATATTTATCCAATTTTAATTGATGATTCATCAGTGTGCATATAGTACATTTACCAAACTAAATGCTTTCATTGTGAACTAAATTGTATTTTTCCTTTCAAGTTTGCTTCCTAAGTCTTTTGATTTAATGGGAATATTTTGCATCTTAGGCATAGCAATATTGAATGATTTTAATAAAATAATTTCAAGGTCAAAAAACAGAAGTCGTACTAGAATTCATCCATTTCATTCACAAAAATCATTAAAGTAATTTTGAGGGTTTCCGCAGTGGTCGAAGGTTACGCAATCCTACCACCCACGCTTCCTCCGCCTCACATGTGTGCCAGTCGTGTGCCGAACAAAAGGCATAATGGGCACGCCCCTGCGTAGCTCACATATTACGTAACAATTGAAATTATTCCCTTTATCTGGGAACATTGCACCAATCGAAGGTCACTTGGTACACAGAAAAAAAATATGCTTATTGAATTCTTAAAAAATATGAAATTTAATTTCTGCGATATTACTTGTTTAATTATCATTATTCCTAATTACAAATTGCATCTAAAGATATTTTAAAAAATTCTAAAAGTTAAGTATTTGAGACTTTGATTTTTAATCACTTATTGTTTAATGCCTTGTCCACAAAGTATAATAAAATCCGCGGGTTGGAAAACAAATAATACTATATTTATTCTTGACATACAAAGTAGACATAAATCAGCAAAACTGGTTTAATAAATACAAAAAATTGAAATAAATGTCATAAATGGCACTTATTCCCTGGTTTAAATTTTAAAAAAACGGCATTTTATTTTTTAGTCATAACCAATATATAACTGAACCATTTCACAAATCGCCACTGCAGTTAAAGAATTATTTATTTTATTTAATTCTTATAAATTATGCATAAAACAGAACACTCATAGAAATTTTCCGGTAAAATCGCCCTAAAAACATGGAAAATCGCCCTAAAACGGGGGTCAATGGCGACTAGGCAACAAAATTAGGGCAAATTGCCCTAAAAATACGGGTGCATTTGTCATACATTTAGGGCGATTTTTCGTAGATCTAGGGCGAATTTTCTATTTTCAAAGGTAATTGCCCTAAAAATAAGAAATGAGACCCTTAAACTAAAGGCGGTTTCCTTTAAATCCAGGGCGATTTTTTTGGACTTATAGGCGAATTGCCCTGGAAATTGAAAAAAATACCTTTAAACTAAAGGCAGTTTTTTATAAATCTAGGGTGTTTTTCTGGATTTTAAGGCGAATTGCCGTAGAAATAAGGAAAAATATCCTAAAACTAAAGGCAGATTTTCATAAATCTAGGGCATTTTCTCTGAATTTATAGGCGAATTGGCCTAAAGCATGCAAAATGCTCCCCAAAATTTCACGGCCATTTTTCATAAATAAAAATACAATTTCAATATATATATTTTTTTGTTTTTATATTTTTGTTTGTTGTTATTTACATTAACTACAAATATATTTACACAATTTATAGTTATACAAATTTACATACTCTCCTATTCTTATTGCTAAATGGATTATATCGGGTTTAAAAATAATAAATAAGTTTAAAAGAAACGGCTTCCCGAGTCCGCAATGGTGTGCTTCGCGTTCTTGCTCCCGCCGTCCTTTTTTGTTCTTGCTGTCGGCACCAACACTGAATGGATCGCAAGCCAAGTTAAAGTTGATTGTATCTCTATTAAATGAAAACAGTCTAATTATTATATGATAATAGAAAAAAAAGAAGCACTTACCTTCAGAGTGGCTTTCCAAAAATTTAAGCAGGTTTATTTCCTGTTGCTTCCTTACTCCTGCTTTTAATAAGTCCGAAAAGTGGTTTGCGAGAGCTGGAACTGAAAAGCGTTCTCGATCTAAAAAAAAAAAGGAAAAATTGTTAGAAATTAATATAAAAATGCACAACCAACACACACAATTTTCATTTAGCCTGCGATTGCGTTTGCTGCTACTCCTAGAAAAAAAAAAGAAGCAGCAAAAGCAAATTTCGAGCACTGACGAAATGTCGCAATAGAAATTTGGGGGTTGTTTTGGCATATGCACTTGAGAATGCGGTTTGTCCGGTGCATAAATACAGATTTCTTGTAAATATATAAATATGTATGTGTGTATTATGTTGCATCATCTTTTTAACTCAAGCATTATTTACAAATACACATACATATATGTATACTCTTATTAATGATCTTACTTTGTTCTGCCACACTTCCAAGACTTCCGCTTCTGGACCGACTAGTTGAACAGGAATTTCTCCTCGTAGCTGCTTCCACTCAAATTTTTTAAAGTTTCAGCTGCATTTTCCTTTGTTACAGATATGTAAATTCAATAAGTTATTAATATCCAAATTGCACAATTATATATGTATGTACTCACTAGAAAACAGAAAAAGAATCGCCTCCCAAGTCCTTTAATAGCGTTTACATTTTTCACTTTTTCACAAACAAAAGGTTTCATACAAACACGTCTTTCACTGCCAAGCGCCCGAAAAATTATGACAAAGTCTAGACAATGCAACTCTTTCTACCCCCACCCTTGCCACTGCAGCGGACGAAAAGTAGCAAAGAAGAAGAAAAAGGGTGGACTTCTCTAAAGTCAAATGCGCTCAGCATCAAAATTCATAGAAAAAGGTCCGCCCTAATATACACACACATTCGCTTGTTTTGACCTGTCAACCACACACACATACACACATGTATTACATATGTATCCATTAATTGCGTCTTAAAATTTCGTTTGACTCTTCCTTGTTTTTAGGGCAATTTCAGTACATTTTTTTTGCTATTTTGTTATACGTTTTAGGGCGATTTCGCCCTAAAAAGAAGGAATTACTTTTGGAGTCGACTCATAAAAATTCGCCCTAAAAAACAGGGCAAATTTGCCTTTTTGAAAAAACTAACCCTAAAAAATATTTTCCATGGCGATTTTTCGTATATTTAGGGCTAGCCACCCGTATAATAGGAAAAATTTTCCTAGTTTTAGGGCGACCTCGGTTTTAGGGCGACTTTTCTAGTATTTAGGTAAAAATTTCTATGAGTGAAGATTTGTTTATTTTTCCTCTACTCTATGTATTGTAATTGCTCACAAATATGTTCAAGAAGGGTTTTCGACAGCGACCAAGTTGAGGAAATCGAGATTGGACATGCTGCGGATTAGTCTGGGAAATTGGGTCAATCTCTTGTCACTCGGGCCGTGTCACATGCAAAACATTGCCGCATGATTTACGACTTGGAAGGGGCAAGAGCAACTACTATACAGTGAATACAACCCGGAGTGGCTGCAGTGCAATGCGGATGCAACATTTGTCGCCGGCTGTCTTTTGTCATGGCCATAAAACCTCCGCTGCTGCTGCTGCTGCCTCTGACTGTTTGCCGTTTTCCACTTAAAGTCCGCCATAAAATTGTAAATTTCACCGTTGGCCGTCCTTTGACATTGTGTGCTGCGCTCTTACCTGCCCGCCGAATGATGCAAAAATGGCATGGATATTTACTTAATGACGTCCTCTCGCTGAAGGGTTAAGAATGCCTTTACTATTCCCCTTGAACTATAAACATGCAGAATTCTTTCTCCGCGTAATGCTGAGCTCATGCGTGAATAAACAAAGGCGAAGTAGAGAAAGACCGAGAGCCGAAGCGAAAAAAAAGTTAAATAAAAATTGGGTCAGGGCACACCCCTTTATAGCCAACGGCTGACGGCACCGCCGAATTCTTGTCCATCTCATATGTATAACTCATAATAAGGTACGCCCACAGCAAACGATTCTGTTTTCTTGCTTCATTATTTTTTCACAAATCGACACAAAAAGTTGCCCACGGGAATGAAAGATTACACACAGAATGTAAACAGAACATCTGGACAGTCGAGTATTTGCCAAAAGAATTGTGGGATTTTTAATGTTAAAATACTTTGCAAAAGATCATCTCTGAAACTGTGAATACCCTTATCCCCGTAGTTATATACATTTTAGTGATTTTTTTTTAAACTCACAGTTACAATTCAATTTAATGTTTATATATGCACAATAATTTTGTCAGTCAGTAATTATAATGAAATAATCAATTTTATTAAATTGTTTATCTGAAGATTCCTTTCGAAATAATTAATTTTATTAAATTTTTTATTTGATGATTCCTTTTGAAACGATACCTCTTAATCCGTACAGAATACATTCTCTTTTTGGTAGAATAAATTTAACAAAGTGGAATACAAATATTGGCTACATGGGCTTCTTTCTTGTTGCCAAAAAGAAAACAAATTCGATAACGAAGAAGCGGAATAAGTAGGGTTGACATATTCAGGTTAAAGAGATGCGACTAAAGCCCACTTTTGATCTCATTTGCTTTGCAAAGAACGGCTAAAACATTCTGATTCACTTTCATGCGCCGAACCATCTCCGATTGTCCGGCCCCAACGAAAAAAAAAACAGCTAACAAAAGTGGCCAGAAGGAAATGCAACAACAACTACAAGAAAAGAGCTTGGAAGATTTTATTTGCTTAGCCAACGCTGTGAATATTTAATTTGCGCACTCACACACCGGAATAAACGTATATTTGTACGTATGTAAAGGCGAAGAGGGGCTTTAACGACACTGGTGACCCAGATTTTCGGGGCAGACTTAAGCTTAAAAGCTACAGCGCTAATAAGAACAGCAATGCCGCTGCCATTACCCATACAAACACACATAAAAATACAACAAAATTAAAAAATAAAAACTCAAACGCCAAAAGCGCTGTTGTTGCTTTCCTACCTTCTTTTTTTTATTTGTGCGTGCCGAGGAAAGATACTCACTAATTAACCCAAAGCCAGAGTCAGAGCCAAAAGAATCAACCAAAAACCCATTTGCAAATTGTGGCCGAAAGAGATAGATGCAAACGAAATGAAAGAGATGAAGATAGAGAGAGAGAGAGGGGGCAGGGGGCAGAAGAAAAGAGGTAGAAGCAGACACCGGAGACTTTTGGGAGAAGTGAAAAAAAAGAGGTAACACCCAAACCCAAATATAAATTATGCTTAGGAAACCCCAAAAAATCGTAGAAGTGCGCTGGTCTGTGTGTTCTTAAGTTGGTCAAGACAAATACATATGACATCATATTGGGGGCCTTATTGTTGAGGTAGAAAGAACTGCTTAAAGAATACAAGCGCCAAAAACTATAATTCTATGTACGAATTTGTCTGCTTCTTGGAAATTATTAAATCTTGACGGGAGGAATAATTAAGCATAGGATGTGTGTTAAAAAGTAATTAACGAATGGAAAAGAAATAGAACAGAATCCAAAAATTTAATTGCCAATCTATAAAATCCCGATTTTAATTTAAAGAGATTTAATTTTAAAGTAAAGTATAAGAGTGAGCTAATTTTTTTATTTTAGGCTAAGATTATAATAATATTTGAACATTTTTTTTTTTTGTTTTCCTTTGGAGTTTTCTGTTTAATATTCCTTAAAAACTCCATTTATCAATGGATATTCGTCTGCAGCTCCAAACCTCATTAAGGATTAGCGATTTTTAATTTCCCTTCGATGGATCGAAGTAATGGAATGACTCACGCGGGCAAAACCCTTTGGCACCTGCATACCACTTTCTTTCTTCGGGTTTCTGATTTCACAACACCTACAATAACTTTGAGCACCCACACCCACCAAAAAATCCCGCACAGACACACTTGCATATTTGGAGCTCATTTATTGTTCAACATTGTTAAGTAACCATCATCATCCGTTTTTTTCCGCTTTTTTTTATGTTTACATTTGGCGCTTTGGCCCAAATATTCTGAAAAAAGCTGACAGCGGTTCCCAACTTGAGTCCAAATGCTCGAGTGGGAGTGGGATGGCGAGTGCTGCGGGCCGTTTTTTTCTTTATATTTCTCTTTTTCGTTTGGCTTACAGTAATCATTGTCATGCAGGCGATTCTGCTTCATTATTTCGCCTGCTGTACCCACGCTTCTTCCTATCCACCACTCTTTTTACCCCTCTCCTCTCCGCCGCCCTCTTCCACTTGATAGCCATCGTAATGAGCTTTAAGTTAAGGTTCTGATCATCATCTCATGACGGTGTTTTTCGAATTTTTTTTGGGAACGAGATGAAGATGCTGCTGGCGCATCACCATCGTCATTTTCTGGTCACGCTGAGACTTTTGTTATAAATTACCCTCGGTTTTGCAGGGTCTATTGATTTATAAAGACATTTTGGTCATATGTACATTGTACATATTATCCAAAATTCTTAAAAAACAAGTGAGAACGTTATACTCTAGTACTTTGACTGTCAAATACCCGTTACTCAGCTAAAAAAAAGTGCAAAGGAGATGAAGCAACCGCTTGCACTGCTTGAATTCTATTATTTGCTTATATCTTTTTAACGAATGGTTCGATTTGAAAAATTTCTTCAACATTTCGAAAGATATTAATAAACACAATAACATGACATTTATACTTTTCCAAAATCTTTAAAAATTTGGGCGCCGGAAATTAAAATACAAAACATAGATTTTATAATATCTAAATCAATACCACTGAGAGAGTTAAAGCTTTTAATTTTTTTGGGGTCATGAACATTTGAAATTTAATTATATTTACATTTTATTGGTCCAATGAATTTCTCTAAACCTTTCTGGAAAATATCTCGTTCGAATGTTATAAAATTTTCCTAGAGCATAGTATCTTCGGCTCTTCATTCCCCCTGTAAATACTATTTTCTTTCGATTTCATTGCCTGTACCTTGCTTGCTTAACCAATATTTTGCCGCTCGATAATGAAAGGAAAGCAAAACAGTTGGTTAGGCGAGCTGGTTGTGGGGGATGGGATGAGATGAGATGGGATGGAGTCGGTCAGTCAGGTCCCAAAACCAAAAGCCACAAGGCCCGAAACACACAACAAAAGCTTATAATCATCAAGAGTGAATCTGCTGGTGAAATGGCCCTGGTTGTTGTTTTGGTTTTTGCTTTTCGGCGGCGGCACACAGTCAGCCGTGTTTGTGGTTTAGACTTTGCTTTCTTTCGCGGCGGTGGGGATTTCATAATATTTGCATTGGTGTGGGCCTTTTTGCCGCACAGGTGTTTGTGTGACCCACATTCGGATTCAGAGGCATCCCACCCGAGATGCCTGAGAAGTTCTGACAATGCCCGAAAACCAACAAAAACGCGCTCTCCGAATGATGCGGTGAGCACTTCTCGGAAAGGCTAATATTACACTGGCTAAGAGCCCAATTCATTCGAATGGTAGACGTGATGCTCCCAGGCCAATAAAAAAAGCATGCGAGCTGCAGGAATTCCAATTTATTTTAAGAAAATAAAAACCTTTTAATGATAAGAAAATACATAGGTAATATTTCTTAAATTTTTTAAGAAAATAAAATTTGTAGTAAATTTAAGACACGTTCTTTTGACAGAACAAGTAACTAATTAGCAAAAATAACAAGAGAGAACGCTATAGTCGGATTGGTGTCCCGACTATTTAATACCCGTCACTCAGCTAAGGGGAGTGCGAACGCTGTACTCGGGTTCGTGTCCCGACTATAATCGTAGCTCAGCTAAAGGGAGTGCGAGGGAGATAGATATATGTAGATATTTTGATTGCGTATAACTTTGTTCCGTTGACCATTCATTGTCCGATTTGAAAAATGTCTTCTACATTTCGATAGGTATAAATATACACAACAAAATTGCATTTATACTTCTCAGAAATCTTTATAGATGTAAGCGCAGGACACATTTTAAAATCGTTAGTGGGCGATTGTGGGCGTTAGAGGGGGCGTGGCGCTCGGCTGATAAACTTGCGCTGCGTAGGAGGCGCAAGAATTTGTGTGGAAAATCTCAACCTTCTAGCTTTTGTAGTTTCCGAGATCTCCGCGTTCATACGGACGGACAGACGGACATGGCTAAATCGACTCGGCTAGTGACCCTGATCAAGAATATATATACTTTATGGTGTCGGAAACGCTTCCTTCTAGCTGTTACATACTTTTGCACCAATACAATACTCTACGAGTACTCTACGAGTTACTCTACGAGTAACGGGTATAATTATTATTATTGTTTATGCATAATTCCTTCTTAAGAAATTTTTATCTTTAAATCGATATATTTGTAATAAGTTATACATTTTAGAAGGCACATTTATTTAATCGAATGTGTTATTAATTTTTGTATGTTGAAGGTGCGATCGTCACTAGTTTCTTATCTCGTCAAGAGGTATTTTTTATATTAGCATAAACATGATTTAGAAAGATAAGATAACTTTACATTTCTGCTACTAGGAGGCATAATAATATGCTAACTTTATTTAAAGGCATGATGCAGCATTTTAAATTTAAGTTGATTACGATTTGGTTAAGATAAAGTGAGCAGTGTAATCTTTGAGCCATTTAATTAATATAGCTCAAGTAAGTTCTACTACTCAACTCAACTCAACTTAGGTAAAGTGATTATCTTAAAAAAAGTGCTGTTTTCCAGTGTCCCGACAATTGAGATACCCTACAGCACAATTTCGAAAAAAAATTTCTTCCCTCCCCAAAGCAACTATTTAAATTGTTAAAAACAATGTTGCAATTAGAAAACATGATTCGAAGTGGCGAAAAATTAATTTTTCTCAGAAAAATGTATATCCAAAATTCCTAGCTTTTTTATGTCTCGGGATCTCTGTGTTGATTAAGCAATAAAAGAATTCCTTAAACACTTTTAAGCGACTACAATAAACCTTTTCATTGAACTTGTAACTTGGTAACCTTATCAAACCCAGATAAGATTGTTCTACGACTAACGTTATCAGCTGGTACGAAAGTATATAAAAGGCAAATTAGTATGTTGAGGTTTTAGAACTATTTGCAAGTCGGTGGCCAACATGACATTTCAGCCAAAAACGAACTACGATGCCGTGGAAAAGATTTGGAGTAGTGAAAATGAGAAATCCCAATTCGGAGACGATTTATCAATAGGCGAAATTATTTTTCAGGAAATGGTCCGTCATCCCAAGAGCGTAGCCCAGGTTTGTACGTTAAACTTATCACAAAGGAGTTTGCCTGTTATTTTCGAGAATCTTTTGCAGATATCAGACTCGGAGAAAACGATTCTTCTACGGGAGGACCTGTTAAATAATGCCATTCGCATCGCAACTTTCATTCGCAACTTGGATTTGACTCAGAAAGATATCGTGGGGCTAATAGCGAGGAACACCACCCACATATCAGCCGTTGCCTACGCCTGTTTCTTCAATGGAATCGCGGTGCACACGCTGAATTGTACCTATTTACCGGAAATAATTGAGAAACTGTTTAACAACACAAAGCCACGTATCATTTTCTGCGACGGTGATGAGTACGAAAAAGTGCGTTCTGCTACCGCCAAGTTGGATGTTCTGATAGTGACCATGCGCAATCATCCTGCTGGTGGGCTAAGTATCCAGGAAGTGCTGAAGACGCCAGCGGAAGAGGGATTCAAGCCAACTCCCTTAAAACACGGTTCCAGCCAAGCGTTGGCCATACTCAGCACTTCTGGCACCACAGGCACTCCAAAGGCCGTTATTGTGCCCAATTGCCGAAGCATTCTAAGCGGCCTTACGTAAGTGAACCTATTCATAGGTTATAGACAGAATAATTAAACTTACATAAGTTTTTAAATATTTAACAGCAAGCTAACCACCTCGGATGTTCAGCTCTCATTTAGCTCACTGGAGTGGGCTTCGGGTCTGTGGACGTTGGTCTCCTCGGGAGTCTATAGCACGAAGCGCATTATATCTGACAAACCGGTCGATCCTTTAAGTACTCTCCGAATAATTGAGGAATACCAGGTTACATGGATTCTACAGCCCCCGACGCATTTGGCAGCCATTGTCAATTGTTCGGATTTTGAGAAAGCCAATATGCAGAGCCTTCGATATTACAATTATGGAGGTGGTCGGTGCACCTCGGAACTGGAAAAAAAACTTCGGGAGAAATTGGGAAATGACATACTCCATTTTTGCTATGGAGCTTCAGAGTTGGGATCCCTTTACTGCGTCAACTGGCACTACGATGCGAAGCCCAATTCGGTGGGTCGTCCGAGTCCTGGCTTCCAGCTGAAGATACTCAACGACCAAGGCGAGAAACTGGGCCCCAATGAGGAGGGTGAGGTGTGCATTAACAATGGAAGCTTTTGGCCTGGATATTACGGGAACACAGAGGCAACAAACGGAGCTTACAAGGACAACTGGTACCATAGTGGAGACCTTGGTTACATAGACGACGATGGCTTTGTGTACGTCGTGGACCGAAAGAAGGACCTACTGTCGTACCATTTCAACAAGTACTATCCTCACGAGCTTGAGGAACTAATCTCTAAAATGCCCGGAGTGATCGAAGCCTGTGTGTTTGGCATTTGGAATGTGACAAATTGTGACGAGGCAGCGGCTCTTATCACAAAGAAACCAGATGCCCACTTCAGTGAACAGGACGTAATAGATTTTGTAGAGCAGCATTCTAGCACCGAGTTCCTGAGATTACACGCTGGCTGTTTAATTGTCAACGATCTGAAGCGAAGTCCCAATGGAAAGACAAATCGTGCTGCGAACAAGGAATACTTTATTCGGGAGAAGGGTATACAAATAATGACATAGAATGGAAATACGCATATTTGAAGTACGATCTATTGTTTCATTGGAGAGAAACGGAACGAAAGTGTCCCGACTATCTAATAATCGTAACTCAGCTAAAGGGAAACCATTTTTAATGAATGGTCCGATTTGAAAAATGTCTACTACATTTCGAGAGGTTTAAATATACACAACAAAATTGCATTTATACTTCTCGGAAATCTTTAAAGATGTGGGCGCAGGACACATTTTAAAATCGTTAGTGGGCGATTGTGGTCGTTAGAGGGGGCGTGGCGCTCGGCTGAAATAAACTTGCGCTGCGTAGGAGGCCCAAGAATATGTGTGGAAAATCTTAACCTTCTAGCTTTTGTAGTTTCCGAGATCTCAGCGTTCATACGGACATGGCTAGATCGCCGAGTCGATCAAGATTATATATACTTTATTGGGTCGGAAACGCTTCCTTCTAGCTGTTACCCTTTATAACGGGTATAAATATTTCATTAAACTACTACAGAAAAATTACACACTGTGTGGCGCCGCCACTGGCCAATCTTGAAACTTGTAAATTACATGTAGAATGAAATGTAGAAAATTTGTATTGGCTTTTTATACCCGTTACTCGTAGAGTAAAAGGGTATATTGTATTCGTGCAAAAGTATGTAAGAGCTAGAAGGAAGCGTTTCCGACCCCATAAAGTATATATATTCTTGATCAGGGTTACTAGCCGAGTCGATCTAGCCATGTCCGTCTGTCCGTATGTCTGTCTGTCTGTCTGTATGACCGCTGAGATTTTGGAAACTACAAAAGCTAGAAGGTTAAGATTTTCCACACATATTCTTAGGCCTCCTACGCAGCGCAAGTCCTGAGCCCACATCTTTAAAGATTTCCGAGAAGTATAAATGCAATTTTTTTGTGTATACTTATACCTATCGAAATGTAGAAGACATTTTTCAAATCGGACCATTCATTAAAAAGTTATACGCAATCAAAATTGTTTATATATCTATATCCCTCGCACTTCCTTTAGCTGAGTGACGGGTATTAGATAGTCGGGACACCAACCCGACTATAGCGTTCTCTCTTGTTGTATCTTGTATTCGTGCAAAAATATGTATCAGCTAGAAGGAAGCGTTTCCGACCCTATAAAGTATATCAAATAAAAACACCTCTTAACGAGGTAAAAAACTAGTGACGACCGCACCTTCAACATACAAAAGTTCTGATATCAACATTTGTGACGAAAAATTATTACACTCGTCATTAAATAGACTTTCTAATCTTTTCTCATTCGGCCCGCCCTAGCAAACTATTCCAGCCTTTTCCCCTTACAGGCATTTTCTATTGCAGCGTGACGAATGAGAAAAGATTAGAAAGTCTATTTAATGACGAGTGTAATAATTTTTCGTCACAAATGTTGATATCAGAACTTTTGTATGTTGAAGGTGCGGTCGTCACTAGTTTTTTACCTCGTTAAGAGGTGTTTTTATTTGATATCAGAAGTTTTTGTTTGTTTACATTTGCTCTCATAGGAGCTAATATATACATTTAAATTTAAATTGGTCAATCATAATTTTTAAACTATTGTATTTTAACAAATTAAGTTAAAAAGGCGTTGAAGTATTTCAAAATACCTTTTAAACGAGGTATAGCACATGTCTGTACCTTTAGTAGTGTAGAACTTACAAACTAACGAAATTTAGCTATTTTTAGCTTTTTCCCGCTAAAGTAGCGGCTTTTTCCAAAAGTCGTAGAACAAAAGATTCCTATATGGAACTCTTAAGTGCAAATTTACTGATTCCATGACCCTAAAATACAGTTCGGATACCCTCCCACAAAATTCAATACTCAGGGAGCGTTAGTTGTTCTGAGCTGGCAAAAGTGGCTATTTTCGTTTCTGAATAACTTTTAAACGCGATTTTTTACATAAACATGATATATACCAAAATCTAAGGAATCTCAAGGGCTATACAGTTTAAAATTGTAAGGAAAATCGTTAGAGCCGTTTTTGAGAAAATTAAAAAAAAGCTAAAAAAAAAAGTTTAAACAAATTTTCTTTTGTTCATATCTTTTTAACTATTACATTTACACAAATTGCATATAAAAGGTGTTTATAGCATTTAAAAATACCTTTCAAACGAGATGCAGCACAAGTCTGTAGCTTTAGTAGTATAGAAGTTACGGCTTTCCGAATTTTAGCTATTTATAGCTGTTTTCCCGCTAAACTAGCGGGTTTTTCCAAAAGTGGTAGAACAAAAGTTTTTTATATCGATGTGATGAACGTCATATCAAATTTTCAGAACTTAAAAAACATATTTTGGACAAGTGGACAAGTGGACAAGCGGACAAGTGGACAAGTGGACAAACTGACAAACAGAATTAAATTTTCATTTTGGGAAGAAGAAGAAAATCTTATTTTGGCTATAACTTTTGAACGGAGAGTCGGATTTTGACAAATGACCCCTCATTCGACGGGTATTTTCAAAAGGAATACAACTAGAACATTGCGAGGGGGCATTTATCCCCACCGGCCCCAACAGCTCCAAATTTCGAAATTTTCACTTTTTCACTTTCACCGCTCTCTCTCCCAAGCCAATTGATTTTCTTAAAGTCTTGGTATGCAATCCTGTTAGTTTTCGCAATAGCTTTCGATAGGTGTATTATTCATTATGATCGGACCATCACTATGGACGGCAGTCCATGTAGTGACGAAGCGCACCAGGAGAGTGTGCGAAGGCGACTACTATTATATAGCCGCAAAATTGAAAATCTGCTGTGATAGTCCGATCGTAATGAGTAATACACCAATCGAAAGGTATTGCAATAACTTAAAGGATTGCATACCAAGACTTTAAGAAAATCAATTGGCTTGGGAGAGAGAGCGGTGAAAGTGAAAAAATGAAAATTTCGAAATTTGGAGCTGTTGGGGCCGGTGGGGATAAATTCCCCCTCGCAATGTTTTAGTTGTATTCCTTTTGAAAATACCCGTCGAATGAGGGGTCATTTGTCAAAATCCGACGCTCCGTTCAAAAGTTATAGCCAAAATAAGATTTCCTTCTTCTTCCCAAAATGAAAATTTAATTCTGTTTGTCAGTTTGTCAGTTTGTCCAAAACATGTTTCTTAAGTTTTGAAAATTTAATATGACGTTCATCCCATCGATATAAAAAACTTTTGTTCTACCACTTTTGGAAAAACTCGCTAGTTTAGCGGGAAAACAGCTATAAATAGGTAAAATTCGGAAAACCGTAACTTCTATACTACTAAAGCTACAGACTTATGCTGCATCTTGTTTGAAAGGTATTTTTAAAAGCTATAAACGCCTTCTATATGCAATTTGTGTAAATGTAATAATTAAAAAGATATGAACAAAAGACAATTTTTTTTAAATTTTTTTTTTAGCTTTTTTTTATTTTTCTCAAAAACGGCTCTAACGATTTTCTTGAAAACTTTAAACTGTATAGCCCTTGAGATTCCTTAAATTTTGGTATATAACACATTACTGTAAAAAGTCACGTTTAAAAGTTATTTTTATACGAAAATAGCCACTTTTGCCAGCTCGAACAACTAAAGCTTCCTGGGTATTGAATTTTGTGTGAGGGTATCCGAACTGTATTTTAGGGTCATGGAATCAGTAAATTTGCACTTAAGAGTTCCATATAGGAATCTTTTGTTCTACGACTTTTGGAAAAAGCCGCTACTTTAGCGGGAAAAAGCTAAAAATAGCTAAATTTCGTTAGTTTGTAAGTTCTACACTACTAAAGGTACCGACATGTGCTATACCTCGTTTAAAAGGTATTTTGAAATACTTAAACGCCTTTTTAACTTAATTTGTTTAAATACAATGGCTTACAAATTATGATTGACCAATTTTAATTTAAATGTATATATTAGCTCCTATGAAAGCAAATGTAAACAAACAAAAACTTCTGATATCAAATAAAAACACCTCTTAACGAGGTAAAAAACTAGTGACGATCGCACCTTCAACATACAAAAGTTCAAATTGATTTCAATTGAATTGATTTGATTTGAATTGATTTGATTTCAAATCATTTGATTGATTTGAATCATGATTCAAATCATTTGATTTTATTTCAAATCATTTGAATTTGATTTGAAATCAAATGAATCATGATTGGATTGATTCAAATCAAATTTGAATCATGATTCATTTGAATCATGATTTGAAATCAAATTTGAATCATGATTCAAATCATTTGATTTTATTTCAAATCATTTGAATTGATTTGATTTGATTTGATTTATGATTCAATGATTTCAAATCATGATTCAAAATCATGAATCATGATTTGAAATCAAATGAATCAATCAAATGATTTGAAATCAAATCAATTCAAATCAAATTCAATTGATTTGAATCATGATTTGAATTTGATTTTATTTGAATCATGATTTGAAATCAAATGAATCATGATTTGATTGATTCATTTGATTTCAAATCATGATTCATGATTCAAATCAATTCAAATGATTTGAAATAAAATCAAATCAATCAAATGATTTGAAATCAAATCAATTCAATCAAATGATTTGAAATCAAATCAATTCAAATCAAATTCAATTGATTTGAATCATGAATTTGATTGATTTGAATCATGATTCAAATCATTTGATTTGATTTGAATCATGATTCAATTCAATTAATTTGAATCATGATTTGAAATCAAATTTGATTTGATTTGAATTATGATTTGAAATTATTGAATCATTGATTTGATTTCAAATCATTTGATTTCAAATCATGATTCATTTGATTTCAAATCATGATTCAAATAAAATCAAATTCAAATCAATTGAATCATGATTTGAAATCATTGAATCATTGATTTGATTTGAATTGATTTGATTTCAAATCATTTGAATTTGATTTGAATCATTATTTGAAATCAAATGAATCTCATGATTCAAATCAAATTCAAATGATTTGAAATAAAATCAAATGATTTGAATCATGATTCAAATCAATCAAATGATTTGAAATCAAATCAATTCAAATCAAAATCAATTGATTTGAATCATGATTTGAATTTGATTTTATTTGAATCATGATTTGAAATCAAATGAATCTCATGATTCAAATCAAATTCAAATCAATTCAATTAATTTGAATCATGATTTGAAATCAAATTTGATTTGATTTGAATTATGATTTGATTTGAATCATTATTTGAAATCATTGAATCATGAATCAAATCAAATCAAATCAATTCAAATGATTTGAAATAAAATCAATTGAATTGATTTGATTTGAATTGATTTGATTTCAAATCATTTGATTAATTTGAATCATGATTCAAATCATTTGATTTTATTTCAAATCATTTGAATTGATTTGATTTGATTTGATTCATGATTCAATGATTTCAAATCATGATTCAAAATCAAATGAATCAATCAAATGATTTGAAATCAAATCAATTCAAATCAAATTCAATTGATTTGAATCATGATTTGAATTTGATTTGATTTGAATCATGATTTGAAATCAAATGAATCATGATTTGATTGATTCATTTGATTTTAAATCATGATTCAAATGATTTGAAATAAAATCAAATGATTTGAATCATGATTCAAATAAATCAATGATTTGAAATCAAATCAATTCAAATCAAATTCAATTGATTTGAATCATGATTTGAATTTGATTTTATTTGAATCATGATATGAAATTTGAAATTAATTTGAATCATGATTCGAAATCAAATTTGATTTATGATTTAAAATCATTGAATCATTGATTTGATTTCAAATCATTTGATTTCAAATCATGATTCATTTGATTTCAAATCATGATTCAAATCAAATCAAATCAATTCAAATGATTTGAAATAAAATCAAATTTGATTTGATTTGAATCATGATTTGAAATCATTGAATCATTGATTTGAATCATGATTTGAATGAATGAATCATGATTTGATTGATTCATTTGATTTCAAATCATGATTAAAATCAAATTCAAATGATTTGAAATAAAATCAAATGATTTGAATCATGATTCAAATCAATCAAATGATTTGAAATCAAATCAATTCAAATCAAATCAATTCAATTGATTTGAATCATGATTTGAATCATGATTCATTTGAATCATGATTTGAAATCAAAATTGAATCATGATTCAAATCATTTGATTTTATTTCAAATCATTTGAATTGATTTGATTTGATTTGATTCATGATTCAAATGAATCAATCAAATGATTTGAAATCAAATCAATTCAAATCAAATTCAATTGATTTGAATCATGATTTGAATTTGATTTTATTTGAATCATGATATGAAATTTGAAATTAATTTGAATCATGATTTGAAATCAAATTTGATTTGATTTGAATTATGATTTAAAATCATTGAATCATTGATTTGATTTCAAATCATGATTCATTTGATTTCAAATCATGATTCAAATCAAATCAAATCAATTCAAATGATTTGAAATAAAATCAAATTTGATTTGATTTGAATCATGATTTGAAATCATTGAATTGATTTGATTTGAATCATGATTTGAAATCATTGAATCATTGATTTGATTTGATTTGAATTGATTTGATTTCAAATCATTTGATTTCAAATCATGATTCATTTGATTGCAAATCATGATTCAAATCAAATCAATCAAATCATGATTCAAATGAAATCAAATCAATTCAAATGATTTGAAATAAAATCAAATGATTTTTTAAGTTTTGAAAATTTGATATGACGTTCATCACATCGATATAAAAAACTTTTCTTCTACCACTTTTGGAAAAACTCGCTAGTTTAGCGGGAAAACAGCTATAAATAGCTAAAATTTGGAAAGCCGTAACTTCTATACTACTAAAGCTACAGACTTGTGCTGCACGCTGCAATAGAAAATGCCTGTGAAGGGAAAAAGGCTGGAATAGTCTGCTAGGGCGGGCCGAATAAAAAAATATTAGAAAGTCTATTTAATGACGAGTGTAATAATTTTTCGTCACAAATGTTGATATCAGAACTTTTGTATGTTGAAGGTGCGATCGTCACTAGTTTTTTACCTCGTTAAGAGGTGTTTTTATTTGATCACAGTAGATTTTCATTTCTTCGTGTATATATAGTAGTCGCCTTCGCACACTCTCCTGGTGCGCTTCGTCACTACATGGACTGCCGTCCATAGTGATATATTCTTGATCAGGATCACTAGCCGAGTCGATCTAGCCAGTATGAACGCTGAGATCTCGGAAACTACAAAAGCTAGAAAGTTGGGACTAGCCACTCTAGTAACGGGTATCTGATAGTTAAATTGAGTCCCCCATTACTGAGATGAGATCTTAATAAGTGCTTTGGGTGACAATTTTCGTTGTTGGATGTTAAGACGGCCACGAAAGACCACGAAAACAGGTTGACATATGTAAATAAAGTAGAGAATTACAATTACAATTTCCATACGTATATTTCCATTCTATTTCATTATTTGAATGCCCTTCTCCCGAATAAAGTATTCCTTGTTGGCAGCACGATTTGTCTTCCCATTGGGACTTTGCTTCAGATCGTTAACAATCAAACAGCCAGCGTGTAATCTCAGGAACTTGGTACTAGCATTCTGCTCTACAAATTCGATTACGTCCTGTTCGCTGAACTGAACATCTGGTTTCTTGGTGATAAGAGCTGCTGCCTCGTCTCCATTTTCCACATTCCAAATGCCAAAGACACAGGCTTCGACAACTCCGGGCATTTGGGAGATCAGTTCCTCAAGCTCATTAGGATAGTACTTGTTGCTCTGGTACTTGAGCAGGTCCTTCTTTCGGTCCACGATGAACAAAAAGCCATCTTCGTCTATGTAACCAAGGTCGCCACTGTGGTACCAGTTGTCCTTGTAAACTGCTTCCGTAGCTTCAGCGTATCCGTAATATCCAGGCCAAATGCTACCTTTGTTAATGCACACCTCGCCCTCCTCATTGGGACCCAGTTTCTCACCTTGGTCGTTGAGTATCTTCAGCTTGAAGCCAGGACTCGGACGACCCACCGAATTGGGCTTCGCATCGTAGTGCCAGTTGACGGAGAAAAGGGATGCCAGTTCTGAAGCACCATAGCAAAATCGGAGAAAGTCATTTCCCAATTTTTTGCGAAGTCTCTTTTGCACTTCCAAAGTGCATCGACTACCTGAATAATGATAGTATCGTAGGCTCTCCATGTTGGCCTTTTCAAAGTCTTTACAATTTAAAATTGCTGCCACTTGCGCCGGAGCCTGTTGAACCCATGTGACCTGGTATTGTTCAATAATGCGGAGAGCTTCTGAAGGATCAAAAGGTTGATCAGACACTATGCGCTTTGTGCTGAAGACTCCCGAGGAGACCACCGAAAACACACTCGAAACCCAATCTATTGAACTGGAGACGTACTGAACATCTGAGGTGGTTAATTTTCTGTAAATAAGTTTAATTCTCTTTCCTAAAGCCAAAAAATTTTTATTTTTATGTTCTACTTACGTAAGGCCACTTAAAATGGTCCGGCAATTGGACACAATAACGGCCTTTGGAGTGCCTGTGGTTCCAGAGGTGCTCAGTATAGCCAACGCTTGGGTGGAACCCTGTTTTAAGGGAGTTGGCTTGAATCCCTCTTCCGCTGGCGTCCTCAGCACATCCTGGATGCTTAACGCACCAGCAGGATGATTGCGCATGGTCACTATCAGAACATCCAACTTGGCGGTAGCGGATCGCACTTTTTCGAACTCATCACCGTCACAGAAAATGATGCGTGGCTTCGTGTTGTGGTAGAGTTTCTCAATTATTTCAGGTAAATAGGTACAATTTAGAGAGTGCATAGCTATTCCATTGAAGAAACAGGCGTAGGCAACGGCTGATGTGTGGGTGGTGTTCCTACTTATAAGTCCCACGATATCTTTCTGAGTTAGTTCCAGGTTACGCATGAAAGTTGCGATGCGAATAGAATTATTTAATAGATCCTCCCGTAAAAGGATCGTTTTCTCCGAATCTGATATCTGCGAAAGATTCTCGAAAATATCAGACAAACTTCTTTATGATCAGTTTAGCTTACAAACCTGGGCTATGCTCTTGGGATGACGGACCATTTCCTGAAAAATAAGTTCACCTATGGACAAATCCTCTCCGAATTGGGATTTCTCCTTTTCACTACTCCAAATCTTGTCCACGGCATCGTAATTCGTTTTCGGCTGATATGTTATGTTGACCATCGATTTAAAAATAGGTGTAAGACCTCAAGAGATTAGGTTTTCTTCATATATTTCTATGCCAACCGAAAGTGGGTCACGTAAACAGCTGTGCAGCAATAACACAGGTACACAGCCAAAAATTTCCACGAACCATTTCAAGTTTTCCATGATATTTGGGTGCTCCTGAGTAAAAGTCCCATACAAAATTATTTTCCATCACCTACAGGTTCCGCGGTATAGCTAAGAATACAAAAAACCGATGTTTGCCGACATTTTGAATTACGTGGCCTATATAATTGGACCAACCTTTATTATTTTCGGTAGGACCTACTCTCAATACATCAAGGCATTCCTAAAAAATAGTCCCCATTGTGAACCATTGCCCATGTCTTTGGAATTCGACGCCAAAGTTGAAAATCCCAAAATTGTAGAGATTTTTCTGATGGAAAAACAATTCTGAGGATTAAATCTTGAATGGAAGTAATTTTAACTATTCATTGTATCTATTGTTCATTGTATGCTTTAATTTCGGTTTAAAGCGATTTCATGAGAATATTTTTTATTGGATTTATTATACTAATAAAACCGTTTTTTTTATTTCATTATCTACTCCTAAATGTTGTCAAATTTTAAAAAAGTCAAGGCATCCTACAGAATGGGAGTAAACATTTACATTTTTCTGTGTATGTTCAGTGAACGTATTTTAGTTTCTTAGTTCTAGAGGTTGCCATGACTTATTCAAAATTTGACAACATTTAGGAGTAGATAATGAAATAAAAAAATCGGTTTTATTAGTATAAGAAATCCAATATAATGTTCTCATGAAAACGCTTTAAACCGAAATTAAAGCATACAATGAACAATAGATACAATGAATAGTTAAAATTACTTCCATTCAAGATTTAATCCTCAGAATTGTTTTTCCATCAGAAAAATCTCTACAATTTTGGGATTTTCAACTTTGGCGTCGAATTCCAAAGACATGGGCAATGGTTCACAATGGGGACTATTTTTTAGGAATGCCTTGATGTATTGAGAGTAGGTCCTACCGAAAATAATAAAGGTTGGTCCAATTATATAGGCCACGTAATTCAAAATGTCGGCAAACATCGGTTTTTTGTATTCTTAGCTATACCGCGGAACCTGTAGGTGATGGAAAATAATTTTGTATGGGACTTTTACTCAGGAGCACCCAAATATCATGGAAAACTTGAAATGGTTCGTGGAAATTTCACAAAGTTTAATTTTGTGTTTTCTGTGTAATGCAAATGTTATCGAAAGGGTTACCGTATAAGGAAAAAACAACTTTCCCCTATGAGTCCACATAAGTTTGCATGAGCCTTATCAACGGATTCCCGCGAAGAGACCATTTGTGCAGGATGAGAAATATATTTTTGTTCAGGCTCAAGTGACCTGCACTTATTCATTTAAATTGTCAAGCACTGCATCCTTCTAGGTTTTGAGTTACAGATTGTTTTTTACGGCTCTAGATAGACTTACATATAAAAAAAAACCGAATTAATAAACCGAACTCAAAAAATCCTAAATTAATATTTTATATTTTAACATAATTTGTTGGTTATCCATAGTCAGGGAAAATCTTAAGGAATCGCTATCCATTGAGTATATTTAATTCAAATTCAAAACCTTATTTGGCGCCGCTATTGGCCAATTTTTGTAACTTGTAGGTAATAGAGCCCTGCATGAATCATTCAATTTTTGTTTTATCATAGTATGCCATGAAATTTCTGATTTGCTTAATTCAATTCTATGTGAAATAAATTGAATGTTATTCTAATTCATTTAGAATTGAATGAATTGAATGAATTATTTTATGAATTTTTTGAATTTTCCAGATTTTTTTTGTGCTTTCTTTTGAGAACAAAAAGTGGAAAATTTTTAACAAATCAATGTTAACTGCATAGTAAATAAAATTCAGGCAGATTTAATCACAAAATTATGGCCCTTTCTTCTTCAAAATAAATTGTCGTTTGAATTATTTCGGAATTCATGCCATTCATTCATTCAATTCTATTAAACTCAAAATTCAAATTCATTCAATTCTATTAAACTCAAAATTCTAATTAATTCATTCATATAAAAGAAAAAATTCAAAATAATTCATTGAATCCATTCATGCAGGGCTCTAGTAGGTAACATGTAGAAACTGAAAATGTAAATAATGTGTACTGGCAAAGTTTTTAAATCGAAAAAAAAACTGAGCAGTTACAAACATTTTGACTGACTGGAAATTTGGAAATATAGTTGATGTCAAAACTATGTTAAAGGGCTTAGGAGTGGTTACATTTCTTTCGTCTTTATAGTAATAAATTTTACAAATGAGTAAGGAAATAATATAATTTAATCAACCTTGACAGAAACATAAAGATCAAGGAAGCAATCAGAAAGTTCCATAAAATACACTGATTAGGGAAAACAACAGCAAAATAAATACAAAACGTGTGGGTCATAATATCAACATCATCAGCTCTTCGAGTCGATTCCCACTCTGCCCCACTGATAAGCCGTCTGGCGAATAAGTTGACTTTTTGTCGTAAGACGACTGTCTGGAACTTGCCAGAGATGTTAGCTCAGAGAAAAGCTATTAAGCAATTGATTTCCGCTCCCCATAATAATATTTACTGAGAAAAAATTACCTAAGGGAGTGCCTATGTTGTGGGTGGGAAAAGTGTTCTATTATTTCTCTTTCTTATTTATGGCCCCAAAATTTCACCTCTTAAGTCGCTTAAAAACTATAGATAATTTTTGATATAATTTAACTAAATAAATGAAACATTAAATAGGTATTTAAAGTATCTACTTTACTTTAAATATTTATCTTTAAATACATTTTTAAAATGGGTATTACTAACTCGAAACTCTAATTATTTCACATTAACCGCATAAGTTTATTTATAAATGGAAAAATTAGCACCTTGAAAACTATCCCCAATTGCTTGGGGTCTCTGCCGCTCTTAGTTCTTCTCTTCGAGGCAATGGGGAGCGCTCTCCCAGAGAGACAACAACAGCTGCTCGCTAAATTCATCGCGTGTTTTGGAAGCAACAATTCCGATTTAAATGCTCCACCGCCGTCAACAGAGCTCCACCGTTTTTTTGCCAAGCGCGAATGCGTCATTATTATACACAAATCAAGGAAAATCAATTCTGGTGCCAAAGTGCGTGCAATAAAAGTGCCAAATTAAGATTAAGAAACCCCAAAAAAGCCCGAAATGGAGCGTATTTTGAGGGGCATTATGCGGTACAGGAACACCACCCGCGAGCAAATGGTCAAAGAGTTCCAGAAAGTGCGCGATAATCCAGAGGTGAGCAATACCTACCGCTTATAGGTCAAGATTTCGGAATAGATTGCTTTCACATTCACGAAAAAAAAACCTTAGAACATGCTTTTGCCTTGTGGGGAACTAATTGCCTGTGTTTTATATCATTATCACATTTTTCGACTTGGCGCTTGGCGCTCTCCCACTGCTTCCTCTCTTTATCTCCGCTCTTTAAAATACGAAATAATATTTGGTAAACAAACAACAAAGGCAAACCGGTTGACCACCCATTTACCCCGCCACCCCCTATTGTTTGTTTAATATTAAATGTTCTTTTTATATACTTAACTAATTGATTTTTTGTGCCTTGAGTTTCGTGCATTTGCACCTTTGTTAATTGTTAAATTAATTCAGTTCTAATTGGAAATAGACCAATATATTTTGGGCAAATAATTATAATTTCTAATTTTATATGTTTTGAATTCGCGATTTCCAAATATTTAATATAAAATTCCCCTGCTCATATAAACATTTGTACTTGAATATTTTCCGAAAAAAAAACATATTTTTCAGAAAAAGGGCAGTTTTTAAATTTATAATTATTTTATTATTATTCTGACCTAAACTGTAAAGAAAACGTGGACACTTATGGCACATGCCATCTCCAAGAAATCAATGTTTTTAATGTTTTCGAATTTCCCTGATGGCCAGCCTTGAACCCATTGGCCACTTGCCAAGTATGTCATAACTTGCGGTGGCTAAATTCCAAATACGTTTACGCACTGGCCGATATCTGTGTTCAAACTCTTGATAAACTTTATCATTCAGCCCAAGGCCGTCTTCTTCACCTGCATGGACAGTAGAATGATTCCCACCCGCTACACGGACACTCATGTGGGCGATATGTTTGTGGGTGAGTAACTACTGCCGATTAATACATTTATTATAGCCTAACATTCCTGTCTATTCCCACGGATAAGTTCGAAACGCTGGCAATTTGATACCACACGCCCAGCATTTTCAGGATGAGTACTTCAGCTGGTAATGTTCGAAGTAACAAGCTTTGAAAATATAATTAAATTTATATTTTTTGTACTAACATTTAGTGAGCCGGCAGCTCTGGAACTGGGCTGCGTGGTGAATGATATACGACACATAATAGTGTGTGGACACAGCGACTGCAAGGCCATGAATCTCCTTTACCAACTAAGGGATCCCGACTTTGCCTCCAAGGTATGATATAAAACTATAGATTTTTTAGATTGACAAATCTTCATAAACGAGTCACTCACCCACCAGCTGAACCGTCGCCTCTCTCCCCTGCGATCCTGGCTATGCACCCATGCCAACACCAGTTTGGAGAGGTTCCAGGAATGGCGCGACGCCGGCATGAAGGATCCCTTGATCTTTTCCTCGGAGACTCCGCTGCGTCGCTTTGTGGCCTACATTGATGAGGAGCAGAAGTTTGCCGTGGAGGACAAGCTCTCCCAGATCAACACACTGCAGCAGATGTCCAACATTGCCTCCTATGGTTTCCTCAAGGCCCGCCTAGAGTCCCACGATCTCCACATTCACGCCCTTTGGTTCGACATTTACACCGGTGACATCTATTACTTCAGTCGCGGGGCGAAGCGGTTTTTGCCCGTCGACGAAGACACCGTGGATCGACTGTCCGAGGAGGTCAGGAGATTCTACTCGTAGGCACAGCAGGCGAACCAACTGGATTATCTGTGATATGTGGGCCTTATACCGCTTTCGGCATTTACAATTTACCAATTGTTAGGATCGTTTTTGTGTATTTATAAGTGTGTAATTGATTTTTGTATATAAACTTAAGGCCTACGAATTTTTCAACTTACAAATCTACGAAAAATCAACGAAGGAGATGGCTATCTATCGCTCACGTACTTTTATAACTCGAAAAGCATTTGATTAGTTCTTATGTGAAATGGTGAAAGCATTGCAAAGTAAGTGAGCGATAAAAAACATATACGTATTTATAGTTACGGGAAGCGGTAAGACTTTGGGGGGGCGGCACCTTGGGCGCTTCGATGTGTGCACAACAACAGACGCTTTTCATGTCTTTTTGAACGGCGAACGGCAATTGGGAGTACGGAAATCAGTGGTACTTGTGGCCGTGGTGGTTCATGGCACTGTTGCTCGGGTTCTCCAGCTCCTCGAAGTACTTGCGGGCGTTCCTTATGTTGACTAGCGTGGCCTCCGAGGGCAGCGTGGGATCCGACATGACCACCATCACGTACGTGTTGCTGGTGAAGGTGTCAATGAAGGCGGCGAAGGCGCTGTTGCGCACCTCCATCGACTGGAACTTGGCGCCCAGCTTGGAGCAGCTCAGCTTGAACTGCTTGATGATGTTGGACACCTTCTCGAAGCGGTGCGAGTCGCGGTTCTTCTTGCTCTGGCAATGGGAGATCACCAGGAAGGTGGCCTTCTCGAACAGCAGCACCTCATCGGCCTCGATCACGGATGCGAAGTGTGTCACGGAGTCCTCAAGGGCCGCCACATTCGGAATCAGCATGGTGACAATGGAAGACCAGGCTCTAAAATCAGTTGGAGGTTAAATAAAAGTTGACTCAGACATCAGTTCACTAACTTGTACAGGGTTTCGTCCCAAATGCTGGTGCGAAAGCAAGTCACATTCCCCGGCTTCGACAGCTTGATGAGATCCTCCATGCGCTCCGTAAACACATTCTCGCGATGCTCCTCCGGCACCAGATCCATTTTGTGCACCAGACAGAAGATCTTGGCCTCCGGCGAGTTCTGCAGCAGCGCCTCCAGGCAGCTCTGGTAGTAGTGGATGTCGCGCTCGATCTCCTGGCTCTCCACATCGAACACGTAGATGAGCACCTCGACGTTGCGAAAGATGTTGTCCCGCTGCTGGGCGAAGTACTGCTTCATGAAGCCCTCCTGGCCGCCGCAGTCCCAGAGATTGAGCACCAGGTTGCCCAGGAAGCGCACGTGCGAGTGCTCCACATCGACTGGGGGGTATATGGTAGGATCAGTTCCGTATGTCCGACTATATAGTATTACTCACTTGTGGCTCCGAGGCGTGTCGTATCACGGGCGATGTAGTTGGCAAAGATAATGGATCGCATGCTGGTCTTCCCCGATCCGCTCTTCCCCATCAGCAGCACCTGAGGGTAAAAAAGGGTTTTATTCCCATCCTTTAACCATTATCAGCTAAAACCACACCTTTTTCTTCATTGTGCCGCTAGTTTTTCTGATCTCCAGTAGAATAATCAACAATAAAAACAAATAGTAGGCTGGGCGAGGGATGGCACACCTTCGATGACATAATCGATAATGTCGGCGATGTAGATTTACCCGGTTCGTTATCGAACTGGTTTCTTACCGTTATTGGTTTGATTATGTTTTCGTGGTGAATGTTCAAATTTTTACTGCCAAGAGGAAGAGCTTGGAGTTACACCGAAAACATCGCCTAACTATCGCATAAAAGTCCGCCAAAGTGGAGGAAAAGGAAATTTTAAATACTTTTGGAAAATATGAATTGAAGAACTGGGGTTATAAAGTTTAAAAAATAATGAACTTCAATAAATTGTATAAGTTTAGGTAAGAGCAAATTATATGTTTTAAAATGTTCCAATTTCAAAATAAACTTTGCATGAAAATGATCGTTTTTGTAAACAACGACTAATGTAGGCATAAAGAGTTATATAATTATTTAATTTACAAGAGGCATTTACAGTTCTTCTTCCAACCGAATACCGATACGCTGCAGTCACAATATGCGCGAACATTAAAGATCGTTTCAATTTCTCATCTCTAGCGACGGTTGAAAACTAGAGTTTATTTGGCATTTTACTGTACATTGCAATGGTGGATTTCCGATTTCGAGGTCGCAACCCCTAAACGCGCAATTTACAGCGAAAAATAACCCCTAAATTAAAAGTGACCTCTTATTTCAAACCGCCAAATCGGGTCAAACCACCACCGCCACATCGTGCCACCACTAGCGTGCATGCGTCTCTTAGAGAATGGTGAAAAATCGCGAGAAAACATGCTTAACAATAAAAGAAGACAACCTGCAGCGAACGCTGGCATTGATATAACGAGGCGTAAGAGACAAAATTACAAGTAGTGTAGAGAAAAAATCGCTCTTTGCGAAAAAAAATTTGGTGGCGAATTGTCGGCGATCCGATGAGCAACATAAACATAAACACAGTGCCCAGGCCGAGTCCGAATGCAAATGGTAATCCAGATGCGAATCTGAGTGTGAATCCGAATCGCAGTGTGGACTCCGACGAGGAGGAGGCGGAGGAGGGCGATGGCCGGATGAGCGACAGCGGAAGCCACACGGCCAGCAGCCAGCGGAGTCGCACGTCGAGCAGCAGCACCTCGGACTCCTCGAGCGGCTCGCCGGAGGAGGAGGAGGATCCGAATGGCGAGGACGAGGACCTATCCGACCAGGATGCGGCCAGTGGCTCGGAGACGGAGGACGACACCACCACCAGTCGCCAGTCGGACGAACTGGAGCTGGCGCAGCTCGGCGCAAGGGATATATTCCGTTTGCCTCGCGGCCTCTGCGAAAATTCGGCCATTTTCCACGAGTTCTTCTCCCTGGAGACCTGGCAGCTGTTGCCCCACCATCTCCAGGCCCGCCTGCAGCCCCTGCTGCCGGATTTCTCGGGCCTGGTCTCTGGACAGGCGCAGGCCGGAGCCGAGCAGCAGCGCACCCTGGTGCAGCTATTCAACGGTGGCCTCCAGCGATTCGGGCAGTCGCCGCTGCTCCAGCTGCAGCGCCAATTGGAGGAGGGCAACCTGCGACCGGATGTCCTGCAGCTGCGGCGGAGCATCCAGCACTCGGGCCGACGGGAGTTCCGCTTCCGCCAGGCCGAACGCCTCAGCCAGCTGGCCAAGGAGTTGTTCCTGTCCAGGGAGCAGCTGCTCCAGCACGCCTACTCCTCTGCCCCTCCTTCCGACGGCTCCTTTGGCAAGTACCTGCCCAGGTCAAGGCCCCGCAAGCGGAAGCCGCCCACGCTGTCCATGGAGAACCCACTCTGCTCGCAGCGAGCCAAGAAACGCTACGCCCAGGAACTCCTCGGGCTCAGAAACGAGCTGGAGGCCAAGCCAGGCGACATCAGTGCCGACGAGGAGGAGGAGGGCGAGGAATGCGCCCAGCTGATGGAGCGACTCGCCAAGGCGCCGCCGGAGTTCAAGCTGGAGGAGCCCAAGGCTCCGGAGCCTGTGGGTCCTGGCAGACCATCGAATGCGGCGGACAAGAAGTGCATTTACAACACCTTCTTTAAGCGGCGACCAGGCGTGGACGACGACCTGGTGCTGCGCTCCACGCAGGCGGAGAGGATCCCCCAGCTGAACGACAAGAACTTCAGGAAGTATTTAAGGGACTACAAGCGCCGGAAATTGGAGCAACCGGTAAGTCGTTGGCTTCTTGTGGGAGATATGTATTTATTTATTTATATAAAGCGTATAAATTGTGAAAATATTAAATGCTTATTGGTGACTTTAAAACCATGTTTTAAGTTTATATTTCAGTTGAGCACTAGAAGGTTTATAAAAATTTATTTTTAACAATCCATATAAAGCTTATTTATGTGAAAATATTAAATGCCTTTTGGAGATTTTCGAATGTTGTTTTGAAAACAATGTTTTCACTGTCAATCGAAAAAAAAAACTCAAAAAATAACTGTTATTTTTTAAATTTTGTTCAACAACAGTTATTCTTTAAGTTTTTTAATTAAACTCAAAAATAAAAATCATTGCGGATAACTACAATGGGTAACAAAAATATTGGAGTATTTACCACATTTTTGGTCGCTTCTAAGTGCATGATTTTTTTTTGTAAGAAAAATGAACAATAACAGTTTTTTTCGGTGCCTGGTTTTCCGTTTATATTTTAGTTGAGCACTAGGTTTATAAAAATTAATTTTTACAATCGACCCAAATGTTAAAAATCCCTAGTAAATGAAATCGTATACTGGAACCTTAACCAACTCAATTTTAATTACCCTTCCAATTTTTCTTAACAATTAAAATTATTTCTTTAATTCCAGAAAAGTCCCGACTTTGATACTATTTGTTTTGAAAACAATGTTTTAAGTTCATATTTTAACTGAGCACTAGAAAGTTTATAAAAATTAATTTTAAACAATCCACCTAAATATTATGTTTTATTTAAACTAATTATTTAGACGTTTTTTTTTTTGTCCATATTAAAAAACCTTAGTAAATGAAATCGTATACTGGAAACCTTATCTAACTCAATTTTAATTACCCTTCCAATTTTTCTAAAAATTAAAAATATTTAAAATTATTTATTTTAATTCCAGGAGAGTCCCGAGTTCGATACATCGGAGGTGCGACTCCGCGACATCTGCACTCGGGCCCAGTTCGTCGGCAGCTTTAAACCGGGTCGAAAGCCAAAAGCGCTCATGGCACGCCTCAATCCCGATCCCCCTGCTCTGGTGCCCATTGGAGTTGCGGCGACGAAGAGCGAGTTTGCGGATGAGGAGACCATGCTGCTGGACGAACCGCAGCAACTGTACGGCCGCCGAGCGCCCGATGACCAACCGGAGGAGCACCTGCCGCCCAAGGAGTCCCAGCTTATGCCAAAGAAAGCGATACCTGCACCAGTTGTTCTTCCTCATCCCGTGCCCAAGCTGGAGCCACTGAACACAGCCAACTCGAGTCCCGCGACGGCCAATCTCTCGAGCAGTCCCGCTGCTGCTACAGCTGCTCCGGCTGCTCCGGCTGCTCCAATAACTGGACACATTACCGGTAGTCCCACCCGGGAAGCGCTGATTCGCCCGCCAGCCTCGCCTCGCCCCGCCTCCTTCTTCTCACTGCTGCGGGATCTGTTTGTCTCCACACCGCAGCACCGGCTGACCTACGGAGAGCTGCAAATTCTGTTGTCCAGCTGGCGGGAAATCAACTCAGATGCCTCGATACCCACGGGGGAGTGGCCACGATTCGTGCCTGACTGGTCAAAGCTGCTCCAGTCGGCTGTTCACTTCCTTTCCGGTGACTTTGGCTCCGTTCCGGCGGACTATGTGCCCTACATTGAACACAAAACCCAGCTGGGCATCTACCAGTGGATAGGTGCTGGTCGGGATTCAGATGCACGACTCCTTAGCCTTTGCCAGTGCTGGCTGCGCACTCAAAGGGAGGAGCAGTCGCAACTGAGCCCTGTTCCGAACTCCAGTGCCCATTTGGTGGATGCATCTCCTACTCCTCCGCCACGGTGTCCAACCACATGGACTGTGCGCTCAGCCAGCCAGGCGGAGATGCTGGAATTCCAGCGGCAGGAGAGGATACGCTTCGAGTACCCCCATCGACCATTCACCTATCGCTTGAATGGCTATGAGAGCGTGGTGGGTCCAGTCAAAGGAATCTACACTCAAAGTTTGCCACTGAACAAGGCCAGGGGTCATGCTGTTATGGTGGACGATAGACCTCCCTTCGTCACCATTCTCACCCTGGTGCGCGATGCCACCGCGCGGCTGCCCAATGGCGAGGGAACCCGCTCCGAGATCTCCGAGCTGCTCAAGTGCTCCCAGTACATCAGTCCGCAGGCGGCGGACAATGTGTTGCAGACCATCGTGAGTGGAGCCCTGGATCGGATGCACGGTGGTCAGGATCCGTGCGTTAAGTACGATGCCAGGCGCAAGATCTGGATTTACTTGCATCGCAATCGCAGCGAGGCGGAGTTCGAGAAAATGCATCGGCATAATCAATCTTTAGTGAAGCAGAAGCAGCAGCAGAGGAAGCAGCTGGGCAGGCCAAAGATGGCAGATGGCAGTGAGGGATCTGGGTTGGTTGAGGAGCAGCTACCCGCCTTGGTGCCAGCAGTGGTTTCTCCAATTCCAGTGGGTGCTTCCCTGCAAGTGAAGAAACCCTTAACCATTAAATGCCCACCAGTGCCGCCCCTGAAATACCACGTACCACCTGGCACGCCTACTGGTGGAGGAACCATAGTAGCTGCCTCCCCCAGCCTAAATCCGAATCAAAGCCCCATTCAGCAGGTGCAGAAATCTCTGCTCCGGCCGGTGGGAGTGCTCAATCCGGCTACATCGCCTTCAACGCTTCAACGACAAGTGGGAACTCCTAAAGCGGGCAACTTTGCGATATCCAAGATCAGTCCTACGCGGAATACCACGCCCATATTGGTGTCCACTCCCAGTGGCTTGCAGACCGTGCATGTCGCTACCACTCCAAACCAAGCCGTAGGAACCCCCGTGGGAAGTCCCACGGTGGCCAAGAAGCTGACCATCAAGAAACCTGCTGTTGCCAGCAGCAAAATAGGGAACTTTATCATCCCGCTGGAGCAGCAGCCAAGCAGCCAAGTACCGCAGCAGCAGGGTCAGCATGGTCAGCAGGTGAAGGTGCAACCGATTGCTGGAAAGCCGAAAGCTCTTACCATCACCCCGCGTCCTCAGATGCCGAAGAACATTATCCGGCTGCTGCCCGCTGGAAATCCGGCTATAGGCCAAGCCAAGCCAAACTCTGTGCAGATCCTCGGACCCCGTGTGGTACCGCAATCCCAGACAGTGCGACCTGTGCAGCAGAAGATCGGCGCTGTGTCCATTGTGGCCAGCAAACCGGTTACCAGCAGTGTGTCCGCTGCAGAAACTTCAAGTCCTGTGACCATCAACACGAGTTCTCCTGTCACCGGGGGCGGAACCATCGTGAAGATGTCGCCCCAAGCATTCGCCAGCCTGCAGCAGCAGCAGCAACAGCTGAAACAGAAGGTGAACAGTACCAATCCTGCCCTGAACTCCCCGCAGCAAAGGATCATTGTGGGTGAGTACAGCTGTTTAAATACTAGAGCCCTGCGTAAATCATTCGATTTTCGATTTATCATAGTATGCCATGAAATTTCTGATTTGTTTAATTCAATTCTTTGTGAATAAAAATTTATTGTTTTTCTAATTAATTTTGAATTTAATGAATAATTTTAACGAATTTTTTGAATTTGCCAGATCTTTTTTGTGCTTTCTTTTGAGAACAAAAAGTGGAAAATTTTTAACAAATCAATGTTAACTGCTTAGTGAATAAAATTCATGCAGATTTAATCACAAAATGATGTCCCTTTCTTCTTCAAAAGAAATTGTCGTTGCCATTCATTCAATCAATTCTATTAAACTCAAAATTCAAATTCATTCAATTCTATTAAACTCAAAATTCTAAATAATTCATTCATATAAAACAAAAAATTCTAAATAATTCATTGAATCTATTCATGCAGGGCACTATTAAATAGATTTAGATTCAGTTTATATTAAATAATCTCTCATTTCTTTACAGGCAACACGGCCATTTCCTCGAACAAAAAGATCGTATTCCAGTCGCTGACAAAGGCAGCACCCAAAATACTCACCACATCGCCCAGTGGCCCGGTGGCCAAGGCGACGACAAATGTGTCGCCGCAGCAGCAGCAGAGAATTGTGCTGCAGAACTTCAAGCAACCGGTGATGGCCGCCAATCAATCCGGTACCTTAAATGCCACGCGTGTGATTCGGGCTACTCCGGCAACAGGTGTCGGAGGAAGTGGATCAGTTGTGGGAGTGGGGAACTCCCAAACAGCCGGTCAAATCATCACTCTGGATAGTCTGCTGCAAAAGCAACCTACTGGAGCTGGAAAGCTGCTCACCACGGCTGGCAACAATATCTTTCAGTTGGCCAGCTCGTCGGCGGGAAATGTGATTACCCTCAATCCCAACCAGGCGACGACGAAGCAGTTGCCAACGATGGCACGAATTGTGAGTGCTACCAGCACTACCCAGGCGAATGTGGTGCCCAAGATTATTGGGAAGACGACTGTGCTGCCGGGAAAACCACTTCTCCTTCACGCCAAGACGTTAAAGCAGCTGGGCGGCAGTGTGGCCACTACCCAGACCACCACAAGTGGAACCACGACCACAGCAGTGGGAGGAGCCAATACGGCCGTGCGAACAGCGCAGAATATTGTGATCGGCGGTCAGACGGTGAAGCTGCAGGGAGCGGTGAGTAAACTCGGGGATACTGCTCTTACAATTACCTAATCCCATGTTTATCCTTTAGATTTCCGCTCGAGGAACCGGTGCACCCGTTCAGACCGTCATTATGGGCAACCAACTTCTGCGATTAGCCACCAGCAGCAGCAGCAACAGTGGAACCACTTCCTCTGGCGGCATAGCGACGGCGCCCAAGACACTGCTAATTGGAGCGGGAGGCACGCAAACGCTGCGCCTGGCCAAGAACGTACTGGTGGCCAACAAGCAACAGATCACTAGCAGCGCCAGCAGCACTACGACAGCTTCTCCAGCGGCGACGGCTGGTAACAACAATCTCGTATTCGCCGTGCAAGGCAACGGCGGGCAGCTATTCTTCACGCCCGGACTGCAGGGCATGAACCTCAAGCCGCTGTCCAACCTAAAAGTGATACCCATGGCCACGGCGTCCACGGCAACTGGAGCGGCGGCGGCAGGTGGAAAAATCTCCGTGACGACAGTGGCCGGCGAGACGGGAGCCAAGGCGCTGACCACCAAACTGATCCCGGCCACGGTTCTCAAGACGGCCACTGGCAGCGGGAACTAGGAGGCTCGGAAGGAGAGCAGGAGGCTTGTTAACCACGTTGTTTACCCTTCCTCGGTTACACTTTCTACAATCTTGTTTTAACCACGCGTGTAATTTATCTATTTAGGCAGAAAGTTTGCAAATATTGCTTCGTACTAAGTAAAAACAGTGGACAGACATGGAAATGTCCCATCCAGCAACCAATTTTATGGAACAGTTTATAAAATAATATATATAGAAACACCCAATAAAACTCAAATGAAATTATTAAGCTGATGTTTGCTTTCAGTACAAAGTTAGAGCCCAGCATGAATGGATTCAATGAATTATTTTGAATTTTTTGCTTTATATGAATGAATTAATTAGAATTTTTAGTTTAATAGAATTGAATGAATTTGAATATTGAGTTTAATAGAATTAATCGAATGAATGGCATGAATTCCGAAATAATTCAAACGACAATTTCTTTTGAAGAAGAAAGGGCCATAATTTTGCGATTAAATCTGATGAATAAAAATTGTCCACTTTTTGATCTCAAAAGCACAAAAAAATCTGGCAAGTTCATAAAAATTATTCATTTATTCATTCAATTCGAAATGAATTAGAAAAACGCAGGGCTCTAGTACAAATGTGAGTTAGTTTTATTGAATGTGGGAAAACTTGTACTTTGATTGAACGTAAATATTTATTGAGTACTTCGCGTAGCAAATGTTTAAACTTAGACTATTAAATGAAATTAAATTTAAATTATTGGTTTCAATGGGTTAAAAGTAAGACGACTAATTCAAATTATCAAAAAAGAAGCTGCATAATACTCTTAAACAATTTGGCCGGCTGAAAAGCGAATCGAAAATCTTAAAATATAAGCTAGAAATGCCAATGAAATAAATGGCTCACTGTGGTAACGCATTGTGCTGTTTGAGATGTCTATTAAGCTTAATTTTTAAGTCGAAGAATTTGCCGCAGATGTGACACGAGATGTAGGACTTTCCTGGCACCTGCTCGACAGTGGAGCTGCCATTGAGGCTCGATTCAGTTCTGCTCTCCTGCTGGGCGGTGCTGTCTTCTTGGTCAGAGCTTCGTTCGTTCTCACTACTCGGCTGATCGGTTTCCATTGGACTGGGTGAGTGGAGGATCTCCTGCCTGGCGACCCTAATGGGTGAAGTATTCTCTGGCGACCGAGGCCTCTTTCTGGACTTCGTATGCGTGGCCACCACATGAGTCTGCAGCTGCTGGGCCTCCTCAAAAGTGTCGCTGCAGAAAGCGCACTGAATGACACAGTCAGTGGAAGCGGAAGGAAAATCTACGGGTGCAGGTGGATCCATCGGATACAGAATGTTTTCTGGACGGTCCATTGCAGGAGAAGATGATGTGGAATGCTCCAGAACTGTTGAGTCTTCAGCAGCAGTAGATTCCTCAGCGACATAAGACTCCTCTGGAAGGGTAGAGTCCCTGGGAACAGGAGACTCGCTGATTGGGGAGACGTTTGATGGGGGAGAAGCATCTCCGGCGACAGGGCTTTCAACTAGAACCTCAAGCGAACCAGTGGACGGCGGAGGAGCAAAGGTCTCCGTAGTGGAAACATTCACCGGAAGTTCCTCCAATAATTTCAGTCTCTGGGCTAGTTCGTCCTCTCCCTCTGTAAAATAAAATAAAGTAAAATATTTAAAAGCTAAAAGAAACAGCTATCTTTACTTTTACTCACCTTTTAAATGCCTTTTCAAATGTGATTGAAGCACTGAATTCTTCACAGCTGCAAAGATTAATGTTATTGTAATATTATATTTATATTTATAGAATAAATATTATTGAATTACTCACTCTTCCCGCAGTAGGTGCACTTGGTGCGAGCATGCACCGCCTGCCTGTGCTCCTTAAGAGTGTCCTTGGAGTTGCAGATGAAGCCGCAAACGGGACACTTGATGTGCCGCTGCAGCTTGTGATACTTGATGTGGAACTTGATGCGCGACTCCTGGGCATTGGTGAACTTTTTGCCGCATATGTGGCACTCCCAGTCCTTGAGGAGATGTGTGCGCTGCATGTGGTCCAGGTGGGACTCCTGGTCGGGCGAATCGTGATGGCACAGCTTACAGGAGACAATGGGCGAGAAAATGGGTGGCGGCAAAGGGGCAGTGGCGTCACCGTCATCGTCGTACGTAAACCTGACTATATCCTCCTCCTCCTCGTCCTCGTTGTCCTCATCCTCGGCCGTGCCAGCTGCATCCTCGCTGGACGGCGCAAACATGCTGGCAGTCAACGCATCGTTGTCCATCATCTCGAATCCGGACTCGACCGGCGACGCCAGATCTTTGGGCTCTGGCGGCTGGAATTGATTTCTACTCGGCACTGGCACCCGGGCCATGTGCTCCTCCTTGATGGGCACGTGCGGTATGTCGAAGGCGGCGCACACACGCCTGCTGCCGTCCTCGTCGCTGATCTCCTCCTCGTCGGTGTCCAGGTAAATGAAGCCGCAGAACTTCTCCTCCTGCGGCTCGATTTCCCGCTTGATCACGATGCCGTTGTGCTCGCGCTGGTACTCCAGTTCCCCAAACTGCTCCTGCGTCTCCACGCAGCTGCGCTTGAACTTCAGCAGCCGGTGGAACTCGGCAATGCAGGCGATGCACATGTACTGCGGTCGTCCGTCCTCCCGCACAACCTTTTGGTATACATATGTTATATATGTATATCATATACTGCAGATCCTTGAGAAGGACACTGACTACTCACCTGAACATTCCAGGCACTCAGCTGCTCGAGAATCTCCGCCATGCTGCCGACGGCGGCGTCATCCAAGCCAAAAATGGGCTTCACAATCGCCTGATCCATGTCCAGACCCATGGTGAAATAAATGCCGCATGTCCTGCAGGGCTCGATGGAGTCCTCGTCGATGCCATTCAGATCCGTACAGAACTCCATTGCGCTTCACATGTATTCCAAATTACGCAGAACGATGCCACAACGCGACCATAAAATCTTCCCTTTTGTTTGCAGTTTGCAGCCGATTTCTGTTAGTTTTCACTATATTAAAGCCAAGCAGGGTTGGAAGAAGAAGACCGCAACAGCTGTTCAATCGCGAACGTGAATAACAGTGGCGGTGATAACAGGTATCGATAATTGCACTTCATTTGCATTTTAAATAGCTAAACCCTATCCTTAAAATAGCTAAATTCCTTTCTTAAAATAACCCAAATATCCTTGCTTGGCCATAAACTAAGGAAAATAGCTCAATCCCCATTCTAAAAAAAGCTGAATACCTTTCCTAAAAAACAACCACAAAAAACAACCTTAAATTAACAAAAATATAGTTAATATATAAATTATAGAAAATAATGTTGTTCTTTTTAATTATAAATGGCTACATAAAACATGGATATTGATATTGGTCCCCAGTTACAAACTAAATGAAAATAAAAAACCTTCAGTGTCACAGAATCCACACAGCTCTGATTTTAAAACATTTTTTTTAAAGCTTTCCAGTTGTTGGGTTTTAAATACTTAACTTTTCAACGGTTTCTGTAAAGCCGAGATTACTTTTAGTGGGAAATTTGGCTGGCACAGATTTCTGCGGCACCTATAATAATCCGATTTTGAATGTGAACCAGATGTACTTCCTAGCAAACAGGTTAACAGGTTTTTAAAAAAGTTCCACATTTAACGGGATTTGGAGAATCGGTACCTGTTATCCACAGGTATCGATTTACCGCCCGGCCACTGTGCGACGGCCACACTGCGTCATTGTTAATCGATAGGTTTCCTCCTGGAAGAAAGAGAAGGAATGAATAACACAGACTAAAAAACAAAAAATCATCCGCCGTCCGAGTGATTGTTTTCCTGCCTGCCCAGCAACTGAATCGGAAATAGCCAGAGCCCGGGCATCCCAGCATCCCCGGAGAGTGCGATGAACCTCACGGAGCAAAATCCGTACGGCAACGGGCTGCTCTACGCAGCCTTCAATCAAGACCAGGGTACGTACGTGCGGATGTGTGTTGTTTACCTGTTCGAGATACTATATCCGCTATATACTATACCTGGGCTATTGCGTTGCAGGATGCTTTGCCTGTGCGACGGACACCGGGTTCCGGGTCTACAACTGTGATCCGCTGAAGGAGAAGGAGCGCCAATACTTTCCAGAGGGTATGCTAAAAGCGAGTGAGAGATTCCCACGGTCTAAAATCCATTGTCTCCCGTTCAGGTGGTCTCAGCCATGTGGAGATGCTGTTCCGCTGCAATTACCTGGCCCTGGTGGGCGGCGGCATCCGGCCGCTGTATCCGCCCAACAAGGTGATCGTCTGGGACGACCTGAAGAAGTCGCCGGCCATCTCGCTGGACTTCAATCAGCCCGTCCGCGCAGTGCGACTGCGTCGCGATCGCATAGTGGTGGTGCTGGAGGGCGTGATCAAGGTGTTCACCTTCACCCAGCAGCCGCAGCAGCTGCACGTGTTCGAGACCAGCTCCAATCCCAACGGGCTGTGTGTGCTGTGCCCGCACAGCAACAAGAGCCTGCTCGCATTCCCCGGCCGACGAACTGGCCACGTTCAGATCGTCGACCTGGCCAACACGGAGCGGGCACCGCTGGAGGTGATCGCCCACGAGGCGGGCATCAGCTGCATTGCCCTCAATCTGCAGGGCACGCGACTGGCCACCGCCGGCGAGAAGGGCACGCTCATCCGCATCTTCGACACGGAGAGCGGCAAGAAGGTGTCGGAGCTGAGGCGAGGCAGCAACCACGCCAACATCTTTTGCATCAACTTCAATCATCAGTCCACAATGGTGGTCGTCGCCTCCGACCATGGCACCATACACGTCTTCAACCTGGAGGACAACAAGCCCCGTGAATCCTCGCTGCCCATAATACCCAAGTATTTCTCGAGCCAGTGGAGCTTTGTCAAGTTTTCGATACCCCAGGGACCACGTTGTGTTTGTGCCTTCGGCGCCGATCCCAATTCGGTTGTGGGTGAGTTGGAGCTGAGCAAATCGTACCCTCTGGGGATAGCTCTTTAATCGCAATTTGTTCTCTGTTTTTTATCCAGCCATTTGTGCAGACGGCCACTACTATAAATTCCTATTCAACAACAAGGGCGAATGCAGTCGCGACATCTGCACACAATTCCTTGAGCTGCAGGACGACGAGACCTAGTTGCGAACGCCTTTGATGCATCTATACAATTATATATCTCCATGGAAATGTGTTATACAATATTACTTATAAGCATGCTTTAAAATACGTTAAAAGTCGAGTTCACATAAAAAGTAGTTAAACATTGAGACGTGTCAGTGAATATTTTCTATTTTTATTCAGTACATTTATGGCTCACTTATTATTTTTTTGTTCACTGGCCACTCCTATTTTCATAAATCCAAACAAACATTGCTCAATTTAATTTCCGACAGTTTTAGTGTTTCGTTTTTACAGATAACTAAGCAATTTCTGAAGAAGTTTGCACTTAATCACTAAAAAACGTAAAAAAAACACGCTTAGAAAAAGTTTAAAATTACTGGGGCAGTTAATCATCACAAGAGCAACTGTTTTAAACTAGAAGTAAAATATTTGAAACCCAAACTAAAAGACCAGTTTATATACATAAATCTAGATAGTTAAGTTTATTTCTCAGAAATATCACTGGAATGTTAAGCACTTGGAAAGGATGTTTAGGTGGTGACACGGTTGACATAGTCTCCATTTTCAGCCCCTCACAAATGTGTGGTGTTGCTCTCCTCGAAGGCCGGATTGGACATCCCAACTCCGGCTGTCCTTCCGTTTTGGGGCCGGGGCGCAAAGTCGCTCTGCTGCAAATGGATAATCTTCGCCTGCTGCTGCGAAGTGATGGGCACATGGAAGCTGCCCTGGACATTGATGGCAGCTCCTGGGTACTGGGCTTCATCCTTGATGGGCAACTTGTTGCTGGGCTGCTTGCGAAGCAGATTCATGTCGGATTTCTTGGAGAAGTGGGCCTCGATTTCCTGATGGATAAAATTATATATTTACTCAAAGTTAACATAATTATACCCTCGCAGAAAAATCATATAGCTGCCATAGGGACGATCCAAAAATTATTGGGAAATTAATTGGAAACTAATTATAGCTCCGTTGGTTTTTATTGTATTCTCTTATACTCTAGGAAATGATTCTTTTTAATATTTCCGAATTTCGAATTAAATTTAACAAAAGTCGGACGACTATATTCTATAGCTACCATAGGGAAGAATAGAAAAAATAATGTCAAAATAACACGAAATGTATGATCTGCAAGGGCATTCAAGCTTCGGCTGCCCGAAGCTAGCTTCCTTAGTTGTTCTTAATTCAGTTAACTTTCTTAAAGGTTGCTGCATATATACTTACACCCAGTGTGCGGCCTTCCGTCTCCGGAAGTGTAAAGTACAGGACCACGGTGCCCACGAAGGCCACGCTGGCGTAGAAGGCGAAGGTTCCGGGCAGGGTCAGGGCACTCAGCATCACCAGGAAGAGCTTGTTGGCCAGGAAGCCAAAGATGTAACCCACTCCGCCCGCGAATCCCGAGGCAGTGTTGCGTATCTCGGCGGGAAAGACTTCGCCTATAAGGATCCAGGGCAGCATTCGGATACCCAGATGGGAGAAGAAGGCGGAGAGGAGCAGCAGGATGAGCGGCACCCAGACGAGGTAGTTGTTCTCCTGTTTGGGCACCACCAGCAGAAGTTCCTCCACAATGGGTGGCTTGGCCGAGGTCGAAGAAGGCGCCAAGGATGAAGAGGACACCTTACTGCTCGAGGGCTCTGGCCACATGGTGGTGTCCATGGGCACATCGGTGGTCATCATTTCATCCAGATCCCGCCTACTGCGGTTATAAACTTCCGGTTCAAACGTAGTGGTTTCCATGTCCGGCAGGAGGGTAGTCAAGTGCTCCGTTTCCTGCCGAATGGCCTGCTGTTCCGTCTCAAATATCCTGGAGATATTCTCCTGCGAAAGGATCCCCTCTTTCGGCATAATCAAGGAGGCATTGACCACCACATTGTTGACCGTAAATCCCGGCACTTCGCTCAGGAAATGGGCATAAGTGGCCGTGCCAAAGAAGCACAGACCTGTGCCCACTGTTGAGACCAAAACCAAGGGTCTCTTCCCGGTGAAATGGATCAGGACGACGCCCAGGATGGTGGCCAGCATCTCGGCCACTCCGAGGAGAATTGTGGCATGGTACTTGTTCATCGGCGCCTTGAGGGTGTGGAAGATCTGCACCGCATACGTTTGCAGCGGGGTCTTTCCGGAAAAGTGACCCGTGAAGAAACTGAAGGAGACCAGGAGGAAGGGAACCAGGAAGCTCCTCTTTCGCCACATCCTCAGTCGTTGACCCAAAGTGCGACGTTGTCCCGGCAGAGGAACCCCATCCGCCGACAGCTCGATGGCCTTCTGGGTGATCAGTTCGTCGTACAGCTGATTGAACTCCGCCTCGATCATGTGTTCGGGAACCCAGCCGCGTAGCCATTGGAGGGACTTCACCGCCTCCCGGAAACGCTGCTCCCGGATCAGCCAAACCGGACTCTCGGGCACAAAGCATAGCATTATGATGGTGATCACCGGAAAGGCCGAGCTCACCGCCGCCACACTGCGCCAGTCCATCAGGGATCCCAGGATGAACTGGATGAAGACGCCCGTGATGACGCACGTAGTTCCCAAAGCGGACAGTATTCCGCGGTATTTGGGCTCCGTAATTTCGGCCACATAGGTGAGCACCTGCAACAAATGGCCAAGAACAGCAAGGTGAGTCGTTAGTGGAGTGACATTAACCCTCTGCGATCGGTTTTCGTCTTGTTAAAAGATCGTTTGCAAATATCTTGGCAGCGAGGCCTTCATACGTATGTACCTCACTTCTAAACTTTAACTAAACTGTATTACAATTTAACCCCTTACAAGCTGTCCTTTAAATAACTACAATTAGTCCAATTCTAAAAAAAGTTTTGAATAAAAAGCCTAAAATTTTTGTTTTTAAATCAAAATGCTTTCTTACCTATTTTTGTTGCTTTACAATTTACTTTATAATATTTTAAAAAAATTATTTACGAAAAAAATTTTAATTTAAATCAATCTAATACAATCTGTCCTTCAAGTAACTACGCTTAATCCAATACTAAAAAAGTTTTGAATAAAAAGCCTATAATTTTAGTTTTTACATTAAAATACTCTTCACCTATTTTTTTTGTTTTGCCATTTACTTTATAATATTTTAAAAAATTATTCACGAAAAAATGTTTAATTTAAATGACTTTAAAGAATATTTTTACAATCTGTCCTTCAAGTAACTACGCTTAGTCCAATACTTAAAAAGTTTTGAGTAAAAAGCCTATAATTTTAGTTTTTACATTAAAATACTCCTTTACCTTTTTTTTGTTGCTTTACCACTTACTATTTAATATCTTGAGAATGTATCTTTATTCACAAAAATTGTAATTTAAATATATGCTGGATAATGAAAGACTTTAAATAAATAAATAAATATTTTAACACATCTTATATTCAATTTTAGTTCCCCTCATTTATTTTAATTCTTTATGAGTTGTAGGGTTAATTGCTCAATACCAGCATCTAGTGGCAATCTCAAGTGGCAAGTATGAAACCGAAGCTCTTAAGGAGTTGTTGCCAAGGTCAGCAAAGCACATTGTAATAGAAGAAATATGTGGGTCAATGAGTGGATGGAATCAGCAATTGACATGAACATACTGAACTTTAATTTGCAATCGACGATGAGATGTGATGACCTTCAGAGCGAATCGATCGGTTTTGGGAATATATACGTTTTTCTCACAGGTAATTATCACGTTATTTTTGTTTCAGGTAATAAAAAAAGAATGATTACTAAGGAGATGGAAATTTCCAAGGAAAATGTTCCCACGGAAATCGAAACCGTAGCTGTGATGTAATAGTAATTTAGGCATACAAATTGGCATTATCCGCAAACAAAGATTTTTTCAGAGTAATTAGAATCAGTAAGAGTAAGAGTCTCGTAAACGATGAAACTATTGTGGATTTTTCTGTTTGTTGTCGAATTCCAATGCCATGTGGTATATCGAACTCGATGGCCAAAGTATGTCCCCAAAAAGACGTATCATAAGCCACGTAAGGTGCGTATTTCCAGCGAAAAATAGTGAATGACTATTATCTAATCTTTATCTAAAGCCACTCGACTACTGCAATGGACACCTTTGCCCTGGCAACATAAAGCATCTTACCTGCGACATTCGTTTTGTGAGTAACACCATTTAGAAATAAAAGTTCCCGATTATTGGTCGGTTTTTCAGTGGGCTAAGAGATGCGGAAACGAGCACGAGGGCATACGACTGACCGAGTATCGAACGGACATTGAGAAAATGGTGAACGAGTTTCGGAGAAGAGTGGAGCGGGGTCTCGGGGATTTGCCGAGAGCCAAAAAATTACCCACAATGAGGTGGGACGAGGACCTGTCCATACTGGCCATGCGGGTCTCAAGTCAGTGCAGCAACCACTCCATCTCGCCCTGTGTGAACACTTTTCGTCACAAGAACGTGGGCGAGTCCACTGATTCTGCGAAGATTCGCTCAACTAGTAAGGGCTTCAATGTTCTTAGCTTCCTGAAGATGTGGTTCGAGTACTATAAGGGAATGAAGCCCGCCGATGTCAGCCGCTTTCCCAACGTATCCCCTGCCGACCACCTCAGAGTTTTCGCCAATTTGATCTACGAGAAGAACACGTTCATCGGCTGCGGAATGATGAAGGTTAAATCAATGCGCTTCCTAACCTGTCTCTTTAACGAGAGAATAATGCCGAAAGTGCAGCTCTACAGAATAAGAAAAAGCCGAACCGTGCCCCTTAAGCCAGCCCCAATAAACTTAACAGAAACCCTAGAGCACACCCAGAAAAAAAAGAACGAAAAAAATCAAGAACATTTTTCATGATTTGCGAACGATCCGTTCTCCTTTTTTTGTTCTCACATTTTGAACGTTTGTTCTCAAATCTTCCTAATTCAAAACCAATGTGTTCTAAAAGTGACCCCATTCGTTCAAAGCATGCCTGTATTTCGGTAAAATTTTATGATTATGACAACAAACGGGCTTACGCACTTTTTGACCCCATTTGGGCTTGATTTTTGAACGTTTCGAACAGATTTTTTTCTGGGTGCACTAATAGAAAAGTCCCCAAATTACCTTTTGTCGTTTTTATAAAGGTATATAAATATACATTATTAAGAAAGTTACTTAAATAAAAAGAACTACTTCTTATTTTAAAATATTTAAATTATTTTTGTTGAAAATTTCATTTTTAAATTAGTTTTTGGAAAACAATTACCTATCGTGAGTGATAAAATCTTGAAATTAATAGCTGAGAACCTGTAACCCTTTACAAATTAGTAAACTTCTCGTAAAGGCACCAAAATGTTTATCATATTCTGTAGATATATATATTTTAATGTTTTTCTTGAAATTTGCTCCCAGCTTAATAATTTTGCGGTTTCAACAACTTAGCTTCAAGGTGGGAGAAACAGAAATCCCCCTTTTCCGAGAAAAATGCAAATTAATAGATAAACAAAGAGTTTGGGGAATATGTGATTTTAAGCCCTTCGTTCACACGTGAGAGGTAAAAACTTGGGTTTATTTCAGAGCTATTAATCAGTGTGGTTGGGATTCACTTACCGGCGCTTCCATTAATCCGCCACCAAGTCCAGCCAAGCATAAAGCCGCATACAGGTGTTCCGTGCGGGTCGAGAAGTGAAACATCAGCCAGGCGGCCAGAATCGGCAGGTTGACAAACTGCAAGTACGGGGAGATGATTGTAGGTGGGTGAGTTTCAATAGATTGATCGGCACCAGCGGATAAACATAATTGCATAAGCCCCACAAAGTCACGCAGCTCGATTCCAGCTCAGTGTGTCAGTGTTCCGAGCGATCGGTAATCGGAGGAGCCTCTGATGAGCCGCAGATGATTGCGGCTAAATGGGAAGGGTGCAATTTTGTCTTTTCAGGTGTATGCCAAAAAAAATTACACCAATAGCTAGGTTACAATTGCTCAATTTGTTTACACTTGTTGTGGGTTTTTTTTAAATTTACTCTAATCCTAGGTTTTTTATCGTAAACCCACCTGCATAGCTCGTCGTTTGCCCAGTGGTTGAGTGAGTAGACCGGAGAAGAGGCATCCCAGAGGCACACATATGAGGTTAATGGAACCTTAAAATGTAGTAAATAGTATAGAGAAGTTACATCCCTGATCTACACTTACACAGATAAAATTATCAAAAGTTTTAGGTGCAAAATAAGGGGTGAAACATTTTAAAAAGTAAAACGTTTCATAAACATTTATTTTACTTTGCATTTTTAAAACGTTTTTATTTTTCCAAGCTTACTGAACCAAGAGATCTCGTCCTTGTTGAGGACTATGTCGCCGCTGACTTCGCTGCGTCCCTCACCTCCCTGAATGGCGGGTATTACGATTGTGGGGAAGCCCAGGGTCATGCCATATCCTGTGGAGGACGAACAGGAGTTGTTTTGTCATAGCAATAAAGAACTTTAAACATAACCTTTTTTTGGTTCAGATTAAGGGGAATGAAATCCACAGAAATTAATAGATAGTAAATATTCGGATAAAAATAAAAATAACAAATTATTTTTAATATTATTCTCATCAATAAAAAGGTAGCTATTCTTCATTGATATTATTAAATTTTTAACAAAAGCCTCTACTGAATCTGAATTGAATGAGTTCCTAACTCAAAGTGATTAATATGCAAGGCACTAAACAATTTTTTAATGCTCCTATAATTACTGGCGGTTTTGTAAAATCAGTGACTTTAATTATGATTAATATGCCCAACTAAAATGAGCCATTTTACGAGGGTATAAAGTGAGTTATTCTCGAGAATTTCATTCCCCCGAAAGTATGGGTAGCTGGAAGATGTGTGTTATTTACCGAATAGCAATATGTTCTTAATACTAACAGCTAAAAACTGCGGGAGGGCGCGTCGGAAGTTGCTGACTTGCACATCGCTGGTCGCAATGCGTCCGCCGTTGCTATTTTGCATAAACAATGGCCGATCGTTCAGCGAGCTGCAAAGGAAAAGTGTGTTTTTGCATTCGATTAGTTTCAGCAGGCAATTAACGATGGGTTATTGTCTACGCGGGAACTGCATTGTATATAGTATATATATTTTACCCGTTTTTCTCAGCTGTCGCGGCAGCTGTAACAGCCTTGCCATTGGCCATCGCGGCGTATACTTGATGCGCTGCGTATACTTAATGCAGCTCTCTGTTTGCTCAAGTGCCTGCTTATCCTTGTGCGGCTTGTCTATGTATTCCGATTCCGATTAAACTGCGGCTCTTTTCACTTAGTTGGAAACCATTTGGCCACCGCTATTGATCATTATCATTACTTATCGATGGGTTCGGCAGTGGGTGCTAAGTGGCAAAACCTTTCAAAATCACAGACAAACAAAAAATCTTATAATTGGACATTTATTGGTCTTCTTGTTTTGCCTGCTTTCTTTCGGCTGGTTTATTATGCGCTTGGGAGTGCTGAGGTTTTTGACACAATTGATTGTTACGTGTTTATATGTGCACGAACCGAAAAATAATTTCTTTTTGTACCCTAACACAGGGGTTATTAACTGTATGAAAGTGTAAGATTTAATATATCTTGGCACTGGGAATGTATTTCCGTAGACACTGTAATTTTTACGTTCGTAGTCAAAACCTTTTTGTACTCCTCACGTGATGATTGTTGATTTTTTGGTAGAAATATTATGATAATTAAGACTAATGGCCATTTGCATGCATTTATGCATATGGGCAAAGTAAGTCGAAATTTCGAAGCAGCCGAAAGAAAATGGAAAGCCTTGAGCATGGAAACCAGTTCATCGGAGATCCATAGGGTTAGAGATGTGGTTGAATGGTACGATGTCTATGCGGACTCGTAATAAATCGCATTTTGGTCACGGGACACCACGAAACCGGTTGAAACTATATTTTCAAGATGAGCCGAAAGACGTCCGCAACGACCGACCTTTTAATGAGGCGCACCCCAATCGTCTGGTGCCAAAAAATTTAACGCGTATTTTCTCTTCCTTTCTCCATGTTCTTGTTTGTTTTAAAGCATTGAAAAAAATTAACCACCTATTTGTAGACGTACTTTATATTTATATAGAAAGATTAAGTATCGGAAGGCATTGAATTTCCGAAGAGTGAACAATGTCATAGAAATATTGAACTAAATATTTTTTGATTTTACTTTTTTTATGATTTTTTGAATAATCTAAAGGAAATTAGTATTGAATAATTTGTTTTTTTTTAAATTAAAATTTCCAACTGTGTATCTTTATATCCATGAGCCATAAAAATGATAAATAATTTACGTGGTTCTTGCATCTTGTCTCTTGTTTGTAAATGAATTATTTTAGCCGAAAACAAATATCATGCTTGGCCAGGTGTTGCACAATGGGCCCTCTCAGAAAACCGCTCGTTAGTGCCAATATGTCAGCGGTTAATGGCCAAGAAATTGCAGCCGCAACCGCAAACTTCTGGCTAAATAAGGGTTACACCGATGTGGGTTAAGATTGCGTGCGACGGAAATAACTCGCTGCCGAAGCTGAAACACTGCACTTAATCGATGTCACATATATTATACGCATATGGGCCATTTATCAAGGGTTTAGTCGCCAAAGGTTTAGTCGGTGTGTTGAACTTTCGAATGTTTTTGCCGAATTTCGAACTGGTTTTTATATAGTCGATGAGGCGCAAGATGAGTGAGGTGTTTTGTTTCTGTAACAAACTTGTACCGTGCCACTTTAAATTAAAGCAAGGTGTAAAATATTTTCGTTGTAATTTTCAATTCCGCAACCGATTTGGAGGACCAAACGCTGGCGACAGAGCTCGTCGCGCGGTCAAAACAAACTGAAACCGAAACCGAAGCCAAGCGCAAATCTCTGTCCCGTTACAACAAAGCTTTCCATTAAGCTAAGCTTACGAATCGGAGCTCAGAAATCAGAAATCACACACAACAAAAGCTCACTTGGCATTTGTGCCAATTGGAATGTAGGAAATTCGGTAACCAATTCGGCGGCTAGAAAAAAAGGCAAAAAACCCCTAAAAAGATATTCATTGAGCGAGGGAACAATTGGGACGCTGGCGAACTGACAAACCCGTTTTCTGTATTGTATTTACCCCATCATCGCCCGCTACTAAATCTTCCCACTAAATCAGCTCGGAATCGAACTGGCATTCATAAAAAACAAAATCGTTATATTCTTGCTGGATCTTTATTCGTGTCGCCTGAACAACTTGGGTTCACCTATAGCATTCCGGTTCGGGTTCACGCGATAATTTACCCACAAAGCCGTATTCTATAGTATGCAAACAGCGATGCAAACAGAAGTAGGAAAAGGTAATAGTTAAATGACAGTTGCATAAACCCGACACACATGAGCAGAACGTCAAGCGTCTTTGATCTCGCCTCTATAAATACAGTAAAGCTACTTAAGTTCACTTAAGCTCAAATAAAATAAATCTTTACAATGTCTGGGAAATGTGATGCTGCCAATCAGGAAACCTATAAAACTAACGTGATTTACTATTATATGGTGATTCGCAGGCTTTCTCGTCAAATACATGTTTATTAATTTCTCAATTTAATATATACAAATGGGTACAAAATCATCACCTCCGCACTTAACAATCTATTTTTGAGTGCTCCAGATAATTGCCCTTTAAGTTATTTTGACGCGTTCAGGCATTACTCACATTTTTGTGGTACTAAGCAATTTATTAGAAAAAAGCGGCGCTAATATAAGTTAAATGGGCGTATACGTAATGTGAGCCGACTGAAAGATACCCTCTAAGAAAACTTAGTTCTTTAAATATTTGTATTTATTTTCTGTTACCCTATGTACGTGGGAAACAAATGAATCCGCTGAAATACCAAACCTTTAAAATATTGTAACGTTTAAAATTCTTTAAGGTGACTGAATAGAAGTACCAAGGAACGTAATGTGTCCACAATATACGCTTTAGCTCCATTTGGTAGTACTGGGCACTCGAGGTGTTTGCCTGTGACATTTGCTTGGTCGTTCATGGGCGTGAAAATATAATTACTAAGGTAATTGTGAAAACAAGCTCATTTTTCGCTCAGTGGCAATGAACTTCTAACGTAATCGGAATGATAAGCTTAATTGAAAGAAGCTGGGGTCGAAACGAGTCCAGATTGTGATAAGCGTGTCTGCATCAATTAGTAATCTCCACAAAACCCCTATTTATTCCTCATTCTCGTGACGTTGGTGTCTGGGGTAAATTGCACTTTAATTTGCACTGCGTTTCGCATTTCCATTAGAGAAGTGTTTGAAACGAGTTTTTTTCGAACAGCTGCTTCCTTTTCTACTCAATTTCCGAGCTATAGCATTTTTTCGAAGGTCGTGGGATGCTGAAAACAGGGAAAATGCCTGTGTAACAATTTACATTAAACGATTTTTGTGCGCTCATACACGTGATCATTGTAGTCGGCAGTGATTTATGTTTTTTTTTACGCACACACAGACACAGGCACTCTTCTCTACTATTTTCGGTTTTAATTATTGTTCGTCAGTTTCAGCTCACAATTAACGGAAATGTGAAATTTAAATAACTTAAGGCATCAGCCGATTATATAAGCAAAATCAAGCAGTGGGTCAGTAATGGGCTTTTAATCATTCCGATTCCCGTGCATTTAAATGATCTTGTTTACTCATCACTCTTACATTGCGGGTACTTGCCGACTTATGTTTCGGCGCAACCGGGCTTCTGCCATTCTAGAAAATCCTTGTTTTTAGCTCGCTGTATTCAATATATCCATGCGCAGGGGTTGAGTTGCAAAGGCTTACTGAAATTTTCACCCAATAATTTCCTATAAACAACCGAAAAGTCGATATGGTCCCTATAAGTTGTTGTCTAACAAATTAGCAAATTAATGTTAATATATTGAATCAACACGAACGCCCATGCAAATGAATGGTGAGAGGCGAATTTTTCTAATGAGCTGGCAGTGCTTGGTACAGATTTCAAGAAATCTTTAAATAGTTATAGGAATTTTATAATAAATTTTAAATAAAGCATATTTAATTCAATGGTTTTTTAATGTTGATTTGAAAAACCGTTACGGTTGCTGCCACACTATTTTAGAAAATCGGTTGGCAGCTCCCCTCCACTGGTGTAGATCTATCGAATGTCAATCGAGGAAAAGTCCACCTCTAATGATCCGACTGTTACCGCGTTTTCGTATGTTTTTGGTCAAATCTGCATTTATTTTGAATAACTAAAGTAAACTTTACTCTTTGGCTCAGGAACACTATTTACAATGACTGGAGGCACCCCACCTAAACGTTCCCCACTGTGGATCGGCACCCACAGCGGTACTTTCCATTGCGATGAGGTGGTCGCATGTTTCATGCTCAAACAACTGGAGGAGTTTAAAAATGCAGAGATTTTCCGAAGCCGGGACGACAAGGCCCTGCGGGAAAAGTGCGACATTATTGTGGATGTGGGTGGCGAGTATGATCCGGCCAAGAAATGGTTCGATCACCATCAGCAAACCTTCAAGGAAACCTTCAAGTCCATTCGCCCGGAAGTCAGCGAGGAATTCAACGTTATCAGGTGAAATAACTCGAATAAATTCAAAGAACCCATCTAACTAGATAGTAATCCCCACCAGGTTAAGCTCTGCTGGCTTGGTTTACAGCCACTACGGCGAGCGGGTCATCCAGAGCATCCTTCAGCGGGAGAAGGGCATTCAACTCTCGCCGGCCAACCTGCAACTGGCCTTCGTCCAGATCTACAGGAATTTCATCAGCGAACTGGACGCCATCGACAATGGTGTGCCCCAGTTTGAGGGCGGCGAGCCAGTCTACAAGATCTCCAGCCATCTATCCGCCCGCATTGGCAAGCTGAATCCCTCCTGGCAGGAAACTGGCGTGGACATTGAACAGCGATTCAGACAGGCAATGGAAAAAGCTGGCCAGGAGTTCGTGGACAACGTTGTGGAGGTGGCCTGCTCTTGGATTGCCGCCAGGGATCATGTGCGAGAGGCCCTGGAACAGGCGAAAAGCGTTTATCCCTCCGGCGAGATTCTCGTTCTGAAGATCTTCTGCCCCTGGAAGGCTCACCTGGCCGATCTGGAGAAGGAGTACAAGGTGGAGGGCGTGCCCAAGCTGGTCATCTTCAACGACGGCAGCAGCTGGCGGGTGGCCGGAGTCCCAGTGACGCCCAGCAGCTTTCTGGGTCGCAAGTTCCTGCCGAGTCCCTGGCGAGGATTGAGGGACGATGAACTGAGCGAGAAGGCGGGCATCAAGGATCTGGTGTTTGTGCACCACAGCGGTTTTATTGGTGGAGCCAAAACCGAGGAGGCTGCCATGCTGTTGGCCAAGAAGACCATCGAGTGGACAGATGAGCAATGAGCTACCATTAAATATCGGTTGTTTTCGATTATAAAAGAAACACCTAAACCTTGTACCTAAACAAATTTTATTTGTGTGTATTTCGGTTAATGTTGTGTACAAAATCACCAGGGGATCCCTTAAAATCATCTAGTCCATGCGGGTCTTCAGCGTGCGCTCCGTGATCTTGTCCTTCTCGATGATGTAGACGGTGGCGCCCCAACCGCTCATGGCGTCGCGGTCGAAGGCGTTCACGATGGACTGGGCGATGACCTCGAACAGCTGGTCCGGCTCCAAATCGGGCTTCCACAGGGTCTCGCACATGCCGTACAGCTGCTCCGCACAGGTGCCGGCCACCACGAAGTCGTCGGGTGCGTTGGGGCATCCGATCAGGTCCATGTTGCAGATGAAGGGCTCGAAGGTCTTGGGATCCAAACCCGCCACCACGGGCTCAATGAAGTACGGGCCGAAGCGGTGCTCGTACAGGAAGCTGGACATCATGGCCGAGAAGGGCTTGGGGCACATCTCCCGGTTCTCGCGCGTCTCGTACAGATTCTTGCGGAACATCAGGCGATCGCGAACGGTCAGGATGTCTGTCTGCAGGCCGGTGAGCCCGAGGAACATGCGCGGACCAATGTGGAACACCTTCTTGAAGTCCGTGGAGATCGTCTGCGCCTGGATTCCGAAGCGGTGATCCGTGGCAATGGCCACGCAGTCCTTGCCGCGCATGGCCACTACGCATCCTCCGTTGTAGGCTAGAATCGACATGGTGGCGTTGCTGCTCGCTCAGCGCAATTCAATCAGCAGTTTAAATGGAAATGGAAATTTTGCAAAATGCTAAACGCCGCCTGGGAAGATGACTTTTTGTTTCTGCCCCGCGTTGCCGGACTGTGAGTGTGAAATGGGCTAAAATTGACTGTCTCGGTTGGAGTAGTCTGGCAACGCCTACCAAAGAGATGTTAGATCGGACTGGCTACTTTAGAGCTAGCTTTAGCTTTTTTTAATAAGCTGGCGTTACCTTAATTAATTTCTTATTAAGAAAAATTCTTTATCATTAAATGAAGTAATTTCTATATTTTATTAAATGAAGGTAGTTTAATTTAAAAAAAATTATAAATATAGCTACTTTTCCAGCCTACAGCTGGCAACACCTTCGATAACAGCCATCACTTCGCCACTGGTGGGATTTCGCCTCTTCTGCGCCAAAGGGCACTTTAAAAGGGCCTTATTTATAGAAAAATTAAATTCTCCCAATAAATTCCCAATAGTTCTGATTGAACCCAATGACCGGCGTTGCGAAAGGTGCACGTACCACGTCGTCCTCTGAGCAAAGCGAATTCTAGGGCCGCCGGCGACCAACGACATCGGAAGCAGCGACATCTTGCACAATCGCCAGCCGAAAATAAGGGATCCTGCAGGATGGCCGAGGCAATGGTGGTGGAGGACCGGTCCGCGGAGTCCAAGCGCTTCTACTGCCACATGTGCAACGTGGAGATCAACATTCCCAACTCGGACTTCACCTGCCCGCTGTGCGCCAACGGATTCGTGGAGGAGTTGCCGGCAAATGCGCCGGAGATGGCTTCTCCGGCTCCCGGGGCCTCCAGCGGCGCCAGATCCGGAAGCAGTGGCAGCGGCAGTGGCTCCTCCGGCTCCCACGACACCCTGAGCAGGGGCAGCTCCTCGGGCGGATCTCAGGTGAATGTGGAGTCGCTGCGCAATGACATTGTGTCGCTGCTGAACATGCGGAATGTGCCCAATTTGGAGATCACCATCGAGCCCAACAGGCGGCACAGCAATGTGGTGCACCTGGGCGGCTTCGGTGGCCCCTCGGGCAGTGCCTCCGGAGGCGGCCTGACCGCCGGTGGACGCGTACGCCCGGCCAATCTGGACCGGCTGGACAATGTGCTCTTTGACTTTCTGCAGAGCCTGCCGCTGACCGGCGCCTCGGCGGAAATAATCACTGGTGGCGGAACCGTTGGCGGTGGCGGCAATTCGCACATGTTCTTCATGGGCAACCCCGGCGATTATGCGTGGGGCCGCGAGGGACTGGACACCATTGTCACCCAAATGCTCAACCAGATGGAGACTTCGGGACCGCCGCCGCTGTCGGCGCAGCGCATTAACGAGATACCCAATGTGCAGATCAGTGCGGAGGAGGTGGACCGCAAGATCCAGTGCTCCATCTGCTGGGACGACTTCAAGATAGACGAGACGGTGCGCAAGTTGCCCTGCTCGCACCTGTTCCACGAGAACTGCATCGTGCCATGGCTAAACCTACACAGCACCTGTCCCATTTGCCGAAAGTCGCTGGCGGAAGACGGCAGCGATGCCGACGACGAGCTGGCCATGTTCGATGCCTTCGGCCCGGAGGCGGTTGATGGCAACGATTCCGCCAGGAGCTCGGCCAGCACGGCCACGGGAACGGACAATCCATCGCCGGCCAATAACCAGACCACGGCGGAAAGCGGCCGAGCTCGAACCGAGGCCGCCAATCCCGCCCAGCCAGCTCGCAACAACGTCTTCACCTTCGACGACGACAACATGTTTCTGGACTAACTGGAAACGAGGCAGTGAATCGAAGTGGACCGACGATCGATTGATATTCAAAATTAAGCCAAATATTGGCAGCGGCTTTTGAAGTTTAGCCCTTAAACATAATTAATCATATTATTATAATAGTTTCTCCTCACGCTTAATTTTGTTGTTGTTCAAAATAACGATTTGTAATAAACAACACGGAATATACGATTCCGTTGGCTCTGCAAAAATCAACTACTATTGTAACTTGTAATTTAATAGAATTATTTATTGAATACATACTTACTAGAGCCATGTATAAGTAGAGTCATAGTTCTCTTCGATTGTAATGGAACTATCCCATTGTTTTAATTCACAGCTCATGGGGCTATGGTCCCATTCCGGAAAACTATAAAACTTTTTTTTCCACTTGAAAACACCTTTGATTAGGGACAAGCAAATTTAGTAAACTAACGCAATTTTTTTTAATTTTATGTGTTTTATTTTTTGTAAATGGTTTTTTAAATTTGAAATATTGATACTGAATATTGCTTTTATTTCAATAGTTTTATTTAAAAGATAAAATATAAGTTTTTGCAATACCGGTAACTATAACCGTTAAATTTTAGAGGAGACACCCTTCTGATAGCCGGTACACCCTGCTGTCATAGCGGAGGATCCTGGTAGTTGGCATATTTCCGTCTGGTCACACCTTTCCACTCCGCATCTGTTATTTACCAGGTGGCAGCATTGGCAAATTGTTTAAATTCCAATTTGACCTAAAACCCGGCTTAGCCGTTTTAAAGCAGCTTTAAAATGACTAAAAGCAATTAAAGTGAAGACTACAAACCCAAAACTAAAGGATAAGCATGCTGCACGAAGGCAATAGTGATTTTGTGGTCCTCACAGAGGTGGTATGTCATTGGTTTATGTTAGGGGATGGATTTGGACTAAGCTTTCTTAAATTAATTTCCTATACTTCGTAGGTACGCCAGCAATATGTACTCTATTTGGAACGCCAGCTGCAGGAGAACGTCTGCGCCTGGGCCAACCAATCCCGGAATCGCCACAAGCCAACAGCTTGGGCCTGCATTCCCGCAAGCTTGGAGCAACTGGAGGACAAGGCGAAAAAGGCCTGTATGGCGGCTCAGATCTACCAGAGAGCCATGGTCAAGACGGTAAATAGGAGTGGGTGATATATTAAGCAATTTTATCCTATCTTCATATTCACAGATAGCTGCAGTACGCCGGAACACCCAGGAGTGCCGTCTGGCGAACATCCTCTTCGACCAAATGCAGCTTTTAGGAGGAGAAGACGCAGTGCCCCCTAAAAGAGGGTACCTCCTGGTGGATAGGGCCACACAAACCACTGCCATGGAAGCCCAGAATGGTCACGTTTCTCCTGCAGAAGAGGATAACGATGGTAGCTATGAGCTGCGTCGGAAAATCGATATGTTTCAGGCCAGCCTCGAAGAGTCGGAAGTTCAGAAGGAGCCGCTTTGTCGACGATGTCGGCGAAAGAACATAACGCCTGAGCACAAGCCACAGGGCAATCCAGGATCCCCCTTCTCCGAAACCGAAGATGCAGTGGCCCAGGAGCTGGCCATGTTATTTTGCGACGAGCCCACCGATCTGAATGATATCTTCGGCATCGAACCCACCGCTGTGACCGACGATCCTCAAATCTCTGCCATTCTAGAGGAGATTGAGAACGCCGAGCTGCCGGAAAAGATGGAAGACCCGCCCGATTCCCCAACCATAGCATCGGCCACTGGACATCACAGCGAGGTGGATCTTCGACAGAGTCGTTGGCCCTGCGAACTTTACGCTCAGAGGAGGCGACTCAATGCCTGTTTGGTTCGCCTGCTGGAAGCGGACTGGCGTTGCGAGGATCGCTTGAGGTACAAGTTCCGCCTGTTCTTTGGCGAGGACAGCGAGGATGAGTTCGCCACTCAAGTGTCCAGCCCTTCAATCGATTTGGTGGACGAAGTGCTGCTGGCCAGCTGCGTGCTTCGCATTCGACCGTGGATTGTGCGACATTTGATGAGTCCGTTAGCAGAAGGTCTGATCGCCAATCGATTTCTGTTCAAGAAGCTGGCCAAGATGCTGGCCCACTCCATTGTCCTGGTCAATCCTTACTGCTCGGAGCAGCAGATCAAGAAAGCTGTGGAGCAGCTATTCTGCCTTAGACCAAGGGGTGTCCAAAGCGCCTATGATCTGGACAATCTGCCGCCCTTGGATGTCCCAAAATTTGAATTGTAAGGAACCTCTAGTAGTTTAGAAAGTCTAAATAGATATGTAGATGCAAGTCAACTAAAAATCTCAGGAGATGAATGTAGTTTAAAAAGGACTATAAGCAATTTTACTAAAGAATAACATATTTGAACAAAATTAAATCGAATTTAGAGGATGCATGGATAAATTCTAAAGAAACAAATATGAAAAAATTAATGTAGTTTAAGAAGGACTATAAGCAATTTTACTAAGGAACAACATATTTCAATTAAATTTAAATCGAATTTAGAGGATGCATGGATAAATTCTAAAGAAGCAAATATCGAAAAATAGGTTTAGATATTTCAGTATTAAACGAAAACCGTTTATAAATCAAAGCTTCCAAAACCTACGCTGAGAATTGTGTATCGAATAAAGCCAAAGCACAGTCGACAACATATTGTGGTTTCTTTAAATTATAATTAATTCAATGATTACAATAATTTTTCTTGCTGCACATTCTCTCATCCTTTTATAATTATATAAATTTTAATATATTTAATAAACGATACATAATATAGTTTTCCTTTTGACGAAATTGCTGCGGCGGCTGCGTGAGCAACCGCTTAAGACGAATCGGATTCCTCCAGAGCAGCAGCTATCCCCCACTCCGGTTGTTACTTTAACGGCTGTGTTGGTTGTAGTTCCATCGGTTGTTGTTTCGGTTTCGGTTTCTGATTCTGTTTCTGATTCTGATTCCTTTGCTGTTGCGGTGTTTCGTGGTGGTGATAGATTTGTTGTGGCTGCTGCAGCTACATTGGGTGTGGTTGTTGTTGTTACTCTTGTTGTTGATGCAATTCGTGGTAATCTATCTTCATCGGAGGCACTACCTAGTGTCGGGAATTTGATTTGTGTTTGCCGCCGCCGCTGCATTAGCGCTCTGTTTGTATTTCTGCTGGGACGCCGCCGGATTCCCCAAGGACTGCTGTTGCTGCTGCTGCTGTGGCTGCTGCGAGCCCGTGGCCATCTCCGCCGGCGGCGGACGACCTGCCCGCCTCTCGATGCCTCTGTCAGCTGTTGGCTTACTGCCAGCGCCACTAGCTCCCCCACCTGCGGCTGCAGTGGCTCCTGCTGCCCCCAATCCTCCTCCTCCTCCTCCGCCGCCTCCTGTGCCGCTCGTTTGTGTTGTGTTGGCCTTTTTGTTTTTATAGCGATACTCGTCGCACACAAAGTCCTCCGGCGAGGTTTGTTGCATTTGATTCACCTGTCGCACCATCGGCTGTTGCTGTTGCTGCTGCTGCTGCTGCTGCTCCACATCGGCATTGTTGTTGAGCAGCGTTTCCGCCTGCGCCTCGGCCTCAGCGTCCTCCTGCTGCTGCTGCTGCCCCTTATTTACATTATCACTCTTGGCCAGACTCTCGTCGGAGGCATTCAAGTCCAGCGCCTCGGTGCAGAGCATCGACAGCATCAGCGACTGCACAAACATGGAGCTGCAAAAGAGGATTGGGATTAGTTGGCAGGTCATAGTGAGATTTCAAGGAAATATTCATATATAGGTAAATGTTATCGCGTATAAAATATTATGAAAACAAACGATTCTGCCACACTATTCGGTTGTGGAAAGAATTGCCACAACGTCTTAAAATAATTGATAGCACAACGCAATTTAGGGACAATTTATTTACATATTTAAAATCGCAAAGTACCAATTATAATTCTAATATCAAAAATAATTAAATTTAAATTTTCAACAATTATTTTAACCGTCAGTTCTAATTGTTAATAGTATTAAATTGTATTAAATGTTAGATATAAGTGTAAAACTCTAATATAAGCTTAATATAATATTTTAATTATTCTTAATAATATTAATAGTGCATTAATTTAAAAGAAAATCCTTTTAGCACCAAGAAATAATAAAGAAATAAATAAATAAACACTCACCGATCCGCTCGCATGCTCTCCACCATCGCCCACTCGGCCTCGGAGAGGGTGGGCTGCATGAATTGGGCCAACAAGAGCGACTCGCCAGCCACCGCAGCTCCCTGGCCACCTGATTGGCCAGCTCCTGCAGCTCCAGCTGCCACACCGGATGAACCTGCTCCGCCGTTGCCATTGGCCGCTCCGCCGACGCCCACACTGATGCCCAGGGCATTGCTGGCTGCACTGCTGCTCGTTCCGATCGCCTGCAGAACAAGACATAGGGGATTAGTGGACATTCGACGCGGGATATGCTGGCCAGCGGGATGAACAACTACTTCTCTGGCATTGAGGCTGTTGGCGGCCAGACTCGACTGAGTCTGCGAATGATTGCTGGCCGATGTCGAGAAGCTGGCTGTCACCGGCCACTCGGTGGTGCGCAGGTTGGGCGGTGCGGTGCCCCCGCTGCCGCCGCCACTGCCGCTTCCAACTGCGCCACTGCCTCCTGCTCCGCCGCTGATCACCTCGGCCATGGCGGCATTCGAGTTCGATGTTGAGACTATGGGATGCGCACGCCTTGGCAGCCGATCGATTTGGCGCGATGCCTAAAATAGTGCAAGCAAACGAAAGTCGCAGTTTCCTTATACACACAAATATAGTGGAATGGGGTGTGGGGTGGAGGACTCTCCCTTACCGTCACCTGCTGGCGATCCAACTGCATCTGCATCTGTAGCTGCTGCAGCTGCGATGTGGGCGGCCCGCCCCTCCGCACCCCGGAAAGCTGCGACAGCAGTTCCGCGATGGGATCCACCGATTCCCGTCCCGAGGGCGACAGGGCCGACAGGCCGCTCGAGGAGCTGAAGTGCATGTTGGAGCGCCGTGTCCGCGGTCCGCCGAGGGTGCGTCCTGGGATCCGACGTACTCCGCCGCCATGACGAATGGCCGAGGGCTCGTCGTATTGTCTAAAGGTTAAGGCAACCAATGGTTTGCTTATGACTAGTTGAAAATTTTTTGCAAATAAAATGCCTCTAGCTGCAACGCAAATTGTTCAAGGCTAGCGTAAAATTTAAATGGCTCGTTGCAGGCGAGTCAATAAAATTTGAGGTTGTTTATGAGGGCAATAAAACCGATTCTTAAAAAAACAAGCGTTAGAGTTCTGCAAAAGTCTAGCCGTATTATTCAAATGTTTATGAACCAAAGCAAACCGAATTGAACTAGATTCCGCCTTGTTATTCGAAGCATCAGGCAAAGCGCTTTGCTCTGATCAATTTCAAAATTCTCAACAATTGTGTGTAAGCGCTAATGATGTAATAACGTGACTAATAATTCGGAATGGTCTAAAAATTATTAAATAATTCTATCTCACAGCTAAAGGCAATTATTTGCTTTCTAGATGAAATAGAGTATTGAGTGCTCTGTTTGAAAAAGGATATCAGAAAGGAAATCAGCTCGCGCGGCCCCTGGCGATGCTCCAGGGTGAGGTGACCGGCAAAGTCATCTGTGACTAGATTCGGCTCGCCGCCTGGCAGACCGGCACAGACCGGACAGACCACCTCCAGGCTGGTCTCCGTGTGCTCGGCGGAGACGTGCTCGAGCAGGGTGGCGTCGCTGAAGCCCATCTTCTTGCAGTAGGGACAGGTGAAGCTCTGCGGCTGGTCCGAGGTTAGCATCTCGCCGCCGAAGTACAGCTCGATGTCGGAGCGGGTGAGGATGCACTGCATGGGATGCTCGACCAGGTGGCGCGTGGAGGTGACGCCATCCTCGTAGCAGTCGGCGCAGAGGTCGTAGTCATAGCAGATCAAGCACTTGTAGCGCCGTCCGTTGAAGTTGCTCTTGAGACATGAATCGCAGCTGACACCTGGATGGGGATATCAGGGGTGGTGAATTAGGGATTATCATGGTGGATCTGGATGCTTGGAAGACTCACCATCATGTCGACTCATTATTCGGCAGCGGCAGTAGGCTTCGCTTCCACTTCCAGGCGATCAGGAGAGCGTCTCCCTCAGAGGATTGATCCTATGTTCTATGTGGCTTCCTTGCTGGCTTCGGATTCGGAGGATTCCAGGAGTTGGATTTAGATTTGGAGGAGCTGCAAAGAGAGCAAGGCTTTCAGAACAAAGAAATCAGATTCCAGGAAGATAGTTCGCGAGTTCCAGGGCAAACATTACTGGAAGAAGGACATCTTCTTTTGTTTTCCCTTCGCCTCTCTCTCTCTTCGTTTATATTGCCCACGATTACGGTTCTTTCTTTTCGCCGTTCCGTTTGCCTTGCGAATGCCTGTGGGGAGAGAGGCACACGAAAATGAGGGGCTCCCCGCCCCACCTCCCCCACAATGAGGCAACGAATTATTCAATACAATCGAGCGCGAGCCATCGAAAAATTACATTCAACGCAAGGGCGTCCGCGGGGCACAGGGGGGCTAATGGCGATTTTCCCCGCAGCCGCGATGCCGCTGCACAGTAAACATTTATTTTTAACTTTTTCGGTTTCGCGAAAATTTTCAACGACGTCGTGGGCTTTTTGTGCCCCCGTCTCTGCCTGCTCACCCCTCTTTCTCCTTCTCTCTGCCCTCGCCTGGCCTGTGCTCCCGAAAAGCAAAGCGCAGATATCCGCGAGTGTTGCCGTATTCACTGGGGGCAGCTAGCCAATGCTGATTATTAGCGCTTCTTGTTATTACGGCTATTGTTTATAAACATTTTCAGCCTCACACACGGGGAAATATGCAGACTTTTCGTTAATCATGCCATGAATTACGCTTTTTCTCGCGAACGTCCGGCAACGCCAGTGCCAGGCCACATTGGCGGCCACGCAAATAGGCACGCCTAGTCTGCTGGCGAAAAAGAGCTTTCGCAAGAACTTTGGGCAGAGCAGACAGGCTGATGGGGCAGCTGGGAAATAACAGTAGGTCTGCCTGAGTTTGTCACTATTTATAAGCTAATGCGTCGCCTGCTGGCCTTTTGCTCTTGTTTTCGGCACATTATTCATCGGCGCGCAATTTTCGAGCACTCATCTTGACCAATACACTCAGTCACTTGTATCTGTATCTGTAGGCAGGCACAATATGTGTGTTCTACGCAATTGCCAATCCAATTGCGCCTGGGAATCTTTTGTTCGCCGCGATTTTCCCGACGGGTTATTGTTGTTGTGGCTGCTGCTGTATTTCAGTTTACCGTTTTGCTGTGCAGCGTTTTCGTGCAGGTTTTAGTGGGTTATTCGATTGGGTTTGTGGGGGAGACACGGCAACGTACTTTGCTTTGGTGCGGCATTGGCTATTTTACAGATACTTTTAGGCACAGCACTCGAAAATTAACAATTGAACGAAAATAAGTTATATTATATCGAGTGAAAAGCTTTTTCTTAGTGATGTGGAAAATCCGATACCTCTCGATGTTTTGTAATGCTTTTGATATCGATGTTTGCAAAATACCGAATGTCAATAAATACTGCGTTTGGTATTTAACCACCACCACTGGAAAATACCAATTTATTGTTTACACATTTCTTTTTTATTGTTTTTAAATGCAATTGCCTAGTCCTCTAGCTTTTCTGGCGGTGGTCCACACGGCTGCAGCATTCTCTCCATCAGGTTGAACCGCACACGCGCCTTGGATTCGTTCTCCGCTATGGCAAAGTAGTTGAGGATATCGTAGTGCCCCATGTAGCTGGCCAAAGAGTCGCGGTGTTGGTTGGTCAGCCACTCGAACTTGGTGGTATCCGCGTGTCCTGTGCCGATGTACTTGCTCTGAAGATGCTCCAGCTGGCTGTGGATGTTGTAGCGTTCGCCCATTTTTCTTTCTTTATTTAAAAATTCGCAGAAAATGCAGCTTGTTTCTTGTTTTTTTTTTTGTGCTGGGAAGTTGTGTGACCAGCTTCAATCGAAATACTTAGGTATTTTTAGTACACATATATTTTGGTATTTTAGTACAAGCTAACCCGAAATGGTATTTAAATTAGCCCTCCAAAAATATTTGTTTACACTTTTCGATTGGAAATTAATTATAAATTTAACCAAGAGTCCACATTCACAGGCCTTTGAAGAAACACGCACATTTCACGCCGGGTAGGGCAAGGGACCTCGTGGTGTGGATTCACTTTTAGGTTAAGTTTGTGTATTACAAAATTCAAGACAAAGTATCTGGTCATATGCACTAGTCGTGCGACCAACCTTCATTTTCAACGTTCGTTGAAATCAAAGCCAAAAAAAAAAAAAATAAATTTAACCAATGTGTGGACGCACTTGCCTGTAAGTGGATTATTCATATACTATAACCGCTTAACCGCCTTCCTAGAACCCTAGATCCCGATGAGGTTTTGTGTGCCTGTAAATATCCCAAGAAAGTCATCAAAAAGGAGGCGGAATTTGAAGAAAAAGATAATGCAGTCAAGGATGATAAAGGTTCCGACTTGGAGACACCAGAGTGGCGGGCGGAATTCAACCTGGGAAGGCGCTACCAGGCCTCCTACAACATAGCGCCCACCGACATTACGCCGGTGATTGTGTCCGCCGCCCACTTCTCGGAGGCCGAGGATCAGAAGTGCGCCCGCGTCGTCATGCCCATGATGTGGGGCATGATACCCTTCTGGCACAAGGGCGACTACCGGCGCCACGGCCTCACCACCAACAACTGCCGGCTGGAGCACCTGATGGACTCCAAGCTCTATCGGGGTCCCTTCAAGCGCGGCCAGCGCTGTGTGGTCATCTGCGAGGGATTCTACGAGTGGCAGACGGCTGGTCCCGCCAAGAAGCCATCGGAACGGGAGGCCTACCTTGTATTTGTACCCCAGGCGGGCGATGCCCTCATCTACGACAAGAGCACCTGGTCGCCGCAGGATGTGAGGCTGCTGCGAATGGCCGGCCTCTTCGACGTTTGGGAGGACGAGAACGGCGACAAGATGTACAGCTACAGCATCATCACCTTCCAGTCCAGCAAAATCATGTCCTGGATGCACTACCGCATGCCTGCGATCCTGGAGACTGAGCAGCAAATGAATGTGAGTTAGAGCCCTGCATGAATGGATTCAATGAATTATTTGGAATTTTTGAGTTTAATAGAATTGAATGAATTTGAATTTTGAGTTTAATAGAATTGAATGAATTTGAATTTAATAAAATTGAATGAATGAATGGCATGAATTCCGAAATAATTCCAACGACAATTTCTTTTGAAGAAGAAATCGCCATCATTTTGTGATTAAATCTGCATGAATTATATTCTCTAAGCAGTTAACATTGATTTTTTAAAAATTCTCCACTTTTTGTTCTCAAAAGAAAGAACAAAAAAAATCATGAACTTAGAAGAGTCCTAAATTTTTTTGAAATATACCTTTATTTTTGTTATCCAAAAACTCAAAAAATAGCTGTTATTTGTAAATTAAAAAAACATGCTAACCGTGTTTTATATAACTTACTAAAAATCTTTAAAAAAAAGCCAACCGTGCATATTGTAAACCTACATTTTTTTTTTAATTTGTTTTATCCACAAAACTTTGTCAACTTTTATTATAAAACTAAAAAAGTAACAGTTATTCTTTGAGTTTTACTTTACAAATTCGAAAATAACTGTTAAAATGTGATTTTTACGGTCCCTGAAAAATTCATAAAAATTACTCATTCATTCAGTGAATTCGAAATGAATTAGAAAAACATTCAATTTATTTCTCATAGAATTGAATTAAACAAATCAGAAATTTCATGGCATACTATGATAAAACAAAAACTGAATGATTCGCGCAGGGCTCTTATGTGAGTCTTCTAGATTTCTTCTTATTTCCATACATTGATTTGTTTACATGTTCTTCCTCTAGGACTGGCTGGACTTTAAGAGAGTGAGCGACGCCGAGGCCTTGGCCACTTTGCGTCCGGCTACCGAGCTCAGGTGGCACCGAGTGGCCAAGGTGGTCAACAATTCGCGGAACAAAAGCGAGGAGTGCAACAAGCCGATTGAAATGGCCGCCAAACCAGCAAAACCGCAGATGAACAAAACGATGATGGCCTGGTTGAATGTCCGTAAGAAGCGGGAAGATCAAATCAAAGCGGAGCAGAGTGATGCCAGCGACAATGAGGAGGAGGAAAAGGAGGGAGGTAGCAAACGCAGGACCTCCTCCGATGGCTCCCCTGTGGAGAGTCCAGCAAAGAGGCAAAAATTCCGGGACTTTAAGAGGGCAGCTCTCCAGCAGAGCGGCGGCAGCAGCGATGGCGAGACGAAATCGGGCGAAAGATAGAGATCCCAGGGATAAACTTCCTAATAACTTCCATTAGTTGTAGTACATTAAGTTTATTTTCATTAAAAACCGAAATATTTGTTCTCAATACCCAATGTTTTAAGCACTATCGTCGTTGTGGTGGCTTAATTACAAAAGTTATGGGCTTAGCGACTAAAAATTGTTTAAAATTTGTTTCTTGAAGTGAGCTTAATTAACTAATTTAATGTTTGAACTTGTTGTAATCAAATGGTCTTGCCTTGTGTGTGCGATTTAATTTTGAGCGCCACTGTATTGAGCTTGAAATTACAATAAGAACAAAATGAAAAGCTGCACATGAAGCATTTGTGTGTATATATATGGTATGAATATTGTTTGCTCATATACTTCTGATTGCATTGGCGAAAAGTGAGCGAAAATTAATGGGAAATGGGGTCAATGCTATTGCTTGTTCGAGGGAAAAAGGTGCAAGTGGTGCACTTGTGTCGCTTACAACTATCAATTTGTTGTATATTAGTCTACGAATTGTATATTTATATATGTTTAAAATGCTCGATGAGAAATACAAAAGAATACTCTGCACAAAGCGTGTCGCACATGAACTTAATCCTATAGAATCGATGAGAAAGTTTAGAATTCATAGGCTATACAACAAAGTGTATATTCGCTTGCGTTGTGAACAACGTAAGACTTTAATTGTGAATACTTTTGCACGGCCAATGAGCGGGTTAAGTGAATGGAGGGCGGGGAACTGAAGACGTAGCACACGAAAAATAAAGATATCAGAGTCGCGTACGTGACTACCGCTATGTACTTAAAATGCTATTTACGAGATTACAATTTTCATGCGTTTGGCTGAATTATTTCAACAATGTAAGATGGATTGCACTTGAAAAGTGGTCAAGAGAGAGAGACACAGATTAGGAGGGCAGGGAAAAAGTATTACTCAAACGGCGTGCTGAACATGTTGATGTTCAGATCCTCGAACGTGGTCGGCGCACTGTGATCCAGCATCTGCAGCATATCGGAGAACTCCTGGCCCTGCGGCTGTCCTGCTCCTCCGGCAGGTCCACCGGGATGGGCATGCGGATGGTGCGGATGCTGCGCCGCCGGATGAGCCGGATGCGGGTGTCCGCCGGCCTGCTGCCAATCCCACATGCCCGGTGCATTGGGCGGCGGTGGTGGTGGACCCGCCTGATAGGCTCCTGGCTGCGCCTGCTGGCGATTCCCATTTCCGGCACTCAGCTGGGTGTACGTGGGACCACTTGGCGACCTGGCCGGACTCGTCTGCTGGTACTGATAGCCCTCGGTCACCGGCTGCTGCTGCTGTTGCTGCTGCGGACGCAGGGCAGCCCAGGAGTTGGGCGCCACCGGAGTGGGCGAGGTGCCCGATTTGGGTATCTTGGCCAGGGGCGAGGGTCCCCCGGCGCTGTACGGCGAATGTGTGGTGTCATAGGTGTAGCCCACTGGCGTGGTTTGCGCCGACCCCGGGCGCTGTTGCTGCTGCTGCTGCTGTTGGGGCGTCGGAGCCTGCATGGCCAGCATGTGCGTCTGGTACATCCCGTCGTTGGTGGGAGTCAGCTCCCGGCGAGCGTAGTCCACTCCCGGGGCGGCCTGCACGTAGACATGCTGCTCCTGCTGCTGCTGCTGTTGCACCTGCTCGGGTGTGTGAGCAGCAGCCGCCGCATCCAAGGGAGCACCATGCATGGTCTTTCCCGAACTATTCGTGCACACAATGTACTCCACCTCGTCGGTGTAGGGATTCAGGAAGGCATACGCCTGCGTGCGCAGCCACACGTACTCGGAATTCTTGGCCCTGGCTCTGTAGAGCAGCGAGAACATCTGTCCCTTCTGCTTGAGCACCTGGTCGAAGCTCTCCTTCATGTGGCTCTGGTCCTCGGGATGGAAGAAGTCGTAGCAGATCTTCCCAAGCAGCTCAGTAGGCGTATAGCCCAATATGTTCAAGACCCGCTGGTCCACAAACGTGAACTTGCCGTCCATGGCGTGGCGTGTGATGAACTCGCTCTGGTTGTTCGAGCCGCTCATATCGTTGGCCGCCGTGGAGGTGACCTGCAGCCGGCCGATGGCAACCAGGCAGCAGTGCGAGCTCATGTCGTCCACGTCGCGCTCCATGTGCATGTTGGGGAACATGTCGGTGGGCGGCCAGTTCTTGATGTAGCCCGTGCAGTGGACCACCGCGTAGTTGGTGCCATCCCGCGAGGGTCCCAGTGAGTTGCGCTGCTTCAGGCGATTCAGATGCCCCGAGACCATGGACTCCGGATTAACGTTGCCCACCCGCATGCGGCAGATGAAGCCGCGACGGGCGCCCATGCTCAGGCGCATGCTGGACTGGTGGCCCTCCTTTTTCACCGTGCCCGACTTGAGGTCCAGGATGCGGCCCGCATTCTGCGACTCCTGCGTGGACAGCTGCTCGCGGATCTTCTCGCGATCGTCGGGGTGGATGTGCTCGTAAAGACTGGTGCCGTACCAATCGCTCTGCGTGTAGTTCAACACAGGAGTCACCGAGTCGGAGACGTAGATCACGCGGCCGGAATCGCAGGAAACGACGAAGAGGAAGCCGTCGGCGGCCTCCAGGATGAGATGCTTGAGCTCCTGGTCGGTGAGGAAGGAGGGCTTGTAGGTGCCGTCGCTGCTGGTGTTCCCGGTGCCGCGCAGGGCCTTCATGTGGGCCACCGCCATGCGGAGGATGGTCAGCTTGTCCGGTTTGCGGGCCAGAGCACTGCAGGTGGGCACCATGTCCGAGAGCTCCGTGATGTAGGCCGTCATCTTGTTGCGCCGCCGTCGCTCGATCTCGCAGTGGTTCTCGCGGCTGGCGAACCGCTCCTTGTCCTGTATGTTCGCCTCGTCCATGCTCGGAATGCGTAATTAGAAAACGATCGTCGTAATTTGGGTCGCCTGTGTGGAAAAAGGTTCGTGGAATCGCAGAGAGGGGGGGCGGGGGAGTGGTCGGGGTTAGTATGTGTGCGTGTGTACTTGCTGGCTGCCCAGAAAGCGTAGTCTCCCTCGCTTTTTCCACCATCTACTTACGTTTTGGGGGCCGTGCGGGTACTCGCCTTATCCAGACACTTTTGATCGCCTGTTTTTATGCGCTTTTTACCATTAACTCAGTACTTTTCCTCTACACTACTCGATAAAATCTCTGTTTACTGCGTGAAGTAGAGGTGGAGAGACATCGATGGAATCATCGATAAACGCATGAAAAATATACCAAACGAATGTATACATATTCGATAACAACGCGCTAGGTGGCAGCACTGTTAAAGGACAAGTGGCATCCTCAAAACCATTCGACCGTTAAAAACTTAATTTTAAATTTAAAATGTAATTAATAGCGATTCCCAATGAAATGCTTTAGAAAGCATGTGGCTCAGTAAATTTCTTTCTAAAACAAAATAGTGTAATAACAATTATTACGCAAAAATCACCCCAATTTGAATCTTGGTACTTGCAATTTAAAAATTAGTTTAGAAAAACAATTCCCTCCCATTCCCCACCAAACAGAAATCAAAACCAAAGCCCATTCTGATATTGTTGTCAGTATTTAATGGTATTACAGCATTGCGTTTTCTTACATATATCAAATATAATTTCATAAATACATTTAAATGTTTAGTCATAACTAGGCGCAGTATCGCAGTATTACGAACTATGATTCTTTAAAAAATTAAAAGTTAATTATTAATAGTGGCAATAACATGTCTTCATTTACTCCTATCCGGATTCATTCTTATAACAAAAATAGTAAGCTTGCGCTCCATTTCGCATATCTCTTTGTGTTCTTTGCTTATTACATTTTTCCTTCAGTTTTAATACAATCTTAGGTAAAGTTTTAACCGCTTTTCTTGTCCTTCATGTTTGATCTGCTATCTGCTTGGTATTGTTAATTAATTATTGGCAATTTTCTAACTGCATGGTTGATTTAGATGGGCATTCCATTTTCCATATTTCATTCAAGCTGTTGGTACAACATACAAGTCTTTTGTTCTATGTTTATAGTTAAATATATTTAGGTCTGCTTTAAAATACGTGCACTACTTAGGTGTAATTTAAAATGCGGCTTAATTAAAATTGCTTAGCGTGCTTAATACGTCTTTTGTGTGGTGTCTTTGTTGGATGAAGTCCCGGTCTAGATGTAACTTCAGCATAATTCGTTGACTAGAAATTAACTTAAGTACTTAGGGCTGGACTAAAATTAGATTTTAACACGCTCTCGCAATTTTCTATTTTGGTTTTCGTGCATAAGTATTCTTCCGATCAATCTTTGTTCAATATTTTGTGCTGCAGATATATTTGAGTTGTCTTGTCTTTCCATTTCCCTTCTGGAAACTAGTCAATAATTGCTTCTGTTAATCTAATGCCAAATTAAGGTCGTTCGTAGTTGCTGCAAGCTTAAACATAACTTTTCAAATCCGTTAACAATTTTATTTTGCCTTTCAAAACATTTAGCACCAAAATGATTATTCGCCAAATAAAGAATAGTGATTAATTTTGTGTTGGTTAATTTTGCACATCGTTTGGAATTTAGACATAGAGAAAAACTAAGTAAATTTGCAACAACTTTCAATCAATTCAAATTTAAATTCAAAATACAATTAACTTCTATACAATACTTTGGTTTTACTCTCGAAGGTTTGCAAAAAATTCATAAACTCGGAAATCTCTGTTGGATTGAAGAATACATAGTTTTGGCTCTCAGGCGCACTTACTTATAACATCACAAAAAATTTAAACATACATGTAGATGGTAGGGGATAAATTAGGTGACAGTTTCGTAGCCTAAACTTAGTCTGCAAAAATAATGCCTATCTCTCCAATATAATATATATTCTTTGCGCTCGATTGCGTTCAAAATGCAACAACTTGTGTGTGTGGTGTGATGTGTAGCTTTTTAGTAGGTTTCATTGCGAGTAAAGGTTGCTTGGCTAGGAAACGGCTGCTCCCGTACGCCTACGTGGTGTAGGTGCGGATGACGTCCCGGATGACCGCCCGGCACAGCGGGCACTGGCCGCCGCCCACTCCCCGCCACTGCTCGATGGCGCAGTCGTAGCACATGCACATGTGGCCGCACATGTACAGCACCGAGTCGATGGGGTTCTCGTAGCAGATGGTGCACTCGGCGCTCGAGTCGGTGCTCTGCTGGTCGCTCAGGCTGTCCTTCCACTTGCTGGCCGCATTATTCGTGCTGTTGGCAATGGGCTGGAATAGCAGAAAGGATATTTATTAGTAAAAAGTCGGGATTACAGCCGTAAATCCAAAACACCCACCTCAATGTACTGGCTGCTGGTGGTGCTGATAAGGGTGCCGCTGGAGCAGGCTCCGGCCAACACTCCGCTGGAGGTCACCGTGGCCGAGGGCCTGGCCATCAGCTGCCCGTTGATGTCGTTCGAGCTGCTGGCCGGCGGCAGGTTCACCACCAGCACGGTGCCCCCGCCATTCGGCTGGATCTGCAGGATGTCGCCGTTGGAGGGCATGCTGATCATGCGGCTGCCATTGACTCCGCCACCAGCCGAGGCCAAGGTGCTCTGAGAGGGATGGTGCTGCAGCAGCTTGGCCGTGGCTCCGGCATTCAGGCTGCTCATCGACTCGGTCATGGGCAGCATGCGGGAGGTGGAGGCACCGGCGTTGCAGGCGGACGAGCTGCTGGCACTCACATTCACCTGCGGCTGCGACGGATACGCCACCATGTTGGGCAGCTGCTGGCGGAACATCCTTAGCGACTGCGTCGAGCCGTAGACATCCAGGAAGGCCCACAGCTGGAGGGACTGATCCACATGCATCACCACGACGGCGGGTCCGTTGTTCTTGCTGATGCTCACCTCGCCATTGGGGGCCACAAAGAAGGCGATCTCATCGCCGCGCTGAGGAGCAGCCGCTATATCTTTGCTAACCACCCAGTATTCCGGCCGATCGAGCAGAAAGTCCGAGTCATTGGGCAGATCATTCGGCTGCAGCATGGCCGGATTGCAGGAGGTGAGGCCCAGGGCCAAAGCACCCACATACATCTGCTCCGTTTTGAGGACCTGCACGATCAGCTTCTCGCCAATGCGAATGGGTCGCGCGGTGAACACGTAGCCCTGGCAGAAGTCCGATTCCGTGCGGGATGCGACAAAGCGATCCTGCGAGAGTCGCACATTCCGGCCCTTGGTGTTGTGGAAGGGCACGGGTATCAGCCGCCCGTTGGCATTGTACCGCAGCGGAGGCAGTCCGTTGGCCAGATCATGGGCTATAACCGCCTGCTCCACACTGGCCACGCTTCCTCCGTTGCCAGCCAAATGCAGCGACTGCAGGGAAGGCATCACATGCCGCTCCAGATCGTGCTCGATGGCCGCCGTGTGCCCGGGCAGGGATCTCCTCGACTGCTGATGCGGGTGATGGGGATTCAGGGCAGCCGGCTGGGGCTGGGGCAGCTGCTGCTGCTGGACGGGCACAACAGCTGGCTGCTGCTGCGGCTGGTACATGTAAATGCGCGAGTCCAGGAACTCAATGCCCGTGCAATTGCCATAGATATCGATGACCGTCCACAGCAGACTCCGCGTATCGATGCCCGACAGGATGACGCCCTTCTCCTCGTTGTTTATCCCGTAGATCACATCGCCTGCTCCGTTGACAAAGTAGTAGAGTATGTTATCCTTCTCGCAGTACTGCTCATGCAGAGCCTTCGCCCAGAAACCGGGCCTGTTGGTCAGATCCGGGCAGGCGTACTTGGGCAGCGTGCCCTCCAGCGTCACCGGGTCGTTGCTGGTGAATCCGAAGCGAATGCCGCCGTTCCAGTTGTTCGAGATCTCGGCGAACTTCACGCAGATCCGCTCGTTGATGCGCACCGGACGGGCGGAGAAGGTGATCGCCCGGCAGAAGCTCTCGAAGCGGCGGGCCAGAGTTCCGTCCCGCGATATCCGGATGTTGTCGCCATGCACGGTGTGGAATTGCAGCGGGGGCAGGTTGTTGGGACCAGGACAGGAGGAGGGTGAGCGGCGAACTGAAAAGGGTGGAGGGGAAAAGCTTTAATTAGTTGGGAATTATTAAGCAAAAGTTTGGACAACCCTAGACTATCTATACAATTTCTCAAACCTTTTCAAATTCCCACCATACATTTATCTAACAGTTACATCTTCTGCCACATTGTTTTAAAATCTTTTTCTCAACGCCAGCTCCCCCGTATCGGATTACGCATCTCAAGAGAAGTATCTATGTGCTGCTCCAGGTAGCCGAAAATTCAACCATGTGCTAGCGATCGAATTACGCAGAAGCCCGAATTGATCTTCCCGGGTGAGTCAATAACCCCCAACCCAAGACCCAAATTTAGTTGGTTTTCAAGCGAGAGGCACGTGACTGGTTTGAAAACTATTGAAATATTTGGAAAATATCCTAAGAAAAACGATCAACAGGCGAACTCTAAAGGATTTACCATGGTCATCGTCAGCTGCTTGGCCCATTTTCTTGGAAAATCGAAGGCACAAACGTGCAAAGTAAGAGAAATACTTTGAGAAAGGGAAAATATTGGTATAGGTTAGGGGTTCTTGAATGTATTATTATTATTATTATTTCTTGGTAAATTCAATATATATTTGTAAAGCCCTTCAAGAATCCCTAAAATATATTCCCGAAATTGGCATAATTATTGCACCTTGCAAATCCACATACATCAGCAGCTGCTGACAATTACCTACAAAAAAAGCCTATAACCAATCCATATGGCCATATAAATAATTACTCAAGACTCCTCGTCTTAGGATGGCGACAGGTTTCTGCTCAGGTCGCTGGAATGCCCAAGATCAGACGATTCCGGCGGCATGCCAACAGTTGCGTTAAAAAAATACATGGGTACATAAGCCCAGTTTTTAAGAAAGCCACGAAGCGAAGGACCTGCAGCAGATGAGGAGAAGACGACGATGTTGATGGTGATTACCATGTTGATATGCGGCGCGTGGCACTGGAGATCAATGTGTTTGCTTTGGAGCGGCATGTGGCAGCTGTCCTTTTTCCCTTCTTCTTCTTGGTTCCCCTTGCAGAGGAAGAAGTAGGAAGGTCAGAAGAAAGCAGCTGTACGACTGGAACAGGTAGGTAGGTAAAACAACCCCTAAAGAGCGTCTGTCCCCGTTTCGAGAGGGTAGTTTTCAGCGTTTTCGATCGCTCAGGGGTTGCAGTTGCACAGTTCCACAGTCTGCAGCTGTTCAAATTTCGGAAAAAAGACAAAAACGGGGAAAGAATACAGTACAAGACAGATACAAGATACAAATGCCTAGGTATCTGCAAGATTCCCTGTCTTTGGGGTTGAAATTTAATCCTAAGCGAGGGCCAATGACTTGCACACGAAATCTGTACTGTCTGCTTCCCGAAAAATCGAAAAATCCAATCCTCAAGTGCTTCCGCTGCAGGAAGTGGAAAGGGAGCACCAGCTTCCGGTGGCTCCCATTCTGAAGGAGATTCGATGAGGAAGCAGAGAAGAAGGAGAAGCAGAAGAAAGCCGGGCTTGAAGACTGCGCCACTGCGAATGCGATACCCATCCATATTTATGAATTGACCGCGACGAGGAAGTAGGAAATCACGTACTACGCGCATATACGTGTATTGGATTGGGCCTATTAGCTGCAGGATGTTGTCGTCTCACTGGCCTGGCCAACTGGCGACGCCTACTTTTTATCGGCCCAGACAGTCGTCAGTCAGTCAATGGATGGAATTGCAGTGCCATCGATGAATGGAATACGCGCCTCGCTTTTCTTTTTCTCCTCGGAGTTCCAGTCGAAACGGTGCTCGAGAGACGCGTCGCTACTTTCAATTAGCCTGGCCACAATTAATTAAGTGCAGCGATTGTCTCCGCTTGAGGTTTTAATGATCGCCTCTCCGCCCCAAGATAACTAATTGTATTAAATATATAAACGATAGACTTGAGGTTGGGAAACTTGAGGGGAAAACAATAGTTTAGGAGCTATCATACATTAACTATCATTTCAAATTTGAATTAAGTAATTACGTTTGCTAGGAAAAATAGTAGTTTTATTTCCGGAAGGGTTTCTATATTGTTAAAGTGAAGTAAAGAATGCCAGAGAACTAAAACCATTGATTATAATAAACATATTTATAGATTAAAATGGAACCTAACATTTATCGCTTAAATTTGTATTAAGTAATTACGTTTGCTAGAAAAAATAGTAGTACTATTTCCGGAAGGGTTTCTATATTGTTAAAGTGACGTAAAAAATGCCAGAGAACTAAAACCATTTATTATAATAAACAAAATTATAGATTAAAATGGAACCTAACATCTGATTCTTAAATGCAACTTAAAGATACTTTTCCCTCCCTTATCGCCATTTCCCAGGCCCCCTGAAATCCTCTAATTTCGACATAATTTGGCCAACTAACATCTGGAGATGAAAAGTTCAAACTTTCGGTGGTCATGATGCGTTTGGAGTTTTGCCGCTCGGCCGAAAAGGTTCCCAAACGAATACGAAGCATCCCAATCCCAGCATCCCAGCATCCGATCGACTGCAAACGATCTTGCCTCCAAGTTGCAGGCAAATTTTCGCTGTTTGCCAAAAAGGAAAACCTGATTTACCGTACGACGTCTTTTCGGATTCGCCGCCACCAGCGAGCAAAACATTTCCCACGCTGAGCACTGGGCAAAAATCAAACACAAGCACAGTAGAGACAATTCCCACGACTCGACTCCAAATTTGTATATATAGGAGATATATAGTAAATTTGCGGCTGCCGAACATTGGAAACCTGTAACAAGCCTCGGTAATTGCGAGAGAAGAGAGTGCGGAGTGCGGAGTTCGGAGTTCGGAGTACGGATCTTCCCGAATCTTTGGGAGAACTGGAGAAGCTGCAGCTGAGCGGGTGGAAAATGTGAAAATCATGCAGGTGTCATAAAACAAAACTCTAAAAAAAAGGAAATCAAAACCAGTGTGGCAATCTCCGGCCATCGTTAGGCGAAATCACTTTAACGATCCGATGAAGATCTCCAAACATTCAAAATCCCATTGAGCAGTGGACGTCATTAGATTTCGATTGGCACTCGTGAGTTGAGTTGAGTTGGCGATCATTAAAGGCAGATTACACAGATGTTGATGTTGATGTTGATGTCTGAATGAAGGCTTACAAGGGGAGCTCTTATGTAAAGTTGAGCTTGGATTTAGTGTAATGAACGGTTCTAACAAATCTCTTAAGAATGCATTAAATTGATAGCACTAAAGTTGAGGGTAATGTCTTTATAGACATTCAATTAAATTCCTAGATTAATCAATTTATTTTTATGTTTTGCTAAGATGATATTACGACTCAGAAACATGAGTAAAACAATTAATCCCTGTGTTGTACTCTATTCTATAACATTGTCTTTACAAGCCACCCACTTGAACTCCCCCTCATTTGCACCGATTGAGGTCACAGGTCACGTGCCGCCCCGCCCCCTTTGCTTGTCAGCCCACGTGCATGAGTCACGGGACGTGTGCGGACAATTAACACCACGCCACAGGCCGTTTAATTGCACCGGAAATGTCCCATAAAAGCCGGGGGCTTTCGGGGTACAAAATGCCGACTTGGCTTGGCTTCGAGTGGATCAATGGATCATTTACAAATTGTATCAATTGGTCAACCATTTGGCATAAATTATCGGCATTTGGCAGGGCGGCAATCAGTCAGAGCGAGTGGGTGAATGAGTTGGACTTAGGCTTTTGACTTCCACGGGCTTGTCAATGGATCGGCGACCCACGCCGATAAATAACTTATAAGCGTATCTGGTGTTTTCATTTTTGCTTCTCAACATTTCAGTGAAATTAGTTGAGGAAACAGTGTGTGGGTTTCTTAGTTAGTTGGAGGCTTTGGCTGTGGGCAGAAAAGTCAGGCGTTGGCCGGTGTTTAAGATCTGAGCAAGTGTCTCTCGTGAGGCCTGTAAAACAATTCTCACAGCAATAAAAGCAATGTTTTATTCCTATCTTAACTATACGCAAATGAAGCTAATGAATGTTAATTAATCGCTCACAAACAAACAATTTGCGTGGGGCAGGAAAATATGAAAGTTTTTGGGGGTTACAAGTGAAATGCTAATAAAATTCCAAGCATTTTATTCTCTAAACCTTTCTGCCACTCAATTTTCCAGCTTAGAGTTTGATTTACCGCTAAATCCACCTAGTAAGGTTCGACTAAATTGGAAAGCCCCATTGAGTGGATGCAAAAACCACTTCCGTTCTGCTTGAAACGCTGACCAGTGCAGCGGAAATTGCACTGCAATCCACTCATCGCAGAGCTGCTGGAGCGAGGAACTCTCTCTCTCTTTCTAGATTTCTGCTATGGATTCCCCACCAGCTTGGTAACTCTAGAAGCCCAGCTACAATGGACACATAGCATAGACGACTCTGCAAATATAATAAAAATAATTACACAACGGAAAAGGGGCCGACTGGCGGCGGCGGCGTTGACAGCGATGAAACCAGAGGTCAAACTATGCCAAGTTGTTGCAACCAGTTGTTATTGTGTCTGAGCAGCTTTTCCTCTTCCCAAGTACATTGCACTGTTCATGCGATTAAGCGAAATCTGATACCGCACGGCATGTGTAGAAAAATCAAAGCAAATCAGCAGAGGGTTTATAAATAACCACCATTTAGGTATCCACAAAAATCACTAACTAAAGACAAACGCTGACTTGCTAAACGGAGGAATAAAGATAAGAAAACCTTGTTAAAAATAGCTTAAAGTTAATGAGATATTTCCTCAATAATAATAAAGCAAAGGGTGAGTAATCAAAGAAAATGCATCAGGAAAATTCCCAGCCAAAGTTATGATAAGTAAACCTAGTTATGTAGGGAAATCCCTAATGTTTGCACTTGCATTTTCCCTAAAATACACTAAATGAAGCCCCTAAAAAGCAAAAAACCTCCACCTTACATATTGATCACACCTCTCAATAAGGTTCAATGACTCCCAATGACTTTTCTCCCTGGTCGACATAAATTTTCAGCCTTTCCACACACACAAATTAGTTATAAACACCCGGATGAGGCGCAGCTCCCCTTCTAATATAATTAGCCAACGAAAGGGAGAGATATGGTAGGTTATATACCATATAGGGTGGGTGGCCAAATCAAATTTACATGTTTATTTTTACAAGCCTACAAAAACCAACTCTGCGGAATGAGAGCACCTCTCTATCGGTGCACATGATATATGTATGTATATATATAAAACATCTATGGTTGGGTTCTTTATTTTTGGGCGCTGAAGCATGCAAGAGGCCCCAGCCAAGAAGAACCGAACTTGTTTCAGCTCCGAATAGACATAAAAACCGATCTAAATATATACGCAGATACATAAGGAAGCAGAGGAAACATAAAACACACAATAAACAACATTGTGACGCCAAAGTGTTGGCATTATGGTTCAAAAACATATTTTTAAGGTTTTGACGATATTTCCTATACATTTTCTTCTAATTAATCCAACTTAATTATTTAGAAAGCATTCGTTTACAAGTTCCCATTACAGTACTGTACATTCGAGAGCCCGGCTTTCTTCCGCTTTGTTTTGTTGCGCTTTGTAGGCTTGCTGTTTATCGAAGCGTTGCAATTACTACTGCAAAGGGCCAGTGAAGAGGTCCAGATAGAGGTATATAAGACTACAGTATATATAAAGTTGATAACTACTCCTATACAGCTTGCATTTCCTCGCACTTGACTGCACAAGACACCCCGCGTTTCCCCGCTGGTCCAGAAACTGGAAACTCTTTTGTGTAATTAAATCACTCGAGCGTTGAGGGGGAGCCAACAATAACAGCTATAAGTTGGACTGAGTGGAAGGGAATGGACGTGAAGAGTCGTCTTTTGATAGAAACACATCATTATTACATTATAACATTGTAATTACAAAGGCTGACGGCAATTCAAGTGTTTTCGGGCCCCGAATTCGATAGCTTTTGATGCCACTGGTTGCATTGTTATCGGCTATCCCATTAATATTTAGGGTTATGGCAAAACCATGCAAATTTCCAATATCTTAGCATATTAAATACCCCGAACAGCTGCATATCTAGTTCTAGTTCGTCTCAAAATAGGTGTACATATTAATTACATTAAAGTTCTCTTCAAAGTTCGGACCACAAACGTTAATGGCCAAAAACCAAAATTCAAAAAACTCGATCTGGCCAAGTTTTCGGCGATAGATAGCCAAACAGCTGCTGGTGGACACAGGCATAGATTAAAGACCCGTAGGTGTTCGAACCAAGCTGAAACCAACGGTGATTTATGCCTAGCAACCGCTTTTCTAACCCGTCTGGAAAACACGCCCTCCCAAAAGGCGTACTAAATTGACCCAAAGATGCCTTTGGATATCTTTCCATCTCACTTTGCGTGAGTTAATTGCAGCTGCTTTTTGGGCCAGGTATGGTATGGTATGTATGTTTGCTATAATATATTTTTACCTGTTGCTACCTGGATAGAGCCTTTTGTCTTGCGCCAGTTGCAACACCCTGCGGCGAAGCGTTTTTATCTAGTTTATCTGTATCTATGGGGTGGTATGCGTTGTTATCTCTTGGCACAGACAAAATGTTAACAATTTTGTACAACATTTAGGTCGTGAGGAAAATTAATGGGATACAGTGATAAATCTAATGTGTATTATTAAAATCTAATATTTTATAAAACTAATAAATAATTAAATTAATTGATTTAAAAGAAAACGCGCATTAAATTTTAAAACTAAAATGATAAATTTCTTATATTCAGTATCCACTGTAGCTTGGTTCAACAGCTGATAAAGCAATGATGTGGGAGGACTTAAAGTGTGTCGCGAGATAACTTGGTTTTTTTTTTAAAGAAAAAGAACCGCAAAGATCTCTGTGTATATCCCCAACCACTAAGAACTATTTTTTCATAGCCAAAGCCAATCAGTTTTCCACTACACTTGCAGAGATAAACATTTTGCACTGACCCTTATCAATAGAGCAAAATTATCAATTAGAAATGGCAATGCTTCATATCAGGCCAAAAATTATAAACACATTTTCAAGTAAGTTTCAAGTGCGGTGCAAATAAAATGACCATACGATGGATGACACATCGGGATGACCTCATGAGGGGGAGAAAAATAACAGAAAAAGTACGCAAATGGGGAATATCGCAATAGATGTTGGAAGTTGGAATGTATGGACGTACATCTACGGTTCAAATAAAAGTAAGGGAAATAAATAAAATATATATACATAGTTTTATCGATTCCGGAAATACGCATTGCTCCCGTTAAGATAAATATTTAAAATGAATCATATTTTTTGGATTTTTTATAAATAGGTTTAAAGCCCTATAAATTTTTAATCATATTTTTGAATTTCTAAAAATAGATTTTGAACCCTAGATGTCCACTGTATAGCCCAACTCCCTGCGGGGGCGTACCCCTTCTATTTACGCTAGTTATTTGCTTTTGGCCAACAATCGAAGGTTGTGGCGACAATATCTCCAATAATCAGTGGCTCAGAGACGAGTTGGCAGCGCTCAATTGCAAACACACGCACAGCAAACCATTTCGAAAAGTAAACCGTGAGAAGCTAAGTAAAAGCCAAGAGCAGATAAACTTTTTAGCCAGGCAAACGTGGCATGCCAACACATAAATACAACAACAACCAAACAACAACCGAACAACAAGCTACGAAATGTAATAGAAAATGCAGGTAAAAAAGCAAAAGCAGCTGACGCCGCCGCAAAGCAACAACAAAGTAATTTCATTGATTACCGATAGGCAACGCACGTTCAAATCAAACGGATCGGAGTTCGCCGCATAAAACATAAGCCATCCCAAGCTTAAACGCTCAGCAGAGGCAGCAACAAAAACTCAAACTTCAAAGCCACACCTCTTCCTCTTTTCTCCTGCTTCTTCTTCTCCAGCCATGGATCTTTTATTTTTTTGTTTTTTGCCTTTGTTTTTGTTTTTGCCTTTGCTTTTGCCGATGGCGGCAACGGCGCTTCGCGTACGATTCCCAGTAAAAGCAACAACAAATGCTGAATGAGGCAGATGCAAAAACAGTGGTGGTTGAGAAAATAGAGCCAGATCAATACAGTACTCACAATTCATTCAAAGTGGAATATTACTTAAATAGATGTTAAACTAATAACAGAAAGTAAAACTTAATCAAATAACATATTAAATTATTAGAATTTTCAAATTTAAACTGCAACTCCTAATTCTATGGACACAACTGTTTGTAGGAGGCATGTACAAACAACAAAAAAGAAGTAGAAGAAGCTTAGCCTATGCGTCATGGGCTTTACTTTTGCTTCGCCTGTTTTGACCAAAATAAAAGAGAGCAATAAAGCCGAGAATGCAATTGAGCCAAAGCCAAAAAGAGTGAGTTGTTGTTTGGGCCTCCTTTTTTGTTGCTTTTGCTCAGCTGCTTGCAACCAAAACAAAAACAAAAAGCAGGCCCAGATAATCGTTATGATAAACATAATCGCTCCTTGGGAAAATTGCTTTCGGTGGTATTTTCTTCATTTCGAGATCCCCCTAACTTCTCGATCAATTTGCGGTTACTCGGGTGCGATTGAAAAATGCAGTTTTCGAGAACTGACATTTCCGGCGAATAACTCGGGTCGAGGTTAAATTCTGCCGAAGAAGCCTTGGGAGAATTTCACATTTGAGTTTGTTTTGGGCCGTTTCTGCGTCTATTTAGCAAGAAAAAAGCCATTACTATTACAATAGCGAACTGAGCGTGCCGTCTCGAGCATTTAGTCATTAGCTTTTTGTTTTAAACAATCACAAACTTTTTCGTTTTTGCCTTTATCTTTCGCTATTTGTTATTGTTCTTGAGACGCAAAATGCTAATGTATGCATAAATGTTTGCGGCTGGGCTGTGCTTTTCGCTTATTTATCTTTGCCGCTTTAATTAACTGAATGAATGAATGAGCGATAGGTCAGACCACATGCTAATATTATGTGGGAATCGCTGGGGATAAAAGCAAAGTCGCACAGATCGATGAATTATGTATTTAAAGCATTTTCGCACGATGTAATTACAATTACTTCGAGGGTTTAATGCTGGGATATCACGCAGGATGTATTGTAACTAAAGAACAGTATATCTACTATTTTATATTAAGAACCTCAAACTCCTATTTTCGGTTAGAACTAGTGTCCAATTGATTTTTTTTTAATTCCATGGAATTTAACAAAAGTACAAATTTTTTCTTGGAAACCGTTTTTTTGAACGGTGGTTTGTCTTTTTTGAAGAAGGAACTGAAGATTCTAGCATTTCAAGGTATCCAAATGTTTTTCCCAAATTAATTCCACTCTTAGCCTTGTACTAATGCGACTACTAACCCAATCCGAAGCGCTTCTTGATCTTCTTGAGCAAGTGCATCTTCTTCTTGCTGGAGAGCTTGTCCTTGGTGCTCATGAGCAGCTCGTTGGACTCCAGCGCGAGGACCTGGGCGGCCTGCTGGGCGGGAGTGGGCATGGCGTTGTGGAGCTGCTGCATCTGCATCTGTTGCAAATGCTGCAGGTGCTGCTGGTTTTGGTGGTGCTGCTGCTGCGGATGGAGGTTCAGGTGCGGGTGGCTGCCCTGCATGTAGTTGGCTGGTATATCCGATAGACCCATGATGACGGCTTTCTTGCTCTTTGAAAGTGTATCAAACGAACTAAAACGAACTCGCGAAACGCTTACGAAAATCCACAAGCTACTTGCGTATTTTATTTGGCATTAAATTTAACGTAGAGTTCTTCGAATTTGGTGTTTTCCGTTAAAACATTTTGAATTTGGTTGGTTGTTTGTCTGCGCGCAACGGGAACAAACGGAACGAAACGAGACGATACGAAACACAGAGACCGACGACGACAACTCACTCCCGAGCCAACCTTTCGCTGCGTTTTTTTTCAACAAATAAAAGGTGCTGCGGCCTTTTATAGCTTCGCACCAGCGCCAGTTCTCTCCCACGACGCCGACGTCGCTGCCGCAGCTCAGCTGGAGAGTCGTGGACAGTGATGGCGTGCAGATATTTTGCCGGATGATCTGGCTTTTATGATTGCGGTTCTGAAGGACTAGTTGACTAGTTGGGTGTAATAATTTGAATTTTTTTTAACATACATATTTTGTATTCCATTATCAAAAATCATAACCTAATTTTTTTCCTTATGAAGTCAAATAGAGGTTGACGTTTTAAATACAAATTTTGTGTTACAAAACCAAATTTATTTAAATCTAAGATCTTTTGAGAATTTTTAAATTAAATAATTAAATTATCTTTATTAAAATCGTAGGGAAATAATGAAAGGTCTATTAGACATTATCAGCACACTAACCCAAAATAGCTTAAAAGTTTTAAAATTAAAATAATAAATTAAATATTTTCTAGCTAGTTTTTCTCTGACTATATAGATCTGTCTATTTTCTGGTCAAAGGCCGTCAGCACTGTCAGCGGCGCAAGGAGGGAGAGAGCGAAAAAGAGAGTTCAAGAGAGCAAAATTCGAGACGCCACCACTCTCTTTCTCTCTCCGACAGCTGTTTCGTATTTACTATGGTTTCGCTTTGTGCCTGGCATTCGCGTGTATTGAGCCTCCCTTATAATTTACCTTTATGCCTCTAACTCTGCACCTTGATCGGGGATTCCTCCTCCTATTCTCCTGCTGTTGCTTCGCCTGTTGTTTTTGTTGCTGCTCTAGGCCTGCATTTGTGTTTTTGGCCGAACTGCTCTGATCTCCACTAACTGTTGTTCTCCTCACCTACGTGTGAAAGTCCGTTAGTGTGTGTGTAGTTCAGCCAGGTTCAAAGCAATTCTTCTTTTTTCGCAAGGGTTACAAGGTCTGGCTCATATAACTGGCAAACTATTTCAATTGCCCTAATGCTTTTGATCGTGAACTTTGGGGGCCAAGTATCATAGTTTCTGGAACCGGACACTTGTGTTTTTTTCTTTTTACCGAACTTTCTGGGGTCTCTTTTTATTTTCACACATTAATGTTTTTTTTTTTGAAAAAACCTATTAAAACCTTGAGATCTAAGGTAATAATAATATGGTATTTGACTAAATAACAGAGTATCATACGATTTCATACAGAATTTTATAACCCAAAATACATATATTTATTACTCTCTATATCTATGAAATTATGGTTCCCCAATTTCTGATTCAATCCCTTATATAATTCCCTTTTAATTATTTAATGTATCATTGTAAGATTCGATTTCTTTCAGAATTTTATAACCCAAAATAATCTATTTCTTACTCTTCATATCTGCTTTTTTAGTGAAATTATGGCTCCCCTATTCAAAGCCTTATAAAATATTCTTTATCCAGACCCCTTTTAAATATTTAATATATCATTATAACATTCGATTTCAAACGGAATTTGATAAACCGAAAAACATATATTTATTACTCTCCTTATCTGCTTTTTTAGTAAAATTATAGTTCCCCAATTGCCTATTCAATTCCTTTTATACAGATCCCTTTTTATAATAAATGATCCGATCCTGAAAACTTGCCTATGATCTTGGAGACATGCTATTGTGGTCTCATTTATTAAGCTTTAGGTTTTGTGGTCAGCAGGATAACTGCCGTCTGGCGTCTGATCATCCTTTATCCTTTATGGATGCCACGCTGCCATTGATGGAGGATGATAATTGCGCCGAGTGCTCCTCATCCTCGTCCTTTTTTGTCCTGCATGGGCAGACGGAACCAGACAGACCTCACAGCAGATGCAATTTTAAGATCGGAAGGGATCAAGACAACGGGCCAGAAAGCATTTAAATTTTGATATTAAAGTGGAAATGCATATTCAGCATCCTGGCAGCAGGCGTGCGTCCTGGAAATACATCTGCTGCTGCTTACCCGATTTCCCCCTCCTGCTCGCTCAGTTTGCGAAAATGCAAAAAAGGTCGGAGAAGGTGAAGTTGGCGAAACAGGAACCGGCAAACATCGAGCAGCGAAACGAGACCAACGAACAACCCCAAAATTGTCAAAGAATACAGTGAATATCGTTTAACGGGCACAAAGTTCCATAGAAATAGTGAAACACAAAGATTTGTATTTTATTTTAATTTGAATATAGTGGAATATGGAAAACATAAAGTGTTAAAAGTATCTAAATGATAAAATAAAATAATATCCTAAATGTTTATGTTTTGGATTAATATGAGATCATTTCAGAAAATAAAAATAGAGAAACACAAAAATTTCTACTTTATTTTAATTTGAATATAGTGGAATATGTAAAACATAAAGTTTTAAAAGTATCTAAATGAAAAAAAAAAATAATATCCTAAATGTTTATGTTTTGGATTAATATGAGATCATTTCAGATAAGAATTAAAATTCAGTATACCGAGTTTTCTTTCCTATTTCAGTTTTTACATATCGATATCCACTGTACCCAACTTAAGCACCAACGAAAGGTGTCCATCTGCGGTTGCAGTTGGAAAAGGACCTGAAAAAGGGTTTGCTCTACTGTAGCCTGTATCCCCTCGCAGCCCTTGCCTTCGGTTCCGTTCTGTTTGTTTGCCAATTCCAGGTGTAAATTCATAGCAAAGGAGACAGATACGGGTAGAAAGGGATTTTAAAAGAGGAGAAATACGAAGCCAGCCGACCACGTGCCAGGTTGAAAATGGAAAAAAAAAGACGTGCGCCAGTTGCCTTGGCTGATAAGGATGCTCTACTTCTTCGGATCGGTTCGAACTCCTTTTACGATTATTTATTTTTATATATTCATATTTTGCCAGCAGACAGCTGCTTCCATTTGCATTTGTCGCCTTGATGGGGGAGATATCTGCAGACTGTTTTTTTTTGTTTCGTTGCTCCCCCTGAAGTATTTTGTGGTTAAATTTAGAATTTGGCACATGAGCCCCCACAAGTCCCTCGACGATCCAGTGCAATTTTTATCTTTCCATTTCGGTCTCCCACGAACATCTGGCTTAGTACAAGTACATATATCGCTCATTTTCGTTCGTCTTCGTTTTGGGATCTCTGGTTTCTCCTCAGACCCGTATTTACCTTGGCCTCACAATAGTTTTCTTCTTTTTTGCACTCATTGTCTCGAGAATGTCACAGCGATTTACCTTTCAGACAGTTCCTTAACCCAAGATCCCTGCTGTTACTCGAAATCGTCGTCTATGAAGAATTGACCTAGGCAGGCGTTTAATGAAAATGCCAAATGATAATTTTGCACGGCAAGTGAGCAGATCCAAAGGAGTAGTTCGTTTTTAAAGGGAAAACAAGTAATGAAAATGGGTAATTCTAGAAATTATTTATATGTAGGTAAATATCATAAACTAAGGAAATGCTGATTTTTAAGATCTTTCTACTAGGGCACTTTATACATATTTACTAAATCACGCATATCAACTAGAGACATTTCTATTTAATCTCTCCGAAAACGGTGATCAATAACAAACCTCACACTTTATTGAGTGGAAATGTTAAAGCATATGGTATTTTTGATTTCTTGAAGCTCTACCTTTTGAGATAAGAAAATCACACTCGGTTCATATGGCCTAATAAAATTTATAAGATAAAATGGTCCCTTGGTGGAATTTCCATACACAAATCATATCCATTGGTTTGTTATCATATCTACATACCTTCATTACGATGGTGCAAATGTTTTATTACTGCCTTCACCTTGGAGAACCAATAGATAAATTTAAGACATAAAGCATTTACGGCAATAATTAAATAGTTTTCAATCAATTGAATGAAATCTAAATTAAATGAGGCATATATGTATAGGCAAACGATTGGCAAATATAATTTAAATACAGGAACCATATCAAGTGGGCCTAAAGATAAGTGGGGGGAAATAGATTGGTAATTATCATACATTTTTGAACGATTTATTCAACGCAAAAAAGACGCTGAGCAAGTAAATAAACGAAAGATATAAGAAATTGGCAGCTGGCTCTCCACGTTGATGGCCGGTAAGCGATCAATATACACATAATTAAGTAAAAACTGTAGCAAATGCCAATGTTTAATTAGAAAACGACATATGCAAACGGGTCACAGGCAGAAAGAAGGGAAAATAAAAGGGAAAGGACTTCAGACAGGCCAAGGAAAGAGGAGCTGTGCAACAAGGAGCAGTTGTGGAGTTTCGTATATATAAGCCCGAACTAATCCAGCGGACACAAAGGAGAATTGAAGAGAACAGAACCCAAAATCGAATTGCGCAAGCACTTGAGAAACCGAGCAATGGATGAGGAGATGGCATACAAATTGTATGTATTTGTAGTCCCCAGGGATAGAGGGTTCAGTAAACGTTTCAGCATATATGTGTAAGGATATAAATATTACGTTTTTGGGTAAATAGTTCATACATCAAAGAAATATTTTTAATATATAAATCAAAAACTATTCACCTACATTTAAATTGAACTCGTTTTAGGGCTCATGTTGGGAAAACAGGTTTTTTAAATCAAAGTGATCATTATCTTTCTAATATTAAGGTCGTACAAGACATTACTTTCCTTATTTCAGAATATTTTAATTTTCAGAACATCTAAGCCGGGGTAGGGTAACTTTTAGTCCAGGTACTCTCTCTTAGAAGATCCTCGCTTATTTAGAGGAACTCCTCCACTTTCACGGGATACCTGCGACAGCAGTTGGCTTCATCCCGAAACTTCGATCAAGATCTAACAAAAGGAAACTCATTCGGGACTCGGGGATGCATTTGGCAACTGCAACTTCAACTTCCACATCCACTTCCCATTTCCGCATCCTCATGTGCGTACGCTAATCAAATATCAACATCGCCCAGGAATAACCGCCAATGCAACACATGCGAGGGAAACTGCGATCCGTTAGAGGAATATATAAAAATATGCTGTTGGCCAAATGTTTGCCTTTTCAGGGGGTTTCGGCTTTCACAGTTTTCACATTGCAGTTTTTTCCCGCCTGTAAATTGGAAAAACTCCCCTGTCCCACGAAAAACGAGATATCTGCGCCTGGCAGATACCTTTACGGATACTCCGATGCAAACAGGACATTTGGCAAGTCATAGAGAGAAGGTCCTGGCGGGTTTTCGGTCCGCAGCATGTGTCTTTGTCTCAGGGTCAGGGAGTTACGACCCGGTTATCCTACCTGAGCCCAGCGCCTATTGGGGTTTACTTATTCTCTCCTCCGCCTTTGTGCGATCCTTCGTCCTTTCTTGCGCCCGTTTTGTGAGAAATCATTGCCATAAACTCTATAATTTATTGTCTACAGCTGCACGGGCATCTTGGGCCTAATCGAAGCTGATTCGATTTGATGGAGGCCCAGGCCCTCAGATGACGATGTGGTAAGCAGGTAAGTTAAACCCTGCAACCCCCGTTAAATACACCTGTAAAGGCAAGATGACCATTACGTTAAAGTTCGCGCCCCGAAATCAGAGTCCTTTGCCTGATCTGATTTAATGTACTCTGACCTTTTTTTACCACCTTAGTTTTTTGACTTTTCGGCAATCTAAGCTGCTTAAGGGTTTTGCTGACTAAAAAGGTTTGAATGAAATGTAATAGATAGCATTAAATATCCACAAGAAGTAAATATATATTTTTGTTAAAAAAAATCAGTTTTAATTCCGTAAATTATGATCCATACTAGGAACATTTTCTAAGACTTTTAGAGATTATATTAGTGTAGGTTTATTTTCATTCCTCATAGGGGGCATAGAGCAAGTTCACTATCTTTTGACTATAAAAATCACTTGTTTGTTGAAAAATAACAGCAATAAACGTATAAACCTTATCGTAGAAATCTCTATATTTAAACTACCATGCAAGAAATTAGGTCTCTAATATAAAGCGATGTGGAGTTAATTTTCTTGCAAACGTAGAAAGTACCAAGGGAAGTGTAGTCACTATGTACGTGAGTAGGCCGTTAGATTCTTTGGTCACCAAGCCAGTCGTTCAGGTGCAGTGCACAGGACCTGACTGGGTGCCTTTAAAGCAGGATTGGAGCCAACGGTGGTGCACACTTCCCGATGGCTATATAGGGGATTACGCAGAAAGAATCGGTGCCTTCGAAACGAGAGAGAGTGATGTTTTTGTGGTGACATTTATGAAAAGCGGTACTACTTGGATGCAAGAGTTGGCCTGGCTTTTGCTAAATGATTTGGACTTTGAACGTGCCAAGAGCGAGTATCCATTTTATCGAAGTCCTTTTCTAGAGTAAGTAGATTGGAGTATTTGTAAGACTTATTTCCAGCTGCTTTCTAATAATGTCCCTTAGGTATTCTGTCACTAACCCCGACGGCGGTATAGATGGTATAGATAAGTGCAATGAAATGACGGATAGTTCTCGCCTGATTAAATCCCATTTACCCGCACAACTGCTGCCCCGACAAATTTGGAAGCAGAGCCGTAAGATAATTTACGTGGCCCGTAACCCCAAGGATGTTGTGGTGTCTTCATATCATCAAATGATTGGCTTGCTTAGATGGGAGGCCGGCTTGGACGAATTCGTGGATCATTTCATTGGTGATAAAATATTTTATGCATCATACTGGGAGCATATTATCGACTTTTATAGAATGCGCAATGAAAAGAATGTTTTCTTCGTTACCTATGAGGAAATGTCAAGAGATCTTGAAGATGTCGTCAAGAGACTATCGCGGTTTTTGGATTGTAAGGATTTGAGCGGGAGTGAAATGGAGAAACTATTAAATTTCTTGAGCTTTGAAAACCTTAAAGGTGATACAATGAAATAAAAAGTGAAAAAAATAATGCTAGAACTCTTCTTATTTTAGGAAGCAAGTTTGGAAACCCCACCAGCAATATAAAAAAACTTAGGAAAACAACTAACGACTTTAAGTAAGTGTGTTTTTTTTTTACTTTACTTTGTAAGATTTAAGATTTAACTTTTTTATTTGTAGTTTTATGCGACGCGGCATAGTCGGCTCCTACAAGGATGAGTTAAGTCCTGAACAACAAGATAAGATTGATAAATGGACTCAGAGCTATCTCAAAGAGTATGGGATTCAGGAATCCGACATTTTTGGAAGTTTTTAAATTTATGAATTTTTTATTTTGAATATTAAGGCTTTACAAATAATAAAAACAATGTATGTTTCACACCTGTATAATTTCTTACGACTTACAGAACTATCGGCACAAGCACGAAGTCGGAGGGTGTCATCGCTAGGGGGGAACAGCTGTTCGGCCAACATGTGAGTGTGTTGGTGGTGGGAAGGTCACAAACCTTATTGGAATGCCTATAGTTTCTAATTCATGATCAGGCCGAGCTTATAACTGTAATGCTGATTACTATAGCTTGATGGTTCCATTATAAATTTCCATTTTTCGATACTTGACAAATTGCTCCATCGCCCATTCACGCTTAAACCACTTTAAATGCACGTAAGCCTTTTTTACTTACCTATTTTGCTGGCCGACTGACCCATTGCTTATTCAAAATCACAAATTGTGTGTTTCGCTTCCCGAAAGGCACAAGAAACACAGCCAAAAGAGCCACAACAACTAGGACACACAAAACTTCTTTGGCATTGAATTTTCACGTGGGCGCTGCCCTCGGAAACTCTCGTTATTAATTACTCCGTAAACCGATCATGTGCTATTCTATTCTCAGACTGGCTCACTTCCGGAATCATAGGCGTTAATTGCGATGCATTTTAAAGCTTTGTTTAATTGTTATTCGGATGGAGCTGCCGGTTTTCAGGCTTTTTTCAGTGTGACCGCGGTGGGGTTTAAATGTTACTCGCCAAAAAAATACCATTGAAAAATATACCAAGAAACTTTTCTTTAAAAATTCCGTTAATTTTATTATTTTAAAAATTAACCGGTAATTTTATTACTGATTAAGTAAAGGGAATTTATATAGAAAAGTGATTTAATTTTTTTGTAAAATAAAAGTTATTTATCAACTCTCTTCCAATAGAAAAATAATATGATTTTTAAAGTTAAACCTTTATAAATTCCAGTTGATACTATTGGTAAACTCTAGTTTTATTTGGTTTAAAAACGAAAGCTTAATTTTAAAACATTTTGGTGGCACATCACTGGATACGAAAAGCCGTGACTTCAGGCGATAGTTCTTTCAGGCTGAAATACCGCCCACGCCGATATATACCACACGACCAGCGATGTTTTTGCCGTGAATCTGTGGTATTTCCTTTCACCCCGCCGACGGTCACACTCCACGCAACCTCTGCCAAAAAAAAGTACGCGAAAAATATGCCATAAAAAGCGAGAATCGAGCGTGTTTATTTTGCTTTCGCGGGTATCAAAGTGCGCAGCAGCCGCGGGCCGATCAGCGCCCCACCCACAACCCACTAGCGCCGCCCAAGGAGACCGAGACAGCCGGCGGGAAGATGGCGGATCCGCTCAGTCTGCTGCGGCAGTACAACATAAACAAAAAGGAGATTGTCGAGCGCGACAGCCAGATCATCTTCGGCGAGTTCTCCTGGCCGAAGAGCGTGAAGACCAACTATCTCAAATATGGGTGAGTATAGGGACAGGGATCCCCGTGAGATTACCCAGAGGAGTACCCACCTGTTTTTCCGCCCCACAGCTCCGGCAAGAAGGGCGCTCCACGTGAGTACTACACGCTGGAGTGCCTGCTGTACCTGCTCAAGAATGTGATGCTGCAGCACTCGGTGTACGTGCGGCAGTGCGCCGCCGAGGACATACCCGCCGTGAACCGGCCGGATCGCAAGGAGCTGCTGGCCTACCTCAATGGCGAGACGCCCACGTGCGCCAGCATCGACAAGAGCGCCCCGCTGGAGATTCCCACCCAGGTGAAGCGGGCAGCCGAGGGCGAACCCTCCAGCGTGGAGGTGGCCGCCAAGAAGGCCCGCTTCGAGGAGACCCAGGTGCAGAAGGTGCGCGAGCAGCTGGCCGCCCGGTGGGATGTCAACCAGAAGGAGACCGCCGTAAACATGGACAACATCAAGTCGCTGTCCGAGACGATGTCCGTGGAGAAGATCGCGGCCATCAAGGCCAAGCGTCTGGCCAACAAGCGAACGACCATCAAGCGGACGGACAATGACGAGACCATGGGCACCGACCTGCGCGCCATCCTCGACTACGACGTGGACTCCACCAAGGACATCATCAGCCGCGAGCGGCAGTGGCGCACGCGAACCTCGATACTGCAGAGCACCGGCAAGATCTTCGCCAAGAACATCTTCGCCATGCTGCAGGGCATCAAGGCGCGCGAGGAGGGACGCAACCGGCCGCAGGCGCCCAATCCCATCAAGATGCCGGAGCCGGCGCGCATAGCCAAGCCGCAGCCGCAGCTCTCGCAGTACAATCGTTACGATCAGGAGCGATTCAATCGGCAGAAGGAGGAGACCGAGGGCTTCAAGATCGACACGCTGGGCACGTACCACGGCATGTCGCTGAAATCGGTGACGGAGGGCTCGCTGGCGCAGCGCAAGGCGCAGGCGAACAGTCTGCCGGGGGCACCGGGTGGCGGAATGCCCGGAGCACCGACCGCCGGTCGGCCCAAGGAGCTGCTGCCCACGGCCCAGGCCCGGCAACTGCCCGCCAACGGACCCTCGAAGCGACCCTCGCGCACCCCCATCATCATCATACCGTCTGCCAACACAAGCCTCATCACCATGCTCAACGTGAAGGACGTCCTGCAGGAGCTGCGCTTCATGTCCACCGCCGAGAAGAAGCTGCAGGGCTGCCAGCGCGACAGCGAAGTGCTGCTACAGGTGCGAATTCAAGTGACTAGCAGCTAGAGCCCTGCATGAATGGATTCAATGAATTTTTTGAATTTTTTGTTTTATATGAATGAATTAATTTGAATTTTTGGGTTTAATAGAATTGCAGGAATTTGAATTTTGAGTTTAACAGAATTGAATGACATGAATTCCGAAATAATGTAAACGACAATTTCTTTTGAAGAAGAAAGTGTTATCATTTTGTGATTAAATCTACCTAAATTTTATTTTCTAAGCAGTTAAAATTGATTTGTTAAAAGAAGGCATAAAAAAATCTAACAAATTCAAAAAATTCATAAAAATTATTCATTCATTCAATTCGAAATGAATTAGAAAAACATTCAATTTATTTCACATAGAATTGAATTAAAAAAAACATAAATTTCTATAAAACAAAAATTGAATGATTCACGCAGGGCTCTACTAGCAGCTGTTCTTCTGTATTTGATTTCATATAAAGCTATGAAAACAAATGGCATTATTACAAGCGGATTTAAATTCAAAGAGAAATCCATACTAATTAATTTGGTCTTTTATTAATCCATAGCGAAAACGGAACAATCAGACTGTGTCTTACCGGGTGATAGACAATCCCATCAAGCTCTCGCAGCAGGATTGGCAGCGGGTGGTGGCCGTCTTCGTTATGGGGCCACAGTGGCAGTTCAAGGGCTGGCCCTGGGACGGCAATCCCGTCGAGATATTCTCAAAGAGTAAGTCAAATCTTTAGTTCTATTTATAATTTTATTTATTAAGTTTTATTGCATCCTCCATTGCAGTTTGCGCCTTTCACTTGTGCTTTAGCGAGCTGAAATTGGACTCCAATGTGGAGCGCTGGTCGGTGACACTTCTGCGACTCTCGCAAAACAAGCGGCATCTGGATCGGGCCGTGCTCAGCAAATTCTGGGAAACCTTGGACAAGTAAGTGTAGCTTCCACATGAATATCAGTTCATAAAATTCGAGCTGTTGTGGGTTTCTTAAAATTTTTCTTTTTTTAAATTTTTTGTGTCTTTAGGCTTTAGTTATACCAAAATATATATTATATTCTCCAAATTAATTTTTGTATTGCTAAATTTTCAGATATATGGCCAAATACAAGCCTGATCTGCGGTTTTAGCCCTAATCGCACCCTTTGATCGTTCTGCTGAAGAATCTTTAATGCAATGATGACACCTGCACAGTTCCCAAAACCACTCCGGATTAGTTACCAATATTATATACAATCTGTAACCTTGCATTGAACAACGCAAAGTTAAATTCACGCCCAAGCGAAGTCCAAGTTCCCCACTATAATACCCTGTCCAGGGCGCTCTCTCGCTTTTGGCAGCCGCAGTAGAAGCCGTAGAAGTCTGCGATGGTGCAAATAGGCCCGCGGGCAGTTAGTGGTTAAGCTAAAAAGTTTGTTGTTCGACTTGTACAATGTAAACTATAAAACAAACGGATCAGAAATCAAGTAATTTGTATTTTTAGTGATAATAAAAAGTTACAAGCCATTATGTTTCCGTTATGCAACCGCGAGGTTAACATAATTGAGAATTATTTGGCTGCAATCGAAGATACTTAAGCTCTTTTGACAAAGAGAAAATTTCCCTATTTCAGAATTCATATTCAGCACGATAAGGTTTAGATTCCATTATCTCTGTTTATATTGCAAAATAAGTTTGTGTAGTTTACAATCGTCATGTTAGCGGTTGGTCAGTAACTCTACTCTCTACTTTAGGTTATGGGTTAGGGGATTAAATAAAAAATACTATTTCTCGGCCAGCGAAGCGCGGACTACTCGGTGACAGGAGTTCAGGAGGACTGTTGGTCGCACAACTGCTTCTTGGCCGCCTTTAAAGTGTTGTGCATCAGCATGGCCACCGTCATGGGACCAACTCCGCCGGGAACCGGAGTGATGTGGCCGGCGACCTCGCGAACTTCTGAGGAAAATAAAGAGAGGATTAGGAAAAGATAACTAAAAGGATTAGGCTACTTACTATAGCCCTGCATGAATGGATTCAATGTATTATTTTGAATTTTTTGTTTTATATGAATGAATTAATTATAATTTTGAGTTTTGTAGAATTGAATGAATTTGAATTTGTAGTTTAATAGAATTAATTGAGTGAATGGCTTGAATTCCGAAATAATTCAAACGACAATTTCTTTAAAAGAAGAAACGGTCATAAATATGTGATTAAATCTGCATGAATTTTATTCTCTAAGCATTTAACATTGATTTGTTAAAAATTTTTCCACTTTTTCTTCTCAAAAGAAAGCTAAAAAAAATCTGGAAAATTCATTCATTCAATTCGAAATAAATTAGAAAAGCATTCAATTTATTTCCCATAGAATTGAATTAAACAAATCAGAAATTTCATGGCATACTATGATAAAACAAAAATTGAATGATTCATGCAGGAGTCTATTACTTACTAATACTTACCCTCGAAATCCACATCCCCTACAAGCTTAAACTTGCCCGTCTTCTCGTCCTTGATGCGATTGATGCCCACGTCGATGACACAGGCTCCTGGCTTCACCATGTCCTTGGTAATCAGTCCCGGCTTGCCCACGGCCACCACGATTATGTCCGCCTGCCGGCAATGGCGGGCCAGCTCCTTGGGCGGCGTGTACCTGTGGCAGATGGTCACCGTGGCGTCCAGTGCCTTGGTGGCATACTTTCCATCCGCGTGCAGGAGGATGGCCATGGGCAGGCTGACGTTCTTGGATCGACCCACCACCACGGCATTGCGGCCATGGGTCTCGATATTCAGATGCTCCAGCAGCCGCTTGACTCCGAGGGGCGTGGCCGGAACAATGCCATCCATGTCCAAAGCCAAGCGGCCGATATTCAGCTCATTGAAGCCATCCACATCCTTGTCCACGTCCACGGCATTGCAGATGGTGCGCTCGTTTATGTGTTCCGGAACTGGCAGCTGCACCAGCACTCCGGTCACCCGCTTATCCCTGTTCAGATCGGCGATCACCTGGAGGAGCTCCTCTTGTGTCGTGGAGGCGGGCAGCCGCTTTGTCTCGCTGGAGATTCCCACCTCCCGGCAGGCGACCATCTTGTTGGCCACATACTTCTCGCTGGCCGGATCCTCGCCCACAATCACGGCCGTGAGATGGGGCACCGGATACCCGGCGGCCACGAACTCCTTCAGCTCCTGTCCCAACTGCGATCGGATCTCCTGGGCAATACCCTTGCCGTCGATGATTTGAGCCATGTTGCTGCAATCGGGAAATTTTTATATTTTTTATATTTATTTTATATGCAGGTATATTATAATTATTTTATTTTTATTATTATTTGTATTATTTTTAAGATTAAACTTAAATAATTTGATTTTTTTAAATAGCTAATTTTTTTAAATTTAAATGACCGCTAGATGGAGCCAGAAGCTTTTACGGGTGCCTATCTCCATCTTCCTCGCACTCCATTTAGCTGAGTATCTGATTGTCAAATAACTCGACTATTGCATTCTCTTCTTGATTATTGCTTTACCTATTCCCATAAAAATCTTAAAAAGTAACTAATGTTTGTATATTAAATGGCCGCTAGATGGAGCCAGTAGCTTTGACGATTGCATATCTTCATCTCCCTCGCACTCACTTTATCTGAGTATCTGATAGTCGAAGTACTCTACTATTGCGTTCTCTCTTGTTTATTGATTCCCATAAAATATTTAAAAGTTACTATTTAATTACTATTTAAGGGTATTCAATTTAATTAAAATTGTAATAATATTTATTGTAAGTTAACTATTCTCTAAAATATTATTTAGCCAAAATGTAGTAATATTCTGCATACATAGTCGTAAGCAAGGTCATAAACCGGGAATGTCGCCAAATGATAAGGCCCGGTGGTGAAATCCCCGCCTGTCAATGCGGTCGCGCTGCAGTAATTCCCCCAGATCGCACACTTGGTCGCCTATATGTATCGTGTGATTCACCCACTTGGTAAATAGGCGCAGTGCGGCGACTGTGCAAAATATTCCTTGTGATTCCCCGTTCTCGAAATGTACTTTTTATGAGTGCGCTATTCTCCACTATCGGTGGAGAAAAGAATTTTTACTCATGATCTCATACAGGGCAATACGGTTATGGTTGTTGTTCAAGGAAACAATTTTACATTGCTCTCAGAACTATTATAATTTTCAAATTCAATGGAAAATCTACGATAAATATAGCACATGTATTAGATATCAATATTTACAATACTTTTCCAGGAAACCTAGAGCACCTTTTCTATTCCCATAAATTTGGTATTCTGTAAAAGTCGCGATTTTTAAGATAAGTAGTTATAAAACTAAGGTACTTTATTGATCAACATGTTCAATACAAAATCAAGTTTCATCTTTTCTGAGAGGGGATGGGGTGTACAAGGGGAGAATTAACCTAAAGCCTAACGTAATTCTTGTTCCAGCAGGGCGAACGCCTGGGGATCGATTGTCTGCAGGGCGCGCGTGAATATAGTACAATCCACACTGGCGCCATTATCCTTGATGTGATCCAACAGGTCGTCGGCACCCAGCCACATAAAGGCGAACTGCTCTAGATTGGATTTTCCGGCCAGATGCTTCCACTTTGGTTGGCCATCCGGACCATTTCCCAGTGGTTTGTTGAGAAGCAAACAAAGCTGGTCATATAGGGATTTATCTTTCAGCAGCAACTGCAGTTTGTTCGGCGGCTCAACCGCCATTTCGGTGTCTCCACTGGATTCTTCTTCCCGTCTTCGCCGACCATTGCTCAAATCCAACTCAACGGAGTCCTCATCCTCCGTCTTGATTTCCATCTCCTCGGACTTGATCTCCAGCAGTCCGGCATCGCTGCTCTCGTCGGAGGATGAATCAATCTCCTCCTTGACTTTGCGCGGAATCCAGGTCATGGCCAGTTCCCCCTTCTCCGGATACACCTTCTCCAGCAGCTGCACCACCCGCTCGTTGGCCTTGTGTCGGGCCAATTCCAGAGGCGTATAGCCGGCTGCATTGCGCGCCTGCAGGATGTCGGTGAGGTTCTGGTTCTGGGCATCCAGGATCAGCACCAGCAGCTCCACACTCTGCTCCAGCACGGCCATGTGCAGGGCATTGTTGCCGTCCATTGTGTTGGCCACGCTCACCGAACTCCTGTCGTGGCTGATCAGCTTCTTGGCCACATCGTACTTGTTCTGCCGAATGGCCATGTGCAGCGGTGTAAAACCATCGTCGTTCTTCAGCGAGAGATCCAACTGTACGGCGGGCATTCCGTTGAGGAAGCTCTCCACGCAGTTCAGGTGCTCCTCCTTGACGGCCAAATGCAATGCGGTATTCCCGGCATGATTCTGCTGATTCGGACTGCAGCCCATGCCCAGAAGCGGGCGTATGTAGTGCGCACGATCCTGCTGGCAGGCCACATGCAGCGCACTGTCGCCGTCCGCATTCAAGGCACTGTTGGCCAGATCCCTGAGCTTGAAGTAGTTCATCACCTGTATCGTCTTGATGGCCAACTTGAGGTTGTCCTTCTTGTAGCTAATCACCTCGTGCAGCAGCGTATCGTTGTTTTCGTTCTTCACCGCGTGATCCGTGAACAACTCCTCCACGCGACGATGCGAATTCTCCGCCGGCGATCGACGATCCTGCTCGAAGATCTTGAATATAGCACTCAAGTACTTCGAGGTGAGATTTCGGCTAGAGGCCACTTCGGAGCGCCCGTGGCCATCGTTCTGCAACTCGCCCATGTCCAGCTGGCAGATCTTCTCCAGATCGGTGGAGTTGTGCTCGATAAGCTTGCGGAAATTCTCGGAATTGATCAGATCGTCCAGATGCATTTGGCGTCCAAACTCCTGACTGATTGTCTGATCGTGTTGCGATAGATTGGGCAGGCCGTTCGGTGCCTGCGCCATGCCCAGCGTTTTGGGCAGATCCAGGGAGTTATTTGAGCTCACGTTGCCCGAACTGCTGCTGTTGGCCGAGGAGCAGGTGCGACGGCGCTTCCTGGACACAATCGCGTCGCGCGGCTTGTAGCGGAAGGGCAGCGGCGGGAAGGAGCGCTCGTCGTCGGAGGGACGTATCAGCTCAATGGACACGTTCACCTCGCGATCCACGTCCTTGTCCTTGTACGCGGGCGTCTGGCACACAATAGCATACTGATGGTGGACATCCGATTCCCGGAACTTGGCGTACGCCTCCCACACGGTCTCCCCATCCTCGTCCTCCTCGAAGAAGCGCACCTTGATGTTCTTCTTGCTGACCTTCTCCACCAGCAGGATGAGCTCATCGTTGCCCATCACTCCGCCGGTGGGCTTGCTCAGCCGGACGATGCGCAGCTCTCCGGTTTGGGCGGACTTACGATTGTTGATCGCATTGCTGTAGACCGGCGGGGCCAAAGGAACCCAAGTGCCGTTGTCCTCGATCTTAAAGGCCTCGAAGCAGAGACGCACCTAAAAGTGGAGCACCTTAATTAGTTGATGGTTCATTTTAGCTAACTAAGCGAGTTGCTTTTATGTGAGTTGTGAATTGCTTTTAAACTTAAACTTCCTTAACTTTCTTACTGGCTCTGAAAAAACATTGACTGTAAAACCGTATGCAAATGCATCCTAAAAGTAAAAAAAATACTTTTTGTGCCAAAAACAGCAAGAGAGCAACTGAGCAAGTGAACTAAAAATATCAAATAAGAGAGCCAAACTGAACAAGTGAACTAAAAAGATCAAATAAGAGAGCCAAACTGAACAAGTGAACAAAAAGGAGCAAGTGAGCAAAATAAACAAGTGAACACTAAGTTTAGTGAGCAACTCTTTTTTGTTCACTCGCTCATGAGCAACCCAACACTATTATAGATACATTTTATAAAAAGTACATGCTAGTCATGTAACCAAAACATTTAACTATTTTATAGACTGCCAAGCTCAAGAGTTCAAAGAGCGGCAAACCTATAATTATTCATTTAAAGCACTCCAAAGCGATTAAACATGTGAATAATAAATGAAAACCTATTCACTTCACTCGAGAAAGCAACTCAGCTTAACCTCAGTTTACCCACCTGGTTCAAGTTCATGTCCTTGGCCTCGCGCTCCGTCTCCTGGTGCAGCTCCTGGAGCTGCTTGGTGGACAGCTCGCGGCGGTTCATCTGGAAGACCATGCGATCCTGCTTCTTCTTGCAGAGCTCCTCGAAGATGTACTTCTTGGCGGTGTGTATGATGCCCATGTTGATGAACTGGGCCACATAGCCGCGATCCTTGGACACGTGCAGGTCGTGCGGATCGCACACATCCCGCTCGTCCTTGCGCACGACCAGCTGGTGGGAGTGGGGGCTGTCCAGGTTGGTCTGGAACAGGCTGCACCGGATGACGGCCGGTCCGTCGTAGTTGTAGAGGCAGACCTCGGGGAAGGTTTTCGGCGTCCGCTTCGAGTTGGCGCCGTTCAGGGAGCCATGGGTGCCGTGCATCTCGCTCTTGTAGCGAAACCGGAACTTCTCCACCGGCTGCTCCACAATTCTCAGCTGCGGCACGTGTTTGCTGTCGCCGGCAGATGGCAGGCCGTTCTGGTGGTAGCCAAACTGCTGCGCCGGAGGCACTGCAGCCGGCGGGGCCACGTAGTACTGATGATCCATGTACATGTTCCCGAAACTGGTGGCATTTGTAAGGCCCACGCCAGCGGAATTTATCAAATTTGCGGCATCCAATTGGCAGAGGCCGCCTACGTTGGTCAACAGCTGATGCTGGTATGGTGAGTTCGCCAGCGGCGGTTGCTGTGGTGAGTTGCCGCCCGCTGGCAAGTTGAGGTTGGCGAAATCCGTTTGCATGGCCACCGTTTCGGGGGAGTGGGCGGGCGACAGGGACTGGGTGGTGGAGTTGGGGGAGTTGCCGCTGCTGTAGCCACTCGTGCTGGAGGCATCGTTCATGAACAGCACATTCCTGCCCTTGTCCAGGTCGTAGTACTGATTCATGTTCGTGTATTCCGTTTAACTCAATCTTTTGTGTTCAATATTTCCGGTTAATTGCGTCTTAGCAAAACTGAACCGCTGCCTTCGCCGAGCGAAACACTAATGATCGAAACGAGCTGCGCCGATCCGATTGCCTCGGCTGACCATTCGTTTTAGGTACTTCCCCGATGTCGCGGCGGACGGGAAATTATCTGCTGCGGCCACGTCGCGATGACTCACGGGTTTTTCAGGCGCTCCGTGTGATTTTTTTCGATTGCCCGCTATACTATATGGATCTATAGGCGGTATTCTGGATCCGCGGGTGTTGTTTACACAGCGAAATCACACGCTACACACTATACATTCAAAGATATTCCAGCTAACTGATACATATAGGCGAGTGTGTAGAATGGCAGCGCAGCGAATCGGGGAACTTTAGTGCGCCACTGCTGGAACGAAAATGAGCGCAGCACTGGGCGAAAACAAGTAACAACGCTCACGGGTCGCGAGCAAAACGCTTGCTGTCTGATAACAGGTTTAAGCTATCTGCGCCGAGCTTTCGGGTCAGCTTTTCACGGCAAGTACGATTCCACGTAATTAATTCAAATTTATCAATTCAACACACCGAACGCACACAAGGGTACAAATGAAAACCGAGATTACAGAGTTGCACACGAAATGGGATAGGTGGCAACGCCCCGATCAGCTGTTCAGGAAATATAGGGGTGAGTGCGTGAGTCCGATTTTTTCACCTCACGCTTGACTTAAATTTATGTCTTAAAATAATTATTATACAGTTTCTTATGGTTAGAAAGGAATAAGTGAAAGAAAGGCATAAACTTTCCAAGTCTTATGCCAATATTGTAATTCAAAATTTATTCAAAGTTGATTTTTTTTTGCAACCGAAAAATGCAAGTTTGATCACGCACGCATCTCTAGCACACGCTTTGTTTTTATTTTTTTCTTTTTAATATCACGTTTCAAATCGAATCGGATTCACTTTCTTATAAACGTACGCACCTGTAGAATGACTTGGCAGAATAATTTCGCGAAGCCAGGATCGCAATGGATCCTAGGGAACGTCGAAACATTATAGGGAATTTTATAACGCAACTGAGATGTATCTAAAAACACTTGTGCAAAATGATAAAAACGAGGAGCTTGTGGTAAATTGTGTTTCAATTTCCATTACCACTGGACCCACACACACAGAAAAACAGCCGATCTGTTGCCAGGCTGCAATTTGTATATAGATTTTCGATTCCGTTGCACTTTTTTCGACGCGGTAAATCAATCCACAACTTAACCCCTTCCACTTCGCGTTGTTCTCTTCCTCTTGTTGCCATGCTAAGGTATTCTATAGATGTATGTGTGTGTCAGTGCTTTTTGCACCTTATCAGTCGCCGATGAGTTTTGTTTATTTTGATAATAAACAAGAGAGAACGCTATAGTCGGGTTGTTGTCCCGACTATCTAATACCCGTCACTCAGCTAAAGGGAGTGAGAACGCTGTGTCTGGTTGGTGTCCCGACTAATAATCGTAACTCAGCTAAAGGGAGTGCGAGGGAGATAGATATATAATTTTTGATTGCGTATAACTTTTTAATGAATGGTCCGGTTTGAAAAATGTCTTCTACATTTCGATAGGTATAAATATACACAACAAAATTGCATTTTTACTTCTCGGAAATCTTTAAAGATGTGGGCGCAGGACCCATTTTAAAATCGTTAGTGGGCGATTGTGGGCGTTAGAGGGGGCGTGGCGCTCGGCTAAAATAAACTTGCGCTGCGTAGGAAGCCAAAGAATATGTGTGGGAAATCTCAACCTTCTAGCTTTTGTAGTTTCTGAGATCTCAGCGTTCATACAGACGGACAGACAGACAGACAGACAGACAGACAGACAGACAGACAGACAGACGGACAGACGGACATGGCTAGATCGACTCGGCTAGTGACCCTGATCAAGAATATATATACTTTATATGGTCGGAAACGCTTCCTTCTAGCTGTTACATACTTTTGCACGAATCTAGTATACCCTTTTACTCTACGAGTAACGGGTATAATTAGCAGGGAAAACATAAACAAATCGGGGTCCTGACTTTCCAAGCTTCTGTCTGGGTCTTGAGTTATTTATAGACAGGCGGTAAAATCTGCGCTATATTCAGCAATATTTTTGTAACCGAGGAAAACTCGTTTTCGTGGCTTGATTTTGATTAGAAACAAACGTGTCTTCAGAACGCCTATTAAAAATTTTTCAAGGGTCACGAAATCGGAATTTTTCCAGCTCTAAGTTTAGGAATTTTCACTGGCACTTTACCTTTTTGTGACTTTCTTTATCTGGCAATTTTCCTGCTGGAAAATTCGAACTGCACTGATTGCCGGATACGAATGGACTGTGTAGTATAAAACCGATCTCCTAATAGGCCCCCGCACGTGTTTACGAACCCACGGATTTTTCGTTTTTTTTGGATAAAAGCTTTTCGCTCAAGCGCACTGAAATGCGCGAGCGAGAGAGCGCGACTTAGAAGTTTCAGCTGTTTCGCGTGGAAACACTTAGCGTTAAAAGATTTCGAACCAAATTTAAAATAATTGTGAAGATTACTCAAAATACTCTTTAAAAAATATTGAGAGGTTTTTCCGTTTTGAAGTATAATCAACTAATCATGCAATCTGAGTTAAATAAATAAAAAGAATGATCGGTTAGCGATTTAGGCTGGGATTATTTGTTGTTTTACAATCTCCGACACGAGTTATTTTCCAGGAGATTGTTTTTCTCCGACGCGACGGATGACGAAATCTGATTTCCGATTACTGCACTCGGTGATTGAAAGATGACATGAGATTCGGTTCGCCGGTGACGTCAATTTGCTCCCCAGGGGGCCTCCCAACGTCTCCCATTGATAAGCCTTTAGATGCAGCCCCCTGATCGCCCATTACCTATGCCATAAGTTATAGAACCGATGCACAATCGCCTGGTAACTGGCGATTTTTGTTTTTAGCCGGAGGAAAAACAATGCAGGCGTCATTAACAATGTTGTTCGCGGACGAAGATTGCGCCCGTTTTGGGTTGAAAAACATGTTATTTTCGAAAAGAGATAACCCGAGGAAAGTGCGAGTGGGCTGCCCAATGGGATCGTTGAATCATTAGCATGCTTCTGCACCCTCATTTCAATGAGGAGTGGAATTTTTACTTTAAAATTGAGTGTATCTTTTCTAATTAACAAATTGAATTATTGTGAAAATGTTGATTCCAAGCCTAAATACCTAGACACCAAACGATTAAAATTCCCCTTGTAGGTGTATTACTCGAAAAATATTAACTGAACTACTAAATATAAAACGCGTATAAAAATCACTTAAAATATATTTAAACGTAAAAATACTAATAAGAAAACAACGGTTGGTTTTTAAATTAATTTTTGATTCAATTATTTCTTAATTTTTTAGTTAATTCCTTTAAAACTCACCTAGTGAATCGCATTTTGAAGAAGACTTAATGGTTTTTGTAATCACTTAAAATGTTTAATGAACTGAATATTATTTATATTTTAATTAGAGCGTTAAGCTTTTGTACTGATACACTTTTGCGGTTTTGCAATTTTATTTCAACTCTTTCTTTGAGGAATTTATATTGTAGCACTTGCTTTGGCACTTGTCGCACTTAAATATTTGAAACCGGCGGGCTGCTGCCCCTTTTATGCTCGAAAACCAGGCATTTTTTAGTGCCTTATAGAAGATTCGAAGTTGACTTCGAAATTGAAAATGTCTAGGGTAGGGAAGCTACAAATGTCGAGGGATTTTAATGGTATAAAAAAAAGAAGACTACAACAATGTGAGAGGTTTATGCTCTTAATTAATGAACAAAAATCATAACATTTTAGGCAACTATTTTGTATTTCGTGCATTGTAAATTACTGGCATTTCTTAAAGTTTATTTTACCTTATAAAACATAATCTAATAACGAGGATTTATTACATACAATATAAAATAAAAAATGTAATTAGCCTAAAAAGTTTATAATTTAAACCTAACGACCACTTTTTAAGCTCAGCAGCAAAACGGTACAACGGTGCAACTATTTTGGTATATTTTGGCCCCCGCTGTCTGGCAACTCTGCAGTGAGAAGGAAAACAAAAAGTCGCAGAATAAAACCACCTATTCATCGCTATTCCTACCCAATTCCTTTGCATAACTTCCGCCCACCGAGCCGAATCTCTGATGCCCACAGACTGGCGATGAAGCCCCAGACCAAGCGGAAGTCCTTCCCCTTCAATGCGCCGCCGCCGGGCGGAGTAATGGAGTTCGGATTCGGGAGCTGCAGCGGCTTTGGGAATGCGGCGGAGAACGACCTGGTCAAGTGGCAGCACAAGCGGAAATCGGAGCAGCAGGCAACCGCAGTGCTGTAGGCTACATTCCCTGGATAACAACTCTATCGCAAAATGATAATCCCACTCCTTTTCAGACCGCCCAAAATGCTCATCACCGAGGAGAGGATCACCCAGCACTTCAGCGGCCTCTCGCTGGACCCCAAGATCAATGTGTCCGCCTCGGCCGTCGGGAGCAACAACAACAGCGTGGCCAGCGTCACTGGCGGACTGGCCACGGACGACATACCGTCCACGAGCACCGGGAAGACCCACCACCCCAATCCCGCCTACCAAATGGCGGCCATGGAACTGGAGCAGAAGCTGCGCAACGCCAATCGGATTGTGATCTGCGATGGCCTCAAGCCATCGGGATCGGGACCCGGCTCCGCACCACCTGTAATACCACCCGAGTGGCTGATGAAGACCATACCACGTCCCTGCACCGCCTTGGTGCCCTGGCAGCCGTCGCCGCTGCAGATCCCCATGCAGGGACCCAAGATTGTGGCGCCCCAAATTGTTGCACCCATGGCTGGGGCACCAGGAACTGTCCAGGAGCTGGACGACTACGATGACGATCTGGAGTTCTTCGAGAACAACAACACGTGCAGCGTGAACCTTAACAAGTCTGAGCAAGAGCACATGGACGAGGACCTGTAGCAATAGCCATATACATATATACATATTACCCTAAAGCATAAGCATAAACGTGTAGATTTGTATGTCCGTATCCGTAAGAACACAGTTGATAGCATGCAAGAATACTCCCCTCCTTATTTTGTATTACTATTGAAAATAGATAGATGTATGTGATTGAATGCAAGTGCTCAGTTATGGAATGTTGGCTAGGTAAACATTGTCTCAATTGGTCCTACGAGGAACAGTCAACGGCGGACGTAAATCGAAAGTGTAGCTCAAGAAAAGCGTCACACTTGAAGATATGCTCATATTATTTAATTTTTTAAAATCATTTTATAAGCCCTTGAAAAGATGTTAGAACAAGTTTATTGAATCCAAGAAGCTGAATTCTTACGACTGACCGAAAGTCAATATATTTTATTGTTTAATTTTCTGTTAACCAGTACGAATACATATCTTTAACCGGCAACAATATGAACTCAAAGCTTCTTTTTTCAGTTGGCAAATAAAGAAAACCATTTTTTTTCTGATTCTTTGTTCAAATGCGTAAATATAGCCAGTGATTTTGATTTTCCCATTAGAATCTACTAGAACTGTATAGAATTCAGCAAGGACTGATTGGGACAACCTAAACACTAGTTTTTCTTAATTTTTCTAGATACAGTATGTATAATTAAATAAATAAGAAATGTAACCTCCAAATTTTATTATATTTTTTCAAGGCATTTTTATTTATTGGATTAAGATATATTTAAATAAATTAAAATCGAAAATCTATCGGTAATCAGTAAAATCGCGGTGCTAGTTCGGTATTTGGTATTTTCTCAACTGTTAAATTTGCAGTGGAGGTTTCACTCAATGTTAACTGGACCAAAACAGCGAAGACAAAAACCAAACACCGATGTCTGTGATAAAAATAAATTTAAGTTATGGCGATATAAATATCGATATATTGATATTTTGACATCCCTAAAACAGGCAATGGCTCCGGCTGCGGTCATACTGAAAAAAACTAGCATCTGTTTCCACTCCAGTTCTTGCGCACTGTTAACTTTCACTCAATGTTAACTGGACCAAAACAGCGAAGACAAAAACCAAACTCCGAAAAAATTATTGCGATACAAATATCGATATTTTGATATTTTGACATCCCTAGGTCACACTGAAAAAACAGGCAACGTTTCGCTACGCTGCGGCTGCGGTCATACTGAAAAAAAATAGCAAAGAGGTCGGATCGCTGCGCTCCGACCGGAGAATTTTCAGCGAATCGCGTACGGGAAAAATTCGAGTACGTCCGAGAGTGATTCGCCCGAAAACCCACTGAAGGCGGTGTTAATTTGGTAATTTGAATTTCGGCCAGTGTGTGCGTGTGCTGGCGATGCCAAACGGCTGAGTTTGAGTGTTCGGTCGACTGCCCTGCCCTCTTGAAGACGGCCAAATTAATTATAATTAAGATTTACTCCATGGCGCAAGCGAAAAGATTGTAATTCGGAGAACGAGAAGCCGAGTCAGAACAAAAGCAGGGCGAAAGGCAGAGCCACCACCACAGAAATCGCATCCGCGGCGGCGGAAATCTGACAAAAACTAGATACGAGGCGAAGTGCAAATTTAGAATTCTTATTACAAGTTCATGGGAAAGTGGCGAATATACGTGGAGCGTGATAAGTGAGCGTTTTTTGTGTGTTGAATGGCAAAACATCACGTTGACCGATGCACGGAGGAGAGAGCCCGAGCATCCCGAGAGCACGCCTCGCCGAACTCACCACGCTCGTTTGTTTTTCCGCTCTCTGCGGCTCGGTTCGCCCCTCCTCCCCCGCCTCGCGGTGGGCAGTGGCGTAGCCCCGGGGCGCCCAGCGGCACACGTGGTGGGGGGCTGCCTGCGACGGCGAGCCTCTGTACTTGCCGCGCGTGGTGAGTTTGCCGGCTGGGCTTCGGCTTCTGCTTCTGGCTGGTGGGTTTCTTGGGCTCCAAGGCTCCCTCCCTCGCTCGCTCGTTTGCATTGCTCCTCCGTTTGTCCGCTCATTCGTCGACCAACCGTGTGTGAGTGAGCTTGTGCCCCAGCGCTGCTCTGCGTCGCGTGTCGGTCCGCTTGTGTGGGTGTGTGTGCGTGCGCTGGCCGTTCAATTTGTGTGAAGTAATAAGCGTAATTAGTTTGCTGGTGCGGCGACGGCGGCGGACTGCAAACTGCTTGAAAAAACGCCACTAAACGTCTGACGCATCAGCCTCATCTTCGATTTTCCGTGATTTTCCAGTTGAACCTGGCCAAATAGAGTCCGTCGAGTGGAACCGAAACGAGCAGCAACAGCAGTACAACAATAAAACGGGGAAATAATAAGAGGCAGCGATGTCCACCGCCGTTGAAACGGGGTCGTCGCCTGCCAAGAGCAACAGCAACAACAACAGCAGCGGCGGCAACAACAGCGGCAACAACGGCAATCCCAGTCCAAATGCAAAAGGCGTGCAGCGGCGTCAACTGGTGAGTACTGCCCCCACTTTTGTTCCTCCCCCTTCCGCTGGGTTCACCCCCTATCAATAACCGATAAAGCCACGACGACCTACGGTGGTGCCTCCCTAAGTTGCATTTCCTGTCGCCCAGTGCAACTGTGAAAGTCAAAGTTGAGTTTTTGAAAATACAGTGAACTACCATAAGTCGAAGTTAGTATAACCGAAATTTTGTAACTCGAAGTATTTAAACTCTAATTTCGTCTTACCAGATGTTTGAATTGTGCAAGCTTTTTTTTTAAGGAAACTCGATTTATAAGGTTTATTAGCTAAATAAATTAGTTAACCCCCCCTGATTCTGGTTCACCATACCGAAATACACCTGTAACCGTGATTGATAAGCCCGCCGAGCCCTAATAAGTAGATGATCAGCAAAGAGTGCGAGCAAGAGATAGCAAATCGGTTGTGGAAGCAAACGTAAAACTCATCATTAATCGGTGGAAATAAAATGCATGCTCACCCAATTGCCCCGCCCCCACCTCCGCCTCCTCAGCTTTTCGTATATTTTCTGCCTTTTCCATTTTCCTTTGCGCCCGTTGAGCATTGGAGCTCAACTGAGGCCGCATGACCGAAAGCAATGAGCTTTATTTGCCATATTCGCTGTTTGTTATTCTCTTCTTCTCGCTATTATTGCCATTGTTGTTGTTTGCCTCGCATTTCGTTTTCAATTTGCCATTGGCATGTGTGTGTGTGAGTGAGGGTGCTCGGCTGGTGGGTTTGTGTGTGGTGTGTTTCTGCTTCGGTTTCTATTCCATATCGTAGATAACAGGGCATTGTTGCGTTGTTGTTGCCCAACATATTTACATACAGAGGGGGAGGGGGAGCGAGACGGGAGTAATGCTGACGTTGACACTGGTCTACACAGAAAAACAAACCTATTGAACCGGATCTCTTTTTCTTTGCACGTTAAGTGACAATGTCGGGAGAGAAAAGTTTAATTTGTAAAAAATTTTATATTATATCGAAGAAATAAAAATGTTATTTACTAAGCTTAAGAAACTAACTAGCACCTATATTCGAACCTGGACTTTTCCTAAACATATTTTCTTCTGTGTAGCAAAGTGATACGTGGGCGTGGGTAACGGCTAGGTGGCTTTGCTTTAAGGGGGTGCCTCCCTGATTTCATATCGTTGGCCAACTTGCAAAGTTCACGTTCACAGTTCCCTCGGCCTGCGCATTTGATTAGCACCAAAATTGGATCAGCAGCTGCTGGCGCTCGTCGCTTTCCGTTCGCTTCGAGCGGTGACGAAGAATTCCCGCCCGGCACTTGTCGACGGAATCTCGCTCCCCTCCGGCTACACGCATTTATACCCTTCTTATAAAGGGTATGCATATGTTGGTTTGACCTACTGGCCAGAAAGTATGTGCATAAAAACTATATGAAAGGCGGTAGTTTAATATTCAAGATTGAGCTCAAAGTGCAACCAATTGTTTTAGAAGCCTGTCAAAAAAAAAAGTTAATAAATAAAGAAACATGTAGGGTGGTGTATGTTCTTTCTATGACTTCTCAACAACTTTTAAACTCATACTAAACCTTTCAGACCTTGACCTGGTATTTTTATTATAAACTTTTTTTTTTTATCATCATTGCAATTTAAAATAATTGCAGAAGTGATAAAGGAAAGTGTATCTTATATTCGTCCTATCATTTCAAAAGCACAATCTAAGCCAACCTTGACATTATCTACCGGCACAGAATAGTAATTAAATCGCCATGCAGGGTATGCGGCCAGTCGCTAGTCTCCTTAAGTTCCCACCGACTTGTCTATCTATGCATATTGAAGTGGCACGCAGGCGGAGAGGAGCGAACGCCCATTAAAAATGTATGGATTGCTGGATGGAGAGGTGGAAGGGAGAGGTCTCATTATGGTGACTAACGCGGAGAAAGAGAGGGAGCTAGCGGATGGAGGAGCAAGCCGGAGCACATGGCAGATAAGGGTCCGCAATTAGCACCTTAAATAGAATACATTAGGGTACCCAGGTGGCCAGCCGATGGGCGGGGGAATGGGTGGTGTGGTGGGGCGAAGGTGACGCCACCACAACAAGAATACGAAACCACTTGACTGGATTTGGATTTTGGTTTTCTGTCTTACACGCAACTTTTTATGTGGTTACGGCTGTCGTTGTTGTTGTCATTGCTTCCTCGCTTACACAGGAAGAAAAATCTATTATAATTAATAGTTTGAAATGCCAAATGGTATAGTTACAATAGTTACAAATATATACCCCAAGAAATGATCTTACGTCAGCAAGTGACGAACTCATTTCAATTTACCTTTATTCACGAGAAATGTAAATATCTTTTTTTCTGTGTGCTTACGGCCGTCTTCGTCGTTGTTGCTTCCTCTCCTACCTGCCGATTGTTAATCGGCCAGACACCAAAACAAGCTTTTCGGCCAAGAAAAAAATAAAACAGTAACAACAGCCACAGCCGCGCAGCAGCAACAGCGTGGCCACAATGAAAAGTCACTAAAAATCGTTTAGAACATGCCAAACAAGTTTCAGCATTTCTGTGGGGCAAGCCGCTTAAAAAGGATATGCCACACAGACACACTCACGCTCGCGGATACCAGCGGATACCAAGTACAAACACAAACGAGGGCAGGCGCATCCATGTTTATAGATTTTTCGTTGCAAGCACGCCGCTACCGCCCCCTGAGCAGCCCAGCCCCCCTCCCCCTACCACCCCACTTGCAGCGGCCAAAATAAACTCAAAGCAGGAGACATGGCAATGCATTTCGTTTTTCGTATTTTGTATTTCGTATTCCGTATTTGTTGTTCCTTCTCCGCTCCTTGGAGCAACAGTCTCTCATCTCATCGCATCTCAGCGATACGAATCTCTCAGTCCAATCTCTCAGATTCTTTGCCTCTCTGCCGGCGATGCACCACCACCAGTGCAAAATAACAAAGCATTCGCATGCAAAGTGCATGCGCACTGAAGGGAGACAGCTATAGTGAACGAAAGGAGGAAGCGGGAGGGAAAGAGAGAAGCAGGTCGTGGTGGACAACTCGAATCCCGTTGCCCTTTGCCAACCAGTGTTGCCATCCATCCCCTAGCCGGGCTGATTAAAAAAGGCCTACCTTACCAAAACTATAAATAGACAAATAAGAGAAGCTTGAAAATGTTTTAAGACCACATTGCTGTGATTACCTAAATTGTGAGGTGATAAGATTTAGAAACAAACAGATCCGGGGGTTTTTAGAAACAATTAATAATATAAGTGATTAAAACCTAATATATACAGAGTAAGAGCCATTATTTTAATATTACTACATAAATCATAGCTGTATTTACGCATTTAAACATCACAAAGGCGTGATTGGCTGGGAACATGGCGAAACCGCAAAACGGTTACCATGCGATAATTGCTTCGAAAATGCCTTGAAACTTTTGGATGAAATCCGAATCTAATGGATAACGGAAAGCTTTTGGGTCACAACTCATCAACGGTTGTCAGAAATGTGAACATTTCGATTCTAAGACAACTACATTACTTTCGTAGTTTTCGAGTATCCCAAAAATACTCGTGATATTTCTACTTTTCTACGGGACTAAAGCGCACTAGCAGCGCTGCTGAAAATTGGTCGAGTGAAAAAAAGTGAGCTTAGCATGTTGCTTAAATAGATTTTTGCTTGCCAGCCTTCCCAAGTTCTCCCACTTAGTAGCTCTCTCTTGATTCGCTTGGCTCTCTGTTTTTCTCTCTCTCTGTTGGTTCCCTCTCTAATTACATTCGTTAGTGTTATCCGATAGTGAGTCTGAGACCCACCTTGTTTGAACCCATTTGGAACAACCGGGTGATTGATAAATCAATCAAAATAAGCTCTCGTGTTCATAATGTTAAATATATTTATTTTAATTTAAAATGAATCAATGATTTCATAAATCAGATTTAAAGTGTTCAAACATTTTTAAAGAAATTTCAATTACAATACTTCTTAATACTCAATTGAATGTAATTCAAAATGTGATATTGTAATACTTCTTCGAGTTGTGAAAAAAATAGTGTTTCAAAACAAAGCCTTTTCAAAAGTATACGATAGTTTTCAAAACACTGGCATCCCCATCGGCGAGCAAATGAAAACGAAAATTTAGAGGCGCGAGAGAGTCCTCCGAGCGACCGGAGAAAGTGAAGGCGATGGTCGCTGGGAGAGTGAGCGGGTGAGCCCGGAGAGCACATCACTGTGGTGAAGAGAGGAGCAAGTTAATCATTGTGATGGCGTCAGCAGAGTCGCTGGCAGAGGCGGTATATTTTTAGGCTTTCTAGCAGTCACTCAACCTGACTCTCTTCTCTCTCTCTTTGCAGCGCGAGAGGAAGCAGCGGAAGCTCTACCTGGAGGAATGGTCGCTGGGCGACGAGGATGGCGAGGGGACGCGCGGATTCAGCGTCGCCGAGAAGCTCGAATCTTCAAAGTTCGCACAGGCGGGAATGGTGCGCGAGATGCGCGGATGCGATCTCACAGTGGCGTAAGTATCTCAAGCTTTTGCACTATTTATCGCTTGCTAATCGACGGTGATTATCGTTTTGCGGATAACGGACATGTTTCGCTTTGTTTTATGACCTACATTAAACGACGGATGTAGTAAAACAACTAGAATGGGATCGTTGTAGCGAAATTGATTGGCTTAGCGTATAGGTTTTTATTTATGTTCATATTTATTTTGATCGTTAAAAACATTCTTTTTTATATGAACTTTTCTCGTACCAAACGAAAACACTTATCGTCCTGGTGAACTTTAACTTACAAAAGATTTGTTAACAGATTTTTGACTACTTACTGCCATCATCGGCTAAATATGTAAGCTTCATGCCGGGTTCATGAAAACCGTTCTCTCGATCTTAAAAGTGAACCAAGATTAATTCAATCCAAAAGTCAACTTTTTTAAAAGATCGCTTTATCTGAAGTGGAAATTTCATAAAAAAATGTTCTTGCATTATTTTCTAATATCACATTTCCTTGTACATTTCACCCGAGTTGGGAGATTTTTCGCCCGAATACCCCCCCCCCCCCCCCCCTGCATGTGGATGCATGATCTTGATAAACAAACCTGAGAGTACTTTCGTCTTGATTTCAAGATCTCAAATTGAAGAACATTTGATCTTGTCACTTTTCTGTTCTCCACTTTTATGTGTGTAGGATTTCCAAATTTATTCGCAACTACATAAAACGAATGCCTGTAAGTTTAGTCGTTTTAAAGATATTGAAAAATTCAAACTGTTTAACACAACTCCACGCAAAGAAGGGAACAAACATTTTCCTTTAGAAAATAACACAAAAATCCAAAAAAAAGGATTTTTAAAGATAGGATTTATTCAAAAATGGAACCATACTAAGGAGGATATTCATCTACACCATCCTCGACAGCTCATATTTTCAAAATTAATTTTTTCGTGATTTATTTTAATTGGGTGTATGATTTATTGTGATTGGTGTATGATTCGTTATGATTGGAGACATAAGTGCGCTTTTTCCCTAAGTGTACTGCCGTTTACAGTGATTAGACCTCCTAACTTTACGATTTTCACCTGATCCACACAGATTCCTACAACAGCACGGCTTCAACATCCCCCTGTTGTTCCGGGACAAGGCGGGACTGGGCCTACGAATGCCCGATCCTCAGGAGTTCACAGTGAACGATGTGCGACTGTGCGTGGGATCCAGGAGACTCCTTGATGTCATGGACGTGAACACGCAGAAGAACCTGCAGATGACCATGAAGGAGTGGCAGCAGTACTACGACAATCCGCAGAAGGACCGCCTGCTCAACGTGATCTCGCTGGAGTTCTCGCACACGCGACTGGACAGGTTCGTCCAGAGTCCGGAGATCGTGCGCCAGATCGACTGGGTGGACGTGGTGTGGCCCAAGCAGCTGAAGGACGCCCAGCGGGAGGGCACCAACCTGCTGGGCGGCATGATGTACCCGAAGGTGCAGAAGTACTGCCTCATGTCGGTGAAGAACTGCTACACGGATTTCCACATTGACTTTGGCGGCACATCCGTTTGGTATCACATCCTGCGAGGGAGCAAGGTGTTCTGGCTGATTCCACCCACAGATCGCAATCTTCAGTTGTACGAAAAGTGGGTTCTCTCCGGGAAACAGGCGGATGTTTTCTTTGGCGACACAGTGGAAAAGTGTGCCAGGGTCTATTTGACGGCAGGAAACACCTTCTTCATACCCACGGGATGGATTCATGCAGTCTACACGCCCACTCAGTCCCTCGTATTTGGCGGAAACTTCCTGCACTCCTTCGGCATAGTTAAACAACTGAAAACGGCCAGTGTGGAGGATAGCACGAAGGTGCCCCAGAAGTTCCGATATCCCTTCTTCACCGAGATGCTCTGGTACGTCCTGGCTCGCTATGTCCACACGCTGCTGGGCCACTCGCACCTGGAGGGCGAGGCCTCGTTGAGCGAGGAGGAAATGGCCGCCCGTCCGCACACCCACCTCACGCACCACGAGCTCTTCGGGCTGAAGGAGATCGTGATGTATCTGTACGATCTGCCGCCGCAGAAGAAGAACGTGCCCAGTTTGGTCCTGGATCCCGTGGCGCTGATCAAGGACGTTCGATCGCTGGTGGAGCGTCACTGCAAGGATCAGCAGGATCTGGCCATCACAGGCGTTTCGGTGTTGAAATCCCCACCTGGATCGCAGCCGCCCTTCTTGCTGTACGATCGCACACGGGTGAAGCAGGAGATAAAACAGGAAATAGCGCGAAAGAACGCGGAGGTTATACGGGAGCAACAGCAATTGGAGGCGGGCCGAGCCAGGGATGCCGAGTCAGATACATCTCAGTCGACAGGAGTGGGTTCTGCCATGGGAATGGGGCCAGGGATCGAGTACAGCAATGGAGTGATGAAGAAGGAGCAGCTGGAGAACGGCAGTGGAGCAGCAGTCGGCGGAAACGGAACGCAGCCAGGTGGGTTATTTAATGGCAGTTAAGATTGCACAGAATAATTAATATTTACTTTACAGAGGCCACCTTTGTCCTGCCCACCGATACGCTCAAGTATCGCCCACCCAAGAAGATGCATTTGGCCACCGCATTGGTGGCAGCTGCCGCTAGCAGTAGCAGTACAGCCGGCGGATTGGGAAGCTCCGTTGGAGGAGGATCCCCAGTCGTGGGGAGTCCTACTGGCGTGGGAGGAATGGCATCTGGTCCCGGAGGAGGTGGCGCCATCAGTGTCATTGCCACGAGCTCCGGCTACAGTGAAGCAGGAGGAGGAGGAGGAGGAATTCTCAACATGGACAATTGCCACTCGCCAGGAGATGGTAATGCCAAACTGTCGCCCAATCTGACTGGCACCGGACAACCGCGACGGCGGAGGACGCGCTGTAAGAACTGTGCCGCCTGCCAGCGCTCCGACTGCGGCACCTGTCCCTTCTGCATGGACATGGTCAAGTTCGGAGGACCCGGCAGGGCCAAGCAGACGTGCATGATGCGCCAGTGCCTGTCGCCCATGCTGCCGGTCACGGCGCAGTGTGTCTACTGTCACCTGGATGGCTGGCGACAGACGCCGGTCTCGCCACAGACCAAGCAACTGGCCTCCGCCGACGGGCCATCGGCGCTGATGGAGTGCTCCGTATGCTACGAAATCGCCCACCCCGATTGCGCACTCTCGCAGTTGGACGGCACAGAGGATGCGGCGGATGCCAAGGGTATTGTGAATGAGGATCTGCCGAATAGTTGGGAGTGTCCCAGCTGCTGTCGATCAGGCAAGAATTATGATTACAAGGTGAGTGCTGGGAATAATGCATTTTTATACCCGTAACTCGTAGAGTCACTAGCCGAGTCGATATAGCCATGTACGTCTATCCGTCTGTCTGTCTGTCTGTCCGTCCGTATGAACGCTGAGATCTCGGAAACTACAAAAGCAAGTAGATTGAGATTTTCCACACATATTCTTGGGCTTCCTACGCAGCGCAAGTTTATTTCAGCAGAGCGCCACGCCCCCTCTAACGCCCACAATCGCCCACTAACGATTTTAAAATGTGTCTGGCGCCCATATCTTTAAGATTTCCGAGAAGAATAAATGCAATTTTGTTGTATATTTATACCTATCGAAATGTAGAAGACATTTTTCAAATCGGGCCATTGAATAAAAAGTTATACGCAATCAAAAAAAGTTATATATCCATCTCCCTTGCACTCTCTTTAGCCGAGTAACGGGTATTAGATAGTCGCGACTATAGCGTTCTCTCTCATTTTAACTTACTAATCTTTCGGTTATCTTTTCTTTAGCCCCGTCACTTCAGAGCCCGTCAGAAGTCCTCCGAAGTGAGACGTGTTTCCGTTTCGCACGGACCGGGAGGTGCTAACGAAGGCCACTCGGAGGGAACTCCCCTGCTGCTGCCCCCGGTGGGTCAGTACAATGACTTTGTCTTCACCAGTGAATCGGAAATGGAAACGGGCACTGCCAGCGGCCACATGACGCACTGGAAGCACGGCATGAAGCGCCACCACCAGCTGGAGGTTAAGACGGAGCGTAACAACAGCTGCGACACCCCGTCGCCCGGAATCTCACCCAATGCCGGGGAGTCCAAAGTGGGGAAGCGGCGCAAGAGCGACGATGGAACCAGCGTTAGTAGCAGCATGCACGAGAGCAACGATGCCCCGTGCGGCTCCTCGGCAGAGGGAGGCGCAGGTGGAGCAGGAACCGCCAATGTGTCCACCAATCAGTGGAGCGGCAGTGGCGGCGGAGGAGGAGGTGGCTCCCGCAAGAAGAACTCGATTCGATCGCAGCTGGCCCAGCAAATGCTGAACTCGTCGACGCGAGTGCTCAAGAAGCCGCAGTATGTGGTGCGTCCGGCCAGTGGAACCGGCTCCTCGTCGTCCAGTGGCAACGGAGGCAGTGCATCCGCCACCAATGGAATCAGCAACGGGAGCAACCAAAGCGGTGTTAACTCCAGTGGCGGCGGAAACGGCGAGCGAGGAACCAATAATGGTGGACTCAGCGGATCGAATGGGCTGGCTAATCACAGCTCCGCTCAAAATCTGGCATTGGATCCCACCGTGCTGAAGATCATTTTTCGATATCTGCCGCAGGACACGCTGGTCACCTGCTGTTCGGTGTGCAAGGTGTGGTCCAATGCGGCCGTTGATCCCGATTTGTGGAAGAAAATGAATTGCTCGGAGCACAAGATGTCAGCATCGCTTTTGACCGCGATTGTGCGTCGGCAGCCGGAGCATTTGATTCTGGACTGGACACAGATTGCCAAGCGGCAGCTGGCGTGGCTGGTGGCCCGCCTGCCGGCTCTCAAGAATCTCTCGCTGCAGAACTGCCCCATCCAGGCAGTGCTGGCGCTGCACACCTGCCTCTGTCCGCCGCTCCAAACGCTGGATCTCAGCTTTGTGAGGGGATTGAACGATGCTGCCGTCAGGGATATCCTATCGCCGCCCAAGGATTCACGACCCGGCTTGAGTGACTCGAAGACGCGGCTAAGGGATCTCAAAGTGCTGAAGCTGGCGGGCACGGACATCTCCGACGTGGCTGTGCGCTACATCACGCAGTCGCTGCCGTACTTGCGGCACCTGGATCTCTCCTCCTGCCAACGAATCACGGATGCGGGCGTGGCGCAGATTGGAACCTCCACCACGGCCATTGCCCGTCTCACGGAGCTGAATTTGAGCGCCTGCCGCCTCGTGTCTGAGAACGCTCTGGAGCACCTGGCCAAGTGCGACGGGCTCATCTGGCTGGATCTGCGTCATGTGCCCCAGGTCAGCACTCAGTCGGTCATCCGCTTTGCGAGCAACTCCAAGCACGACCTGTGCGTCAGGGACATCAAGCTGGTGGAGCGACGGCGTCGCAACTCGACGACAGTCGCGAGGAGCTGGCACCACGACTGAGCAACGACGTGCAGCTGGAGGAGGCCCCATAAATCTTAATCATATGCACTAGAACAGCACTCTTTCTATGATCCGATCCTCAGACCATGAATCCCTAGTACTTCGCCGGAATGCAAGCCAAAGAGAGTCGTCGAGCCCTTTGCATTGTGTGTGGTTAGGTTGTTGAAAGTTAGGCTCCATTTTCCGATTTTTCCGATTGGGGTTTGCTTCTCAAAGGTCACTGATGAGGATGTTTGGCGGCATCCGAAATATGCAAATATTCTCAAGCTCGCTATCTGACCAGCCCATTTGTTGTTCTCCTTTCTAGTTGCTTATAAATTTATTTAAGGTAACTAGTTTGAGATTGTTTTCTATTTGTTTAATTAAATCCAGCTAAAGTTTCTGAGAATCTCAAACATCTCTTCTTTTTCGAAGAACAATCATTGTGATGGTTTCAGTATCTCTAAGAGTGTTAAAATTAACTGAAAAATGTAGCAATATTTAAAGCATAGAAAAAGGAATTCTGTATATTTCGGTGTTGTATTTTTTTCGTCCTCGTTTTTCCCGTTTTGCAAACCACATTGGGCAATGTAAAGGGCAATTCTTCGGTTTTTCCGAAGTCAGATGGCAGCCATCCTCTCCAACTCCCCCCTTTTTACACGTAGCCGCGTAGTGATTAAGATTAGCATTCCCGCGATGGTAATTACATTTAATCAGTGTCATATATTTAAGTACGCAGGAGGAGTTGCAAGTTAGAGAGCAGCACTAGGTGCACCCATCCAGCTTAAGTAGATCCAACTCGCACAGCAACTGAGAATCACACGCAGTGCGTTTCGGGACTGTAGGCGCAATGCAACCAAATGATAAACCGATTTTATTTGATTGTCGAACCCACTTTAAACTTCCCACAAATTTGGCCTTACTCGATGCAATTAAAGCTGGCGTCTTACAGTTCTGAATCCCACTACCAGCGCTAATGCCGCACATAGTCTGTAAGTCAACCTGCCAAGCCCCCTAAGAACCTCCCTAAGAACCCCAATCCAGTAGCAGTTAAACTAGTGATAACGTTGCTAAAACATATATTTGAGAGTATGTAAGAATAATACAAGTACGCGCATACTTATATTTAATGTTTTACAGAATTACATTACAAATATAGAATAATGTTTCAAGACTTTCTAGTACTTGGCGGATTTGTATTCGGGTTCGTCGCCACCACCACCGCCACCTCCACCATCCTTGGGCAGCTTTCGCTTTTGAATGATTGTCTGGAGGGATAAAATATAGTGTTAAATTGTTTGCTGATTAATTACACTGGTCGGCATAATTATTTTGACAGATTTTAAAGTTAAATCTACTCATATTTTGAACTTGTAATAAAATCATTTTGGCACCTATAGAGAGAGCACTTCAATATCGTTTAAATGACACAACAATGTTCTTAACCCATTAGGCACCCTTTGAAAAGTTAGAAAACTAGACAATTTATTGTGAAGGTCAAATTTTAAACTTTTTCCTGGGTCTTAAAACAAAAATATTTTTTATTTATATTTTTATAATTTTTTAAAAATAGCTGAAAATTAAAATTTTAGACGCTTTTTCCTCCATTTTATACAAAATTTTACTGAGATCGTTCCATTCAAAAAATCATAAAAAATACAAAGAAAAATATTTTGAAATTTGCAATTATTATTAATTTTGATTGGGGAAAAACTTTGCATCAAAACATTTTTGTTTAAGCCCAGAAAAAAGGGTGAAAATTTGACTTTCAAAAAATGTCCTAACTTTTCAAAGGGTGCTTAATGGGTTAAAAACATTTTTGTATCATTTAAACGGAATTGAAGTGCTCTTTCTATAGGTGCCAAAAGTTTATATTAAAAGTTTAAAATGTGAGTACTGTACATTAGAGTCCTGCATGAGTACACTTGAATTGACAAACAAGTCAATTTTTTGAAAATAGAGTGAGTGAGTTCAAGTGAGTTAACTTGGATCACTTGTTTCACTTGATCACTCGTAAAAAAAAAACAAGTGATACAAGCACAGAATAAAAGTGAGTGGGAGTGATAAAATTACTAAGCAAATTATTTAGTTGATTCGAAATTATTTTATATATATTTATTTTATATTAAATCACTTGTTTTTCCTTATGAAAAAATAAAATGAAAAAAGTGATCCAAGTTAACTGATTTTATAAATTTACTTCCAAGTACACTCATGCAGGACTCTACTGTACATTCAAAATAATTATGCCGACCAGTGTAGTTGATCCCTTCTGCTTACCTGGATCTTCTGCCACTCCCTGTCCAGCTCGGCCTTCTCGTTCTTCTCCGTCTTGTTCTTGCGCGTCTTGCGACCGTCCTGCATCTTGACGCCGTACTGGAAGGCGGCCTTGGGCAGCGCCTCCTTGGTGCTCATGTAGTCCGAGTATTCCTCCTGCGTGTCAAAGTCCCAGCGCCCGATGGGCCCCTTCTTGTTGCCCAGATCCATCTTGGTGTAGTCCACCTCATCGTCGGAGTCATCGATGGCGTCGTTCATCTCCTCCAGGCCCGGATAGCACTCGGCATAGCCCTCGGGTTCGGCGAAGCGTGAGGCCATGGCCTTTGATATCTTGGGTGGTGGGGGAATGCTGGAGATGATGGGCTCCTCTGCCGCATCGGGCGGACCATCGCCAAAGTAGGAGGTAGTTGGTTTGCCGGCCTCCTGGCGGTTTCGATCTCCTCGCGTGGCAGTGGGTTGATAATCTCCAACGTCATCGTAAATGCTGTCGCCCAAGGGAGCCGATTTGCCCTCCTTGTTGGAGGAGGAGGAAGATGAGGTGGCGTGACGACTGGTGGCACCACCGCCAGACGATCCCCGTATGTTCTCCACCTCCTTTTCGTAGAACAGCGGCTTGTCCTTGTCGCGCTTCTTGTTCTTCTTGTTGCGACCGCCGGCACGTAGGTAGCTGAGGATTTGCGACAGCTTGTTGATCACAATGTCGTTGGTGGTCAGCGTAGCCACATCCTCCCGTGCCACCGGCACCTCGAACTTGGAGCGCTTCAGGGTGGTCGGAATATCCGATTCGCCCAGCTCATCGTCCAGATCGATGACATAGGCCATGCGTCCCGGGGCAAAGAGCTCGTTGCGGGGAACCTCCTTCGACCGGCGTGCCTGCACCAGGTTGTAAATATTGCGGGCCAGTGCCCCGTTGATGGCATTGATGTCCTCGGACTCCCGACGCTCTGCCTCCAGCTGCTCGGCGGCGGCCGCTGCTTCGGCCAGCTTTTCCCGGGCCACGGCGGCGGCTATCTCCTCCTCCTCGGCCTCCTTGGAGTGCAGCTCGGAACGCACTTTCTGCAGGAGGGCGTAGTCGAGACCCTTCACCAAATGCGTATGCTGGATGTCACCGCCCAAGAACTTGGACTCCTGAATGATTCGCCGCCGCCGCTCCTGCGCATCGATTCCGGATTTCATATCCGGAGCTACGGCTCGGTAGGCATTCGTGCTGCTTCCATGGCCCGGCGTGCTCACGTTCACGTAATCCGGATTGGCGCCATCTCGTCTCTCGCGAGCTCGGTCCCTGTACTTCTCCGACAGCTCCAGGAGCTTCACATCCTCCTGCTTCTTGAGCGCCGCATAGAAGTTCTTCTTCTTGCGCCGCAGATCGTTCCGCTCGCTGCTGCTCTGACCCTTCTTCTTTTCACCACTCGATCCTGCAGCTCCGGGGGCGGTGGAGGGCGTGGCAAAGGTCGCCGTGGCCAGAGATCCTCCGCCGGAAGTGCTGCTTGTTCCAGAGCCCGGGGGCGGAGCTCGGGGCGTGGCCAGCAGCTTGCGGAAGTCATCGTTTGTCAGTCGCACCGAGGGCGGTGCTTCCAAGTGGGCATCCGACATGGTGGAGGAGTATCCAGGAAAATTTGCAGAGAAAATCTATATTTACAAACTGTGCTTCTTCTTTGCTTTCCTCGCCAGGGTTGCCAGGCTAGAGGAGAGTTCGGTGTTATCGATTGTTGGCTCAGCTGAGGGCGATAGCATCCTCAAAGTGTTGGAGGGTCAGCTACTTTTCCGTTAAATCTAGCTGGTTTTTCAAAAAATCAAATACAAAAATTACTTTTATTCTTAAATTCCATTAAAACATGACAAAAAAAAAACACACAATTGATAACAAAATGTTTAATTTTGTATATTGGAATAATTAGGTGATAAAAAATAATTCTAATTTAAAGAGTTCCCAACACTGATGGCACACCGCATGATCAATGTTATTATAATTGTTTTCATTAAAAATGGAAAAATTTCTTAAAGGACTTCCGAAAGTAGAGCTTCACGCTCACCTCAACGGCTCCCTGGGCATCGAAAGTTTGCGGGATCTTGGCGAGCTATTGTATGGATCCACCTCCAAGGAATTTTTGGAGCTCTGCGCTGGCTTCAATCAGTTTGAAAGAAATTTGGATGCCGGCTTCAAGACGTTTGCATTTGTGCACCAGCTAACCTCTACAAAGGAGGGTCTGCGATTTGCCACGGAGCTGGCGGTGCGGGATTTTGCCAAGGATAATGTGCAGTATGTGGAACTGAGGACCACTCCCAGGGAGAACGATAACTATTCCCGCAGGGATTACTTGCAGATCGTAATTGATGCGATTGGCGAGGCGAAGGAAAAGTATCCGGACATCAGAGTCAAGCTTCTTCCCTCCATTAACCGAGCGGAACCGGTAGCAGTGGCTGATGAGACCATTTCCCTGGCTGTGGAGCTATCCCAATCCCATCCAGATCTTATCCTAGGTATCGATTTAAGCGGTAATCCAGCACATGGAAGGTTCTCCGATTTTACTCCTATTCTTGCCCTGGCTCGTGAAAAGGGCCTAAAACTAGCTTTGCATTGTGCGGAGATCGATAATCCTGCGGAGGTCAAGGAAATGCTGCAGTTCGGAATGTCCCGCTGTGGACATGGCACTTTTTTGGCACCAGCGGAAATAGAACAGCTTAAACAGCGAAATATAGCCATCGAATGCTGTCTCACCAGTAATGTTAAAACGGGAACAGTGCCCAATTTGGAGGAGCATCACATAAAAAGGATCATGGCGGCGGAGGCACCAAAAGTTGTTTGCACAGATGACAGCGGAGTATTTGACACCACCTTGACGCAGGAGTTCCTGTTGGCTGCGCAAACCTTTGGACTAACCCAAAAACAATGCATTGATCTGACTTTGGAAGCAGTGCACCATTCATTCGCCAGCGACGAGGAACAAAAGGAAATGACGGAAAAAGTGAAAAACTACGCGGCCACTGTGTCAAAATAAGTGATCCAAAATTATCATTTCTAAATCCTTTAACCTCATTTGAAAATTTCTAATCAATTGACATTTAAGCAAGAAGAAAATGTATTATACTATAATTTTTTTTTGCCACAAATCCTTAATGAAATAAAAACATCTCGTATCGAGGAAAAAAAATTTGTAACGATTACACCTTTCACATACGAAAGATCTGATACCAACATTTGTATCTAACAAATCGTTTTAGATTCGGCCGGCTTCAGGTAGATATTCTAAACATTTACCTTTACTGGCTTAGGTCATAAGTCAATCAAAATATTAAAAAAAGTTAATTTAAAAATCCCTTATTGCATCAGGTTATAACAAACAAAAAGTGTGTACTTCGACTCAAGACCTTAAAAATATGGAATCAACGAATTAAAAATCGTATTGTGCCCAATAAGAAGAAACCTGTGTTGTAATCTCTATAAAAAGCATTTAGAAAAAGCTTTACCTAAAGAGAATTGGCACGAGTTCCGCTTTTAATATCATTCTTTTTATTCAATATGTAGAAGTATTTAGTTACAAGTTTGTTTTTATTAGTTATGTTCATCCGTCGTTCGTACATATGTGGCTAATAAGTTTTTATGCTTTTATTTTTCTCTTTTAATATCATTCTTAATTGAATTGAAGTTCTTTTATTTCTGCTTTTCTGTGTGGCTTAGTTGGGGATAGGCTTTCAAAATACAATGGAGTACAAGCATTGGTCAATAGCGGGCTTCTTAACTGCGTCAAAGTGAAGTGGACGATCGAAATCTAAAGGAATTACTTTGAGAATTCAAATACCAAATGTATATATTTGATAACCAGTTTGAAAATTAATTCTTCGAATTGAGTTGTTCTTTATAGTAAGACCCTCCACTTACCTAAGCCTAGAGATTTCAGTTGAAGTTGTTTGCCTGCCTGGTATTCCCTATATACAGTTTAACTATATTTGTTTTTACTTTAAGTTTGTTTTACGCGTTCTGCTGCTTTTCTACATGAGTTTTTCTACTGTATCCAGTTCATCTTTTAAGTCGTGCTATAAGGAACGACCAACTTAGGAGTTTATGGTGTCTATTTATATCGTATAGAAATATGTCTACCCCAACTTGAGTCAATTACAAATCTATATATTTATATAAAGGTTTACATTTCTACAATTTGGAAAAATTCTACTAGTTGAAAATGGTATGGTATGGATTTTGCTGTTGCTTCGACTTGGTTTAGGACTTTGGGCATAAGGTTTGGTATTCTTCTCTTTAAGTATGTATAATTTTGTTAAAATTTACGGCCTGGTAAAAGTTTAGCTTGCCAAGGCTGATAAAAAAATATGTCTTGTTTACTTACTGGCTCATTATAAAAGTCGATCATTTTTTGGGTATACATATCATATAGACAGCTAGACTGTTCATATATAAAAAATGCGCCGTATAAAATGCCTCGAACTTTACGCTCACTTTTGGTTGTGCCATTTTCTGTGGTTTTGGAAGGGCTATAGGTTATGGTAGGTGTATATTATTTATCTATTTTTATTTTCAATGTAATGCTATGCTCTTAATTGCATGGCGTATTAATATCAATTTTGATTTCAGATTTGTAGTTATCGCAGCCTTCCATTGAAGCCAATTAGTTGAAACTATGTGTGTGTGTGTGCATTTTGGTGTGAAGGAGTTCCAATCGAATGGGTCGAATTGAGAAATAAAACGTTTGCTTTTTGCTACATAATAAACTTGTTTTATTTTTTTCACAAAGAAATTAGCATTAATCGTATTTTGTATAATAATAATAAACATAAGAGTCTAATGCATAGTTAAATCAAATGCTCGAATGCAATGCTGTCCAAATTTTAGTTATATAACGTGTGCCAATCGCTCGCCGTTTACAAAACTAAAGGTTTCGCTCTGTTTGTATACTGAATTTCTCCGTGTGTTCGAGTGTGTAACTACAAAATATTCTCGTAATTAATTAATTACCGTATGTTTATATTTATATTTATATGTATGTATATGCTTTAATATATATTTATATTTATATATATAATTTATAGTTTTACTTGACGCCAGCTCTAGCACATGCCATGCCTTTAAATTTCCGCCTTCCTTCGTCCTGTCCTTTCTTTTTACAACAAATTACAAATGGTTTATTTAGAGTATGGTTTTTAGCTATATCCTTAGCTTAGTTTACAAGGTTCTGCTGTCGAAAAAATTTTACAAATTTCTGCTTCTGCTGTATTTTAAATGTTTACTTTAAATATGGGTTATCTTTAGGCCACAGTATTGCGGCTTTATTTATGTTTTGTTTTTACAATTTAGTTTGCGAAAAATCCAAACAATTCGCAGCCGTTTTTGTTTTTCTTATTCTGCAATTTCAAAATGCCTGACCTGTTTTTGGCCCTTTGGCATACAAAAAAATGCTTGCTCGTTTCGCTTCGCTATACGTTACAAGTTTACAGGGAGTTCGCGTACAATTTATGTTATATTGTTTACAATTGTGGTTGTTAAATGTTGTTTTGCTTCTTTTTAATTGGAATTTGCTTTAGGTTTTTTAGTTTTCGACTTGTATACCCAAGTGTTTTTTACGTGCGTGCAAAAATTGTTACTGTAAAAACTGGGCGTGTGTAGAATACGCCAGCTTACGTGTAAATTTCACTGTGCCACTGCACTTCCGCTACTCTACACATGTATTTTACATATACATTTTTTAAAAACGTTGCCTCACGTCAAGTTCAAAACTAAGTGTAGTACATAACTCTATATGCGTGTAAATATGTATGTTTAAATATATTCATAGGGATTCGCTGGCTTACACTAACTAATACAGCTAAGCAGCTCGCTGTGTCCTGTGTGTCTGTGTGTAGGTGTTGTGTGTTCTGTTCTGTTTTGTTGTGAGTGTGGGTGTCCTGTGTATTTTACACGTCAATTGTACACGGCGTGTAGCAATGTGTTTAGTCTACAGAAAGCATCTCTACTTGCATTGTTCTTCACTCCGTATCGATCGAACTCGAGAATCCTAAATACAATGTTCATCTATGGATTATTTAAATTAAAATTATCAGTGCATTGCGCTCTAGAGACAGGCAGTTGACAAGTTAATAACTAAAAATACCAAACAAATAATACCGAGCCCTGCTTGCGCCGTCGCTTCAAATGCGCTCACTTGTACAGAGACAGGATAATACGGGTATGGGTAAGGATATGGGATATGGGATATGGATACGGTTGTGTAATGATGGATTGTGGTTAATGGTAAATGATCAATGTTGCGATTAATGTTGCGAGGGGAAATGTACAGAAAATTACAAATGTTCAATGACTGGTATCCTTTGCTTGTTATATACAAAATACGACAACGACGACGGTGACGACGACAACAACAACGACACGACAACGAATTTGTGTGTACAAAAATATGCATAATACACTTTACATTGATCTCCAAAAATTGTTTTACATTGGATTTTTGTGTGTTTCGACGAAACCGACAAAAAAGTCTAAATTCGTTTTTCTTACCATCTCTCGTTTTCAGTATTTTCAGTATTTTAGTATTTGGAATAAGGCGTCGCGAAGTAATCTAAATTTATATCAAAAATGTACAAAATTCTTGGTATTGTTACTTTTTACAATATTCGTTCGTATGTATACATATACAATTTTTGTTTGCAATTTACAAGTGTTTCGATGACGTTTTAAAACAATTTTATACACTTACGTGGGGGGGAAGGGCTAATTATTTAATATTTTGCCGCAAAGCGAATGCATTTCAAGCCTCGCAGGGAGCAACAAGCGCATTCTGTCTAACATAACAAAGGCAACTGGCAACTCTCCACCTGATTTCGTTCAGTGTGCAGTTGAGAAAGCATAATGTCGATTTAAATCATATTTATACATATATCATACATTAAGGTGGGATAGCAAACGTAAAAGTGTGGCGGATAATTTGGAAAAAACATTGGTTTATTTTGATGGTTATATTTTTAAAATCCAATCATTATCAGTGGGGCTTACTTGGCTAACAGGTTCTCTTAGCTGGCGTCCAGCGCACCGAAGTACTTGCTGACCATCGAGGGGCGAGTGGCCACCAGCTAATATGTATAAAATTATAAATACATGCGTGCAGTTTAGAATAGAATATGCGTATGAGTTACTTGCGACTTAAAAAAAATTTACAAAATACAGTATGTATACATTTTACAGTGAAACATTTGAAAATTACATGGTTTACATGGTTTGTTGTTTGGGGTTTTTTATACAAAATTTTTACATAGTGCAAAAGCAACGTGAATGGGCTGAAGAGTCGTTCATTGTGTGGGTGTATGCATCCGAGTGTGCGTGAGGGGGCGTGGCGTGTCTCGTGTGTCTCTGTTTTCATTGTGTTTCGGTAGCTGCTGGCTCCAAAAACAGTATTACTCTACATTCTACACTAAGTGTGGCTTCTGCTCGTATCCCTCGTTTATATGTTTATGTTTATTTGAAATGGTTCCTCTGTCTGCACTTATAAATTCTAGGCGTATTCATGCAGCCCGCTCTTCTACATTCTACATTCTTCATTCTTCAGCTCGCCGGCTCTTCAGTTGTCCTCTTATCAATTTACAGTCGAAACATTAATCATGTACAGATAGACTTGCTATATAATCATTAATTTATACAAAGTTACAACGAAAATCTACGCAGACAAAATTGGTTTCTTGACACTTTTACTTTACATTCATTTTGTTTTCTTCATCTTTATCGCGATTAATTACGCCTTTTTTTTAGTTTTCCTCATCTTTGTGTGTTTATGTTTCTTTTTTTTACAAATTAAATATGCGAGCGCATTGTACAAATATTTTGAAATCTTCTTTCGTGAGAGTGTTATTATTTTTTGTTCGTAAAAATACAAATTTGTTTTAGCTTTAGATCGAAAGCTGTTTTGCCAGCGTGTTTCCTCTTTTTGTTTCTCTAGCCTGGCGCATGTGTGTTTTGTTTTCTCTTTACATATCTTCGATAGCAGCTCCATTTGATAGCTGCTTTTTCAATAAATTAGTTTACATTTATATGTACTTTTTGTTTTCTTTTTATGTTTAGCTCTACAGCTCCTAAAATCTATTCTGCGATTCGAGAAGGAAGTTTCCTTTGACTGCCTGGTTTTATTTCTTTACTTGTTGCTATTCCCTTACAGCACAACGTTGCCGTTGGTCGGGGGTCCAATGGGGCCCAAGCCGCTGTTGACAGCCGCCGATACCACCGAGGATGAGGACTCGGAGGCATCCGGGGAGGAGGGCTCCACAATCATGGCGCTGCCGTTCTCCTGCACCGAGCAAATGGTGGGCGAGGCCAGGCTGTTGGTGGTGCTGGTTGTGGTGGTGCTGCTGCCACTGGTGCAGGCGGTCACCGATGACGATGCGCTGACCGGCGGCACCGCCGACGAGGAGGCCGGCGATCCGCCAGCTCCGCCAGTGCCCACCGTAATGGGATTGGTTATCTTCATGTAGTACTTCTCCAACTTGGCGTTGATGTGCTTGCCATAGGTGTACTTGCGCAAGGCGGCCATGTGGGGCCGGATCTTGGTCATCAGCTTCTTCAGCTGCGTCGGCTCCGAAACGTCGATCATCTTCTGGACCACATAGTTGGCATACTGATCCTTCATCATCACGTGCAACGCGCTGTGGTGGAAAAGTCAGTAATTTGATGAGTTAAATTCTCTACAAAATTAGTTTAGCTAACACTCACTTGTCGTTGAAGGTGCAGACCTCGTCTATGAGGCCAGTGCGTTCGCCACGCGTGGCATGGGTCACGCATTTCTCGACTACATTCGAGGCGAACTTGTGTTGCGATAGCACCAGAACCTTGCCGCGCACGCTGTTGATCAGAATAGACTTGTCCTCCTGCTTGCCGTGTTCTAAAAAAGAAAGGAAATTCTAGATTAGTTGAAATCTCTAGATTAATAAATCACAAGTTAACCCACCTAGCACATGCTGAATCACATAGTTGCCGTATTGGTCCTGGATCAACTGCTCGGTGTGCTCGTGCAGCTCGTCCAAAATGGGCGTGGTCTGTTCGGCGGTGCAGTGCTCGAGGATCCGCTGGATCACCCGGCAGCCGTAGGGATGGGTGCTCAGCGAGTAGACCTGCCCCTTGAACGCATTGATGATGAACTGCAGGGCCACCGGATCGACGCACTCGATGCACTTCTGCACCACATGATTGCCGTTCTGATCCTTGACGCACTTCAGCACATGCCCGTCCAGCTCGTGCACGATCTCCTGCTGCTGCTCCGGCGAGATGCTCTCGAGGGCCTTTTGGATCACCCGGCAGCCGTACATTTGCAGCGCCAGCTGCAGCACATGACCCTTGACCTGCATGCCCAGCGTGTTCTTCTGCTCGGGCGTGCCGAACTCGAAGAACTTCTGGATGACATAGTTGCCAAAGACATCGGTCATCAGGCTATAGGCCGCGGCCAGGATCTCGCTGAACACCATCTGCTTCTCGGCAGCGGTGGCGCGCTCCAGCTTCTGCTGGATGAACCGCGAGCCGTGCTGGTCCTGCGAGAACTCCACAATGTGGTTGACGAGATCGCGCAGCTGGAGATTCGGATACCGCTGGTTGCGGAAGTCCTCGAGGAGGCGGGATCTGCCCGGCTGCGGGGCCCCGCCCACTCCGCCGGCTGCCGCTGCCACCGCCGCCGCTGCCGCCGCCGTGGCCGCCACCTGTCGCGAGTTGGCCGCTGCTGCTGCTGCCGCCGCTGCTGCCACGGCTGCGGTGCCCGGAATGGCCAGGTGATTCGAGAAGAGCGAGCTATTCGATCCGAACATGTTGTTGGCGGCCGCTGCCACCGCTGCCTGGGCGGCTGCAGTGGCCGGCAGACCGACGGCGGCCAGTTGCTGCTGCTGCTGTTGTTGCTGCTGCTGCTGCTGCCGCTGGCGGGACTCGGCGCCCGGGGCCCGACTGCCCAAAAGGCAGGACTGCGCCGATGGCGGCGGTGTGAGTGGGGCGCCCAGCGGACTGGCCGAGGCATTGCCCGCTCCCAAAGCTCCGTAGGCCCCGCTGGCCGCGCCCGACATCGCTCCCGGCCACTTGCCACGCGCTGCGGCGGCTGCTGCGGCCGCTGCTGCTGCTGCCTGGGCCACTGTGCTGTTCACTGCATTGGCGGCCGCCGCCACACCGCTGCTGGTGTAGTCCATCGCCGAGGGACTGAAGGCGGAGGTGCTGCGGTCGAAGGAGTCGCGGCGACCCGTCAACGAGCTCGTGTTCAAGGCGAGACCTGCAAGGGATGAAGAAACAGGTTGAATATTTTATTTATATTTTATTTATACTTTATATTTTACTTATATTTTATTTATATTTTATTCAAATTAATGGATATTGTGGAAGGACATACACACAAAAAAAACAAGTCACGGTCAAATCGATATGCGCACGGTAAATTTCTGGCATATCTTTATCTCTGTCTTCCTTCTCTCTCTCCGATTTCTCTCTCTCGAAGATTTGCTGACTTTGAAAAAAAAGGAAGAAGCTATGTGACACGATAAATTACGTGAGAGGGAACAAAAATTACAAACTCGAGCCTATCAAGTCAAAATTGATACCACATAACGTAAAATTGATCATCGTTTCATATCAAATTTTTTTTTTGGATATTAGGGATGTACATAAGGTTTCCTAAAAGCCTATTAAAGTCATATTTGCTTAGTTTCTTCAGAGATCCCGTGCATCACTCAATCCCCGGCAGTGACTATCAATCTGCCAATGGAAAATCGAAAGACCGTAAAGCTTGTGGCGCACTTTCAATTCAGTTTACAGCCTTCAGCGGGACATCAACTGGATGCTGGCCGAGATATAAAACTCTGACGCAACTGTACCCATTATCCTTGCCGCTTTGTAATTAATCGAGAGAAGCGAAAGGAGGCGACTTTGATGCGCCTGTAAAACTTAATTGCCCGCTTCGAGGCGCAGCTGTTGGCTTAGTTTTAGTCACTTGGCCATTTGGCATTTGCAGTGCAGAGGATAGATGTCTCTTTCCCCTTTCTCCCTACTCCTCATCCATCCCTCTAAGCCATAATGTACAGCATTAATGGTGCGCGCACATGAGGCTGCTGCTGCAATCTCCAAAGGATATGTAAAAGGATACAAGTGGGCGGAAACAATAAGTGGATGTGGATGTGGCTGGGTGGACGGATGGACGGATGGAGACGGTGCCAACTTGATTGATGTTGTAATCTGTCACTGGCATTTGATTTGCCATCTAGGCGGTGGAAGAAAGTGAAGAGAAAGCGAGACTTTGAGAGATTTGCAGGCATCTCTCGGATTTCGTATTCCCTGCCTGCGCGTCCAATGTCCAATGATCCGGAAATGTGCGATTCGGCGAAAAGCGAAAGTTCCCCATCAACCCCAATCTTTCACTGGACTTTGCTGCACTTTCTGAAGCGCCCAAGGGGAAACGAAGAACGGAAAATTATTGCACAAATTTATATTGTGGGGGCGGAGCCAAAACGCCATAAACGTGGCCTGCAAACATTAAGTTATTTAACTACTAATGCAACGACAGCTGCGCGAAAGGGTTGCTAAATTCCCAGCTGCCTTCAGGTGGCTGAGTGGGTGGCCCAGGGTGGTTTAGGGTTGTTGCAGCTTGCAAGCCCTCTCCTAAGGGTTTTCCAGCTTTTCCGGGGAAGGCGAGGCGAGTGTTGTAAATGTCAACACAGTGTGCGCAATTTGTTGACCGAGTTATTAAGCAATTTGTTGAAAGTTGCGGAATGGTGTTGGTAAATAATATACAATGTTGGTGTTTGTGGATGAAAACTAAAGTGGAGCAGTGTTAGCAGGTGAAGTAAGCGGGAAATCGATGGTTCAAGTAACGCAGAGAAAATGTCTCCATTTTCGAGGTAAATAAATAATGTTTTTAAAGTGGATTGTAGGATTTGCATTTATTTCGATTACACTAGTTTACAGCCGAAATGCTCCCCAGCAATTGATGGCAAATTCTGTTAGTTTTGGACCCCTAGATCACGAAAATAGCACTAATTTTTTTTTCGATGGCACAGTTTTTTTTAAAAGATTTTTTAAAGTTCGAAATGTTAAATATCTGACTTTTTTCGAATTTCTTCTTATATCTCGCCAGATACCCACTCGATTGGGCCAGTTTTAGTTTTATTTTAAAGTCAATAGATCAGAGCCTAACTTTGCCATACAGATCAATAAGATTGGATAAGTAATGGCAGCGCAGAAGCTCGACAAAGATGAAAAATGTGTTTTTTGGTCGACTGTAAGTCGGCTGTATATATCATAAAAACTCGAAATAAATCCGTTGAAAAATCATAAAGGGTACAAACTTAAAGTTTACATCCTACCGAATAAAACAAGCAGGATATGGCCCACATCCATGGAAAATTGGATTTATGGTGGATTTTTAAAGTTCGGATTTGTCCACTTTTTTCGGTTGACAGAGTCCAAATTTAAGATTTATCATAGGCGGCGACATGTAAACCAAAATGAGTGGTGACGGCAGGCGGGTCAAAAAATAGCTAAAATTAAAAGCTAAAAAATTATAACAAAAATTTAATTTCTGAACATTCCTTTAAAAATATAAAATTGCTTCCGTTATGACTGTGAGTGTTTTTAATTAAGTACTATCCATTTGGATAGTTCATTCTTATGAAAAAAGTAACCTTAATTTCAAAAATTAAATTCACTTTAATAATTTTCTAGCTTTTAAATATCTGATTTAGCTATTAAGTGACCCGGCTCCAACACCAATTATTTTTGTTTACATGTCGCCGCCTATGATAAATATTAAATTTGGACTTTGTCAACCGAAAAAAGTGGAAAAATCCGAACTTTAAAAATCCACCATAAATCCAATTTTCCATGGATGTGGGCCATATCCTGCTTGTTTTATTCGGTAGGATGTAAACTTTAAGTTTGTACCCATTATGATTTTTCAACGGATTTATTTCGTGTTTTTACGATATATACAGCCGACTTACAGTCGACCAAAAAACACATTTTTCATCTTTGTCGAGCTTCTGTGCTGCCATTACTTATCCAATCATATTGATCTGTATGGCAAAGTTAGGCTCTGATCTATTGACTTTAAAATAAAACTAAAACTGGCCCAATCGAGTGGATATCTGGCGAGATATAAGAAGAAATTCGAAAAAAGTCAGAAATTTAACATTTCGAACTTTAAAAAATCTTTAAAAAAAAACTGTGCCATCGAAAAAAAAATTAGTGCTATTTTCGTGATCTAGGGGTCCAAAACTAACAGAATTTGCCATCATTTGCTGGGGAGCACACCAAGAATATTATTTTGTAAACTAGTGTTATCCGTATGTAAATTACATAATAATATTTAACCTTTTTAAGCTTCTAGGATATGATGACATTTTGAAACTCTCAGCAATTCTGCAGCCATTAAAGTGCGGCAGTGTTTCCGTTACTTTGAAGCCGTGCTTTAGCACTAATTACATTTCATATAATGCCCCCTTAAACCGTTTTTTCATAGCCTACTTAACAGCGCTTACAAAGTTGCCCGAGCCGAGAATAGTTTTCCCACCCACAAACCCACCCACCGACCTTTCTCTCGACATTTAAATGACTCGCAGTTTTAATGCGTTTTCACTTTTTTTTCTCCTTTCCATTGTGCAAGAGGAGCGACAAAGACGGCAATAGGAGCGAACGGGACGACGTGTGCATAATGTGCACGTGTGTGCATTTATAATTCATAAAATCATTACATTAAGCTAAGGACGAGCGGCAAAGTGTCGTCTCTCGTCGTCTAGTGCCGTCTCCTTCTTGACACTCTGCCGCTCCCTTTCTATTTGCGGAACGTGTGCATAAACCACAGAATGTCGCCTGCAATAAACTTGGCGTCTTTTAATGCCACCCACCGCCCACCGAGAAGCAGCCATGGATCCAAATGCACAGGAAAAACTGAGTTTGCATTATATTCTCAGTTAAAAAAAATATATATTATGGGGAAGAGAAGAGAGAGAACGCTATCTATACCTCGAATATCAGATACCCGTTACTCAGCCAAAGCAGCACACATTATTTACTCATAACTTTTTAGTAAATCGTCCGATTTAAAAAATTGCTTCTACATTTCAATGGCTTTTGATATTCACAACAAAATTGCATTTACACTTTTTCAAATTCTTTTACTCTAGGACTAATGGTTATAATAAATTATAATTAAACATAAAGAGATATTACTAAACCCAATATGTTACAAAAGAGAATTTTTGATTTAATTATTCTTCATTTAAGGACTATTTAATATATTGATTAATTTATTATTCACAAATTAATTAATTTTAATAAGGCCCAAATTTGTACAACAATTTAATTTTTTACTGGTTAGGTTTCGTGCTCTTATTTTTTGTTTCAGTGTGCCACATGGCTGCAGTTTCATTTGGCAAAGTGTCTCCCAAATGGAGGGCTGCTCTCACTCTGAGTTGATTTGAGCTGAAACAGACGGTCGTCGGGGCAGCCTCTGAATTAGTGGAGGGGGTGGATGGAGGGGGGCCATCATCTATGCACCCCTAAAACACCATACACCACCCACATTCCGCCCCGCACAAATTGCATGAATAATTCCCTTTTAAATTGTGCAACTACACGCACCTAAATGAAAACCAAAACCCCACCAAACGCAGGCCCAGAAAATAAAGTAAACAGACAGAAAACATACGCCACGGCAGTCGAGCGCAGTCGTCGAAAAACTCCCCCCAAAAACACTTTCCTGGATGCAAATTGTTTGTGTTTTTCCGCCGTCTGTATTTGAAATTTAGTCTGTCTTTCCCTTTCCACAGTTTCTGCGCAGTAGAGAAGGTGCCAAATTAGTTGCAATTTAAATGCAAGAATTACAAACTTTTGCCGCCTCTCCCGCTGGCTGTCATTAAACTAAGCATTTCATTCGGGATTTCCCGCTTACTGCAAGCACTTTTAGTTGCAGATGGCAATTAAACTTGGCAATGGCAACTGTTGCAGACAGATAAAAAGAAAACTTTAATTTCGTTTACAATAGATTCTATTGCAAGTATCAATCATCATTAGTTTAATTAAGTTTAAATTGGCTTTAGTTGCAAGTAAAAGTAATTCAACTTAAAATGATTTTATATATTAATTATGATTTTATTTGAAACATAATAAATGGTGTATTGAAATCTACTCAAAACAAGATTGAAAAAAGTCTAGATTTATATGTGTAAAAGGTCACTTTTATATTTTTGAAAGATCAAGTTACTTCTATCATTTTCATTTAAATAAAGGTTATGTATATCTTGTTCTACATTATTTATTTAAAAAATACTACATTTAGTATTTGAAAATACAATTTTTCTAATTTTTATGAAAGACCTGATACAAAATAAGGTAGATCCTATTTCTAATAACTTTTTTTTTGGGTAGTTATTTATGAAGGTAATTATTGTTTTAATTTGCATTTAATTCTTAATAAAGATTCTGGTAGATTTCCAATACTACATCAATCTGTGCTGTTCAATCCAATTTAAGTTGCATCACGCATACGCCGTGTGGTACACATCATTGCGACTTTCATTAAGCGTAAAGTGCACACACGATCACCAACACCTCCCGACACCGCAGCAAGTGTCAACCGTGTGCTGCATGTGAACCACCCCAATTCTCCTGCTGCTGCTCCTGCTCCCATTAACCCCTTATCTTCATCCCCATACCCGTATGTTCTTGTTCTGTAAGCCAGCATAGCAATTGACATTTTACAAAATAAACGAATTCATTTGCACAAAAGGCTGCCGCAGAAAAGAGGATGGGCAATGAAGGAGGATAAAGCTGGCAGGACGAACAATGTGCTGCATTGTATGCAGAGTGGTTTCGGTGGCTGGGCGATGGTTTCGATGGTACGGTGGTGCCGTGCCTTTCACTTTTCCAGCACCCCAGTGTGATGCAATCACATGTTGCCAACATGCGAAAGGTGTACATAATAATTTAGCAGGCAAAGGAGAAGGATGCTATTGCATCTGCTTCTGATGAGGCTGTTGCTGCTGTTTCTGCTGCTGCTGCTGTGCTACCCTCATTGTTTTCAAGGCAATGCCCAAAATGGGTTTGGCGGTTGCAAAGTCAAGCAGCTTTCCGTTTTCCGTTTTCCATTTTCCACTTTCCCCTTTTGCCAATCCACCGCACCGAGCCACATGCCACACACCCATTGAACCACCCACAGCCTCCTTCAAGCCAGGCCAAGGCGCATTAACGTTTGTAATTGCAGCTTGTCTCTGACGCAGAAGGGGATTCGTTCTACTGATATCCCTTCCTGCTCCTCCTCCTCCTCCTGCCCCCCGCTGTTCTCCTCCAGTCAGCCACTTAAAACAATATAATCTCCATTAAAAAGCCTTTTTGACATTGCACACAGTCAGACAAGCAGACAGATAGTCAACTAGAAAGAGGGTAACAAGGGTGTTCACTGTACAGCATCGATTGCACAACATAATGAGTGGGCTGATGGGCTGCTGGGTTGCTGGGCTGATGAGACCGAAAGGCCCCCCGCAGTTGTTAGTGGGGATTTGTGCCAGCGGAGGACAAACTGTGGGCGCCATGTGCTAATTGTAATTGAGATGCGAATGTGCAAGTGGAAATGGTTACACTTGGGCCAAAAATGTCATCGAGTACCGTCATTTTGCCTTGTTTTGTATTTTATTAATTTATTACAAATATTTATATTTCTTTCTAATGAAAATTAATGAAATATGTGTATGAGATTATGTATATTGGAAATATCGATACTATCGATAATTATCAAGCTCTTATTTAAAGGGCTAGAATTCAATTTAAATTTAAAAGTTTGGAATTCCTTTAATTTTACTATGATTCCACAATAATGGATACTGCATTTCAACAAAGAAATAGTTAACTTTCTCGCAGTGCAATTAATCCAAATTGGTAGTACGGCATATGCAGGTGGATCTGTGAATGTGGCACACTCCTCGAGAGACCCTTAGCCTAATCACCTGGCATCATCACGGTTCTCCACGCAAAGCATGTCAGGACTTGACTTGCGGTCTCGAGAACGGATTGCATTCGATTGGGTTTCCACCACTCAAAATCCGAAATGGATTACATAACTTGAGTACTTGTGCCGATCGCAGTTCTTGCTTAAAGCCCAAGCTTAAAATTGCAACGTATATAAAACAATTTCAGCAAGAACAGTGGCGGTAAAAACGGGAAAACGAAAAATACAACGCAACAACAGAAATTAAAATACGTAATCACTCATACGTCATGTGGAACAAGAGAGTCTGTGCACGAAGAGAAAACTGGAAACTTCATTAAACTGCCATATCAGGCAAAATGAATTAACGACATAATAATGCCAGCCAGCTCCCGACCGTCAGACGGATGGATTCGACTCCCATATTCCGGGAAAATCGTTGCGTTAATGGAAGGAGCGTTTTTGCATGCGGTCGGGAAATAAAAAACGGTAGGTGGAAAGCGTAATAATTGATTTCGCCTGATTGTTAATGGAGTTAATGGAGCTGTCCACGTCCAATGTCAGTAACGCTCGTGTGTGTATGGGGTTTAAAGAACTTTAACACTCTTTTTTTGCAAACTGCAATTAAAATTTTTACCAAATTGAAAATCTACCCATGCGAACCTTTGATCAATTTAAGACAAAAGATAGTGCACATTGGATGGGTATATCTCCTCTACTTAAACTTTGAACGCACAAAGTGTAAACTTTCATTGCCTGACTGCAGTTATTAATTGTAATGTGAAATTCTATAAAACTACAACAATTGCAGAGCAACAACAATGATAAGCCATCGACAAAATTTTCCTTCAAGCGTTCGTAGATATTCTAGAGCAAATTGTAGTTTTTGGGCACTCACAAACACACGGACAAACTTTGCAAGGATAACTTGCAAATTAAAGGGTTTATGCGGTGTTTTTGGTTTTAAAATGACAAAAAATATAATTTTTTTATTGTTTTAATTTTTATGTCAATTTTATAGATAATCTTTTATTTTAAGTAACTAGAAAAAAAAACAGAAATAAAAATATAATACAAAATATTATTTCATTTTTTTTAATACAGCTTTTAGTTTTTTTGATTACTGTAGACACTTGTCCACACTTTTTTAAAGTGTGACCATGCATGGTGCAAGTCAATAGTATTTACTGCTCTTGATTATTCTTTGGACTTTTTCTTAATATTTGCAATGCATAAACTACTGCATCTACTGTTGGAATATGAAACGATTTTGCCATCCATTCCATATTCCTCTTTCTCTCTCACTATATAGAGTTTTCCCCCAACTCATCGCGTTACGTTTAAAATTGCATGAGTCAGTCGTCGGGACTTCTGCAGTTGTTGTCGTTTTAGTTGCATTACAGTTGAAGTTGAAAGCCCAAGTTGCTGGAGCATTGGCAATAATAACATTTTGCGTGCTTGCATGCAATTGTTGTTAGTTTTCTCCTCAATGGCTCTTCTGTGCATTAGATATGTATGAAAAACAGGAAAATTTACTGACACAAACAGTTGGTTTTCATGGCTTTCCATGGCGTAGTAATGCATTCTCGACTAGGTAATGCTGGATTCATGTATGCCCTGTAATTGTTACTTGGGGAGCTCTTAATATGCTTTGCTTTGGGAATAGAGAGCGCGTTTCATTCTATTCAAATTTTTAAACTATGTAACCATACCAACATGAGTTAATCCTTTTGGTTCTCTGAACCTAATATGCCTTAATCGAAATGAAAATTTGATATTATAAATTGCATGAGTATTATTATTGCTTAAACTGGCAATGGAACTGACAAGTCAGAATGACTATGCCTCTCTTGTCTCCCTCTGTTCTACTATTATTATTGTTATTATTATTCAGACACATACTCAAAAACATTTGGAAAGCTCGAGAATTTGCTATTTACGAGCTGAGATCCTTTGAATACAAAGAGAACGGTTAGATAAACAAAGATTAATGGCTATACATACATACAACAGAGGAGTGAGTTTTATTTGGGTATGTTGATGAAGGTGTGTGCCACATTTTACACTAATTACAATTTCTGTCACTGCACACTGGGCGAAATAATCGATAATTATTGCTAATTTATTAAATATTAAATAAAAAATATAAATATTACTCATACGCAAGGTGTGCGGCAGGGTTTAATCAATATTACTCATACGCCACGTTAACCATTTCTATTGTTTATTTAGCCTTCTATTTCCTTACTATAATATTTAACCAGCGAATCGCTCATTCCACCCAGCTGCGTGTGATATGTGGAAAAACACTTACCTCCGACACTGGAGCCATTCTGCTGCGAGTAGAGATTCTGTTGGGCCGTCTGCGGCTGCGGCTGATACAGCTGTGGGCCCTGCGGGGGCGGAGGACCGGCACGGGTGGCGCCCGGGGGCACCAGAACGGGGGCGGGGCTAACCAGACGCATGGGCGTCCCGGTGCGGGGTCCTCCCATCAGCAAGGAGCCCGTGTGATCGAGGAAGGCCGGGATGACCTGCAGGCGGCGCAGTAGCAGCAGCACACGGTATTTTACACGATTCGGATTTCGTTTTTGTACAGGGGTTAGAGTTTGGTTTTGTAGTTTGGTTGTTGGTTATGGAAGCGTGTTGTTGATGATGTGAGTATAAAAAAGAGAAAAGAAGAAGAGACGCAGCATAAATATACAACGTTGTAGGTCCAATTATCTTGTTATGACTAAAATTACAAGGAAAGCTTTACATAGTTCTACATTTTATGAATTTACACATGTACAGAAGACCTCTATAATTAATTTAAATTTTATAATAGCTTTTTTTAAACATTTTAAAGGATTTTTAAATTAATTTCATAGTCCCTAGAATTTATTGTAAATTGACTGTTCTTTAATGAAGTTAAAAGTAACTTTGAAATTCCTTGGAATAATGTTTAAACGGTCCCAATCAACTAGTTCACCGCGAGTGTAAGGTCACAATCAATTGACACCTGTCGTATGTACAACACCGGAGTGCCTGTGCATCTATGGATAGTTATGTACACTACTGTATATGCTCCATTGTGTCCGACTATCAGGCAGCCCAGTTAACTAACTGAGCGGGATGATAATGGCTAGGCCTCTATGTCTATGACTATATATAGCACCATATATCTATGCGTATATCTCACCTGATACGGCTGATTCTCGGCACCCTGCTGCGAGGGGGTGAGGGGGCGTCGCGGCTGCGTTCCCTGTTGCGGAATCAGATTGCCCGGATACATGCCCCAGGGCGCTACGCCGTAGTACTGCGGCATTTGGGCAGCGGCAATCATGCCCATATAGGGGGCAGCCTCCTGGCCCGGATTGATGACGTAGGGCGTGGCCTGTTGGGCGGCATACGCCGCATTTTGCGCCTGCTGGGCGGCCAAAAACTGTTGCGACGCGGCCGCCATTTGCATCTGTTGCTGCTGTTGTTGCTGCTGCTGTTGCTGCTGCGACTGTTGCAGCGATCCGTTGGGAACGGGGGCAGCGCCCACCGCTGCCGCAGCACTCGCTGCCGATGTGGCAGCTGCTGCGGCGGCTGCTGCGGCCGCATTTGTGGCAACTGCTGCAAGGCCCGGATTCTGCGAGCGGAACAGTTGCTGCGGGGAGAAGAAGATGGCAAAGGGGGGGGGGGGTTAGTTATCAGGTCATCGGTTTAATTGCGTTCGTGCAAAGGGATGGGGGTCCGTAAGGTGTAAGTACCTAGAGTTGCATGAATAACCGGGAGAGATTTCGGTTTAATTTCGTTTGTTCTACATTAAAAATACTTATAAAATTTATTTCATTCTTTTTTTTTAAATTAAATCTTATTGCCTAACGATAAATCTCCATTTAATTCGCTGTGATTATTGTTGCTGGGATAATGGGGCTCTGACTTAATAAGGCGCAGAGCATATTGTGTTAAGCCGTCACTATAAGTCATATCAAGTAACCGCCCCGTTGGCATAAGGATTTTTCTTTTATTCGTAAAAACCCGGCAGCACATCCGTCCGTGTTGTTCTAGCATATCCACACACGTGTACGGGTAACCTGATAAAGTGTTTTCAATTGGAAAATTAAATCAAATCCAATCAAATCAAATCAGCATGCAGTATGCAGAAAAAACAGAATGGAATAACAAGAAGCTAAAACGGGAAAACGCATGACTGAGTGTTTTGTTTCTCGTTTTTCCCCCTTTACTACTCTACTCTATCTTTTTTTATTTTATGCCTTGTCTTTGCGATGTGGCCATATCATCACCAGGAGCAACAGCCATTCAGGCGTTACAGAAAAAGTAGAAAAAGTGTAGTGGTAACTATGTACATCTGTAAATTGTGTCGAAACTGTAACATATGTTTTGAATATTTTGCTTTAACTTTGAATTGGATTTTTATCACGAAAAACCATATTCAGTTTACTTTTTAAATACTTAATAATATTTGTAATATTTTCTACCTGGAAGTAGTTAGGGGAGAGTGGGGGAATTTCGTCAGCATTTTTTCAAAGCTATTTATTGTCCATCTTGAGACACGTTATCATATTTCTATTTTTATTGTTGAATGCGGTTAGCACTAAGCTTTAAAATGTGACATTCCCCTATTTTTTTAATTAACTTGGTGATTTATAAAAAATTTAAAAGTAAAACCAATATACTGGGGCAATCTCACCACATAGGGGGGTAAAATCACCACACAACTGGGGAAATTTCGTCACCTGAAAAATGTAGGGAACTTTACGCCTGTAAGTATGCTACACAGATCAAGCGTACCATTTTTGTTGACGTCCTATATTTGTTGCTGCTGCTGGTAGTCTGTTCGTTAGCCAGCTCGTCAAATATAAAAATATGTATTTAAAATAGGTGCGAATTTACCCTTAGCGTAGGGTGGCGAAATTTCCCCAGACCGTACTTTTCTAGATATAATTATTTTTCTTCCGAAATTAGGCGCGAAGTTAAAAATCACTAACGCAGAAATGCACATTATAGCACTGTGTATTATATAAAAAATCGTGTATTTTATTGCTTTTGAATTGTGGCATACAGAAAAAATTTCGTCGAGAACTAAATGTAGCTTTTGAGCTGTTAAAACACATTTAATATTATAGCTTAATTATCTTGGCCTTCTGTGCAAAACAAATGCATTGGTTGTGTCTGGCCGTCTTGAAGGACTAAAACAAAAAAATTATATATTTTTACGACTTATGGATTCTGAGATATTGCTGGTGACGAAATTGCCCCTGTGACGAAATTCCCCCACTCTCCCCTACATGTACACCTTTGCTTATCACACATTTTCCATTCCCTTTGATTAAGAGTAGAAATTAATGCCTTTTCCCTTGGAATTAATGGAATTTGGAATATTCCCCAGGAAAGTCAGTTGCAGACTGTACTTTGACATAAATTTGCAGTCCCCTCGGACGCACCTGTTAGACGTGCACGAGCATAAGGATATGTGCATAACGGCTTCAATGAGAAGCCCCTGCTCCTCCCCCTGAAGACAGTACTCTATCGTTGGAGTCTCCTGTCAATTGTTTACAAGGCATATTGAAGGGAAAACAAAGCGAATCTGGGGGAGTCAACTGGGATAACATTAACATTAAGGCGAGTGCAGGGCAGGAAAAGTGGGAAAAAGAAATCAATGTGAATTATTGATGAATGGTGCAGGGCAGAGAGAGCAACAGAAAATATAAAAACGAAGCGAAAAAGGGCAAATAAAACTGGAACGTGGCGGCAAAGTAAAATAATAATAACACGCAAAACTTTTGGAAAACAAGCCAAGAGGAACACGAACCGGGACAAGGTTTCCACGCGAAATGTGAAAATGGGGAAATGTGGCGAAGGCGATAAAAAGCAAATATCATGGCCTGCATACTTTTTGGGCGCGTGATGCGTGAGAACAGCACTCAGGATTCGGAATTCGGGATGATTCGGGAAGTCGGGTACTCAGGACTCGCAGCTCGGGCATGAAATAATAATCAGAAGCCAAATAAGCGTTGAAATCTGAGCCATCGGTTGCCATGGCCTCCCAAAGTCCCCATCCTCATCCTCATCCTCCGGGTTGCCAACTTCTTCCCTTTACGATTATTAAAACGAAATTGAAAACAAAGGGAAAGTGAGTGTAACTGGAGAAGGGACGAAGACGACGAGCAGAGCAGCTCAAAGAGAGTTGGAGAACTTATGTAATTTCACGCCCGTAAAGTATGCAATGCTTTGATTTAGTTGCCCAGTGACGTAAGTGCTGCCCCTTAAGGCTCCCCCTTTTCATTGGCACTGGAAAAAATACTTCGAAATAAAACTTTACATGAAACGTTGATCGATTTTATGCCAGAAATTTACTATGCGAATATAGATTTAACAAGGGATTGAAAGATGTAATTATTATGTCCTTATTATCCCTCAAATAATATCCCAATATAATTCTCATTGAATTCTAAAAGTTCTTTATGGAAACCAAAAGCTTTCTTGGATGCGACTTTAATGGCCCTATAAGTTTACATTCGCACTACCCACTGCAATACCCTGTGATTTATGCAAATGGCCGGGTCAGTGGCAAATTTACGATCCGCACATGACACACTCGAGTTATTGTCCTAAGGCTAACATTACTCAGGACAAGGGAATTATGGGAATTATGGGGCAAGGATTGGTAGTTCAAGAGCAGCGGCGAGGAGCAGATTGGCAACAAGTGAGAGAAGGGAAGGGAAAAATTATGGAAAATACTGGTGGCCAAGTTTCCCGGTGTCGTGTGGCTCCTTTTTTCACCACCCCCCTTACTTTTAAGAATTCATTTCTTTTTTTTTTCATTTTTCCTGGCATTCCGAACCCTGCGCTCTGACATTTTTATTTCATTTCATTTGCACATTACAAGGAGGGCAGGGGAAAGCGTGCTTAATAAGCTCCCTGGTGTACAATTTTCAGCGCTCGACTCGTAATGGAAATTATAGCTGATGTCATACACAGGGGAAATGCCCGGACTGGGGTCGCCTTTCCACTGCTCTCACTATCCCGTGCACTGAGAGAAAGTACCTTACTCTAAACGGAAAGTTCTAAAACAAGATTAAATTAGTTTTAAAATGTAATAAAATATTTTTAAGATCCCTTATAATGTGGAAAAGCTAATTAAAGTCCTTAGAAAATGCTGGAATTTTCAAATTAATTATTAAGGTGTCTAAAAGTTTGCAACAATTTATTTTAATTAGGAATAAGTGTCTAAAAGTATGCAGTGAATAAAGGATAGTCGTCTATCTGTATGAATTCATATAACTTTGGGACTAATAATATATTGTTGCATACTTTTATACACCTATTATTAATATATTTGACATTTTATTACAAATTGTAACAAATTCTAAATTATACTTAAGTAATGCATTCTTTTCTTTTAAGTTTTCCCTAAGACTTGAACATTTCTTGCCGTGTACCTCTCTGTTTCTGTTTCAGCTTCAGTTCTGTGACGCCCTTCGAGTGAAAGTGAGTCAACTAACTATGGCAATATGCCCGCCCACCAGCCCCACCCAACTTGTTGCAAGTGGGTCGCCAGGGGCGGGAGCAGGAGTTTAGCGGAGTTGAGGGTGGCGGCTCTTAATGTTGCCTTCGGCTTTTGCCTGAGTGGATTAGTTAGTTGGGAGTAAGCAGCAGCAGCAGCAGCAGGTGGGGGCGCACTCAGCTAGTTGATTTATAATTATGGCCGGGAAAAAAGGCAAAAAGAAAGGTAGCAGGAAAACAGAAAAACAGCAGCAGTGGCAACCAGCAACAGCAGAAAGGCAAACAAAGCGCTCGAGGACCTGGCCAAACTGCCTGGCTAACTGCCTACTACCTCACCTTGTCTGCGGGAAAGCGGAAAAGCCGGAAAGTTTCAAGTGGCATATATACAAAGTTGTTCGGCTTGATTTGCTGCAATTGGAGTGTTTTCTGTTTCTATTTCTATTTCTGCTTTTGTTTCAGTTTTGGTTTCGGTTTTTCCTTCTTTGACATAGTTTTTGTTGTTGCCGGTGACAGGAATTTCCCCAATTGTGGATTTGTTTCAGGTAAAATTATTTCGAATTAGTTTTTACATTGTTGCCTGAAATGTTTTGAATTTTGTTAACGAATTAGCCCCAAGAATTTATAGTTTAATCTTTATATCACAAAAGGGATTGCTTTAAAAATATTATAGAAATTGAATTCTTTTTCCTACTTTAATTGAACAACTGAAGCTGAAAAATCTAGAAACTCCACTTGCCACTTGATTTGATTTCCTATTTTTTCCAATTTCCTGTGCTCAACTTGAACTTCTTACTAGATGCCTTTCCCCAGCTGCTGACTTGAGATGACTGCCATTACTCACGCTCAATGTCTCCTCCCTCCTCTCTCGTCCTTTTTGCAGGACACTCATGAGTTGGCAACTACTTCAGCTGAGCTGCTGCGCTTTAATTAAATATCAATTACGCAGCCAACCCTCCTCCTTCCCAGTACTGGTGGCCCGAGCTGAAAAGCAATCAATTAAGTGTACTCCTCGAGGAAGTGTCCATTTCCCAACCCAACCCCCTTTTATTTTCCTCTATTCCCCATCTGCATAGCCGAGCTGAATGAGTGCAACTCAAATATTTGTAGTCTGTGCTAAGGCGCAATAAAAACAGAACGCAAATTGAATATGAATGATGGAGGAGCAGCTTAGCTTGGCTGGGGAACAAGAATTAGGGGGGCACAAACCCCTTCGCTAATAAAAGAACGGGCAGTGACAGTTTGGGGGGGCGGCGAAAAATGGGTGGCTGACCCTTGTGGGTCCTCTTGCACAAAACGACTTGTAAACAAAATTAATGCCACAAACAAACATTAGCGCACATTCGGCGTGTTCTGTTCGCGTTGTGTGGCTCATTAGGCCACCACCCACTAGTCTCGAGTGGGTGGGGAAAGTGCTGGGAAAAAGCGCAGATAAAGGGGGGTGAAAGTGAGGGGGGAGGTGGTTTGCTTGCTGACCATTAAAGCGAATTACTTAATGACCGCACGCGTGTGCTTTTGATGCCTACTTTTAGGCTCGGGACACACCCACATCTACACAGAGAAAAAAGGTAGCTAGTTTTGGATCTAAACCATTCAATGATAAATCGGAAAAATAAACCTCTTTTTAATAATCCTAACCACAAAAATGTGTGAGATTATAAATTTATAAATGTATCTTTGAACCATTTTTAACAGTGCACACAGTTTGACTTTCTTTAATTTGAGTTTCAGCATTCTTTTTGTGCTGCTGTGTGCGTGATTGCTGTTTGTATATTGCTTTTTAATTTTCCTCGTTACTCGCAATTCCCAACGTGAAACGTGAGCCACAAAAGAAAAGCCACGGAGAAGAGTGGGGAAAAGGAGGAAAAGGAGGCGGAGCCGACAACATTGTAGTTTCTATTTACGCCTCAACTTTGCCATATATTTCATAAGTTTTGTGAAACTTTATTCCTTCCGCCTTTTCTTTATTTTGTTCCCCTGCAACCTTGCAGGAATTTCCCAGTTTTTCCCCGTTTTCCGCTCCTTAACTTTTTTGTTCGGCTCCTCCCATAAATTTCAGCCACTCAAGGACATCGGGGCGTGAAAGGAGTAATGAAAAATAGGTTAAGCCAACTTATGTTTCTTTACTCAATAATGAAAAGTTCAGAAATCGATGACAAACTTCGCCGGGGGACTTTGGGAAAATATAGAAGGGGAATTGCATAACTCTGGCCATCCAGTTTGTCAAGAAAGCCATTAAAGTTTATAAAAAAAAAATATAGCTATTATTGAAACTCCCCCTTTCAACAGCTAAAAACGCGCCAGGATTTAAAGCATTAAAATCCCCTCTTAAGGTTAAGTCGCACTCTTGGCCACATTTACTATGCATAAGTAGGAGATTTGCCAACCCAAACGAACTGATTGTGTAAAATCCAAACCACTAAAGAACCCACCAACCAACTGAGCACCACCAAAATGCGCTCCATTTCCTCGGCAGTGTTATTTTATTAATGAAATTACGCAATTTCCTTTTTACGTTTGCCCCGCCGCTCGGTTCACTTTGGCTTTTCTTTATTTAATGATGACGCAGAGAAGTGGAAATCGCGAGAGAATGTTCGGTAAATGTGACCTTAATTTGTGCAGCGGTAAATACAATGTTGATATATGTATGGATTGGAATAAAGAGCGGAATCTTCATTTACATGGGGAGCACATTTAAAGTAAAATATGGCCAAATGCCGCAGGACAAATGTTCGATAAGGGCGGTGGTGTGAGGACGTTCAAAGGACGCTGCAAATTACCACAAAGGGAAGCCTCTTTTCCACCAAAACCCCCCAACGAATCAGACATAAAAATATCTGAGGCAAATGAAGCCATAAATGCGCAATCACGGAATTACATGGAATGTAAAGGGAGTCGGAGTCGAGTCGAGTCGACTTGTTCCCTGCCAAAGTGTTTATTTATGCAATTTTTATTTCACCAACTTCTCGCCGGTCAAGCATTGCGCATACGCAACGTGGTGCGCGCGGCCAAGGGTAAATTTGTGGAGGAACTTTCGACGCTGCCGCCGTCAAGTTTAATTGCCTTGCAAATGGCCAAGGGAATAAAACCATGCAGATCCCTTTGAATTTCATAACAAATTGCTGCAAATTGAAGCGAGTTCTTTCGCCTTTCTTCCCCATTGTCTTTTGCTTTTGCGAGTGGAAAAGTTTGACTTCTTGCCGGAAAAACCGCCGCCCATTAAAACTATTTGCCGTAACAAACAAAACCAAAAAAAAAAAAAATAGAAGGGAAAAAATCCAACGAGCGAGAAGAAAATTCTTGTGTGTGGCAAACATTTTTGGGTGGTTGTGGGTGGCTTTTAGCAGCTAACTTTGATTGTCTGGCCAGCTTTGTTGCATTCTTTGGGGGCGCACACAACTATTTGCCCAACTATTAGAAAGTCAATTAGGTTTTTTCACGCCCCGTTCGGGCTTTTCAAAATGTAAGCAGCAGCCCTTTAAAGAAGGGTTTTTCCTCTCGTTTTAGTGGAGCTCCCACTCGTAGCCCAGGTTGATTGAATTAAGCCGGGGCGCTTTGGGACATGAATGCACGTAATTTCAATTAAAATCTGGCATTCGGAGAAGCCCCGCATTTGTGAGCGACAGACACCTGCAATGCAAACGTCGCGAGCAACAACAACAATTCGAGCATTTTCCCGGGCTTTTCCAGTCCGATTGTCCCGTTTGACAATTGCTTTCTGATGGCCAGGAAAATTGCGCTGACAACATTTCAACCGAAAAATAGAGTTTTGCGAATGGGGGAGGGGGGATGGCAATAAATTGGCCTGTTCCAGAAGTGGAACAATGGCAAGCACAGAGACAGAGAGGCTTGAATATAATTTCAGAGTTCAATTATTGAGTTTCAATTAATTGGGAAATTTTTGTTTTCATTTGGCAATTCTAGGCACTGTGTTTTTAAATCGATTTTACTCGAGTTTAAGTTGGAATTTAAGGAATCTTTAAAAGATTTTTATAATTTTTATGAAATATCAAGTTAACATTAATCATATCGACTTTTTATTGATATAAAAAATGTAGAATTTACCCTATTTCATATCGTATTTTGATCTATGTATTTAGTTTCAATACTATCTTTAATATACATTTGATAGTCCTCCTGCTTTAATTGCCTTTCCCCTGTCATATTACACTACGTTTATTTCCTTTTGATTCAACTGAAAACCACTCCGATTGGCCTCGTTCTCGTTTCATTTGCTCACTTCCCGAATACGTGACTTCTCTGGCATCAACACTTCATCGCTTGGCAATACTTCCTTACTTTTTGGCTCCACAAACTTGCTATTAATTGACAGGAATGCCCCCACTTGGCCAACGCTGCTGCCACTCCTTTTGCTTAATAGGAAGGGAGGCCATATTTTTTGGGTTATGATTGCTACGTGCTCAGCGTCTTAAAATCAATTTCATGCTCGACTTGCCCCTCAAATTAACTGAAAATCATTAATTGCTAAGCAAACCAACAATGGTTGTTATTTGGATGGCGAGTGGAGAGAGTGTGAGAGGGATACACACAGGACCTGCTGTCTGCTCCTGTTCGTCCTTGTTTGCTTTGGCCTTCGGTGTTGCTGCCTGCTGCTAATTGCCGGTAAATTAGTTTCTATTTGCAAATTAAATAACCCACACCACGTACAGTGCAAACTGTCAAACTCTTTGATTGACCGCCCGTCTGCAGCATTTTCAAATTGAATTTCCATTTCGGTGGCCACTTTACTTTCCCAGTGGCCGGTGGAAATCTGCTTAAAGTTCCGCATTAAGGTTGCGGTGTGTCCTCCTCCGGTGGAAAAAGTAAACAGAAAGCATGCGGAAAAAGCGCAAGTAACACGGGCCACGCCCCCTCGCTGCCAACGCCCTACCCCTCCCCTTCCCCCTCCCATCATTCTGGCTGCTTCGCTGTGGGGACGAAAATCGATAGCCTGATTTTCAACGGCAAAAAGCAAACAAAAGACAAACACACTCTCACACACACACACACGTTGTGATCATGACGAAGGAGGGAGCAGCATTTCCTGTCTTGACCCTCTCCTCCTCTTCACCCATCTTTCTTCAGGCCCTCTCGTTTTTCCGTGTGTTTGAACTAGACGACGGCCACAAAAGTAGGCAACGTTTTGCTAGCACTCGCATTCGCATCACAGAGCGATGAAAACTTTAAGATTTCTTTTAAGAAATCCTATAGTATTGAAATAGAACTTCGTGTTGTGTAAAAATATTCCAAAATGTATAACAACTTCTAAAAACTTAAGCTGGTTAACTACCTAAAACTAAATCATATATTTAAATGCTTTATAGAGGCCAACTTAATTTAATCTAAATAATTTGTTTAATTTAATTTTAAATTAATTTTAAATTGATAAGAAATATCACTATCTATACTTTCCAAAAATATTTTCTATTTTTTCGGTGCACTTTCCCTGCACCCCTGGCACACCACCATACATTTTTAATGTGTGGCCTAGCGCTCTTTAGGATTCCAGCCCTGTCTAGGACATAATGAGTGAGCTGGCAGTTGCATTGCTCCCTTTTCTGCCCCGCCACTGCCGCCTTTTGAATGCCATTTTGTGGGCGTGTTGTCGTCTATAGGCGGGGAATTTCGCATTTAGAAAAGCGTACGAAGACCATGAGAAAAATTCATGAGAATGGCCCGAAGGAGACGAGGAGGAGGAGGTCACAGCTAAATGAAATTAAGCTGCCATATGTGGTGGGACAATGGCTGTGTCCCTGCCCCGTCTCTTTCTCTCCCTCTCTGCCTGTCCTTTTCTCAGAAAAAGAAAACTAAACCCAACTACTGTGGGTGAGTGAAGCATAAAATGCTATTAGATAAAAGTTTGTGTTGGTCTACGAAGGACTTTAAGGCAGTGTTTGCAATTACTACTCCGTAGTAGCGAGATGAATACAAATATTGCTATGCTATTGCTATCGCTCTCTTTTTGACGAGAGCCGTAGCAGAGCCATAGCAAAATAACGAGAAAGTTTGTGCTCTGCTCTGCTCGTAGTTTTGTAGCTTCAGAAACTGTAGCAATAGCGGTAGCAGAAAATCCAGTCCTGTGCTCTGTGTAGCAGTAACGGTAGCAAAAAATTGATAGCGAGATGAGAGCAGAGCACTTGCTTTTTTTTCATGTGCTACGACTCTCGCTTGCTTCTGTCAGAATAAAGTGGTTTAAAATAATAAAATAAATAATAGTATTTTATTCAAAAACTAAAAATCAATATATTATATTATATTATATATAATATTCGTTTTTTATTGATTTTTAGTTTTTGAATAAAATACTATTATTTATTTTATTATTTTAAACCACTTTATTCTGACAGAAAATATTTTCTTTCTCATTCTGGCAAAGCGACAATTAAAAAGAAAACGCTGCATAAGAAAGGTGCAGAAAATAAGAAAACTAACACAAGCGAGAGCCGTAGCACATGAAAAAAAAGCAAGTGCTCTGCTCTCATCTCGCTATCAATTTTTTGCTACCGTTACTGCTACACAGAGCACAGGACTGGATTTTCTGCTACCGCTATTGCTACAGTTTCTGAAGCTACAAAACTACGAGCAGAGCAGAGCACAAACTTTCTCGTTATTTTGCTATGGCTCTGCTACGGCTCTAGTCAAAAAGAGAGCGATAGCAATAGCAAAACAAAATACTACGAGAGTAGCGTAGCTTTTCAAACGCTGCTTTAAGGCACTTCTATAATAGTTTCAATTTACATAGCAGAACCTTAAGAGGAAAATAGAATTTACATATTGAAGAAGTAGACAAGGATGACCTAGAATATTTCTAAACATATATGATGTATTTGCCAGCGAATCATCATGTGCTTATAATTTTATTCAATTATTTTCCTAGTGCACCAACGATGGCAAATCGATTTCTCCCACAACTATCCATGTGCTCGGCCTTTTTCATCCCCTCATTTGGTCGAGTGTGCAGGTGTGTTTGATCATTCAGTGACAGACACCTAATGAATTATTGGTTATTTTTGCCCCCATTTCATTTCCTAATCGCAGGCAACTTCAACACCAACTCCCCTAATTTCGTTCCCCATTTCGTTTCGGGCCACTCATAAAAACCAAAAATGAACGCATTTCAATATTCATTGATTTTCTGTCACGTTATCGGGCCAACATTTCCGAGGTTTACTAACTAAACAGGCTGCCTCGCCACCAGAAAAGTATCGAACATAAATCAACATGAAAACTATTGCTCATAAAGCCCGCTGGAAAAGTGTCAATCAAACGGAAATAGACTGACATATTCTTATTGGCACCCTTTAATTCCCATTTTCCAAGTGTTGGCATGTATTTAAAAACAATTTAAGAATTTATTATCCTTCTCATTTCGTTTATTTTTTGGGACAGAAAGTTTAGCTCGCTTTTTTTTTATCACACCCAAGGAAAAGCAGGTGAAAATGTCAACGACAATTGCCAACGCCAGGTGGCGTTGCTGCGGGTGAGAGAACAACAACAACTAAAACAACAACAAGAGCAATAACAGTAGCAACATCAACAACATTTGCATAAATTTCGAGCAACGTTTGGTGGGAAAAGTTTTCGCTGAAAGTGATTTACATGGGCATGAGGCAATGGGGGGTTATTTTCCACCACCCGACAACATTTTCTTGCCTCCAAGCTCAGGCTTTTCCATCGTTTGTTCCTTAAGTTCAGTTTAACTTTGCTATAAACTTTTGTCACGCCCTCTCTTCCCCGTTGCCCCGCCCCCAAGCCATCTGCAGGCGTTTCTTGGCGCCTCAGTTAGCAGGTAGGTTTCTGTTTTCCTTTTTTTATTTCTTTGCTTTAGTTTTATTAACCACATTAGTTGATTTTGTCACGCGAAAAGTTGCCTTCGGTAAAATGTGATTTATGGAAATTTCCTTCACACTTTGGCCCTCCTTTTTTATTCTCTCAGTGTATTGCATATTTTAACAGTTTATTTATTTAGTGCCCAGACCAACTCCTGTTCATACAAACATACATATATTTTTTCTCGATTTTTTTTTTTTTTGGTTTGCTGGTGTAGGCAAAAGCATTTAGTTATTGTAATTTGCGTTGATTTGGTGGTTGCTCCTCCAGTGGGTGGTTTTTGTGGGTGGTGCGTTTGAGTTAGGTGTGCGTGCGTTTGCTTTAATGACCCCAGGCGTTTTTATTTATTTACTTCAGTGGAATTTTGTCAACAATTTGTTGGATTTGATTGCTTGGGTAATGAGGGGAAAATGATAGAGAGCATAAAGTGGGACTTTAAGAATATTTAGAGTTTCTCAGAAATGTTAATCACCAGAATTAAACATTAAAAAACTAAACATAATAATGCACAAAGTCGGCTAACCCTTAACACAAGATATTCCATTTTCAAGATCCTAAACAACATTTATTCCCCAGCGATTACGGTTTCTATTCGCAGACATCGATAAAGCTAAAGGTCTTTGCCGCCTTATCCACTTCCAACTTTGGACCCACATACCCACACAAGTGTGAATGCCCAGTGAATGTCATAAACTTTGATTTCCTTTTATTGCCCCACACTTATACACTCACATCCTCCCTAACACACTCGCACAACACACCACTGGCTAATCCAAAATGGCTGCCATAACAGAAATCGGAGAGCTTCAGAGTTTTTAGCTGAAATTTTTATGAGACCGCAACACGCAGCCGAGCCACAAAAAAACGAAAAATAACTGAGGAAAACAACTAAAACCGGACTGCGACTACTGTTTAATTTGTAAAAAATCTATACATATAGAAATGTGCACAATGTACACGGAGTTTGCACAATCCATTTGGGCTGTGGCCGCTCCTCTTGTTGGGAACTTGAAAAATGTTTCGAAATGTTGCATGTTGGGGTCGGTCCGAAGTAGTTTCTTTTTCGTTATATTTATTTTTACTTTCGCATTCGCATTAAATGCCATGCATTGGCCTATGATGGCATTTCCATGTTGATTCGGAAAGCCGGTCGTATGAGTGGGGGTGGCAACCCTACCAGGTTCTAACAGATTGTAACGGGCATTTTATGGATCTGCGGCATTTCGGGCTTTAACCATTTTATTTTTTATTTGTCCCACACAAGCTGCAAAAGCCTGTTACATTTTTCATTTATCAACCGAAACGAGAAATGGTATTTTATATGTGTCGAATGCAACTCTGGGTACTTACAACATTTTGCAGAACAGTGTCAAGGGGATTGGTAGTGGTATTGGTAAGACTTACCTAGAAAGAGAGAGAAAGGAAAAATTCTAATTAATAAGAGACTTATGGTTTGCATATTTAACTATGTATTTATTTAAAATAATATAAATCGATATCAATAATAATCATTGAAAATCAGTCGGGAAGAACCGATTACCATCAAATGCACACAAATTTGCCAACTAATTCCAGCGCAAACCATTCGATTACAAATAAAACTTGAGCTGGGACAAATTGATTTATCAGTCATGGCATCACCGAACGCCCTATTGTAACCCCACAATAATCGTATGCAAATTATGATGCGCTTAATTTGGGATCACGGGACCTTCCTCGTTCTCCCGCCGTACTCCCCAGATAATTGGCAAAGTTTGAACTTTAATTAAAATTGAAAATTGTGTTGCTATTTCGGAATCTGAAAGCCCGTCCTCCCGATGTCTGGTTGGGTTTTCATATTCTAATCTGACCTGGCCGGAGGCAGAACAGCTGCGATAACTTGTGGAATGGCTTTTGCAGAGCGGGGGAGGGAAACCGGAATTGTTTTCGGATTTGTGCAAATGTTTTGTCACTGTGCTAAATGCAAACTTCAATTAGTTTGCCCGGTGGTTCGCTCACTCAGATTTAGTTCGGCTTACACTGATTCCCAGAACCAAAAGCCAGAACAAAAACGAAACAGCAGAGGCCAGCATATTTCAGGCTAAAATCGTTTGGCATATTGACAGGCGCATAATTAACACTATTATCAGCATATGCACAGAGATATGGCGTTGAGTGCTGCAGCATTTCCACAATTTGTTGCTGGCCAAAACATATTTTGCTGGCCATTAAACTTTGGCCAGACACAAGTTTTGATTGCCATGTCTGTCAAAATATATATGCAGGGGCTCACATAAATGTACATACGCGTATCTCAAACTGTTTAACGCACGTTTGGCCTTTGATTTTCGGTTACAAATTATTAATATTAAAATCCTTTACTTATGAGTCAGCATGAAATGAAATTTCATAAAACCAATTTCCTGCTTTCAAATGAAAGTTTATCTGCAACACTTGAGCAAACAATTTTCTTAATGTTTCGGTTCGCTGATGTTTCGTGTTAGGAAAAACTGAAAAGTAAACATGGAAAATTAAAAAAAAATAAGAGAAGAGCAGAAAGAGTAAATTAAACTTATTATTTCTGGACGTTGAGCTTTAACTTTTCATGTTTCACGCTTCATAGCCAAGAAAATTGTGCGTAACAACCGACAAGAAAAATAATTGTAGAAAATGGGAATAGTATAATTGGAGCAAGGCGTGATAATTTGTCATTGTGGCTTTAAAGTTCATTATTATGAAGTTAAAATACTAAAAACTGAGTTCCTAACTGTTTTCTTTTTTCTTAAACATTTTTATACTAACGGTATTTCAGCATCACCAACGATTTTTAAATCTTCCACTCTTTAATGTTGGCAAAATAAAAACGATATCCATATCTTGACACTAAATGTAAATTGTTTCTCTTATCGCTGACATATTTTTCCAACATTTAAAATGACATTTCAAACAAATAAAAAAATTAAACAGGGAAGATCCCTTTATCGGGTTTATTAACACTCGCTGAATGCCACGCCCTAAACCAATACTCCGCCCCTCAAAATGCAGCATTTAATTTACAACAGATTGTTGTTGCGGCGGTGTTTGTGAATACAATCAAATTACATTTACATTAGCGAGCACTTTTTTCCGCGTGTTTGGCAAAATTCATATTAAATATTTAATTAGTTGCAATGAAATTGATTGCATTAGTCGCTGTTCGATGCGGCAAAAATGTGCTTTATTGTTAATGAACTTTGTAAACTTTTTAGATGGTCTGCGGGTTATTCGGGCGTTTGAATGCTGAAAATGTTAAAAATTGTGGGAGTTTTGGACAAGTTGCCAAAGGACACTAAATGGCTATCCCAAGGCCCACATCAACATGTGTGGGCGGGCTATAAATTTCATTTTAATAATGCCATATTTCTAAATGGCAAGTACAAATGAAAAACTATTCGAAATAATGCCAAAATATAAAATGATACATGATTTACTAGAAACTATTTTGCTTTAAATTAGTCCAAGGCAAAATCAGCAACTCTTTAACACACTTTCCTTCAAAACTATTATGGCAATCGATTAGATTTCTCTATTAATCTTTATTTATGATTTTAATAATGATTTAACAATATTATGTCACTTAAAAGTAAGAAAGATTTTTCGCAAATAAGTGAGACCCAATTAACTCGTTAAACTCCACCAAAAAGTGAGAACAATTTAAGGAGAAAACCGCTGGCTGGCATAAAATTTGTTGTGAAAGGAAAAACCTGTGACCAGCATAAAATACCGGAAACGGAAGGCACAAAAAGAGCACATAATGCCACTTAATTAGGGAACACAAGACACATACACACACAAGCATGGAAAGGCAAACACATGCTTAATGCACATTAAGCCCAGAAATAAAGTGGAAGAAAGGGTAAAACAAAGGGAGAGTCAAGTGAAATCGCGCGCAGAAAAATTCGCCGCAAATCAAGAGCAACGAAAAAGTCAAGAAAAATTAAAAACTGGCACACAGACTGGGAAAAAAAGGGAAAGAGAGGGCTATAAAGAGGGAGAATGAGATGGCGAATGTGGGTCAACTACTGCGTTACCCATTATCCACACACATACGAATACGAATACGAACTCGGCTTTAATGTCATTTGCATTTTTCTCCATAGCCTAGCCAAATGGGCAGAGTGTATGCTGAATTTATTTCCTCCTTTTACTTGAATTAATTGTGCATAAATATTTTCCCATTGCTTCTGCATGCAAATTAGTTGAGGCAATAAGAAAAACCGTAGAACAAACTTTGATGCGATGAAAATGTCTCATGTGTGTGTATCAAAAGCAATTTAACTTGAGTTTATAGTTGTGAATATCTAAGGAATAAGCAGAGATCATGAGAGGACTTATAATGCAGATACAAGAACTGGAGGGAAATAATAGTATTAAACATTTATGTGAATTACTAAACAAATTAGAATGGAAATTAGAGTGAGGCTCCATTAAAATCTTCACAAAGCCTATTATTCAAAAATATAATGGGAAACGCCAGGGGAAAAATGTTGTAGAAATATTTCAACTTGTAATGGAAAGAATCTATGTTTTTTTTCGTATGAAACTATGTTTGCCGATCCAAAAAAGTATGCTACAATTAAGTGCCATTGCAAAACGAAAATAAAACCGTCTAGCCTTCTATTTCAGACCCTCATTTGCCCCCTGGTGCAAAAATGCAATAGAGTAGCAAATTAAATGCAGTGACAAATTACACAAATTGCAAGTGCAACTGCAACTGCAACGGGAATTGCACTCTAAATTCGAAACTGCCAAATGCTGCAATTGCAACAAATTGCAAATGCGTTTTAATTGCAATTCGCATCGTTTGCCATTGCAACAATTTACATTACCAAATAGTTTGTTTTCGTTATTTTTTTATTTGCTTGCCAAAATCGAAAAACGAAAACCAAACTAAATGGTACAGTAAAGTTTAATGCTGCAACTGAAATTGGTTTCGAAATTTCCCTAAATATAAAACACCCCTTGAGGCAACCCTCCCATCATTTCGGCTGGACAAGACTAACGAGCAGCATTGTTGTTGATGACGACAATGATTAGATGCGATAATGCAAATGAGTCAACAACATGGAGTCCTTGGCTTCTCCTGTTGATGTTGATGATGACGACCATCATGCTTCTGCGGCTGCCAGCGCCAAAAAAATTTGCATCCCAATGATACATGTCCCGCCAATACAATCGGGTTCAGAATATGAGAACAAAGGATGCATTGCTAGCGGAAAATCGTGAAATCTAAATCTTCAAACAAGTTTATTTGCTTTAAGTGTATGAAAACTAAATATCAGACTAGTAATTTATTTAAAAGTTCGTAGTTTCCATTGAAATTTTGATTTTGTTAGATTTATATATAATGTATCTATTCTTTAGTTCCCTAACTCTTGCGACTCTCTTGTTACGTCATCTTTGACTTAGCCTGTCGGTGTTATATTATGCTGACCGCAACTGTATACAAAGAGATTTATATACATAGGACGCAGGACTCTACGTGTGGGCGTGTCGGAAGGGGCGTTCACAACAATGACAGCGATGACGTTGTTGTTTGGCTAAACGCAGGCAAAAGGGAACATCGCTGATGACGTGTGGTTGTCATTAGAGGATGCCACAATTGCTGTTGTTGTTGATGTCGACGTTGTTGTTGTGACGGCATTCCGTGCACCAGGCACCGCCCAACATCCACTATTCCTGCCCATCCAACCTCCGACCATGTTTTGCATGGCTATCATTGTCGCTGCTGCTGCTGTTCCGTTGACAAAATGCCCACCACACTGACCAAAAATGCATACAACATGGGACATAGGGCCAAAGACCTGATCCGGTGGCTCGGGCTGTGGTTCCAGCAGCCTCATTTACCCCACTTTTTAAACCCTTTGTTTAGGCGTTGATTTTCACTGTCGGTCTAGGCTTTAACTTAACCCTCGGAGGGCCGTTTTCTCGTCCGCCTGTTAAAATTATAGGTAGCTTAAAACTTTAATTTTCCATACGACTTAAGGTTTAAACGCTACTTTAAGTTTAACAAAGGGATGAGAAAACGGAAAAGGGTCCGCCTGTTAAGTTTATAGAAAGCTTTAAACGCTGATTTCCCATAAGACTTAAGCTTTAAACTCTACTTTAAATTTAACTAAGGGATGGGAAAAATTAAAATAGTGCACTAAAAAACTTGAAAGAAATATAAAAAGTATAAAAACAAATAATGTAAAATGCTTGATGAAATGATTTAATCAATGTAAGTTTTTAACTTATTTAATGCCCTTTTTTTATTAAACAAAAAATCATTAAGGCAGCTACATACATTGTTCGTTCTAGTATAGGGTTAATTTTCCCCTTTTTTTCTGGTGCCAAATTATGTGCAGGCTGTTGCATAAAATGGTAATTTTTTAGACTCTATATGGGTTAGTCCTTGCCGACCATTCATTTGCATAATAACTCGGGGGAGCGACGGGTTGCAAATGCCCTTTTATTATTGCTGCCAACAATGAGAAATGGGAATTTCTGTTTAAATTGGAAAGTCGGTGGCCTAAACTGTTGTCACAAAGCCCAAAAAAAATAAATAGAAAAAAATAAATCGTAGGGCATATGTTGTGAGCCACCCACGTAATGACATTTTGATGACATTTTTTATTTACATTTAGTTTGTATTTTGGTAGCAAGCCAAAAGCTGAAATGCAACTGAGTGGAGTTTATCTAGGCGAAAGAAGAAGAAGTGAAGAAGGGGATTCACAGCCAGTAATTCACTGGCCAATTAGCAGGCCAATTAGTGTAACCGGGCTAATAGAATTTATGTGTTAATTTCATTGCAGCTTGTTGCGTATTCTTCACCCTCGCCTGCACTTGGCTAATGACTGATTTCGAAAGCTATTAAATGGCCACACGGGGGAAGGGGAATGGGAATGGGAAAAGTCCTGTCGGGAACACCTCGTGTTCATCCCGGCAAGGGTGCCGGTCAATACAGAAAGCGAAAAGTGAGTTATCAAGCAAGCACTTTTCTAATTACGAATTCGGTCAACGATTCTCGGACTCTGGTTTATCCAACACTTGAAAAAATAATCGCCATCAGATAAATTCATTTTAAAGAAAATTTATTTAAATGATGCGTTTAGATTTAGATCTTGAAAAATATCGCCAGTTTGCTATTTCTCAATATTTAATTTGAGTTTTTAATCATCGATATTATCAAATATTATCAAAATATCGAAAATATCGATAATTTTCAAGCTTTATTTAGATTACTCTTTTTTCCAGAGCTCTGCTAGTGCTCTGTTGACAATCTGACGACACGCACAGTATACAAATAGACATAAGACAAAAAAGTGAGACGAACATTTTTGTATTTTTTTTATCGTTTTAATTAAAATAAATTAAAATATATTAAAAAATCCTAGAAATGTTTAACCCTTGTTTAAACTTGGTTTGTTTCTTTCTGAGTGCATGCCGGCAACTTCCATGCCGACGATCCTGGTCCCAAGTCCAAGTCTGACTCTGACGGCCTGTTGACTGCGAAAGGACATTTGGGAACAGGCTGCCGTTTGGGGGGCCGGGGATGACATTAGCCAGTGAAATTTCCCCAGGCCAATGTCCTGGCCGAATGTTGTTGTCTCTGCTGTTTGTGATGTTATGGATGCAACTTTAAATTGCTTTGCCAGCGCGAGAGGGAGAGAGACTGAGTTTTTCTAACAGTTTTCCCCCCGGAGGCCAGCCGACAATGCAGAGGATTGCCACATAGCAGTAGTAGCAGTCCCGGTGTACGGGGGCTATGGGTTAGGGTATGGTTCTGGGTTTGAGTTTGGGTTTGGGTTCTCGGATACGGGTTCGAGTTTCGTTCAGGAGGGTCTGATATTTTCATCGTCTGTCCGGTTCTCTCCGGTGGGAAATGCGCCACTGCACTGATTGCACTTTGGCTCAACATTTCACAGAGATACGAATACTACGACTACTACGCCGCATGCAAGGGTATAGAGTATATATGTGCGAAGCGCCCGAAAATGTCTGAGTGCGTAATGCGTTTTCACGGAGGCCCCTGGCCAGTGGGATTGCGCCGGAGACAGCGGGACAGATATGGGTGATAAAGTGCAGACATTTGACAAATTAACTGCTTTGCGTCATGCGCCGGAAATGCTGCAAATCTCGTGCCGTCAATCGCCGTGCTGCTATAGTAGGCTATGGTATAGTATACGGCCCATATTCCCAGTCGATTCCTGGGGACACTCACTCTGGTCTGCTCCGCTCCGATCTGATTGATTTATGAAGCTAAACCAGGCACACAAATACGGACAAACGGACGTACGGACAAACGGACATACGGACAAACGGACATACGGACAAACCGGCTGCAAGCCACTGTATTTGAGGTGTGAGTTTTGATGCATTGTAATTGGGGACCCGCCACCCGTTAAATAAATGATAATAAACGAAAAAACTCTTACTTGGTTGTGGTTAAAAGCGAGCGAAAGCACGTCGTCACTTACCTGGAAAGAGAAAATGTGAATAGAATTATTAAATTATGTTTCATTTTAGGTATTATTTTGAGTATGAGAAAATAAAGGAAAGGAAAAGGTTTTGTCAGCACTTTGATATTCCTGCACATTTTCCCTTTTTAATTGTTTAACAAAGTGTAATACATTTTCCCGAGCAAGGGGAACTCTTACATAAAATCCCTCTTCGCATTTTCCCCAGCTGCAACCAGCTGCTGGAAAACTACTTCCCCTGCATGTTCGCCTCCTGGGATAACATACATAAACATTAGCCAAAGCATATAATAACCCAGCAACAAAGTCACCGCAACGATCCAAAGGGGGTGGTGGTGGGAGGAGTGGGGAACAAGGCGTTCAAATTGTATTTAGTCGTAAATTGCACACGCACACAAAGCGTGGAAAATGGCTTTTCCGAGAAGGGAGGAGGGCGAGGGGAGACCGACCCATGGAGAACATAAAACTATTGGCAACTGCGAGCTGGGAAGGCCATATAAGAGCCATAATTTCGACACTAATGCCAAGCCACACAAAAAATAGCTCTCCTCGGCGACCTTGTGGGTCTGCAAATGGTCAGAGTTTGACATGTGTCAAAGGAAATCCTGATGGAGAGACTCCGCCAATGGGGAAAACACGGGAGGTAGGCAGATGCGACACCTGCGACCTGAGCAGGAAAAAAGTATACAGAGCAAAAGATTTTCCTTTGTGTTCCAGACTAAAAGTTAATATTTCCCAATTTATGTTTTTGATATAAGGAATTATTATTATTTTTATTAACCTAAGAAATAATTATTTTAATTATTATAATATAAATATCTTTCAGTATGTGAAAAAATTTGTGTTGTAGACTTCATGCATTTCTTTTTTCAAGTGCAGTTGTATCTGGCAGGAAGCTTTGCCCATGGTCGTGTCACGAACCTCGATAAAAATCAACAGTTTATGTGCGACGCATGATGTCCTTGAGAGATGAGGACTGAAAGGCTGGCCGGGAGGTTGTTTCCACGATGGAAATGTCATTTTTACAAGGCGAACCTCATCGAAAGGACATGGCAAACAGCAGCGACCCGGCCCCCGTATCTCTTAGTATCTCTCCGAGGAGTCTGGCAAATGTATTGCCTTCTATTTGCATTTTCTATTTATTTCTTTATCCCTTTTCTGGCGGGCGTTCTCCCTTTGCGTTCCCGTTCCTCGTTCCTTCGTCTTTCCTCCTTCGAGCACTTGAGCTCGGGCCCGCCATTAGTGGCACGTCCTTGGATATTTCGTGTTTGCCCTGTCCTCCTCCACTTTGGCACTCATATTTTATTAAGTAGCAAAGTTGATAAGGGATTTGCCAGGATAGGCGGTCGGTCGCTCGGTTGGTCGTCGGTAGTCGGCAGTCGGGGTCAGGGGAGAGTCTGTCATTTTGTAAAGTAAATATTGGTAATTTTTATTGAGGATTTTCCTTGATTTCCCTTTGAGCATATGGCTTATCCCAAAACTGGGCACAAACTTTCCCCCGACGAGCGAAATTAAGGGCATTTATTCTTGGCCACTCGAACTTGAACCCGAATCAAACTCAAATAACATTAAGTGGGGGGAAGGAAGGAAAAAGCCTAGCAACACTTGGAAATTAGAAAAAAAAATCATGGCAGAAAATTATTAGAAAAGTTTTCTTTTTCTGCCCAGAAAGGGACAAAAATACAGGTTAGAGTGAGAGAGCAAGAGCGAGTGAGAACGAAAAACGCTTCGTTGCACAAATTTGTGGACCTGCGGCGCAAATTTGTACAAAATGCAACAGACCGTAAGAGACAACATAAGCGATAACACAACAACCAAGCCAAAACCGACCGAATCAGGCAGGAAGCTGCCTCGAGTTGTGTTCACAGCGGTTGCTAACAGGATTTCGCCCCCTCACAAGGACCTTTCCACCTCCCTTCGCTGGTTACTATGACGAAAAACGAGAGACTGAGACTCAGAGGCCAAGTGTCGATGCATGGCATACGCAAATTGCCAATCGTTAAGTGAATTTTGAGTTTGTTGTCCTCTCAAACATGGCGATAAATGCACTGAGAAAAGCAGGATTGAAAAGCTATGAAGCATGGAAAAGCCAGGAATCATAGAAAGAATTTGAAAGGTTTTATAAAACAAGAAAGATACCCTTTAGTCATCTAAAGGAAGTGCGAGGGGGATAGAGATATGCATGCAGCAAAGCGACTGCTTGAATTCCTTTATTTGCTCATAACTTTATAAGGAAAGGTCCGATTTGAAAAATGTCATCTACATTTTGATAGGTATAGGTAATAGGATAGGTAATAAACACAACTAAATTGTTTTTATAATTTTCCGAAATCTTTAAAGATTGTGTAACGAGTATCGGGTTTAAACATAGCATTTTATTACCTACACAAATCGTTATTTAATTTCAACATTTCCATTGAACGAATGCTTTCAAGGGAAGCTTTCAGCAGATTTCCTTTGGCCACGCTCCCAGCCAGCCGAATTACATTTCATAAATGTCTCCCCAAGAAGCCTTTGGCATGCATCATTTAACTTTGACGCCAACCTGTCCAAACACTTAAGACCGCCCTCAGCCCGCCAATTTTCATGCTGGAAAGTCAGGAAGGAGGAAGGAGCAGGGATACGCACCATCATTTTCATTTTCATCGCTTACAAAAAGAAAATGGTTATAAAATATTTAAAAATCATACCCAGGCGGGGCAAACGAGCCTTGAAAACGCACGGCACACCTCAAGAAAGTCGCTTGCAAGGGAAATTGTTAAAGGAGTGGAAAGATTTCAGGCTCAAATATGCACAGCGATGGAGATGAGGAAATTGGGTTGGGGGATGGGGGATAGGGATATGTGGTATGTGGAAAATTGTGAAAAACCCACTCGAATCACATATGCTGGCGCGTATTTGCCATGCTTGGCCCACAGAATTGAATGTGGATGTGAGCTTGTATTGTGGCATATGCACATAACATATATACCAGATCCTGTACATATTCCTGCTGCAAATGTGTGTGTATAAATAAAATACCATATTCCCTGACATGAATATTTAACAATGCAACAACGACAGCCAGCCTGCTGCATTGGTAAAATATCACAAAATATTCATTTCAATTTCATTTGCTTTTTCGAACTTCGTTTACATTTTCATTTTTTATTTTATTTCCCTTTTTCATTTGTTTAGTTTTATTTGCATTTTTTGTTTTCTCCCAGGGTGGTTTTATTTAGTTAGTTTTACAGTATAGTGGGGATTTTTCTTTGCTTTCTCCGTTGGCAATTATTTTGTTATTCTGTTATTCGATTGTTAACATCAAGGACAAGAAAATTGTACACATTAAACTATTTTATTTGCCTATTCCACGAATTATTCATTCGAATGTGTCGGCTTTCAGCGTTTTCTGACGCATTACAGCAGGGCAATCAAGAAATTCCATGTCGCAGTAATTTTGCATGACAGATTAATAAGCTTTCCTCCTCCCAACCTTTCTTTTCATTTCCATTCGACAACAAAGAATTGACATTAAATTGTAATAAATAGGCAAACAAGAATCCTCCGGCCCACTTCATGTGGCATGGCAAATCTCCAAAAAAGGAAACAAATTGCCATGGCAAACAGCAGTAGCAGTAGCATCATGAAATGTGGAAAAGGGCAAAGAAAAAAGACTGAGCAACGTCTGCAGTTGAAACGAATTTAATTTTCTACTTTTTATTTTTATTTATTTTATTTTTTTCGCGTCTGGCAGACACAAGCAGAATAACAAGCCGCAAGCCTGAGGCTGACATTTCTCCTTAAGGAAGGTGGAAGGTGGCCTCCTTACCTTGCCTTTTTCCTTCGCTTTTTCACCGCTCACCCCAAGTCGGAAAATAGTGGAAACTTTTGATAATTACATTTGGCGGCTGTTGCTTTGGCAGCTAAGCCAAGTAAAAAGGAAAAGCAGAAGTAGCTGGAGAAGGTCTCCTTGGAGGTGGCAGAGCAAAACCAACCACCCAGGGGATAAGAAGTTTAAACAATATGGTTTAACATTTTTGAGAAGCTGCTAAATTGATACATTTATATTTTAAATACTAAACATTTTATTACAAATATTATAAAACTATATAGGATTTTTTTTTGTGTGTAACCAAACTTTGATTAAGTATAAAATCCCTTATTTGAGTAAAATATCTACTTTTTTAGGCTTAAAACTCTGAAAAACTTTGGTGCTCAAAAGAATTTTCCCTGATAGGCTAATCCACAAGTCATATAGAAAGATCTTATAGATGTATTCGCCTCCTCTTCAGCCGCAGAACATCTTTACAACCAGAACAGAGAGCTGTCAATTTTTCGTTAAGAAATGATACCCCCTCCCCTCTGTTGCTGGAAATTTATTTCATTTTATGCTCGCGCTTCCTCTTTGTGCATAAAACATGGGAAATGGAAAAGCGAGGGGATAGACAGATGGCGGAGGACACCCTTCGGGCAATTTCTTAAACTAATTTGGCATGAGGCTGCTGTGGTGGCGGTATTTTCTTCATCTTCATCTTCGTCGCCGTCTTCAGCTCTTCTCTTGGGTCCCCCCAAAAACTTTGGCGGCGGTTTTTGTGCCTTTTACGTGCAACCAAAAGTATGCAAAGTGAAAGCGTTTACTGGAGGTTGGTATGGCGGAACTTTTGATGTTTTTTTCCAGGGAGCAGGACGCAGGGCTCAGGGCTCACAGCTTCTGTGGCCGCAAAGTATGCAGCAATTATTTTTTGGCCGAGCATCAATTGGTTTGGGGCATTTTAGTAATATCCGGCTTAAAAATTTCAATATAGTTTCAGCCAAATCGATGGATGGAGGCGAATAAAAGATGCTCGCAGGGAGAGAGAACATGAGCATAGTTAATTGCTTTTTGTCATGACAAAACAGGGAGTTTTCCTTTGGAAGCTGGTATATCCTTCTAGTTGTGTGCAAGGCCCGAGGAATTTAAATAGTTCTCTGAACCTGACAGCTGAATGGGAAAAGGAGAGGCTTTTTGGGGTGGCTCAGAACTGAGGGCTCAGGGACTCAAGATAAGGACAAGAGTCCTAGATGACTAAATCGCAGGACAATTAAACTTTTAAGCAGGCAAGCGACAAGCGACACAACGACAAATGATGAAATGCATGTAAATGGAAAATAAATATCAAAAGCAGTCGGAGGAGCAGAGAGCTGGCTATCACATGCCACAAACGGAGACAACAGGACAACAGGATTCACCCGGATACAATGGCTCCCAGCAACAAAACAGAGTTAGAAAGAGATGGCGAAAAAGGAGTAAGGCCGCTTTTATTGTTGTTACTCGGAGATGGGAGGACAGGGACTACAACAGCCGCAACAGTTCACATGGCTCATTTTCTATGGTCAAAGGAAGCACAGTATACTCTCCCACACTACCCCACATAGAACAGGACAGCAGTTTTTTACACAATACAATATTATTCATATTGTATGGTGTATGTATATGAAATATGGCAAATGTCATTTAACATGACAGCTTGATGATAATAATACGAGCAAGAAACGGCATCACAATAGCTGGCAGGACAATGCGAAGCGCAGCAGGATAAAGTCTACGTCTAAGGACAAAATCTTTACCAGCCGGTTGTTGGGAGACTTAAGGAAAGGTGAAAGCCGGGCTAAAGTCCACTCCCCTCCCCTCCCCCTCACGATCCGAAAAGAGAGACACAAAGCTAGGCCAAATGGGAGGGTGGATTTTCTCAAAAGAAAGTATCTTCTTGCCCAAAAGAGTTGCCCATGACAGGCAATCAATTTGAGATTTATTAAAAAGGGTTGTAGTCAAATGGATATTTGATGGAATATAACATGACATTTGGTATTTTTGTCCGTTTTACCAAGCTTTTGATTGTTTTTGATTTGTTTTTAAGTCAAAGAAGATTAATATGTTATTTGTTCAATTAAAAGTAGTTTAATAGTTTAAGGTAAAAGAAAAAAAATCAAATAAGTATTTACATCTTCGGCTTCCTAACTTTTAACTATTAAATTTTTATTTAAATACTATTTTTATTTAATTACTACCTTACTCAAATAAAAGTTTGCATCTCCCACGACCTTCTGACATATTTAAACAAATCAAAACGAATTTACTAGCCATTGGATGAGCTTGAGGATTCCCTTTTTTATGTTACAACTACCTCTATCAGAAACAGGAGGTAGTATCCCGTATCCCAAGTTTTATGGATATATCCACTCCCTTCGAACTGCTGCCAAAAACCACAAAAGCGCATTTTGTGTAAACCGATTCGACCGCAAAGCAATTGCAAATGCGTACGCACATGGGTGTCGAGGGGGGGTTACGAAGGGGGGTTACCGGGGGGTGGGTGTAGCAGTTGGCAGCGCACACAGTTAGGCGCCTGACTGAGCATAAACGTCAGTGTCAGGTGTGGTGTGCTGCTGCTGCTGCTGCTGCTGCTGTTGGTCTGTTCCTGTTTCACTTCCTGCTACCATTTCACCTCTTTCTGCTGCGAGAGTCGCCATTTTGGCCAACAAAGCGGCAGCCGGAAATGCGGTTACATAATCTCCATATCCGGCGGAGCTGAGCGGTGGGGGCATGTCAAAAACTGTAGCATACTTTTTGGCACATTATTAATTTTTAGTTTTTACTGGCCATGGCCAGGATTTTCTCGTTGGTCCTGCCCTCCTGCCCGTAGAAATATAAATTCATTTTTGGTTTCTGCTTCTGCTTTTGCTGCTGCCCGCTGTCCGTTGCATATTTGATGAATATTTAAAATATCAGCAGCAAATTGAATTGGTTTCGCTGAATACCATTCACAGGAAATACAAATAAACCGAATGTTTATTTTTTTAAGAGAAAGTTTGTAAATTTAAATTTATTGATCTCAACCTTTATAGGTTCAAAAATTTAAGGAAATATTTGGTAAGAATATATATTTTCTCGGAATTCCTCTTTTTAAAATTGTGTTTAGAACAACTAAATATTTCGCTTTATCTTCCATCTTGCTTCCTTTCTGAACATCCGTTTGCAGAACCGCAATGAAAATTTCCGGAAGTTGTGCATAAAATGGGCTATGCATACGGAAATCATCAACTCAATGGCTGAACAAACAAACGGAATGAAAGAGACGGCTGTAGGCAGAGCGATAGAGACGGATAATGGATTTTTGTATGGAGTAAGCGGTGTAGAGTAACAATGGCAAATGCGAATGACGCCAAACGAATGACCAAAAACAATGCAAAACTGCTGCCAACGTCCGGTAGAAAAGGACTATAGGGGGATGGAAAGAGACGGAGATAAAATGGCAGTGAAAGAGACGGGAATAGAGAGTTTACCACAGACGATGATGATGATGATGATGGTGATGCGGATTCTCGTGGCGACCTTCAGCGTTGGCCTGTGTTATGAATAGTCTGCAAGTGAGCTGGATTGAAAAAGAGAAACAGAAAGAGAGGGAGCTATTGGGCGGAGAAAGAGACGGGGAGAGGGTCTGCTCAGTTGACCAGAAACTAGAAGTTCAGTAGCTCCATTTTACTCCGGACTCCCGCCGCTGCCGCCTCTGTCAGGGTCGATTTCACATTTATTTATTGTTTCAACTGCCCCACCCACACGGAAAATTGTTTGCTGCGGCCTTTTTCCCCGCGCTTCCCGCACTCTTTGTGTGGTTGAAAACTCGCATGACTCATTTGATTTCAATGGCCCAACTTGTTCATTTGGCAGCGAAAGTATTTAACATTTCCCCTGGAACAATGGCCAGCAAATTGAATGGAATGGTGCGAATGTGTTTGGGAAATCTCAATTGAATTAAGTGTTTGGCTGGGGCAGCATATCGAATGTACTATATGGAGGATCTTTAAAGAGGGCGGATAAGAAAGTACAAATTAATGCGTTTCGCAGATTGGCTAGCTGAATTTAAAAGGAATTTTAAAATCATTTTTTTAAGAATATTTTTAAAAATAAATAAATAAGTAAAAACTATAAAAATAGTTAAAAATTCATTCTAAACTTTACAACGTATTTTTAACTGTTAGAATTAGAAAAAAATATCAATGAATTGAATGTTCTCCTTAACTTTCTTAAATAAACTTTCCAAATATTCTTAGCTAGCATTTCAGATTTAAAAACGTTAATTATAACTATTTTATCTTTACTTATAGCTCTGATATATGCATTTTTGAAACTGGCTCACTTTGTAAACTGTATCCTAAAGCATGTATAACTAATTTACCACTATTCTGCTCACTGTTGGTTAGAGATTCCAAATCCGATCTAATCATAATAGTAGCTGCTGGGGTCAAGAGGGTCGGGACATAAACCGCAGGATGAAATGGAGCCACAATGATACGGATACCGATGCTCTGCAACAACAGCCACTGACGATGATGATGAGCTTTGCAGCAGTTGTAAGCGCTTTACCAGTGCCGGCGGTGGGGGAAAATAGAAGCGGGGTTCAGATTCCGTAATGCGCTTCGGCCGGAAGGAAGCTGCTGGGCAGCCAAGTGATTCTAGTGCTGAGATTTGGTGCAGATTTTGTAATAGTTGCCAGGGATTAGGCCCCTCGACCAGTGCATTGTCCTCCCTGGGGCAAAAAGAGAGGGTAGCCGGTTCGAAAACAATGGAAGGGAGAAATGTACGCATAAATGTTTAATAACTCAAGTAGAAAATTACACATTTTTCATCCTTGTTCCATTTGTTATGCACAAGAATTTTTGACTGCGAAGAAAAGACGAACCGCAAAAACATATTTTACATAATTTCGCCAAGTTGAACTCTTGATAAACAATTTCATTGAAAGCAGCAGATGCTTAACAGCAACGCCAGAAGAAGAACAACAACAATAAAGTCTAATAAAAGGAATTTCGCTTTCATGTTCAACCGCCATAAGGGTGAAGGAAGGGGTGTATGTACTATGAGAATGAGATGCGAGGCATTGCTCGTTTTTCTTTATTTTCCTTGCTGCTGCTTTTAGGGGGCGGAATGGAAACTTTGCCTTGGCACTTTATAAGCTTTTCCCCAACATGCACACACAACATACCTACCTACTACATACAGCACACAGAAACATGCAATGTAAACATGACACAACAAAGGTGCGTCGTTCGCTCTTTTATAACCCGCAGCAACTGAAACCAGGCAGCAAAAGTACACGGAAATACTCTACACTATTGGGGTATCCTTAGGTACATTTTAAACAAGGATATCGGTAATATTACTTATTAAGTCCTTTGACAATTAAAGCACTATAATCAAATTATATAAAAACCAAATACATTTTGTAAAAATATTTTCTATTTTATATATCCTTTTTGCTCTTCATTTTATAAGTGTAAATCAATTTCGTATACCCACAGGTTTATTTTCATTTGAGCTTCTAATGTTTAAAGGCGTTTAGCTGTTGTTATTTAGTTGTTGTTATGCTCCCGCCCCTTTTTGTTGTTGTTGACAAGTGCAGGCAACACATTTTTGTTTAAATTTCAATCAAAAACAATTTGAAAAGCTCCCCGAGAGGCAGGAAAAGCAGGCAAGGAAGTTAGACAGGTATGCAGTATAGTAGCACAGTGCTTCAAGTTATTCACATTGCTGAAGTTGGTGCAAAAGGGTGCTTTTGTTTTACTTCTTGGCAACTGGCGCCTCGAATGCTGCAACAAGTTAGGCAAACACAAACAAAACAACACACACACGAAGAGTTTTCCACACTCACACCCACACAAATGGGCCAACATAGACGCACTGGAAAATGCACAAAATTGCCGTTGGTAAATCAACAGAGCCGCAGACGCAGCGCCAAAAACCCTATGATTTTCCCGCCCTTTGCATGCTATGCATTTCACTTTCCGCCTCATGGACTCGTTATGTTATAACTACAATTTGCCTTAAGGAAAAAGGGTGGAAAATCCCAGAGACCAAAGAATAGGGGTTTTCTCTACGAACGCAACATGTTAAAGTTTTTCACATAATTAGAAATATGAAGCACAGCCGGGTGGTGCAACATGAATGTGGAGAGCCTTTAATAATGATTTGTTTTAAGGTTCATTTGCCTCGCCAGCCACACATAGAAAGAGAGGCCAATACAGGGGATAGAGAGAGTGAGAAATATGTAGAGCCTTAGAGGACTTTACCACCCACCCCTCCTCACATTTTTCTGAAGTGCAGTGTAAATGTCTTGACTTTTTGTGTTTGTTGAGCCCTTAAGCACTTTTTGTGAGAGGCACGTAGGCAAAAATTGTAACAAAAGATGAAAATATAGTGGGAGTTGTTGGAGCAGCAAAATGGGGGAAAATAACTAGAAAATAGAGGAGAAAAGTGGGCAAAAGGAAGTCAAGTTCGTGCCGGGGCATTAATGAAAAGGCTGCTCACTCATCGACTTCCTTCCTCTGGAGCTCAGCTATTATGCAAAATAATATTTTTGACCCTAAATGTTTCATGTTGCTCGCATGCAGAGAGGTAAACTTGATTTTTCGGTCTGCCGTTCGTTTTAGAATATGTATATTTTTAATTAATTAAGACTGTGAGCTAGCTGAACCGTGCTGGCAAACATGGTGAAGAAAATGGTAATAAATTTTATAAAATCTGACAAATAAATAAATAACATTTTAAATATGAAAATAATATATTTAAGTTCTAACTGTTCTATTCTGTTCACTTTCTAAATATCTATTTTCTACCTTTACGGGTATCGTCTGTACAAAAGCTCATTTTGAAATCCCCAAAACAAAACATATAATTACAGGAGCATCAAGAAAATAAATTAGCAATTAAATCCAGGCAGTTAAAAGCCTGCCCGCAGGCAAATGAAAACCCGCCCACCCACTTAGTTTTCCCTCATTTTCCACTCAACTTTTGCGCCACCCCCTTTCCTCCTTGGAGGCATTCAAAAAGTTATACTAATTGCGTAATAATCTTATTACATTTAAAAATACATTTACAACAGCATTTATACCTGCCCCCAAGGCCAATGACAACAGACAGGATGCAGGGGGGTTTTAAGGAAGTGAAGAACTGAAGAAAGTGGAGTGGGAGAAAGGCGGAGAAAGCTGAAAGACAGACAGACAGACAGCAGTCAGTCAAGGCGAATCTGCAGACGAGCAAGAACAATGATCCACCGGAAGCATTGATAAATGAATAAGCCCACAACAGTCAACCAAGCACTTTTCCTCATTTTGCCTCACCCACCACCAGCTCCACCCAAGTTTTCCTCATTTTCCATCGCGCCCTTGAGCGGAAACTCCAATCAACTTGAACATCTTCCAGCTAGCTAAAGTGAGGAAATAAATCTAAACATTCCACCACGAAGGAAAACTGTCAAAATTATGCCAAAGCTTATGAATATGAAAAAGCCCGAAGAGGAGAGCATGACAAAAGTTTTCCCTCTCCCCCGGAAACCATGAGAAACCCCAAAAACGCCAGAACCCCAACCCCATTACAAGATTCCTGGCATAATGAGTAAAATGTCACAAGTTGACGCAAGTAAATATTTAAATGTCAGATTTCTATGTGGAACGAGAGACAAACCCACGAAAAATATGTCCCATAATTTGGGCTGCTGCAAGTTGGAAGCTGGTGACACATTCCCTTACCATTTCAGCTCATGATTCCCCAACTTAAAACCCAAAGTGCTCTGCTCTTTGTGCTGGCCAAGAAATGCGGGCCGAAAAACTTGAAAGAACATTTCCAAACTGACTTTGCATCCGGATGATGGGTACACAGACAGACAGATAGACAGGGGAAAATTCCACTCGCATATACATATGTATGCAAAATATGCTCGACCGCCGTTTGACATTTACAAATGACAAACATTTGACAAACAAAATGCTTCTTCTTTGTTTGCCTTCGTCTTCTGTGTGTGTGTGTGTGTGAGTGCGAGAGAAGCGTTTAATGTGGGCTTCCCCCAACAAAGAGGGCTAGGCTACATGGCATATATTTGCAAAGGACCCGCAGCAATTTCTTCACTCACCTTTTTCACTGCCATTTGGTTCATTGCGCCCCCGGAAAAGCGAAAAAGCGGCGGTGGTAACAACAAAAGAGCCAAATAATTAAATGAAATGCGAGTCAGATAGGTAATAAGGAGAGAGAGAGAGAGGGAGTTGTAAGTTCCCAGGAGGCGTTCCAATGTAAATAGAACTTTTCATGGCAATTAAAATAAACAAAACGGGGGAATATAAACCATTTTTATGAATAATTTAATTTAAGAATTTCACGTTAATTTTTTTAGGTCTCTCTTCAATAATATCGATGTTTTAAAGAGAAAACACAAATTAAATATAGAGAAATAGCAAACTTTCATTATTTTTTTAAGCTCTACTTCCTTCACTATTAAACAAATACAAACAAGTATTTCCACCTCTGGCCAAAATCAAATTCTTCTTTAATCATGGAATATTTCAGCTTTTTAAGCTAAAACCAAAACAGAAACTTTCGTGAGGTCACAGGCATTTCATTTTCAGTTTGCCAGAGAAAAGCTTGACCATAAGAATTTTGTTGCCCAGAATTGAGAGAATTAGCTAGGAATACTTTCGCCAACTTGGTTTGGTATATGGCCGGCAGCTATGTTTAATTTACTCGGGGCACTCGGGAGAAATCCACCACCCAGAAATCCACCCAATGCCATTTTCACCTGCAGACGGCGAAGAGATGGAAGGAAGCTAGAGCTTGGCATGTGGCAGCGGCGGCGGCCTCGGGCAGCAATATTCCTCCTGTTAATAACTATGTTCAACATTCGCCCCACCACCATCCATTGCGGCTAACAAGCTGCATGTCATTACTTCTAATAAACCCCAGGGAGTGTCCTGCACACAAGAGTCCTGTGTGGATGGCCATTGTCATACTGCCCACAAACGCACCCAGCTAAAACGGAAACAACGCACTGAATATTCACAACACTGAAGAAAAACGTGAAAAGGAATTTTTCAACTCGAATTTTTTCATAAAAAATGTAGTTGCTTATACCAGCTTTGGGATTTAGAACCATATCTTAAAAAACACTAATTTATGTACTAAATGTTTTTTGAATCTTTAAACGATTTTGTATTAATATTATTTCCCAAGATCTTTCTTTCAGTGCACTTCTTCCCACTTTGGTTTTACCTTTAGCTATTTTTCCTGTTGGTCATTTGCCTGTGGAGGTGGAAGTTCTGCCTGTGTAAATATTTGGCTTTAATAGAATAAAATGATGAGCAGCTCTGTCCCGAAAAAATTATTTACGGCCCTCATAACAAGGAAAAGCAGAAGGACGAACGGCAGGCAGGAGGTGGAGAAAGCAGGAAGAAGGACGTGAGGAGGGAAGAGGAGCTCAGGAGGATGGAAGTGAAGGACTCGGGCCAAGCCTTGGGGCCAAAACACTTAAATTAATAAAGTAAATAATAAGAATTACGCACAGGACGAGCCGGCGATAGAGATAGCGAATAAGTAAGACAGAGAGAGAATGAGAAAGAGAGATGGGGAGTGGGGGAAGAAGGACAACGGTCAGGTGGCAGGCTCAAGTCCAAAAGCGTTGAAAGTGAATTAAATGCCATTTGTGGCTTAAAAAATGGCGCCAAGGAAGCGAACGAATTTTATGCTCAACCTTGATGAGATTTTCAACCTGTTCCCTCGTATCCGCTTCTCCCCAGAAAATGGCTCACGAAAAACACTTGAATTATTTGTGGTGGAGAAAATGAAAACCGGAAGACTCTCGGCTCTGCTCATTTTCTTTAGGGGATTTTTTCCCTCTGTTGATTAATTTATGGCGGACATTTTGTGGCTCTAGAATGTAATCACATTTTAGCAGTTAGCGCCTAATCCCGCTCAATATGGCTTAGCTACGCCTGCTCCTACGGCCGCTCTTGTCCTGCCGCCTGGCAGCTTAAAGCCCACGGCCCAAAGCCCCCTGATTGAATCGGAAAATAATTATGCGGACTCTTCTGTGGCTTCACTTTGTCGTGTCCTTTTTTTTTGTATTCCCGTGCCCCAAAACTTGGCGGTTTGTTGTTGAAGATCGATTGTTGGGAAGACTTACCTACAATGAGAAGACAAATTAAATTTTGATTAATTTTAAATGCAACAATAAATGCCCAGAAAGAGAAGGAACAGACAGCAAAAGACAGAACTGGCAGCTGAAACTCACTCGGTCCCCTTGTCAAAATCATTTAAATAAATTGCTTTCTTTCGCCTAATTTAAAGGCCTACTTAAAAATCCATTACAAAATTTGCATAAATCTATAAAAAGACAAACAAGTAGGCGAACGGGCTGGAGATCTGAAGAAGAAGTCGCTTTTGGGGCTCGGTTAAAGAGTTTTGAGTACTCTATAAAGTCCTAAGATAAATAATTTTATTTTACTTTGAAAGGAAATAAATATTAATAAAAATATAAATATTCATTGATTATAATTTGCAAAATCTTGTTTTATATGTTTACTCACAATTCATTCAAAGTTCAAATTAATGTTAAGGATGCCATTAAGGGTATGTAAAATTCGTTTTTTAGCTGCCTCATCTCAACTTGATGAAATTGACAAGAAGCTGTCATTAATTTGCATCAAATCAATTTCCCTTCGACAGCTGACGGGCCAAAGGAGCCTTGTCCTAGGCATGTCCTGGCATAAAAATGCAAATTTGTTTTGGCTTTAAAGGGTCTTCGGACCCACTCCCACCCCCGTCCTTTCTGTCATGCCTTTGGCATATGTGACATGACAACAAATAAAATTGCTAAAATATTATTACAAGTAATAGGAGCAGAAGCAAGCAGGCAGGGCAGCCAAAACATAACCCCACCCTCGGCAAAAGGGTGTTGGCGTTGATATCGACGCCCTTGATGATGATGATGATGATGGTGAGATGCTGGCGATGACGAGGATGTGGACGCCCCTTTGCCGATATCAATGGGCATATCCATGGCACAGGCATCGGCAAAGGAACAGGCTCAGCTCAGTCCTCTCCGCTTTCGAAGTGCGGTTAGACGTGCCCAAAATACATTAAAAGTTATACAACAAATGGCAAGGCGATGGGAGGAGGGGATGGGGTGGCTAAGAGGCGGCCAGGAGGAATGGGAGAAAAGTCTCAACATTTTCTATACAAACAAATTGCCGCGTACGCGACTTGAAAGCCAAATTTGATTGATGTTGCATTCTATAGTCGACTTTTAGGCTTCATGGCCACACGAGACGGAAAACAAAAAGGATAAAAGGTAGTTTTCGAATACCCTGTTAAACGAATATAAAATATCCTAAACGAATATAACATACATTTATTAGCACTTTTGTTATTCCTATTATTATGAACTTTGTATTATTTTTTTTTGGTTTTTTACTTTTTTTTTATCAATTCAAAAAGGAAACCCAAGGACCCTTTCTTTTCTAGGGTATCAACTGGGCCGAGAAATGTTGTATTCATAATGCGATTTTAAGTGTTTATTGTTGTGGAATTAAACGAACTTCTTTGGGCAGACACATTCAAAACGTTCCATTCCCAAATATGCTTACAATTTGTTACGGACTCGGGCGCACCGAGAATAAGAATCAAATTGAGTGTGACGATGATGCTGATGGCCAGACTTTGGGCAATGAGTCATCGCAGGATGATGAAAATGGATGGAGGTCGCCGCACCCATGGCTAGGATAATTGAAAATCTGTCAACACTTTTACTAGAGCATGGCAAAATAAAATTGCAATTTCTGCAAACAAGAATGTCATAATTTTTCGGAGGCCGCCCGAAGAGGAAGGGGGTTCGAGAAAATGTCGCTGCGGCGAGCAGCTGTTGGCCAACGAATTCTGCTTTTGCCCGGCCCTATTTATAAAACAATTTTTGTTGCCGCCTGCCGTCTTCAGTTGCAGTTGCAGTTGCAGATTTATTGAAATCTTTCTGGTCAGTTGTTGGCCTGTGTCAGTTGATGGTGGACTTTTTTATTTTTTTCGCGGCGTAGTTGAGCCCATTTCTGTCCAATTAAAACGCTTTTAGCCTTCATTTGAAATTGAAATACGCAAACAGATTTGCTGCAGCAGACAAAATGAATTCTAGCGAGCAACAAATTTGCAAATTGAGCATCAGAATAAATACCGCTACAAAAGGGGGAATTTTTGCATTATTATTTTTGAGGGATTAATAACACTATGCAGCATCAAAAATTAACCTCGATGAATGCTATATTTTTGGATTCGTTACGAATTCCCAAGTTAAACTGCGTTTTCCAAAGAGTTCCCCGACGCAAGGATTCTTAGCAAAAGGACCTCAAAGTTCGAAAAATGCTGAAATTGACCAACTTTGCGGAGCTCTCAGAGGCAAATGGATGCATGGCTTGGTTCGAAGTTAAAGTTTTTTAAAAGATACACCCTTTATCTTTCAAACCCCATACATAAAATAATTTTAGGATTTTTTTTAAGGCAGAAATAAATTTCAAAAAACAACTGAAAAACATACAGCTGCGGTCAAAATAGTAGCAGTATTGCCGCCTTGTGTTTTTAAAAATTTCATGTTGTAATTTTTTCTTATCCAATTAGTCTAATAGTAAAATTATAATCAATACAATATTACCAGGAAAAGATCAATTACAACAACAAACTTTTAAAAACACAGGGCGGCAACACTACTACCATTTTGACCGCAGCTGTATACTTTTATGTTTTTTGACTATGTTTTCTAGAATTTGTTTCTGCCTTAAAAAAAATCTTAAAAATTTTTTAAGTATGGGGTTTGAAAGATAAAGGGTGTATCTTTTAAAAAACTTTAACATCGAATCAAACCATGCATCCATTTGCCTCTGAGAGCTCCGCAAAGTTGGCCAATTTCAGCATTTTTCGAACTTTGAGGTCCTTTTGCTAAGAATCCTTGCGTCGGGGAACTTTTTGGAAAACTCAGTTTAACTTGGGAATTCGTAACGAATCCAAAAATATAGCATCCATCGAGGTAAATTTTAAAAGCACTAAAAATGCTGCACAGTGTAATCAACAAATTGGACTGATTTATGCTCATGAGAATAGTTTGTATGGCTTTTTCGTTTACGAAAACATGACAAAGTTTTAGTTTGTGCGCACATTTTGTTATTTGATTGTTTCACAGTTGCTAGTTGCACACTAAAAGTTATCTCAGTTGCAATTTTTAATTGTACAATGTACATATTTCATTTTATTATGTTTTGATAAAGCAAATATTTTATTGTTTTCACAAGCCTTTTGTTTTGCTAGCTAATAACGTTGTAAAGCTAGCAAAAATGTTAGTTTCTTTTAACCCACTTGTTATCTTGATTGCAATCTTAACCAATATATTCGAATTGATTTCAATAAAAAGGCGACATTTTTTATGGCACAAAATAGCTTTTATCCCATATTCATCTTTATGGCTTCCCGTTTATAATGGTTCAGATTACCATTTAGATATCGGTATCACACGCATGAAAACATCAAAAATCTTAGTCTCCAAATGAGTGTAAAATTCGCACTTGAAATCTCCTTTTTGGCCACATCCTAGGAATTGCAATCAGGGTAACAAGTGGGCGTGGCCAACAGCCCATTTAGCCCGCATCCCACACACATAAACATACACGCTTTTACAAATTTTAGGCCATAAAAACCCAAGTCGAGCCGTTTTTGATGTTATGCGATATATGCGACTGGCACCGCAAAGTATGCAACATTTATTTTTAATGCCCGCCAAACATTTCCGTGCCCCATTTTCCACGAGCCAAACGGAAAAAGGGGCGAAAAGATGGAAACCCAACACCCCAAACACTGCAGAATATACATAAATGCACAGCAAAAATATATATAAATTTTTACGCGCTTAGAATATCAATTTGGCGAATGCGATTTGGTCATAAATGCCAAAAAAGAACAACAATAAATTCAGGCGCGCAGCAGAATTCCACAAAAGTGGCAAAGTGTAGGTGGAATGGTTATGGCAGCTTTTCCGCTGCTGCCCTTTTGGTGACATGTTTTCCTGCGGTTTTTCCGAAGCGCTTTTTTAATGCCGCAAAAAATTGTGTTGTAATTTGGGTTTCCCTTCCTGAGCTGCAAAAATGCTTTTTCGTTGAGCTGCAAGTGGACATGTTGTGGTTTCATTGTTTGTTGAAATTAAATTATGCGGTCGTTACACAACTTTTGAAAGAACATGCAAAATTGTATAATACAAATGCGAAATAACGAGCAAATTTTAATTGGCAAATTCAAACGCTGAAAGCCCTGCTCTAAAAGCGACATTTTTGATTCACTTCGAGGAATTTGCTACCTAATTAAAAATGGGGGGTCGGTGAAAATGTTGGAAAAGTCGGGCTGCATTGGGGGATGGAGGAAGGTTCCATCTTCAGTTCTTTGACAGTTTTCAGTTGTACACTTCTCCCCCTTGCCTTAACTTCCTTTATGTCCGCCATTTCTATCGCTTTTTACGCTTTACAACAAAGCAATTTCCGCAGACGACACTCTTCGCTCAAAAAGAAGAGAGCGCGAAAAAAAAGATTTCTTCTTCTCTGTGTAGGGAGGACTTTTCCCGGTTTTTCTCGTTTTTTTTTTGCATGGCACTTAAAAAATTTACAAAGTGCTTTGTGAAGGAGACCAAAACGCTTCAACGCTCCCGCGGCTGCCGCTGTTGGCAATGAAGTGCAAATTGCAGTGCAAAGTGTCCGCCAGCCAACTTATCTGCCTCTCTTTCTATATGCATATTCCCATCTCTCTCACTCTTTTTGGTTTGCAACTTTTGCTTATTTGTCACACGAATTTTTTGAACTTTTTTATGCTGCAGTAGCAGCGAGAAAGTCACTTGCAGTTGTTACCGCACCTCCCACTCGGCAGCTTCTCCCTCCCTCCCTCTCTTTCCAGCCACCTCTATTCATCTCTTTCACTCTGGCCTATTTCTTTCTCTCTCCTTGGTGTTTGGCAAACTTTTCGCTGCCACGCCTTGTCATTTGTCTCGCCATTGGTCTGCCGCCCCTTGTAGTTTTTATACCCGTTACTCGTAGAGTAAAAGGGTATACTAGATTCGTGCAAAAGTATGTAACAGGCAGAAGGAAGCGTTTCCGACCCTATAAACTATATATATTCTTGATCAGGATCACTAGCCGAGTCGATCTAGCCATGTCCGTCTGTCCGTCTGTCCGTCTGTCTGTCTGTCCGTCTGTCCGTATGAACGCTGAGATCTCGGAAACTATAAAAGCTAGAAGATTGACACTTTGCATGCAGATTCTAGGAGTTCCTACGCAGCGCAAGTTTGTTTCAAAAGAGTGCCACGCCCCCTCTAACGCCCACAATCCCTTATATACGATTTTAAAAATTTCAATATTTCGGAAAAGTAAAAATGCAGTTTTATGGTGTTTATCAATACCTATCGAAATGTAGAAGAAATTTTTCAAATCGGTCCATTCGTTAAAAAGTTATGCGTGATCAACGTTTTCTATCTCTATCTCCATCTCCCTCGCACTCCCTTTACCTGAGTAACGGGTATCTGATAGTCGGGGCACCCGACTATAACGTTCTCTCTTGTAATTGTTTTCGGTTTTTGTTTGCCGCGTTTTCCCAAGTGGCTCCCAAAAGTACGCAAAAGGTTTCCTAAAAGTTCGTAACTTTATTCTAAAAGTATCTGCATATTTACGGTTTGAGATGATCCAAGTACTTAAGAATTCACACATTAAATCAATTTTCTTCGGTTAAAGTTGTGATTCTATGTAATTAGTTTGATTTTATTTAACAAACCATTCTTAAGCCTCTTTTTTTGATCAAACTTATAGTTGGGAATAAATTAGATAACTAAATCAGAGAAGCTCAAGACAAAAATGATTTATAAAACAAAAAAGTAATTTTAAAGCACGCTGTTCTACAGTGTACGTTAGCGGCAGAGGATGGGCAAAACAATTGGGGAATTGCGTTGCTTTAAAATATAAGTATGAATTCGATACAAATACAAAAATCGCTCCACATTCTGCATTGTCCTGAAATTTTATCTCACTTCTGGCACACTATTTGTTCTCCCGAAAGCGACAATAAATGGTATGGGACTGAAACCAAACCAAACGTACCGTATAAATAAATGTTATTGACAATTAATTTCTGGCTCGCAATCAATTTGTTTTATTTATTATACCGTAGTTCGTATCTCCCACCGGCTGGGCTGTTCGGAAGGGGGACTTTAAAAATTTAAGTCGTGCCCGGGAAATCTCGTATTTCACTTTCCAGCATGGTCTATCATTTTGTTAGCGGAAATTTGTTCGCACACACATACGAACTCCCCCGAAAAAGAGAGGGGAAGGTTAAATTGTAATATTTCGTCACCTTTTCTAGCAGTCCGGGCCAAAAAGGCAAAAGCTCTGCATAATTTAGCAGGCAGCAGACAGTGAAGCGAGCCCCATAATGTATGCTACGCTCCAGGAGAAGGCACAAGAACGCACACATTCACAAGTGCTATTACCATAACACACACACAGGATCGTGTGTGTGTCTGATGTGTGTGTTGGGTTGAGGAAAAACATTGCCGGAAGTCACTTTAACGATGCGCGAGTAAGTAATAACAGCGAACAAAACGCCAAAGGAGCGGGGCAGGCAGGCAGGCGAGCTCAAAAAAAAGGGAAAAGAAAAAGGAAAATGGGTGGAAGAAGCAACCAAAAACCAGACAGGAAGAGAGCGATGAGAGGAGGAGGATGAAGGACATGAAGTACGGCCAACAAAATGGTTCACATTTGTCCTGCATGTGTGAGCGAAATAACGCTAGACAAACAATCAGGCGGCGGGCAACAGGGTGTCCTTTCCCTCCCCCCAAAAACATTTCCAGGTAACGAAGTCCTGCCCTCCATTTTCCCCACTTTTTTTTTTGCTGGCCCTGGCTGAGATTGCCGCCAAACAGCCAGGGGCCACGATTCAGCGAGATTTGCCTCTGGCCAAGTCCGCCACGATACCCTATAGTGATGGATTAACGGGGAAATCCTGTCTGGGATTAACCAGGATTTTGGTAAGCCACGCAAAAGGGATTAAATGGTTTAATTCGTTAATTAAAAAGCCTAGTCTTTGCCGTAAGTTAGTCTTACCAAACTGTAAATTATTTTAAATATTTATAAAAATAAAGAGGTTTGTTAAAAAAGGAGCTAAAATTTTTAAATCTTTAAATCAACAATTAAGAAACTTGTACCAACAAGAACCTGAAAGTGTCCCAAAATCTTTGGCAAAGAAAATCTAGGAGAATCGTAATGAAAAATCCTCGAGAGGAGCAAAAATACAGGACATGAAAGGAAGATTGGGAAAAATCCACACGGGATTTTGGATTGTTTACTCTGGCGGCGGTAGCAGGAGCAGAAGTAGTTGGACGAGATGGAAAGCCAAGGAAAACAGGGGAAAAGAAAATGCAATTGCAATTGGATCTCCTCAATGTTTGCCGTAGTATCGTAGGGATACAAAACCCGTGCACGTGCAGCTCCGCTGTTTGCCTTTGCCCTGGTGTTTAGGCAAATGTTTGTTGTGATCCAACAGGAAAGCGGAACATGGGTGGGCAAATCGGGGAAAACAGGGGGGTTCAGGGATCTAGAGACAGAAACTGCCGACTGTTGGCATTTATGATGCTCAAGTGAAATTATGAGTCGTTGAGTAGACAACTCTGACAAGGACAACAGACGCGGACGTTGATGAAGCAGGAAACAGGACGCAGGACGAGAAACTGCAGAGGGAATAGGGGAGTAGAAAGTGCAAGGGAAAACACAGAATAGGATCAGAAGAGGTAGCAGAAAAAGTGGAAAGACGATGACGTGTTCACGTTGAAAACGGGTGTCCTTTCTTTTCACTTTGCATTGATTTTTAGTCTTATAACATCTAAGGAATATACCTTTGTAATGCAATAAATTATTAAATATTTTAAAATGTAATAGGGTCCAGTCTACATTATTTCATATCAAAATTATAAAAATGATATGATAAATGTAAAATTTATGACTCAAAAATATAAACTTGATATTTTATCATATCAGTTATTTCATAAAAGAAATAATGTAAGAAATGTAAGAGATGTAAGAAATGTAAACATAATCTTTATTCATATAAAAATGATATGAATAACTTGATCTTTAAGAAATATAAAACCGACTCTGATCTTCTCTAAACTACTGAAAACAACAGATTTCTTCACCACTTAAAGACTTTTCTCGCCGTGCAGAGGCTGTAACCTGTCATATGCATATCCACAAGGATGGCGAGAGCACCTACAGCCCGCACCGGAGGAGACTGACAACTGCAATTGCCAGGAGGTACACGTGGGCCAAGAAATGAGAAAATATAACAAGCAAGACTGGCAGCAGCAGGAGGAACGTAACAAATGTTGCCAGCCAAAACACGGGGCGTACTCGGGGGGATTTGCGAGGGGGGTTTTCAGCCGTAGATGAAGAGAAATGTGCAGCTTATGAAATGCGAAAACGTCGTACGCAAGTCAGTGAGTTGCATTGCCCTTTTTTCTATTTTTTTATTTTTTGTCTCAAATGGTGGAAACGTGTGTGCGAAAGGCCTTGAGAAATGTTTACCATAAGCTTAGACAGAAACAGCCAATCCACCCATTTTCCACCTCCGCACACTTTTGTCTTCCTTTTCCCTGATGAAACGGAAATTGCCATTTTCTTGCTAATATTTTCACTTCTCTGGAAAGGAAATCAAACTGAAAAAATAAGCATTTATCTGTTGTTCATGTCTATTTCAGTAAGAAGGGAAATTACCTAAAGAATGCTAGGGGCATAAATAAAGGGCAGGTACTCTAGATGCAACGCTGCGTATAAGTGATATTCAAACTGGTTTTATTAATAAAGGGGGCAAAAACATAGAATATTAAAAACTTTAGCTTGAAATATAGCCTCACGCCACTTAAAAAATATATCTACTTTGAAAAGACAAAATGCTTTTTTTTTTTTGGTCAGACCGAAAAATACAAAACCATAATGAGAACTTTTCAAAAAAAATTCCTCGCTTTTAGTCACGTTTTAAAGAATCGTTTCTGGCGCTTGTCATATGATGGGCCTGTACTTGAGTCTGGTTCTGATACAGAGTTCCAAACAGGGACAGGAGAAGAACACCCTTTGTTGTATAATTTTTTTTTGTTTTTTTTTTTTGGGCTTTTCCACACAGAAATTTGTTTGCGGCCAAGAGGTGGAGGAGGAGGAAAAAGGGCACAAAAAATAGCTAACCGAAACTGAAACCTTTTGTGCCGTTGCAAATGTTCTGCGGTTACTTACCCCGCTCCACAAAATTGCAGCGGACTAGGGTCCAAAAAGTCCACAGTCTAGACATTGCCATTTCCGTTTAACGTGACTGTTTTCAGGAAGGGATTCTCAGGGAGTCGGAGTGACAACGAGGCGACTGCTTCCATTATCATCATTTTCGCCTTTAATTTGCGCGACTTTTGCTCACTTTCGGCTCTTGTCCTCACCTTTTTTTCGCCCCTTTTTTTTATCAACATTGCCATTTGCATATTGACAAGAAAAAAAGGGGGGTCCATTTTTTTCGGGAGCCAGTTTTGTACACCGTTTATTATAACAAAAAATTCTATTTATTAAGGTTATTTTTTTCGCTGCTTTATTTTTTCCCTATTCACCTATATCGCTTCGCTTTGGGCTAATTCACTTAGTCGTTGTTGGGTCTGGCCTAAAAGGTTTTCCGACCACAAAATCCAGGCAGGCACATCATATACAAAATCTCTCTCTTCCTCGCGCTAGCTGCCATTTTTATTTATTTTTAGTTTATCTTCCGTTCAACCCGCTCTCACTTTATTTTTTGTTTATGACGTGTCAATGATATGAATTTAATCGATAAGCCACGCGAGAACGGAAACTGGTAAAAACCGCAGCAAAGCCGGCAGCAAACGATAAGCTTCTCGTCCTCTGAATTTGGCCCACAAACACCCAACCACCCATCCACCCACTTTTGCAGCCGTTTGTGAGTGTTGTGGCTTTTTTAACCAAACTGAAATATGGCGAAAACCATTTATAATTTAAGCAAACTGCCAATGTTTTGTTGGGATTAAAATTGCCAAAACAAACCGATGAAACATATATGATGCTGATGTGGGCTTAGATTTGCGTGGTGAGCGATATAAAAAGTGAATAGCTAGCTTGATTGGCTAGAAAAGCATATTTTACGAACTCTACAAAGGTTCTAAGCGTTTTGAGTTTAGTGGTGGCAGAAGTACGAATTATTTACTAGATGGTATTGTATTTTTAAGATCACAAATTATACTAGAGTTCTTTCAAATGTTAAATTTGCATAATAAATTGAATTAGAACTACCATCAAATTAATTTGTTTTAATTTTGGGTTTTCCGCACACATAGAATTTAAAGTGTTGTCAAAAAATTACCCCTGTTTATTTGGACACATTTATTAAATGGATTGCGGTTAATGTTTCACTTGAATGACACTATCGGCTAACTCTTTGCACACATGCAACGTGAATTGGTTTTGGGGAAAAATATATAATGTTATTGGCGATTTTTGCACTGTTTACCAAGTTGCAATCCTGTCAGAGCGAGAGAAAGAGAGGGAGTATGGAAAAAAGAGGGAGATGGCAGGATATCGAGTGAAAACAAATTCAATTGCAAATTGAATTTTTATTGAATGTTGGCGGCGTCGCTGGCTAAAACACAACACAAAAAAATTTGAAAATGTTGCAGCAGCCAAAAATAGAAAGCACAAAAAAAATCCTAACTCGCTACCAGACATCGGCGGTGGCTTGTTCTCGATTTGTGTTTTGCAATTTTTGCTTTTCAGTTTTAACTTTTTCTGTTGCTGCTTTGACATTTTTGTAATTTTTTTCCCATCGGTGTGTTGCCTATGCTCGTATGAAAGTTGCGCCGTCCGCTGTCGGTTCTTTTCCCCCAAAGTCAATAGCAGGAAATTCAATTTTCCCCCAGCAAACTAAAGTCTGGGAAAGTTTCCTCCTCCTATGCTATGCTCTGTTGTTCATTCATCCACCCTCGTCGTCATTCATTCCATTCTACAGCCTGCATATTTTATATATGTGGGCGAGGAATCTTTCTCGGTTCAAAAATCTAATATGCAAGCTCAGGCTGGAAGCGAACTTGATGCCTCGCAGTTGGGAGAGAAGAACTTTGCAATATGTTCTAGGGTGTACGCCTTATCAAAGGCACATTTTGTTCATTGTTTTTATCGGGCAACACAGGAAATGTGTTATGGCAATTTTGCGCTTATCGGGGCAAATGTACAACCGCACAACAAAAACCCTAGGCACGGCCTGACACAATTTCCGACTCGGCTGTTGACGACGAGTCTTGTGTTTTGTTATAATTAAAAACGAGAATGTTCGATTCTATAGTAGTTTGCTGGTCTTGTGATAAAATGTTATAAGAGTCGACTTGAAACTTAGCTGCCAAATGGTTTCTTTTCCTTCTTGCTGCTGTTTAATTTTGGGGCTTCCAAGAAAGTTCAACTTACCTGAAAGAAAAGAGAAGAGTTAAAATGTTAATAATATTTTAAATAAATATATACGGGTACCACAACCATTGTAATATTTATAAGGTTTAGTGGCAATCAAAAAATAATTAACTGACCAACAAACAAATTGAGATATTAAATTAAACCTATAAAAAAAAGGAGGTAATAAAATAATGCCCTTTTTAAGTACCTCATCTGAGGAAAAGTCTCTGAAGGCGGAAAAATAATTAAAAGCTATGACAATTTGCTTTTATTTTCCCCATTTGTGGGGGCGTGGTTTTCCTTTTTCCTTCGCTGAAGGCTGGCCTGCGACACAAATCCCCAAACACGTCGCTCACATTTCAATTTACGCATGAAAATGTCATTTCCGACAAGACCAAATTTGCATGCAGGAATCCGGGTAAAAAAAAGGGGGGCGGTACAAGGAAAAAAGAGGCTATCCTCTCATCTTAGACACGACCCCCTTTCCTGCGCCGCCCCTGCTGGGTGGCTGTCTCTTGGCGCGTTACGCACGCCAAAAAAAGTGTAATAAAATTAAGAATTCCAAGCTGCCGTGACAAATATTTTTCTTCTTTTCCTCTCAACGCAATGAATGGTAAATGGACAGAAGAAGAACGCGGGGGAGGCGCGTTGGAAAAGCGGGAAAAGCGGGGGAAAACAGGGGAATGAGCAAATGAGTGACAGCTCTGTGGAATGGGCAACACTGACGTTGAGTGCCAATTTTGCGCTGGAGAACCAGCAGCAGCATCCATTTTATTCCATTCACCATCCCCTTTCTCATAGTTACACAATCTGCCTCGCCACCCATGGTGAGAGTATATTAAGCCATAAAATTAGTGCGTCCATGGGTCGTGGGACGTCGTCAAGGGGGAGGAAATGTGGAAAGCGGGGATCCAAGGGAAATAACTCGCTACGTGCGCCGCATTAGAGGCCAACAAAAGTAGCTTCAGTTGAAATTTGTTTATTTTTGATGTATCGCATAATTAGAGGGAGTTTTACCATAAGATGAAAAAGATCATCAGCTCGGACAAGAGGAAGTAATAATCTATCGAAACGAAGCTGAAATGGGGGATAAACTGGCTTAAAGTGACTGCGGAGCTACCATCTAATTAAAGTAATCGAAATAAGGGAAAAAATGAATATAATGCCCCACATCATTTTAGAATAATCCCATTTTTTATCCAAAAAGTATACTTTATATAAACCAATTATAATATTTATTAGAGACATACAGCATACAATTTCCACCCCCAAAAATTCCTAATACCCTTTTAATTGGCATTGAATTTCTCAGGACCTTTACGAGATGAAAATCTGAAAATGGTGTCGTGCAACCCTCGTCTCAGTGGCAACTGATTAGAATACCAATAACAAGACGGTTCGGTGTATCTGTCAAAATAACAACCGAAAAGCGTCTGAAGATGCTCCCATCAGACATACGCTCACATACACCACAGACCAGACTCATTGAGCGCCTAATCCAGTGATAAGCATCTAACTGCCAGACATCAGTCAGCTCGTCGAAAATCATCAAATTAGTATGCAAAAGACATGGAGCCAGATGGTCGTCCTTCTTGGTTGTTCTTGCGACTTTACGATGATGCTGATCCGACTCGACAACGAGATGAGATGGAAAACAAATGAGTTTGTTATCATAATCACAAAATTATGAGCACTGCTTATGAATAAACTTGTGCGAGCGGAATTTGCCGAGGGCGGACAGTGAAAATGTTAATCAGGTCATATCGTTTTTTCTTTTTTTTCCTTTTTGCCTTTTGATTATGCAACAACGGGAGAAGATGGCAGATACAAACATGGCCAAAAGTGTACAACACAGAACAGAGCAGAGCAGCCCACACAACATTTGTCAATTTAAATGAGCCGTAAACACTTTTCGCCAATTTTTATGATTAATTAAGTGTCCACATTAATTGCAGTCGAACATGAAGCTGCAGCAGCAGCGGAGACACGAACAACATCACAAGGAGGCGACTTTCGACAAGGCCCCAACAATTTGCTGCCAGGAAAAGGCACCGAAGCACCGAAACAAATTGCAAAGCAATCGCTGGCTGTGCTATGCAACATCTCTACACAAGTGAGTGGGCCGTATATGTATGAATATTACGTCCGAATCTATATCTGGACTTTTTCAGGTAATGCCGTAAATGTTCGCCTTTTGAGCCTGATTAACTGTACAAATGGCAAGACAATAATAAATTACGAAAAATACAGTATACAGCGCCACGTTCGGAGCATATTAATAGGGTCAGAGCGAATAAAAAGGCGGACCAAAAGCATCAAATACTAATGAAAAATGAGGAATTGCGCAGAAACAAAAAAAACACTCCGAGAATCTGTGAAGAATAAATAAACATGACAGATGGAATTTGGGCAGGCGAAAGGAGCGACGAGGGGCAAAGTAAATAAAAATGTTATTATCTGTAAGTGTAATAATGTACGAGATCATCGTTATGCTGGTCATTAACAAAGATTTGGGTGAATAGAATGATTTGGTACGCAGAAAAAAAATTCTACCTTGTTTCAGATCAATATGAAGGCAATATGATTAATGTAAAATTTAAGAATCAAACATATTAACTTGATATTTTATATTCTCATAAAAGTTATAAAAATACGGTTTTAAATACCCAATTTAGGATTTTTTTTAACAAATATTATAAGATGAAATAAACATTATAAGATGAGATAAACATTATCTTTAGTCATATCAAAATGATATGATTAATATTAAATAAACCTTCACATATCAATCAGATATTTTGTCAATTTGTATCTGTGTAATGAATGCGAGAACATCAAACAAACTGTAATCAACTTAGTATAGTAGCTTCCTGAAAGTTTCTGTATCTAAAACTATATTTAAAAGGATTAAATCAAATATTCTTAAATGCCTAGCATTAAATTCGCATTAAATCCATTTAACAAATTCATAAATGAAACCGCAAATTGCAATAATATTTTACCTCCCCCACCCTAATAACTGTTTGCCAGAAATACATGATTGCTTGAGAGAGCCAAAACACAAATGGCAGCTGCAGAATGGTAAATTAGGTATGAGAATGCCCAGAAAGCTTCCCAGATTCATCCCGTGAGCTTAGCCAAAAGACAGCCAGTTGCCATCTGCCTCTTATAATTTATGACATATATTATGGCATTATATGATACATTTGAGAAGCCGAACGATGGATATGCAGCGAGCGAGAGCGATTTTGGTCACACGGGGCGGCGACTCGGCTTAATTATAATTAGATGCAAAATTGCTCATGACTGCAATAAATGTTTCAATTATTTATAATCTTTCTAGGTGTGTTGGAGACGTTAGAAAGCCTTGTTGTGTTTTTCTATAATTATGTTCAATTTTCCTATGAAAGTTGTGCAAAATGTTTTGGGTAAAAAACAACTGACTTTTATTTGTGGCATAAATCATGTTAATTAGCCACAGAGATCTCGCAAGATGTTCGAGAGATAAAGACACTCGCGTTCCGACCGCTTTCGTCGAGTTTATAAGGGCAACTCCATTAGCATTTCGGGCTGGCACAATTAAAGTGCCTAAAACTTTTAATGATGGACAATTTATTAAGTGCCTCGTCTTTAATGAGCGAGGGGCTTTGGCCTCTCCATCGAAATCTAAACCAAATCTCCTCCTCTCGAATCAATCCATTTGCTTGCGGATCCCATAAATAAATTCTGCACAATTTATCTTCCCAGAGCAAACAAAAACAATTTGAGCAACTATTTACAAACATTAGCAGGGGAGCTGCTCTGAAGGTAATGGTTCGAACATGTTGATTTGTGGAACACCATCCTCACCAGCACCCAAAAAAAAGCTACCAAAAACCACGCAAAATGTATTCGTATTCAAAGTTTGTCCGAACAGATTTTGTTGTTTGTGTTGTTCAACGCAAATTACGCAAAAATTTAATTGCAATTAAATTGAAATTATATCAGTAATTATGCATATGAAAGTAGTAAACAAATAAGCAACAATAATTACGCGTTGGTAAACAAAAGTGATTGGGTTCGGCAGTGGAGAATGGACTGAGGAAAACAGACGAGGAGTAGGCAGAAATATTGTTTCGAAATCCGGGCAAAGTGTAAACAAAAATGTGCAGAATCGAACCGCTGGACCAAAAAGTCCGTAAACAGAATACGTTTAAACTGTTGGCCAATGCGAAAAATAGTTAAATATTTTAGTACACAACGTGTTTGGAATTTATTGAATTTTATATTAATTCAAGCGCTGATGGCAGGTTGGTTAAATTATAGCGTAGTTGGTAGAAAAGGTCCTCTACTATTGTTTACACAACCAAACAGTTTCAAAAGCAATTATTTTCATGTCAGCTTGGTAGCGGATTTTCAACTACTATAACATAACAAACGGAATAAAATAATTTATCTTACTTAAAAAATTAATAAATAGAATGAAAAATGTAGAACAAAGCTTGTTAATAAACAAAGTAACCATTAGGTTAATAATCCAGGCAAGTGGACTTTCAGGTGAACGGTTGTTCAACAAACAAACGAAATCCTGATTTACCGGCCTCAAAATCGATTAAAATGGACTTTGTTCGTGCAATTGCACATGATCCTCCCTTTTGTTTGCTTTTCAAAATCACGTCACACATAAATCGCCAAGTAAATAGTGCCGGCCCGGCCACACCCATCAAATTAATCAAACAGCTGTGTGCAGGACCGACTAACCGCAGAAACTATAGTACAAGATTTTTGGCACACACACGGGAAACTAACAATGAAAATAACGCGAGAAGGGGCAACTAAATGCAGCAGCGAGGCGCAACGAAAATGCTAATTAATGTGATTATTTGGCCATTTTAATGTTAAACAATTGTTGAACGATTAGTCAGGCGTGAGAGTGAAAATAAAACGATGGTGATGGGGATGGGCAGGGAAATCCGCCAAGGCGAAGACACTTGTTTGTCACATCTCACAGAGGAAGAACCAACCAAGTAAAAGGGGGCGCCGCCGCCAGCGACTTGATGATTAATTGTTGTGCCTTGGGTTTAGGGAAAGTGCAGGAAAATCTCTGGCAATTTAATGCCAAAAAGTTTACATCGCAAAAATTGCACATACGCCCCATGGGGCTCTTACACGCAGATTGAAACTTTTCCCTCGCCATAAGATTGTTCTTTCTTTCATTTTTTTTTTGCCAAGCTGCTACTTTAGGAGGTGTTGAAAATGTGGCAAGTTACGCACATTTGCACTTCCTAACTACCTACAAAAAAATAGGATAGGGAATAAAAAAATGGAAGGATGCTGTGGCAGAAGGAAAGAAAAAAGTGAACCTTATCCCCCAGAATGGCAACCCGTTAAACAGCCGCAGAGAGAAGGTTGGCAGAGAATGTTTTCACTGATAAGCACAGACACGCCTCAACTTCACCCCGTAGAACCCAAAGCCCCACCCAAGTACTCCCACTTTTCCGCTAGAACCACCTGCCCGGGCAGAGGCTAAACTGACAGCTATAGAGACATTAATGTGACGAGGGTTTTGGGGTTTACGGGAGAAAACTTGCAGCATCGCAGCGCCAAGCAAATCAGTTCATGTCGGTAAAAAGAATCTCTGCAAACACGACTCCCTCATTTCCCCCGTCTGCTCTGGCGGAATTCGAGTTATATGATACGGCGTCCGTACGCAAGGTAACTTAAAGTCGCACTGATTTATCTGGGCAAATATGGCAAATAGCTTCTGGTGGCTGATAAAAAAATGTTTAGCCGCAGAATTACGTATTGTCCTTCATTTTATATGATGCCAATTATGCGTATTATCTTTAATGATCATGGGAAAGAAAGATAGGGAACAGCTGACTGAAAATTAAAACAACAGTGATTGTTACTTTCTTTGCTTAATATATAAAATATTTAAACAACAATTTTTAACTCAAAATAAATATTTTGAGTGAATCATTTGCATTATATATTTTGCAGTAAAACCCAAATGTCGCATAGATAGACACTAGACCGAATTGTTTGTGGTTTGGTTGGGGAAAATATGTTTACCCAGCAATTGTCGCTGACATTGCGGCAAAGATAAAGAAAACTACAATGGGGCGGAGAAGAGGCGCGATAACAATGTTTGTCATTTGCGGCTGCACACAAAAATAACACTCGACAACAACAACATCGTTCCACTCTCTCTCGGCTTCAGAAATTAACTTTTTCTGCTGAAAGATTTTCACCCAAAGATTTCCTACTCAAAACTTTCTATATGAGGCACACACACACGCAGTAAAGAGCACTCCAATTATGGAATTGTCCCGGAAAAAGGTAAACAACAAAACCACTTGGCATTTGTGGGTGATAAAAGGCAAACGATAGGAATAGAAAAAGCATTGGGGCCAATAATTGATTTGTTGGCTATCGCTCGAGTAGATATCGCCTGACAATGGCAATCAATTGTCATTATGTTAGCCCGACCGGAGGCTAATTGAAAGTTGTCGGCGTCACCAACGCGACGACGATGAAGGGAGATGCCCTCCGAAAATAATCAATCGATCTTTAAAAGAGTGAAACCAAAAAAAAAACAGAGGTCCCAACTGCGAGTCCATCATAAATAATTCACCATTTACAAGATACCGTTTTTTTCGGCTGGGTTTAAAACACAAAAAATAAAAGAAAACAAGAAAATCCCAAATAAATGCGCGAGATGTGCCACAAAAATCGGGGTAATCCTTCAGCAGCCACCGCAAAATAGAGTTCGATATATCACCAAGGACTGGACGGACCACCCTCGCTGTATACTTTAATTCCACACGGATATATGCGGATGGGATATATATTAAATTTCGATTTTGCAACCCAACAACAACAGCAAAACACTCTGAGAGCGTGAGCACGTGCGCTAACCTTTGACATATGAGCATGGCGAAACCATCAAACATATTTTATGTATTAAGGATATGCGAGACGACGACCCTTCGCCATCTCGCCTGCTCCCTTCTCTCCCTTTTCCCTCTCTTTTCCGCACAGACAAGCAATAAACCCGAGCCATACATATATGGTTGGAAAATATATACCTACATATATAAAAAAACGACGTTAACCAAAATAAGTTCGCAAGGCAAAAAAAGAGACTGCGAACAAGAAATCACGTTACAGGACTGCAAGGACACACAGGACACCCTCTCTGGGGAAATCAAAACAGATCAAAATGTCATCTTTAAGAGCTTAAATTTGTATGAAATTGTGGTCGTAAAGCCCATCAAGCGAAGAGCGTGAACAAAGGTATTTTCGCATTTCCCCTTTTAACAACACATTTCTTCTATGACTAGTGGCCTTTTTTAGGGCTTATAATACCAAAGTGTTTAACTGATTTGCTTGAATGATTTCTATCAAATTATTTGTATAAATGATATAACGCCATAAATTATTTTTATTATTTTAAAGAAAATTACTGAAGAGATACTTGTTTAAAGTCAAACCGGCCACAAATTAGAGCAAATTTCTAAGCCTTTCTACGCCTTCAACTTGCTTAATAAAAATAAAAATATTTGGTTTCAAACCGCTTTGGCAGGTTGAAAATGAAAGAAACGAAACCATTTGAACAGCCATAAAAGACAGTTCAATGCTTCAATTCAATTCCATATAGCTAAGAAAAAGCAAAGACAACTTCATTGGCCATACAAAAAATGAAGAGTGGGAAAAAGGCGGTTCGAAAGAAGAGATTCAAAGGCCACCTAAGACTCAATAAACACATCGTAAATGGATGTGAATGCAGCGAGAAGAGGACTGACTGACTGAACAAACGAATCTGAATTGAATGACTGAAATTTTATATGTCTCCGACAGCCATATTCCCCCTCTATACCAACCAACCGTCTCTTTCTAATAAAGAACCCTCCTCGTTTAAGCTCATACAGACATCAAATGCATCACGCCCGTTCATTTTACAATAATAAGCCAAAAGCAAATGCTGTGATTTTAGAAAACCAAGCGATCCCTCTCAGTCTGCTCCCTATAAAATAAACCCCTTGCTTGACCGAGCGACAGACCCCTCTTTTGGACCGGACGTACATCATCATCATCCCATGTGGAGAGGGTGACAAAACCTAATAAAATTTAATTAAACTCAATCAAAATCCATTTAAGGCGGCGCAAAACAGACCAAACAGAAAAAAGTAAACGAGACCCAGCCACTGAAAGTAAGAGGGAGCAGTGAGGTAGGCACTGGAAAAGAAGAGCAAGAGTGCCGAGGACTGTCCACTTATCGTGGCATTATATTTTGCCTACATCCACACACTAATTGAATTCTCTTTTTTTTTCTTTTTTGCATTGCTGCAGCCAAACGGAAATGATGTCAGCAATCATAACTGAGTGAAAGATCCATCATATTTACAAGAAAAATGTAATTGAAATGTTATTGAACACAACTGTACTTGACTGCAATAGAAATATCATTGAACACAACTGTACCTGGGCCAACAGACAGAAGCTGATTAACTCGGATTGCATTGCAGGGCATTCAATTAAAATTGACAATTGTTGAGTGGAAATCAATGCAAAGCCTAATGCCGAAGCTTTGTATCGCAGTCTCATCCTCATTTTAACCCCCCCATTATTTCCCCCGTTTAACCCTTGAGTGGGTGACAAGCGACAACAATGTCAACCAATTTGAATTCAAAACGTTGGCTCTGTTTGGTTGGGTTAATTCAATTTATCAACTGAGCCCCACAAAACGATGAATCTGAGATGTGGGCTTGTTATAGGCTGAGAGAGGAAGTCAAGAGGGGTCAAAAGGTCAATTTATGCGGCAAACACACATAAATAACGGCAAGTATTGGCCAAATTAGATTGTCGTATTTTTCAGCCAATTCCACTTTGGAACAGACTTCACCCTCTACCAAATAAAATCCAATTACTACAAATTCCATTCTGTGCGCCATTAGAACGCTCAAAATTCTCCAGACTCCTCCATCTTTCCTCCTAAATATAGGACACATTTTCAGAAAATATATCTCGTAATTTTTAACAATGTGTAAATTGCCTGCCATGCAAGCCAAATAGAAAATATTTTTCTATCATCAAAATCTAAACAGAAGAAAAAGAAAACGGCCGCAAAAAAGAATCCAAATTTTTCTCTATAGCCAAATATCACATATACTCGCACAGAGATAGAGAGTGGAAAAAATTGTGAAAATATTCTTCCAAATTAAAAATAAATTTTTACCTCAGCGCAGAGAACGAACGGCGGACTGTCCGGCGTGCAGGTGTGTGCGGTGATGAGATATTTTTAGCAGCCACTGTTGACTGCGCACCACTCGCCCGATTTTGCTGTTTCTATATCGTCTGCTTAGTGAGTAATTAAACTAGCCGGGAGGAAAACGAAGCGGCGGTGGGTGGTAGGGACAGATGAAGGCGGATGGCGGAAAATACAGAACGACGGACCGACTGTCATTTCACTTAAGTAGACATTAATTATATGCCGTGAACTGAAAACCTCGGGGGAAATCAAAACAAAAAATAAATATTGAAAACAAAAAACTAGAAAGGCCACAACAAAGTGTGTTTGGAAACCAAGGTACCCTATGTTTTCTTTACGAATCCTATAAGCTTCGATTATAAGTTATATCAATTACCTAGTACACCTTGACACAGAATTTACGTTCCTTAATCTCATTGAAACCAATACCAAACTGGCTGCTTAAATAAAACACCTTTAAAGCATGGGTAAAACAAAAATATTGTCGGAAATATTCACTATGTACGCGGCTGCATGTTAATAATGATAATTATAAAAATGTTTATGAGCGGAACGTTAATGGTGTAATAAGGTACACAAAATATAGTTCAAGGTGTTTCCCAGTCTTGAGTTCATTGTTATGTATTATTAACGAAAGGAGGTCTTTAAAATTAGGTACGAAAACTCTGTATTCAGATGCTTTTAAAGATTCTTTGTTTACCTTATCAATTAAATTTTAATTGGAAATTTTGTTATCAATAACTTAAGTGTACTAATAAAACCTAAATTATGGAAATACACATCCCTAAGGTTATAAAAATATCTCGGATGTAGAACATATGATAATAAAAAATTGTTTACTTTCTCACAAGTATTTCTTCCAAGAATCTGTTCAGCTTTAAACCTGCGAGTCAGCTCGAAAGCCACGGAAAAGTAATCTTTTTAAGTAGATTCCCCAAAATGCATTTGATAGTGTAATAAAAACCGAGAATAAAAACCATTACACATGTGCTCCAAATATCCGAGCAGGGTGGTGGAGCCAATGGGAGGTGTTCGCTCTCGATTCTCTGTTGATGGATAAAACTTACCTGCAAAGAAAGGAAAGGAAATAAAAAATTAGATATTAAAAATTTATTTCAGATGCAACAAGAGACAGCAAGAGCGAAGACGGACGGAAAATTTTCGTAAGTTCAAAAATGTAATAAAAATAAGAAATTTATGAAGAATTTAGTAAGTGAGGAGAGCGAACCGAAAAAAGGGGGAGATGGGTGGGAGTGGAGAGTGCCTCAAAAGAATTTATGGTTGTAAAAATGTTTATTGCTTCTGTATTCTTCTTTTCCCGTGTCAGCTTTTATATTGGGTGTGTTGTGTGGGTCTCGAAGAGGTGGGAAGGGATGTATCTCCGTATCTAAATTGTTGCACTGGCTGCCACTTGACAGGTAGTCTCCAAGGAGGGAAAGAGCGAAAGCCTGTCACTTTGAATAATGTTCGGGGACCACATAAATTGGGTACCCCGCGTGTGAAATGTCCATGTCCGATGTTCTTCCTCATCTAATGAGATGAACCATCCAAAAGTAAGGCGCAATTTTCAACACTTTTTGCTCCATTCCCCCAGTCATGAAAAATTTCAAAATTTAATTTTCCCCTGATGAAAGAGAGCATTTGATGAAAGTGTCAGAATTAACGCGGCCACGTCATATGCATAAAACATTTTAACGAAAGGGATTGGATTCTGTGAGGCCGGAGAATCAGCCCTTAGCACCGGCTTAATCCTTCGGCTGCTTTCTTTTTTGTTGAAATTACGGCAGTAGCCAAAAGGAAAGCAAGTCCCATGGATGATAGGCAAATGGAGAATACAAAATTATGCAAAACGAACATTGAATGCCCTACATTATTAAGAAACAAATTTTAAAATTATTTTCCATTTAATATAACATAACTTTGGTGCATTGAAGAATCATTCTGGATGACATTCGCTTTCTAGATTTATTTATTGAGGTAGCCAACCGAAAAACTAGTAATATTTATTATTTATATGCAAATAGGAAACTTTGAAATTGCAATATTATTTATTAGACAAACAAGACGCGACGATATTTCCAAAATTTGATTTAAATGTTAATCGAAGGCCGGACACACACCTCTTTCGAAACGGCGCATCCCCCATGAATAGGAAGAGCAACAACTTTTTGTGCTCGTCTCGTGGTCATATATATTTTTTAATCAAAATTCTCTTAAATAATTAAAATGCAAATTGTGCGAGCATAAAATAACAAAAACAACAGAAACGGCTCCAATGGCAGCAACAAATAAACACAGACACCGAGAGCTGGTGACAGGACACACGCAAGGACAAAGAAACCAAAGGGACAAAAACAAAACAACAACTGGGGGAAAAAATCCACCCACGACAGGGGAATGATATGATGACAATCCTGCTGTGGCTGCTGATGATGATGATGCTGCCTGTGCTGGAGTTATCCGGGGGTTGGGTTGCGAGGGGGTTTTGAGGGGGGTTTTGAAGGGGGTTTCGTGGAAGGATGACGACGACTTTGACAGTTCTTTGTGGTATTTTCAACGCTGACTGACAAGATGAGAAAGCCGGGGAGTCGGCAGAGCCGTTAAAGTGTTAACGATGATAAAGTTGGGTGAAAACTGTGGTGCTCGGCCACACGGCCACTCATGGCAACATTTACTATGTCTATTTTTATACAATTGCTGTCAAAATAATATGACTGTAAAATACTGATGATTTTGATTTAAGGATCTGATTTATATTTAAAGTTTTGTTGGCATTTTCCATCTTATTTTGAAATAAAAAGACTATTGACTACTGTTAATAATTATTTTTTATCACTGCTTATATAGTATTTTTTAAAACTTTTTAAAATTTGAAATCATTTATAAGGGCATCCAAAAGTATGCAATGATTTTCTTAGTTGGAATTTTTTTTTACAAAAACATCTTTGGCCCTATTATTTCGCCCTCAACTGTAGAGATTTTCCTCCTTCTCCCTGGATCGATCTCACGCACACGCACACGTGTTAAATTCATGACACAAGGTTCGCATACCCAAAAAGGGTTGCCCCAAAACGGGGCGTCGAAAAAGGGGGAGGGTCTCCCGAGTGCACGTGTGTGCGTTGCGTATGTGTGTTCATTAAGCTGCTTATTATGTTTGCACTTAAAAATTCATATGTGACTATGGCAACCCCACAAACAAATTGGTTGTGTCCCTTAAAGCCCTTCTCCACCTTCTCACCTCCTCCTCCGCCAAACTTATTGGCATACTTAAGTACGACTACCATGCTTCATTAAACTGAGCCGAGGATATGAAATTTTCAGCTGAGACCGGCTATGTTGCCATCCTCTCTGTTTTTGTTTGTTACCCCAAAAAATCTTTTTATTCGCATATGCCCTCCTGTGTGTTTGTGTGCTATGCATATTAATTTATTGGCAGTGCCCGGGAAAATTAACAACTTGTAAAACACAAAATGTAATTAAGTATACGCCATGTGGCACACAAAAATATTCTTTTCCTCGCCTGCTTTTTTGTCGTAATTTTATAAATATTAAATTAGCAGTTTGAACGGGGTCAAGTTGGGTAATACTTGATGAGCAGCTAGGGCAGGTGAACGGGGTTCTTTCTGATGAAATGCCTCTGCGGTGAACATAAATTACTAAAAAATACATGGATTCGCCTTGCAAAAGACCCCAAAATAAACACGGTGCAATAACTGCTAAATTGCGTATTTAAGACCGCAAGAACTCATTTCATTATCTTGACAAGTGAGGGTTTCGAGGCAGAAAGTAATAAATGGGATCATGGTTTTAGTATAAAGAAAATAAGTTGACTCTTATAAGTTAATTATTATTACAAAGCTAAATAAATAATGCCCAATATATTTCAAAGGTTTTGAAAAAAATCACAAGCGAAAAAGAAAATCGTGAATAAAAGGCTGCAAGTGCCGGAAAAATGGTAAGAAAGAAACTGTGTGGAAAATGATGAACCCGGCTGGAAATTCACAGTCAAGGATATTGGGTGGAGAAGCAAAAAGCGAGAAAAGCCAGAGAACGGGTTTAATAGGAGAAGAGCAAGTGAGAAAGGACCAAAGTTCATTTAAGCGAAAATGTAATTTTATGCTTTTTAATTGAGCGAATATGCGTGGCAGCATATGGCGCCGGAAAGCGGGGAAAAGGACGAAGGATAAAGTGGAAAGTGGACTCGGTGGGTTGTTTTCGCCTTGATGAGTTTGCGCCGCACTCAAGCGAAATAATCAACGTAACGGAGTGCGATGAGAATAGAGAGATAGCGGCGAGGTCTAGGTCCTTGGATCGTCTAAATGCAGGTGTTATTCTCGAAAAACACACACACAAAATCACATTACAAGTACCAACTTTAATGTATTTAAAGAACTAAGAGGAACGGGGATGGTGGCCTGATGAAAAGCAATAAAAATGCAGCATTATTAATCATCATCAATCAATGTCATCCATCAAAATGCGTGGCTACCCCTTCTCTTCCTCCACAATCTTCTCGCTTTGTTCGCTTTTCTCCTTATTGCTCCACCCACAAGTTATATCTTTGCGCTGTCCATTAACATCATCACCGCCTTTTTACCTAAAACACCAGACACACGTCCAGACATCGCTGGATGGAGATGCAAAATGAAGGAGGAGAAATTGATCTCAAGTTAAAGTACTTAAATCGGAGTGTTAAGATTTAATACAGTTTTAAAGGGAAATATATTTTTTCCTTTCGACTTCCAGCTAAGTAACTATATAATTCATAAACTTTGAAAAGTCAGTCCAAAGACAAAAGTAATAACTATAATTACCCTAACTATTCGCAACTTTCTACCTAAGCTACGTGTTGCTAAATCAAAACCCTTCCCATGCCGACTTTAGAAAGGTTCAACTGACCCATATATAACTGACACTTGTTAGCCGTTCGGGGGAAAGGTTCCGTTCCCTTTGAAAGTCGGCGAGACTACCTACTTTTTCGCTTCTTCCTTCCCTTGTCTGAGTCTGAAACTAAGGGTTCAGTGAACTTTTCTCCAAGTCAACGACCAAAAGAAAGGCACACCAACTAAACATGTAAAACCAGCTGCGAAGAAAGGGGGCAAGGTAGGGGGCAGAAGAATAAGAATAATAATGATAATGATATCATATGGGATAAAGAGCGACCACAATGAAAGAAAAGAACTGAACTTAAGTCCACCACTTGCGGTTAAGTAGTATAAATTTCATATTTCTTGTTTTGCTTCGGCATTGTTTCATTTTGTTGCATGTGTTTCTTTGTATTTTTGTATATTTCTTTTACTATATTGCGTAACACCCAAGTCTCGTTCTTCTTTTCCCTATAGTTTTGGCTCATTTAAATTTATCAAGCGTATTTTTTTCGGGCCCCTTCATCTAAATTTCAGCCCCCACCTTCATCTGCTTCACACTGGGGGAATTTAATTAACAAACTCGAGGGTGACCTCTGTGTTTCTCCTACAAAAGTGAACTTCTTGACTCTCCAAAAAAGTCTGCTCATAAACTTTGCGGCACTTTGCAGGCACTTCTTCTCTATCTTCTTCTTCGCCCAGAATTTTCGTGAGTAGCTTGAATAGCAATTGACATACAAAATACTTTTGAGTGTCATGCCATGGAGCTACCTTTTCAGGTAACTTCCATATAGCCCCACTCCATCTCTCTTTTTTTTAGCTTTTTCTTGTTGCACCATTGTTTTGTAGACGTTACTGCATTTCTTTTTGGGTTGTGTTGGCAGGCGAGGAATAAACTTTATTAAACTTTAAACCGGTGGCTCCTGGAGAAATAGTAACAACTTTCGGGAAGTGAGAAATCTAAAAGGAAGCCATACACGAAACACAGAAGCAAAGTGTTCCCATTCGGGAAATTCAAAAGTTAAACCAATTCGCAAAGTATAAATTATTTTAAAGTATTTTTTAATCTCAGTTTAAATGCACAAAACGATCTGGCAACTCTAAAATTAAACTGCACCATAAAACCAAATAAATTAGGCAAACATTTTGCATTTCGTGATAAACAAGATTACGGAATAACAAAAATAGAAACAAATGTTAATTGCCTTCTAAATTGAGCTGAATCAATGGAATTCATTTGCTTATCAAAGAAGATTTAAATAATTTTTAGGGGTCAAGTTCAGTAGAAGAAGCCACGAAACTAAGAGATCATGACTTGATCGAATTTCGGTTGTCAAAAATGAAACCTAAGATGAATCCGAAGAATGGGATGAATATATAATTGTTTAATTTTAAACGAACCTTTATTTATCAGAACTGGTTGCCCTTCTCTGAACTCAACTATCTACTAGTTTATATTTTAATTATACTTTCTATGCTCTGAATTTAAATCCCTGAGAATTCATACTTTCCAATTACTATCTTTAAAGTTCAACGAACCCTGGGAAAATGGTTTCCTTTCCTTATTAAAGCCTTATTAGATTTAGAGCATTTATTTTCCAACAAACAAACTGTGAGGGGCCTTTTTCTTTCAATGCCAATTGTAGGGGAAAAGTAACAATAGAAAACCTGACGCACATGCCAAAATTCGACACACAACAATGGCCGCAGTCTTAACCCACTTTTTCCTTAGCCACAATGTCTAAGCTTCACATGCAGGCGACAATAACAAAAGCAAGAAAACTATGACTAAGTATTTCTCTTGGATCTTGGATCATCATCATCAGCATTATCATCAGCATCATATCATGCTAGAAACTCACGACAAAAGTGTCAAATCAGACAGACAGACAAGCAGAATTATGTTGTTTGCTACGCCCACATTGTGACCGCCTTTTCTTATTCTTTTTTTTTTGGTTGGCAGCAACTCTACCTGGTGAAAATTCCAAAAGGAAAATACGTATGTGTATACGAACAATTTTTGGCAAGCTAAAAATGAGCCAGCGCAACATTTATTTTCGTTTCCAAATTTTTATTTTTTTTTGCTTTGTTTTGCTGTCTCATTTCGATTTTTCACACTTTAGTTGATGACAGATAGTGTTGATATATTTTGAGGGGGGTTTTGGTGGAAAGGGGTTGCAAGTTGGCTTTAGTGGATGTCAAAGTGGTTTTAAATGTATCTGTTCGTGGCACAAGAATGAGTAATGAGAAAAAAGATTGATCTTTAGTTTTTTGGTAGCAATTAAAGTATTAGTGGGGGAAAAAAGCAAGATAAAAGTCCCTAATTAGAAAGAAAAACAAATCGAATTAAGAACCTTTGAACTTTAAACTATTTTCGGTCAATTTTCATTACATTCTGCTGCAGCCTGGGTTCCGATGCTTTTCGTTCTTTTCTCGGATAATCCAGGCTGACATTGTCAACTTAAATGCAACTTGGGGTCATTGTAAAGTGAGAGCTGACAGGCCAAACGGGTTTTTGGGGTTTTCGGATGAAGGGGAAGTTGCGTTGCCGTTGCCTTTGCCTTTTGACTGACAGTTTCAATTTGCACTAACTTCGAGTCAAGTCAAATTGGTAGTGGAGACCCCGTCTCCACTCTCCACTCTCCATTCCATGAAGGTGACGCCTTTCTTTCGGCATTAAGGTCAAAAAGCGTTAAACCAAAACAACAACAGAAGCAAGAAAAACAGCACAGGTAAACTGAAAGAGGAGAAGAAGCTGGACAAAAAAGGCCAACAGATTTGCTGCAACAACCGCAAAAAGCACAAAGGCATGAACAAGAACCAACCAAAAAAAAAAAGCGAATAAGGGAAATAGGAGCTACAGGAGCGCCATAGAATCAGGTCAGGCCAACTCAGAACAAAAATGTGCAATGCCGTAAAGGCCAAGCGAAAATAATTGGCCAAAAAAAGAAAGGGCAAACGAAAAACAAACAAGATTTTGGCTTATGCACTTTTGGCTTAAATGAAAAGAAAGTCGAGATACAGAGACGCATAAAGAATCTGCAAAAGAGAAGCCAAAGCCAAAAGCCGAGAGCCAAAGAAAGAAGTCGATTCTTCGCTGTCTTTGGTTCACCGTTATGTTGACCGCGTTACTTAACGGTACCATCGAGCTCCCACCCCTCCCGCTTCCGAAGAAAGGGGGCTTTCGAGGTGGAGGTTCTGAAGAACCGGTTTAATTTTGTTTGACGGTCGTCGTCGTCGCCTCTTCAGCATTGACACCCATTTGAAGGCAATGAGCAAAGAAGATTCGTTCACTCAACCGGTTCTTCCGACTCCTCCTAACGCCCCGACTTCTTTCTTCGTGTGGCGAATTCTTAATTGCGATTCTTCTTCAAGCTTTCGAAATGATCGACACAGTAGTGTGCCGCCGAGACTAAGATCCCCAGATAAACAGTAATGAGTGTGGGTCTCTTGGATATTTGAAGGCGAAATTTGTCAATCTAGAGCAATCTGCAGATCTCATCGGATAGTTCACATGGGGTTTTTCGAGGTCTTGATTAATTAGCCCCGAGAAATAATCAAGTGGTTGTCAAGAAGAACTAATTATGCTTAATATTTGAAATACGTAACATATCTGACTCAAAAATTAGTTAAACTGTCAATATTTCTTAATAGAAAACATAAATCCAAGTATCCAGAAACAAAAACAAATTTGTATTTTTTTTGTTAGACCAATTCGATTAATTTTGAAATCATCATTAAACGTGATTATCGTTCATTATGACGGCTCAACAGTTTCTAAGTGAATGATGATCCATAATTTTTATGCAGATTGCATTGGAGCATTCTAAGCGCATTTACATAATCGCTAACCGTCGGTCAACCGGAAATTGGCCAACCCACCAACACAATAAACATTTCAGATCGTTAGACCAACTTTGCCGCTTCCGTTTGATTACCGTTGCTTATTAATTGTCTTCTGCTTTTGGCTCTTTGTCGGTTTACCAACACAAAACATTTCTATTGGACCTACAGTCCGTATCGTTTTATATTTCGTGGTTGCGGTAGAAACAGCCAAAAATCTACACCAAAAAATCGTAAATGAAACTCAAAGCCAGAGAAACGCAAATAATTGATTCTAATTAAGAAATAAAATTATTGTGAAATTTATGAAGCAAGTTTTAGCGAGGGTTGCCTCATAAGTTTATAAATGTGACTGTAGCTCGGCTTTGATTTCAACAAACCACAATTATGTCTCTAATAATGTAATTACTAACGATTAATGATTTCCTATAAATTATTCGAAGTCAACGACTTTAATAATTTCTTTTGTTTCTTTAATAAATCAATCAATCAATGCTAATTTAAATCCGATTACTTTGTTATTATCTCTTTAAATTGTTTTTAATTCGAATTTTTTTGAAATCAGTCAATAATATCTTAAAATATAACGCAATGGCTACTCAGAAGCTGACTCGCGCTTTTTTTTTAAATTCCCATAGACGACACGTTTCTTATTTAAGTTTTGGTTTGTTTACGATCTTGACATTTTCCATTCAGGTATAACTTGCTATAGATTTTGATTGTGATTTCGGTTATTTTTGCCAAGCAGTGTTCAAAGTGATGACTGGACTTAGGAACCGACCTGACTGACTAGGCTAGTCTAGTTAATTAGTAAGTTGTATTGGCAGATGGAATGGCGTGTTTGTGTCTATTTTATGACGCTTTTTGACTGACTCCATAACAAAAGTTATATAACTTTTATGGCTTCTTGATTATCATCGCTTGAGAAACAATATTGGTTGCAGAACACATGGTGGAAGCAAAATCTGGCTAAACTTTGCTAATTGAAAACGCACTTTGTTGTTGCACTATATTTTTGATTAGTGCATTCAATTTGATATGTGTCTATAGATACTTTGACTTGGCCATGCTACAAATTCTTTCACAACCAATCAAATTAAAAGCCGTCTGACTTGTTTTCAAAGTCAAAAAGATAAATTGGCAACTTGTTTTATTAATATTATATTCGCCTTTGTTTTGGTTTTTTCAGACGACAACAATCCTTCAAAAAGCCGGTATAAATTTTATCAGCGTGTGTGCTGAAGTCTTATACGTGGAATTGCCTATCTATAGGCATTTGTTTTTTATGCAAATTATTTATTGGACTTGGAGCCCATTTCCACTTGCTGATTGAATTTTTTTCGACGTCACATCTTTGTCAATTTTTCAATGCAAATGAATCTACAGAAAAGCGATTTAAAATCAAGCGATTCTGTTTAAGTTTAAATTTAGTTGCCTGTCCGGCTGACTAAGTTGAGTTTTCCTAATCAAATAAATTCAACATTTTAATAGCTTTATACGCGGTGATTCAAAAATAGGTGTGGTGTAAAAATAAACTCAAAATAGAAAACGAAACTCATAGTGGGATAGAGGCAGCTATACGGTGTATGTTTTGTTTGTGGATTTCGAAATATTAAATTGAATGCTGCCTTTCACAGATATATGAAATATTTTTCTTATAATTTATTAGGGTATTTTTTATCCCATAGAACCGATGACGCGAAGTTTCTTGGTTGATAATGTCGCCACCCCAAGAGTTGATGACTAACCTTATGCCACCTCATAAATACCTCCATATATCTTGGATATATTAATTGCATATATCTAAATACACACATTTCGCCAGTGTCCTTGAAAAGTGGCATTAATTCTTTTAGACAAGCCAAAATTTATGGCACTCTCCGATGCAGAAACCGTAAGATATATTTTAGTTCACCTGGTCTCTGTTCTCTGTTTATCGCCTGCCATTAATTGCCTAAACAAAATTCCATTTGCCGGCATTCGGCTGCTAAGCTTCGAGTTCAGTAAATACAATTTAATTGCTAATATTCTTCACCCCACCCACTTTTTAGCAATGACGCACTTGGCCGGAAGATTTTGTTTAGCACAAGATTATATAACACAATCGGCAATTGTTAATAAATAAGCCAATTTGAGTGGTTAATGTTTTGATGGTCGGGTCGGTCGGTTAGAGCCATCTGCGAAGAATTTTCAGCCCGGGAATGGGAATATGTACATCACCCGGGAGGCAGAGAGATTGGGATTGAAAGTGCAGATAGCCAGAGAGATTTCCCACCAAAGAAGTTACGTACATTGTCACCTACCTGCAAAGAGAAAGAGAGAGAAGGAACGAGTGTGAGAAATGGTTGTGGAAAATGCAATTTCAGATATGTTGACAAATAAATACGGTTAAGGTCTTGAGATTTATAACGACATTCAGTGGGAGAATTGTGCATATAATAAATCTTTCTGTTTAGAAATTGGAAGAGCTTCTAACTTTTCCCTGCTAGGTTTCTAATAAATTCAGATTAATATTGGTCGGCAGAAGTTCTGTAATTGGTTAAGAATATTTTTGGATATTTTTAAAACATTTCTTTAAAAGCCCAGTTATCTATTTTCTATAAAATTCGCCATAGTTTTCCTCGAATTTTCTAGGGTCCAACCAAATATTCAACCTAAGCCCCTGAAATATTCATAGAACACGCTGTAAAATTTCCATTCAAGTCGAAACAAAAGGAAACTTGTACTTTGTTTGGCATTTCCTTCGACCAAAAACCTAAAAAGACAAAAAAAACTCAAAGGCGATACCACAAAGTCGACGACAGTCGACTCTTTACCCAGATTCTGAGCCGGGCAGGTTGTCAACTTCAATTTGGTCGCTTCTCATAAATATTGACGCGAAAATTGTCGCTTGCGTTTTTGGCAAGGGTACTGTAGCGGGGGTTATTAAAAAATTCATGGCTTGTAAAATGCTGAAAATCCGGGCAATGGAAAATTTAAAATGCCTATAAAGGGAAAAGGAGAGGGAGACGGAGAGAGAGATGGAGGGAGTCGAGATGAAAATTGGCCGGCAAAGCGGCTTATAGAACGGAGGAACAGAAACCAATGCCGCTTGCCCTGTGGCCTTTTCCGACCGCAATGTTGGCGGTGTGGGTGGTGCTGGGCGGCAAGGCCTTCAGAGAAAGGTGAAGCGAGGGAGGTGGTGTGGTTTGTGGTGGGCTGTGGGTGGTGCTCGGAAAACATGGCTGCGTTTGACGTCCACTCGAAAATATCATTTACATATCCGCGGAGGAGTTCGCCGTAGCTCAGCGGGAAATACATGAAAAGCTTTTAAATTTTTGATAGCCACCCGCTTTTCATCTCAACCCAAAAAAAAAGAAAAGCAAAAAAATCCGGAACCTGCGTGTGTTTCCCGCTGATCCCTAGCACCCGATTTTCCCCTTCCCTTATCCTTTGATTTTTGGCATCAGTTGTTTGTTACATTTTTTTTTGCAAATTAAATTAAATTTCCATGTTTGGGGGTCTTAATCATATTAATATTTCATTCATTTAACCCTTTCAGCTTTTACAATTCAACCAAAAGTTAAATTCCCTTTTATTTTTAATTCATTTCAATTTTATTTATGTTCTTTGTTTCGAAAACTGCAGCTTTTTGGGCCCATCGCTTACAGTTGTTTTTTTTTCTTTTACCCTTAATTTAGCTTAATATTTTGTTTATTTACTTTTGCCCCCGAGCTAGAGAAGAGATATTCGTTTATGGCCAAAACAAGGAAGATAATGGAGGGGAAAAAATGTTTGTGCAGGCACATCTGTGCACTTTTTGCCTTTGGTTTATTCTGCTCTTTGGATCGGCTTTTTGTTTATGTTTTAATTACGTTCTCGTGGTTGATTTATGCCCATGAAACGGTGTGGGTGGAAATGAAAAGGGGGTGTGGTTGGCCTTGAAAGGAAAATTGGGTTATCAGTGAGATATTATACTATAATTGGCTGCCTTATAAATTGGGTAAAATCAGAAGAAAGAGCAAGGGACAGCTTTTATTAATTTGCAAGATTTGTAAGTAAACTCTACAGATTTCCCTTAAATACTTCCGCTTAAAGTTCCCTAAATTCTCTCATAGAAATCTCGGCATTCTCACCTCACTGTCCCCAAACAACTTTCCTTTGTTCCCGATCCCGATTCCCGTCAGTCCTGCAATGCGCTTTCCATTTGTTTGGAGATGATAAATGACCGGCATTCCCCACTATCCATCTACCAAAGACCATCTACTACGGACGTCCATGCATCTAACTAAGTAATATCTGTGTATATCTATCTGGGCTATCTTTTGTGTATTGTTATTGCCTTTCGGTTTGAATATTTCCGCTATATAAGCTACATATATATACACGTATCCATCTATGTATAATATGGCCATCGAACGTTTTTCGTACTTGCCTGCAACTTGTCAGTTTCTGCACAAAGACCATCAATTTATTTAGTTTTATTATCTGCACACGCAGTGCGGAGAGTTCATAGATGAGGTGGTGTTGTGGGGTTTCGCTTGGTTTCGGTTTTTTCCGAAGCGAACTTCTTTCTATATTGGCTCAGAGGTTCTATTTTGCTGGCCATTTTTTGCTTTTCTTCCTTTTGTTTACGCTCTGCACGCAATGCATAGGGCAAAAAAAAAAAAAGGAAAATTGTTTGTTGCAAGTGTCGTACCCCTCCTCCCACAAAAAAATACAAAAAAAAAAGGAAAAAATGTATAGGGAAAAAAAACAATGGAGTGAAAAAAGGAATATCTTGACACTTTATCGTTAGCCAAAAACTAGCGCAGCGTAAACAAAAGACAAGCGATGGGCGAAAAGTGGAGGCAGGCACAACATGACACGAGGGGCGGCGAGTGGCGGGGGCGTGGCAGGGGCAGAGAAGGGCAGGGCATTGTAAGGTTTTGGCATTTTCGCGCTTGGCGTTAAATTCCCCTGACAGCTATAAAATTGCATTTTAGAGCAGCACACAGTATACAGTGTACAGCGCAGCAGAGAAGTCAAAACCAGAGTGGAAGGAAGGAAAAGGCACGCAGCGGATACAACAATGTATCTATGTATCTAATAAATAGTTATTGCCGAAATGCAACAACAACAACAAAGAAAAAGAAGCACAAACAAACCAAGAACAAAATTGATATTCCCCCGAAAGCAAAAGTGCGACATCATTATATAAATTGTGCGGTGGCCAAAGTGAGCATCATATGTTTTCTATCTGTATCTATCAGATACACTCGCCGGGTGGCTTGGCTTTCCTCTAAGTTTGAAGTGATTTCACACACATGTTTTCCCCAAAGCAACTTTTCCTCGCCTCCCCTCTTCTCTGCTCTGTCAACATGACCACAAAATGTTTCACAGCTGTGTGCGAAGGGGAAAAAAAAAGAAAATATCTGAGAGAACGCGGGGGAGTTTCCCTTGGTTATTTGTCATTGATGGAGAATATGGGCATCGGGGGAGTTGGACCGGAGGAAAAACAAACAGAAACTCGTGCACGTGACACGGAAATCATATTTATCTGATGCACCACTGGAAAATTTATTCTAGCAACGCAGAAAAATCCGTCTCAAATAATCTTTTAATGTAGGGAAAATGTATTTTTATTGATTGAATATTTATAGGGAATTAAATGAATATATAGTTGACAACGTGTTATTATTAAGAAATAAATTCCAATTTATTTAAAATGAAAGATAGGCGATGTGCTTTGCGTAATAATTACCATTTTCTTATTTATAAGAATTAATAAAAAGTAATATATTTTAATTGTTTAACGATTTTGAAAAAGGAATACCAATCTTTACACAATTCATATGTTCTTAAGTATGAAATTTCAATATTTTCATTGCATATGAAGTCATCACCCCTATCACTTGATTAAAAAAAAACTCTCCCGTCAAGAATAGCAATTCTACAACTGTTCTATGGCCCCATCGATATCTGCTCCATTCCCGGGGGGCTTCCATTTCAATATGCCTCACACAAATTGATTCGATTGCAATCTTTGAGTGAGTGAATTTTTATGAGACATCATCAAGCTCTGTTCTCCGTTTCCATATCACACATGAGGGAAGATATCGGGTAGGCCTGCAGTCCTTGCGATAACAGTGCCACATGACACGTGTCTAGGCCACGTGTGTATGAGAGACCCGTGTGCTTCCCTCTTTTTCTGCCAGCAGAAAAGGGTTAGAAACCGAGGCGCCCGCCTCTTCATTTTATTTTATTTAATTTTTTTGTGGTGGCTTCCACGGCTCTCAACCACTTATGTTGAGATTACACGCTTGTCAGCGAAGGCGTTTCGCCCGCAAAAATCTGTCGAAAAGGGTTTTTCGGGGTGGTGACGATATAGGGAATGGATTCCCTTGGTGGTTGACTGATAAAATGAGCAATATGTTCGAGTTGCTGAAGTTAGATAAGTGGTGTACACTTATAAAGAGGAGTACGAGTACTTCAAAATGTTTTTTTCTTCCCCTCACTTGTCACAAAGTATCTTTAATTTAAATTTTATAAATATATTTAATACTTAGAATTTTCTGTATTATATTCCACTGTTTATTAGCAGAGTATAACATTTTTTGGGTCAATTTTTATATTTTTGGCAGCTCATTCAACTTTGTTCGTCTTCAAAAGTGTTCAAGTGCAACTTAGATAGACTCAACTTTTGGATTACATTTTTTTGTGCCAGCATTGGCATAGTCTACGCAAAAGTTCTTCGACGTTTCTCCTCGTTTTTTGCTCATTTTTATATAACCTACACTTTTGGCTCTGAACGATTATGAATGTGAATGAAAGGGCCCATCCTCTTCTTCTTGGCTACTAAGCGGCTGATGAAGTGGATTCAACGGCAGGAGCAGCAGGCGCATAATTTGCTTAAATAATTTGTAAGTGCAAAGTTATGAATTGCTTGGATGAGCAGCAGCTTGCAGAGGATTATATTCCCCACTTTGCCCCCCACACAGTTTGCCATTTCCCCGGGAAATGCATTTTGCCGCAAATCGTTTTTGCCCCCTTTGAAAAGCTCTAAAATTTGTTCGCTGGAACATAAAATGTTAATTGTTTGTTTTTCCCCCGTTTGACAACTCCATTTTCGTAGCCATTTTCAATGAGGAAATGAAGCTTAGAATTCACAGAATGAGAACAACAAAACGAGAAAAGTGGGTTAAATGCTTAATGATCTGGTGATCATGCTGGGAGCTTCGAGCTGGGAATGGGAGCTGCAGTAATTGCAAATGGAAAATTGCAACTGCAACTGCAATTGCAGCAAACGCAGCACGTAGAACTCATTTCTCTGCGCCTGGTTTTCCACAATAAATAATTGTACACATACGGATGCGCAGATACTTTCTGGGTGAAAGTTTCACACACTGCAGTGTTTGTTTCCATGTTTAAAAGCAATGAAATTGGATTTTCATTACGAATGCTCGACAGTGGGTAACTACTACTTATATTCAGGGGTTCCGAAAAGTGTTTTCTCTCCCGTTTTCCCTCGACCATTTATGAATTACCGACTACTGACTGATTTCACCGAGGTTGAGGCTGACGTGTGACACAGTTTGTCTGTGGGAGTTTCCATAATTGTTCTTACGTGACACATTTAACGGCTCTGCAAAAGACATGGAAAGTACAAAAGGAACCGAAAGAAATGGCAGTGGAGGTATCTCTCAGATTCTTTGACACTTTTCAAACGCGCTTCACGGCGGGCACGTTTGGCCATAGGCTGAAAAGTTGACTCTTTGTCAGTTTTGTAGGCAGCACCAGCACACGAGCATATGTATCTGTCAGATACTTTGGCCAACTCACGTTACACGTAGCAGGAACATACACTTCCGAGAAGAACGAACCGTGTTCACTGTACCGGGCACGTTTGGGCCAAATGTATCTGCCAGATACCTGTCACATACATGTGCATTTTAGGATATGGTATACTTTTGGGACTCACTATTCATATTTAATATTTAAATATGGAAATGTTTTAATTATTTGTTAAATATCCCCTAAGTTATGAACCAATTACTTATCTTCCCTTCGCCGAAACCATGCCAGTGGAGTATCCGGCAGATACTTAAATATCCAGCTACATGACTTATGGGTTAACTACCAATCAATGCAATGCGCCGCCCACTGCCCACCGGCAACCAGAACTCAAGTGCAACTAAACAAACACACAACACAACAGAGCAGGGAAGTCGCTCTCTGAAAACCGAAATCAAATCCAAAACGCACTTAACTCAATATGGCTAACTTTTGGCCCCCTAGAATCTATCTATCCCTGTGCGCTGCCCCAACCATATCTTCAATTTCCATCCCATTCCCCCACAATTCCCCCAGCATCGACATCATTCAAATAGTCGTAGCTAACAAATTGCACTGTCGAATGCAATATTTTTGCTTTTAGCCATAATACCTTTTACATATGCTACGACAGATGGCTGAGAAGAGCATTTTAAGCTGCCATCTCCACCCACTGGCTCCACTGGAGCTCCCGCCCCTCCTCATCATCCTTCATTTGGCCTCCTCTTTCCTCTCTTCTCTTCCACTTTTGGTACACAAAACCGAAAATGTGGGAAACTCAAGAGATAATAATAATCTTGAGAAACTTCATTCATATCATTATTGAAAATCATTTTCGGAATTCTGGAATTTATTTGTAAAATATTATTATTTCTCTTGTTTTTAACCGGAAATGTAAATGTTATCAAGAGATAATAATAATCTTGAGATATAAAAATGAAAATGTATATATCACCGTTATATCATTTTTTTGTGAACCATTTTCTGAATTCTGAGATTTATTTGTAATTTTTTTATTTTATTATTCCTCTATAAATTACTGGATTTCTCCCAGTGCACCGATGCTCCAGCCAAAGGTAAGTAACTGGCATGCAAGCCAGCCACAAGAGTCAGTTAGTGAGCTGGGATGCTGATGCTGAGCTGAGGTTGAGGTTGAGGGGAGAACTTGTTAGCATGAGATGTGGATGTGTCTCGGACCAAAGGAGCAGCGAGTGCAGAGCAGAAGATACTAGAGGAGGGTCTGCGGGGATGAGAGCAATGCCAAAGTGATAAATCCTTGCGGCTTTTTATTTCCACCAAGGCGGCGTCTCCTGTGTCTGAATGTGTGCGAGTGCTAGTGTGGGTGTGATGATGTGCCACGCCCCCTTTGCAGCACGCATTGCATTACAGGCACAATAATTCTTACTGACAGCTCTTGGGTTCGTTCTTTTGGCATTTTCCCCTTTTTTTATAGAGAGAGAGAGAGCCCAACATGAAACGCATTAAATTTCCACACTTAGCGCCCAATTAAAGGGGAAGAATCAAACCAAGGCAACGAGGACTCAAAAAAAATACCGCTTTTGTATCCTTTTTTTTCGGTATCATATACCAAAAAATTTACGCCTCGTTAATTTCAATTTAAGTGCAGACAATTTAAAATACAACCATGGAAAAAAATCAGTACCCAAATGTAAAAGCGAGGAGGGCGGGAGAAAAAAATAAACCGAAACTTGCGCCATTTTCACAAAAGGCAAAGCGCAAATTAACGGCTCCGTTTTCGAGAGGTTTTCCAAATGGAACCCTGCCCATCTCCTTTATTTTTCCCCCTTTCCCCTCCCCCCACACACATACACATTAGCTTTGGCATAAAAAAGTATTTTATCGTTGGCCAGGAAACAGTTTGGCGGAAGCCGGAAATGTTTCCACTTTTTGTTGTATTTCCCTTCTATTCCCTTTGCTCGGATTCCCGCTAAAAAGGGTTTAGCAAAGAGTAAGAGAGCAGAGAAAAAGAAGTGCATTAAATATTTGACTAATTAAAGTAATGGCTGGCTAGAAGCATTTGCAATTTATTTGTACAAAAACGAGTTTATCATTTCACATTTTTATGTTTAATTGTTAAATGCTTTTATGCTTTATTCTTTATGCTTTGCAGCAAAACCCAACCCTTTTGGATAATTGTGTTTGGCCGGGCTTTCGAGTTGAACTCTTGTGGCTGTCGTCATTATTGCTGTCATAATTGGGTCGACAACTTGTCCCTTTAGACTTATTAAAAAAACAAAACAAACAATCAAACAACTGGAGAATGGAAAAAATGTGAACTTCTTTGAACTTTAGCAATACAATAAATTATCATGATTATCTTGAATAAGTAAATAATGGTTATTAATTTGCTGCATGTATTCTGACATTCAATAGATTTCGTTTTATAAATAATTGCATAACAATGGGTCAGATAAAAATGTATTTTTTAATATTCCTGCGACAGGTTAACGTTTTAATTATAATCCTCACAAATTTATATAAACCTTAAAAAAAATTAAAACATTTCAATAATTCTAATTTAATGTATTAAATATTCATGCCTTATCCAATTTATTTTTTACAAATACTTCTAAGTTATGTCAGATATTTCATCAGATTAAATTGTATTTCTGAAATTCCAGAGACATGTTTACAATTTATTTAACAGCTAAAACAAGCGAGCAATTTTGGTATAATTATCTCATAAATTAGAAACCCTTTTAAATTTCGGCTGTCCCACTTGCGAGGCACACGAATTCCAAACAATTACAATGAAATCATTCTGTAGTCATCAGCCCAAAGTTTAGTCAACTTTGTAATGGCCAAATAATCATAACAATCAAATAAAATACACACCAAAACCAGTTGCAAAGTTTGTTGGCACAAAAAAAACACACACAAAAAATCAGTGGAGAAAAGAAATGTGTGTGCTTCAAGTGTTGACAATTGACTTACTGACTTGTAGCTCTTGGCCATCATGCAATAAACAAGACACAGCCAGAAAGAATCCCCAGAAATCAAGTCATAATATTTTTTTCAACATGATTCTCTAGCCACTGGCCAACACACTGAATGATTTTTTGGGCCAGAGACGGGTGGCATACGAATAGCATGGGCCAAAGAACTTTAAGCCGGCAGCAGATGACTTCGGACACGTTTATAAGCTGGCCGACACACACACACAACCAGAAATAAACTACTTTAAGACGGGTCGTTGACTTCCAGTGAGCCACAAAATATTCTCTGCTCTTTTTATTTGCTCAATTTTTTGACACAGAACTTTGACATGGAAATTATGAAATTAAATTATTTGGGATTTATGGAAATATTCGAGTGAGCCAAATGGCAAGTATGTGTGAAATAATTATATAATTGATGGCGGTAAGCCAATACATATTCTCTAGCAAATGAAAATCATTATAAAGGTACAAGCACTCACAAATATTTACACACGAATACCGGACTTTTACCACATAAATGCTTTATTGGTTTACTTAAAAAGATTTTTTTTGCCTTAGATAAACAAGCAAGTTCTTTTGATATTTACGCCAATTCCTTTGCCTCATTTAGAAATCGAAAATAAATGAGTTGTGATGATGTATTAATTTGTAGGTCTAGGAAAACGTACTTTTGAGTAGAAAAGATTTAAAAATGTTTAATATTAAGAGCCTCCACCGCAATAGCAACCCCAAAGGGTCGAATAATAAAAAGGGGGAAAGGGAGGAAAATGGAAAAAGGAGTTGTAGCCTGGCTACGAAATTTTCCGCACATTTGAGCGGAAAATTATCGATTTATATATATGCAGCGCGCAGAGACCAAAATGCAACAGCGGCTGGCAAATAGACCTACAGACAGAATTGGTTTGGGTGAAATGGGTGGGAAAATGATGCGCCCAACGTTTGATGAAAGAGGAAAACTCGCACACCCAAAAGAGGAGCATATGTAACATGCTCGCACATTTGTAGCGGCATGGCAGATGGATGACACTCTCGGTGGGGGAAAAACTCTTTGGGGAAACTTTTCCGAGGGACGGCGGAAAATTGGCGGAGGAGCAGAGCAAACGGCGGCTACTTTTGCTTACTTTTCATTCAAACATTTTTTGCATGTCAGAAAGGAATTCCCTTTTCGTTGTAGCCACCCATCCAACCATTGATATATGTGTACGGTTCAATAAACTGGCGCGTGAATTTTCTACTTTACTCCTACATTTTCTTTCTTTTAATGTTTTATTTTGTTAAGTGCTTAACATGAAAACTAAAGCTATCAGAAATCAGAAGAGTTCGTTGTCTGTGTTTTTATGTGTCAAACATTCGAAAGAAGATGCATACAATTGAAAGAAAATTGAAATTGTTAAAGGGAATTTTTGGCTAGGAATTTTTATTTAGTGGGTGAAACGCCAGCGAAAGGTGTTAAGTGAAGTGATTGCTAAATGCTTGGGTATTTTATATTTTATGGTATTGTTTGTTACACGTAAAAGATATGAGGTATAAAATCTCGATTTCCTCTTGGGTTGTAACAACAATAAGCTTGGTTACCTAGAATTTCTATAATATATGTATTTATGTACATATTCTTTTTAACACCTCTCCCGGAGCTAACCCAATTATTTGAGTCATCGAGCCTTGACGTTATCTTCCTATATTCCCCCTATATGTTTTCCGCACTTCTTTTAACGTGCGTAAAAAGAGGAGAAAAAAAAATAAGAATAAACTTTTCATCTCGGCTTTTTTTCTAGCAGTTTTCCAGTTTGGGTGCGACCTTTTTTATGCCTCTGCTAATTTGCTGTCATTTTGCTTTCCATGCCTAGAGCGTTTTTCGCCCCCGTCTCCGTTCTCGGCCTCGTCCTCGAACTTATCCTTCGGGTCTATGCATTATATATCGATCAAAATTCAATTTGTGACGCTTTTTTGTCAGGCATTTAAAGCGCAGCTGGAAAAAAGTGGCAGCAAAAGATGAGCGACAGAAAAAAGATGAGAATTAAGTTTAATTGAAAAAGTTTGTCACATCTTTTTAGCAGCGTTCTTTTTTGTCTGGTTTTCTGGTTCCCGTTTTCAGTTCCCAGCTCCCATTTTCCCCCCATTTTTTGGCTATGACTTACGTATGACCTCGAGCAGTTTTTAATTAACCCAATTTGCAGTCTGAGCTGAAGAAAAAACTTTTCACCCAAGATAGCTTCTCTTTTTTGGCTGCGTCTCTCTCTTTATCTCTCGCTGGTGCTGGTGTTTTTCCCCAGTTTTCTCTGCTGTCACTTTGAATTCAAATTCATGTGCCAAAACCCGGTGGCTGGTGGAAAATTGAAGCTGAGCCACCGCTGACTTGCCAAAACACACAACTTCTACCTCAAAACTTCAGTTTCAGGTTCGACGTCATAAGATATCTATCCATGTGAGTATGTCAGAAACTGTGCAACTGGACTAACCTCTATCTTGCACTAAGAAAAAACTATTTTTTTTTTTCAAGCTGTAACTTTTTATCTAACTTTAAAATTTTTTAATACCATTAAACAAAACTCATCTAAACCTCGTCATAAAAATCAGTTTAATACTACCTGAACATTTATTTTTTCAGTGGCGTTGTCAATTTTGTTTTACTTTTTTCCCTTCCGAATCGCCAAACTTCTTGGAACCCAAATATGATTCTTCTGCTTTCCTCGTTTGACTTTTGCCTTTCATTTGCTCATTCCCGAGATAATCAAGTTACTGAACCTTTCAGCTTTACTAAACCCCCGAAAACATTCCCTTCATTTTAGCTTTAAGCCATTCACAGCTTTAAGTCATAAGATCAAGATGTTGTTCGAATCGCAAGTAAAACTCCTCAAGTGGGGAAATGCGGAAAATATGATGGTATAAATTTGTCGACGACAGACAACACATGTTGTTAATAACTTTATTGTTTGCTCCTCTTCTTCACCACTCGCTTAACGAAATTGAAACACGTGACTGGACCTTGGACACAATTATATGAAATGAGACATTTTTGATACTTTTTTGTCGACGTCTCTCAGGGATTTTTTCTTCTTCTCGACCATTTTTCTGCAAGCGTTGACAGAAAATTAATTAAAAAATTCCCCCTGTTCGTTTGAGTGGGTGGGTGGGTAGGTAAAAACTATATAATGACTTGCAATCGATTGCAGTGTGCAGTTCAAATGGCTGGATATTGCGATTGAGTTAAGTTCATTACCGAACTCTCCAGAAAAATGGGCGGCAGGTGGGAGAAGAAAATGAGAACCTCTTGGACACAGGTGGAAACACGGTTCGAATGCAGTTGATGGGATTGCATTCGATGAGATTAGTTCACAAAGTCTCGGGAACTCGTAAAAATGACAATGTTGCTGGGAAACTGGGAAAGAAGGACAGAAGCTGAAGTTTAATGAAGTTATAGGTGGGGTGGTGGGCAAAGCAAACAAGAAAAATACAATACTTTCGAGAAAATTCTTTGCTCTCCATATTATGGAACTACTTTGAAATTTGTCCATAATTAAACATTTCTTTTGCAATTTTTCTTCACGTTTAATCCCCTCTCTTTGCAACATTTTCTTGTGCATCCGTTTGAATTTCCCCTTTTTAAACTTGCTCCAGTTTTCACCTGCATGCCAAATGAAAAACACAACCGAACCAAATCTGAACCAAGCCACGTACCAAAAAAGGAAAAAAATACTTAAATAAACTGAATCAAAACCAAACTTATCCACAATCTTTTCTCTCTGGTGTTCGCATTTTCCCTTTTCTTTCCCCCCATCACATCGAGTTTTTCCGACGGCTCCATAGCTCCACATAAAGTCGTTAATACCGCAGTTTTCCTTCCACACATCGCAAATATCTAGGGACGGAGTGTTGAGGGGGGAAAACCGAGGTATATCTTCCATGCGCCTGGGTTTTTCACCCTCCATCTCTGAATGGGAATCCATGGCACCTAATTTGCTGCAATTTTCACCGCTGCCAACGGAAAATTCTGCTACTCCGTTCATCTGCTTTATTAAAAATGCATAAAATCTGCACAACACCGCAGAAGCTGAAATAAATACAGTTTCCATCTCCCTTCTTCTTCCGCTCCACGTACTTATATATTTTTCTTTCTGCTGTAATTTAAAACGCAGCGTACGAGAAACATGAAAATAAATATTAAAAATAAATTAGAGCTACCTGTGAGTTTTTATTAACTTTTAATTTACGAAGGGTGTAAAATAATGAGAGAGATGGAGATAGAAGAGACTTGCAGCTGCAACCGAACACGAATGCTGGCTAAATAAGAAACGAGAAATTGCAATATAAGCGAAAAGAAATATATAACAACAAACCAGGTGTTGCAAGGTAAAAGGGGGTACAAAAAGGTGTGCAGAGCCATAGACACATGTGCATTGGCCCTCACACACGCTGGCCCATAATTGAAATTATGTTTGGAAATTGCAATTTGCAAGGCAAGCAGAGAAAAATGAGCAAATGAAAGAAATACCAACGGAATTTTCAGTACTGAATGTTTAACAACGAATTGTAAAGTCTCTAAAATCTGGGTAAAGTGCACAAAACAGTTTCTTTATTTTTCATTTCTTCCAATAAAATGGTGTTTATTGAAATGTAGAAGAAAATTTTCAAATCGGACCATTCATTAAAAAGTTATGAGCAAATAATGGAATTAAAGCAGTGCAAGCAAGCAGTCGCTCTGCTGCATGCATATTTCCTTCTCCCTAGCACTTCCTTTAGATGAGTAACAAGTATCTGATAGTCGAGCTACTACTTACATTGTCTTGTTAGCTCAAGAAAATCCTATAAAAAATAAAACATCTACTGAATAATCAAATTCCTCTATTTAGCCATAGGAAAAGAGTATTTCTAAGCTCACACGATAAATGCAGTTCAGACCAAGAAACTTGCAGATTCTGGATTAAGGTGGAAAACCCAGAACAATCAAAGCTGAGTGGAAAAAAAACCACAAAGGAAACTGGGAAATCAGGAGTCATGATCGCTGGTTTGATTTAGCTGAGCTGGGCTAATTTCATAGAAAGTTGCGTGATTTAATTGATGACGTTCCGCCGAACAAGAGCCGCGTTGCTCGAGCTTCTTCGCGGCTTCCTACAACTCCCCCTATTATATATATCTTTGAGCATAACCCAAATGCACTTGAGCAGAACCGAGGGATAGAGGGAGAATCGGAGGCAACACAACGATTTGCAGTCAAAGTTGCAATCAGATAAAAGGAGAAAAAAAAATAGGAAAAATGGAAAACCAAGTTAAGGGAGCGACAGGGACGGCAACTGATGTAATGACATTTAGAAAAGGCCAACAACAACAAGATAAGTTTTTCCTTTTGGAGTTTCGAGAAAAGCCTCTTGCTGTACGCCTCGAGCACTTTTCAGTGTTTAACTTGTGTGAAGTTTTCAAGTTGCAGTCGGACAAGACAAGACGAATAGGATAGATAGATGCGAGCATCTTAGGCATCATGGCCACTTGTGGAGGTTAACTTAACCCACTGACTGCCGAGGGGGTTGTGGATGTGGGAAGTGGGTTGGCGGTATTGCGGCTTAGGAATGAAGGAATAAATTGGGGTTCGAGGTTCGAGGTGGCTGAAAACCCACGACAGCTGTTGCCCCAGGCAGCCTGTGGTTCTGCGGTTCTGTGGGCCTTTTAAGCAGGTCAACTGAAGACATGAGAGCAGCAGCAGCAGCAGATTGCAGTTGTCGAGAAGTTTGGCTGGAAGTTAATCTATTTGAAAAGTTGCCCGGGCAGTTGGAAATTAAGAAACGAGAAGGCGAGAAACACGGAGAGTGATACTTGGAAAATAGAATTGAGTTCCAAGATGAAAACCTTTTATTTTAAACTAAATGATGCAACAATTTAGTGATATTTATGTGATTTACTTTCTAATTCATTTTCCAGACTTTTCCCCAGACCAAAACAAAATTCAATGGATCCATAAAATCCATTTCCATTTGCATAACAAAATCCCACCATTCCCGTTCGCCTGTGTTCTTTGGCTAAAATTTCCATCTAATTACCGTCAGAGTGTCACAGGCACTTGACAATGACATCTCTCATTTGGACTCCTCGAATTCCCCTTTCTGCCCCCAAAACAATAACCCCAAGTAACTTGGTCGAGAGCCCAGTAACATTTGAATATGAACCACTCCTCCTTCTCCTCCTTGGTCCCCCCTTTTTGCCCATAACCGAACTAAGTACTTGGTTATGCACTTTGATATGCGTCAGTCAGTCAGTTTGGTTGGTTTTGTGATGCTGCTAGAGAAATGGAAACCTAAGTGCGCAGCACACGTCGAATACGTAATATGTGGGTGAATTTGAGGTGATATGAAATGGGAGGTGCTGCTGCTGAGGTTAGCAGCAGATTGCCCTACTGCAATGCCTAACAAATTATAAACATTTATTATTTAGTCAATTTTGGGGGCCAACATTCGAATGTTCTTTATAGCGAGAGTGCACTGTGATTATGCCTCCACAATGATGATGATGATGATGATGTTCTATAACCCCTTCTCCCTTGGTATACTGTTTTAGTCACTTTACAGGGATTTTCAAAGCGCATAAATCACTCAATTGGAAAATGCACTCTCTCTTCTATCTCGCCTCCACTCTATTTCTGTCCTCCTCCCACTTTTGGTTCTGGCCCAAAGCATAATTCATATGCTATTTAAGCCTGGGCCATAAATTTACCGACCAACGCACACAGGCACCCACATTAATTAGAGCCAAGAGTGAACTCTTCTCGCTTACCTTTCGGTCTCTGTGGTTATCTAATAAAAAATAGAACCCATAACCAGACGCAAAAAAAAGAGCAAACACACAGTGAGAAAATTACTAACGCCGAGCCTCATTAGTCTTGGTCCGAAGATTAGGGAAGTGTTTCTTCTGACGCAGATTCTTCGGCGCTGAACTTTGTAATCCCATTGGAGAAACGGGTATGCAAAAAGTTGCAGGCTCTGTCCCATTCAAAGCGTAAATAAAGGGATTTGGCTCTGTACTAAAATAATCAATCAGTGTGCCAATCAATCACCCATCGAAAAACGAAATCGGCAATAGAAATCCAAACTGAGCAAGGAATGTAGCAAACAAATAACAAACAAAGAAAACAATCAACGGAAACAATTACTCGACACTGGAAATTATTGTATTAGGTTTTGATTTAAAATATATTTTTAACCAACGCTTTAATTCCCCTTTCAAAAACTCTGAGTCTTTTTCAGTGTTTCAAGAAATACTAAGTTGATATTTTATAAACAAATATTTCTGTTCTTTGTTTTGTTATCGCACTTATTTTATGCTCAAACTGTAATACATCACTGAGTCACTTTAGCTACTGATATAAAAATACATGGTATTTTATTTGTACTAGTTATAGAATTCCTTTCTTTGTATTAATAAAATACAATCTACAAGTCATTTTGAAACCACTACATTTCGATAATATTTATCATAACTTGGGAAACTTTTACTTTGTTTCTTTGTTCTTTAAAAACATATACAAATCTTTAAGATATTTTAGTAATCTATTAAATTTATACATTTTTAGAAATATATTTTGTAAACTGGAATGTGAAATTCATTTCATTCCAATTCTTTTTCACGAAACATTGTTATCTTTTTAAGCAAATGCGTTTATCGACTTGAAAGTATTTCGGATCAGTGAATCATTTCTTATCGACAGATGTTTTTCGTGGGTTCGGCTGAACTTACAATATGCTCCTTTAGCTCTTTGGTGCGGATTGGTCCCAGCCACTGATGTAATCCAATGTAGCGTTTCTGCACCATTTTCAAGGCGGGGGCGCCTTGGGCATACGGGCCGCCCAAAAGGGCGCTGGCAGTTTCTAAAACCACCATCTTGCTAGCGCCCGGATCTGCGATAATAGTTGTTATAGTTGCTGCTGTTTGTTAGCAGTAATAACAACACTTTCCGGCTAATTGTGCCGGACAAGCGAAATGGAACTTCACTGTTTTTCTGAGTGGCGGAATCACTTGTGATGATCGCTCACCCCTTTGGTTTTTGATGTATTTTACTTTTTAATTTCCCTTTGGGTTTCAATTAAATTTAAGCCGAATCTCTTTGCCAGACGTGACACTGCGGCCACAATAACGATGAGAGGACACCGGATGGGAGCTCTTCTCCTTCTGCGTGTTATAATCTGCACTTTTAATCCCCGGACCACGACGACAACGACGACAGTTTCAATTTACTTTTGCCATTTGGCAATCCTTGAAATCAATTAAACGACACGCACAATCCATCCAGCAATTCTTTTTATTTGGTGATATATTCTCAGACACTTTTTTGGGTTTTTCCTTTGTGTATTTATTTTTGATTTGCTTGGTTTGGTTTTGGGAGGCACAATTGTTGTACAATGTTGGATGCTGTGGTCAAACACTTATTGCTAGTTGCTTGAATTTATTCAGCGCGATAAATAAACCACGAAAACGGCGACTACGACGAATAGTAAAACGGAAACGAGATGCGCGGTGACAACCGTTGTGTTCAAAGTTCCATCGCGAACTGATTTCGAGTGTAGATTCTCTTGGCTGATTTTCCAACTTGGCCAAATAGCACGAGCGGAGCCGAAGCCAGAGCCGAAGTCGAAGCCGATGCCGAGGAGAAACGAAGCGAAACGAAGTGGAGAGCCGAAGAATGCAGTTGATTTCGAAGAGAATTGCGTAGAAGAGAGAGACACTCTTTGTAGAATTGAGGGAAAAACACTTGTTGTTGACGTTTTTCCGCCGCGGCGGCACACCCCAAAAATAAAAGAGAGCTCGTAAAATCACAGAGAGCGAACTGTTGCTTTTTTCCATTGGAGAGATGGGCGCACTCTTATACAAAAAAAAAATCATTCGTTTTCTAATAGAAGAGAAAAATGAACGGCATTGCCAGCTGGCGCAAGGAAAAGCGCAGTTATCTTTTGTAGAAAATCACCCCACGAAGGTTAAAGGGCGGGGAGCGGTGGGTGGGTTGGGATGGTTTTGTGGGCGGTGTGAGCTGCATAGATAAATGTATGCTGCTTTTCCTCGCCACTTCCGCTGAAGAAAAAGCGGCAAATTCGGGGAAATACGAACCGTTAACAGGTTGCCCAAAGGCGCATTACAATAAGGGAAAAGTATAGGGCTTCTAGGGGCTAAGAAGTTTAGATTCTTTGAAACGAAAAGATTACTAGCTTTTGCGGATTTCCTATTTCCTAGAATTTTTTAACAAATAAAATGGCATAACATCACTGGAACTTAAAGTGTAATATATTTAAATTCTTTCAATAACTTGGTATAAATTAAATACTAAAACAAGTGTTTTTTCAGCTTTATAAATTTTATTTTAGATTTAAAGATATATCTTTCGATTTTCGAGCTCATCTTTGGGGCAACTAAATGATTAGCCCATATATATAAATAAAATATAATATGCCCATAAAGAACCAAAGATGATATTCGCTTTATACAAAAACAACCGATGATTTATGGTTTGAACTTGAATTAATTCGTGTCATGGTCAAGTCTAAAAGAAATTCCACTCCCTGCTTTACAAAACATTTTGCATTTAAAAGGCGACAGGTAAAAGAAGATGAGCCCCCTGACAAAAAAAAACTTATACATCACTATGGACGGCAGTCCATGTAGTGACGAAGCGCACCAGGAGAGTGTGCGAAGGCGACTACTATATATACACGAAGAAATGAAAATCTACTGTGATGGTCCGATCATAATGAATAATACACCTATCGAAAGGTATTGCGAAAACTAACAGGATTGCATACCAAGACTTTAAGAAAATCAATTGGCTTGGGAGAGAGAGCGGTGAAAGTGAAAAAGTGAAAATTTCGAAATTTGGAGCTGTTGGGGTGGGGATAAATGCCCCCTCGCAATGTTTTAGTTGTATTCCTTTTGAAAATACCCGTCGAATGAGGGGTCATTTGTCAAAATCCGACTCTCCGTTCAAAAGTTATAGCCAAAATAAGATTTTCTTCTTCTTCCCAAAATGAAAATTTAATTCTGTTTGTCCACTTGTCCACTTGTCCAAAATATGTTTTTTAAGTTCTGAAAATTTGATATGACGTTCATCACATCGATATAAAAAACTTTTGTTCTACCACTTTTGGAAAAACCCGCTAGTTTAGCGGGAAAACAGCTATAAGTAGCTAAAATTCGGAAAGCCGTAACTTCTATACTACTAAAGCTACAGGCTTGTGCTGCATCTCGTTTGAAAGGTATTTTTAAATGCTATAAACGCCTTCTATATGCAATTTGTGTAAATGTAATACTTAAAAAAATATGAACAAAAGACAATTTTTTAAAACTTTTTTTTTAGCTTTTTTTTATTTTTTTCAAAAACGGCTCTAACGATTTTCTTTAAAACCTTAAACTGTATAGCCCTTGAGATTCCTTAAATTTTGGTATATAACACATTACTGTAAAAAGTCACGTTTAAAAGTTATTTTTATTCGAAAATAGCCACTTTTGCCAGCTCGAACAATTAACGCTCCCTGAGTATTGAATTTTGTGGGAGGGTATCCGAACTGTACTTTAGGGTCATGGAATCAGTAAATTTGCACTTAAGAGTTCCATATAGGAATCTTTTGTTCTACGACTTTTGGAAAAAGCCGCTACTTTAGCGGGAAAAAGCTAAAAATAGCTAAATTTCGTTAGTTTGTAAGTTCTACACTACTAAAGGTACAGACATGTACTATACCTCGTTTAAAAGGTATTTTGAAATACTTCAACGCCTTTTTAACTTAATTTGTTAAAATACAATAGTTTAAAAATTATGATTGACCAATTTAAATTTAAATGTATATATTAGCTCCTATGAGAGCAAATGTAAACAAACAAAAACTTCTGATATCAAATAAAAACACCTCTTAACGAGGTAAAAAACTAGTGACGACCGCACCTTCAACATACAAAAGTTCTGATATCAACATTTGTGACGAAAAATTATTACACTCGTCATTAAATAGACTTTCTAATCTTTTCTCATTCGTCACGCTGCAATAGAAAATGCCTGTAAGGGGAAAAAGGCTGGAATAGTTTGCTAGGGCGGGCCGAATGAGAAAATATTAGAAAGTCTATTTAATGACGAGTGTAATAATTTTTCGTCACAAATGTTGATATCAGAACTTTTGTATGTTGAAGGTGCGGTCGTCACTAGTTTTTTACCTCGTTAAGAGGTGTTTTTATTTGATAGAATAATCTTGAACCCGTTAACGTAATTTCGCCAGACAACAAAAATCACAGGCGAAACATATAAAAAGAAAAAGGGTAGAAGCGATTCTAACCAAAATGAGCTTCATTAATTATACACAACTGGATGACAAGTTTCAGACGCCTTGTAAGCATTTTAATGATCATAAACCAAGCAACGAAAAAAAGTTTCGTTGACTGCGTCGTGTCGAGAGTATTATATATTAAGCAAACCCATGCGGAGTTTGTTGACTTCTTCAACAAAGTGTGACTAAACAAATTAAGCCGAGAACCGAGAAATGTTGGGGAAAAGCTGAAACATTGGCGGAGGGGAGGGGCGGGGAGGGAAATACGAAACAGATCAGCAACAAAAACAAAAATTCGAAAACCCGGAGCGCACTAAATTACAAATTAAGTAAGGTTCGTACCTCGCAACATCAAAGCTGAAGCTTTTTGAGTGTGAAAAAAAAACGCAACAAAAACACGTAATACTCGGTAACAAGCAAAGCCGATTTCACGCACGAGAAAGAACGAGTAAGCCAGGGGAATGGGAAATGGAGAATGGGGAATAAGATAGAGGCTAGTTGCCTCTTCCATTTATGAAAACTGGAAAATTGTTGGCAATAAATGGAATATCCATCTCCAACGTCATTATCCTCTTGACCATTATCAACCGCATTCACCCAAATGGGCACAAGACAACATTCTTCCTTTTCCTGCTGTCCACTCAGAAGAATCTAACGGTTCATGAGAAAACCAGTGCACTGAAGAAAATATTCATTTTCAAGAATATCAGGGGAGACACAAAAATGTCGTTGGGCGGAATTCGGATGGAACTTGTATTGATGTTTACAAACACGAAGAGAGTTCTGTGATTTTAAGAAAATTTATTTATTAATATTTTCAATTTTTAAGATTTAATAATCAAAAGGAAAGGTTTCTATATTAAACGTTTTTAAGTTTAAAAAAAAACTGTGTACCAAATGGGCATGTCATAGCCTATTTTTCTTTACAATTATTATCCTGATTTTTCCCAAGTGCAAGAACTGCATTTAGCACAAATCCAAACCGACAGCGCCAACAACTTGTTGCCATAAACATGTTGCTGCAACATGGTATCGGTAATTAAGCGGTAGTTTCTTGTCTGGTTTGTTTGGTTATATTATTATTTTTTCTTCCTTCTTTTTTTCTAGCTCACAAGTTCATTGCACGAAGCACATGAGAAATTAGCACAGAGAAAGAAGAAGAAGCTGGGCTCCGAAGAAAATTATGCAAACCGAGCTTAATAAAGAGAAAGAGAGGGAGAGAGATCATAGTGATCTCTCGCTCTCGTAAAAACCCCGACAATGACATTCAAAAAAGCTGCCAGTCAAGCTCCCCATCTCTCTCTATTTTTCAGCTGCCCTCTCTTTCGCCTTTGGGCACCTTTGTATTCCAGTCAAACCACTTTGATTGGGAGTTCGTTCACCGCACGAATTACGTTCGGATGGCAACAAAAACCATATGAGATCATTATGATCAAGCATTATGATCGTCATCATTAGCGTGATCGGGTTCTTGGCCTAAAAATATTTGCAAGCTTCCACGACCTGCCTAACTGCATTTTGGCCAGCTCCGTCCGCCTTGGCTCTGCAGATTTCATACTTTGTAATGGGCCATAAAAGGAGAAGAAGCCATAATACCCAGAGCTTAGTTCCTGGACGTTTTCCGTCTTATGTTCTAGCAATTAGCCATTGAGATTGAAATTGCATGTTCTCACAGAAAGTACTTAATTAAAATGACGGATCTTACCTTAATGGATTTTCTAACACGTTATGGCCTACCCTTTTATGGGTGGGTAACTTATTTAAGTGGTAGTAAAATAAGTTTAAGATAGTACAGAATCTTTTATCACTTTGAAAGAAAATGAAATTCCAGTAAATGTGAAAGGGATTCATTGATTTGATTTGATAAAACCTCGTCCGAACTTTTTGTTCTAGGTTCTATTTTCACATGACATATTTCATTTCATTTCACTCTATAAATTTCCCCCGTTTCCCCGTTAGATGGTGGCAAAGGTTTTGTTTTGTAAAATAAATTCGTTTAGCCTGTCAAGAGCCTATCGATAACGTTAAGTCAACGCCTGCATGCGCGTGTGTGTTTCGCCCTGTACGTTGTGTATCTCACCCACAATGCATTTCATTTGCAATTCACACTAAAGTGAAGTACCCAACCAGATACGACACAAGGGGGGCGGGGCGGGGGCGTGGCAACGGTTGGTGTTGCATTGAAGTTTCAAGTGTGTCAGTCGGTGGAGTCGAGTGTTTGCCTCCGGCTGGCAGGGTTGTCAGGTAATTGAATAACGTCCTCAAATAAATACGAAATATTCCACAATTTATTTTGGTGCAACTTTTTTCCAGAACAGTTGGTTATGACACAAAAAGGGGTTATAAATAAAAGTTTGTATTTGGCTTTTGGCCAAAGTTTAGATAGGGATTACTCTGTATTTGTGGTTGCAAAATCCATTTTGTTTGCTAGACGAGAATGTATATTTTGAAATGCTGCTGAGATATTAAACAACTAAAAACCTACATATGAAAAATAGATTTCAAATATTGTACTTTTGTTAATTCGTTATGTGTTCATTTTTTTATAAATAATTTAAAATATTTTCAGTTTTTATAATTTATTTGCTCATGAGTGTATATAAATTTTTCCATCTTTAACCGTCTTTCAACTATCATTTCCCATTTTTATTTCGCTATTCATCAGCTGGCACAGCCACCATTCATTTGTCTCCCATCGGTCCATTCGCCCCTTTGGCATTCATCGAATGGCATATCTAAATTGAATTTATAATAGTTGACAAGACAAGAACCCGCCATTGAACCCACCCACCTCGGTCGCTCGGTCAACCAATTCAGAGCAATTCTCATTCATTTACTTCAATCACTTCTCACATTTCTTTTTTTTTTTTCATTTTTTCAGCTGAGCGAGATGGCCAGATGCAGACAGACAGGCAGAAAGAGAGAAAAAATGTGGCGAAAATTAATTAAAAATCAATTTGATTTTGATTGTTGACTGGGGGTTCCTATCGCCGCCCCTCTGTTAATCCATCTATTTGTTCTCTCTCCTCCTGCTGGCGGAATGTTTAATTGACATTTGGTACAATGTTTGACATTTTTGCTCCACGAATTGAATACCATTTGTATTTGCGTTTTTGTCTCCTTTACCTTTTTTTATGATTTTTCAATTATGTATTTTTTATTTCCATTTCTTTTAGTCCAAGGGGGTGTGATGTGTTGTTTGGTAGGACAACCAAATCAAATTAAAATAAAAGAACACTTTTAATTGAATTATTTTGCAAGAAACATAAAATCGCATCCCACGTATTTATCTATAATTAATTTCAATTCAATTGCCAGTTCTGAACGAATAAAAATGGAAAACATGTGAAATGTATCATGCAAATGGAAATGAAATTAGTCCAAATGAATTAATTTTAAAATACACATATTTTCCTCGACGTATTTTTTAGTCGTCTGTCTAACACACAGTTTCAATGGCAGCAAATGCAATTTTGATTGCGCCAAGCACGTAGGACGCACAAAAAACAGAGCCAACAAAAAAACAAGGAAAAAAAAGATGCAACGTTTTCATGGATATTTTGGACAGAACTGGAAGACAGCCAATGTCGAATTTTAGACAATGCAAATAAAATAAATGTCAAAGCAAAAAGTAACTTGTAAAAACAAATATTATAAATACATTGATACCAAAGCAGAAGCTTTAAACACCCTACTGTATCTGAAGTTACTAAACAAATCGTTTTTGGATAGTGCTTTTTTTTCTATAGGTAATTAAAACATATAAAACAAATGATAATTTTTTATTACATGTCACAATGAGATTTAAATATTAAATAAATATATATTAAATTCAAAATTAATTTTTATGTATAAACCTTTTTTTTGTAGCTTTAAAAATTAACTTTGCAAGCAAAATTATAAAAAGTTCAATTACAAAGAAAAGTACAATACAAAAACTTCAACAAGAGAGTATGCGAGACAAACAATAAAATCAAGAAATATATGACAATGAAAAACCTTTTTGCTTCAATTAAATTTAAAATTGGCACAGACGCAAACAAAATAACAACCAAAAATAAGTAAACAAAAGCCCGAAAAGGTGTCAACAAAAGTATTTAAATAAAGTGTATTTAAATCGCAACAATGTGATGTGAATACCAAAAAGTCGAGAATGAGGAGGAGTGATAAACAAAAGCTACGCTTAAGTAAACATTATAATAAAAGGTAATGATGTCGCACCTTGAAAATGCATTTAGCTGTACGTTTCTTTTCAATCGAATTTAAGGAATTGAAATTTCGAGGGCTCAATATGTTAAATTAGCACACAAATTTGGAAAGTTATGACTGCTATCCCTATTATACCCAATTAGATTTAGTTCGCCACTTTCACCTCTTTTTATACCCGTTACTCGTAGAGTAAAAGGGTATATTGTATTCGTGCAAAAGTATGTAACAGGTAGAAGGAAGCGTTTCCGACCCCATAAAGTATATATATTCTTGATCAGGATCACTAGCCGAGTCGATCTAGCCATGTCCGTCTGTCCGTCTGTCCGTCTGTCTGTCTGTCCGTCTGTCCGTATGAACGCTGAGATCTCGGAAACTATAAAAGCTAGAAGATTGACATTTTGCATGCAGATTCTAGGAGTTCCTACGCAGCGCAAGTTTGTTTCAAAAGGGTGCCACGCCCCCTCTAACGCCCACAATCGCATATATACGATTTTAAAAATTTCAATATTTTGGAAAAGTAAAAATGCAGTTTTATTGTGTTTATCAATACCTATCGAAATGTAGAAGAAATTTTTTAAATCGGACCATTCGTTAAAAAGTTACGGCGGATCAAAGTTTTTCTCCATCTCTTTCGCACTCCCTTTAGCTGAGTAACGGGTATCTGATAGTCGGGGCACCCGACTATAGCGTTCTCTCTTGTTTTTACTGCTGTTTTTTCCCATATGGTATAAATATTATCTTTGTTTTCTAATTTAATGAAAAAACATTTAGCAGGCGAACAAAAAAAAATGCTCTTAATATTATTTGATTTTAATTTTGTTAACAAAAAGTAAGAAAAACTTTAAACCCTTTAGTCAACAGAAACTTACATCATTTTTTACATTTTTAAAGAAGCTGCTTTTTAATATGAACGTACCTGTAAAGATAAGAAGAAATAAAACATAATTAGTAACTAATATAATTGTGGTTCAAGGTAAAGTTCTAAAGCATTCAGGTTAATGTGTAAAATTTCCTCTTCAACATTTCATTTTATATGCTCTCACTTTTTATCCGTACTCTCAAGTTGATTAAAATTATAACGCACTTAAAAAAATTATTATTTTTTCGTGTTCACTTATGCCTCATTTAACCAAATTAAAAGTAAACACGAAACGAGTGCAGGCAACACAAAAAAAAGGAAAATTAAAAGAAAATTCTCCGAGCTTGTGTGTCTGTGTGTGTGTGCAGATTTAATCAGCAGCAAAGTTACCCAACCGCAAAAAGTATGCAAAGCAAAATTATGAAAAGCCAGGGAGAAAAAAAGGTAAACAAAGCGAGCAAAGTGAAAGTGACACGCCAATGACGGGAAAAATGAGCCTCATCAACAAATATTGAAGAAGCATACTTAGTGGCAGGAAAATCCCACCCAACCAATCCCCTTTTCAGCAGATGAGCCAACTCATTTGGAATTTTCTCAGGGCATTCTTCTCTCATTTTCCCTCGGAAATCAATGGGAAATGGTAGAGGAAAAGCCGACAAATTTTGCACCAGCAATTCACATTCTCTGCTTCGCCCGTTTTGTCTCTGCTGATGTCATTGGAGTCGCCTCAAATAGACCGCAACCGACCAGTTGACACATCCCATCCTTCTCCCATTGCCCATCAAACATAGGCCGAGGACCCCGGAGAAGACGGTCCTGTCTTCCCACGTTAGTGCTGACTGAGCCAAGTGAATCTCCTGGCTAGAAACAAGTCACTACATTTATTTTGACCATTTTTTTCTCAAAGCTCATTGGAATTTTTTGGATGCAGTAATATGCGGTTGAATACCCTTTAATTAAACACTCGATTAAAAAGAAAATATAATATTAAACTCGTTAATAATTTAGATCTTCAAGAAATTTGGAATTAAGTTTTCAAAATTTCTCCAAAAATTTAAAGTTTTTTTTTTCTAATCATCAAACAAGTTTCAGACATCTTGAAAGAGCATTCCCAATTCTTCGAGGGACACAAGGCAAAGTCCTCGTTTTCCTTCGACTTTAATAACTTTAAGCAGCTACGGTCAATTTAATTTTCATGGCAGGCGGGCAGAAGACTGGCGGCAGTCGGACCCAAGATGTGAGGAGTCTGGACGACATGTATATTCTTGCATCCTTGCACAAGGCAGGCGACAATTTGAACGAACATATGGAGAGGAAACGGTCACAGGAAAGAGGCAAAAAAAAAAAATGTAAAAATAAAGAAAAAACCCCAAGCAGCAAGAACATCGAAAAGAAGAGGAAAAAGTTGAAAGGAAAACTTGATTATAAAGCGATGACTTCACACTTTGCTGGACTACGGATAAAATAGGATGGAGGCGCCGGGTGGTTTTAGGACATATAATTTTCCTTTGGCCTGGACAAGGACATTGTGCAAACAGAGGCGTGTTCCGAGAATGGGGGATAGGATAGGAGGGGGATATATTCTACTGTAATTTAATACTTTTCTAATATGTAGTTGTCTCTCTTTGCCTCCCTTGGCTTCCCTTTTTTCTCTCACTTTACCCCATTTTTCGGGAAAGAATTTTAATAGAATTGGTAAGCTGAGATGGGTATATGCTCGTATGCATGTCCGTCCCCTTCCCTTTCGTCCTGCGTGATTAGATGGCCAAGAAGTAGGCAATGAAATTTGGAAAATATGCTTGGTTTGCTATCCCCCCTTCTCGTTCTCGCATCCTCTTCCTTTCCCTTTCCTCAGTAGGTCATTCTCAAACGGTTAGTTGAGCTCCAAGTTGGCGGTTGGGGGAGTGGCTAGCATAAAGCCGCCGAAACAGCAGAAAGTAAAGTCAACAAGTCGTCGAATCGACTGACTTTTTTACGATGTCAAGGGATTGTCAAAGGGCTGGTGTTAAGGGATAAGTGATTGGATTGCTTAGGATGGTTATTTAAAAGACTTGAAAACATGCTTTGTTGGTGGGCACATAAATAATAGTGTGTGTATTTTGTCGTTGCGAATTAGTGGGTTCGGATGTGAAATTTTATGAGCAATTGGGGTATTTAAGTAGATTATTTCCAAATAATCATGAAACAATAATTTTTTATATTACGTCTAATTTCAGACGCATTAAGTTGGAAATACCATAAAATAATTTGGTGTTTTTGTGTTATAATTACTACACTTTTCTTTCAAAATATACCAATTATATTTCATCTCTCGCAATCTATGGCAAAAATAAAAATAGAAACAAGCTCTACCAAAGTGGTTTCCTTTGGCTATATATTCATTTAAACACCCGTTCGTTTTCTTTCATAGTCTAGTTAATGTCATGTCTCAGGCTACGTGTCACTTTTCGCAACAAAAACCACTATCCTCAATATACAATAGCGACAATTTGCCAAAATAAAAAGCACTAGGCGAGAGAAGAAAAATGTCGAAGCCAAAAATAAAGTCATGTTTAATGGCGCACAAAACACAACGTAAAAAGGCGAGAAGAGACCACTGAAGAAGCACAAAAAAAAAAAAGAATGTTGGGTAAAATACAAAAAAAGTAAATGCAAAGTTATTTGATTAAGTCACTTAAGGCGAGGCAAATACAAAAAAAAAAGTTGGGAAAAGCGGAAAAACGTCCTTTGGCATCGCTAGCTCGGAACAGAAAATGGCACTGCAGTAAATGTGAACTCTTACAGAATATAGTCGAATTGGGTTGTTAAAAAAATATTTTATAGAATAAAAAAACATTTTTTCAGCGAGCTCAAAAACTAATTTACAATAGTTTTGTAACTTTTTTACTTCTAAATTTTGTCAAGTGCACAAGTAATACCACTCAGACAAAAACAGGGACGCAGAGGTTGAGGACAGACGTGGGATCTCCACTCTGCATGTAATATTGACATATTGAACAAACGTGCGGCCAGGCCAAAAGTAAAATTGACGCAGAGAAAAGAAAAACCCCATCGAAAACGCAAGTGCAACAAAGACATCGCAGAGACACAGGGGCAACTGAGGACTGGCTTTACCCCCTTTTCGATATAGACGAACAGACAGGCGGGACTTAAAGGACTAAATTCATATTAAAAGGACGCGTTCAGCAGACATGACAAGGACCAAGGAAGATAGATGGCGAGCGTTCCACGAGCGGAAAAGTTGGGTACTTTAGTATGGATACGAATTAAGCAGGGAATAAAAACAGTTAAATCTTTACTTAAAAACTATTTTGAAATTCAGTTGAAATTGTACTTTAAAATCATAAATATTAAAAAAGGCCATATTTCTCTTAAATAAATATTTTCAAAAACACTTCCATAAAAATATGCTTTAATATTCCGCTTTTTGGAATTATTCTTTTTAAGATCATAAAAAAACTATTTTATTTAGTTCGCAATAAAATAATATATATAATTTAGTTTTAATAAGTCTATCACGACAACAACTCAGTTAAAGGCGAAAAAAAGGCATAGTTGTTGGTAAAAAAAAGGGGGAATAATTCTAAAATATATTGCCAGAGACTCGACAGCATAGACGCACGTACATTCCCTTTCCAGCAGAAGTTTACCACCCTTTTCCGCCCTTCGATATCTTCGTCCTGCACCGGAAGCTGTGGGTAAGAAGAAGAGCAAGCAGAAGTAACCAGCTTCGAGACACATTTTCTAATAATGCTCCAGCGTCACGTATTAATGCGTTTGTTTGTATCTTCATTTTACCCGCTGGCATTTTAATGTATTTATTTTTTTCTCTCTCTCGCCAACGCTGTTCCCACCAGCAAAAAAAAGGGGAAAAGCTGAGAAAATGGCTAGAGGGAGGAAGAGGGAGAGAGAAGGGGTCTGAAGTTTTCTCTGGTGGTTTTTTCGGGCATGTTTGAGCATGCGACACACTTGTCTGGATAATAATGAAGTACGTTTACGTGTAAACTCTATCTAATATGTATGCTAAAAGCTTCAGCAACCAAACCTAGCGAAAAAAAAAATCAGAAAGTAGGATAAAGGAAGAAAAAACACGTGAATATACGCGGTAAATTTTTCTATTATAGATGGGTTAAGGCGAGGTGACCAAAAGGGGGAAAACATCAGGAGTGGAAATTAATTAGAGCTCGTTGCTCGAATCGAGTGCCAAGCTGCTGCTTTATCTCGGGTATCTGTGGCATTCGGACTATTGGGAATAGGTGGAAAAAGAACTGGTGTGAACGAGTAGATGATCGAATAAATAATGAGTTAGTGTCGGTGGTAAATGGAAGTGAATAATGAATTAGGGTAAAAGGAGCATCCATGTTCTTGGTAAGTGTGAGAAATTATTTAATAATTCAAATGTGAGTTGTACTCCTTAGATTAATTGATAATGTTGACAATTGGAAAGTCAGTCTGGAATAACACTCTACTTTTCAAGTCAACATAAGGAATTTTTTAGGTAAGTTTAATCCCATTTTACCTAGAATTCAGTTGAGTTTGGATTTTTGATTTTGAAATTCCATTCTCCACCTTAAATTCGTTACACTTTTGATCGGCTTTTCATGCCCAACTTCACTCCTGTTGTGGAAAGTCTAGTCCTGTGCCTTATATACACATTAATTCACTTTTGCATGAAAGCCACTTTACACTATTACCCGCACAACAACTCGGGGGGTGGCGAAGGGCGTAAGGATGTAAGGATGTGCCGTAGTTATTGCAAAACTGCGCAACGTGGAAAAATTCATCAAGCGCAAAATAACATTGCATACTTTATGGCGCATTATGAAAACACACGCGCTAGACTTGAGTGTGCGGGAGGGATGTTTTTGGGTGGCTGGGAGGCGAAATTTGCGCTACATTTACACAAAAACGTTTTAGAAAATGTGCACAACATGGCAACCCTGTCCCTTAGTCTGCCCCCAACATGCTTCCCTTTCGCACTCACTTAAAAATACAGGAAACATTTGAAACAAGAAAGGAAGCTACCTTCGGCCAGCCGAAGCTTATATACCCTTGTAGATAAAAGAATACTCACTCGGTGCAGTTCCAGGGATTCCAGATTCAGCGTTTCGATTTATTTCAATTTTGTTTTTAAGTAGTCAAGAATCAAAACGCCTACTTCCTACAAAGTTACAATGAATTTTCTTATATTTGTTTGGGAGCCTTAAGATATAGTGGTCCGATCCGGCTCGCTACGACATATGTACTACCTGCAATAGAAAGAAGACCTTCGGGAAAGTTTCATCGCGATAGCTTTAAAACTGAGAGACTAGTTCGCATAGAAACGGACAGACGGACAGACGGACAGACGGACATGGCTAGATAGACTCGGCTATTGGTGCTGATCAAGAATATATATACTTTATGTGGTCGGAAACGTCTCCTTCACTGCGTTGCAAACATCTGACCGAAATTATAATACCCTCTACAAGGGTATAAAAATGTATAAATATATATATATATAAAAACATTCTGTAATTTCTCTTATTTATCGAAACAACAATTATTTTTTATAATTAACTATCTTGGCAAAAATTTAATACAAAGAAAAAAAGATTTTTAAAGTATTTTAAATTGTCTTACAGAATTTCAAATCAATAATTTCGACACTGAAAAGTATGCCAGAAATATAAATTTTTATAAAATGTATTGTATCTATTCCGTAAATGTCCGAAACATTCTTAAATATGAATTCTAAATATTTTTATAGTTTTATCACCTAAAGTTCAATTAGTTACTCCTAAGGATAGTTTACTGTCATAAAACGCAAGCCAGCAGTTAACCCCGAAAAGCTCCACGCCCTCTTAACCCCCGACAGCCCCGATGAGTTATGCAGATAGCACTGATAATGATGATGATGATGATGACGAGCACCAGACACAGAAAATTTGAGAGGGTAAAAGTGGGGAGTGTAAACAGAGCAACAATCATGGCGACGAGGATGATGATGATTATGAAAACTGTGATAATGACGATGGCGGTGGCGTCTCTCTAGCTGACGTCAGCCAGTTCCATCCCAACAGGAGAACCCCACTGCTCCAACATTCGTGGGATATTTTCGCCATATGGCAGAGTAATGATAATAAACTCCTAAAAACACAGAGACACGAACACAGGCGGGGTAAAAACAGAGGACGAGGAGGAGGATAAAGCAACAGGAGACGGGAAAAGTGTCGTCATCGCCTCCAAGGATGTCACTCGGTTCTTATCTGTGGAAAAAAACAAAGTGAGGCACCGAGTGCTGCAGCCAACCAGCGCAACTTGGCAACTCTGCAACTTGGACTAACGCCCCAGATAACGTCAGTTATTTTCATTCAATTTCATCAGCCCCCCGTAGAACCGCAGAAAAATGCGCATTTTGTTTGATTTCCATCCGTCAGACTGGTTGGGAAAATTTAAGCAACAGTAAATCGCATAAGAGAGGAAAATACTGAGCAATAAACCGAAAGAAAACAGGTTAGATTGTGTTATATGGTGAGGGTTACACAAATTCTTATTGATAGTATTTTTGAAAAGAATTTATTGAAATTGTGAAACCGCAAAATTCTTTCGTTTTATTTCTGGGATGATTCGAAATTATTACTAGATAACAGTAATAGAATTCCTTCTTAATCATTTCATAATAATTTCTGAGTAAGTTACTAAATTTTGCATTTTTCAATAGCAAAATTTAAGTTTTTCCCCATAACATGGAATGCTTTTTGATAAAGTTGATAGAGTCTCCATTTCCTGTCCACAAAACGCCTTAATATTTTACTTAACTACTAGCTAACAACTGACAAATGCAATTAAAAATGTGCAGAAACAACTCAGTCCTTCTCAATGCCAACAAAAAAGTTGAAAATAAAACGAATACAGGAAAAAGTCTGGTGTACTTATATATTGGAAATCCTTTGATAATTTCAAACGTCAATATTTTCTCGTTATTGCTTCTTTTAAAAAGCAAACTGAATTCATCGACAATGATTTATTAATGGTTTTAAAATTTATTTACAAATATATTTACCAAAATATTTAAATTACCTTCACAATTTTTAGAACATCTTAATTTTATAATATACCTATTTATATTTTTGCAATTTTAACGACACTTTTGTTCTGTGCAGAGCAGACCCAGAGAATCATCATCAGGAGGACAGGGACATGGCCATGAGGTCTTGGTGGCTAACGTTGTTTCATCAACTCATCGCCAGCATCCTTCGGCTGTAACTGCTCCTGCTCCTGCTGGTTTTTCTGATGCTTTTGCTCTTCCTATTACGGTTGCTGTGGCCCCGCAGGCGTTATATGTAATTGCATTTTTTAGTTTTAATGGAGAACGAGAGAAATAGGAACCGGCTAAAAGGGGAATTGGTACTGGAACTGAACTGAACTGAAATGAGAAGCGGCAGCCGCGCTTCCCTTTGGCTGGAAGCTCTCTCTCTGGCTGCGAATGTAATTAATTTGTAACGTTTGATGACAAGCTTAATGGCCAACAGTCCAGCTGGGTGGGATGATCGGTGGGGGTTGGACCCAGCCTCGTGGGTGGTTTGTGGGTGGGTAAAAGTGAACAAAATGGGGAATGGGGAAGGGAGCGAAAGCTGCCTCCTGGTGCGTGTGACTGACTGGATTGCATTGGAGCGTGGTATCTAAGGGTTGGTCCTTAATAGTTTTATAATTGATTCTGATATGATTTGGCAAAATGAGAAAAAATCGAAAAACAAGACGAAACAAAATTGCAAAACATTAAATTCGATTTACAGTTCATTTACAGGGGGAGTTGGATGGGGTAGAAAACTCAATTGGAAATCCGGCTAGCCGAGGGTTGCATTTTAAGCGAAACTCGTAAATAATTGAGGGGAGTTTTTTAGACCCCAGGCTTTAATCTAGAGATTACGCAAACATTTGGAGAATTTAACCAACTTCGGCTCATTTCAATAGTCAGCTGATTGCCTTAATTTAGCACCAAATTCCAGGCAGCAGTCCCCGGGTTACCCTAATAGACAGCGACATGATTAAAGCCAAGACAAACATTCGCGCGATGGGGCGCAGACACGTGCAAAATGAGTTAACAATTTGCATGCAAATCTGCGCCGACAAGTCGCCTAATGTTAACCCATTAAGGCCGTGAAAAGCTGTCGTCGCTGCCCTGAAATCAAATTGTCGCCGTCGCCGTCTCGTCATTGCAGATTTTCCAGTTCGTTTCGCGCCAACGTGGGGGAAAAGTCACATTAGATGACTTCCCAGCGATATCATAATGGGCGAAACTCTGCGCATTTTTCTCTCGCTCTCCTAATGATGCTTGAAATCAGTAGGTTGAAGGGGGATTTTTTATGGGGGACAGATTAATCGTTAACGATCGGGAGGAATAATAAAGGTTAAAACGATCGAAAGTATAGAGATTAAATATTATAAATGTCTGAATCACAATATTTAGTTGAAAAGTTCAATTGCAAAATATAAAAACTTAACTTTATATTATAAAAACTGTAGTAATACCAGATAGCTCGTTTTGTCTTTATAATTATAAGTCATGGGCTTAACCACAAGTATCAATTTCTATGAAATAAATTCAAGACATAATCTGAGTTTAATTTGTAAAAAATCGTTTATTGGAAAGAGTTGTTAAGCAAGTAGGGGTCACAACATTTTCACAAAGTTTAATAATGGTTAAATTTACTAACTTTTTTAATGATAATTAAAATGTGTTTTTCATCATTATTTTTTATGTTATTTCGGCGATTACTTTATAAATAATCTCTAGTATTTATAAAGGTAAATTTTATGGTATTTATTTTTGTATAGCAAAATAATTATTAAATAACAAAACATTTTCAAAAAGTTTAAAAGTGGGAAGGTTTAAAATTGATATTTTCTGTCTCATTTCCGAGCTTAATCTTTTGATAAGCTTTAGTATTTTTAAATATTTATAATTATTTTGTGCATCAATCAAAGTGGCGGCGTGAAAACGCTTCAGACATTAATTGGAATCGCCCCGAGGCGGCGAGCCAAACAAACCAGAGTTGTCAACTCCATCTCTAAATATCCATCCATCCGATCCGAACCCCGCCCCGAAAAACCCAACTGCCCGCCCCTTTTCACACATCAGTGCTATCATCGGGTCTTCTTCTTCATCTCCAGCTTCGGCTTGTTCTGCTTCTTCTACATGTCGGCAAAGTTTTTTGATATCATGAGTGTGGTTAGGTGCGCTGGGCAAAAAAAAAAGAAGACGGTGAGGCGGGGGCACTGAGGTCGGACTGAGTCTACAAAAGTGTCACAGCATAAAAGCACAATCTATCCCCTACCAAACCCCTTTTGATACCATCGTGGTTCTTGCGCTGTGTCCACTCTGAAAAGTGTGAGAATAATGTGGACACGGTGGAAGAGGAACACCCAAACAGACACAACAAAAAAAGGCACACATACTCTGAACATTCAACCATTGCCGTGTCATTCACACGGAGACAAACTTTTATCGCTCCATAGACTACACCTTATTTAAGTCTATTTGAGATACCCTATAAAATGATATTGTATTTGTTTATTAGCCTTTTTCTTTCAAGTTGTTCTTAAATAAATGAATTTACCATTATAAATTAAGAACCGATACACTTGAAAGTAGTTTGAATATATATAAATGAGTTTATATTTTAATTTTATAATATTTAAATAAATAAGTTATTACGGAAGTTTCTTATATGATTAATACTAAAATGCGATTTTTTTTATTTAACCACAAAATTTATTCTAAAACTTTTCTTTTGAAATGGTATCTAAATGCCCTTTTTTAATAGACCTTTCCCCATCAGCTTCTGGTATTCTTTTTTTCTGCGACAGAGATAGAAGACAACTTTTTCGTGCCGAGTTTTTAGCAAACTCATTTATGTAGTTCTCGCTTCATGTTTACTTAAAGTTCAACTCGAGTGTTGTTTTTACAAATTGTTATCCACTGTGTGTCGGTTTCGGTGTGTCAATGTGTGTCTGGTTGTGCGGGTGTGTGTATGTGGGTGGTTTTTAGAGAGCGGCAGACGAAAATAGAAGCAGACAGTTTGGGAGTCACTACGGCAGTTTCAGTTCAGGAGTCAGTCCAAATTCAGTGTCGGTTTTCGGCTTTTGTGTTGACCTTTTTTTTTTCTTTTACCCTTCTCGCTTTTCCTGGTTACATTGCTGTGGATGTTGGTCCATGATAGTTTCAGTTTAGATTAGTAAACATTTCTAATTAATGTTGAAAAGGCGTGCAATTTGCTCAGCTTGTGGGGGAGATTCAAAAAATGCAAGGAATTGGATTTGGTGCAGGGAGAGAAATTTCGTTCTCTGTTTGAATATTTTAAGCCAACATCGTTTTGTTACATTTTCCTAATGAGATCATAAAGAAAATGATTGCCAATAAACGTAGTCAATACTGGACATAAAACTAATTACAGCCGTAAGACCGTCCGCTTTCATCAACGACTTTAAACACTCCATTAACAACTTTCATTACACAAACTTCAATCGGCCGCCCCTTTAACTACCATTTATGACTTTTATCAAAACATTTTCCCGAAACTATACGTTATGTTACCACTGACGTAATCCAGTCAAAAACCCATCAAGTAAATATTAAAGCCCGACTTGGAAAAAAATAAATACACGTTCTTATACATGGTGTCAACAGTTTAGCACAGACAGCGGAGATATAGCTAGTGGACCCCTAAGGAGGACCCTCATCAATTTTATTTATAGATTTATTTATGCGTCGTTTTCCTTCTTTATTGATTCACACACAAGACTCGCAGATCGAGCAGTTGATTAATTTAATTAATCAAATACACATTAGCGGCACGAACCATCCCGGATCGAATGAAATCAAGTCTCGGGCAATCATTATGGAAAAACACAAAGGAGAAATAAATAGAAGAGGAAGCCAATTCGTTCAATGAACTTGTGCTCCACAAAAAACAAATCAAATCGAATCTAGCCAATTATTATGCTAATTATCGTGCGTCTTAATTGCCTACTTGCTGCACATTCTAGACGCTTTTTAGACCGTGGAAAGTTGGCTTAGAAAGTTGCCAATAAAAACCATTGGCCAATGACCCAAAAACAGGCAAAGAAAACTGAAGAAAATCCGTGCTGGCAGAGGACAAACCAGATCTTCTTACTTCTTATTTTTTTCCAACTGACATTTACAGCTTGGACAACAATTGCAGCAGCATCAGCAAAAGAACAGGGCAGTGGAAAAAGCTGCAGACAAACACATGGAGATAATGTCTTTGCATGTTCTGTGCCATTGCAAATCTCGGCGGAGCCAAAAAAAAAAAATAAAAGAAATAAAACTCAACCAGGAAGCCACAGCCAGAAGGCCCAGATGTTCAGGCAGACAGAGTTGGTTAAGAGGGAAAAAGGGGCGATGGATTGGAGTTCCCAACCAGTTGAAAGCCGAGACCAAAGAGGTAGAAGGCTTTAGCATTCACGGCGGTATCTTCTGGCCATTCAAGTGTGTGTTTGCATCGTTGTTCTAGGCCAGTTTACATAGCACAACTTTTGAGATATTGACGCTGCACGAAGAAAAAAAGAACTGGGAATAGGAAGCCTCACGATGCGGTTAACGAATACGAGATACTTCAGGTTGATAGCCAAATGAAGTATAAGAAAATATTATAAAAATATTATATTTCTATATCATTCCTTTTCTTCTAACAAAATAAAACTGCCCGTAGATATCTTTAAGTTCTTGGGTTTTAAATATCAATCAAATAAACCAATTACCATGATAAAAGCAACCACATTTAATGGTCGAAACACTTGGCACTTTATTCAAGTTAGTGTATCATCAAAGAAATCCCAGCGAATCGCTTCATTTTATTGCCATCGATTGTAATTATTCAAATGGCTGAGGCAAAAGTTTTTGTTCTATTTTTTATTTTCCTCGTTCTCTCTCTTTTTCTCTCCCATAACCATTTCCATTTATCAACTTCTTACTCTTGCTGTAGCAAGTTTTTCCAGTTCACTTGGAAAACTATGCAAATTGTTTTCGGAACTTTGCGGGTAATGAGATGGATGGCAAATTGCTTGGTGTAATATCCACAGTTATGCAAGCACTGTACAGTTGAAGATGCATTGCAGTTGGTTTTTCGTTTAATTGGTTTAAAATTCATATTTATTTCCCTATAAATAAATGTAAAAATGCTGATTGTCAAACGGATTAATTTTCTGTATTAAGTAGAATTTAATTCTGCGTTTTATTGGTTACCTTAGAAAACTTTCCATTTAGAATTGGCCCATGACGAACGGAGAATTGTAGACAAAAGTACGTGAAAAAAGAGAATGAATAGAACTTGCTAAACAAACAGGCCGCCGGATATGATACATGAGGTGAAAAGAGGAAGAGAGAAAAAGGGGCGGGCTTAACACCCCAAACGTGACATCATCACTTTATATTTTGAATGATTCACAAGAATGGTCAACGCCAATCGCCACTGAGGTCTACAAATTGCTATTAAATATGAATGAAAAGCGGAAAAGGGAATGAAGAAAGGTAGGCGCAGCAATAAAAAAAGAGCTAAAAAATAAAGACGGTCGATCAAGGTGGGCATTGACCCACGGGGAAAACTGAGACCCACTGATGATGGTACTTAAAATAATAGTAAAGCAAATGCTCGCAGCATAAACAACAATTAACTTAAACGCAAAGTGCGTAACAGCTGAGAAAGAGACGGAAAGCGGTAACAATGGTCAAAAGCAAGACATTGACCCTTTGAGCCAAGACACAAACCATAGACATGTGGAAATCTACGGCAACATTGCTCATTAGCATACCGAAAAGCCATACAAAAGATGCAAACTTGTTGCTGTCGTCGTACTAACAACATGTTGTTGAGCTTGGCTCAAAGTTAAGGCCAAGGTCAGACTGGCAACATGTTGCCAAGCCCAAGCTTTGATGGCAATTATGATAGTAAGATCAGAGTTAGAAAAGTTTTTTAACAAAATTAATAACAAAAATTGTAAAATATTGTAGTATCATAATATCCCTTCATTATATACCCCTGTTTTTAAATTTATATTTGTAAGAATAAAACATTAAAAAAAAGTGAGATGCCCTAAGTAATAAAAACCTGATCTACATCTCTTTTCATACCCCATTGCTACTATAAAATCTGGGTTCCCCAGGCGCAAAATATACGCTAAGGTCAAGAGATGCACTTCGTGAAGTTGCTGGTAGCATTAACACATACGTGGTGTTAATGGCTTTGAGGAAAAAATACGAAACTCCCAACGAATGCCGGAAAAACTTTGGCTAAGACCAAAAACCACTTAAGAAAGGTCAGCCAAAAGTCGCAACACATAAACATTTCTACATAATACTTGCAACTTTAGAGGGATAGGAAGCTGAAAATCATCTCCCCATCTCCCGAAACCATTAAACTTGCTCCTTTCTTGGACTCGAATAAAGAATCTTCAGAGCCCACTTTGTCAGATTCTTTCGCCGCCCCCGATTTTCTATGATTTGCTCCACCTCCTTTTTTATAGCTCTCTTCAAACTAATAATCATGACTTGTTAATCTTTTCGCTGTTCTTCTTGCCAACTTGCCAACTTTTACGCCTATTACACTGACTTTTATGTATTAGAGTTGAAGAAAACCAATTTGACTTTAATTTCGGTTTAGAAATAAAGAAATTATTTAAAAGTACTATAAATTATATATAAATTTTTTTAATGTTAAAAAAAAATTCAAGATTCCCAATTTTGTTCCTTTTTTTATTAAATAAGATTTAAGGGCATCCAAAGTTCCTATTAGCAGAAAAAATACTTTTGCTTCATTCCTTCCATTTTCACGTCATTTTTTCATACATGTTCTAAGCTGCTTGGATTTAACGGTGGGTGATTGTGATTTTTGTTGTCGGTTGTTAGGTTCTCACTACTGACGGGTTCCGTAGTTATTTTTCCTTCACTTGTGGCTGCCTTTTTCACGCATTATCGTCATTATCATCATCATTGCGAGAGATGATTACCCGAATGCCGCCAACTATTATGGATGATGTAAGTGCAAAAAGCCATTGAACGCTTATTATTTTTTCACCTCTCCTTTTAACAATGTTTTTTTTTTGTTGGCCCACCTCCTCCTAACTTTACTTAGCCAATAAACGCGGAGTAATAAACTTTGAACAGACTGTGGCTAGACAAAACCTGGAGAACCTTTCACTTTGGCTTGGCTTCCGATCTTAAATGTTAAATTCGGGCTAAGCAGCTTAAGACCATTTTGGCTGGGGAAAAGTTTGTGGTTATCCTTGAACGAAAACACTTTCATTGACTCCTCGTTTCGGCTGCCAAAATGCGTTCGTTGCTGTCGGAAAAGCACCCAGCCAAACAGAAGAAAAGGACACATCATTTTCCCCCGCCCCAAAAGCTTTTCCTTCACTTTTCATCTGCAGTTAGTGGCTTGGAAGTTACTTGGCTGCATTTTCTGTTTAGCTGCGTTTAGCTTACCAAGTATTTTTGGCACTTAACCAAGGTTAAGTAAGACTTTCCCCCACCGACTTACAGAAAAGAAAAGCCAAACTGAATCCGGCAAAAATAAGTGATAAAGAGTGGGTGAAATAGGACATAAAAGGGGAGCGTGTCTTGCTTAAGATTCAATTCAAGGACTTCCAGTAAAAGTCGTTAAAGTAGCGGATAACTAGCTTGGGAGAGTGTAAAACAGATTTTTTAAAAATGTTGCGATATGCTTCAAACTTGAGGGGGTTACAATTTATTATGATAAGATAGGGGGAAAAAAGGAAAGCTATTTTTTATTTTCTACTTTAGGACTCTTTAAATATTTTCCCTACTAGAAAGACTTTCTGGAAAACTTGTTAGCTTTTCAGGGTCTTCGTTTGGGATGCTCCTATTTGAGCAGTTTTCCGGCTTCATTAAAAGCTATACTGCAAAGAAAGAGACCGAAAGAGTCGGACAAAAAGAGACGGCATGCAAGCTAAAGCAGGACAAATAGAAAGAGACACGAAATCAAGTCAGCGAGCAAAGTGCGTAAACAAAAACAAATAGATGTAAATTGAAATTGAAAACGTTACGCATGCGCCGCTTTTCCAACCAAACTTGACTGAGGCTTTCCATGGAAATCCGCATGTACTCTTTTTTTTTTTTCGTCTGTCGCTCGACTTTCAAACCTATCGAATATCAAAGAGAGAGGGAGCAAGAGAGATTTCGAAGGAAGTCAGAGGGAGTCGGCACCACAAATTGGAAGCTGGCTGGCCTGGCAGCAAATGAAAATGGCAATTGGAAACGTGAGGTTGAGATGCAGCAGTTCTCCTCCTCCATCTTTTCCGTTCAGTGAGCATCTCCATCCGAAGCCGATGAAATTGAATCTGCTCCGGCTGCAAGGCAATAAAAGTGGGCGACTGACCAGAGAGATGCGTCACAAGTCGGTCGACAGCCAGCGCACCCATAAGTTATGGAGCCATGGATCTGGATATCCTGAATCAGCACTCGTCCTCCGCGTTTCTCTGGATCGCCATCTGTTGCACATGGAGCCTGTTGCTATTGAATTTCGAGGGTTGCGCGGCGATTCCGGGCGGAAGTAGCGGGGAGCGGTAAGATCTAATTAGAAATTTGTAATTAAATAAATCCTTATAAATTTCCTGAATTCTTTGCAGCGTCCACATCCGTCTCCATATGCCCGAGGTGGTGCGTCAGCATACGCATTTCCACAACGTCTACAAGTTACCGCGGAAAATCCACCCGGTTCCGGCACCACCGCCCACAACGATCGCCACAATGCATCCGAAATTCGTCGGAAAACCCCATGTTCAACTTTTGGGCTATACAACGGCGGTGGGAAATTCGGGACCAATGTCGCCCAATTTAATGCAGCTCATGGGTACGGCAGCCACGCCCACTCTCATGCCATCGCCCACCAATTTGATGCCCAACTATGGCCCGGCCTTGTTCGATAATTACAATCAGGAGTCGGCTTTGAGTGCAACAACTACCACAACGACAATGAGACCTCCGAGTTTAAAGATGGCCAAGCAGCAACAATTGTTGCAACAAATATTTACACCTCAAAAAACTGAAGATGAGGACAATTCGGCCGAGGATAATCAGTTGGAGAGCAATTCTTTGCTTAATAACAATTTTCTAGAGGCTCTGCAAAGGGAATATCTCTCCAAGTTCGGTGGACGACGGAAGCGAAAGAAATCCAGCTCAAAACTTAGAAATTCAAACAAGGAGTTTTCGAATTATTTCAGGAGCAAACCATATTACTATCAAGATGAGGATTTATCGGAGAACTTTGAAGACTACCAGGACGAACAGCCACAGCACGAGGATTACGAGGAAGTGATGGTGATGAGTACGCCCAGCAAATACGGTGGCGGCTATTATCCATCGGGATCGGAAGAAGTTGATCAGGATCACGCACAGGGTTATGATAGTGCTGTGGCATTTAGCGGTCAGGATAATAGCATCTCACCATCCATACCCACAATGGAGGATTTTCTGGAAGATGCCAATAATCCAGCATCTGGTTATGGATCCGGTGGAGGTGGAAACTTTGACCCCTACGGCAGCAACTTTTCGAATGATATGATTTCCCAGTCCTGGCAGCCTTCCTCAACGAGTGCCACCCTGAGCAACAGTTGGTCGCGGCCCACTACCAATTCCTTTACCAATTCCTCAAAGGGACCTAAATCCAGACCCGTTCGATCCAGAGGTCGAACTAAAGTTCGATACGTCAAGTTGATCACACGTAAGAAACGTAAGAATCACATTCGTACCAAAAGATATCGACCATAATTTAAGGTTGCAACAGCAAAAAGGTTATTCAGTTACTCTTCAGTAGTTTATGTAAACTAATTTGTTAATTATTTATAATGAAACCCAAAAATGTGGAAGAAAAAATTAAAAATATATACGACAACTAAGAACTCAGTTCTCATTTTTAAAAATTCACCATTAAGGTTACTCATAATTTAAACTGTTTAGATTTCGTTGGTTTAAAATTCAAAATCATATAAGTCTTACCCCTTAGAAATATTCTTGAATATCTTCAAATGTTTTGCAAGCCCTTACCTGTAATGAAAAAGAATAAAAAGGCGTTTAATAATACGCATAAGAATATATTAAAGTACATTTAAATAATTTAAAAAGATATTAAAGTGTTGTTTATGAGCCAAGTTAATTATAAATTTGTAATAGAGAAAAACATTTATTTCAGGGTCTTCTTTGATTTCTGCCATTTTGCTGGTTCTCTGACTAAAACAAACTTTCATTGGATGCGCACACAAGTTGTAATAGAGACGAGCTGAGGGGAAAAACTACCCCACAAACAGAAACCAGAAACCGATTCACCATCGTGCCCCATTTTCCTACCCGAAGCCAGCAAATAAAAAGTACAATTAAATGGGCAGTCGAGAGGGAAAAGGGGATTCGAGCTGAGCAAATAATAAGTACAAATGCTAATAAAATTCAATTAAAGGCCACAAAATTACAATAAAAGTGGGCCCGAAAAGGAAACTAACTCAGCCTCTGGACAAAGTCGAAAAGACGACTGAACGGGGGTGCTATGACCCATGAAAAGTCAAAATTAACGACTCATTTGGCCAAATTGAAGTCATAAACTAGAAAGCAGAATAGGAATGGGAAAATTCAGGTCTTCCCTTCTTAGTCATCCAAGAGAAGTTGTAAGAAAATATCTACGAATATTTTATACTTGTTACCACAGCCAACCAAATAAAAAAAATAATCTCCTTAAATAAATTAAAATGTTTAAATCATCTTCAAGGACTAAGCTTTTTAAAATGATACCCTAAAATCGATATAGCCTTTTTCTACACAACTAATGGGTATAAACTGTATATATTATACATTTTATATGGAACAGATCCAAATAAGTGACGGAATAAATGTCCAAAGAAGGGATGATATGTGGGTGGAACGAAGGATGAGCGCCAAGCTTTGTTTATTTGTCTCTGTCCCCTGTCTCCTATTTCACATTCTTAATTTTCTGCTGGTCATATTTTTATTTCATTTGGGCTATAAAAATGCTATGAACAGATAGAATGAATGAGTGAAAGTGTGATGTGAAAACATTTTCTGCATACTTCGGGGAGCGAGGAAATTAAAAGCGTGTAAAGATTTTCATTTGCTTATCCCAAACCAGAAAAATAAGAGCAAGGACATTTCTGGGGGCCAGTGAAGCACATAAAGTGTTGATGTGCCAACCATATGACATTTATTGTTTAGCCGAGACGACAGCGAATGTCTTCCACTGCCTTTTTGGGGGTTTTTTGGCTTTTGAGGATAGAATTTGCGGGGCGAGAAGATGAGGGCCATGTTTATTACCCCAAACAGATGGCTTTGGAAAGGGAAGGCACGGCAACAAGTGGAGCACATTTCTCTTCAGTTTTCCTCCCACTTCTCAGAAAGATTTATGGGGCGTGGGTTTCGGGCTGATGTCATAATATATAAATGTATTTGCGATTAAAGGCGTTCGCACTGAGCCTGTGAAATGATCAATGGCTTTGTTATATGACCAGTATAAATCGTTGACAAAGGTCATAAAAAAATTAAGGCAAAAAATACAGAAGCTTAAAAACTTGGCTTAAGAGGAAAAACTTTTATAACATTTAAAATGTTTAAAAAAATCTTTACATTTTTTACAAATTATGAAAGAGTATTATTTTCAAGTAATTAAAGTATTCCTGTTATATTACAAAATACTTAGCAAATATTTTCTGCACTGTTGGCACTAATTTCGCGTACAAATTGCCTTCACTTAAATCCCCAACAATAAACGCGCATTTACGAGGATTTTTTTTGCTTGCAAACACTTTTATTTGCCATTGACGTAATTGATTTTCTCGAAATAATGGACAACAGAGTTGTCAGAATGACCAATATTCTACAATATCCGATCCGTCTGCCCCAAATGACAACTTTATCTGGCCACAAACACACAGAATGAGGGAAAATTTTCCATTTCCTTTTCGGTTTTACTGAAAGCGACATAAAAATGGCACCACAACAAAAAGTGGGAGCAAAATGTTGATATTTGGCCGGGAAAGCTCTTCTCTTCCCCTCCTTTTCAACCCAATTTAACACTGAAATCAACATCAAGTTTATAAGCCTAATAAAAGTTTTATATTTCCCTTCGTATATCACATATAATAATCGCATACAAGAAAAAATTAATTTTCCCATTCAACTGGAAAAATTATAAGGGGAAATAAACAGATATACATCATTAGCACTAAAACTTGAAGAAAAACCATGTGTCATGAAGGGGGAAAAAAAAAGAAAACACTTCTGGGTTGGCTAATTTTTAGATAAATGACTGGAAATCTTCTCGCCAAACAATTCATTAATTTAATTAATTTGTGGTAATTAAATATGGTTGCACAAGCTACACAAGCGGAGGGGTGAATTTCGTCCTAGTCATCATCCACTCAATGGGACGGTCATTTGTTAGATATAAGCAAACTCAGGCATATTGCCATATATATTTTCCACTCGCATGTTCATCAATTCCCCGGAGAATCTATGGGGCGAGCTTTAGCACTTTTCCCCATTTGCTGGGTGTGGTCTAGGGACCAGGAAACCACCCACAGGACCCGGCTTAAATGGGTTAAGTGCTGGCGATAAACACATTTGCAGTTCAAGGGAAAAGAAAGGTGAAGAAACGAGCAATCAGCACCCACTAAACCGAACCGTATGCCACAGAAATGTATTGTCATGCCACGCCCCATTCTTAACTATTTTCGCACGAAGATTAAGGGGATGCCAGAGATTTTTAAGGATTTTTAGAAGTTAAAAGAATAAATAGGAGAAAGGGAATATAGAATAAAATGTATTGCAAATATGAAATTTGTGTTAAGATATTTAAACTTCTCTAATAATACATTTTAATTAAACCTATATCTTCATTTTTATTTTCCTTAAAGTGCATTCGAATGACATCACCTTCTTTCCTGGTTGTGCGTGTTGGAAAATATATATCTATCACTCAAACTGACTTAATTTGCATTAAAGCTGAACGCCTCGCTGTCGACTTTTCCACCAACAGATGCAATCCATGTAATCATCCGACAAACCGCTGGACAATAAAGCAATTTAATTAAAATGAAAAGTTCTCCGCCAACAACAACGACTGCAGTGTGGGGAAAATGAAATACTCGGGGGCATTACGACAAATGTATTACAAAATGCTAATTAAATGGCACAGAAAATTGGGCCAAGCCTTTCCTCGTAATGGAAACTAAGCTAATCACACCCCAAAGGGGAAAATAAGGGGGAGCGGTGGGGTCTCAATTCCATTGAGGATTGTGCGTTGTAAAAATAAAAATTACAAATTCCTTTCGCTTATTTGTGACAATTAAGTGCAAATTACACATTCTGTGTCACACTTACAAGCTATTGCACACAAATGCACGCACAGTGAGCTTAGGTTGTCAACATGGGATATGTTTGAAATGGAACTAGAAATATTTATAGAACCAAGTGAAGCGGTATTAATCTTGACTTGATATGCTTCATCTCAAATTGATATGCTCGAAATGTAAAAATTGCTTCTTCCTCAGAGAATCAGAGAATCTCCTAAAAATTTACTATCAATTTTACCAGTATTGCATGGTAAAATCTAAATGCGTATAAATACCAGAGCTTTACCATGCGCATATCAATTTGACTCCAGCGTGTTTTTTTATTGTGTGCAAGTATCATACGGTTATTCTTTAATTAATTGTGTATTCTTATAAATCTAGTGTGTTTAGAGCTGCACTCTTCAGAGAAAGCATAAAAGTTGACATTTTGACGATAACAATTAAAACGAATGAGTGTCGCCGCTGTGGTTTCATCAGCAGGAACCTCAAAACAGATGCTGAAATGCGGCAGACCCATATGTTGACGTTGATGACGATGACGAGAGGTTGTTGCTGGGGCAACGTCTGCTTGGCCGGAAAAATATAAATAAAATGTGTGTGTGTGTCCGATGCAGTGACAGTTGCAACAACAGTTTGCTGATTATGATTATCGCTCGCAGAACCCTCATATCATTCACTCCCGTCCATTCTCCTCTCCCCACTTTGCCCCATTAAGAGCCATAGATCCCTCATGGTCCATCATATCTGGGCTTGGTTTTCTCTCGCTCCGGACAGCTGTGATTACAACTTTTCTGTTTATGTTTTGCAATTGTGTCGCTCTATATATGAATGTATGTAAGTATGCGGTATGAGTTTCTGTCGGTTTTTGACAGTTATGATGGAGAATTGTGTGTGCCGCATGCCAGAGGGCAAGGCACTTTAAATGTGACGCACACAAAAACAGTTGCAATCTCTAAAATTGAAATGCAGTCAGGCGAAACCGACAAACACAAAGGAATCGGACATGATATTTAAGTTTTGTAAAGTTGCCAAATATGTGGCAAAAACCTGAGATTATTGCTCAAAGTGGGTTTATAAAAAGTGTAAAAAGAGCATAGTAATAGTTGCTCCGATTTAATATAATTTAATTTCCACGTTATATTAAGCTATCAATTTTTTAGTTTCAATAAACCAAACCTTAAACAGAATTTCAATCTCTTATCTCATCCCACACCTCTGCTTTCTCCCTTATCACAAACATGCGATACATTGTTCGCCAGCATTGTCAATGCATTTTCAACATATCATAAAAGTTGACAACGCTTGACCCCCGACATTTCCAATGGCACGCAGACCCAACTCAGACCCGACCGAAAAACCCCTTTTCCAAGAACCTTGAAGTATTGTTTACGCAAAACCGAAGGAGAGATCTCTGGCGGTAGGGTTAAAGTTTTCCGGACAAGAAAAATAGTGTAAAAATCAAGTGAAAACAACTGCTGGGAAAATAAAACAGAGAATAAATTGTATTTTGTATATTGCCTTCGCCTTTTCCTTTCTCTACCCTCTCACTCTGGCAAAGGTACATATAAAACACAAGCTGCCAACGCCCCAACAATGCAGAAAAATGGAGGAGGGGAACCGGAAGAGGTCACCAGGAGAGGCCTGCGTTCAAGTGCCCTATCCATATATCATCCGGCCGAAGGAAAAATGTATTTTTTATTTTATATATTTCAACTCTGGCTTCGGCAACAACTTGTCCTTGAAGCGCTCGGACAGCAGCGTGAGAAACAGAGGAAAACTTTTGTCATACGCGGTGGGCGGGGCGGAAAATTGAAAAATATGCACGGATGGGGGGAATAAAAGAAGAAAACTTTTCCATCATCACACGCTGGCGCAATGTGCATTGTGGAATTCGATTGGTGGTAAAGGTAACAGAGACCCATAAAATAGTTATGAGCATAACTATGTCAAGTGCAGCCCACACGAAAAGTTAAACATTTAAAGGTTTTTTCGAAACTTCGGAAACGGTGAATTTTATAAAACTGCTGATGTATAAAAAGATAACTATTTCGATCACCTCTAGTTTAAATCCTGTATTAATCCAATAGTTTAATTCAGGGATTAAATTCAAATTCAAAATAACTGTGATTTTTATTTTTAAATGTCAAAAACTCTTTTTATTTCTTAACACAAAGAGTATTAAGAAGGCTGAATTCAGAGAACAAATAAAACTTTATTTAACTTTGTCTATAAAGTATATAAAATCAGAAAAAATGGAAAGGCAAAACGAATAAACTTCTGTGTCGACCTTAAAAATATATATTTTTTCAAATATATGTGGTCCTCAAATAACTATTATTTCCAGTCCCCAGATACAAATTTATAATTTAAAAATTTTTATATTTGATCTTTAACTGAATTTTGATAATTAGTTTAACAAATATTTCCCTTTTGCCCCATTTAAATGTAATGTGATCTTTGGGGAATTATCAAAATGTACTTAATAATTATCCCCTAGAGATTTCCAAATGAAAAGGCAGTGGAAAAGTTCCGCACGCCCTTCAAAGTATGCAACGGCAAATGAAGTTCACGTTTTTTGGCTGATGAGGAATGTCGGTAGTTTTCGGTGGGGGGGAATGAATGTTAGGTTGGTGGGTTTATCAACACTTCCGCACGACGGTGCGCATACAAAAGCTGCAGAATTTACGCTGAATAACTGGCATAAGGACATAGATACACACACACACTCAGACTCACACACGTGCATGCAGGCAGGCATATCCTGCTACTTTGCAGGACATTGTTTGCGCTTTGATAACGCACACATGCACACCAATACAAATTCGCTGTCATTACTACTATGAAAATTGCACATGCCATGGTTTTGTGTTTGACTAGAAAGGGAGAGATAGAGAAAGACGGTGGCAGAGTTAGAAAGGGAGATGGGATAGAGCTAGAGGGCTTTGCTGACGCTGCAGACAGCAACAGCCGCTATCCTCTGGCCACGCCCCCTCACCAGCCAACCGCCCGCCCCCCCTATATCCACACCATGTGGAACAGCCAACAGTCAAAACTATTTTTCGCTTGGCATTTCAAGCATCTTATGGTTTTATTTCGACAAAAATTCGCCCCTTAAATGCGCTCCTTGCATGCCAGGACACAAATGCTCATACACATAGAAAAATGGGTTGATTTTAGATAATAAGGCATTGTTTTTTTAATTAAACGGTTTAAGTTTTCATTAGCTTCAAGCAGTAAAGGAACGAATTTTAACGCGGCAGGGAAGCTCAGCAGACCGCTGTTCTACATTGTACTTGTGCGGCAGAGGCCAAGCAGAGTTTTTTCCTATGCCTGCTTAATGGCACGTCTCAGATTAAAAACAAAAATATTTTTATAAAATATATAATAAGAGAAGTAATTAAGTAATTTAATTTAAATGAATTTTAAGAAACGAACAAAAGACGAAATTATTTCATGTGTAATCGGGCGGTAAGACCCATGGACAGGCACAGACATAGTCCAGAGTTTTAGCTACCAACTGGTCATGGTAAAGCCATGATGATGATAGCTTCCGTTTCGTTCTGCTTGTGCTCCTCCCACTTCCGTTTCCCTTCCATTTCATTCCGTTTCGATTCGTTTGCCATTTTCCTTGGCCATCTGTTGGGTGTTAATTCATTGTCATGTCCTTTTCATTACGCATACACTCGCAGCAGCAGGCGGGTCTTTTTTAGGCACTGCTTGCAGAATTTAGTGAAATATTTGCACAAATTCTTTCGAAATTAAAACCTAGTAGGGTGGGACAAGGAACTGAGAAAACTAGGGCAAACTATTTCTAATTTGCACGATTAACAATTTTAAAATTTGTAAAGAAGCATAATTCCAGTTTAAACGGAAGCTGCAAAACCAACCAACGTATTTTCCAAAAACAAGCCTATTCATATCTCATTTCTGACACTCGGTAAAGCCTATTAAAAGGTGAACCAACATAAAGCCCCCATTAAACAAATAAAAGACCCCCTTCGTAACCCTTTCAGCCCGCCCATGAATCACCAGCCAAGCAAATAGAACGTAAAATGAAATTAAAAGAGCAAATTACGCTTTTCAAAACTTGAACAAATAAATATAAATATCAAAGGGGGACAGAGGAGTGGGTGGGGGATAAATTTATCTACAACTTCAGCTGGAAAAGGGGAGGGAAGATAGATAAGCTGAGTGTGGGAGGGGTTGTGTCTTCTAAGCTCTCCTAGTCCTTGTCCCACTTGAGGCTCTCATCCGGCTCTCCTTTCATTAATATTTCACAGTGAAAACAGCAATGAGAAGAATTCTAAGCCATAGAAAGAACAAGGATTTAGCAGCTAAACCTCTTTGGTCTTCCGCCTCCTTTTCTCCCTTTTTTCCTGCTCCTGCTGCTGCTGCCACTGCCGCCACCCCCAATTAAAATCAGATTAAAGTTGCGCTAATTTATGCGACCGCACGGCGACAAAACAAAGCGAAATTCTCACAGGCAACCGAACCGGATGTGAAACGGGATGATGGAAGTTCAGGAGGTTGGCTGTTGAGGACTACAGAATGCAGAGGTGGATAAGGCCTGACATCAGTGGCATCAAAAATGGAAATTCCTCGGAGTTGGCTGCTTTTCGCTGAGCATGAGCTGTAATTGCATGGCAGCAATAAAGTTTTCCAGAGTTTCCCGCATTCTATTTCAGTCTTGCCTTCTCCACCTCATTGTTTAAGTCAATGTGTAGTATCCCAATTTGTTTTGTGGTTTTCTACATTTTCTTAAATTACTTCAAAGTCCTAAAAGATATTTCTGTATATTAATTTTAATTTTAATTTCTATCAGTAAAAATCTAGTTATAATATTAGTCCAATTAAATCAGATAAAGTAAAATCAAGCTCGAACCATAAACCTATTTAACCAAATTTCCGTTTGATCGAAACGTGTCGTAAGCAAATAGCCATTGGTATCCACAAGCAATACCCACAAATCAAACAAAGCATTTCCACAACATAGTGTTAATAAACAAAAGAAGTTTGAGAACAGGAGCTCAGGGTTTAGGATTATACTGTTGCTATTTTGAAGAAACTTTTGGGAACAAAGGCTTTACATCCATTGTAAGCTGGACAACCTTGTTGCTAAAGTGTTCGAAATTTCTAAGACCATTTACCCCCAAAGAAAATGTAAATCTTTGATTAGTTTGGGTGTAAGAAAAAGGTCAAGGTAAAAATCAATCAAAATAAAGCACAGCCAAGTAAACACCAATCGCTTGAAGGAGAATTTCGGTGTGTGATATTTTTGAATAAATTCGGGAAGCATTTTTAAAATATGTAGATAAAGAACAAAAAATCGACTAAAAAATCCAAAAGAGAATAACAAGTTTATGCCAGTCAGCAGGAATTCTAATCATTATAAAATCTCGTAAACTAAATTCGCTGCACACTTGACTAGACCGAGAGTGAAAATGCCATCATAATTTGCCGTGGCCAGCCAGGAAAATTGTTGCTGTGGCTGCAGGATTTTCCTTTCGGAAAAACCAATCCTCCTGTTGCTCGCAATTTCGGTTATCCTTACTGTTGGCTATTGTCTGAGCGTCTGAACGTCTGGACTGGCAAAAACACATGGCAAACAATTCAATTTAATTAAGAGTTTTTCCCCCATTTCACCCATAACCCCGAAAGTCTGAAACTGAGACTCAGAGGGTGACTGGAGTAGACAGATTTTTCGATGTTTCTGTTCGGCGCCCAAAAGGAAAATAAGAAGAAAATTGTCATTGCTGCTCGCTCTTGTTGCATCCATCACAGGCTAAAAAGTTTGTTTGCCAAGTCTGGAAGAAATTTTTATTTTTTCTATTTTGCTTTGCGTATTTAATTGTTCACATTGTTGTCTGGTTACCGAAGAATATATGCGATTCATGCATCCGGCGCTTGCAGCAACTTTTGGGATTAATGTGACATTTTTGCTGATTCTTGGTTTAGTTTTGCGTTTTGCCTTTTACTTTTACATTTTGCCCTTTGACATTTTCTAATTCATGGCAATCAGCAATACAAAGCCACAAAACTGGTCAAATGCTAATCCAAAGAAAGAAGATTGAAAGCAATTTATTGAATTCAAAGCAGCCATCCGCAGCAGTAGTCCACATGAAATGTAAATAAATGTCGAGACCGGAGAAGAAGATGCTGGGTGAAATAAATTCAGCTGGCAACAACAGATCCCGGGCAATTATTTACTGTAAATGTATATTGTTTATTAAAAGTAAAGCACATCTGGGACCGAAGTGCTGCTTAAGCAGCAGAGCAAACATAACACTTGCCACTCGGGAGATGCAAACTTGCATTCAGGGATTTGGCTCCGATGGAAATAGCAAACAAACAAACACACAAACACACGCATCGCATGCATGGAAAATATTTACAAGGAAATATTCCCCTATTCTTCTTGTTGCTTAAATGATTTTCAAATGCCACTTGAAATTGTCTGAGTTGGGACTGCAGCAAAACCGGATTTCATAATAATTAATTGGCTCTATATTTGCACATGTGTATTACAGTATTTCAGTTTACTCCACCCTCTCCCCGAACATTTATTGCCATTTAAGAATTTTACTTGTTTAGGTTTATTAAGTGCCAATGGCAAAATTGCAAGAGTTTATAGAATCCCGGTCGGTCGACTTAAGGATGCACAGCACACAAACGCTGGTCGCTGGACAAATCCAATGGAAACTGTAGATAAAAAGAGAGATATTCTGCAAAAACTTTCTCCACTCCTTGATTGTTTATGATTGAGGGTAAATCTCGCATGAGATACTCGACTGGATTAAATGAGAGGCACGTAGTGCAGCAGGATAAGGCCAGACACTTTATGATGCCCATAAATCAGCTGCAGGTAATATCGGTTTGCAGGTTGTAGAAAGTGTGGGAAATTATCAAGAAAATAAATGCATTTTCATTGAAATTTATTTTAGAATTTTGTGCATGCGAATGTTAAGTAGAAAATAATCAAATAAAATAAATTATTACCACAATAAAAAATAATTTATTTTTATCATGCGTTTTAAAATACATAAATTAAGGAAGTTATTATATAATAGCTAAACAATTTTGCTCTCTATTTAAAGTCTCAAATGAAGCTTCTCATTTCCCTATTTGTTTAAGGTAATAATAAATGCAAATTGTAATAATTTCATTTGATAATATAAAATTGCAAACATTTATGGGAAATATATTTGCCCGTAAGCTCATTGTCGTCTTTTAACTCTTCACTGACTGCCTTAACCGATTTTGTTTGGTTTCTGGTTGAGAGTCTGTCCAAATTCCCACCAATTTAAACATATTTGTGTGTATATATTCTAAATGCAATTCTTCGATACAGATGAGCGAGTTAACTGAATGCTTACAAACCAACCTTTCATTCTCTCTCACTGTGCGTTTCTCTTAATTCAATTCATAATTAAATTTTACTAATAGGTTATTGAGCATATTTTTGTGTGCAGACTCATGCGTAAATTTTATTGCAAAATTTAATTGGCTGGTCTGGTTTTTGGGGCCTGGCTAATAGACATGAACACACACATACGCAGGCGTTTTAATTGAGTTTTCGAGCAGCTTCTGTTTTCCTCGATTTTCCTCGGGTTTCCTCCTTTCCCCGCCGTTCCATAGTTTTGTCCTTTATCCAACTGGCAGGTGCAGAAGGCCAAGCCAAAGTCTGTATGAGTGGCTCAATTCTTGGCATCAGCTAGCCAAGTTGATTGTTAGCACAGGCATATCACGCATACGCAGTGTGGCCCCGGTAGACGGGTTAGGCAGGTGCCGAAATTGCCCAAATTCGATGGGAGTTCGATTTGAAGGCTTTGAATTTCAGTCCACTAGGCAATTAAAAATGGAATGCCGGACAATTGGCCTACCTCTCGGGAGTTAAGGGCTTTTGGGGAATACCTTCCCCATTTTTGTCAGTGCTAAACATTTAAATTTAAACCAACTAAATTTTATCGTATCCTGTTGAATGGTTCTCGCCCGCACAGCGCAGGACAATCGATAAAAATTGTTTTGAATGGCAAATAAAGCGACAATTCTGAATGGCTCAGCACACAAGGGCAAACAAAGGCAGAAAAAGAAGACCAGTGCATAAAGAAACTGGAATATCTACCTAAAAACACAAAAAAAAAAAAAAAAAAAGAAAATGCAGTTAGAGGGAAACTGATCCTGGGAGTTTTGGGAACCAACATGGAGGCACAGAGAGAGGGACAGAAAATAAAAAAGAAATAATAGCTAGCGCCTGGCAGACTGACTGACAGTTAAAGCTAGTCCAACAAAACGCTACACTCCCTGCGATGCCACCCACACATCTCCATTATTTATGCATCAATGGCTGCTATGACGACATGCGCTAAATTGAAACAGTACACAGAGGGGGAGGCAGTCGGGGGGCAAAAAGGGCGGGAGTGGGCGGTTAAGGGGGTGGAGAATGATGGCACAAGGACACAATGGCGCCAAACGACAACGACACACATGCAATGCGACGCCAGCAGAAGAGAGGAGCAGCACCCCAGGTAGGTAAATAAAAACTGTAGAAATATTGGCAAAATTGAAAGAAGTTAAAAAAAAAACGAAAAGAGGAGTAAAGCTGTGGGCCAATGGGATAGCAAAATGGAAATGTGTAGCAGGCGGCGACGACGACGCCGTCAGCGGACATATAAAAACTGCAGCCCCATGGACTACTCATACCCTGTAACTCAATGATTTTCAAGGTATATGGGTATCTTCCAAAAATAACTTCAAAATTATCTTATTTCGTATTTGGATTTCGTAAAAAATACAACAAAAAAATTAGTTTATAAACAATGTGTCTTTTGCTTCCTAAAAAATTTTTTGGAAATTATAAGCAAACTATTTAAAATGTGAAATTTTTGTTTAATGCAAAATTGTTATATTCCAGATAATTTTACACATTTCAACGAATAATATTTAAAAAAAAAAATCAGCAGGCTCTTCCGGATTTTCTTCTTTTATTACATTTATACCGCCTTGATTCTCCCACTTTTATTGTTTCGGTTGTTCTATGAAACAAGCCACATAACTAAATAGAAGTTACCTCTCTCCATTTATTTTCCCCCAACCGCTACTTTGGCCTTTGTCTGCCACCGCCGACGCTGCCTCATAAAAACTGCAAACAAAACAAGAAAAGAGAGGAAAAAAGAATATAACTCCAAAGTCTCGTCGAGTCATTGAGCCAATTGAGTAAATTGTTTTATTGAAAGATTTTTCGTTGTTGTCCTTGTTGTTGTGGCCGTCGATGCTGATACTCCTGTATTATTTTTGTTTGTTTTTTTTGTACCGGCAATGTGTCGTCTATGGTCGTTGAACATTGCGATATATTTTAGCCATTTTTTCATATACTTCGTTTCTCTTTTGTTAATGGCGCGTTGACATTTATGCATTTTTGATGGTTAGAATACAAGAAAATGAAAACTAAAATATTTCAGAGCTTTGTTGGGAGTGTTTTAAAGTTGGCTGGCATTTAAATCTATTTAAAAGTTTCCAACTGAAAGAAATTTTGTTGTTTAAAAATAATTTTTTAAACCAAAGTTATAAAAATTGTATTACATTTTAATGGTTTCTATTTATAATTTTTTTTTTGTAATTTTCTTCACATGTTTTTGGGGTACATTTACCATAACTCTGATTTGCCCGAAACATTCCTAAAAGATAGCACAAATGTTTCCAACAGATTTTCAGATAGACAAAAAATAATGCTAACAAACAAGCTATTGCCAACACCCCCAATCAAAATGCAGCTACAAAAAAAGAAGATAAATACTTTTCCTATCAGCAAATAGAAAATAAAACGAGTGAGAACATTTTTTGTTTAATAATTTCAGTAAATTTCCTACTTGATGCAATTTAACGAGCACTTTGGGCATCAATAAGGACATTCCGCAGTCATTTGCATTCCACATATTTCAAATTCTATTTTGTGCATATGGAACATGCTTGCAGAGTGCACTTCACAAATCAATAAAAACGTCAAAATCAAACATTTCGTCATTAGTTTTTGTGTGCTGCCGCCCTCCATGCATAAAATTGAATACGAAAAAGCGACGAGCAACGATTTGTGCGAAAAATATTTTTGCATTTAGCTATTGTTGGTTGGCATTCCTTAGTTTGTTTTTTTTTACTCGACCCCCCTTTTTTCGACCGCTGTACAAAAGCCAATTTCACCAAGTCGACGCCTATGACAATGCGAGGGGGGTGAGTTCACAAAGAGGGGGGCGAAGGGGCGACTGTCAACGGCAGAGAATTTGTGGGGCTTCAGCGGCAGGATGTCACATGTCCTGGCCGCCTGCTTCTGTCAACACACACACATATACACCAAACGCACACACACCCAAACGCACTACAATCCATGCACAATGGGATCAATTATTTTGCCAGTGAGTGTATGTGTGTGTGGGTGTTATGCAATCATGATGTGGCGTATGTGTGCCTGTGTGGGTTAGCAGGAAGAGCTTTTGCGCCATAAGCAAAATGCCAAAATGCCTAAAACTGTCAAGGGGACGCTTTTGAGTGGTCAATCAAATGTTGTTTTGAAGGTTTCTGTGGTCTTGCCGTTTCGACAACTGCGTCATCGGGGTGAACTGTCAACCTGTTTGGATCGCGGAGATGCCAATTTGGTTTAGACCCAAAAACCCTTTCAAAAGATCAGGCTGTTGGATAAATATGTTGGGTTAACATAACCAATATGCTCAGTTAAGATAAAATAGCTATGAAATATATTTTAACGTTTTTTATAAGTATTTATTTTTAGTCACTAAATGTTATAATAATTATTGTAAATAAATTCATTACTTATACTTTCAAAACGTATTTTTTATATTTACAAACATTTATTTAAATTTAATTTCCCCTGAAGCTCCTAACTTGTTGATTTATTTTCATTTTTATATTTTTCTTTTTTACCTATAATTCAATTTCTATTTAACCTTTCTATCTGTCAATTCACTTATGCTGCCATTGAAAATAAATCTAATTAAAATTATTTTTAATTTTCTTCCACTTTTTTTCCGATATTTAAATGTCATTATGTTTATGCAATTAGACGAAACAACAAAAAATTGGCCATGCAATTTATTATTACCCAAAGCATAATATTGAAGAAAAAACAGTTTGCACTCATCTGAGAAAAATGTTTCTTTTAAATTAAACACGCATACAAAGTACATTTTTAATGAACTAAAATATTTTGCATTTTGACAACGTGTTAATCAATGGTGTCACTTCAAGGTCGTCTGGCTTAAAAGAAGAACCAAGAAATGAGTGACAGACGGCTGCGTATTGATGGAATGGGAAATAGGTAAAGAAATAATTTTATAATTAGCCGCAACTAGGTAAAACAATTTTCTAAATTGTGGGCCAGGTGAGAAAATACAAGGACAAACATTTAATACTATTTTTCCTTGGGCATTTGAAACTTAAATAGCTTTATTCCCAAAATCGTTAAAGCAAAATAAGTCGTTACGTTACAATTAACCTCAGGTTATTGAATCAATGATCATTATCTGTAATTACTTGAAATATCATTTGACACACGCTTCAGTTTCTCGGGCAATTAAAAATGAAATGAATTGTATATTCTATGAATAATTTACTATATCAATTTCAGTGGCAGAGCCGCCAGACAGACACACTCCCAATTTATATACACAGAGAAAAGACCAAAACAGAAGCCGGCAAAATTATATTATCATTGAAATTTCATTAAAATTATTTTAACAAAATAATGCTGCTGCTCAGCAGCAAAAGCTGCCGAAGCGTGCAAAATGTTATGCATAATTGATGGCAAACAGAAATCAATCAATCATAAAATGTCAAAATCACCCAAAGCCGCCCACAAACGAAGAGGGTAGAAATGAGAAAGACGGAAAATGTGGCAAATAAATAGAAGAGACAAAGGACATTTTGAATGCCTAATCATATAAGATGGAATTTAATTGAAATTCTTGTGACAAAAGCAGTAGCAGTCTGTTATTTTGCCCCTGAGAGGAGAACGCATTAAATTGCCATTAAAGTTATATTACAAAAATTATTTATTTGCCCTTAATTACAATTTAAAATAAAATCAACAAATATGGCAAAATTTGTATACCTCTACCACCCAAAAATTGAATACAATTCTAGAGTAATTTAATAAAAAAGTTATGTATTATTGAACAAGTTGCTAAAATCGTTTTGCGAAATCTGCATAAATAATGAAAGCACATAATAATTATTTTGCAAGCATCAATGAATATTAAATTCATCAATGAGGCACACAAATAATTCAATCGGTGTGCAATTGAAAAATACTTCAACCAAATAAGTTTCAACTCACTCAAATGAAAAATGAAGAACAATCGAAATTTAATTAAATCGGATGCAATTGAAATTCAAGGTAACTGAGGCCTGACAACACCTTTCGTTTTAATGATATTTAATATTCCTGGTGCGACCAGTAAATTGTGGAGAATTTAAATACAAAGAACAATTCGTTTTAACGAATACCACAATATACGAGGTTTTTAAAGTACTGTCAATTGAAAATGAAGCCAAATATCAAATGAAATGAAAATGCATATACAAAATATATAAATGATATTCATTATTTAAGTTCAAATTATATATTTTCCTCGTAATAATATGCATCCTGCGTTTCTTAACGCTTTCATACATTTTGCAAAGACTTTAGGTTGAAAGCATAAAATGTAATTAACCAATCGGTTTTTCACACGAATGACTCATTTAATATCCAATATATAAAATGCTCTTATTTTCCATGAAATTGTAGCGATTTTTTTCCATAGCAATTTATCATTCAAATATTTCAATGTTAATTAAATCGAATACCCAAATGAGCCACATTAATTCGCATACGTACGCATTCAGTGGCGGTTTCAACGAACATACATAAATTATTAATTATATGAAATTTTTTAATAAACTGGCTGCAGTTTATTTAACAAACAGCCTTCACATTGTCGCCAGGGAAAAGTCTCTGTGAGCTGCAAATTGCCTGTCAATGAATTTCAACACGACGTTCGTAAAGTATTCATCGTGGTAATTAAAGCGTTAAATTGAAAACAAAAGCAAACCGATCCAAAGTTTTGCCCTCTGCCGAAAAAGGTTTTAGCCATGGAAAACTTTATTCGGAGAACTAAAACTTTTGTGTGTGTGTGTTTTGTGGGGGAAATGGAAATATACACTCCTCAACAACTAACAGACAGGCGTTGCAATAATGAGTTGTAAGCCCCAGTTCACACAAAGGATTAACAACAATAGCTCCACGCATCTTCTCGGTCCTCCATTCATTCATTTATTGATGTGAAGCCGCATTCATTACCCAAAGGATGGCCCAATGAATGGTTAGCAGTTCCCTCGAAGCCAACAATGGAATTAAGATATTATCGGACAAGTGAGTCGAAAGGAGGAAACGCTGCACTGGGAAAACTTTCATTGGGGAGGTGAAATTGTTTTCACAAAACTCTTAATCAAAGATTAGGCAGGCAATCGAGGAGAAGTAGGAAGGCCAATACTCGGATATTTAAATAATATATTAACTTTTCTTAGATGTTGAGAACAACCTAGAGAGTAAATTACAAAATCGTTAACATATCAAATGATATGTTGCATTGCATTAATATCGTTATTATATTATTAATTGTCATTTAAACATATCAACTTGATATTTTATCATATAAATATAAATAAAATAACAAATTTATTATTTTTTGAACAAATAATGTAAAATAAGATAATCATAATTATTATTCATATTAAAATGATATAAATAACTTGATCTTCAATAAATATAAAATTGACCAGCTCATGTCAATGTGATCTTTTGTCAATTTTTTTTCTGTGTAAGTTTGTAAACTCAGATAGAGCTACATAATTTTAAATAAATAATTTCAACATAAGTGCTCACAATATGTAAATCAAAGTAAAGCCAGCCTAATCAAGCAACTAAAATCTATTTCATTAATGGGTTAAAACCTATGCGTCGACATGCTTATTAGACGCACACAAAACGAACAGATGGCTGAGGAGCTGTGATTGGGGAACATGGCTTAAACTTTAGCCAAACAACTTCATTAAACAAGAAACCCAACAGACAGACATGAAACGGGGGAAATGGGCTGAAAATCCACCATTAAGTGGGGGAAACCGCAACACAAAAAGACCTAAACGGTTTTAGCCTAGAAAGCCGGAAAAGGGATCGCACCCAAAAACTAGAGACCCTTCACCTTACCTGAACTCCACTCATTTTCACATCATCTTTGGTTTTCCATGTCAGGACAAATGTCAAAGATTTTCGTATGTTTGACGAGGGGCAAAACTTTATTCATAATTGTGAGACAAAGAATTGTTTAGATTTGTGTTTTGTGTCTGCGGTCTCGGTTTATTTTGGTTTAAATGCATTTAGAGGGCACGAACTTCACCTGCGACCATGAGAAGACCTTATTAAAGTTCCTCAACGTCAACAAATCCAATTTAGCAATCGAATGATGCTGAAGCTGAGACTGCTTCTCTGTATCTTTCGCTCTGGTTGTTTATGATTTTATTTTTTACAGAAGAAAAGTTTTTAATAGTGGAACACACAGCGAAACACTTTGGCTTTGCCTGGCCACCACACAAAAGTTTGCCATCCCATGGAAACATCTTTCTGTGAGCCACTTAAGTGCAGAGCAAACAAACTTATACACACACACCTCCCTCTCTTCTCTATCGGCGAAGAAAAGAAAGATATTGCTGTGAAAGTTGGCCGGGGGTTTTCGTTTTCAGTTTCAGTTTCCTCGCGTTGGGTGTAGTAAAAGTTTTTAATAATAACCGCAATACAAGAATATAAACATTTATATTACTGCTTCATAATGCGGTGGTCGTTCGCGAAGGGAACGAAGGGAAAACCACCAGCAGATGGTGAAGGATCTCCAGGCAGGATCCTCATGGCGTATGAGCAATGCGCTTCCTTGTAAGTATTATTTTACTTTGAGCTTGGCTTGGCTTTGCTTCTGCCTGGCATGTCAAAAGATTGAAGGTTAACTTGCATGTGCCGAGGGAAAAGCGGGTGGGGAAGAAGCAGGTGCAGATGCCATAAATGTAAAGTTTCCCTTGCCTTTCGATGGGTTAAGAAGAAGAAGAACGGCGATGTAATGTGGTTCAGGCTCCACCTGGAGGCAGCTTAAGCTACTTTGAAGTTGGTAACTTGATAGCAAATTCATGTACCGCCACATTTGTTGTACGATAATTCGAGAAGTTTTTCTCATAAGCCATAGGTTAGAAGACAAAGTTTCTTTTCACCAAGCTGATAAAGATAATTGTTGTGCTAAAAAATATACAGTAATGAATATACAATGAAAAAACTTTAATTGATTTCCTTTAAGTTACAGATCGCAAAAGATCCAACTAAAATGATATATCTGAAAATTTAAAAACAATTTTCAGTTCTCTTTACGTTTGCCAAATTTACTGAGAGTACTTAAAACAGGATTCGAAACCAGCAGGACTCCTGGCACAGCATCCTTACTTTAAATCTCCACAAAAAGCAAATAGCTACGTTTAACAACCACAGAAAAGCCCCAACAAAATCCAATTGCAGTTAAGTAAGCCAATGCTTCAAGTGAATAGGGAGAATAATTGAAGCATTGCAGTTGAAAAGAAAATGGGTAGAAAAGAAGCTAAAATGGCATTTAAAATGAAAGTTTTCAGTGGCTTGGGCTTGGGGATTGGGTATCCCAGCCAGAAACAGGAACAGAAAGGCATTCCCTCAACTTCATTGGCACCTGCTCCCTTTAGCAACATAATGGCAACTCAATTAAGCAAACCGAGGAGCTGTTTCCTCCCACTCGAATTCAACAATTTCCATTCCATTCAATGCACTTCGATGGAGAGGAAAATGGAGGAAAAGCTGGCTGGGCTGCTCAATGGCTTGGCATTTCCTGTTTCCTACACGCCACACTACTAAGCGCCACTTCCTCTTAATGCCTTCCAACAAAAGGGAGCGACGGACGAGAAGTAGAAAGAATAAAAACACCATTCAAGTAAAATTAAAACTGCACAAAATATCCGGAATGGAGTTGACAAACACACAAGCCGGCGGACAAAAGCCGGAAATGATAGAGAATGATTTAATGTTGCAGGGAGGAAAAAGGCAGAAAAAGAATCCTTGAGGACCGGGCCAATAAGTCCGACTGATCATCCTCTTCTGTGAAAGACAATTTGATTGATTGTTCGGGCCAAGTCAGCAACAGGCCATAAAGCCGGCAATGCAAATAAAATGATGGGCAAATAAATTTCTTTTTAGTAAATGGTATAAGGGAAGTTGACATCGATGGAGGGCATAAAGTGAGGATGAAAGAGATCTGATTGATGGTGAACTTGCAAATGTCTGAAGAAACTTTGTTAGCTTTGGAAAATCTACTTCGATTTTAAGGGGATATGGGGGTTGGTTCTATATATATTCAAATTAAATAGTTTACTCCTCACTTGTTTACTGCATTTAATAGTTAAAGTACTAAAAAGCAGTTGTTTACATTAATTTTATGCCATAAAAAAATCATACCCTTGGCTAACATTAATATTTCATTCCTTTAACAATCTATAAAATTTCATCACTCCCCATCTATTTGTTTTTCGTGACTGCTCCTTCGAATAAATCGAACATTTGTTGCTTTTCCTCTTCTTTCAGGCTCATCCATCCAAAAACTCAATTTCTCGCTATTAAATAAAAATCAAATATGAAATCAATACGTTTAGACCACACTTCATTTAATGGCAAGATGCCACGCATTCTCATTCCATCATTTCGTTCAACCATCCATTCACCCAATAGAAATCATAATGAAAACATTGGGAGTAAAGAGAAGAGGGGCGGGTAGAAAGGTCACAGGAGTTGTGTTTCCGGCAAAAACAAAGGAAACCAAGGAAAGACTTAAAAAGGGAAAAGGAAAAATAAAAGAAAAATTCAGTCTAGGCAACGCTTCGATTACAATTTGTTATTCGATGAATCAAGAAATTTTTTGACTAGGTTTTTTGTCAACATTTTTCTTCTTATTTTTTTTTTACTAAACTTTCACTTAAGGTTTTATTTTATAATCTAACATTTTTTTACGATTTCTTAATTTTTTAAAAAATATATTTTCTATTTTTTGTTGATTTTTCTCTTTTTTAATCATTTTGCTTCTATAGAGCTTTTTTTATTTGGTTAGACAATTGAGTTTTTAATCGTTTCTGCTCTTAACTTTTATGTTCTGTAGCACATTTTCCCCGTTTCCTTTGGCTTTCCTTTTGCCTTTCTCCTTATCGGTAGCCGGACAGAAGTCCTTTTCCTCCGTCTTTCGGCCCCTTCTCCATTTCCCTCTTGATTCCGGCACTTGACTGTCATTGTTTACATTTACAAATTGTTCGCTTGTCCGCAAATTGCGAAGCGTTTTGTTGGTCCTTTCGCAGGTCCCGTGCTTTTTTCCCCTTGCTGGGCATATCTTTCAAAAATCTCTCAGCTTCGGTTTTTGGCTTCCCCTTATTTGTTGGAAAAAAAAATAAACCCCCTTTGCCCACTTTCTAACTCACTCAACTTCCTTGTTGTTTGTTCGCGCTTGGGGGCTTCGACCAAATGTTGTAGTAACAAAAGCAAATGTCGCTTTTCCTGTTTGCCATTTGCCTCCTTTTTCCACTTCCCTCTGTTTTCACAGTCCACACTTATTTTTTTTTCAATCATTTAGCTGCTTGCGGTTTCGGCTTTGTTTGTATTTGTTCATCTTCAGAGTTTTCTGTTGATTTATCATGATTTTTATTTGGCTACTGAGAACATTTGGGCCTCCAGCGTTTTCCTATCGGTCTAAAATTATTTGTTCATTTTGGTGGAAAGTGCCGAGCCTGAGGCTAATAAGTAGGTAGAAGTTGCTAAATTTTTTAATAAAATCTAGCATTATTAAAACAGTTTAATAATGATGAAGTATGTGCTGTTAACTTAATTTTGAATTGAATAAATATTTCATAGTATTTTGAACTTTCAAAATTGCATCTCCGTTAATTGCGGCCCGATTACAACGAGTAAAAGTTTTTCGGAAAGGTGCATCTGTTGCCTTTTAAATAGTCTCAGTAACAAGTTCGTTGGTCTACTGGTTTTCGAGATCAATTAAGTTTTTATACCCTTGCAGAGGGTATTATGATTTCAGTCAGAAGTTTGCAACGCAGTGAAGGAGACGTTTCCGACCCCATAAAGTATATATATTCTCGATCACTAGAAGAGTCGATCTAGCCATGTCCGTCTGTCCGTCCGTTTCTACGCAAACTAGTCTCTCAGTTTTCAAGCTATCGGGATAAAACTTTCCCAAAAGACTTCTTTCTATTGCAGGTAGTATATAAGTCGGAACGAGCCGGATCGGACAACTATATTATATAGCTCTCATAGGAACAATCGGGAAAAAAATGTAAAAAAAATTATATCTTGGGTGTTTTTGAACCTATAACATCCTACTTTTGGAAATGTCATTTTTTATCTAATTCTGAATTTTGAAATAAATTTTGGGAATATAATAGGAAATAAATTATTGCTTCGTTGGTTTTTATTGTATTCTCTTCTACTCTAGGATATAACTCTTTTCAAATATTTTCGAACTTCGATTTTAATTTTATCAAAATCGAACTACTATATCATATAGCTGCCATTGAAACGAACGCAAAATTAATGAGAAATAATAAGAAAATTAACATTTTTGCGATTTGTAAATTAATAGGAATTATCTGCAAGGGCTCGCCGAAGCTAGCTTCCTTTCTTGTTTAAAAGAAGTGCCGAAAATCTTGTAAAGAAATTAAAAGTTGTAAACTAGTGTAATAAAAGGTATCTCATAGTTTATAAAGTAATTAGCAATCAAAATAACTGTTTCAAAAATCATTTAGGAAACAAATACTCAACAAGTAACCTTCATAAAAATGTAATTAAAAATTGTGGGAAATGTAGCATCATAAAAAGCTTTATTTTTTTATAACCAAGTTTTTCATTGAAATTTAATTAATTTATTTCAATGACCAATTGTCGGAAAATGTCAGCTAAAATACATGACGCATTTTTTGTATATTTCCCTCTGATATTCACCCTTGCACATAGTGAAAGCTAGAATTTTCACGCTTACTGACTGACTGAATGACTTATGTGATTGAGTGACAGGCATGGCTGGGGATATAATGCCACACATTTTATATGACAAAAGCTGAAACCGAAAGCGCAAAAAAAATCTATTTCTATTTGGACAATAAAGGGATTTATTTCTCTTAATTCTTCTAGTGGTTAAAAACCGAAGAGAAAAGTCTCCACAGCTTTTTATAAAAATATGTGTAGAGTTTAACTGTTGAATCATATTACAAGCAAATATAAGAACTATATTAAACAATTTTAAAATTTATTAGATTCCATTTTAACTTAACCCTAACGTTTGTTATATTTCTGTGGTCAAATGAAAGTTTACATTTAGATTTTTTACATATTTCCATTAAAATAAATAATATTACGTCATTCGAAACCGGCACATTCTCTTATACATGAATCTGTAATATTTTTCTCTCTTTTCCTTTGACATTCCTTGACGCATGCGCCAAAAAGGAGGGGAAACTCTACACACGACCAATGTGTAAAAATCCTTTTGAGAAATGTTTCTGCGTTTGCAACAAGTTGCTTTCCACTCCATGAAAATAATAAACATGGTCGCCCCTCCTGACTGATACAGAAATTTCAAGTATTTTCGAGCAATTGCAGTTAATTGCACAATTGTGAAGTCAAATGGAAAATTTACCAAAAACACAGTTAATTTGTGACAAAAGTCAGAAACCGACCGCACACAATCGACAATCGAACGAACTAAAGAAATATACATATAAATTTCTATATACATTACATATAAGCTGATAAAGGACCTGAGTGTCAAGTGGCAGAGTAAACAACAGTGGCATGGGTCTAAATAGAAAATTTAATTCAATTAATTATGTTTTCACTTAGCAGCAAAAATAGCGTGTAAAGGGAAGGCAGCATGGAAAGCCTTCATCTTGGTCCTTGTACTGCACAATGGAAATTAAATTAAGGCAACTTGCAGCACACACACACACACATAGACACTCACACACAGACAGAGAGACAGGATAGTGCAACAACTGGAACTACAGTGAACTGCCTTTGGGGAGTGAATGCTGCTCCCTGATAATCACATTTGATGTGCTGTAAATCATATTACGCATACGCCTCCTGTTCCCCCAAGCAAGCATGAAAATGCAGGCACCTCCTTCGGCTCCCCAAACCCAAAACAGGATGCCTGGCTTGATTGTTGTTTAACTTAATTAGCTCCTTGCCTTCCATAGGCATAAAAAAAAGTGTGGAAGGGGTGAAATAAATTGGCCTGGCAAGAACTGTAGCATAGTTAGTGGCGTCTGTGTTGGTCACTAGCAAACAACTCAACTGTACTGGCTATTTTAATTATTTTTATGTCTCATGAGAGGGATTCAAGATTAGAAACGATATATATTTATTAATTTATTTTATTATTTTAATTATTTCTTCAATTATACCTTCGAGATTTATTTTAACATACCACATTTATGGAGCAAAGCACATTTTACATCTCTTCAAAATAAATTCCAACTCACCTGCAAGAAAAGAATGGGATTAAAATTAGTAAAAAATGGGATTATTGTTCTACCATCAACAGCTGCATAATGATAAAGTCAAACCCCATGACCCAGAGGTCTACTTAGTTAAATCACATGGCTAAGTATAAAATTGGCAGAGTAGATAGGGACAGTAGGATCGGGGGCGTGGAACATGAGAAAACAGAGCAACGAGCCGGAAAGCGAAAATAAAAATGTAAAATAAAATGCAACAGTGGAAACAAGCTGCAGCAGCTTAAAATGTGGCCAGAGGGACATGGACAAACAAAAAAAACACACAAAAAATATATGGGAAAAATAAGGAAGGGAAGGAGGAAAAGCGAAAAAAGGACATGCAACACAAATTTTCATGTTCGACATGAATTGGGAGGAGCCAAAAGAAGGCGGTGGGTGTTTTTGGATGGTGAAGAGGTAGCAAAGGGTCAGTGGCAAGAGCCAACAACTGAGGCGCTAACAACAAGTAAAGCCCAACAACGAGGTGCAACAGCAACTGGCAGATAGAGCTGCATAAAAGTTGGAGAAAGGGGAGAAAATGGTAGGGACAAACGGGTCGAAGGGGTCGCAAAGGGTCGAAAGGATGAGGAAATGAAGGCCGGCCAGTTGAGGTTGGTTACTGCCAGAGATATGGTCACGGCTTTGTACTGTTATTTTCCAAATGACTGAGAATTATTAAAGGGGCATTATTGCAGCTTCACGAAGCAAACACACACAGTCTAATGGGCGTAGGTGGGGGCAGGTAGGTGGAAATGGAGGAGTCTTCTCCACGGTGAAGGCATAACAAAGTAACCGTTAGTCATTGTCAAAGACAAGTGCATTAAATCCAACATTGTAGCCCCACTAACAAAGTCCAGATACAAAAGGAGCGGAAAATTCCGGAAAAAGTAGTAAGGGTAATTGCACTAAAAGGAAGAGTAAATACAATAATTAACACAATTAGCCACTGAAGAAGAACATTTTACGAAAGATTTTATGGCGTTATTATAGAGGTAATACGTATATTTTATGGAAACCACATATATTTTAAAGTTATATGTTGTTAGTGTTTATACTTAAACAAAAAAACTTTTAGGTGACATCTTTTGGCAACTCTTCAATTTTAACTTTATGCATCTAGAATCATCTTAGTCAACTACAAGACCTTTTGCCCGTATAATTTGTATTTGTCAGGCAGCTGCCTCAGATACTACTTGCATAATTAGAATAATTTTCTGTTCCCAGCTGCTGCTACTACTACTTCAACTGTGGGCTTCTCTCTCCCTGACATGGCAAGAAAAATAGAGAAAAACTCATGACAAACTTTTTCCAAGGCATCCCATAAAAAATGCAACGCAAAAAATGGCAAGCGAAACTGGAGACTAAGGGATGCTCTAATAGGGAATCGATAAATGATTTTTAAAAAAAAGAATGTCGAGTAAAAATATTCTAGGTAAATAAATTCATTTTTGTATAACTAATTTGAACACTCTAAAGATAAACTTTGTAAAAATAGCAATAACAAAAATAGTAAGAGAATCGAAAAAACTTTATAAGAAACGTCGACGTCGACATCTCTCGCATAAAGCTGCAACTTTTGCATTTCATAAATGAAACATGTGCATAATATTAAATAAAATGAACGTGTAAGTAAACAACAAGCTGCCTGAAGAAAGTCAGCAAAGGAAAATTGCTTGCCATTGAAATTCATGAAATTGTTTACAGTCCCCCAGAATGACTTCCCCTATTCTTTCATATATTCATTTTTATTAACTTAATATTATTCCAAATGATTGACAATTCAATTTCTCGAATAATGCTTTAACATAAATTCTGTAAAATATATTTGTTTTTTTTTTTTGCCATAAATCGATCTAATTAATTTTTTCATGTCTTTGAAATCCAATGGTTCTCTGGAATATCAAGTTCTTATAACTATCATTTCAATGCCTTCTCGAAATCCAAGCAGAATCCACCAAAAGTTAAACAAACTTTTTTTTCAATAAAGTTAAAGAATACAAAAAATGAGAAAAAAAAAACGAAAACATCAAAATGAATGACAGAGTAAGCTGACATTGGCAGTGCGTTCAGGAATGCAGCTATCTTTGAAGAAGAAATGCAGAATGGAGAACTAACTCTCTATAGTCAACTCCAAATGATATGGCAATGAAGAGAAGAGAACAGAACAGAACAGAACAGGACAAGTCGAGTGGGAGAACAAAGAATATCCAAAGTTAAATTAAATTGTAGTTTGTAAGGCAAACTTTGTCCTTTGGCGAACGAATGTCTCACCTGACTGGAAAGCAACAACTCCCACCAATTCTTATTCGTATTCATTCAATTGCTTTTCGCACTTTACCCTCCAACATCCGACATAATTATCTACATTTAATTAAAAATTCTAGAATTTACCCAAACAGAAATTTACGATTTTCTTTAACCACTTTATTTTAGAAATTGCTAGCTCATTAAAAATGTAAATCAAATATGTAAACAACAAAAGAGCACAGCCGCTAGACGGCGACACAATGCCACACACAAAAACCCAAACCCACACCAGAGCAAAAAGTTTACTCGAAAAGTTGAAAATCGCGACGAAACTTGTTCAGCATCAAGGTGAATTTTAATGAAAAACATAATTATAATTCATGCAGATTCCACTCAGCCAACCGGAAGAGACCTCATGAGTGCAAACTTTCGGATAAACTTCAAATTTCATTCTTGTTGTTGATGTTGTTCTTGGTTAGTTTTACCATATTATTTGCTCTTGTTGTCTTTGGAATTAAAATGTAATTATGTCGTAAGGCAGCCGAGCATGGCATTGCATACAATTTGGGGCAAAATCCAGACGTTCGAGAGCCGAGAAAGGTGTTGGCACGAAATTGAGTTTGAGTTTGATAAACTTCCCAAAGGTTTATAACCATAATTTGTGGACGGCATTGTCATGGATATTTGAATAATACATATTCTGAGCGACAAGTCAAAGCAAAGTTCATGCTTAGTGAGGCTTTAAGAGATTGTGGTGTGTTTTGGAAGGTTAAGGAATTAACCAGGGCATTTAGGCAAAATAATAATATTTAAAGAAGACCAAAGACTTTGAATGAAATTGAAACACAAATGTTTAAAATTAATAAAGAAAAATTAAGCAAAGCTTTGAAGACCTTAGTTCATCTTCATCCTTGAGACACCCACACCAAATGCCAATTAAGGATGATGCATTAGGAAGCCAAACTAAAGTGACAAAACCGAAAGGCAAACAATGGGGTCTAGAGAGGAAATGTTGAGCTAGAAAGAGGAAAGCCAGCACATAATTTTGATTGACAAACGTCTATCAAAAGAGTGAAAGACTAAGCGAATGCGGGCAAAAACGACGATGACGACGCTGATGAAGATGTCACACAATGACAGCTGAAATGACAGCTGCTGCTGCACTCAATCCGGCTCCTTTGAGCCAAGTTAAGGGACCGTCGGCGTCGGCGGCATTCAGAATGCCATTTTGAAGACGCACTCTCATTATGGCCAAAGAAATGGCAACAAAAGGTCCTGCCATCGCGCCCGGAAAACCAATAGAAATGTGACGCGGATGACATTTTATTGAAAACAAAGGACCGTAAAACTGTTTTGGGTTGCCGCCCATCTATGCACTCAAATATTCCGGGCGTCAGTACAGTGAAGAAAAAAAAACTTGTTTTGACAAAAAGTATTCAGATCTTCAAGTATTCAAAGGGGTTGCCACAAAAATCCATAGTTTTGCAAAGGTGTCTAAAAGTATGCAGTGAAAATTGGAGCAAATCTTACTGTTGCCTACTTTTAGACACCTTAAAATAATTTTTTTTTAGGTAATATTTTCGGTTTCTAGCAATAATTGGTAAAAATCTATTGTAAATAATAAAATAAATTATAAGTAAACATATTTTAATGATATTTTTCCTCAGTGTCGTAATGAGCTCATTGTGTCAGAGTGTCCCAAAAAGGATGCAACCACAGCTACACACACACTCGTGAGACCGCGACATCCTGCTCTTTATCCTTAATGAGATGCACAGAACCCGCGACCCAACCTTCTCACTTCATCTCTGTGATTATGCTGGGGATTACAAGTTGAATGTGTGTAAATTAGCCGGCTCTTTGAAAAGCTTAGCTTAAGCATCACGAACAAAACGATAATGATCGGTATGATGATGACGATTATGACGTTGGTTTGCCAAATACAAAAGCCCACAAAAGATTACCAGTCCATTCATATCGGTAGCCTTAATTAATTTCAGCGTAAAACCTTGAAAACGTCCAAAACTCGGACTAACTTTTGCAGGCCTTTGAGAGCTCACTTTTAATTATGCTTTTTCATAAAACTAATTGGAAAAACTAACAGAATACGTAATAGCGAACAAAAAAAAATTGCATTAAATTGTCTTAAGTAGCCTCTAAATGATTATGTAAGGCAACTGCAGTTGCGCCAGCATTTTACGGCCCAATAGAGCGCATCGCAACTGCAACTACAAAATGCAACGGAAAAAACGGAAACTAAATCAATGGGAGAAGTCGAACTCATTTACTTGGGTTAGCGAAGTCACTTTTGGGTGTAGAAATATGCATAAATACATGAGCCAAGTCTTTGTTATGGCCTGAAATCAAGTTCAATGATTCACGAAATCGTAAAAATCAATTTCCATACGTGACAAAACTTTTGCCAAATTATTTGCCTGTCCTCAGAGAGTTGGCGTGTTATATAAAAGCCATTCTGAATGGATATAGATTACAATCGTTAATAGCTTAACGCCATAAAATCATCAAACTTTGACTTTTTCGCACGGCATTGGAGGTTGAAAAAGAAAACCAATAAAGAAACCATTAAACATCCATTTTTTTGTATACATGAAAATGAACTTTTATATTTTGTCTACTGGTTTTATTTGCGTTCTGCTCGAATATGCGGCAAATTTAGTTGACAAAAGACGAAAAAATTGATAGAATGGAATACAAAGGTTGATAGAGCAAGGATAATACCCTTTAGTTTTGAAGAGACAAACGCTCTTTCATAAAGGACATAACTTTATTCCACTTATTCTTTAATTTTTAAAAATAGATTCAAATACTTTTTTTGGAAAACACGTTTTTTTTTCTATCAATCAGGAAGTGACATAAACTTTCATACCCTTTTACTACCACAGACAAAAAGAAATCACAGCCATCAGCAAAACGCATGGAAAAGCAACAGACGCGGGAAACTTCCGACTAAATGTAGCGTAAATATAGAGCACGGAGTTATAGACAGCAAAGGATACAAAAAAAGATAAAGTTTGCGTGTGACATGCAAGGCTCATAGTGGGGGAGTAAAGGGACTTCTCGCTGGTTGGTTGGCCCGGAGAAATATAATATCAAGGAGGTATATATTTAAATTGCACCATTGCGCGACACCAGCGAAACCCCTTTTTTCCACAAAAGCTTTGGGGTCTGAACTGAACAGAACAGAACAGAACCATTAAAGTGCACTGAATCGGAATATATATACATACACACACTATAGAGATGTATATTTGTGGGTGCGAGAAAAGGTGCCTGCCCTGCTAAATGTGCCTGAACCCTCCAAACAGGACCAACAGAAAACAGGTTGATCGAGCGCGCTCGTCTCACTGGGAAATCTATGACTCTGCTGTGTCGTCAGTTTGTCTGCCGCCCATTCTCACTATCCTTGCCGCGTGAAAAACATTTCCCATCTATGTACAAGCCACACGGACCGTTGAGCACCGAAATGAAGTCACTTGACAACTCCAACTGCTGCTGTTGATTGCACGGCGCCGTGCATTAATTATTTAGAATATGGCGACGTTGGAAAACACACGGCTCAAAAGTACGCAATTAGGTTTTGGCGTGATTGTTGCAAAGCGTGGCACAATTATTTTCTGATTGCCCAGTTTTGATTGTAACTGTGTGCGTTTCGAAAATGAAAATTGGGTTAATGGTTGTTTATAAATTACACATTCCCATTGGCCATCCTAATGGTGGTCGACAAAAAAACACAGGTCATCGCAATTTGATAATAAAAGAAGGGTTTTTACACAGTTTAAATTGTCCCAGCAATCACTTAGTTTTAAAATCTTTTATAACATCTTGAAAATGATCGATTTTTTCGATATTTTGACAATATCAATGCTTTGAAGGGAAAACACAAATTAAATATCGAGAAATGATATTTTTATACCCGTTACTCGTAGAGTAAAAGGGTATACTAGATTCGTGCAAAAGTATGTAACAGCTAGAAGGAAGCGTTTCCGACCCCAAAAGTATATATATTCTTGATCAGGGTCACTAGCCGAGTCGATCTAGCCATGTCCGTCTGTCCGTCTGTATGAACGCTGAGATCTCAGAAACTACAAAAGCTAGAAGGTTGAGATTTCCCACACATATTCTTTGGCTTCCTATTTATTTTATTTTAGCCGAGCGCCACGCCCCCTCTAACGCCCACTAACGATTTTAAAATGGGTCCTGCGCCCACATCTTTAAAGATTTCCGAGAAGTATAAATGCAATTTTGTTGTGTATATTTATACCTATTGAAATGTAGAAGACATTTTTCAAATCGGACCATTCATTAAAAAGTTATACGCTTTATAAATTGTCAACATATATCTATCTCCCTCGCACTCCCTTTAGCTGAGTTACGATTATTAGTCGGGACACCAACCCGACACAGCGTTCGCACTCCCTTTAGCTGAGTGACGGGTATTAGATAGTCGGGACACCAACCCGACTATAGCGTTCTCTCTTGTTTAAAGCTCTATTATAAAAATGTCTAAAGGTTGCAAGGAATCGCAACTATCGAACATCCAAAAATATGTTGTTGCTTACTTTTAGACACCTTTATAAGTATTTTCAAATCTTATATTATTTCTTTGACCCTCTAGATACTTTTCTATATTCACCTTGCAAATAAAGTTCAAAACCACTTTAATAGCTAGCCAAATAACTTTAAGAACCCATACACTCTATCAATTACACTTCCCCCCGAACATCCAGCAGATTGTCCACTCAAAGGCTTCGACAACTAACCCAAAACTGTCAACATTTTATCAACTCGATGTCTTCGCCCACTATGTGAGTAGTTTCGGTGTGTGTGGCTTTCCCCGCTCTCTTCCATATAAAATTCAATGAAAAACTTTTCAACACACACTCACTTAGCAGACAAAGCCATATCCCATTTTCCCCGCAACCCTAGGAAAATGAATAAAGTGTCTGCATGCGGTTTTCTTCCCCACTTGGTCTTCTTTTCTTTTTTTCGCTGTGCCAGTGCCTTTACATGCTTTTAGTTTAGTTAAGCTTTTTGACCAACAAAACTCAAATGAGCTGGGCAAAATGGCAAAGCAAAGGGTGGCCCGTAAAATAGTGGAAAATCCAGCCAAGAAAGCAGAGCAAATTTGGTTAAGGGTTCTGTGCTTTGGGGTATTCGTGGTTAACCCCTTGCTAATGAGCCAATTTAAATTTATGGCTGCCCCAGGACGAAACTTTAAATATTACATACTCCTTCGACTAATGAATAAACCAACAGGCGACTTGTCAACGTGCAGAAATAAAATGCAGATGCAGATTGCAGAATGCAAGGCCAAAGGCAAACAAGTGGCCTGGAAAATGAACAGCGCTGAAAAAGTGTCTGCGAATGAAAGGTGCGACATGAAAACGCTTTGAGCGAATAACTCGGCAAATCTTGGGAAATCTCATGACAGCAAGACAACAAACAACAAGTCATTGACAGACTCGCAAAAGGGCGCTGGGCAGCTGAAGAGCTAAGTCCAAAACAACTTTATCAGTACATAATTCCGCAAGAAGGAGCGAAGGACCAAACAAAAAATCAAGAAAAACTTGGCCAAGAAAGGAGGAGGCGAATAAAAGAACTCTGAACCGACTTTTCTCCGTCTGGCTGCTTAATTATGGAGCTTGTTAACTATTAATGAAAAAGTTGTTGTAAACCTCCCCAGACGTAACCAACTAAAAGTTGACAAACTACGGCCAAAGGTCGAAAGTTATAATGGGGGATGGGGAAAGTGGGGAAAAAGTGGTTAGAAATGTGAGCGCCTGGAAGTCATAAACACTGGTGGTGTGCCAATCCATCAGCTAATCACAAGATGAAAATAGATTTACTCTATAATAAATTAAGCTTAGTTCCTATTTTTACCCAAATAATAACATAATCTAAGCTTTTTATGACAGTTAACACATAAAATTGCCCCACAAATTTATTTGCCATTTTAATTATGCAAATTATTTTATGAAAAATATGCAAGCATTAAACACTTGAAATGTATTTGAAATAGGAATTAGCATAATGCGACAATCCACCATAAAAATAAATATATAATAAATAAATTAAGTATAGAGGACACTATTTAAAGTGTTAAATAAACATTTTCATGCGTACAATTTTAGACAACTAATTTTTACGTTTTTTTAGAACTCCTAGAATTTGTAATTATTTCTTTCTCGGACGCATTCCTTACATTAATTTCCCAACTATGCAATGCAATATCGAGCAGAATGTAATTACGAAATTAGCATTTTTATATTGTACCATTTCCAGTGGTAATTCCATTCCTTATCGAGGTCAATGTCTTTAGCTGCGCACTTATGAGCTAATCAAGCGATTGTTCGCCGTCTACAGCGAATTGGCCCGCTCAGTCTGGCCACGAATAAATAAATAACACAGCCAGGCCAACTTAATGTGATTAATTGCGTCATGCGGAGAGCAATGTCGTCAAATGATTTCACACCCGCCAGGGGGTGGGTTCTGGGGTTTCTGGGGTTTGCTGGGCTATCTGGGCTCTGAGGTTCTCCACTCTCCATTTTCCCCATCGCTCTTTGTCAGCGCTTTTCCCGTTTCGCCCCTGGAGTGTGATAAGTGCGCTTTTGGGTTTTGTATTACACGACTTCGTGTACCCGGCGTACTGAAATTTACGACGTAGTTTTTCTAATTTTTCTATTTAATTAGCACACACACAGACAAGCGCACAAACATCAAGGCCAAGGAAAGGTAGGTCTGTCAATAGCATTTCTCGGGGGGTGGTGGTTCGGTAGTTGGGGATGATATTTCCTGCGGGCGTGAAGACAAATGATTCGACTATCTGACAAACTGTTGCCATCTCCTTAATGATGTCAGCATGTTAATTAAAGGCAAATTATTTGCTAAACTCTTCTTACACATTTTCGGGGTGGATTCGTTGAGGATTTACTTGCTCTTTTTGACCTGCTTTGAAGTTTTATCATTTGAGGGTTGAGTTTAAAGTTAAGAAGTGTTAATAGTTAAAGTGAACTTTAAATTAAACAGATTGTCTTAACATCTAGATTTGCAGATAAAAAGATTTAAGAGTATAAGAAACAAAGGATAAAAATCACTAGGATTCTAAAATGGCTTTTAAAAGTTAAAAGTGTCACACTTTCAGGTGCAAAATATATAGTTGCATACTTTTAGACACCTTTCCAAGTAATTTTAAAAAGCTACTTATTTCTATAAAGCATAATTCGTTTCAAACAAGAAGGATTAATCGTGTAATATAATATTAAATGTTAGATATTTCTAAAATTATTTAGCCATTTCATGGAAACTCTCTACACTTATCCATTAAAGAGGAGTGAGTTGCAAGGACATCGCTGATAAGCGCATACGCTGTGAAGCATGCATCAGGGCGTCGCTTAATTAATGTCTCGGCTACCAAATTTGCGACGCCCAGCCACTTTCCACCCGGATACAACCACCCCCAACACCACTCCCACCCGTCCCATTCTCTAGCCGATGTCAACTATTTGCCACTTACTAATTAGCATTTGCGTGTCCACACAAACTTCAGGGGAAGACGACGAAGACAGAGTATCCGAGGCGTGGGGAAACCGCTAATTGGGCTTTATTGGCGGTAAATGTCAAGTGACGGCATTGGATGACACTTTTGCACCAACTCACACCAACTTTCAATCCTTCGAAGGTTGCTCCACCATCAAGCCAGAAACAACAACCACTTGATTATGGCTTTCGCCTGATAACAGGAGGTGAATATTAGGGCTGGGGATAGCAATTTATCGTTGTCCATGGCAACCGGAAAGTCCTTCCAGACTAAGCTAAGCGTGGAAGGTCGCCCAAGGAAACTAAAAAGTGGCATAAATACTACTAGTCTAAAGGAAATCAGGCTATACCATCCTGATAACAAATTTTGAGTTTGGAGAACAAACTTAGACTTACATATTCAAGACAAGCAGCTGGTTAATGGAAATAGTTATTACTATTAATATTAATTATTTAAGAAGGTTCATCCTATCTCTTAGACCTGGTTAAATCAATAAGCTTTTAATAAAATTGCATCTTTAAACAATTATATTAATCACCATTAATATCCACAACTAAAATATACCAATAATTTGTATAATTTTAGCAAAACCAATATCATAACTTGAGCTCTTCTAGCCAAAATGTTATTGCTGGCTTTTAATTGAACTAGTTTGCCAATCATCAGAATCTAGTCAAATCCCATTTAAACTTCAAATGCAATGAGCATATGGCGAACAAAAAGTAAGCAGGCCTGCATTTAAATGAAACACTGCCCATGGACAATTGGAAATTAATTTACTAAGTGCCATACACACATGCATAATGAGCTATATGCTTTTTGTGCCAATTAACGCTTAATTAATTGCTGAATTAATATATGCCAGGGACACTGCGGGGGTGTTGAATTAAGAGGAGCACGCGAGGCAAGGAGAGCATAGCAGATGCTGCATTTCCATTGATTTAAATGCATTTTTATGCAAATTTGCAGGAGTGTAAATTATGCACGACGTATTTGAATTCGGAATGCATTTGGCATTTGTACGGAACGAAAGTTGCTATCCCATTCCCATTAGTTAATGCCATATGTTAAATCTCATTTGCCTGCTCAGCTCTAAACCTATGACACCATTGACAAAAAAAAGTATATATAAATAAATAAAAAACTATTGTTCGTTTGGAATGCATAAATTAAACACTTGAAAAGACACAAAACTATTATTCGAATTTGCATAATGTAGGCATAATTATTTGCAATCCTATGATTTATTTATTTGAAATTATATTCGATTTTCCTTTTTCAATTTAAATAGTATTACCTTCAAATTTCTTTCCCTTAACTTTCTGATTTACCAAGCAAAGTACAATGGATTAAATTTCTGTTGGCAAGGGAAAACAAAATAATCCGGCACTTTTGAAATCAATTAAAGCGACTTTCAGATCAAAGTTGAATTAGGCGGAGAAAAAAAGCGAGCGAAAACAATCATCCGATTAAGCCCCGCTGAAGACAACAAAAGCCTCACCAACTGACTGATTAACACAAAAAGGCAGCCAATGAAGCATGGCTTAGACAGACGAACAGACAAGACAGACAGCAGCCAAAAGTGTTGGAGCAAAACAAGAGTCATAATAAAAGTAAGCGTAACGAAAGGAAAACTTTTCTTCCGCATCAAAACATTTTAGGCCACAAAATAATTAGTTTTTTATAAAGAGGAAGTGGTAAATGGAACAGCTTTTGGGCTAGGAAAAGTATTTGGGTATTACAAAGTAAGTGATCTAAACTCTAAGTGTTTAGTTTGTACATTTAATAAATGTTTGGCTGTTTAAGTAATTTCAATAAATCAAATATTTAATATAGATTATAGATTAGGCTTCCTTTTTCTGTATCTTCTTACTTTTCCCCTTAAATTTTGTAATACAAATTTATTCTATGCAACATTTTTCTTTTCTCTACACGAGTTTGACAATAGTGTTTATTGGTCACATTGAAATTTATATTGATGATTCTTTGGCAACAGTTGGCATTAATTTTCAACGATTTGCCAAAGCAATTTCCGCTTTTTGCTCTCTATTTTCTCCATTCTGTGGTGATTTTTCTCCTTCCCTTCCCTGCTGCTGCATATAAATAATGATTTCTTTGCCATTTCAATGGCAATCCGTCCATTTGTTTTCTACATTCTGACATAGTATGTATGTATGTTTCAGCATATATGCATTTTGCTTATTTTTCATTTGGCCTGAATAAATATTCATGCAGAAACTGCGTTTGTAACTTAAGCAATTGTCAAATAATCAACCATAACATGCTATAAAACCACTAGGAAAAAGCAATATCACTGATATTAAATAAATTCGTTTCACTTTTCCTTTCCCTGCGTTTCAATAAGTTCCATTTTTCATTCTTTGCTCTCAAAATCTCATAACAAACAAAAGCGTCAAGTCGTTCGTCTTCATATTTATTGCATAAACCATTGTCAAAAATCGCTTGCATTGTATGTGGTGCCATAATGCTATCCTTCGAACCCAAAAAAAAAAAGAAAGAGACCGCTTTTCATTCAGTTTTCATCGTTATTTTGCATGCGATTCGTCAAGATTCTTTTCTTTCCCTCTTTTCGGTGTTAATATCAACGCCAATTTAATAAGAAATATGCACGAAAGCCACCGAAAGTGGAGGGGTACGGAAAACCCTGAGTGCATGCCTTGCATTATCCGCTATCCATTATCGGCAACATATTGCACGCCTTCCTCATGAAACCAATAAATGCATATCTGTCCTCCAGCTTTGTCCTTGTCCCTCGGTCTCGGTCTCCCCCGGCTTTATTTATGGTTTGAGTGTTGAGAGTTGCTTTATCTTTCTGAGAGAATATATGAGAACATAATAATAATCATTATTATTACACATATATTAACGTTCTTTATGGACTTTCACATATACGCAGCAGGGATTATAATTTTATTTCTTTGCTCTGCATTAAAATCTTGCGATAAAAGGGCAAAGACAAAAGCTAAAATAATTTTTAAAAGAAAAATTATAAGAAATAAAAAAAAAAAAATAGTTCCGAAATTTTTAATTTAATTTAATAAAATTATTATCCCAACTCTTAAAGTAATAACAAAGAATGGTAAAGGTTTGCGGTTTTAGTGCTGGTTGGTAAATTGTATTATTTATAATTTATTCAGTAAGCACTATAGAATAAATATATATTTTATAATTGGAAGTTAACTAACAAATCATTTCTATATAGACTATTTTCATTTGCCTTCTATCATCGCTTTAAACTGGGATTAAGCTTATGCAAAACTTTCCGCAAAAAACACAGGAAGCGCATTTAACTTTCACCTTTCAGTCGCCACAAGAAGCTTTAGTCTTTCACCCGTAATGACATTCCAGCTACTTTGGACCGATCTATAGCTATAACTATAGTTTAATGCATGTTGTTTTTGCTGTTGTTGTGCCGGTTTTGTTGTTGCTATAACAACATTTTCTGCCAGTGTGCTGGCTTTTTCACTTTGATGCAATTTGCGCAGCATACTTTCAGGCAGCTCACTCACACACGCCAACAAAGAGCTACGATAAAGTTTTCCAGCTCCGCTTTTCCTCTTCTCTCTCCACCCTCTGCCCCTCCTTTTGGGGCCGAAGAGAAGACAAAAGCGACACAAAAATGCCTGCAGGATGTGTGGAGCGAGCGATAAAAAGCGGAAGTGCAGATTACCCCAGCCTCAACGACGACTAAAGTGTGGAAATGTCAATTTGCTTTGCGGCCAGCAGTTGAAGGGATCGAGGGAGGGGGATATAGAGGGGGTATGGGATATAGCATCGGTAAATGCAACAACGCATATTGATTTTCAATTTGGCAAGCCGAGGGAGAAAGGCTGCGATTCTGTTGCTTGTTTGCTAGATATATAAAGCTGAAGTTAACAGAAAGAAATGACATTGAGTGCGATACAGTGGGTATTCGTAATAAAAGAATTTTAAATATTTAAATATAAGAATATATAAATAAAAATATAAAAATAAAAGAATATTTTGCATATCGATTTCAGTTTAACTTCTTATGCTCAAAAAATCTTTAGAAATTTGACATTTTCTAATGATTTTAAACATAAAATGAGCCTCAGTTATTTATTGATTTAAAAGAAAAATATATATAATATCACATACTTTTGAACACTATTCTTGGAGAATTCAATTAAAAAATCTAGACAATAAATATTTTAACTTGAGGCAAATAAAATTGAAGCTTCAGAAACTATTTGAGTGCATACATCCATGTTTTTATCGAGCGCCCACTGTAACCGCAGAAATGTGACTGCGAGCGAGCCTAACCAAACGACGGTTTGAAAGCCACTGGTACACAGAAGCACCAGCTTAAAAGCAATTTTGTGGCTAATAAATCCGATTTCCGTTTTGTTTCGAAATAAATTGCAAGCAACGAGACGGCCACCGCAAAGTGGGTGGTAAGTGGAGAAATGGAAATGGAAACGGAGAGCTGCGATGCCATTGGGAGTGTGTTTTGTGCAAGGCTGGCGGAAATGGCTACCAGGGGACGCAACAGCAGCATCCGGCGGATGTGCAAAATTAGGCAGCTTCTGTGGCTCCAACATACATACATCCCCCTTTTGCCTACTCCCATGCCACCACTTGCATGACCCAAATTTTCGGTTGCAAAACCACACAATGAAAATGTCACTCTGGGGGCCATGGAAACAACAAACTCTTCGGGTTCGCTAGGATTCATCTCAACTCACCTGAACATCAAAATTTTGCTGCTGCAAGAGATTTCCGGGAGATTCCATATGATTGGGTCCAGCTGCCTGGTGATTCAACATGGGTGACTGTCGGGTAAGATTAGAAATTAGTTATTAAAAGGATGCCTAAAACATTACATTTGCTTAGAAATTATAAAACAGATAATTCATTTTTTCTGCACTTTTAGATGCTCTAAATATTTCATAATCCACATTCGAATTAAAATCAATTATCTTACCTGTGCTGCCATTGGCATTCCGCCGCCAACGCCGTTCATCATCGGCGGCTGCAACTGACTCATTTGGGCGGCCATTTGCTGATGGGCCGCATACGCTCCGCCCGCCCCGCCTCCGCCGCCCCCTCCGCCGACCCCGTTGCCAGATCCGACGACCCCTCCCAAACCGCTACCCATGCCCTGGCCATGATCCATGAGCATGTGGTTGAAGGGGGGCGGCAGTGGGGGGAAGAGTAGATTTGGGGGACGTGGCAGTGACTCCTCCGCTGGGGATGGCTGACGTGAACCAGGGGTGCGACTGGAATAAAATAATAAAAGGATATTTTTTTAAACAAAGTTTTCATATTATAATTAGGATAAATTAAAAAAAATATTTTCCAACAAATAACAATCAATAAAATTCTAACTTAGTTATTTAAAAACTTAACATTTAATTTCCATACAGTTTTAGAGCCTCTAAGGACCCTAACAGCATGTTAAATAACATTACATTAGTTTTCGACTGTAACCGTTTACAGTTTTAGGACAAAGAGGTTTGGGAGTAACTGTGGCAACTGCTTAGTCATGACAAAAACCTCCACCTCATCAGAGACACGCACCCCAATGAGTGGACTAAAAGTAAAAACAATTTTTAGTCCTAGTACTACCTAACAATAACTTGGCAAATAATAAAAATAAAATTATTTATAATTTATCCATATTTCACTTACATTTAATATGAGACAAATGAAATATAACTTGTTTAAGATTCCAAATCAATTACTCTGAACAGTTTTGTAGTTACTGATCAAAAAAGGGAGAAAAACCAAAGACTCAAGCAGCAAACTTGTTTAATAATATTGACTAATGACGTCAGCTGAACAGCAGCTGAACAAAGTCCATAAATTAAACACGGCATCAGCATAAAATCAACGTTTTTCTTTAACGAGCGGCGCTTAACATGCAAATAAAATCGTCGAGCCAGCCAAACTTTAGATCAAACTGGAAATGTTTGCCACTGTGTATATATGCGTTAGTCATGCTGTTAAATTAATTAATGCATTTATCTCAATCTCAGCTCAGCAGCAGCAGCGGCTCCCATTCATTCATTGCTCTTAACCCACTGCACCCAACACTCACTCACACACACACTTCTCCAGTCGATGACTCTGCAACTGTTTTTACTACTCCACAGTCTTTACATTGTTTGCCTTTTCTTTCTAGCACCAGTATACCAGCACTGTATATAATTTGCCAGCTATAATTTCATTGTCAGGTCATTCACATCGCACATTAACAACAATATGTACATGTGACTACAAAGAAACAAGCTCTCGGCAGCAGAACAAAAGTCTAGCGATCTCAGCCCGAGCTGGGAAAGCTAATTTCCAAAGCGATGCAATTAATTGCTGCTAATCCCCTAGTGCAAAGTGTTTTGCTTGTAAACCATTTAAGATTATATCATTTCTAAACCCAATACATTAGGTTACAAATTACACAGAATAGAAAATTGTCAACAGATGCGATTGATATATCCATTTTGATTTGAATATAAATTATTTTTATCTTATTTTACAATAATTGTTATAAAATTATTGAATTTGTTGTTTTAAAATATAAAATATAAAATATCAAGTTGACATGTTTGAATCATAAATTCGACATTAATCATATCGACTTGTTATTGATATGAAATATGAAATGAAATATTTTCTGTGTACAAATGTTAACTTAAAAGTTCAACAGAAGATCATTTTAGTTATATGCTTTGTCTAATTAACAATTTGTTCAGCTAACTTCTTCGTAATCAAAGCCATTTTTGTGGCTAATCAATCTTGTTTGGTCTTTGTTCATAAACAGTTCACGTCATAAGCTTTCGAAAACCATGGAAATACTTTGACTACCTGTGTTAGTCATACGGCTTAGCTTAGATCTGTGTGTGTTCAACAATTCTGGCTGTGATTACTAACCATCTGGCAGTTAATAATCCTAGTCATGAACTCAACCAGGCATAAACAGAAAGTCTTCGTTCTTTTCTATCTCCCGCCTTAACTTTAGATAGCCATGAATAAATTGTTATATTTTAAATTCTTTTACAGAATAGTTTATGGATATAATAAATTTGAAAATACCGCTATGGTCTGGGTCTCAAGATATTGTGAAGAACTTATAAAAAATAAAGAAACGATTTGCATTAGAGCCCAGCATGAATCATTCAATTTTTGTTTTATCATAGTATGCCATGAAATTTCTGATTTGTTAAATTCAATTCTATGTGAAATAAATTGAATGTTGTTCTAATTCTTTTCGAATTGAATGAATCAAATGAATTATTTTATGAATTTTTTGAATTTTCCAAATTTTTTTTGTGCTTTCTTTTGAGAACGAAAAGTTGAAAATTTTTAACAAATCAATGTTAACTGCATAGTAAATAAAATTCAGGCAGATTTAATCACAAAATTATGGCCCTTTCTTCTTCAAAATAAATTGTCGTTTGAATTATTTCGGAATTCATGCCATTCATTCATTCAATTCTATTAAACTCAAAATTCAAATTCATTCAATTCTATTAAACTCAAAATTCTAATTAATTCATTCATATAAAAGAAAAAATTCAAAATAATTCATTGAATCCATTCATGCAGGGCTCTAATTTGCATGATAAACTCCCAAAAACCCTCTCACTTTTCTCCATTTCTAGAGCGTCTAATTTGACCGAGGTCAGGTTTTCATTGGCAACTTTCCATTGGCCCCCGAGTTCTGAGAGTCATGTCTGACCTAGCCCAAAGCAGTGTGTTTAGTTTATATAATCCCATTGGCCCCGCTGCTCCTCTTTCGTGGCCCCAAAAAGATTTTCACTTTTCGAGACAAAAGAAAGTGCGGCCCCCAAGGGAGCGCGAGGGCAAAGAAGAGACTACCGAAAAAATGAGGCATCGGAAGCCAAAAAGGTCAGAATGGTAAGCGGTTAAAGGGGCTAAAAGGGGGAGGGGCTGGCAGTCTGGGTCACCGGGCAGGTGGCAGAAGAAGAAGAGTGTGTGTTTGTGTGCCAGTCAGGTGAGTCACTCGACTGTCCACTTTTGCCTGCCTCGAATTATTTTTAGCAGCGCTTTTCGCTTTTCAATGTTTTCGCAACTTTAATTTCAAACAAAACGTGCAACAACAACAGCAAAAAACCATATAAAAAGAAACCTCTGGCCGCCACAACAACAACAACAACGAAAACACAAAGCTAACTGAAGCCCACACTGTAATGCAATATGAAACGAAAACTAATCGAAAAGTTTATCAAAAAAAAGTTTATAATAAAAATATACAAAGCGTTTTCGTATTTGGTTTCATCACCTTTATTTGCTGTTGTCTGTCACATTTTTTTATATATTTAGCTTTAAGTGTTTGCCTTTCAGATCAGTTTATCTTTGGATTTACGATATATAATATGAAAGTCAGTTAAGAATCTATCAACATGATTGATCATATTAGATTACAATCTTCTATATCTAATTTAAATGGTTTTATGTTCTAATAGAACGTATTATTTAGAACTTTTCTAGCCAGTAATATAATCTAACGAAAATCTAACCAAGTCTGTGAAAACGAAAACCGGAATAGGCACATATGATCGTCTCGATTTCCAATAGCTGATCTTGTTGCAGGTGATTTTTATTGCTGCTTCTTGTGGTTGCTTTTCTTGCCACTTACATCATAACAGTTATTACGTTTGGCATTGAAACATGTTTGGGCCAACCGGCAATGAAATTGCAAAACAGCGTCAGCGGGCATAAAAAAATAAGAGAAGAGACTGAGACTGAGCCACCAGCCGGTTGCCAAAGCAGAGACCGACATAAAATAAAAGAGAGAGAAAAACCGCAGACTGGTTTCTTTTTCTTTTGTTAGGCCTAAAAAGCTGGTTACTGGGCTCTGAAATATTTTGTTTCTTTTCAATTTGCTTAAACGTGGTAGCTTGATAATGGGAAGTTGCTAAGAAATTATGTCACTAAAAAAATAAATTTACTCTCATATTATTCATTAATTAAACATCTTTATAAATTAATTTTTTTTTAATTAATAAAAAAAAAATTAAGTTAAGGTTAAGTAAAAGTTAAGTCATTTAAATCATTTAATCATTTAATGGTATCTCATTTACTTGCCAACTTGTTTTAATGGGAAGTTGTGTCACTAACAATATAAATTTGCTTTCATATTATATCTGAATATTATAAAAATTAAAGTTAAGGTTAAGTTAAAGTTAAGTCATTTGAATCATTATGCATTTTATCCATTTATCTCATTTACTAGCCAACTTGTTTTATATTACATTAAAGCTTGGCCACCTGAGTACTCCCCCTACTTTTTTGAAACATTACTCTTTCAACATAACTACAGAAATTCCAATTTAACTCACTCAAAGTGTCGTCGTATTTTCGTTGCGTCAAGTCGAAAAGCAGGCAAAACGCAGGTGGGCCACACGAGGAAAAAAAAGCTTTCCCCATCGCCATAAATAATAATTAAAATTTAATAATAAATAATGTAAATGGAAATACGAAAACCGTGGGCAGGCGCACAACAATCACTTCACGGCTTTATGTCATACATGAATACGAAGAAACAGCAATTGCAATCGAAATACAAAAAATATGGGTTAAGACCAGGCGGGAAAAAAACTTCAAGTAATCGATAAGAGGTTTGTGGGTCAGCTTTTTTCCAAAATTAAATATTCAAGGTTTGATATTTAATAAGTAATGAGTAGGCCAATTATTTGCATGTGCTTCAAAGTTTTCTCTTAATAAATAATAGCTAGCCAAACCAATCATTTGCTAAGCTGACTGTTCCGGCTTAAATAAGTAATTATGAAAAGCCCTAAATTGAGCTCAAACTGTGTGAAAAACGCACATGTAATAGAAAAAAAAAACCGAAAGGTAATGGATTTCCTCATCTAATTACATACAATCACATAACTAACCGCTTAAAAATTTGCTTTAGCTTTCAATACCATCCATGTTACTTATAACTCCTATGGAACTATGGAAATAACCTTGGTATGTAAAAAAGAATGACTGGACAGAAGAACCAGTCATAATTTTCAAAGCAGCTTGCCAGTCACGATGAAAACTGGAAAAACTCCACTACTTTCTGTTCTCCAACAACACTCAACATATTGTGGGGATTGAAAGAGTGAAAGTTTATGCAAAAAAGAAAGAACCAACCTTGAACTGGAAAAATTTCAGTTTCAGTAATCATAACATGAAAAGATTCTGCGGTCAAGACAAGAGAGAGGCGAGAAGAAATCAACTGGCAGAGTGAGGAAACCAGTTTTTCTAACCAACCCAGAGTTTAGAGTCTAGTCTGGTGGGGGCACATTAGTTGGAGTCTGGGGCGGAGATTGAAAGTTGTCTTTGTCTACTCTACTGCTACTCACTTGAAGCCCTTGTCATCGTCAATGCCGTTGACAACACCATTTGTGTTTGTGACCTGATCGTCCTTCTTCAATCCGTTTGTATCAAACGGAGAGTTTGCCTTCTCCTTATCATCGCGTGACTGAAATTTCGAGATATTACATTATTATTCAGTATTTCTGGATATCGAATCTATTGAGAACATACCTTATCGTTGTCGTCAAACTTCAAGTTGCGCAAACGCGGCTCTAATCCAGAAAGGGGGCTCTCCTTGTTGGTGGGCGAACCACTGAAAACATATTCAACCACTTTGGCGCAAGTCGAATCGCGGGGACTGAAAAATAAAGTGCGTAATTATTATTATTATTTAAACTGTGCAATTTTCATCTTTATTAATTTACAAGCATATTTTTTAATCACATTTAAACAAATTTCCCTATCAACACTTCACGCTCTATTGAATCAATTTGTAAATTGAAAGCTGGTGCTAGTTTTCTCACCTCAGTATGCCCGCATTGCCGCTGTTCGACGTATCGGAGGCTCCGCCATGGGCGTAGGCTCGCGATGGGGGCGGGGCCAGGATGTTCTCGCCCTGTGTGGACCAGGTGTGGTCCTTCCATACCGAAGACGGATCCCCGATGCCGGGAATCTGCAAGGGATTCAGCGGTCCACCGGGATTGCTCGAGGAAACGCCCTTGCCATCGGATTTCTCCCACAATTTCTTGGCAGTGGATGTGGTGATCTGAAAAAAAACAATACAATTTACATTATATTTTTGAACGTTATTTTAAAAATGTTTCTTTTACATATTTTTCCCTATATCCTGTAAAAAGTTCCTTTACTTTCTGCCAACTAAAGAAAAATTAACGTAAACTATCGATTTCCTTTCTTTAGGTTTTAAATTAAAAATTTACATAACTTTTTAATTAATTACATTGGCGATCATGTACTAATTAAAATCTTTCCAATTAACATAATATAGTTGGAAAATCGAGGAAAAGCAAATGAAAATTTAACGCAGCATTTTAAACGCCGCAGAAAAGCGTTCTCAGGCGTATTCCCATTGGCAATTGATGGCTTCCAGGAAAGCAAATATCAGGGAAATCACATCATCATCTCATTGACAACAATACCAGCGACATAAATGTCAACGGAGCGTTGCAAACAAATTGTTAATTAACTTTTGCCGCCCTCTTTTTTTTTTTGGTGTGTGTGTGTGTTGCGTTAACCATTCCCAAAGGCAATTCCTTGCGTCATAATGCGACAGAATAAGCCCCACCAACCGCCCACACATCTGGCAACTTCCCGACATCCTGACACACAGTTTAAATATTTAAGAGCTTATCAACTGGGCCTGAACGGAGGGGGTGGGAAAATGGCGAGTGATGATGCAAGTTGGATGGAAAATGGAAAAGCTCTCCTTGGCTGCGACTTTTGCATTAATAACAGCGCAAGTCGCCGGGCCCATACAAAATTGTAGGTTACAGGCAGTGGAAATATAAGTTAGGCCTTTCGTGGGCCATCAAAAAATGTCCTTTTTTTCTTTTTTTACCATCTACCAAAGAATACATTTTTTATTCAAAAGGTTTTCAATTAATAAATAATTAAAAATGGCATTATTAAAAAATTAAAATCGACCAAATATTTAACCAATTAGAAAAACACATGTTTAGTTTATATGAACCGGCTTTATAGTCGTCTCTGACCTAAGACAACAATTTCACGGACCCCCAAGTTTTCAACCAGCTATGGCTTCAGAGATTACCAAACACCAAAATCATTTAACAAATATTTAGCGTAGCTAAACCAAGAAATTGTAAATAAAGCCAACGAAAATGCTTTAAACAAGGCAACGTCGGTGAGAGCGTGAACAAAAAAAATTATGAGTGAGACAAAGAAAAACTTGAAAGTGCGAGAGAAAAGAAGCTTATGGCAGAAAAGTGCGAATTTAGATCTGCGACCAGACACAAAAGATACAAAAAGATTACCCAAGCAGTGATACAATAAAAATGAAAAACAATGCAAGACCAATTCAATGAACTGCTGACGCAATATTTTTTTTATATATTTTATATGGGTCACAGTCTCCGTCCGCAAAGTGCAAGAAAATGAATGAAAATGTTTTTGGTAGGCAAGAATAAAAATAAATCAAATAAATTAATTAAAACGCAATTAATAAATATGCACAAAAAACAGACGGCAAAGAGGTGCCAAAAATGCGGCGCCGAGCAAAATAAAAATCACCAACCGGAAAAGTGAACAACAAAATTAAAATCGTTTTAATAAACAAAACAAAAGGAGGAAATAGATTTCAGCTGAAGAAAAAGTGCACAAAAAGAAAATCTTACATATGATTTTTTATCAAATAATATTAAAAAAAATTTACATTTAATATTGAAATTTTAAAACTACATATATTTTTGAATAAAGTTGTAGATGCTTTAAAAACTGTTTTTACTTTTTAAAACGTATTATTATAATTTGGCCCACCTCTATTTACTCTATGTAGGAACCTAAATATGCGTATTTATTAATTCAAAATATATACAAATTCGTTGCGTAGCGGAGGGTTTCGAACCCGAGTCATTTTATGTAAAACGTTTAGAATTCAAGTGCATTTAACATGATTAACCTGTCAAAAAATTATTTTTTCTTGTGTATATAATTAAGGCGATTCGAGACCAAAACAAATTCACCACCCACCACCCCCGCAAATAGGAAAATCCGCACAAAAGAGAAAATCGTTCATTAACTTGTCCTTGACTGTGAAGATACAAAAAAAAACACAGATACAAAAAACACACGTTCAACGCTCACACAGATACATACATCACTCATACAGCTGGGCGTAAAAGGGAGCGCATGGGGCAAAAATAAAAGGGAGAGACAGAAAACAAAAACCGGCCTCCTCTTTGTTGAAAAACATGCGTGAGAGAGCGAGAGAAAAGCAAACGAATATGGCCACAAAGGAAAAACAGCAATAGCGAGAAGAAGAAATAGCCAGAAAAACAACAAAATGGCAAGAAAATCTTAGAATGGCAAATAGGCATAAAAAACATGCTAGAAACAGAAAGAGAGAGAAAAAGGTAAGATGGGGGTGGCAAAGGGGGTGGTGGCTTTTTGGCCATAGGCTTGTGCGAAGGAAAACGAAGAGTAACAACAAAACAAAGCATAAAAAGCAAAACCAGTCCGAAAATGTAGAAAAAAATTAAAATTACATTCTGCGTGAATTCTCTCCCTTTCAGATTATATATATTTAAATTTGTTTTTGTTCTTCTTATTCACTTAAAAAAAATGGTGTTGATGGGTGAATACGTTATGTAAATGATACTCGCTGGATTGATTGAAAGTGGCTTGACAGGTTGGTGGTTCCGGAATCTTTTCAATTTAAAAATGTCATATAACGAATTACTTTCAAAAGATAAATTAAAATTTTATATTTTACATGTCCATTCAGGAACTTAAAAAAGAGTAAACTAAGGGTAAAACTCTGGAAAATCTCATTTAATTTCCTTGGTCAATAAAAACTGTTTTATTTATTTACATTTAGAATACATTTGTTATTTTTATGGCAGCTTTAGAAACTAAATAGTTAATGGGGCCATTACCAAGAGACCAAAGCCAATAAAAGTTTGTATAAAAAATTTTATTTATTGACAAAATATTTTAGTTAGTTCGCTAAACTAATTGCCCATGATACGCACAAATAATGAACCAGTTCTCAAACAAAATTAATGTCCAAAGTAAAGTGAATAATCTAATAACAACAAAGAGCTCTTAAAAACCAACACACACACAAATCCAATACGCTGAAACCAGTTTTTTATACAATTCAAATTTATATCTTCATTTTAATTTTAATAGAACAATTATCATTGGCCTCAAATGTGGTTTCATTCACCAATGCCATAATATCTGAAAATTATTGTAACACACCAAGTCTTATTTGGTATCAGGCACTACTTATACAGCGAAATATTTTTTAAAAATTAAACATTTTCTAAAATGTGATCTTTCAAATAAGACAAAGGTATTAAAGCGAAATATGAATTATCATTGTGCATTGCAAACAAATCCTTGAAATTATAATACCCTCTTTTAACCAGGGTACAAAAACATTAACAACATTTAATTTTGAGCTCGAAAAGTTGTTGACTTTGAGTTTTTGTGTGTAACACAAACCGAAAATAAATAAACGTAGCCGCTGGAAGTGTGAGAGTGAAAAAATGATTGCCCCAAAGATGTGCGAAACGTCTTGAGTCAAACATCAAGATTAAATTGTTTAACGAAATCAAGGCGAAATTGTTGAGAAGGTTGAAGTTGCGGGAACGTTTTGTTGTTCCTGTTTCAGTTTAAATTTGTGCATCCACCTTTCGATGTTGTTGTCAAGTGCAAAGACCTTTCGCGTGTCATACGAAAAGCCAAACGAAAATAAACTAATAAAAATAAAGCTAAGCACACAGTCACACACATGACGGGAAAATAAGGAGAGAACTATGTACATATCTACAGAAATGCACGAGAAATTGGGCGTGGCTAGATGCATTTTAGCCAAATAAGTGTCTCTAAAAATAATTTTATTTGAAGAAAAACTAAATTTAGCAAAGGAAGTATTTCAAAAATTTTATTTATCACAGCAAAAAGAAAAAAAATTCTTTTAAAGATTAAATCGAATTTCTTAAATTTAAGATACATTTAGCAGAAGCATTTTTGAACATTTTTTGCGCTTTAAAAAAATGGAAGACTTTAGCTATTGTGCAAACATTCCTAATATTTTTCATTGAAAAAATTTATATTATCATTCTTTTTTAAAATAAATTTTCATATAAATGTGCAGTGTTTTGTATCTGAGCGGAATGTTCTCAGTTATTTTCGGCTCTTCGCGACTATCGATTTTGTTTCTGTTGTTGGTCTCAACGCTTTTTGTTTGCAAAACGAAACAAAACAAAAAGTGCAGTCAGGCTGAGAAATGCGTTTATTGCGCTTTTCAACAACCGACTTTGCTGTCTGCTGTGCATATTTATTTGACTTTGCCTTTCTCCCCTAACGAGACAAAAAAATAAAAAAAAAACCAAGAGAAGGGTTGAAGAAATATAGAGTGCAACGCAACGCTAAATGGTTTTACTTTGGTGTGTGTATTTGGGGAAATGCAGCCGCTGAACTGCAGTAAATTCTAGAAGATTAATTGGATTATATGGGATTTTCTTGAGGCACTAAATCTTTTAACTATTTGTTTTACAATTTATTGGTTTATTGGCCCTGAAAAATTAATAGGGAATAGTGCCTGATTAAGTTAAGTTCATTGCGAGTTATTTGTTTTTAAAACATTTTTAACTTTATTTTTAAACATTCCTAATCAGTTAACTTTAACTCTAAACTCTTCTATATTTTCCTTTCAAATTTCTTTCCACTAAACATACACCACTAACTAGAATTTTGTAGCAACTTTTGATGATGTCGAAAAGTTACCCAAAGAGAGCGAGAATTTTCCACGCGGCTTGAGGTGAACCAAAGTTGCAAGTTGAACGCCACGAGCAAAGTTTTTAACGCTAAACTAAGTCACGTGACTTGCATTTTCCACGCTCAAATGTATATAGCAAGAATTGTTGTATTGCCGCCCGCTTTTCCTATAAGTTAGCAACTTTGTTGTCACTGCAGTTGTTATGTGTTGCTGTTTCGTTTTGTGTTTATTGGATTTGCCACACCCCCCAGTAGTGTACCGCCCCCTATAAGTTAACCTGTCCGTGTCTTCCGTCTTCTGTCGGTAAATTGTCATCAACAGAGTCACCGCCGCTCCTTTTGCCCCTTAGTTCCCTAAATCATCCTCCTTACAGAGCTGGCTTTTCTCCTCTTCACTTCAGTCAGTTGCTGCAAACATTTCCGGCGCCTTGTCCGTTTGTCCGTCCGTCGGCTTGTCCGTTCGTCCGTCCGTTAGCCGGGTCCCCTGAGTACAATAAGTCAATCCGTTTTGGCCAAGGTGTCGAGACTCGCCTGTCGTTGCCTCTGTCTCCACTGCTATCTCCATCTCCCTCCAAGTATAAATCTTTATTGCATAATTCAAGTTTGCTTTGGGACTAGGTCTTCCATTAAATTCATAGCGTCAAATGCCTTAAGTTAACAGAAATGACAAATTTAATGACGTTTTGGTTAGGACGGGTAAATTGAATAATTAAGGGAACGTGGAAAATTAAAAGGAATACTGAATACTGTAGATTTAATCAATAAATGTGTGAAGCAAAAATTAATTAAAATATGGCCATACTTTCTTTTGCACTTACTACTTTATAACATTTTTCTTTTTTATATTTCCTTAATGTTAAACTTTCCTTTAAATCTTAATAAAGATTAAATATCATTGTTGAATTTATCTCCCTTTTTATTCATTTGCTATGAGCTAATCCCCTTGATTAATGGAAAACCTAAAAAACAGTGCTACGGATAACAAACAATTTGCATATTTTGAAAAAAAAACCTTAATGTGGAATTATCCAATCGAGAACAGCTCCCCAAGGTGTCAACTCATAATGGTTTCAATGGTAACATTTTAAACGGATTCAAAATGGATTACCACTTACCATTTGTGAATGCATAAATTTATATAGGAGGCAAGCCCTTATCGGGTGGCGACTGTCATCTGTCGTCTGACACGACCACGCCCCTTTTTGGCTAAAAGCCAATTCGGGCCACAACATATAAAGCCTAATCAGTCAGCGAGTTCGCTTCAGTTCAGTCAGACGCAATGCAATCAAGCGTGAAATAGATCGGTGGAAAAATAGGGGAAGATAGGAAACCCAAAGGTGGGGGCGCGCTCTCTTTTCGGTCAAAGGCAACAAAAAAAGAGACACAAAAAACACATTGCATATATAATTGAAACCGGAAAATATTTATTTTCATGTAAATTCCCTCGGAAAAAAGAAGTAGAGAAGTAGGGGCAGACAGCATAAAATTCTATACACATCCCTGCACCTTCCCTTTCTACACTCGCCACAAAGAACTCAACCCTCTTCTGGAACTGAATCTGCTCACTTTACAGTTTACAGTGGTGCTGTGGGGTTAAACTACGTGAAATGCATATAAAAACAATTGTCAGAGTGGAAAAAACAGACCCAATGAATGAATCAAATGAAAGAAAAAGCGAAAAATCAACTGCAGTCAGCAGAGACGAGGGCAGAGGTAACCGCAAAAACGTTTTTATCTATAAAGCCCAGGCCCCTCACTCGAAAAATAGCGACAGAGACGAAACCGAAGCTTCGCTGGGGATTTAGATCGGGAAGCTACACAACAAAAATAAAATTATATATCAAAACCAAAATATTTTTATAAAAAACCCTGAAATACTTGCATATAAAACACATTTTTTTAAAAAAAGAAAAGTAGTTGGTTTTTATTTTGGCAAGAAAAAAATGTATTTCTAATTAAGTAATTTAATTTAATAGACAACCTTAGGTTTGAAAAATACATTAATTTCTTTTAGTGTATATTTTTTGTTGTGCCATTATCTAATAGCAGCAGTAACAAGAAGAGCATGAATGAAACGTGTGTCTCTTATCTCTTGTGTGCGCAAAGCAACCTAAACGGGGCTATTTAAATTATTTTAAATAAATATATCTTTTTTATAGCCCCCCTTTATTAGGACGATAGCTTCACTTTAACCAGTTCAATTTATTTTGCAACTCAATTAACTAATAAGTTGTTAACGAAGTTGTTTAAATAGCCAGAGGGATTGATACAGTAATGAATATAATTAAATGCGGCTTAAGTAAGAACAACATATCGATGGCATAGCAATGATCAATTAAGCGTTTATCTTGTAATTATTTCATACTTCCAATATATCTAATGTATTCAAATTACCAATGAATATTCTTTCAGATATGTTATCGGTATTTCCATGGCAGCTCCAAGTTGATTGATTTGCACTGTTGTCTACCTTTTATCGGGAAAACCTCGTTTATGAAATCATTTATGTTTCCATGTTAATATTTAACGCAAAGGCATTTCGCGATTAACTATTGGCAAACACTTGTTATAAATTTACTAAAGGCCTCAAACAGGTAGAATTACTTCGATTAAGAGCAATTAACAAATATCAAGAGCAAGTGCTATTAGAAGTAATGCCGATCATTAACCGGTTGGATCTAAAGACAATCTAAACGGAATGAACTTCAAGCTGTCGGCATCGCCACTTCCATTAGCAAAGCAATCAATCATAATTCTTCTGCCATAAAAGATGTATCTTTGCTCTTCTTCTGAAGGAAGTATTAGTAATCTTTAATAATTTTGTTTACCTTAATGAAATTAACTATGGAAAATGTATATATATGTAAAACTAAAATGTTCAAAACGGTATTTTTATGAGATGCAGGTTGTGTCCCTGCTCGGGCGCCATGGTGGAATTTTAACGATAAGCTTTTTTTTGAGAGCATATGTTATGCAAATTGGGTATTTCGTCTTTAGAGGGTTAACTTGGCAACCTAAACACCTGAACGACACCCATACTCGAGGGACAAGGAACAGGGGCGGGACAAAAGGGGTTAAAGGGAGCAAAGCTTTTTGTGTCATTTACCATTTCCTGTGTGAGTGCAACATCCTCGGCGGTGCGAGCGTCCAACATAAGGTCGTGCAGTAATTTCATCATTGGACAGGCTGTGCGAGCGAGAGGGCGAGATGGCGAAGAACACACGGCGATCCAGTGCGCGACAGAGAGGGCAAGCGCAGTGAGAAAGGGACAGGGCGAGAGTGAAACACGTTACACTGGCTTTTTATTTTTTTTTTCTTGCCGCCCGGTGATTCTTCTTCTTTATTTTCGGTGGGGACACACAGTGTGTCTATATGCGATATATATTATATTTTCCGTGAATATGGATTTATGATTTATTCACACATTCAATACTGATTAAGAATTCTAGATTTTCGACTTTCCACACTCAGCTGTGATTTTCACACGCAAAAATCAATTTACATATATATTTATATACACCTATGTACAAGCACACACACACTCACAACCGCACAAGCGTACTCGCTGCCTTAAAGCATTTTGTTGTTAATTTTCACTTGTCGGTTTCTTTTCTTTTTGGATTATTTCTTTTGCTTTTTAGGCAAGAAACAAAAAACGTGCTCTACGATCGGCAACAAAGACACACATTTGTTTAATTCCATGCAGACGAGTCAACTGTTGCGGCCAAACTGAAAATTCTACGCTCCACAGTTTGCGAAAAAAAAAAAAAAGATTTCTCACCGCGAGTGAGTGAGTGAGAGGTGGAGAGCAACTGAGCAAGTGAACGAGTGTGAACAAGAGAGAGACAGAGAGCGAGCAGCTGTTGTCTGACAATAACATAATCAGCAACAATTTATGCTGTTCAAAGAGCGAGAGAAACGCTAATGAAAGGGGAGAGGGGCGACTGGTGGCGACCGCTCCTGACCCTCTCTCCACCGCCCCCGCTTTCTTTCTCTGTCGCTCACCCATTAGCCGCACACGTGCAAGCTTAGCATTCTATCTGTCTGTCTCTGTTTGTGTTTGCTAAGCCGAATTTGGCATAGTTTTTTTTGTTTTTTACGTAACTCAATAGCAAAGAGAGCCGAGCTTACGAGTGTGGGCAGTCAAGCTCGCTCTTCAACTCTCACAGCTCTGTGCGTGTGTGTGTGTATCTTAGAGGTGAGCGAATGAGCGAGCGGAGTAAGTGATCATGATTTGCAAACACAAGCTCAAGCAGCTGTTTGATTACAGCGCCAAGAGTAGGGGAAGCAAAAGATCCGGCTAAAGCGAAACTTAAAAGCCCTACTACAATGTATTTTTCCTTGCACAAAAACATGGTTAAGTCTTGTGTTAATCTTAAAGCACTAACATAACAGCAAGTAATTGTCCCTGTTCGGGCGCCAATATATTTTCAGTTCCCTGTTCGGGCGCCAAAATATTTAAATACCTATACTGTTAAAACCATACATACATTTTAAGTGAGATAATTAGATAGAATGAAAATCTGCTTCCCGTTTTGGAAATGGATTTAACAAAAATGGTTTTAATCTAATAAAATTTTTTAATTCTTTATATTTCCAGTTTTTTTTTTCAAACCGACAACACAATCTATAAGCTCCCCATTCCTGTTCTACATCTCTGTTTCAACCGCCTTAACCTCCAAGTAATCAAATTGCCCGCGACAGTTGCTGGCAATTAAAATCGTTTGGAGAGCCAAGTCAAACAGTAAAACGAAATTAAATTGTCAAACAATTTGCCGCTGCATTTGAAATGCTTTATTTAATTAATGCAAATGAGTGTGAGCATAGTAAGCTTGGCGAGGCAGCGACTCATAGAAGCAGCTGTCGCCATCTCAGCTGACCACCCGGTTGAGATAATCGAGAAAAACGTGCCAGAAGACAGATAAATGTGGCAACAATAAAAAGCAATAACCTCGCAAGTGAGAAGTGTACGGCAGAGAACGAGAAAGAGAGAGAAACTAAACCAGGTCTAGCCGGCAATGCAAATCAATCAAATCCGATGAAGTTAACGTCGGCGTCGCTGTTGGCGCTGCTGCATTTGCCACATCCAACAACGAAAACAAGAGAGAACGCTATAGTCGGGTTGTTGTCCCGACTATCTAATACCCGTCACTCAGCTAAAGGGAGTACGAACGCTGTGTCGGGTTGGTGTCCCGACTAATAGTCGTAACTCAGCTAAAGGGAGTGCGAGGGAGATAGATATATAATTTTTGATTGCGTATAACTTTTTAATGAATGGTCCGATTTGAAAAATGTCTTTTACATTTCGATAGGTATAAATATACACAACAAAATTGCATTTATACTTCTCGGAAATCTTTAAAGATGTGGGCGCAGGACCCATTTTAAAATCGTTAGTGGGCGATTGTGGGCGTTAGAGGGGGCGTGGCGCTCGGCTAAAATAAACTTGCGCTGCGTAGGAAGCCAAAGAATATGTGTGGGAAATCTCAACCTTCTAGCTTTTGTAGTTTCTGAGATCTCAGCGTTCATACAGACAGACAGACGGACAGACGGACAGACGGACATGGCTAGATCGACTCGGCTAGTGACCCTGATCAAGAATATATATACTTTATGGGGTCGGAAACGCTTCCTTCTAGCTGTTACATACTTTTGCACGAATCTAGTATACCCTTTTACTCTACGAGTAACGGGTATAACTACAGTGCTAACTGCCGTAGAAGAAATTTTTAGAAACTTAAAATCTCGGAAGTAATCTAATGAAGAAAAATTTCTATATTACATAATCCTTCATTTAATATCCTAATAATATAGCGTCTACCCATTTTACGCATTCTTGCTGGAAGAACCGTTTTTATCTAAAGAATTCGCGTGCAGAACTGGATAATTTAAAGCTTTATCCAGCAAAAATGTTAATTTTAAAGCCTTATACAAACATATGGAAAAAGCGATTACAGATAAGGTTATAATGGAAGTACCACTGTGGCCTAGGAAAGCAACAATAACATACATTTTCCTTCATTATCATCAAAGCAGAGCGTCTTGGATGTTGGAAAATTGCAAACATTTCAGCTAATTGGCAAGAGAAGGAGAGTCGGAAAAGAGAGAGAGATGGATGGAGGCCCTGACTGAGCGGCATTTGTTCAATTAGAACGTAAACGTTTATGAGAATGGGCGGCGGGTTGGTGGGCGGTAAGTGGAGGAAGTGGATGTAGTCTAAAGCAGGGCCAAAAAAAAAAAGAAAAAAAGAAAGAAGTTGGCGTCAAATAAAAGTACGACCACTGGCAAAGTGGGAAAGTGTACAGAACGACAAAAAAAGATTGAAGGAAGGGAACAAAATTGCAAAGTAGTTACATATTGAAAACTGTAAGAAAAATCTGCATCGATCTTTACTAAAGGTGGTTGAAATGAACCCTAATAGATTTAGGAAACAACCATGAAATCAAGTTCTAGATATTGTCAAATTTTGTTAATGATTAATATACTAAGTTCTTTGATGTGGCATACCCAGTTTTTAGTTTTTAGACATTTTTTCCATAAGAGTCAAAATCTGCCAAGTGGGCCACCCCTGTTCCGAAGGTCCGATTTTCATCGAACTTTTTTACTTTTCCGGTTCACAACGAAAATATAAGAACTTCATTTGAACGGTTTTGCGAAATTTTGAGTTTTACCGGAGTTATAGGGGTCAAAACATGGCATTTTTGACACTTTTTCGAAAAAGTTGCACTCAGTCAAAAATTCATAACTTCGGAACGGTAAGAGATATCTTTATGATGTTTTCACTAATCGCTCAAGAATTATTATGGCTTTCCATAAAAAAATTTAAAAAAAAATTAAAAATTTTTTTTCTTAAAAATAAATCAACATTTTTTTTTAGTTTTTATGTTTTTCAGTGTTCTTCACCAGCTATAGAGTTTAAAACCATTTGAAAATGAAGTTTGATTCATTACGAAAAAGATCAAAAAAAAAAAAAGAGGGGCCCGGACAAAGGTTTTTCGCAATATCGATTTGAAGAAGGGCGCACAGCGGTTTTCCATACAAAATCGGCTTGCTCGTGAAAATTGGCTGGTCAACACATGCCGTTGCGCGCGTAGCGTCAGCCGACTGCAGCTGTCAATGAGGCACTTTTTGTCGTTTTATATGGAAAACCGCTGTGCGCCCTTCTTCAAATCGATATTGCGAAAAACCTTTGTCCGGGCCCCTCTTTTTTTTTTTTTGATCTTTTTCGTAATGAATCAAACTTCATTTTCAAATGGTTTTAAACTCTATAGCTGGTGAAGAACACTGAAAAAAATAAAAACTCAAAAAAAATGTTGATTTATTTTTAAGAAAAAAAATTTTTAATTTTTTTTTAAATTTTTTTATGGAAAGCCATAATAATTCTTGAGCGATTAGTGAAAACATCATAAAGATATCTCTTACCGTTCCGAAGTTATGAATTTTTGACTGAGTGCAACTTTTTCGAAAAAGTGTCAAAAATGCCATGTTTTGACCCCTATAACTCCGGTAAAACTCAAAATTTCGCAAAACCGTTCAAATGAAGTTCTTATATTTTCGTTGTGAACCGGAAAAGTAAAAAAGTTCGATGAAAATCGGACCTTCGGAACAGGGGTGGCCCACTTGGCAGATTTTGACTCATAAAAGAATAATGTCCTGTTTTAATTTGTATTAACATCACCTAATTTATAAATGTATTTTGTAAAATAATAGATAGTATGTAAAAAATTCAAAGTTTTTAGCTTTATTAGTTCTTCGCAAAAAACTTACAAAAAAAAGACACAAATTTCGAAATACGTTTAAAACCTTTACTTGGATTCACGATTTAACAAACACTAAAGATCGTTTAGAACTCCGATCTAATTAAAATTTACAAAGGAAGTAACAAATTTGTTGACCTTTTTTTTCTGATTTTCCAAACCCAACAAAAAAAAAAAAAGAAAAGGAGGACAACAAAAACAATCAACAATGCTCGAAAAGCTTCTTAACAGAGATGTTCCAATTAGGAAACCCATTATCCAACCAGAAAACGCAAACGAAACGGGGGAAAAAGCTGCGCTCAAAATCAGATGCCTCACACTGAGACAAATTCCACACACGCACACATAAATCATTACGCGCAAAAAAAAAAGCAACAGAAAACATGAAAGAGAGTACGGGAAAGGGGAAAAACTGGGTGGAAAAAGGAAGGGGCCAGATGAAGAGGAGAATTCGCGGAGGATGAGTAAGCAGCAGAGACAACATAAAAGAATCGCAAGTAATAAGAACACCGCATACACAGCAAAAAAATGTTGAAAAGCGCAAGCAAAGTAGATAGTTCTTTTTAAAAATCTTTTTAATTTGTAAGTTACATAGTTCAAATGAAATGGCGAAACGCCTCTCTCTTTAAGCCTAATTAATACAATTTTGTTATTTTATAATCAAAATAAATAGGTTTTAATATTAAATCGTGTTAATTTATTTTTTTTACTGTGCACAAGACGAATACAAAGAAGGGGCAGAAGAAACAGAAGAGGAAGCAGAATGCGCCACATGCAGGGCAGCAACAAAAAGCAACGCAAGTGAAACAATGAGCAAACTTAATGCAACAACAACAACAGCGCAGAAGAATCGTTGTCGCACCTCTTCCCCCTCCCCCTGCCCACCCTCTCTTGCTCTCAGTCTCCTGCTCCCCTTTTTATCCCATTCTATTCCGTTCCGTTCCGCCCGGCTGTTAAGCGCAAATCAATGACCTACGACATCAACAAGAACGCTTCAAACACACACGCAAAGCCCATAAGTGGGAGCAAGAGAGCGGAGAGATAGTTCTGGGAGAGATGAGAGAGAGGGACAGCACGTGGTAGTGTGGTGGGGGGTAAACTGGGGGTGGTGGGAGACAGAGGAGAGAGATATAGAGATAGAGAGCGCAAGGAGTTTGGCGAATTAAGATTCTTTTCACCCCCCACAAACAAGTGTAGTCCAAATACAGTGAGTATTCGAAAAAAAAAATTTCGTAACAATTTATACTTTCCCTAGCTAAGTAAGTAAGTTTTAAAATTGGTTTAGTTTTAGTCAAACCTATTAAAAAGTACATTACCTTTACCATTAATTAGTATTAAAAAATTTTTAAATTATTTAGGTTTCTTATATATTTGTAGAGATATATTCCAATAAAGTTAACAACCACTGTACCAGTTTCCCCTACAGTATTAGTATTCCATTTTCGAGTGCTTACTGTTATTATGAGGGGACAAAAATCAGTAAGCTTGAAAAAACTAGAGTAACAGCGCCAGACGCCAAAAAGGGAGGCAAAATCCAAGGGAAAGAGGAAGGACATAAACAAAGGAACAGAAAAACAAGAACAACTTTGAGCTCTCTTTTGCACGACTTCGTATTTTCTTGTTTATTTTTAAGGGAACCTCCTGCCAGGAGGTCCTTATTCTGTTCTTCTTATTTCTTCTGCCCCTTGCATAAATGCAATAAATATTTTCTTCCTCTTATTCGGTTGGTTCTTTGGTCAAAGAAAGAGAGAGATTGCACAATATATGCACAAAAGGAAGTTGTTGCCAAGAAAAATAAAAAAGGGTCACAAAAAGTAAAGTTTGTGGTAAGTTATAAGTGGTGAATTTTTTCTGCGTTCCTGGATAAAGAAAATAATTTAATTGTTGTTTACACGAAACGACAAAAGTATAAAAAACTAATTTTTTCTCTCTTGAAATAAAAACTATTTTTAAGAACTGTGATTGAAGTGCATAACTCTTCGAAGACTAAAAACATATTTTAGACACCAAGTCACTTAAAGTTACTATATATTGTATCTTTTGGTATTTTACTAAAGGTTTTTTATGATATATTTACCAAATATGTCCTAATAAAGAGGTAAATGAAAAATATAAACCGAGTCCCGTTCTATAGAAAGGGTATCCCGACTTTAAGACTACCCAGAACCGTTTTCGAAACGACAATTTGCTTGATAAAAACATAATCGATTGCGGGCCAACCAACACTTGCACATAAAAACCTTGCATTGTGTGCGAAGGAAGTGAAAAGGAAATTGCAGTACTGCCAGGTGACAAGGGGATTCACCCGGAGCAGAGGTCAGCAAAAGACAGAGCGAACAGGTGAGCAAAGGACGCCGAGTCGGGTGAGATTCTTTAATTAAAATGGCATTTCCTATAAACAATTGTGACATAACGAGAACTTCTCCACTCCAGAGCACAGCAAACGAACGAACAGCATCACAACTCATTAGTTCCCAGTATTAAATTCTTTCGTTTATAAATTGCAGGTAGTTGTTTCTGGCTAAAATACCAGTAGTAGTCGAGTTCTCAAGTCATCAGATTTGCCAACGGACAGGTGAGTAGACAGGTGTGTGAGTATCCAAGCGAGTGTGTCTGTGTGGCATGTGCAATGTTCTGGCTTTATAAGGCTGAAATATTGCAACCGGAATGGGATCTATGTATTTTAGGCCCGCCCCGCCCCTCTTTTTTCTCTCGTCCCCTATATTTCTACATTTATCTCCATTAGCAGTGCAGCAAAGACACGAATAAAGAAATACAGACAGACACCGAGAAGAAGAAGAAATGAAGAGCCAAACAAGAAACCAAAGAATGGTAAAATCAGCGAAATATTCACTTTTAAAAATGTGTATGGTCCCAAAGAATTTATAAAAATTATTGATGACAAAATCCTAACAACATATTAAATCCCAACAAGTAATAACAAACTATAAATAGTCATTAATTCAAACTTTGTAATGCCCCTAACAATAATTTTATGAGGCCCAAACTGAAAAAAAGCTATCTAAAGAAAGTTGGGGTATGAAAACGAAAAGTTTTCCCGAAAATTCTAACTAAAGAAAAAGTATAAGGGAAACCTAGTAAAACCACAAACAAAATTATTGATTAATCTAGCAAGAAAATATCATCAAATGAAATTGAATGGTTAAAGTTTCGCCTACTTTATTTTTATTTGGGAATAAACTTTCGATTTAAACGTGTAAGAGCTCTATTAAGGCCACTTAGCCATAACTTTTTGTGAAGACCCTTTTTCGACCATTCTGCTGAATTGGTTTTGGCTATTTAGTTGACAACTATCAACTTTAAGTTCTTCAAATAAACGCCAAATAATATGACAAATGAGAGTGATGACAAAGCTTTCATGCTTTTCGGTTAATAAAATAGAAGGAGATGAGTCATCTTTTAATGTATCTTGCTTTGATGGATAGGCGAAAAAGAAGAACAGAAACATCCTTTCAGTAACTCATTTGTGGTAGCAAAACAGGTTAAGCAAACTAACCCAATCAATATCTATTGGTAACCAAACAAGGTTAACTAATTAGCAGAAATTATTGGCTTATCAATTTATTATTTATCGTTGTATTAAAGGTCATAAAGAGGACACTGATTAGTATCGATTGAATTATCTAGAGATTTCCCTCTTTTGTTCTCACTAAATATCTAACTCACATTTATTCGATTAATTATTGGAAGCCAAGAAAATTAACCTATTACTCACCGCTGCATTCCGATTGGCAGCTGCAACAGCGGAGCTGTTCATATATTGATTCTGGGGCGGCATCATTGCGGCGCCCATGGGCACGGTGGTCTGGCCACCCATGTAGACATAGTCCTGCGGTCCTCCGGCTCCAGGAGGACCCAGTGGCGGTGGCTTGGGCATTCCCCCGTTCATTCCCGGATGCATGGCTCCACCATGATGGTCGTACATACTGCCGCCCGATTGGGCATACGATGACATGTGACCCAAGGCAGCTGCATGGTTGAGCAAATTCGAGTTATACTGGCCGGGATGTTGCTGCTGCTGCTGCTGTTGCTGCTGCTGCTGGCCGGGATGTTGGATTCCCAGACCGTTGCCATTGCCCAGTCCATTGCCACCGCCCATTAGGTGATGTGGATGCCCCTGATTCTGAGCCTGCTGCTGCTGCTGCTGTTGTTGCTGCTGGGGATGTTGCTGGTGTGGATGCTGCTGATGTTGCTGCTGCTGTTGAGCTGCAGCTGCGGCTGCTGCCTGCGACATCATGTGATTGTGCTTGGCCACCGCCGCCGCCTGTTGCATGGCGGCCATATTGGCTGCTGCAGCGGCCATCGATGGATGATGGAGGCCGCCATTTGTGCCGGATCCACTATTATTCCCGCCACCAGCTCCTCCGCCGCCTCCACCGCCGCCTCCACCGCCGCCCATGCTGCCCAGTCCGCTGCCCATGCCGATGGTTCCAATGGCGCCGGGGCCACCATTACTACCATTTCCCGGCGGTCCGCCAGGGGCAGCGTTAGCCGGATTCATCGGCGGATTGTACTTCCATTTGTCCGGGTTCTAAAATAGAAAACAGAAATAAACACACGGTTAAGCTTTTAAATTAAAACTGTAAACGATCTGACTTGTCTTAGATACTTTTTTAACAATGATATAAATATATATTTATTTTATATTATATTTTTAAAATTTTTTTTTGTTTTTTAAGATTTATCCTACCAAAAATTCAGATTGTTATTGAATCTATTTAGAATAGTGACTCATCTTTAAGTACGTCATTCGATTTTAAACATAGTCTTGGTTCCAATTGACTTTTAATTTTACGGTAAAGCATTTTACACTCATAGAAATTTTTACCTAAATACTAGAAAAGTCGCCCTAAAACCGCGGTCGCCCTAAAGCTACAAAAAATTTTCTTATTATACGGGTGGCTAGCCCTAAATATACGAAAAATCGCCATGGAAAATATTTTTTAGGGTTAGTTTCTCCAAAAAGGCCAATTTGCCCTGTTTTTTAGGGCGAAATTTTATGACGCAATAAATGAATACATACATGTAAAACATGTTATGTACATGTGTGTGTAGTTGACAAGTCAAGACAAGTGAGTAAGAATGGGTAGCCCAGCGGTCTAAGCACTCGCACTTTCAGCTTTGCTGTTTGAAAATACAGGTCGTGGGTTCGATTCCTGTGTGAGTCAACACTTTTTTTTTTATTACAGTTTTTATTACTAATTAAGTTTTTTCGTCCGCGTGTTAAATTTAAAGTAGTCTTAAAAACCTAAATACATATGGAAATTCTGAGTTTAAAGACTAATTTATGTTAAGCATGCGAGGAAACGGCCCAAAGTATCCATGTCACCAGCAAAAAATACAATTTTTTGTTTGTATAACTTAGACCGCAAAAAAATAAGATGTGTACAGGGTTTGTACGTTGCATAGCTCGATGGGACTGTGGTGCAGCGCTAGACCGTTAGACTCCAACTCGAGAGGCCGTGGGTTCGAACCCTCGTAGAGACACCCTAATGTTTTTCTCAAGTAAGTTGTTTTTTCTCCTTATATACATCTCCTTAATTCGATTACAAAGATGATTTTTCAGTTATAACCGGCGGTTATACAAGTCTGCTGCCTCCTGCCCCCAACAGCATCGTCCGGTATAGCCGACAATTCAAGAAACAAATTATCTGAAACGATGTTCGTGTCTGTGTGTGTGTGTGTATGTGTTGAGTCCTGTTCTCAGGAAATATCAACCAACACACACACACACACACCCCCCCCCCCATCATCGAAAAATTAATCGATTTTTTTTTGTTTTTTTTTGGTATTATTTTTATGGCGATTCGCCCTAGATTTGTCGCCTAGTCGCCATTGACCCCCGTTTTAGGGCGATTTTCCCTGTTTTTAGGGCGATTTTACCGGAAAATTTCTATGAGTGTATACACTTCTTCTTTATTTATTAAGTATCATTAAGTTCAACTTTTTAAGATTTATTCGACCAAAAATGCAGGTTGTTATTGAATCTAGTTAGGATAGTGACTCATTTTTGAGTACGTCATTCGATTTAAAATATAGTCTTGGTTCTAATTGACTTTTAATTTTAAGCATTTAAAGCATTTTCTACATTCCTTCTTTATTTATTAAAAATCATTAAGTTCAGAGACGTAAATAAAACAATGTTCTTGATTAATGTCGCCTCCTTCTGCAACTTAATCTCCTTTCTTAGTCTTCGCTTTCCAATTCATGCGATTTCATTGGCTGCTGTGTGTCAATGCCAAATTGTGATAATCTGTTTATGCAACCATTTTTGGCAGACACCGACCTTAGCAGCTTATACAATCTGCGGAGGGGAGGTCAACTGAGACAGTTTTAAAGCCCAGAATTCAACCACCCAATTGAAGAAGCCGCAAAATCTAATCAAGAAGCAGCACAGCTAAAAATTACCAAATACCAAAACAGGAAATAAAGAGTGAAACAGAAGAGAATTGCGTAAAATGCAATCGATGCTAGTTGCATCAAGGAACATTTATTTATGAGAAAAAAGATTCTTATTTGATTCCTATCTAACCCAGTTTGAAATCAAATTACGATTCCTTAAATAATAATGCATTTAGAGTTTATAATACAACCTGAATTTAATACTAAATTAAAGTATATATGGGCACTTCCAAAAAAAAGTCCACCAAGCCAAAAACCTTGAAACTTGAATAAAACATATTTCCACATGATTTTGCCCCGATATTAGTTTCTAATTAGTTGGATACTGAGCTTAACTACAAATTTGGAGTATAGTTTGATTATTTTTATGACAAACCCGACCAATATACGCAAAAATCAGTTTTTGGCTATTTTTTGGTTATTTTTTGAACTTGTCTTCTGTTGTTAATTTATCCTATAGGAATGCTAATATGTGACATTTTTCTGTACTGAACGCTTCATTCACATGCTAAACTATTAAGTTAAAAGCAAAACATCCAGCAATTGAGAGATAGAGGTAAAGAAATCCGCTTTACAAAACAGTCGGAAAAAATGTCCCGAGCGACATGTCCCGAGCGAATGTGGTTGAAACTGCATTAAAAATAAGCGGCAAAGAATTTTTGAGTAAAACCAAAAGCATTTCAAAGCGACATGTTTGAACAACATTCTAAAAAAATCGCATCAAAATATTCCATCAGAATTCGCTAATTTCTGGTGTTGTATGAACTTCCCCGAAATCCACTTCTATTTTTGTCCCGAGCGAATACGGCAGTTTTTTACCGATATCTTAAAAACTAAAAGTGGTACAAAATCAAGATTTTTACCAAAAATAGAGCTTGGGAAGAGTGAAAAGAAAAGCCAATAATTAAAATTTAAAACCATTGTTTTACAATTTTTTTCAACTTTAAAGGTGTGCAAATGTCCCGAGCGACATTTTGGAAGTGCCCATATGTATAAAGAAAATTTAGTTTTGCAAACTAAAAAATTTTGTTTCTACTATGCCCTGTCGTTTACTTTTAAATATAGATCAAAAATTGGGATAATAAGTAAAATCAGAATAGTTATCAGCTTAAAAAAAAGGTAATCTGTGGCATTTTAAGCAAATTTTCACACTAAAGAGAACGGAAGCAATATTCGGCAATCCGAAAGTTTAATAACCCCTGCAGATTTCACAAATGAAAATGTGACTAGAATGGTATAGATAGAAAACATATTTCTTCAATTTCAGCTTAATTTTGTAAGTTTTATCCTATGGGAGCTTCAGGATAAAGACGTCGATATGAGTACACATATTTTAAGACAACTACGAAAGTTTAACAAGCAAACGGTATTAAAGCATACGGACATTGATATATCGATTACCTTCAGATCCTGATCAAGAATTTATACAAATACTTCACAAAAAAAAGTATGCTTAAAGATCCTTTTTGTATTTTAAATTCCCGATAAATGGGTTGAGTAGATAACCCCTAAATCCCTTAAAGGATCCCCAAAAATATCATATTTTAATATCTGGATTACTTACATCAATCCCATGGCCGTCGTCACCGCACGCCCATCGTGTCTGCTGTTGCTTCTGGGCAAAGTGAGCGGCGTACTCGGCGGCAGCGGCCTCGTGCAAGGTCGAGCCCACAGCACCAACCCCTGGCACGCCGCCACCCACTCCGCCCACGCCCACGCCTCCGGGAGATGGGCGTTGCTGGAAGACATAGCCGACGGCGGCGGCTGCGGCGGCACCGGCTGCATCGGCGGCATCCTGGGCAACGCCACCGCGAGATCCTACCACAATGGCATCCGTGCCAACGCCGACGCCTCCGCGGCCATTGCGATCATCGTTACCACCCAAAAACTTCATATGTTGCTGGTGTTGCTGCTGCTGGCGTTGCTGTTGCTGCTGCTGTTGGTGTTGCTGCTGGTGTAGCTGTTGAAAATAGGGCGGTGGTGGACCGTAATGTTGCTGCTGCTGCTGTTGATGTTGCTGATAGAGTTGCTGGTGTTGCTGTTGCTGCTGCTGCTGTTGTTGATGTTGCTGCTGCGGCGAGGGCGTCGATATGGCAATTGTGGGCGCGGTTAGGAGCTCAATTTTGGAGGCTTTTCCTAGCTATCGCAGCTGACAATTTTGCGCGTATTGCCAACTTTTATTGGATTTACTTCAAAAACCACAAAAAAAGACCACACACGCGCTGCTTTTCAACACGATTCGACGTTTCGAAATATTCACAAATGTTTTAGTATTTTTTGAAATTTTCTCTTCCGATTTACACTTGTTTTATTTGTTGTAAAAGAAACCACACTTTTTGCTTAATATATTTAACATTTATTTTACAGGCTTTGCTGACATTTTTTTTAACACTTTTTGCTCAAAAAAAAATTACTTTTCTTCGTTTGGTTTGGTTGTCGGGGTTGGTTTTCTCTTTCTTTTTTTTTACATAAATTTACACAAAATTATGAATAATATTTTACACAGTTGCACAGCTGTTGTTTTTTTGTGGGACTTAACAAAACTGAACTTTATTTATTTAATTACGTATGAGAATTGGTTAAAACTTGAATTTTTACAGATTTATTTTTGAGAATTGTGGAATTTCCGTTTATTAATGTAGTTTATTAATTATAATTAGGATGAATTTTAATTTACACGACGTTTTAATGATGAAAATATACACAAACTGGAATGAGAAATACAAGTGGGAATTTTGATTAGTAGACGAATTCTGCATTTAGTCATTTATTAATTGGCAATTAGCAACGGTTCCTCATAAAAGATAAGGTATATTTTTGCCTCCCATTTGAAGAACACTGGAACCACTGTACTTTGTGCGATTAAAAACTTTGAGCTGGTCATGGTAAAAGAAAAGAATCCGATAACACAGACAGCAGACAAGGCGCATAATAATAATCAACAAAATAAAGCGCACAAGGGGCGAATAAAAGCAAAACAAATTCTTCTAAAACTGAAAGACGAGTAAGAACAAATACTAGCCATGATTTCCTCATTACGAAAACAATAACAAAGTCGATGCCAAGGGGCGGCAAAGGGGGCGGGGTCGTTTGAGGAACAGGAGCCCCAAGAACAAGTCAAAGAAGAAGACTATCCATAGAACAACGCAAAGCTGAATCATGCGCGAAAAATACGGAAAATGAAATTAGCTTTCTTCGCAGACCGATAGGTGAAATACACTTAAAATTCAATTAAAAGTAAAGTAATGACAAAAGATAAGAATGTTTCATTATCAATAAGTGAGTTTAGTTACATACATCACAGTTTTTAATCTACAGTTAATTATTTGAATTATTTTTAATTAACTATCGATCCGTTGGGGCCTTAGATTCGCGGCAAAAAGTTTGCATACGATAAGATAGGGTTTTATGTTGCAGTTTCAAAGTTATCGTAGAAAGAAAATATATCGAAGGTCTAACTTTTCGTTTGACTCATTTTTCAGCAAAAAAGAAATAATCCAAGACCGAATGATATTTTATTCGGACTGATTTATCAAAAGAAATATTTTTATTTACATAGAGTTAAAGTGTAATAAAATATTAGCATAAAAACTTTATTCATTTTACCCTTTTATAAAATTCGAAAAAAAATAAGTACTATTAAAAAGAAGAAATCAATTCTAGTATCAACCTCTGCAACTTGGAAAAAATTCTGGAATTATTTAAAAAATGTATATAAAAATTGCAAATTCTAAAAAACCTCCACCTTTAGGATCACTTAATCATTCGGTTAAAGGATTTCAAAAACATAACTGTTTTTTAATTTAGGCTTATGGAAATAATGATTTTAGGTTCGTAATAAAATTACACGTAATATCGTTTCAACGATCTGAAAAATAAATGTATATCTGGAGCTTGGCAAACTTCTGGACAGAATTAAAGCGCCCCCCGCGAAGGGAAGCCAAAAGCGCAAAGACAACGGCTGAGGCGGGGGGTGGTGGGGTGCGAGGGGAGGGGCGGTTGAAAATGGAAAACACATAAAATTAACATACACACAGAGGAGCAAGAACAACAAAAACAGTAACAAGAACAACGATGCCGGCAGACGATGAGCGAATGCGACAGAACGAATGGCGAAGAAAACGAAACGAAGACGAAGGCGAAAGGCGGCCGCAAACATTTGAGGTTACGTTTTCAGCGAGAAGAATGCGAGTGGGTCGGTTTTTCTTATTATTTTTTTTGTTGGTTGTTTACGAGAATCTCCAGCTCTCCTTTTCTACCTTTCTCGCCCCCCTGAAAAAGACTCTCTTCGCGGAGAGACAAGTGCAGCATGCGAAAAGGGATTGGGAGACAGAGAGAGAGCGAATGCTGGGCCCCTGGAAACACGCACACACCCGCACGCACGCTCGGGAATATAAAAACAAACATAAAGATAAACCATAAAAGAGATGGCTGACAAAACAAAGGAGGCGCGGCCGATAAATAATTAATAATTAAACCCATCGAATTGTTTAATCAGTTAGTTGGTAGTTTGGCGTTCTTATTGGGAAAAGCACGTATATACAAATGCAAGGCGTCCCGAGAGAGAGAAAGAGCGAACGCACTTACACACACATAGCCGACGAAGGCGGAGGGCGAGGCGGGGAGAAGGAAGAAGCAGAGCAGCCAAATGGCCGCCGCTCGAAAGGAAGAACACGATGGAATAAGGAAATAATGAAACACACACACGCACAATCGGAAAAATATTTCAGCAACAAAAAAAGGGAACAGGAACCGTATCAATTATTCAGGCACACACTTAATTGATTTTTACCTTTTTCGGCCAATATACTAAGTAAATTCGCAAACTATTTATACATGTTTGCATATATACAAAAAGCGGTCTGGAAGTACGCACTCATACACGAGCCGCCGCAGAGGAAAAGGGAAACCCGATGATGACAATGTAAAACGAAACAGGAGTATTTTACGGTTTTTGGCAGTTTTTTCGTTTTCGTATCGAGGCACTTACACATGCACTTAAAAAAGCCTTCGCATCTGCATTTCCTCTGATGGTGTGTGTGTGCTTTCGTTAACACGAAATTTAGATTATTTAAATTACAATTATTTACACAGGATGATGAAGAAGAAATCGGCCAGGAATTTCCTCAACGTCGCCGCCGTCCGTCGCAAAACGATAATAAAAGCTAAATGCAAAGACACACTGGCCAAATACAACTACAACTACAACAAGGAGTGCGAGCGAGAGAGAGGAGAGAACAAGAACCCCAAAATGAGCGCAGTGTTGGCAAACGTGCGAAATCAACAGAGAGAGCAGTGGGCATGCTCAAAGAGAGCGGGGGTGTGAGCACAAAAGGCCGACAAATTATTTTACTTTTATTAACATGCGCGCAAAATATTTATATAAATTGATTACACATTTTCTTCTTCTTTTGTCACCCCAGTTCTGGCTTTTTCATTCTTCACCCTGGCAAATGAATTGCGCTGCGCCGGCCAAATTGTTTATATATTATTTATCAATCGATTTTAGGGGCATGCCAAATTTGATTAGACGCCAGACGCACACAAACACACACAGCCGCACAAACAGCCGAACACTCGCGCATACATACACACACACCAGGGTGTTTGTTTTGTTTTTGTTTGCGGCTTTTTTTTTATCAATTTCTGATTTTTTGCAGCCGCAAATTTGATTCTTATTTACTGCCGATTGGAGGGGAAAACATTAGTATCGAATTATCACCAATTGGTACCAGTTTGAATAGATTTCTTTTTTTATTGTTGTTGGGCACACACACCTTAGCTTATTTGAAAAATTTACATATTACAAGCACGCCGTTCTAGGTCTGCTTCTTCTTACGCGCGAACATTTAGTGAGACCGCAGGGTGACCGTTCGAATATACCAACGCGAAACGTGCTGAAAAATACTTTTTTGTCGTACAAAATATACCAAATGAAGAAAAATATACCATTGTGATGGTGAAGAAATCCGTTAAAAACCAATGTCGCTCAAATCAATACATTCAATCCATCAGCAATTCGTAATCCGGCTTTTTAAAGCTATTTTAGAAAATAATAAACAGAGAACCTTATTGTTCGATAGTTTTGCCAAGTTCAAATCAAGACACCTGTTACCGAATGACGGATAGTGTATATGCAGAGCATATAAATCGGAGATTTACATTTGTCAAAAATCCAAAGGGTATATATCAAATCCATCATCCGTTGTACGGATGGTCCATAAGGTTTTGCCGTTCCAAAAATGTCCCAGTTATGTATACCTTCCATATTTCCGTCCATAAAGTCCATCCGTTGGAAACAGCTGAAATTTCAAATCAAATGTGACACTCGTGTTCCCACAGAACACGTCCACATTTACCATCCAATAACAGCTGACTAGAAGGGCAGTTGCTCATCTCAACATGTATAAAGAGAGATTTCAACTCGGTCAAACTGTTCAAAATTTCCGTTCTTCTAATCTTATCTTATAATATTATAATAAATTTCAGAAGAATTTAGAGTTGCACCGAAAAAACATCGTATAACTATCACATAAAAAGTCCGTTAAAGTCCTTCAAATTTGGATGACGGACTTACTGTGGGAAAACGCTATTAGAAAATAATTTACATATATACATACTAGGGTGGGTCGATTTGGAGGTCAACAAATCGTAGGGGGGGAACGTATTCTATAGACTATTCTAAGCAACATTGCCAAAGAAACTATGCCTTGGAAACCACGCTTAACCTTCCGCATTTGCATGAGAACAATACTGGTTTTTTGATGAAAAATATCTCAGTAGCCTTGACTTTGGAACATTTGTGTGGACGCGAAAAAAGATATAAATCGTTTGGGCGGAACATAATCAATGGACCATTCTAAGACATATTGGCCAATATAATATACAAAATAACAGTATTAAAAAAATGCTTTAAAGAGAACAAAACATTTTTAACAAAGGGGAGAATTAAGAATTGACAAATATTTCTCGGCTACTATGATATTTTACTCAAAAGTAAAACGAAATACCAGTATTTTTCTCTTGCAAATGCGGAGGGCCAAACGTGGTTTATGGCATATAGTTTCTTGGGCAATATAGCTTAGAAATGCCCAGAGATTGTTTTCCGCCCAAACGATTTTTTACGTTTTTCAGGTCTATTCTACTGTAGAAATTTTATGGCTACTGTGATATTTTTCATCAAATACTGGGTTTTTTTCTTTTGCAAATGCGGAGGGTCAAACGTGGTTTTCAAGATATAGTTTCTTTTGCAATATTGCTTAGAATTCTTTTAAGATTGCGTTCCCCCCCTACGATTTATCACTTTTTTTTGCCCATACAAATCGACCCAGTCTAATACATACATATGAATATGTTTCGGACATGTCCCAAAAATTTGCAAAAGATCAATATTTGCATTTAGTTACATTGAATATAGCCAGTAATGGCAGTTGTTTTAACAGGCCCAATTACTTTCGGAATATGTACTATTTTTCCTTAAGTAAAATTATAAGTAATATCAATTTGCAGGAAAATAATGAACTGCATAAATAAGGATAATAAAGAATCCTCCCTAACAAATTCACTGGCTGTGGCTACGCCATCATCTTCGAAATCGCCTTCGGTTATAGAAAATGTTAGGATTGCATATAAACAAATGATATCCCCCTGGGTATGATAAATTGGTCTAAAATGTATTTTAGATTAAATTGTTTTACTTTCGATGACTTATAAACTCATATTTAACTTAAATTGGAATTATATGTTTTGAAGGGTGGAGCCAGATTGACACCGCACGAAAGTGTGGCAACTCTTGCAAATTATCTACACCCGAAATATTTAAATGGTAGATAAAGTACCCTGACAAAATTTGTGGTTACCTAGCATTTTTAATTTTATAAAAGTAGACAAGAACGCCTCACTAAAAAGTAGATGAATGCAAATATTTCCACCCCAAAGCGGCAAATTATCCCCAGAACCGTTAAAACATCGATAAGAATCGATACCTTTTCAAAATACGCTTTTTATGAAATTCAACCCAAGTTTACTTTCCTCCCAATAAAATCACATATTTAGGTCTAATGCGTTTATTTAAATTTGTAAACGATTGAATTAGCTGCAATCAACTCAAATTACTTATTAAAATGAAATACATTGGATTTATTCCGCAAAAATTATATGGTCTTTGGAACCTTCCCCCGAAAGAGAAACATATTGAACTACTCTAATACATATTGTTATTTATTTGAAAATGTCAATCAATTTAGAAATCATTTTTCAAATTACACGTCATTACGTCTCGGCAATAAATCGGAATATGTATGTAGTTAATGTTTGTTGTTTAAGGAGGGGAAGGTTCACGAAAGTCCAGTAGGTCCTCTCCTGGTGTTTTTGTATTTTATGGTCTTGTCCCGTACTTAAGGTTTCATGTCTTAGTTGCAGATAATGGTTTTTCTCTTTTTTTTCAATATTCATTTTGTGTTGATTTTTAGGGGTGTATGGAAATGTTGTTAAATGTTTAGGCAGCTACCGATTCGGCATCGTTGTAGACATCCGAAACATATTCCTCGTTGGCATCATTATCGCCATCGGAGTTATATTTGAGGCCATCTCCTTTGGTTGGTGTTCCATCCGGACGACGCTCCTCATCGTTCGACTCCTTTTTGGAGTTGTGCTCGGCCTGGTCGGTGGAATCGGCATCATCTGCATCGTCGTTGTTGGTTGCATTTTTTGGTGGGCGACCACGTGGCTTCGGAGTTCCCTCCTTGGGCGACTTTCCGGCGGAGAGGGCGGGACGTCCGCGCTTCTTCGGCGCCACTGCCGTCTTCTCCGGCGAGCTGTGCGCCTCATCCACGGAGGTCTCGTCCTCCTGATCGTCGCCATTGTCCTCGGCCACCTGCTTCTCAGCGGGAGCGGCATTGGCCTTTGGACGACCGCGCGGACGACCGGTGGGCACGTAGGCACTGTTGCCACCGCCGCTGCCACCTCCCGACTTGTTCTGTGGCGGACGACCGCGTTTCTTGGGCACCGGTGCCTCCTCCCCGTCGCCATTCCACTCGGCGGCACTCGATCGCTTCTTCGGCCTGCCCTGACCGCGTCCAGTGCGCGATATGTTTAGGTTGACGGATGTGGTCGACGGGCGGCCCACTGGGCGACGATCCTCAATGCTGCTGCTATCATCGTCGTCATCCTGATCGTCTGCGGTGCGAAAAATGTAAGGAATTAGTTAACGTACAACGTGTGGAATAGAAAGTTAGATCAAGAAAAAATAGATACTTATTATTATTAGAATATCAGCAATTTTTGGTACTGTTGAACTGTAATCATATTGAATTTTAAATTGTTATGTACAGATGTATTTAAAAGATTTATTTAAAGAATATATATTTTTGTTATTGAAATTAAATATCCAAAAAACCCTCCAAAAATACGTACAAATAAAGTTAATAATTTTAAATATATTGGTAAACAAATTATTTAGGGAATACTAAAAAATTAACAATAATTCTTATAATTAATAATCCTAATATACCTCGTAACATAATTCAACTTTCATCATGTAATACATTTTATGCCGACTTAAGAAGAAATTTTTTGAAAAAAGTAGCAAATTTTCAGAAAGCTGAATATTAAATATCTAATCAAAAAAATTATAACTACCACGATAATTAAATCTAAAAACAGTATTTTTCCTTACAAAAAAAGTACAAATATATTTGATTTTGTTTTTACTTTAATTATGGAACACGCAACCTTATTTCTTAGCGACCCATTCTATGCAAAGGTTCAGAGGTGCAAATTCCCAAGGTAGAAACCCAGAGTCTACCTGAAGATCTGTGAAAATCCCCAGGTAGCGCCGAGATAAAGGTACGAGTTTTGTGTAAAGCAAACAAATAAAGGGATAAGCACACGCATAGTTTGAAACGGGATGTTTTTTTTTATACAGCACGGGTATATTCCTGAAGGGAGTTTATATAAAAAACGATACAGACCAAGATGTAAAGATTACAGAGATACGCAAAAGTAAACATATGGAAATTAACTGCGAAATAGGCGACTTACAGCGTTCACGTAAATTTGTTTACTGTACTTAAAAGGCCGTCAGATGTAGGAAAGATTACTGTCCTTTTCGGGGCATTGCAACATTTTAAAGGAATATCTTTTTAAATTTTCTTATTTAAGTAAACAGTAATTATTATATGCTATTTTTGTTATAGTAATTCTGCGAGTTTTAAAAAAATTCAACAAAAAACCGTGATTATGCGCTTTACTTTTATTTCTCATATTGCGTACGCACTGTACCTTCATAAATGCCTAATGAAGGTGGGTGGTCGGTCTCAAAGGATTATTGGACTTGAAAGTTCAGGTCGCGCGTGTATTTTTTCTTTTGCGAAGAAAAAAAAACATACTATTTTTTTCAATACTAAGAACATACTGTACACGAATACCATTTAAAGTGGGCCCGATTTTGCATGCATATACCACAAAGTTTGCGACTTTTCTCCTTTTACTGCGTATTGTAATGTAATTTTTTTAAGGGGTTTATGTTAAGTGGTACATATACAATATATATTAAGGGGTATTTTATAAGTTATGTACTACTGTACACTTTGGAAATACTTCAAAAATCTGAAGATTTTTTAATTTTTAGTTTTTTTACGGTTTTTGAAGTTGTATATATTTTATTTTTACTGTACAGTAAAAACTCTTTTGTTGTACTTGCCTTCCTCCTCGCTATCGCTGGGCTGATGCTTCTTGGGCCTGCCGGCCTTGCGTTTTTTGGCGGAACCGGGCGTCTTGACCGCATCTCCGCCGCCACCGCCGCCGGTGCTCCTGGGGCGTCCCCTGCCCTTCGCCGGGGGCGAGGGGGAGGAGTTGTTGGCCAGCTCGTTGCCGGAGTCCTCCTCCTCCTCGTCCTCATCCTCGTCGTCGTCGTTTTGGATTTTGGACGCCTTGGGCGGGCGACCCCGCTGGCCGCCGCCGCCGCTTGGTGCACTCGCTCCCTTGTTCTTGGCGGGACGACCGCGCTTTTTGGCGCCCGGCGAAGCTGCCGCCGCCGCCGACGAGGCGGATCCACCAGCGCTGGCTGCCTTTGGCGGCCGACCGCGCTTCTTTACCGCAACTTCCTCCATTATTTTGCTGGCGGTTTTAAATTAGCAAGCGAATAAAGAAAATCCTCGCTTTTCTTTTCTTTTCTGCGCCTTTTTTAGCGGCGTCCCTTCACGCACACACACGCACACTAGACCTCTCTCTTTCGCTCTCTGGCGCAAAACACACAAACTGCCGAAGCGCTCTCGAGACACACACACACGCTCACTTATTTTCGCTTGCCTCCTCTTCTTCTTCGCTTTTTGTTTGCCGAAAATCGAGCTGGAAAAATATGCAGAAAAACAATTTCAGTTACTTGCCTAAGTGCGGCAAAATGCGCGCTGAAAAATTGTGGAAAATTCCAGGAAAAAATATAGTTTTCGCAGAGCCGGAAAAGGCCGCCCCGCGCTACTTACTTGCTTCGCCAATTTTAATTGTAAATGTAAAATACGCGCACGCTAGTACAGTTGTTGTCAGTGTTGTCAAACAGCCGATATTTGCCCCTAAAAAATACCATCACAAGAACGGCGTTGCGTCAAAACGTAAGTGTCAGTTACGTAATACGTAAGTCAGTTTTACGTTTCCATAGAGGGCGCCCGTTGCCTCAAACCAGTTTCCCGCTTCCGCCAATTTGGCGCCCCTAAATGTTAGATTTCATGGTTTTCTAACAGCAATGTTAAGATACAACGTTTTCTTACATTGGCAGAGCAGCTACAGCGACGCAACAGTTCTGCCAATGTAAGAAATGTATCTTAACTGGCCAGTTTCAGTGTTGCCAGATAAAAAATCAGATTTCGTTCCAATTAGCAATTGTACAAATTATACCATTCTTTTTCTGGCGCTTGAAAACACTGTTTTACCGTTTTATATTTAAATTCAATGTTGCCTTTTATAAAGCGATAAATAATATTAACAGATATTCAGAGTTATACTTACAATCCTTAAATGGTGTTGGCCGAAAAATGTTTTCCTATTTTTTATTTAGCAAAGAAAACTTTCAAACGACGGAAAACGAATTCAAATAAAAACAACGTTACAAAACACAACGATAAAAATATTTGTAAATCTTTTTGTTAAAAAATCACATTTTCGTTTCAATACAGACTTGAAAAACCTTCACCAAATTAAAATATTTCACCACAAAAATTAGATTTTGAAATTCGATCTGGCTCTAACGAAGGAACTTAAGTTCTGTTATATAGAAGCAGGGAAACCTTTTAAAAGATTCAAATAAGTACACTGGACTCATGGCTTACTATAAGGAAACATAAAGTTTAGAAATAAAGTATACTATCTATCAATATTATCTTCAGATTTATGACCAAACAAGGCTGTATAAAAAATCCCAAGATTTAAATAAAAAGCTCTACAAACATTTTCTATAAACAACCTTTAAATATAAAAGTTACAAGCACAGTTTACAAGCAACTGTTTAATTAATAGTTGCACATATTGCAGTTTATTAGGCTAATCACAGTTGAATAATTAAATACTATAGAGCGGGCGCTCACTTCCACAGCTTGATGACACCGTCTCGCGATGCCGAGGCTATGTAGATCTGTCCCTTGTCCTTGCACATCAGCAGATCGGTGATGGCATCATGGTGGCTGGCAGTGGGCATGTCCGGCCCGGAGCGGGGATTCTCCTCCGTGGAGGAGCGCAGCTGCTGCGAGTCGCCAGTGCTGGCCATGGAAATGATTTGCTCCTCGATCACCTGGCTGCCATCGATTAAGCGGGCACTGAAAAATAGGATTGCATTAACAATATATAATCAATCATTTAAATATAATTAATATCATCTCATTCCTTGAAAAAGCCCAAATTAAACTGAAAATCTAAATTCAAATAATAAATAAAAATGTATCTAATTCGACACCTTGAAAAAGCCCAAATTAAGTTCAAAATCTAAATTCAAATTATTAAAATAATAATGTATCTAATTCGACACCTCAGACGAGCTGAAGTCCTTAGCTACTAGAGCTCTTAATCTTAGTTAGCTTATAGTTTTAACTTTAAGCTTGCTTTATATAAATAAATCAGGGACCGTAAATAACAGTTATTTTGAGACTTTTATTTTAAAAGGCCTAATGAGATTTGTTCAATTTTTTATCAACAATTTTACTGGGTTTTATGCACTTTATAGACATGGACAAAAAAGAGTTAATTTGCTTTCCAGATTTGTTGAAATGCATATGCTTTGTGGACAAGAGTAAAAAGAACGTTATTTTTGACGTTTAAAACAAAATATCACAGTAGTCTTTTTAAATAAAAGTCTCTAATAACTGTTATTTACGGTCCCTGAAATAAATAAATAAATAAAATAACAATTACCCGTAGTTAAAGGCCACATCTGCCAGATTATCATTGGCAGCCGGCACCTTGAGCGCGGAGTTCTTCGGGTTGCCGATGTCCCAGTACCGGATGCGCTGATCCGAGCTGCCGGTGAGAATGAAGGGCGCCCCGTCGACCACTCCGCTGAGGATGCCGCATGTGGTGGCCGGATCACTGGGACTGGCGCTGGACAAGGCAGCCACTGGGCTGGCCCACAAGACAGTCTGCCGCTGACCCGTTTCGATATTCCACACCGAAACCTCATTGTTCGACTGCGAGGCGGAGATCAGATACGAGGGTTCCGTGGGATGGCAGGCAACTTTGCGTATCCACGAATCATTCGGATGTTTGATCTCGGCAATGGGCAGGCGAAAGCGCAGATCCCAGCAGATATGCTTGCCGCCACTCGTTCCGGTGGCCAACCAGGAGCCAGTGGGATCCGCACAGATGGTGGTGATCACCCCGTGCCGCAGTTCGTTCTGCAGTCGCCAGGCGCTGTGCTGCATCCGCGTGTCCCAGGCCACAATCCCGCCGTACAGCGTGGCGTACACGATGACACTCTGCGTGGCCTGGTCGTAGGCATGCATGTCCACAACGGGTCCGTCTTTATGGTCACTAGGATTAAAGGAAATACATTAAGATATTAACATATACATATCTACTTTGCGATTTTTTCTATAAAAACTGGTTGGCTGGATTTAATTCAAACCTTTTGTATATTATTAAGTGTCATTTAAGTAACATCCACTAATTTTTATAGCCGATACTAGCGGCTATTATATCGGTGGCAAAGCGATTGCTGGAACTCTATTAAAAATAGACATTTTGCGAAGTTCAACGTACCTCCGATAAAAATGATCGGATTTCCATTTTGTTTTAACATTTCGCTTAATATTAAAAAAGACCCGCCCCTTGGGAAGCCATTTTTTAAATTTTTTATTTTTGAGAATTTTTTTTGAGATTCCAAAATCAAAAATGCGTTTTTCACTTAAAAAATGTGACTTTCGGCATAAACAAAAATATTTTAAGTTACAAAATTTAAAAAAAAAAAGCTTCCCAGGGGGCGGGTTTTTTTTATGCAGAAAAATAAGCGACAAATTTGAAAACGATCGGTTAAGCCGTTTAAAAATGCCGATGTACACGGACTTTCGAAACGTGGTTTCCAGAAAAACACACTTAAAGAGGTTAGGGTACTGATTTTAGAAAACCTTCTAAAGTTTTTGTCCGATTGACTTAAAACTTTTTTTGTACAATCTTAAGATGTTAATCTACGTGAAAAAAAAATTAAAAAAATCGATTTTTTTTTTTTGTGTAAGCCCCTAAATAGTTAATAACATCTCACTTCTGATTCAGCGCCTGTTGGAGCGTCATCTTGGCGGAATTGCGATCGATCCGCATCATCAGCATGCTGCCATCCTTGCCGCCCACCGCCAGCGATTGTCCACTGTCACAGGCGGCCAGCGCGTAGATGGGCGTATTGGCCGAGTAAACCTGCCTCGATTTGTTCACCCCCTGATTGCCATTCAGTTTGCTGCAATCCCACAATCGCACCGTGCCGTCTATGCTGCCGCTGGCGAAGAGCGATCCGTGGGGACGCAGGGAGGCCAGCTTGATCACCGATTCCGAATGCTCGTGCAGATGGGCCACCAGGGTGCCGTTCATCCGCCAGCCAGGCGGATAGGGCGTCACCAGCTTGTCGTAGCTGCAGCGCTGCGAGATGGCCAGCACATTGTAGCGTCGCTTGATCTTGGCCGTCAGCGATTCGAGATCCTTGCGGCACTCCGAAGAGCGTTCAAGCCAGCAGTTTCGCTCCGGCATCGTGTATTCACCCAGCGAAGTGGCCGCACTCACCGTGGCAGTTGGCACGCCAAGGACCACGGCTCCGGAGGCGGGACTACCGGCCAAACCGCCGGCTCCCAGCGGTGTGATCGCTGCGTCCGAGGCGGGCGATACCAGTGTCGGTCCTTCGCTGGATCCTGAAAAGGAATTGGTGACAAACAAGTTTACTTCACGAATGGATTTCTTTGAAAATGCTATAGCATATTTTCGTTTGGCTTTCTATTTTTCAGAAAATAATTTCTAGTTTTAAGGTAATTTTTAGTTCATGGTAACCATTTTCTACATTTAAGAAAAACTTCCTTGATTTTAGGAAAATTTCGTTAGATTTAGAAAAACCTTCCTTGTATTTAGAAAAAAAAATTTGAATGCTATTTTCTAAAATGTAGGGTACAATTTATTTTGAGAATAGTAGAATTTAAATAATTATGGTAAATATTCTTGAAAATATAGGGTTTCAAGAATATTGGTCTATAAAAACAATATAAGAAAAATGTTTGGGAAACTTAGAGCTTCAAGACTATTTGTCTATTTAAAATAAAATACATCAGTTATAATTTATAAAATTTTATTTCGCAGACAAAGTTAAAAACAATCTATAATAACAATTGAAGTAGAGAATTACATGAATCAAAAAAATAATTATTTATAGATCAAAATAAATCAGTTAAAAGATTCACAACCGAATAAATTTATTTGAAAGTCTCCTCTCACTGGTTATATTATTCTTCAGCGTATAAATTCCCACAATCCAGAACTAAAAATAGCTGAGAAATTCGTACAAAAGATTACGAGTATTGAAGCACTTAAGAAAGCAAGTAAAGTGAAATGAATTTGAATTAACTAAGTGGTCTAGTAAATACCCCATTAAACTCAATGAACATGAAACCCATAATAGAAATCATTGACTTACGGTTCTCCAGGGGCATTTTGGTGGTCTTGTCCGCCAGCGGATATTCATGGCAAGCGACTTGCTTGCGACTGACCACGATGCGTCCATTGCCAGAGGCGGTGTCCTCCAGATCCTGCAGGGACTTGTGCTTCATGGAGATCAGGAATGGGCTCATGGCCAGCAGCTGCATCTCATTTAGATTTGTCAAACCCTCAGAGATTAGGCGTCTAAACAGCTGCAAATGAATTTTACCACTTACAGAATACGAATGAAAATGAAAATAAAAACTACTCACATTCATGAGGGTTTGTCCCACCTCCTCGAACTGCGGCATAGCTCCCGGTCTGGCCTGGCCACGAGCTCTCGATCGATCCTCCAGCGCTCTGATGAAGCTATGAATGTCCTGGAAGCGCAGCACGCTGTCGAAAATCTGCCGCGGCACCGGCGGATGCACGCAGTCCAGCAGGATGTGCGGCTTCTCCACCTGGATGAGTGGGGCCTTGAGAAATGCGCCAATTGCCGGCATTATCTTGCACTGCACATCGATGGCGCTGAGGTTGCGTGCCGTCGTGGCGATCATGCCGCAGATTTCGTGACGAACCCAAAGATTTGGATGGCACAAGTAGCAGGCCGTCTCTTGGACAATTTCCGTCACCGCTGGCTTCTTGATGTGCCCGAGTTCGATGAGTATGGTCACCGCACGAATGGCCTTTGCGATCACGAACTCCTCGCGATCGGTGAATCCCTGCTGCAGAAGGGGCACCAGAATATCCGACGCCTGCCATCCCACATAGCCAGCCACTCCGGCGATGTTGTCATAGAAGGCTCCCCTCAAATTCTTGTCCTCGTCATTCAGAAAGGTCATGATGTGCGAGAGTATCACATCGTTGGCCTTTTCCTTGCCAAAGAAGGCGCACAAATCGCAGATGCCCGACTCCATCAGCGTTTGCTTGACCACCGGCTGGGAATCGGTCAGTAGACTGAGTACCGCTTGTCTTACAATGTCGTGGAGGGCATTTAACTCCGCCTCATAACGTGGAGTAGGCATCTCATTGGGAGCATTTCGCTGTGTCTCCTCCAGAAAGTAGACAGCACTTTTGGCCAGTGCAGCAATATTGCGGGCAAAGGCCACGCGAACAATCACTGCACTCGTCTCGCTGGTCAGATCTGTGATGGAGGGCAGGATGTACTCCGGAAAAACGTTGGCATCGCTGCGCGGAATGTCCTTTACCATGCCCAGGCAGGCGGTCAGCGTTTCGATGGCCTGAACTTGCACCTTGGCCGGTGATTTCTGGGCCAAGTGGAGCTGTTAAATGTAATTGGGATAAGATTAACCAATACAAATCATTAAAAATTATTAGACCTCGGATTTTGCATACTTTTTATAGGGTAAAGATAGATAAATTCCGAAAACACCAAAGTTCGTTTCAATAAAAATACAGTTTAAACTTTACGGAATATTTTAATTTTTTTTGCATAAAATGCATATGCATAAAATAATCAAAATATGTGCAAAATATATGCATAATATGCAATATAAAATAAACTGAACTATTCAAGGTTGTCCATTTCTTAGCCAACCTAATTTACCCAAAGAAAATTGTTTGATCCTTTTCGTCATTTCTGAGATATCTAATTTTTTCCCAAATGTTAGGAAATCTTATTTATATTTCCAACAAGTAGGCGAGAAGGGGGCAAAAATAGTAAAAGGGGCAGAATAGTTTTTGGCCCTATCGGCCAAACTGCTCGTTCAAATTGCTCGCCGTGTTTACTGAAGGTTCCTTAGAATACCAGAGGGCTGCATTAACAATTTGAGCCTCCAGTAGTTTTAATATATTTAGCATATTTATGCATATATTTTGCATATTTCCGATATGCATCCGAATTTATTACATTTGAAAAATATGACACCTACCTAGAAATTTTGGTAAAAATCTGACCAAAAATGGACAAATATGCAAAATGCGAGGTCTAAAAATCATAAATACACTCACAATATAGGGCAATATGCGATCCAAAATGGTCTCGGAAGTCGTGTACTTCGATAGCTTTTGCAGCAGTTCTAAGGCGGCTATTTTGGTGTTCGACTGCTTGAGGCCTCGAATGCACGACGTGACCACGGTGATGATCAGAATAAGACCATCGTGCTCCGGCGGCAGTCGTGCGCACAGCGTGGGGTCCTTCTTCTCCTGCCCACCATCCGCATCCTCCTCTTCGGGCGTCAAATCCTGCGCCTGTGTCAGCACCTTGATGCAGTGTCCGATGTCCTTGTGCAGACACTGGATCTTGTCGTCCGGCGACATTATCGGCGTGGAGGAGAACATTTGCAGGTAGGACTGCAGGAAGGAGTAAAAGTACTCGGGAAACAGCTGGCCGCGCTCCTGATCCAGGTAATCCTCGGCGCTCAGGCGGTTCATCGAATGGATGTCGATCATGGAGGCCAGCAAATTGCGCAGCCTTTCGTTTTCGATGCCAGCCAAATGCTTCTCCACCAAATCCCGCTCGCCGCGCCTGTAGGCTAGCAGCTGGGAGAGCTCAAAGGGCGCCGTTCCCTCGGTCCACAGCTCCAGCAGGGCACAGCCCGCCGAAAAGATGTCCATGGCTGGCAGCAAAGTGTTTCCAGCATAACTCGGAGCCAGTCGAATGATCGAATCGGTGTGAATGACCGACATGTTGCCATTGCCGCCATCGTCATCCGAGGCCAGTGTCTTAACAAATCTCTCGGGGGCAATGTAGCAAGTTCGCCTTCTGCTCGTATCAAAGAAGTACGTATAGTCCGCCGGATTGTCCTCCGGCAAATATGTGGGCTTGAAGGAGGCAAAGTCCGAGAGCAAAATCCAGTTCCACGAGGTGATCAGGATGTTCTCCAGCTTGATGTCGCCGTGGCAGATCTTCTGCTTGTGGCACTGATTCAATGCGCACAGAATCTGGAACGTGATCCACTTCTTCTCCAAAACGGTGAGAAAGGGGCGTGTGGATACGCGATCGTAGAGACTGTGCTTCACATACTCCCTCATTATGTAGGCTGCCTTGTCGATGAGCTGAAAATGGGGAATTATTAGTAAATATTAAGAAGATGATGATATAAAAATTAACTTGTGTTATGAGCTTTAATAAACATATTACTAACTTATTTTTATCATCTATATTGGAGGTTGTAATATATAATTCTTGATTATAAAATGTATAATTCAGAAGATGCTGGTATAAAAATTAGCTTAGTTATGTTATGAACTTTAATAAACACATTACTAACATATTTTTATCATCTATTTTGGAGGTTGTAATATATAATTCTCTCTATAAAATGTATATTTTTTTCTATTATTAGTAAAGATTAAGAAGATGCTGGTATAAAGATTTAGAAGATGCTGGTATTAAAATTAGCTTAGTTATGTTATGAACTTGAAGGTTGTTATATATAATTCTTTTTTATAAAATGTATAATTTTATCAGGAATTCGATGACTCAAATTGAATGAAGATAACCCTAATTACTTTATGACAGGGAACTGATCTTGTGGTCAATATGTGAGTGGACTGTACAGTATATAGTTCTTATATGATGTATCTTAAAATATAATGGGTTATATTATTATTATAACAAACCTCCACCCGTTGAAAGGGTAAACAATTGACGGCATTGGCCAGCGAAAGTGTCTTCTTGATGCCCTCCAGTCGCTCCTTGTGATCCTCCAGCGGCAAAGTGGGATCGTGCTTCACGAATACCTTGACGACTATCTGACCCTCATCCGTTTTGGCCTTGGCCACCTTGAAGAATCGCGTGCTGCCCATGCTGTGGAAAAATCCAAATTCGTGGGTGTCAACAATTTTCGTCGGAAAATCCCCTTCTTTTCTCCACTCACTTGGAACTGAATGTGATTTCGGATCCGAACTGGCCGGAAAAATAGTGCTCCACCGCATAAATCTGCGAGGGGGCAATGCCCACCAGTTGATTGCCCATCCTGCTTGTAATTGCACTTGGAAATGTCCGCAATAATTGTTAATTTTATTAGTTTCTTCAACAATAACAAGAAAACCAAGTCTTCGTTTTTTCTGCGCAGCCAAACAGCTGGTGGCGATAACCAGTCGCTGTTATCGATAGTTACACTGTTCAACATTTCTAAATTCTATTAAAAGTTTTAAAACCATTTACCGGCTGTTATTTTTTTTTTTAATATTTCTTAAAAATATTTAAAACCTGCAATGTATAGATACACAATAGTTTGTTTTTAATATTTTTTAAACAAAAATATCACTGTTTCCTTATCATGCAGATTCTTACAACTATCGATCACATCGATAAAATACAAGACAATTTAAAAGAAACCGCGTATTTTTGAATGGCCATTTAAAAGAAATTACATTTCCAACATGTTAAAGCAGTAAAAGTGAATGGTGTATTCAAATCGTACAAGATGGGTTATCCATTTCCATAATTCAACTTGAATGTCGATTATGCTAATACCTGATTTATAGGGAAAGGTCATCATGGTTGGGATTTAGAAGAACAAAAAGAAATTATAGAACTAGAAAAGAGCGGTACACCTCTTTAGCCTCGCATGACGGACCCATTAAACTGATTATAAATTTATGTAACTGGCACACTGCAATCCATTTGTTGAATAAATTCGAAATGGGCCATGAAGAGAGCTAAATCGAACCCACAAACAGTCCAGGTGACAAATGTGCCAAGCATTCAATTGGTTTGCTTACAAAACTGGAAATGAATGTCGAATTTTTAGAAGGAATTTTGATATACCCTTAAATATAGCGCATATTTATAAATTCATATAGCTTTTGTCCAATATGAAAATGTACATCTAGTGAGCATTCGAAAAGAAATCAGAATGGAATCTACAAAATTTAAAATTAGGAATCGAAAATGGTTTCCAATTAATTCAAAATTCTTTAAACTAAATTATTAGAAGTAAGTAAGTAAGTAATCATTATAAACTAAAAAATGTTTACATATTTTTTAAAACCATTTTGCTTGGTTTATATTATGTTATTTTTTTTTAAATTTAAAAAAATTTAAAAGTTAAGTTTTTTTTTATGATTACGTGGCCAACATCATAGCATTTATAACATACCCGGTGACAGAGCCCCAAAAGCCTTGTTGATACTCGTATTTACATAAAAAGCCCAAGCAGGCGGCATTAACGAAAACGTTGGCTCCGAATCTGACTTCCAATGTCCACCAAACCAACGACCATTCCGAGAAGAGAACTTTCAAAGCGGACGATCGTGTGTAAAAAGAAAGTAGGTGGGTAGGTAGGAAACATAAACAAAGTGCGAGCCATAGAACAGGCCACACAGAAAAAAAGCTTAAGATCTTCATTTAAATTGGTTTTTTATAAAACATTTGCATAGTAAACATATAATCTTGGGATCTGTGGATATGAGTAATCCTATATATGCATTTTGGTTTCATAAAATTAAATACAACTCATTGAACTTATTGTTTACCTATAAAATATAAGGAAAAGATTAAAATGGCGTACGTGTTTGGATTGTATAATAATTATTATTCTTTTCTGCAACAATTAAAGTGGTTCTTATTTTTTATTTTATAAGAAGAATAAGTTAGTTTTTCCATAAATCATTTAAAATGTAGGATTTTTCTGTTTTGCTTTGAAAAAAGGCAGGGTAACCTAATTATAATATACCATTACAATTAAGGTAAAAAGTATATTTTTTTCCTGTGGATATCGAAGCGGTTCTGCTCTTTCTCCTCCGTCTCTTTTTGTCTCGTTTATTTCATTTCAAACCTGACGTGTACAAAGCGCAGGCGTAAAGAATTCCATTCCGCGAGAGAGTCTTCGTAGAAGCAGGTGAGGAAGGAGAGTTGAAGGCCCGAGAAGAAAGGAGGACCGAGAGAGCCCATTCCGAACATGTTCGAAGGCCCCAAGAATCGTTGGCTTAAGAAGTGTTACAAACTGGCGCAGAGCCGCAGAAGAAAGAAAGTTTTCGGCTGTGCTGGCTGTTCTGCGCTGCGATCTCCGATCTTAGTAAAATATCTCACAGCAGATATACATATATATACCCATTCCGTGTGCTCAGTGGAGCGTCTTCCGCGTTTTGTGGCTGCGTCGCTTAATTGGCCCAAAAGTATCTCAAGTGTGTGATTGTGAAAGTTCCTGAAGAGCCGATAAAATAATGTACGTGAGACGAGCCCTGCTCCTGGTCAGCCTGCTGTGCCTGCAGCCGCTGAGTCCTTCGCTGGCCAGCGAGGATGAGTCCAATCCGCTGCTGGACATGGCCTCCATGTTCTTCCAGGAGGCGTTGTCCAACCAGAACAACAATGGCGGAGGAGGAGGAGGAGGAGGTGGCGCTGGTTTGGCAGGTGTGGCCTCGCTAATTGGCACCTTCATGCAGGCCAGCGGCAAATCCGGAGGAGCAGGTGGCGGTGGTGGAGCAGGTGGAGCCATGCAAATCCTCTCCGGCCTGGGCAGTCTCCTCTCCAAAAGCGGCGGTCAGGGCGGCGGCGGCGGTTTTGATCCCTCCATCATAGGCAATGTCCTGGAAATGTTCACCCAGGGCGATGATGAGGAGACCGCTCCCAATCAAAAGCGCAGCAATGGCGGCGGTTCCGAATCTGGCCTTGGCCTGGACACCATCCTCCAGGTGGCATCGGCCTTCATGAACACCCAGGGCAACAACGACAAGGCCTCACATCATCACCAGAAGCGTTCGGCCGGCGAGGAACCGGAGGCGGATAATGGTCTGATGAATCTTCTGCCATTGGTCATGCAGGCAGTTAGCTCCTTCGCCGGTCCCGAGGGTCAGCACACCCAGGAGAAGCACAAGAGCCACGCCTGGGTGCTGCCCCCCTTCCTGGAGCACATCCACGTGCTCTGGGATCACTTCTCCAACTCCGAACTGGCCGACGCCTTGTACGAGAAGTCCGGAGTCAACAAGATCATGAAGGTGGATTTCTAGATAAGATTAAACTAGCTTATAGGGCATTAGCATATGAAGAGTAATCTTGAGATATTTTTGAAGCATTTTATATTGGGTTTTGATAAGAGTTATCATTCTTTCTTTCTTTTCAAAATATTAAAAACAATATTTAAAGAATTGATAGAGATGTCTGTACTAAGTACACAATTAAAACCAAAATAAATTAAATACGAAATCAATACTTACTAATCGATGGATTTAAAAGTTTTATTCAGGAAAAGTCGAATAAATAAACAACGGAAAAAATTAATATAATTATATAAATTAATATAAAAATAATAAATTCTAAATGAGATAACAATTTTAATAAAGCTTAGAAGTAGATTTCAAATACATACGATTTTAGGTCACCCTTTAAAAAATATTTTATTAAAATATTAGATAACAAAAATTGTAATAATAAATTCTAAATGAGATAATAATTTTAATAAAGCTTAGAAGTAGATTTCAAATACATACAATTTTAGGTCACCCTTTAAAAAATATTTGATTAAAATATTAGATAGATTACTTATTTTCTAACATTTAAAATTTACATTCATAATTCTAACTACTCTCCTTACTCTCCTTATCTCCTCCTTCAGGGCTTCAAGGGCAGCGATGGCAAACTGGACTACGACAAGCTCTTCGAGTCGCTGAACAACCAATCCTTCCGCCGGCGGTGGATCAAGTCGGCCACCCTCTACCTGGCCGACTGGGCGAGCTACCTGGCCAATCCCGATGTGTATCTCAAGTGAGTGATGAGACCCGGCCTACGTGGCTCGTTCCTAAGTCCGATGGGCTGACCAAAGAGTGCTAATTGTGGATCACGTTCTGCTCTGCAACGGTCCCAATGCATTTAGCACCTGGCTGCGATTCTTGGACCACTTCCAACTCCAAGACCAAGTCCAAATCCGATTCCAATTCCAATTCCAAACAGCTGCTCGCGAAGCCTGTGCTAACCATTTCCCGTTAGCGACAACCCGTTTCCCATCGAGCATGTTCGATGCGGCTACCTTTTGACCCACTTTTTTCGGCGCTGGTGCTTTTAGAACGTGCCTGCTAATCCAACTGGTCAACATCAACAGAACCAAGTTCCAAGTCCAGGCTCTGATACAGTTACAGTTGATATGCAGAAGATACAGAAGTCAACGGCATCGTTAAAACAAACAAATAAACAAAGCGGGCCAAAACCGGTTGCCCGGTTTTCAGCCAGGGGAAATTGCTTGAGAAGGCAGGGTACACTTGACCGAAAAATTTCTCCATAAGAGTTCCATCAATATTATTATTGATTTTAATTATAAAGTTGGCTAAATCTTAAAGAAATGTATTTTTAAGGTCGGTATAATACATTTATCTAGTACCTGAAAAATGACTTGAGAATTATAAGATAGGTATACTTGACCGAAAAATTTCTCCATTAGAGTTAATTATAAAGTTGGCTAAATCTTAAAGAAATGTATTTTTAACGTCAGTACAATACATTTATCTAGTACCTGAAAAATTACTTGAGAATTATAAGCAAATTAAGGTAAATGTTTTCTCAGTGTACGACTTGGTATCAGACATTTTTGCATGTCTTTAAAGTAGGTCAGGCTTCTCAGACTTCTTGGTCTTCTATTTTTGCGCGTTGCCCCATCATTAGACAGCAACTTCCACTTTCTAGCGACCCTTTCACTCGACGATGGTGGTGCTGCGTCATCGAGACTCATCAATTGTCCGCATTTCGCCCCTCTTTCGCTACAGGTACTTCCAGACGGCACAGATCATGTTTAACGGCCTGCTGAAGTCTCAAGGTTACCCCAAGCAGACCCACTTCGATCCCTCCCGTCCGGGCGAGACCATCTCGAATCTCTTGGACCATGTGGCCAAGCATCATCTGAGCGTTAAGATCGATTCCAGGCAGTATGTAAAGCCGGCCGTGGGCTATGCCAAGGAGCTATTAAAACTGGGCCAGGCACGCGGATTACTGCAGTTCAACGCCACCGAGATCAGCGACAAGCTAACGGATACGCTAAACCTCGAGGTAAGCAGATTGTTTGATTCTCTAAAGATCTGGGAACTGGGTTACTTAGCCAGTAATTGGAGCTCTTTATCTGCGAATAGGAAATAGCTGTAGTGAAAATTATAGCACTAATTAAATAGGAGTTCTGGGTATCAGAAAGAATGGTGTGGAAATATTTTAAAAATAGATTTGGAATGTTTTATAAATTATTTTAAACTAAAAGCTTAGTTTTGAGCTTTATTTATTTCTTAAATATTTGATTTTAAACAATGTTTGTAGGATTTTTTTTAAAATTTCAATCTAATATTTTAAAATTAAGAAACTATCGTACAATTAATGAAAGTACATGGTTAAGATACAATTGTTCTAACCGCATTCGTACTAAATACTAAACTTGGATCAAATTAAATTAATTACGCCACTATTTTCTCCTCCACTCCATGGCTCACGCACTCGATCGAATCTAACAATGGACCAAATGCCAAACAGGTTATCGAACCGGTGCTGAAAGTCCACCGCGCCTACAGATACATCTCCAAGTCGCCGCAATGCGATCGTTACGTGCTCTGCCAGATGAACGCAGAGGCTCTCGATCAGCAGGAGAAACAGAAGCAGCATGACCAATATCAGCAGCAGCACCAGCCGAAGCAGAATCGACAGACATCGACGTCCAGCCTAATTGCCGGAGTCAGTCCGAAAATCGTCAAGATCGGCAGCATGGGTGCAGCGATCTTCATTAGCACGGAAACCGGTACGCCGTTCTGGACGCTGTTCGGTGTGATCAATGCGCCATACAATTGCGAGGTGAGTAACGGCCACAATGATGCACAGAAAAAAATTAGAATGGCATTAAATTGAGAGTGGCATTAAAAAATATTAAAAAATCTCTATACAACCCTAGTCAAAAGTATTTTCACAAATTTGAATGCTAACTGTACTCATATTTTGAACTTATAATATAAACATTTTGGCACCTATGGCAACAGCACTTCAATTCCGTTTAAATGACACAAAAATGTTCTTAACCCATTAAGCACCCTTTGAAAAGTTAGAAAATTAGACATTTTTTTTGAAAGTCAAATTTTCAACTTTTTTCCTGGGGCTTAAAACAAAAATGTTTTGATGCAAAGTTGTTCCTCAATCAAAATTAATAATAACTGCAACAAAAAAAAATTTCAAAATATTTTTCCTTGTATTTTTTATAATTAATTGAAAATGGCTAAAAATTACAATTTCTTTTTCTTCCTTTTCATACAAAATTTTACAAAGATGGATCCATCCAAAAATTCATAAAAAATACAAGGAAAAATATTCTGCAAATTACCATTGTTCTCTTAAAAGAAATTTTAAAAATTCTCATGTCAAGATCTTTAATGTCATATATTCTTTTTTATTTATTTATTTTTCTTTCCAACTTTTTTTAAAACCTCTCTAATAAATATTATTTTTTTTCTCTGTACCTCTTTTTGTCGCTGCTTTCTAACCGCTATTTCTGCAATTGCCCGCCAACAGGCCAAATACCCAGTCGACTGCAATGGTTTCCACGAGGGCGAGGCCAAGGTGACTACGGAATATATCCACAACGAGCTGTAGTCGCCCCATTCTAGGTGCAGATCAAGATCTAGCTCAAGATCCCAAGGAAATGGAGGAGACGAAGGTTCAATAAGACGATTTAGCTGTAATTGAGATAAAGATTTCGTGTGTATATAGTATTACGGATTGAAATACATTTAAATTTAAACTAACGTGTTTGACTGGCTTCTCTTTTTATGTGTATCTTAAAATAAATAACCTTATATTGAAACAATGGTAAATGAATAAAGGTTTCACTTTTTTCCGAAAGAAAATAAATCTAAAACTGAAGTTAAAAATCAAACAATTCGTATTGAAAGTAACAATCATTAAATATTCATGAGGGTCGTAAAAACTGAAGATTATTGTCTAATGATAGTTGTTATGTACAGATTGCCCGATCTCTTTGGAGTCAACGAACCGCAAGAGAAAAGCTATCCAACTACAGTTAAACTCACGTAAGTGGGATCTTTTACTACCATATAAAAATAGGTTTTAGGTATTGCTTTTTAGACAATTTTTAGCAATTTAATTTAATTTAGATTACTTTGAATGCAGTTCATTTGGTTTGGTAAATTAAATTGAAGTTTGTATTATTTACAGAAATTTAGGGAAAGTTATGGGAGCTTCACTTTAGTTTAAATCTTTAAAACTTTTCCCGGACAAAAACCAGTTCATGTGTGTGAAAACTCGCCAGGGGCATTTTCACAATTTTCATTTCAGTGGCTCGCTTGAACTTGGACTTGCCACTTCGTCTTGACTTCGAATTCATTGTGCTTTTGTTTTTTGGTCATAATAGTCGATACATTTTGACCATGCAGCTGATCTATCGCGAACTGGAGGCGGATATAGTCCGTCGTACTAATGCAGTATTCCCGGCCCAAAATTGCTTTGTGGAAGTGCTCCCCGACCACTTGATAATTCCGCGGAAGTACGTGGAGCTGGGAGAATCCATTCGTTCACTTCCGGTTTATGAAGACGATGTGTGGATGGTGTCCTATCCACGTACTGGATCCACTTGGGCCCAGGAGATGGTCTGGCTGCTGGGTCATAAGTTGGATTACGTAGCCGCAGAGCAGGACTTGCGATTGCGTTCCCCACTCATCGAACTATCCGCTCTGTTCAGTACCGATCATCATGAGACGGTGGCGTGAGTATTAAATTATATGAAATCAAATCGAAATTGGTGTACAATTTTACTACAGCTTTACACCACACCTAAAAATTTGAGTAGATCAGTGAGATTATATCTAACTAAAATTTACGATATTTCATATGATTTAATTAAATATGTTCAATGTTTTTTGGACAAAATATAAATTATCTGAAAAACAATAATTAATTCGTAATGGCCATCTAAATTTCAGGTCATGCAAAACCCAGATCGTTTTTACATGAATTACTCTTCAACCAGTTCAAATTTACCCGGCCGCATATCAAATTAAAATTGATCTTAAATAATGCATACGTTTCATATCGATTTTTCTTTGGGTATATATAAATATCGAGATCTACTACCAGTTGATGTTTAATGTTGTTGATGTTGATTGAACAAACACTTTTAAAAAGCTTCATTTATCAAATTTAACTTTCTCTCTGCTTGGTAGCGAAAAATTTGGAAATACCGTTGAACTGGTTCGCAATCTGCCCCGCCCACGCTTCGCCCGATCCCATTTGTCCTGGCAATTATTACCGGAGCAATTTGAGACGGTGAAGCCGAGGATTGTTTACACAGCTCGAAATCCCAAGGACCTTTGCGTTTCCTACTACCATTACTGCAAATTGCTGCACGGAATCAATGGGGACTTTGAGCAGTTTGTGGATCTCTTTCTGGAGGGACACACTCCCATGGGATCCTATTGGAAGCACGTGCTGCCCTTTTGGAAACGGAGCCAGGACGAGAATGTGCTGTTCATCAAGTACGAGGACATGATCAAGGATCTGCCGAGTGTAGTTCGTCGCTGTGCCAGATTTCTCGGCGTTCAGAGTCTCCTGGATGCTTCCAGTTTGCAGAGCCTCTGCGATCACCTGACCTTCGACAAGATGCGGGCCAACAAGGCGGTGAATTTGGAAAAGTTGCTTCCGGATTCAGCTACCAAGTTTATAAGGAATGGCAAAATCGGCGACTGGCATAATCACATGGGAAATGAAATGTCCGAGCGTTTCGATGCTTGGAGTGAGCAGCATGTTCGCGGTGCTGGATTAACCTTTGACTACGAATGATTTTATTTGATTAAAATACAAATTTGTTAATTATAGTTCTGTAATAATTAATTAATTATTGATTCCCGAGATCGACAGTAGAGTACGAAACTTATTGATGTTTTAAAAAGTTTATATACATTCAATCGTATCAAGAAAAAGGTTTTATAGGAATCGCTTTAAATTTTTTTTTAATGAGAGCCTATTTTGAAAAACGGGTAGTCTGAAATCTAAAATTTAAAAATCTGTTTTAGCTGAAAGATGGATTTGACTAAGATAAATTATTTTTATTTATATGTAGTCCCAGCACCTTCCGTAAATTTATCAACAAAATTTGGTTCTCCCTAAAAAATTTAAAACATTTTTATATTAGTGTTATCGAAAATTAGCTTGGTGACGAAATCAAATACATATAACAGAAATTTAACATTCTGTTAAACGGTCTGTTATTCTGTTAAATCGATAGTCGCTAACGTTGTTATCGAATTTTGCCGGTTCTATTGTTTACTTTTTTGTTCTTGCCTTGCTTTATTTTGGTAAATTAAATTAAATACAAAATGACATGTGATGACACCACCGAGGCCCTCGTGGCCCACATGTGTGAGCTGGTGCAGTTCTACATGCTGCCGGAGTTGAAGGAAGATCTGGACAGCATCCCACTGGAGGCGTCGCAATTCGAGAGCTACCACTCTCTGCTCATCCAGGATCTGCCCAAGCTGTACGATTTGGTGCAGGAGTTCCTCCAGAAGAGTGGCGATGGAGGCCACGAAGAGGTTACAGTCCATCAAATTGTATTGCCATAACTACAATTCAGTTACCTTTCAGATGAGAGTCAATCTCCTCCTGCTGATTTGCGAATTGACAGCGTCTCCAACTATTTACCAACTGAAGGATGGTAATCTCTTGAGGAACGCCAACGAGTTGGCCAAGAAGCTATCTTCCAACTGGTGGCAGTCCACGGATGTGCAGGTGCTGAAGTATTACGAGAAAAAGCTGCACAGGGATTGCTGGAAGAAACAACTGGGAGCTGTGCATGGTTTCGGTAGATATCTGGAGGTAAAGAGTAATACTATATTTATCCTTATGGTATATTTTATTTTTGATCCTTTTTCCGCAGTTACGTTATGGGGATAAATCCAGAATGCCCACCCGAATGCTGGCCTTTGCCCTGTCCGTGGGTCTCAATGTGCGGGAATGCTACGATCCCATCTACAAACAACTGGGCGTCAAGATCTTCTCAGTGATGCTGAAATATAGCGTGGGTTTTTTTTAGGTCATTAAAACCAAGATCCTAGGTCTTAAACTGATTATATTCCAGGACCCCAAAGATATTCAGGAGCTGAATGTGCACAGCGTGATATATGACCATGCCCTCAAGGATGCCTACAACATGGAATCCATTGAAGCCATCGATTCCGTTTGGAACTGCATGTATTTGTGCCTGGATCACTTTGTAGATCTGGATGCCTTTACGGTTGGTAAACACACTAGAGCCCTGCGTGAATCATTCAATTTTTGTTTTATTATAGTATGCCATGAAATTTGATTTGATTTGTTTAATTTTGAATTGAATGAATGAATAATGATATTTATGAATTTTTTTTGTGCTTTCTTTTGAGAACATTTTTAACAAATCAATGTTAACTGCTTAAAAAATAAAATTCATGCGAAATTATGGCCCTTTCTTCTTCAAAAGAAATTGTCCTTTGAATTATTTCGGAATTCATGCCATTCATTCATTCAATTCTATTAAACTCCAAATTCAAATTCATTCAATTCTATTAAACTCAAAACTCTAATTAATTTATTCATATAAAACCAAAAATTCAAAATAATTCATTGAATCCATTCATGCAGGCCTCGAAAACATACATATTCTCAAACGGCAATAAATAACAACTATTTTTTAGTGGAACCAATGCGACGACATGCTGGACCGCCTCATCCAGAATGTGACGATGGCCTCTAGCCCGAAAATATCCATCTGCCTGCTGCAGTTCATCACACGACTGGGCTTCTACTTCACCATCAATCGCAGTGGCGTGGAAGCTGCTCTGGCCACGGATATAAGTCAGTCAGAAAAGCTGGCGGCATGTCGGGAAGAGTGCCTTGCTCTGAACGCCAGCACCAGCTTTCGTTGGGCCAAGGCCATCCTGCAAATGCTTGTCCTGGAGTCGGATAAACTCCTCCAAGGCGTGGAGGTTTGCACCGAGCTGCTGGAACAGATGCTGAAATGCTACCTGGTGTGCATCCTGCCCATTCCCCTGCAGGCATTGCATCCTCATCTCTCGGAATTTTATGGAAAGTTTGTGGCTGTGCTAATGGAGTGTCTGGTGACCCATGAGAGGGCGCCGCCAGTTCTAAAGGTATTAGTTCCTTTTCCCCTATTCTTAACTAGCTCTAATAGTCTCACTTCCTCCTCCAGCTCGTTTTGCGATTCACCGAGCTCTTTACCTTTCAACTGGAAAACTGTTCAGCCCAAAAATTACCTGCAGATTTAGCCGAATTCCCGGAGGCTCTAAAAATTATACATAGCAAGATTTTTGAATAAATATCGGTGTTCTTTATGACAAGTAGCGATCTAGTAGTATGCGATACACAATTGTTGCCAATATAGTGTGTGGCACAAGGGATAGAAGCGCCGGTTTCCAGCCAAAGAAGAAACCCCTGTACCCGTGTCTTTTTATAATTTTCCGGCACATGTGCGAGTAGGAATGCTGACCATAGTGCGAGGATTCGTTCAGCGTACGAATGGCCATCCCATCCACGGGGGTCATTATCACCGTGATGATGCCGCCCGTTAAAGCCATAGTTATGAGATCGCTGAGCCACGGCTCATCGAGTCCGTGGAACCACGATATCAACGTACCAACTCTGCCACTAACGGGAGTATACAGCATGGCCACAGCTGTGCTGGAAAAGGCGTTTATCCGCCAGCCGTTGAATAAGTAGGTGAATCCTCCCTTCCTGTACATGCACTTGAGTCCCTGCCAGAAATTCCGGTAGCTAAAAAGGAAGGGTTACTTATTTTCTGGTTTTAAAGTAGTGTCGGGTAAAAACTGCTCATTTAGGTGAACATGTTCATTTGTTCTTTTTTTCAGTTTTTTTTCTCACTCAGTTTGCTCACTTGTTCACTTGTTCTCTCTTTAACTTTTTCACTTGCTCTGAGAAAACAGCTCATTGTTTGTAAAACCGTATGCAAAGTGCATCCTAAAAGTAAAAAAAAATACTTTTTGTGCCAAAAACAGCAAGAGAGCAACTGAGCAAGTGAACTAAAAAGATCAAGTAAGAGAGCCAAACTGAACAAGTGATCAAAAAAGAGCAAGTAAGAAAGCAAAACTGAGCAAGTGAACAAAAAGGAGCAAGTGAGCAAAAATGAACAAGTGAACATGTTCACTCACTCAGTTTTGTGAGCAACTCTTTTTTGTTCACTCATGAACAACCCAACACTATTTAAAAGAAAAACCCCATTCTTTACTTGCGCCTTTCGTAGGATCGTCGCGTGAGATCCGCCTGCCGAATGACTGCCAGTTTGGCAAAGGGCGTGGCAAAGACGCCGCCCCAAAATCCAGTGATTCCCAGCACAGACATAGTGTTGTAGGGCTTTAGCATCAGCACATACTTGTTATCCCGTAAATTGTAGAAGAGGGTATATGAGGACAGGGTGTGAACGGTGCAGCGCAGGCCAGAAGCCGCAATGCCGTAGTAAAATCCGGGTAATCCATGCCTGGCCATCAGACGAAACATGTTCCGCATGGTCAGTCGACTGTGATGGGTGACATTGGCCTGGATATTGACCCGAACCAGCTCCATGGGATGCGACAACAGATTGGCCGACATCTTGATCAGAAAGCCCACGTAGACGGGCATCTTTACGAATTGCTCCATCGTACTGCCCGCATCGCTATTGTTCATTATCTTTACAAATTTATATATTCAGAGAAAATTTTAACTGTTTGTACTTAAAAAACTTAGGCTACTCGCACTCCGCTCGCAGTTTGGCGATCTCCAGCTGCGTCTTTTTCGCCTCCAACATGGTGAGGGTTCGTTTCAGACCCGAGATATCGTTCAACTTGACAAAGTACTCGGATTTGGCCACCAGGTACTCCGTCTCGGCCTTTATGAGATCCTTCTGCAGGCGATTGGCATCGGATGCTAGGGGCTGGGGCACCAGCTGATCCAGATCGGTGAGGTAGCTCACCAAGGTGGGGTCCGTAGTGCGCCCGCTGCCCTCATCCTCGTCCAAGAGTTTCTCCAGCAGATTGCTCGTCGAGATCTCGATAGTTTGTGCGGTGATGGCCGGTTCGGAGGCGGGTGTGCTCGGTTCCGCCGGAGCGCCGGTGGCATCCGGAGCTTCTGTCTTCAGGCACGGGCCCTCGTCCATCTTTACGCCCAGCTCGTCGGTGAGATCCTCTCGAAACTTGGTACAGGATTTCCTGCGGAACATATTCTTTTTACAGACTGTACTTGTAAAAGAGCGGGAAGCGCTGTAATACCGACCTGTGAATGATCAGCCTGTCAATGCTGGTGTTCGATTGGCATTTTCGGCAATGGGTGCACAGGGCCCGGTACTTCTTGGGCCCCCCGGCCTTGTCCTGCTTGAAGGCCGGCAGGAAGCCCAGTTTCTTCCACGTAACGTCCTTCGAAACGCCGACAGCGCGCTTGCCTTTTTTTGCCAGCGACATTTTTTACATTCAGTTCTTGGTAAATTACGTGAAAGTGTTGCTTCGCTGTAGAAACAACCGATGTATCGATAGCTCTTAATGTTTTGGTATCGATGTTCGCTCTTATTTGAATATTCATTTCTTGATTAGTTTATAATGTTCATTGATCTGAGAAAACTATAAAAATAATAATTTACCTTGTGATAAACAGTTTTCAGATAAAATCTATTTAAATTGAATGTGCAGAATCAAACCAAATAGCTTATTTTTAGTGGCTAAATATAAATAAAAATTATGAAACCTCTGTAAAATGATGTTCGTTAATTATATAAAAATATGTTTGAAATCTTACTTGCCATTTTATTTTATATTCCATTTTATTTCCATTATATAAAGAAAATCAATTGTTTTTAAAAAAACCAACTATCGATATAATCGATAAAAGGCTATCTAAAGATAGCGTGGATTTTACCTCTAGCGTAGAAGCCATTTTGCATCCGTGTATAGTAAATAGAAATTTATTGCTTTTTTGCGCTTAAAAATGCCGCGGAAGAAATCTGAAGACTTTTACAGGACCCACGGGTTCACTGCGAACTTCAAGAACGGCAAATACTCGGCCACATGCCATAATTGCGACAGGGTCCTCCAAAACACCGCGCTTTCCCGTCTATCGTTACATAGGTAAACATACAAACATACAATAATAATCATAATATTTACATACGTCAAGTAATTCTTTTTAAATTGTAGGCAAACCTGTGATGCGAAGCAAAGTAGATGTCCTGTAATATTGAAAGACGAGGACGTTAGTCCCAGGATCAAGGTAATTATGTGCACAGTTCGTATTTAAAAGCAGCAGACACATATGTATGTATATGTATGTGTGTATGTACATGCCGTATAGAGATCGAATCCATAGGAAATTCTTAGTTCTAATGAGTTATTCACTTTAATTATAACAAAAAAATAGCTAAAATGGGAACTTTTCGAAATTTATTTTTTAGATCCAGAAAATTTCAGACGACGACGATGACACCGAGGGCAAGGAAATTATTGTTAAGGTAAGATGTTAGAATCACACAAGGTTTTAAAGGAGAAACTAAAGATATATTCTAGATCCAACAAATTCTGGACGAGGTTAATGAGGCGGAGACGGCCAAGTCCCAGCCCAGAATAAAAACTGAGATTCGCAAGACGAAATCGTCTAAAAATGAAGACGCGGAAGAGCAAAATCTGGAATTTGAAATCTCAAATGTGGAGATACCAAGCCGCGACTACGTTGAGTATATGGACGAAAGCAAGGAGGTAACTATTCTAAATTGTTTGGCATTTTGACGTCTTAACGCTTATGGAGCAGCATTACATATTGCAGCACAATCCGGATGATTTGGCCAATGGGACGGCGACTATCGTCGAAGCCAGGCCAAGAAACAATTTGGCCACCCTGAGAGCGGAAAAGGATCGAGCCGTGATCAAACAATACCAGAGCAAGACCCAGTTTCTGAAAACTGAAACGGAGAACCTGAAGCTGGAGCGCACTCTAACTTTGCTTCGGATTCAGAAACTGCGATTGGAAATCGACGCTCTACGCGCCTAAAATTAATTTTAATTTTATAGCCTTCATCATAACGAACAATTTGTAAATGTCCGGACAGCGACCTTTTTGTTATACATATGTTTGTATATCGAAAGATGTCTGTTTTAAAATTATATGTTTTTAATGTCTTATCATTTTGTAAAGTGAAATACAGAATAAATTAGTTTAAGCAGCATGTACTTTCAATAAATATTAGAAGAAATTAAAAACAAAGATTGGGTTCTCTTTAAAAAGAATAAATTTCGTATTGATTAATTTTTATTTACAGGTTTTTATACCAAGAAATTAAATAAATTTTTAAAATCTAGCAATTTAAATAAATACCATTTGATACCATCGATAGCTTAGACTAGTCGACAACCCTGCACACACACATTCGATAACCGCCCGCAGCAACCCTGCTCATCACATGATAGCCAGGGAGATTTCGGGGAGGAGAAAAGGTTTTTCTTTGCAGTCGTTCGTCATATGATTAAAAGTCCAGCGGAAAACTGAAAATGTTGCGGATTTGCGTGATTTTCTCGCTGTTTATTGCAGCCAGTAAGTAGAACTGTCACTAAATAAAACAAGGAATGCATTTGCAAAAAGAGGACAGCGGTTAAAAAGTGGATATTCTGTACTCATCGATTCTACATATGTAGTTTGGGGGTGGTGACACCCAAAACTCGGGACTTCCACTTGCATGCGCAGAATCTTGGACAAAGGAGATGAGTATAGCTTGTTCCACGATACTTATGAGGTCTGTTTTTATCCTATTCCACAGTCAACGCCGCTGGCGAGTTCACGGTGCTGAATCGCCCCAAGGCAATCAGTTTCAAGGGCAACGATGCACTGGAGAGCCACTACGTGGGCGATGTGCTCTACGCCTCCCTGGGCAACGCCGTCACCGGCGACTCCAACTGGAGCGGCCTGACCATCAACGATCCCTTCAATCTGGCCAAGGGCGTCATCGTGGTGCACGTCCAGGGCATCAGTCACGTGACCACCGCCGGCAACGTCAAGTCCTACGAGCTGACCGGATCCGGAACGGACGCCTCTCTGAACGCCCTGGCCGCCGAACTGGAAGCCGCCAACGAGCCCGTCTGCGACATCAACTTCGAGCAGTTCGACGATGGCGTAAGTGGAACTCAATTGGGGGGAAAAACCATATCAGGAGTGCCCAGAAATAATCTTGGCACTAAAAATAACAGTATTACATTTTATAAAGTGACGAATCACATGGTTATTTTAAAAAGTTTACCCAAAGGCGCTTCTTTATAAAATTTTTCTTATCAGGGGTCTCAGGAATTAATTATTTAATTGTACAAATTGTAATGAAATGCATAGATTAGTAAATGCATGCTTAGTATTAAAAAAACAGTATTTCATCAAAGACATTAGGCCCCATAAAGTAACGAATCACATGTTCATCAAGGGGTTATTTTCTAAAGTTTACTTAAAGGCGCTTCTTTGTAAAAATTTTACTTATCAGGGGTCTCCAGAAATAATTTTGTCATTGTACAAATCGTAATGAAATGCATAGATACTATCTATTAGATAGCTTAGTAATTATTATATCTTAATAATGGGTTAGTAATGAGTAATGATTGGATTTTAGGTGATATCTTTTTTTTTTAAATACGATTTAATTCCACATTTGATTGGTTACAAATTTTATTTATTTAGATATAATTAGATTTTGGCCAAACTTAATTGATGTTTTTGTAAAAAATGTTAACCAATAAAATTTGGCTTTAAATATTATTTAAGGTAATACTATACATTAGCGGACTCACCCCCGAAATTCGCGAAAAAATTATCCTCGATGGACCGCGATTTCTTAAGAATTTACGTGCAAAAAGAACTTGGCGGTTGGCCATGTTTCTCTTGTAATTGAATTTCAAAGTTCCCGGGTTTGCTATAAAAAACAAGTATGCTTTTCAAACGTTTGCTATAAAAATCATATATGTATATATGTACCCTTTTCCTTTTTTGTCAAAATAGGACTAATTTAAAATTCCAAACATCTGAGTAATTGGTATTAGAGGGAAGTAGTCCTCACAACCGCGTAAAAATGATCCTCGATGGACAGCGATTTCTTAAGAACTCTCATAACCATGGATGACCACATGTGTATTTTTATTATGATAATCAGAAGAAATCGCGGTCCAAGGAGGATTATATATTTTAACCTTTCTTTTAGTCTTTTCCACCCAAAACCAAACTTAAAGATTGAATTTGTTTTTCTGAGCGACACAACAACTCTTATTTAGCTAAAACTACTTGTTTAATACAGAACAAGAAAAAGTGCGCCGCAGGCGAAATAAATTTAAGAAAAAATCGCGCGATTTTTTCTTAAATTTTTTTTGCTTCCGGCGCAGTCTTTCTTTTACTTTCTTTTTTAAATGCACTACTTTCAAATACTTCCTATTCGGGAATACTTCAGCAGAGAGATTTCTAGGCCATAAAAGGTTATTAAAGAAAAAACCTGGATTTTTTCTTAAATTTTTTTTGCTTCCGGCGCAGTCTTTCTTTTACTTTCTTTTTTAAATGCACTACTTTCAAATACTTCCTATTCGGGAATACTTCAGCAGAGAGATTTCTAGGCCATAAAAGGTTATTAAAGAAAAAACCTGGAACTTTACCTCGATGGTGGTGCGGAAAAGTGTTCATTAAAACTATTTAAATTAAAAAAATTTTTTATAGGAACCTATTTAAACAATTAAATTATTATATAGGAACTCATTTAAACAATATATTAATTTTATAGGAACTCATTAAAAAGTAATTACTTTGATTGAAAATATGAGAAAAGCACCCTTGTTTTTTATAGCAAAACCGGAAACTTTGAAATTAAATTACAAAAGAACCATGGCCGACCGCCAAGTTCTTTTTGCACGTAAATTCTTAAGAAATCGCGGTCCATCGAGGATAATTTTTTCGCGAATTTCGGGGGTGAGTCCGCTAATGTATAGTATTACCATCACATGATCCAAAAAGTAAGGATTATTAAAAGTATATTAAATGGAATTACTTTCCTTTTATAACTTTTACATTTTCAGGGTAAATCTTCGCCCTTTCAATAGTTATGTTAACAATTTATAAGAAAATTTAGCTCTAATTACGTAGCCATCAATTAGAGCATTCATCAGACTTTATTAGGTTATAAATTATATAAAATGTATGTGTATATATTAGTAGTTTGCAGATAAATAACTATTTTAGTTATGTGGTTTTCCCCCTAAAAAAAACTGAAAATTTATTCTAAACCTATCTTTATTTATAGGTTCAAGCCTGGAAGTCCTGCTTTGGCGACTTTGAGACCCCCGCTGCCAAGCCCACCAAGCACCTGAACCCCTCGCTGCACTCCGCTGACAAGCAGTTCTTGCAGGAGGTTGGATTCATCAACGCTGCATCCGAGCATCTGGCCGAGATGGCCAAGCCCTCGAATGTCCTGCTGATCCGCGTCTCCGTCGATGGAGTGGCCAAGGCTCATGGCGAGAAGTCCGTGGCCGTGGATGAGGCCAACAAGCTGCTGTCCGCCGCCATTGGCCGCCTGCTGGCCGCGTCCCAGAAGTCCAGCGACTCGGTCCTGTTTGTCCAGACCACGGAGAAGGATGTGGCTGCATCGCGCGCCAAGCGTGACACCCTCGCTGCTTCCACCACCAACCCCTTCAACCTGGCTGTGTACTACAACAGCGACTACCCCGTGATCTTCAACATCATCCTCTGGTTCATGGTCGTCTTCGGACTGTCGCTGCTGGCCATCTGCTATGCCATCGCTGCCATGGATCCCGGCAGGGACTCGATCATCTACCGCATGACCTCCACCCGCATCAAGAAGGATAACTAAGCGCAGGAGGAGCAGAGGAGCGGAGGAGCTTGCGTTACGCTTTGTTATTTCGTCCCCTTTTTGAGTTGCAATTGGCCAACTTCTACTTCAATCCAACAGCGGATAAACTGTGTGTGTGTGTGTGCGTACAGCTGTCGCAGTAGTTGGCTCTATTATCTATACATAAGTATTAACAAACTTATCAGTTTTCGATGCAGTTGCGGCTGAGCAACAATTCCATAGCAATTTGTTACATTTTCCTGTTTTGTTGTACTTTTTAGGTTTATATATATACGAATATGCACAACATACTCGCCAAGTCAGTCAGTTCTTCAATCGATTCATCATATGTAAATTATCAAAATGTGAAGTGTTAAAAAGTAACGTTAAATATATATAGCCTAAAAAGACAAGGTTGTTGATCTAGTTATTGGGGGGAGAAGATATATATCTCTATTAACTATATTTTATTCTCGATTTATTATTTTATTATTGCACTTATAAAAAGTTTAACACGTTACACTTATGAAAAGTTAAAGCTATACTTTTCCAAAATAGTTGACTCTAAAAATTTCAATTTTGGCTATTTAGATAGTGGAAAGACTTCTTATCAGTTGGGCTGTTTGTGAATTTTCTTTGGCTGACTGCACATAAAACTTAAATATCTTGATTATTTAAGTTCGGTGGTCCTTTACCAGGAGTTGTATCCTTAATAGTGCATTAAAATATTTGTTTTAAGCTACGCTCCCCAATGGTCGTTGGCATTGTCATAGGGTGAACTACTCCCGCCACTCCAGGCACAGCATCCACCGCCATTTTGAGCCCCAGAACTCTCTCGCAGCATGGCCTGCAGGTGATTGATGTAGTTAATGGCAATCCTGAAGGGTGAAATTTTAGTTAATATATTTTTAAACAAGAAAGGAAGCTAGCTTCGACAAGCCGAAGTTTATATACCCTTGCAGGTTTGCCTACTTAAAATTTTCTTTTTACAATGTCAAAAATCAAAGCTCCTACTTTCTACACTAGTCGGCATAATTATTTTGACAGATTTGAATGTTAACTGTATTCATATTTTGAACTTATAATATAAACTTTTGGCACCTTAAATGACACAAAAATGTTCTTAATCCATTAAGCACCCTTTGAAAAGTTAAACAATTTTTGTGAAAGTCAAATTTTAAACTTTTTCCTGGGGCTTAAAACAAAAGTGTTTTTATGCAAAGTTTTTCCAAAATAATAATACCTGCAAAAAAAACTTTGCATCAAAACATTTTTGTTATCAAGTGTAAACTCACCTTAAGCTCTCAATTTTGGAGTACTTTTTTCCATTGGGCTTGGAAATGGGCAGCTTGGAGCGCAGCAAATCAAAAGCCCGGTTCATATCCCGCATCCTGGTCCTCTCCCGATCGCAGGCGGTGCGTCTATAGTCCTTCTCCATCTGCAGTGCCTTCTCGCGCCAGGCGGGATTGTGTTCCTTGGAGATATCCACCTCCGTGCTATTGGCGATACTACCGCCGCCGTAGGACATGTAAATGGGTGGTGGCACCAGCTCACTGGGTTTGCTGCTCTCCAGAGCCACCGGCGAACCGGAGGCCATCTGACCGGCAGCATGCCACATCGACACCGGCTGGGGGATCACACTGTATGTGGGTGGTGGCAACAGGCCCAAATTGGGTGGCTCCATCAAGCCGGGTGAGTAGCTGTGCGGGTGGCCGTGTGGCGCATAGGCCAGCAAACCTCCTCCGTCGGGGGTTAAAGTGTAGTTGAGACTGACTGCTGGACAGCTGGCGGATTGGGGAGCACCCAGCTCGAGGAGGACGGGCTGGTCCGCCGGATCCGCCTCGCCCTCGGAGCCACCACTCAAATAGGGTCCACCTGTGGAGGCGGGCAGGGGCACCAGAACCGCCGGGGGATCCCCCGTAGCACTGGCCGCGGAGCTCAGCAGTTGATCCGTCATCGCCTAAGCCGCTTTTCGAATGACCGATCGAGAATTCTGGGCGGACTGAAGCAGGTTTACCTGGACTCTTACTTTTCTTTCTTTCTTATTTTTTATTTCTTATTTTTAGTGCATTAGAGACTCTGCGCGAATCGTGATGAATGGCTCACCATCGATCCGATTCGAGACGTGACTACTCATCCGGGGTTGATGAGAGCCACATCCCGTCTAGTTCAAGGGGCCACCTCTTTTGTACGTGTGTCAACAAGTTATCTATGGGGGACCAACTTGTCGTCAAGGATCCTTTTGTCAGGTATCTATGCACAAGCGGTGTGCAAACAAAGCGGCTTAATTTCTTCGCTATTGTGCGATCGATCCGACGAGATGAGATGGCGATCGAGGCGCGTGTGGCAGGCTGGAGTTGCGTCCGACTTATGTCGTCCCTCTCTGGGATCAGCGATCGACGGTCGACGGCTGACGATCGTCGCCACAACTTCAGTTTGAGTTTTTCTTTTCGATCGCTATATACAAACACCCACACTGGGTTGGAGCTCAGCACATACATAGGAGTGTATTTTCGACGCATGTAAACACAAGTGTTTTGGCTTAATTAAAAAAAATACATATCCATATACCCAGTTATGAATATACGTCTATATGATGGTAGGAAAAAAAGGCCTAGACACCCTAGCTTAAAGGTTCCCCCAATTCTAATTTTAAACTAATTCGTTTTTTCTTAAAAGTCATGCGTGGACCAGTGAACGCTCCTCATTAAGTTTTAAAATACAAAATATTTATTAAATATCTTTAGAAATAGAATTTCTAATATATACTCTCTGAAACTAGAATAAAATTGTGTAAATTAAATATCTTTAAAAGTAAAATTTATAATATATACTCTCTGAAACTAGAATTAAATTGTGTATAGTTTTAAATAAATTTTCCCCACTCGTTTGTTTTTAACTTGACATATTTTAAAGTTTTAAATGGTCAAACATAAAAAAGATATTTAATATTTTAAATAGTTTGTAAGGTAAGTTAAACACTTCAAAAATTGTAATTTCGTTGATTTAAAAATTCACTCAATTAATCTAGTTTTTTTAGCTATGCATAAAATATACATTTTCATTATTTAAGGTGATTGTAAAAAATTTGTTTATAAATACTTTAATTTCAGAATTTTCCCCAACTAAAACTTAAAGTATTTTTTTTTCCAAATAATCAGCTTATACAGTGAACCCTGCCCGCGAAATCTAACTCATGTGTAAGATCTCCGGTTACCCGCAAACACACGCAACCCAAAAATGGGAAATTACTTACATTTTTGCGAAGCCGAGAGGTATTTTGTTAGCTGGTTTACCAGAGCGGGCCTCTTGCCGGGAATCGGAAATGAATATGAACATAGTTCTACGTAGGAAAACCTAGAGAGTCGCTTTTTTTCTTCCAGACTCTCCTTGGCTTTGGGTTTCGGGTTGCCAGGGAAATCAACAGACCTTTTTACAACGCTTCAAATGTGGGTCACTGCGTTGGCAATTGCAAATCGAAGCCGTTTATTGTTTTCTGTTTTATAAAAATAAACACAGTGCGTAAAAAATAAAATAAATAGCGAGTACAACGATGCATTAAGTGGGCGCCACTGGGGCTCAGAGCCCAGGCATATAGATCAATTCATTATTGCTATTTACATAGGAGTGCCTTAGTCGGTTCGGTGCTGAACTAATCTCGCTTAGTTCGATTTAAGCTAACTTCGTATAAACTGTATTAAGAATCGATGTCAAGCAAATGCAGGTACCTCAACTCGGCTGGAGTTCTAACTGCCGAACTGCAGGGGTCGCAGCTCAAAGAACTTGTCCAGCACTTCGTCCGTGATCAGCTTGCGCGCCGTCTGGTGCTGCTCCACAATCGGTGTGAGGGTCTGAAGGGGAAACCGTATTATTATCCAGTCAGTAGTATATAATTCCACCATTTAACTCACCTCTACAGCCAGCTTCTTGATCTCGCCCGTCAGCATCTCGCCCTTGCTGTAAGCCACTCGCACCTCCTCCAACTTGGCATCGTCCTCGAGGAAGAACTTGAGCAGCTGATAGGACACATCAACTTCTGGCACGCCGCCCAGCTTGCGGTGCTCCTCCACAGTGACGCGTCCGCCCGAGAAGGCGTACTTGTTGATCTTGTTCTTAATTTGCTTAGGCGTGTCAGTGAGAAAAACTGCGGAGTTCTGGTCGCTAGCCGACATCTTCGTTTTGGCGCCCTGCAGCGCCGGGAAGAAGGTGGAGTGGATGAGCGCGCACTTGGGGAATCCCAGACGTGGTGCCACATCGCGGGTCATGCGGAAATACGGATCCTGATCGATGGCGCACGGGATGAGGCAGTGCACCTTCTTGTTGCCGAAAATGAAGGGGAAGGTGCTGGAGATGGCGGGGGCTGCTTGGGCGGCCGGAAAGCCAATTTTGCCAATGATGTCTGAGTCACCGAAGCCAAAGATGCCTTTTACTTGGTTGAAGGTAACGCACTTCTGGATGCGAATTATGTTCTGGTACATGGCAGGGCATTTTCTGAAAGTAAAGGGGATACATTAATAGGGGAACACCCTTCTTTAGTTGATAAACCCACCCTACAAACTCTAGGTTATTAAAAATGAACGTCTTATTCACATCAAATCCCATGGCCACAATATCCTTGGCATTCTCGCGCGCCAGCTTGATGGCATCCTCCACTTTCAGATCCTTCCACAGGGTCTTCTCATCGTCGGTCAGCTGGATGACCAGCGGCACATCGAAGGTCTCCTGCAGCCACTTGGTCATGATGAAGGGCACCAGGTGGCCCACGTGCAGGGATCCGGAGCTGGGTCCGCGACCGGTGTACAGGTAGAAGGGTTTGCCCTGCTCCCGCAGCGTGAGGATCGTGTGCAGATCCCGGTGCGAGAAGAACATGCCGCGCCTGATGAAGTGGTGGGCGGGCTTCCCCGTGATTTTCTCGAAGCGTGCGATGAGTTCCTCATCGATTTTGCTGGAGCCAAAGCGTTCTGCAACGTGTCATCATTTGCAGATTAAATCAGTTGATTAAGAGCACTAGTTAGTTGCTCTGTGAAGGCCATCTTACTTATCAGCTTATCGTAGTCGACGCCCGCGTCATTGGTGCTGGCCACATTCCATGGATCCACGACATCTTCGGCTGGTGCAGTGGCTCCCTCCTGCGCCTGGGCATCCGTACCCGTTTCCACGGGCTCCGCGTCCGCTTTTCCATTCAGCGTTAGTGCCTCCACGCCCTCCACAACCGTCTCCTTGGTGTCGGCCATTTCGTCAGTCTGATTTAAGAGGATCTAACAGATAATTTAATACTGGCCAGTGAAATTGGGCCCTTCACATGTGAAACGAGGCGCTTATTAGTGGTCAATCGATAGTCGTATCGATAAATTGTTTTTTTGGTTAAAAAAAAATGAAAAAATGTATTATTTTAAGTTAAAAAATTTAATAAAAATTACAACTAAAATTAAACATATTTATTTATTTACCTTATTATTTATTAAATATCGATAACACAACTATCGATGTGTTTTCAAATTCCTGAACAGTGACAACTCTGCTCAATCAGCTGTTGAGTTGCAAATTGTGGGTGGAAAATGCAAGCGGATTAATTAATGATTTCCAGCTGAATTAAGGATTTACCAACTCAGACATCATGCCTATCATGTACAACACGGGGGAGTGGTTCAAGGTGCGACCGGACTACTACAGGTGGGTAATCCCCAAAAGATATCGAGCCACTTGAAAGAAACAGAAGGATACGCCCATTAATCCCACAGAAAAGTGGAACTGGCTACGCCCGATTGGCCACTGGACTTGGACTTGGAGTACATGTGGGTGGAGGTGGCTCCCTATGGAGGACCACTGGCGGCCACACGCGATCCCACCAAATTGGTGCCGGTCAAGGGAACCGCCAGGCCAATGATCCGCATCTTTGACACCACCGGCAGGGAAACGGGTCACATATTGGTAAGTAGTATCAAAAGAAGTAACACCTGCTAAAGATACTCCATCCCTTTAGTGGAACCATGGCAAACTGATTGCCATGGGCTGGTCGGACACCGAGGAACTCATCTGCATCCAGGAGAATGCCACTGTCTTTGTGTACGACATGTTTGGCAAGGAAAAGGAGTCCTACAGCATCGGCGACGAGGCCAGCGTTACCAAGATTGTGGAGGCCAAGGTGTTTCAGTCCTCCGCTGGCACAGGAGTGGCTGTAATGACCACCTCCGGCCGGATATTCCTCAAACAGAACAGTAGCAAGACTGAAAGAAAGCTGCCGGATATTCCCAGTAAGAAAGTTACACATAATTCGAATCACAAGAGAATCTAATTTAATTTCTTTACAGATTCCAGCATCAACTGTTCCTGCTGGGAGATTGTAACCGAGGGACGCAATAGCTACTGCCTTCTGGGAAGAGATAAAGAGGTCATCAAGCTCTTTCCCGGCGAAACTGTGGGCACCATTACCGCCAATCTCTTCGAGAAGCCGCACGAGCGAATCATTAAGATCTCGGTGTCGTACAACCACCAGCACTTGGCTCTGTACACCAACACCGGTCTTCTTTGGCTGGGCAGCGTGGATATGCGGCAAAAGTACTGCGAATTCGACACGGGACGCAAGGATATGCCTTTGCAAATGGAGTGGATCATGAATGCCGACAACAGCGAGGCGGATGCGGTGGTTATCTCCTATCCATCTTACCTTTTGATAGTTAACCGCAACGCAGATCGCAGCGATTTTCCCTACGATCCGGTCATGTTTCTGATGGCCGAGATGGATGGCGTACGCATCATAACACAAAGTTCGCACGAAATGATCCAGCGACTTCCAAAGTGCGTGGAAAACATCTTCGCAGTGAACAGCCAGGAACCGGCCAGCTATCTTTTCGAGGCGCAGAAAAAGTTCGAAGAGAAATCCTACAAGTCGGACGAGTATCTCAGCATGTGTCGGGAAAAGATCGACCTGGCAGTCACGGAATGCATTGAGGCGGCTTCATTTGAATTTTGTCCAGAGACCCAGAAGAGTTTGCTGAGGGTAAGTTTAATATATATCTTTAAATAGGTATATTTGTAAACCATTTAATTATTTTTCTAGACGGCCTACTTTGGCAAAGGCTTTATTCAAAACCACAATCCCGACGAATATATGCGTATTATGCGAATACTGAGGGTTCTTAACACTTTGCGACACGAGAGGATTGCCATGCCACTCACCTTTAAACAGTAGGTTACCCTTACAGCATGTTAAATGAATTTAAGATCTTAAACCAATCTTGATTTTAATTACAGGTTCTCACATCTTAATACCGAAGTGATTCTCAGTCGTTTGGTGTTTCGCAAGCACTATGCCATCGCCATACAAGTTGCCAAGCACTTGAACCTGCCCGAATCCTGGATTTTGGAACACTGGGCATACCACAAAGTTATCAATGATCCCAGTGAGTGCATTGTTCTATTTATCTTTTTAATTATAAGTCTGACAAGTTTGTATTCCTAGACGACATCGAAGTGGCGCGCAAGATAACAGAAAAGTTCAAGAATCCCTCGGTCGAAGGCATTTCCTTTTGCAATATTGCGGCAAAGGCCCATCAAGCTGGACGAGATGATCTAGCCATCAAACTCCTGGAGCTTGAACCTCGTGCTTCGCTCCACGTACCACTTCTTCTAAAGATGCGCAAGTTTGATAGGGCGGTGGGCAGTGCAACACAGTCGGGGGATACGGAGTTGATAACCCAAGTCCTCTTGGAGATGAAAATGCACATGATGCTGTCTAATTTACATGTAATGCTATTCCTAATACTTACAATTTATATGCTTGCTCATTTGATACATTATCCCTTTTCAGATGACCATCAGAGACCATCCCCTAGCGCTAAATATGTACAAGAAGATCATGCGGGAATCAAACAGAGCAGGTCTCTATGGCATTTACAACACCGAGGACGATCAAAAGGCAATCGCAGAGTATCACTTTGAAAATGCCATTGAAACCGAAGGTCTGGAGTCGAATTTGTCGATGATTGGAAATGCTTATGCCCAGGGACGTTGCCCTTTGGAGGCGGAACTGTGTGCGGATACCAGTCGATTAGTCAAGCTGCAGAAGACGCTGAGCACCAAGTACAATGCCAGCTTGAATGGATTATCAATACATGACACCATTCAGGAACTGCTGCAGTTAGGCGAGCTGAAAGAGGCAGAGCGGATAAGGAACGACTTCAAAGTGCCCGAGAGACGCTTCTGGTGGCTGCGAATACTCGTACTTTCGGAGCAATACAAGTGGGATGAGTTGGAGAAGCTGGCGAAAAGTAAAAAGAGTCCCATTGGCTACGATCCCTTTGTCGAGGTCTGTTTAAAGCAGGACAACGCAAGTGAGGCGCGAAAGTACATACCAAGATGTCGGGACAATCGCAGGAGCGTCTGGTATATGCGGGCCAAGTAATTAAACTGCTATATTACGTTGTATTGGATTATTGTTAACCCCTTATCTCTGCCACAGCCTCTATAACGAAGCCATAGATTCCGCCTTCGAGCAAAGGGATGTGCACAGTCTCTATGAACTTCAGAAGAATCAGGCAATCGTAAGCAATGGAACGCTGTTCAACAAAGTCTGCAACTTCATTGCCACGCTAGAAGGAAAGTAGTCGCAACATTCCTATTTATAAGCAAAACCATTGCGCATAATAAAAAGGGTATTTATTTATGTCTATAAAAACAATCTTTGAGTTTTGTTTGTAGAAAAAGTCAAGTCTCCCACTGCTATTTGTTTATGTCTATGTATGCCAAATAAAACTTTTAAAGGATTCAGTAACGACGTGCAGTTAAGTAGGTATTATATCATATATTGCCTGTGCTTTAAAGAAATACAAATCCATTGTGTCTTTATACTTAAAAATCGTATTAAGATTGTGTTGTTAAAAAGTATAATTATTTAGGGTGTTCAATTGCGTTGCAAACGTTGTAAAATGTAAAAGTGTAAATCAATTCCAACAACAATTTCTATACAAAATAGTTTTCAAAAGTAGGCCTTTAAAACTTTTTTGTATAGAAATTGTTGTTGGAATTGATTTACACTTTTACAATTTACAAAGTTTGCAACGCAATTGAACACCCTAATTAATATTTTAAAACGAAATCTTTTTCAATAATCACAACGTGATGAACTTCAGATAAATAGATCACAAACATTTTAAGTATTAAAAATGATCTATAACTATACATTTAATTTTATATAATTTTAATGGGTATTGAAACTTTGGATGGAAAATTGTTTTTGGATTATTAAGAATGATTTTGTGTTATTAATAATTATATTTATAAATTATTTGTACATATTACTTAACATGTTTGGGATTTATATACCCGCAGTTAATCACGTTGTCATCATAAGAAAATAGTGATGAAGGGAGGGGGCTAGAAAGAAACCTAATTTGACGCCTTTTTCTCACTCACCTCTGCGTTAAAGATATTACATTTGCGGAACACATTTCCCAAGAGGAATTTACCCCGGCAGTCCTGGCACACTGCCCCACTAAAAACCAGCCACTGAGCTGCCGACAGTAACTATAAACCCAGTTAACGCACACACAAATTTGGTGTTGTCCTTTGCATAAGTAACTCGACTTGGCCCCCCGCAATTTGTAGACAATTTCGTTATACGGACCATAAACGCGAATTCCCGATGCTCGACGCCTGTGTAAATAAAATTTATAATCAGTGTGCCAACTCCACGACCCGAAGGAAGCCAAGGAAAAAAATGTATTTTTGTGACGACTCCTGCTCGGCCCCATTTCTTTCCTTATTTTTTTCTTTGGCAGGATAGCCCGGCTCTGCAAACACAAAATGGCAAATGTTGACGCCTTTATTGAGTTCAAAATGTGAATGGCGTCACGGAAAATGGAGGCGGACTGGGAGAAGGAGACAGGACTTTTGGGGCTGACTGTAAGTAGTTGACATTGCCCTAAACACGTTTCCCAGCCGCAGAGAGCCAGATATTTTGTGACTTTACGGGGGAAGCCGTGTCGTCGGGTACACGGAATTCCAATTAGTCTTCATTTTTAGCAAATCTAACGCACACTCCCCCTTTATTTTCCTGGCCAATTTTGCAAAGCGTCGACCATATTTGCCTCGCTGTTTCCCTGGTAACTACCATTTTGCCCGCAATTTATGTCCACTTCGATGTTCGATTTGTGAGCCGAATTTATTTGCAATTTTCGGCCGTTGTTTAAAAAACGCTTTCGCCGACTGTCAGTCGCGGAAACCATTGGTGGTTTTTCCTGCGGTTTTGGTCTGCCCTGCAACATTTCCGTCCAAGCAGCAGATGGGCTTTCGGTGGCTAAATGTCAGCCCCGACATGACAAACTAAAAGGATATTGCATTTTAAAGAGCCAACATACATTTGCCATGAAGGGATTATTCTCAAATTAATATTTGATGGGCGGCTGGTGTGCTGACATAATTGAAACACCCCAAAAACATATCCATTTCGCTTCGATGGCCTTCAGCAAAGAACAAATATTACTACACTTTGAATGGAAAGCCAACAGGACGCAGCTACAAAACTGTTTACCAACTGTATACATTTATTTGCAGAGTCAGCGGACAACCACTGCAAAGCTGCACCGATATTATAGTCTCCGCTCCGTGTTATTGATGGCCACATTCCGCGCTTTTTATTTCATTGCATTTTTATATTTTTAATAAACTCGCAAAAGCGACAGAAATTACAAGGGATGTCAGGACGAATTTCTGGCAGCCAGCCAAAAAAAAAAAAAGGAACGATGGAAGGACCAAATAAAACCCGGTTGCGAAATATGGCGACTGCAATGGCGGACGTCGGGGGCTTTGCCTCAATTTATGTGTCGACTCGCACAGGACACTTTAAGAATATTATAAAGGAATAAATCAAGGCATTTTGCCTGCACAGGACACCGGAGGCGAAAGCGGTGGCGGTGGTCACGCCTAAGACCTCAGAGACTCTCCTGTTTCGTCCTGTCCCTGTGCATTATTAATGCGCCCCGTAAACCCCACCATGTCCAAAACTTTCGCCTTTGTATATTCTGTGTACTGTGTAGTTTTCCCCACACCGCTCAGCTCTTCCTTTTTGACCGTCTCAAGGCCAGCACACACATTTCGGGAGCTTTTGTTTTCACTGCGTGCTTAAGACCCAGAAAAATATGTCAGCCCGGCGAGAGCTACAATTTATCATCCCTGCCCTGAATGGAGGCCGAGATTGGTGGCCGTTCAGATCCTTCAGGTTCCTTCTGGTCAGTGGCTCATCATCGGTGGCTGGAAAGCCAACGCCTGGAGCTGTCAAACGCAAATGTTGGCCCGATGTTCGGATTAGCATATAACAAGCGAAGGACATATCTGCTTGTATCTGGTGTATCTGGGCAATCCCTGAATATGTGTGTTTGTTCACGTGTCCTCGCAGGACGTCAGCTGGGATCTACCGCCCCCCTCCAATTGTTTACGAAAGTATTTCTTTCATTCGATGTCGTTCCATATAAAACAGATGTCGTCGCTCTTATTATGACCGACCATTCTCCAAACGGCATATGGAAAAAAGTTATGACATTTTTTCAGGTATCACACGAAATGATTTGTTTACGTGCGGGACGAAAAATAAGAATTTTTATTGCCAGCAATATTGCTATTTGTAGAGGTACATTCAGCTGATGCGTTTGCATTATTCATTTCTAAATTTATGCGCTATAGTTACCGGTGAAAATCCAGGAATATAATAATAATTGTTTTATTGGAAATGAGAGTGGGAACTGTATTAAAATTATAAAAAAAAGTCGTTTAAAAAAAGAAACTAAACAAATTGTGAGTAAAATATTTCTAATCTCAGTTTACAGATTTATAATTTAGAGTTTATTTAGAAAATTTTTCTATATATTAAAAATTGACTCAAAGTTAGTTATTAATTTCGATTATTCTAACATAAACTCAGGAAAGTAACAAATTAAATTTAAATTCACTTTAGATTGCGGAGACATGAGTGCGACATCTGTTTGTGTGAATATCCTATCGGCTGCACAAAATGCGGGCTGGCTCAAAGGACGAAATCCTGCTGGTGGCCAACTGCAATGAATGCCAGAACGTGGTCGTTATCCCCGTTTGGCCCTAAGCGCCATAAGCATTTTCTTATGCTCTTATTTATATGGAAGAAAAAAGGAAACCGAATATTTACCCATTTCAGTTGCCTGCAACACTTTTGGCCACTTCCGGGCTGCCTCACTTTTGGCTTGACATGGCCACAAACTGGGCCTGCGGCTGAGGTGCCTTTCTCCCCCAATTCCCCCTGGCGGTATTGGTTCTGCCGTTGACACCGGTCCGACTGGATCTGGACCCGTTAGTTATTCACTTTGGACCGCTCTGCGGCTGGCCATTTGCCGCCCACACGGGCGACACATTTTTTGGCCAATGCGACTTCGGGCTCGGCTGAATTTATGCCGCCTGCTCTGCCAGAATTGTTATTAATAGCCGATGCGATACATCCTGGCACCCCCGTTTTAGCCAGAAGCCCAGCCACATGCACCTCTAACATTTCTGCATATAAATTTTGATTGCAGCCCCATAAAAACAAAGTTATGTTTTGCGGTCGAGATCAGGTGACTCTTTTTAAATATACTAAAATGTTGGTCTGAAAGCGGACACAGCTATGAATTGTTACAGTTTTTGGATTGCAACCAGACCATATTTATTTAATTGCATAGGGTAGGGTATTATAATTTCAGTCTGAAGTAGACGTTTTCGACTACATCGTTTGTAGTTTTCAAAGATGGTTAATTAAACGGTAAGTATGTATGCATTTTAACTGCAAGGGTAAAGAAAACATCGGTTTACCGAAGTTAACTTCTTTTCTTGTTTTAAAGTATTTTTAAAAATCTCTCTATTTATGGTTTTAAATAAAAAAATATATTTTTTTTTGCACTTTTGTATAAATTAGTATATTTTTATACCCGTTACTCGTAGAGTAAAAGGGTATATTGTATTCGTGCAAAAGTATGTAACAGGTAGAAGGAAGCGTTTCCGACCCCATAAAGTATATATATTCTTGATCAGGATCACTAGCCGAGTCGATCTAGCCATGTCCGTCTGTCCGTCTGTCTGTCTGTCTGTCTGTCCGTCTGTCCGTATGAACGCTGAGATCTCGGAAACTATAAAAGCTAGAAGATTGACATTTTGCATGCAGATTCTAGGAGTTCCTACGCAGCGCAAGTTTGTTTCAAAAGGGTGCCACGCCCCCTCTAACGCCCACAATCGCATATATACGATTTTAAAAATTTCAATATTTTGGAAAAGTAAAAATGCAGTTTTATTGTGTTTATCAATACCTATCGAAATGTAGAAGAAATTTTTTAAATCGGACCATTCGTTAAAAAGTTACGGCGGATCAAAGTTTTTCTCCATCTCTTTCGCACTCCCTTTAGCTGAGTAACGGGTATCTGATAGTCGGGGCACCCGACTATAGCGTTCTCTCTTGTTTATATTTTTTTTTTATCAAGGAAGATAACTATTAAAATTAGCAAATCTTTCTAAATGTATAATATAAATATCCTACCATAATTCACTCATATTTACAATTAAAGTAATCGTTTACGCGTAAAAACACCTTAAGCACTTGTAAATAGACAGTGAAACTACTTTACTTATAGACGCTCTCAGAGCTTCGAAAACTTTGCGAGCGACTCAATCACCTAACAATTTGAAACAGCAATTGAAAGTTCAAGTGCCGCATTAACCTGAAGTACTTGTAGGTCACAGCAAATATATAAGTATATAAGTACAAGACAAAGGGAATCAATGAGAGGGAAACAAATTGTGTGCAGGAGGACAAACAAATACGAGTGGCAGCCAAAAGACAACCGGAACGTAATGTGCTATAGGGAATAGGGGATGAGGAATGAGGATGTGGAATACGGATGAGGGACCGGGACCCACACAACAAACAGAAGGCAAATGGCAAAAAGACAAACCCACGTAAACCTCAAGCCACCGACAATAAACAGCAACAAAGATTGTTCTCCAATTCCAGGCAAAGGGAAAAAATACGAATTACCACTTGAATTATTTACGCCGGAATAATTCAAGGAAAATGTACGTCATTTACCACGAACTCGGGTTCAGGGTTGACTGGGCGCCAATTTTGGTAGGAGACATGTTTGCTTAACAGACTAAGCAAAAAAAAGGACGAAAATTCCCATGAGCCTAGGAAAAGTTTGTTACTTCTTGACAAATCTCTGTTGTAAAAAAGTCTTCTCATCATATCGCAGACAGCAAAATGGGTTGAATAATTTTTCCGGAGAGTTAAAAATTAAATTTAAGGATATTGAAAAAAAGTAAGCAAGTCGAAGGTTTTTGATATATACGATATAAAACAGCACGAAAAATGTCTGATTTCATTCCTTGGCACTTGTGAAGTGAAGTGTTTGTGAAGTGTTTTACAATCTACTAATTAATAAAATGATCTAAGGGATTTCAAACATTTTTTTAGTCCGCATATTTCACTTATAGCGTATAACAGAAAGGTACGCCTCGACTATCAAATACCCGTTAATCTGTTGATTAATTTAGTAAAGTAGTCAAATATTATCCCTCGGGGTAAAGTATTTTTAGGTGATCTAAGCCTTTAGTACTTTCTACGTAATACAAAAAGGAGGAAATGTCCAAAGATGTCTTACCCAAAATACGTTTTAATTAGAATAGATCTTGAAGAATAAATAATTTAGCTTACTTCCAATTTATATAAACTTGTCGAGGATAATAATACCTGCAAATACTATCAAAACTTAAAAATACCTTACTTGACTCAAAATAAACACAGTAAATACTGCCCTCGTGCTTCAGCGAACAATTTATAAATACTGCCTCGCTGGCCGTTTCGTCGTATCTTCTTTATCCCAGGTAAGCACTATGAAAATAATGTGGAAAAGGACCATTTTATACGAAAAATGTGCTGTCGGGCATGTCAAGTTATAGTTTGTCATGCGGCGCGGAAATGAAACCAATACACAATATAGACCAATGTGCCGAAAAAGAAGTGGGCAATATTTTGTTATTGTTACCGCAGGATGCTTTGTTCGCACTGCACCGTGTGCTAGCATTATGCCATGCCTTTTGTTACCTTGTCGCCAGTGTCCTTGCCGCAAAAAGGACCTTGAAGCGTCGGTCCGCCTACACCATCATCATCATTATTATTATTGCTATATCATCATTATCACCATTCTCGGATAAGACCAACAATGGTCTTTTCGTGGCTCCATTTAGTTGCTCTCTCTAATATGGAATAAACAAAGCGCCCGCAGCGTATTATCCTGATCCTGTGCAGAGAGGTGTGAAATTCAATTTCACCAATTCCAGGCAGCCATTGTTCCCCTTTCATTGCCACTAACACTGCCACTTTCACTATCCCATTTCCCATTTCCCAATCCAATGCCCCGACTGGACTGCTGTCCGTTTTCATTATTAAGGCCATTTGCCGGTCCTGGTGACTTTTGCCCTGGGCCCGTCTACTAACTGACAGATTGCCGGCAACGGTTTGAACCTCGGACACAAATTAAATTCCAGTCTTGTGCATGGGAAAAAAGAGAGCCAAATAGTAACGAAATCAAATAATTGAATTGTGTGCGGCTAGTTGGTAGCTTAAAAATTCATTACAGACCCAGGGACTCTCAATCTCGGACTCGGAATCGAACTCAATCGCCCTGCCAATGCAAATGGAGTGGAGAAGGCGATGTCCTGGCCCAGGGGCAATAAATTTCCAATGAAACCAGTCGATAACATAAATTATAAAATTAGTTTGCCAATGTGTCTGGGTCTGAGCACTGAGAACTGAAGTCCGAGGACTCAAGACTCGTCTCGCAGACAGCAAATAAATTTCGAACTAAATTTGACAAAGACCGAAAATTTGGTCAATTCTTTCATCTCCTTTGGCTTTCCCCTCGATGGGCCAATGGCAAATTGATTCGCCTCGGCTTGGTGGCATTCAATAAATTGAATTTCCGCCGAGTTAGTGAATTATTGCATTGCACACTGTCATTGCGGCGGTTTGGCGGGCAGATTTAAGTCAGTTTCGTTGGAATTACTTCGGCTTTTTTCATTTAACCATTCAACTTTCTTTTAGCATAATGTGCCTAATATGATTTTCTTTTATTTTACCGGAAGAAATTCGGGGGCGCATCAGAAATTAATACAATTTGAAATCAATTATGATAGTGTGTAAAAGTATACCATAAAATATTTTAGTTGAAATCTAATGGAATTATTCCAAAGAAAACGTTTTATTTCATAGCATATATACATTATATAGGACATCAAATAAATTGCTATTTGCATAAAGGAAAAAAATATTTTCTATCCTTAGCTAATAATACCTGTCAAATTTCTATAAGAAAAATCCAAAATGTTCTTTAAACTGCGCATTTGAAAAATATCCTGCTAAAAAGTTCCCCTAACGCTTTAAACCACCGTGACTCTGCCTAAGAACAGATTTTTGGCTTACCAAAAAAGTTGACAGACACTGCGAATGTGGAGTCACGTTCTCGTCATTTATTATTTTAGTTTTATATTATCCCAGGGGATGTACATTGTACAACAAGGCATGATATGTGCCCAGACTGAGGAGTGAGTAGAGTAAATATGAGCCTAGTTACGTGGCTGACATTCCACCCGAAGAGTTTTCATTTTAAAGCGAGTGAAAAATGATGGTGAAGCATGAAGTTTTGAAAGTTTATCAAAAAATGGTTTTCACTCCTCCCTCAGCAATTTACATTATTTTATTGCTCGCACTTTCATCTGGATTAGTTTTAATTGGCGAAAACATTTGTAATAACTTCATGAAACACGGCAGTCGGCTAATTTGATTGTATTTCGCAATTAAACTTGCCCAAAATGGGAGCACAACCCCATTTCAAGGTTCGCCAAACTTGTACTTGTTCTTTGGCCTGCGCCTAATTAAACGAAATTGTTTCCGCAACTTTTGTGGCGGGTGGCAAATAAATAGATTATGTTTTAATTAAAAAATTACGCAAATGCACGAGACGTCATTTGCAGGCCGAATTAAAGTACTTCTGGCCCGTTTTTCCCGTTTCCTGCGGTGAGTCTTAATGGCTGGCAGTTATCAAGCACCCCGGCTAATTATACACAAAAAACACCCATAAACACACGCGTGGCAGAATTTGCCTCTTAAAGCTAATGATGACGACTTTCGACCCCAACGAGTTGGAAAATAGACGTGAATCAAGCTTGCCAAGCAAAAACGTCGGAAAAGCGAAGCGAAAAATCAAGAAAATATTTGCGTACCCCCACCGGAGACTTGGCCCTGTGGGCCCATCTGGCCAAATGTGTGTTTGACGCTCCGCACGCAAAAAAAAAAGAAGAAATATGTGGTACAGCGAAAAACAGGCCATGAAGAATAAGCCGCGGCCGCTTTGATGTCGGCCGCCTGGCCCAAAAACCGAGCTTAAATGGATTGCATCCAGCAGATTCGCCCAAGACTTTAAGGGTTTTCAATTTTTTTGGCTTTAAAAGCCTTTTTAAAATAGAAATTCCTGGCTATCCACTTAGCATATTTTATAACAATTGATTAATCAAGATGTGCCACGACTATCAGATACTCTTTTCTCCGTTAACAAATGTCTAAGTAAATATACCTTCCTTGAAAGGGCGCCATCTTTTCGAAAATGCCTACATATTTATGGCTATCCATTTGATAAGTGGTAAAACGATTTATAAAGTACCTCGACTTTAAGATCTCTCTTAATCCTCTAACCACTTTCCGATTAAAAGCACTTTGCCTTAAATTGATGTTGGTATTTTTCTGGCTATCCATCTAATAAATATTAAAAATATTAAGTAAATCGAAAAAGTGATGTTGGTATTTTTCTGGCTATCCAACTAATATATATTAAAAATTTTAAGTAAATCGCAAAATAAGAAGTGCATCGACTATAAGATACCCTTTATTCCGTTAACCAATTTCTAAGTAAATATACCTTCCTTTAAAGCGTAGCATATGTTCGAAAATACCAACATCTTTGGGAGCTTTTGGTTAGTCTCTTTAAATCACATACTTACACACATTTTTGCTCTATTCTCCCTTAGTTAACTCGTTTTAATTACAGCTGAAAAATATGTGCAATTAGTTAGGTAGAAAATTGTCAGGTAACCAGATGACAGGCTTATCTAATTGTACAAGCCCTAATTCGCTAATCACCTGTCTCTATTTTGCAGCGAAAGCTAATCGTCCGGTTTCTGTTAACCCGAGAAATTAATTGTAACCCATTTGGACAGGGCTAATGATTTTGTTTCACTTTTTGTGTGGTCAATGTTGGGTAATTAATTGAAGCAAATTACCCCCAGATGGAACTTCCAAGACTTCCGGGCAAAGCAAAGGCAGAATCTCAAAGCAATGCCTCATATTCCACCCATTGTTATTCTTGGACATTCCCAACTTGGACAGAAGGAGGAAGACCGTTTGACAGATTTCCACTATGCTGTTTGCCTTTTGCATTAAATTTTGAGCAATTTGTCGAGGGGAAAATTCTTGGAGCCTCACAACGCTGGAATCTGGCATTTTGCTGTTGACTTGGATGAGCCAACAATGCCAGTGGCCGATGCAAATATTTGGCTAACATTTTTTGGCTATTTAGCCGGATGATGGCGAGGAATTAACTATGCAAGCAACGATGAGTGGGCCAGTTTGTCTTGTTCCAATAAGGCAGAGGGCGAAATTCAATTTGCAAAAAAAAAAAGAAAGAAAACACCTATTTGAAAACACTGTATCATACACGTACATATAACATGCAAATTGAATTTGCCGATAACAAAGCGGTGAACTTATACAATTTATTTGTGTTTAGTTTGCTGCCTTCGGCGTCTGCTGAATGTTGGATATACTGGGAGCCGATAACGTTTGTCTTCCATTAGCAATACAAACAACGACATGATAAAAACACGACCCATCTCTTATTTCGCTTCGGTGAGCAGCATAATAAGCTTTTCAATAAACTGTAGCACATTTTTTTGGGATTTGCATTTGTCACATGCAAAACAGCAACCCGTCGCGATTTATGCAAAATGGAGTATACATGGAATACATGGAATGGCAGCGACACAGCGCCAACAAATATGATAAATTCAAATCGAAAACCGAATGTTATCCTCTCGAAACTCGAACTTGTTTACCCCGGCTCATCGAATATGCTGATTTCCAACATCGATGTTTGGCCTGTTTGCCGTTTCACGTAATTTCCCTTTCTCGTTTTTTGGCGTTTGATCAGGAAAACACACGCCCAGCGGAACAATGCCAAACATTTTGCATTGTTTATTGAATTAGTATCGTTGACTTGTCTGAATTGGTACACACTAAAACGCTTCGTTGTGCAAGTTGGCACACGGATGACTATTGAATAAGTGATGGCTGTTGCCACTATGCAATTTTTATTTGATTTAAATAAATGTTTAAGGTAGAGCAAGGTTGTCGACTGAAGTTGAATGCTTTAATGTTTGTATGAAATGGTTTTAAGAAGATTTTTTCAATATTTCTTGCGAAAAAGTTGGTTTTAATGCAAAAGCGACCCAAGTAACAGCAAATATATTATAGAGTCCTTAAAAATAAATTTAGGTAAATACAATAGAGATAATTAATTACTATAAGGTATACGTAGTTATTATTACTCTTACCAGACCTAAATCCCCTCTAATTGTTTGTTCGTAGGTAAGCAAGACCCTTTTATAGCCTCACTTCATATAGATTAATTTCAACAGACTTGCGGCATTATTTAATTATTTATTCTTAATACTTTACAGCTTGTGGCAAACGCTTTTGCAGCTTGGTTTTTTGTGACCTTTTTTTGTAATTCTCTGTGTGAAACCATGCGGTAGCCAGACAAAAATGACTTCATGCATGCGAAAGCAAGTGTGCAACTGAAAGAGTTGTTACACCATTATAGCTGGCTTTGGGGCTAACTCCATGTGACTCTTAAAGCCCTTAAACAGGACTACGGAAAATCGTAAACAGACACGAATTTATTTTATTTCCTTAGTTCGAGTTGGGTTGTTATTTTTATTCGGCCATCGCTCTGTTGGATGTGTCGTGTTACATGTGTTTACATGTCCTTAAACCTGTTCTCTGCCTCTTACAAAATAATGCAGCTCCTGCTGTGTCTACGTCAATGGCAGCAGCCACAGCACCTTGTTCTTCTCGCCATGTCCTTCGCCGACTTTGACAGACCCACCCACCCACATAGGGCCCATATGGCCCATATATGGCTATGGCCCAGACTGAAATTGAGGGTCTCAAGGCTCTGAAATTGTAAGCCACACTGGGTACATACATTTGAGTGCAAGTACACGTAACTGCGGATATGTGTGCACCTACTCTTTGTTACTTTCACGCGCATTTGTAAGCATGAAATGAAAATTGTCGCCGCCATTTTGCATATACATATGTTGGCTTACTTACCTCTGGATTCCTCCCTTCGACACATAAACTCCCGGTAACTGATATTTCATACTTAAAATAATTTAAGGTAGAGCTTGAGAATTATGGATACTTTTACAAAATTGTAGAATCGATATTTTCGATATTTTCACAATATCGATCGATTATATCGTTGTTTTTAACGGAAAGCACATTTTAAACATCGAGAAATAGGAAACTGTCGATATTTTTTAAGGTCTAGTTTAAGGCCACGTGGAGACAGGGTTCGTATATTTTTAGCATTTGGCCTTTCTAAAGTGCATTTCGTATGCCCTTCAGGCCAAAACATTAATTAGTTTCCGAAAATAAACACGAAAAGGCAACACAAGCCGGGTTTATAAATGGCTCGACTCTAATTTGTTATGGCCATGTTAATTTGAGCAAAAAACTTGCTCTTGAAGTCCATTTGATTAACAATGGAAAGTTTTGTGAAAAGCAGTAGGCCAAGTCCAAGTCAACTTGGCCAATTGTTTGAGCTGCAAACCGCAAGGCAGAAACCATTTTCTGGAATTTGTGCAAGAAGTTTGTGCTTTTGTGAGTGGGAAATTAATTAAAGTCAAATTATGTGGGGGAAAAGGCAGTTGTTGGCCTAAATTATGTAGCGATAAACTGCAAATGTTTTACAATTATTTTATTGATTTCGGTAATAGAGCCCGGAAATGGGCTGCCAATTTATTTCGACTGAGGAAAATCAGAAGAAGCGTAAATCTAAGCCAATAAATTTGCCATTTCCGGCAATTCAACAATCTCAAGCAGCTCAATTTGGCCTTTAAGCACCAGCCATTTTTCCTCATCCAAAGATTTGTATGCGCCAGTATGTGATGCATGATTATGGATGGGGTATTTGCATACGGCAAGGATACAGCGAGGTGCACTAAAGTGAGATACAAAGCGGTGCAGGATTCGTTTCCACGTGCACGAGGGATGCCTTTAAATCCTGCCTCGGGCGACAGACGCAAATAAAGAAGATGGAGCGCTCTTTAAACCGGTAAATAAACAAAAATCTGTGACACGAAATGAGCTCGTTGCTTTTGCTCTCTAAAGGACATCGCTGGATGTGTGTGTGTGTTCGTGAGCCTTTAGTGCGATTGCTTTTCCAGGACATTCCGGCAAGCTTGTGCAGGAAATGCATTAAGAGCGTGTCGCCCCCAAAGAGCAGTTGGCTTAAAAAGTGTGAACGTAAGTATGGCATAGATGCGAGTGCCCCGCTTACTTATCAGCTGCAAGTGTGTGCGTTTAACGAGGAGCAGCGAGAGTGACTAACACCGAAACGATATGGTTACCCAAGTGCAGGAATATGTTGTTTTATGGGACTTGCTGAGAAAGTCGGATTATTTAATACCCCCTGCGACTAGTGAAGTTTTAAAAATCTGATGAGTTTATTAAACGTTCTTACATTTAGGTAATATATCATAAGTTTTTGTCTTACTTATAAAACTTGTTTCTTGTGGGAGATATTTAAAGATCTTAATTTATTACCCAAGAGTCAGAATATCTTGTTTTATGGCATTAGTTAAGAAAGTAGGATAATATTACCCATTTACTGTAGTGGAGTCTTAAAAATGTGATTATATTTATTAAATAAATACAATTATATTATATATTTATATTATTATATTTATTAAATAAATACAATTATATTCACTTCTTAAATGATTGAATAAATTTAATGAATGAATTTAATTTTAAATGGTTAACCAAGTACAAGATTGAAAGTTGGATAATATTACCCATTTACTGTAGTGGAGTCTTAAAAATGTGTTTATATATTATTAAATAAATAATACACAATTATATTCGGTTCTTAAATGATTGAATGAATTTAATGAATGAATTTAATTTTATATGGCTAACCAAGTACAAGATTGAAAGTAAAAATAAAAACACCTCTTGACGAGGTAAAAAAAACGAGTCACGATCGCATTTTTAACATACAATAGTTATAATATCAACATTTGTGACGAAAAATTATTACACTGATAAATAAATGCACTTTCTAAAATGTTCTCAAACTAAAGTTTCTTAAACCGATGTTTAACACCATATAAAACGTGACAAATGGAATTTAATTTTCATTTTGGGAAGAAAAAAAATCTTCTTTTGGATATAACTTTTGAACGGATTTTATCATATGACCCCTTATTGGACGCGTATTTTCATACTCTCCTGGTGCGTTTCGTAACTACGTGGATTGAATGATTAACTAAACAGGCGTTGAATTATGGTATAAGAAAGATTGGAACTTTATCACGGTGAGAAGACAAAAAAAAACATTTTCTACTCGAAGTTTTAAAAATGATAGGAATATTAGGAATTCAAAGCATACTAGGATGCCGTGTTGGGGATCGAGTTTCACATGCTACAAATAAATTAATCAAGTAGCCTGTGGCTTATTACTGTCAATCGAATTCTTACTGACTGTGAGCTGCGTTAATATTATTCAGTTTATTCCTGGAGCCCATACAAGCAACATCTCCGGAACTGAGCTCAAAATTCTCGGGTTTTTTCGGTCAACCTACAAAATCAACGTTTTTCGGCTAGTTTTAAGAATAAAGTGAAATTAATTGTAAGCTATATTTAAGTCAACAACACGTTACTTTTAATATAGTACAATACAAGATAACATTCGATGAAATACAGGGTAGACTCTGTAAGAATTTTGTTATAGCCATTGTGATTAATAAGCGTTCAGGATTTCAGTTTTCTACCTGTAATGAAGGGGTAGGACTTTATTTACATACAATGAAATGAAGACTTAATATTAACTTGGGCATTCTAAAAATGGTAACCAAGAATTTAACTAATTTATTTAAATTAAAAGTAACTGAATTTCCTTAGTTTCAAAAACAAGTTCTGAAGTATTGGCATCTCTGGAGTTCATTGGTATACACATTTAAATATGGACAACACTGGTTCAGAATATAATGATAATGATGTGGAAGAGCACGGTTGCACAGCTCAGTCTGGGATATAATATAATTTTCGTTAATAATAACAGTTCTGAGGAATTGGCATCTCTGAAGTTTACTGGTATACACATTTAAAAGAAGGATTCAAAAATCAGGATAACATGATAATGACTTGAAAGAGCATGGTTGCACAGCTCCATCTGGGATATAATATAATTTTTGTTAATAATAATAAATTACGCTTTTAAAATTAATCTGATTATTTTTATATGCAGATGGAAATACGATTTATATTAAATTGTTTTTATACTGATGGTGGGGAGAATTGGAAATGTTAATGAATTGGAAAAATAGCTGGTAAAAAAGTTTAAAAAATATAGGCTCTAATATCTGGTCCAAGAATTTCCAAGCTTAATTGGTTGGGGGAAAAGAGTACAAGTTTTGAGTGATTCTTTGTGAAACGTATTTTTTCCAAGCTTTCAGATAACAAGAAAAGAAGCTAGCTGCGGCCAGCCGAAGCTTATATACCCTTGCAGATCATTCCCATTAATTTACAAATCGCAAAAATGTTGATTTTCCTCATTTTTATACCCTTGCAGAGGGTATTATAATTTCAGTCAGAAGTTTGCAACGCAGTGAAGGAGACTTTTCCGACCGAAAGTATATATATTCTTTATCAGGAGTTTTTTATGTAAATTTTTTAAACATCCTAAATTTTTTTTTATTGACAAGGAATCTCTTATTTATTTTTTAATTTTACACCTTTATTTTAGCTTAATATTTTTTCAAGACTTTGAATTTTAATTCTCATCCAGTAAAAAAGGCGAATATAAAATCACGCCGAGCACTCGATGGTCGTGGTGTAACGAGGCGTATGCGTATTATTACTGAGCGGTTCACTGAAATCCGAAGAAGTAGCGGATCTAAATGGCCAACTGTCTTGGACGACAGATGCTAATTTTCCCCCAATGCAGCTGTTGTTGGCCATAGCAACAACAATAAGCATGAAAATGAAAACGGCTCGACTGTAATTGGACTCTGAGCTGCTGGGAAATCATAAACATTTCTTGGACCCGTTCCAAAAATTCCCATCCTAAAAATAAGAACAAAAAGATACAGAAAATGACAAAGCAAAAGCAACTGCAGTGCAGAAAATGAAAGCGCTGCGGGCCAGGCTTAAATGAAGATTGACGCTAATTCGAGAGCAGGGCTTTTGCTAATCAAAAAGAGTTGAATGCATGGCGCCTTAAAGCAGGCTGCCAATTAACACGAATGCCAACGAACACCTTTTCCCATTTTTCGGCAGGCAAATTGCATTAGCATGGAAAAGCAAATTCTCGCATGAAAAGTGCTTTGACATCACACACACACGGGCCTTCAAGATTTTCCCGCCCTTCGGTGACCATTTTGCATTAGCACGACCATGACGTCACACACTCGCTTTTCCACAGTTGCTGATGATGATGATGATGATGACCTTCAAATGCAACATCTGTAGATGTGTTCGGGTTAGAGGCACAAAAAAAGTAGATTTTTTCCACGTTGCCAGCAAAGCTTTTGCCACATTAACGTCGTCAGCTGCATATTTCTAATTTTTTTCCCTCGTTTTTGGCATACTCATTTCTTAGTTGCTTTTTTCATAATTTGTTTGCCTTGACTATTTGCCTTGTTGCGCATTTGGCACGGATCTGATGCCTGTGTGTATCTTTGTGTGGGCCAACATATGTTTGCTTTCCACCGACAAACTCATCAAGGCGAACCGAAGCTCCAGACAGGCTAAGGCAAAATGGCCAACGGAGGCAATGCCAAAAGCCGAATCTCGGGCTTCTTTTGGTTAATATTTTATTTAATTACTGCTGCTCGAAACCAGAAAGCCTGCACACCGAGCAATTTGGTTTTGTGGCTTTACTTTTGACAGTCACCTTTCTGTTAGATTGGCATTGGACTTGGTGGTTTGTCAAGGTCGAATCGGTTGAGTCCACACACAAGGTATGGTGAGATAAGCGAGGAAAATATGGTGGCCAAAACTTGGAGTAACAAGAGAGAACGCTATAGTCGGGTTGGTGTCCCGAATATGGAGATGGAGATATAAATCTTTTATCGGACAAAACTTTTTAACTAATAGTCCGATTTGAAAAATTTCTTCTACATATCGATAGGTATAACTAAACGCAACAAAATTGCATTAATACTTCTCAGAAATCTTTAATAATGTGGGTGCCAGACACATTTTAGTATCGTTTGTGCGTTTATCAAGACTGACAGACAGAAAAACAGATCGACTCGTCTAGTATATATATATATATATATACTTTATGGGATCGGAAACGTCTCCTTCACTGCGTTGCACACTTCTGACTGAAATCATAATATCTTCTGAAAGGGTGTAATAAACAACAAATCAATCAATAAATCAGAATATAAGTAAAATTTTAAGAAAATATACAACAACCAAAATAATAATTTGACGTGTAAAGAAAAACTTTTATTTCTAAATGCACATATTTCCTTATTTTTTGTTGTTATATCTTGAGCTATTCGTTCTCAAGCAATTTTTTTAAAGCCTAATGCATATGTTAATGAGCTAAAAAGGACATGGGGTAAATTACTGATAGCCTAATTGGGGAAACGGTTTCCCCGTTTCACCGATATTAATTGCGACGGCAGGCCGCACACTTTATCGCACGGCAGTTACAAATTTCTTACACCTGTGTAGCCATTAATATTGCTACCAGCGATTTGTCTGGTCCTTAGCCTCCATCCTTATATACAGATTGCACGGTCCTTGCCGTGGCGGTGCTACGGAAATTTACCTTTGCTGATTTTTCCATTTGAGCGAGTTTCGAGCAACTTAAAAATTTATACTTTCATTTGCCACTTGATATTGGCGCACATGTGAGCCAAGATACGTTTTGCGTGTTTGGTTTCGGGCCCGTATTTGATTTGCATTTCAAATCGAGATGGCATTTAAATGTTTAATCATATTTTTGTTTCCGCAGCGCGTACGGTTCACTTGGCGTTTAATAATTACCATACGGCGTAATGTGGGCACGTCGGAGTCATTGGAAGTCGTTGGCGGTGTCACGATTCCTAAATTATAAATGACACGCGGAAGTAATGTGGTATCCGCAAAAGTCGTGCTCCGGAGGCGCAATTATTAACCACTGGGGTCTTGAAAAATATCTATAGTTTGTTTGCCTTACACTTGGGCTTTTCGGTTCGTACTTTAAAGTTAGGAAAGAGTATTTATTAATTTTGTATTCGATCTCCTTTATAGTGATTTATTTTATAAATATTTTTAGGGCTCAAAGAATTCCATATATTTTATAATTGGAAAATACAATCTCAATCTGCTGTGGGTTAAACTAGCTGAAAGATGTTCGCAAACAAGAAAGTGTCATTTCTCGATTTCGGGTCTTTGGCTATCTGCTCTTTGCACCGTGAAATCTTTTTGTTTCGGCAAACACACATTTTGGGGATAGAACGCGCAAAGGCATTAAATTGGCCATTAATTACACAACAGCTCTTGCAATCCGAAGGATGAATTATGAACGCTCGAGGGGCAAGGTTAATAACAAAGGACGGCGATTAGGAAAACAACCAAAGGCATTGGAAGTTAATCTACTTCAAGGAATTAACATTAATTTGATTACATTTTACGTAACCTAAAGCAATTATAGGTAGACTTAACAGCTTACATATTAAATAAATATTAATTTGTATTTTGAATTGGTGTCCTAAAGTATGATATAGTTTAAACTAAAAATTGCAATGAATTAATTTTGAAAGACGACTATCATTTATTCACTGCATACTTTTAGACACATTTAAAGGTGAATTCGAAACCCTAGTGATTTTTGTTGCTATTTAGTGTAACTTACACTGTGTAAGGTATAAAAAAATTATGCTTCGATCATTGTAGCACATTAAGTGTAACAATTCAATTACTCCTTTTTTGTAAGCTGTGAGTTTTAATAGTGTATATATATAGTATACTTTTCACCGCAGTCAAACTTTTCCCTGTTAACCACTTATCTGTTTACTACCTCGAAGTGCCGGAATCGTTTGCGGCCAGCCGCATGCAATCAAAATGAAACATTCTGCCACTGTTTCCACAGCAATCGTTTGTAATTAAATGGCATTGTAAGTCGGCTCATTTAATTAACACTTGCACATACCATATTAAGGGCCTTATTTGCCAGCAGCCAGGCATGATTATTGTCCCAGTGGCGACCATGATTGAATCAATTAATGCATTACCAATTGCTTCGAAGAGCGCAAATTCAATTTCGCCTTGCGCTGCCACACCAGCAGTCAGTCAATCAATCAATCAATCGATCAAGATTGAGTTAGTAGCGCACCAAACCACGCAGCCACTGCGAGTAGTTCGGCATCAATCAAAGTCACCAAGTTCGGCGACGATTTGGCCAGGGAGCTTCACTGCAGCAGCAGCAGCAGAAGCAGCAGTTTCGACCACAAATTGGTTTAACGCTTAGGTGGCAAAACCAACCGCCACCGCACATCGTGCATAAATTACAAATTAAATGGTGGACAAACAGTGCCAGCCCTGAAAACAAACAAAAACCGCAGCAATTAGGCGATGGTCAAGGGTTCGAATGTCGGATACCCAACCGCCCATATTTATAACCTCAAAAATGTTAAATTGGCCATTACTTGTTTTAAAAAAGATAATCATTAGGGCATTAAAATAGAGCTTGAAAATTATCGATATTTTCTATATTTTTACAATATTGATGTATTGAAGGGAAATCACATATTGAATATCAAGAAATAGCCAACTGTCGAAATTTTTTGAAGCTCTACATTAAAATCGCCTACAATGGTATCTAAAAGTATGCAACATATATTTTTAGTAAATTCATTGCATAATTTTAGACACTTTTATAAAAAAAATTTAAGTAGTTTTCTAGCGCTACAACTATTATTTTCTTTTACATGTATTGTTTTTAAATAATAGTTAAAGATTTTCCTTTTTTTATATAACTTAGATAAAAACATAATTTCATTTTGCTTGTTTCTAGACTATTAGCAGATTCGCATCCAAATTCGCTGCAAACTTATGTTCCACCGCTAATGTAACTAAAGCTTTTAACACTAATAAATTCAGTGGAACATTAGTTTAAAACGCCGTTAATGTCCGGGCAATTGCCACCAAATTGATGGCGAGGTGTAAACATGCGTATTCAACCCACCAAAACGAAACAGGAGCTACACAAAATTTGCATTAGACAAATGCACATTACAGGCGAACCGGCAATGTCGACCAAAGTGCGTTGTGGTGACCGCATCGACATTAGCAAGTTGCAGTTGTTGTGTTGCCAATGGTGACCTCCACATTTCCCCCCCGAGAGAAGTGCGAGTGCTGAACCAATGCTTTTTCCACATCATAGCCCTTTTTTCCCTCCCCTTTTTCTGGTTCTGGGTTTCGGTCTGTTGATTTGCTGCCACAAAATGGGTGGACGACAGGTGAGAGGTTTGCGAAAAAGATTTCAATTCAACACCCACCCCCTGAAAAAATCAATGAATTCATGGTTTTGGCAAATAGAAAACAGTGACCAAAGTCCGTTCGAAAGTTCTCGCCCCGGTTTAATGACGTAGGCTGGAAATAAGCTCGTTGGACATGTTCGCGGTCAAAAGCCTTTGGCTAAGAAGCCTTCAGTAATTTCAATCTAAATTCAATGGTGGCAGGAAGCCTTCGTGTTTTTTTATTGTTTCACCCTCTTATAATTGAAGAGCGGTTTTATTTTGGGATATCAGCTCGGCGGCCGTAAAAAAGCAGCGGGGAAGGCAAATGAAGCATCCTGCATAAAAACAAAAAAGCCCGAACAGGCTTAAGCACCTGCAGAAAACACCAGCAACAATGCTGGGCTACATCAGCGAAACGAGGTTAAAACGAGTTAAGCACTTGAGGGCATGGCAGGAAAATGAAAAAGGGAAATCGCGCATTCGCCCCGTTGCCCGTTGTCCGTGACGTTAACGTTGAATGCCAAAGCCTGCGCACTTTATTTGTATTTGTACTTGTGCTTGTGTTTGGGCTTGGGATCTGTGCGAAAAAAATGTACGAGTTTAATGAAACCTGAAGAGGTAAACACAGTTAAGGATTCTCTGGGGAGTGGTCAAAGTGTAATTACGCACACACACACACTCTGTTGACCGCGCGGGTTAATTGCATCAAAATCTGCACAGTGAAAGCATTTCCCTGGCTCCTCGCCTCTTCACCTCCTAACCCCTCTGCCAATGTTCTTTTGGCTTTTGATTTGCCCCGGGCCTTATGTAGTGTCCGCAGGATGGAACTTTCGACACGCCGGCCAAAGAGCGATGGCATAACAGCGTTAAGTCCAGCATCTCGCTGTCATCGTCATCAGCATCGCCATCACCTGCAGGCTGCAAGCTGCAGCCGGGCATCAAAGAGCTGAATTGTGGCCTCAAACAGCGGATGACGGCCTGGTTGACCCCCCGACCTGAAATGCGTCATAGATTGAAGATGATGCTAGAGTAGGCTTTTAAACCCTTCGGTCGTGAGATAAATGCGTTTGCAAATGTATGTAACAGGGAGCAAAAAACATATTTAAATTCCTAAACAGAGACTTCACAGTAAGTTCTCAATTTATGGAAATGTCTACCTATTGATTCAATTATTTAAAAAGCAAGAAGACTTAAAGATGCTGAAATGTAATATTTTTCAAAACAATTAAGAAACAAGCATGGAAATGATATCACTTGTTTTGGCAAGGGTAACTAGGATATCATTGTCCTGATCCTTTGTTCATCTTGAAGTATACAATTTCTGAGTTTTTAGCTTTTTACGTACTCATTATTTTCCTTGACCTTATACAGAGATAAATGTTAAAGTAAACTGCAGGCAAAACGAAATTTCTAGGAAAAAAGATGAGTTAAGGTAATTATGTGTCCCCTGGATTTTTTCACTGAAATGTAATGATAAAACCCTGAAGAACCACCTTTTCAACCAGAAACACTGCAGGCTTACTATTATCGTTTGTCAACCGATATGGCCACAATGTCCTGTCCCATCACTGGTTAACTTGACCTTTACCGGGAATTATTTTTCTAGGAATAAAAAAATGTAATTACCTTTTCAATGAGATACATAACGATACACATAAATAGCACTACAGCTATGGCCTCGATTTGATTAATTAACTGTTTCCTAGATAGCACGGCTTGTGATGGGCATTAATGGGTCTTGTCTAATTGATTTCATTTCATCCATGACTCCTCCTCATCATTTGCGGCCATGTGAATGCGGACAAATGTTGGTCTGCAGGCAGTCAGTGCGTATACGTAATGGGTGTTTGAATAATTTAATGGCTGGCAGACGAAAAGGTCAGAGGTCTTGGCCTTTACACTTTGATACATGCCATGCACGTAGGTGCAATCAGAGCATTTATTAAGGCGTTTGTTGGCCAATTTTAAATTAAGAGCAGCCGAGCAGCCGGGAAACTCAACGGAATGCCACGAAGAAGTCAAGAGACCAAGCAAAAGGAGGAAGGCGTAAATGAATTAAATTAAAATATGAATTGCACAACAGGAGGGCAGGCAGATCGAGCGATTAAACACGCGAACTGCGAGTAAGTCTGCCGTCCAGTCGTTGTCCTTTCGTTGTTAATGACATGAAAGGCATAAAGCTGCCTGCCGTCGACTCTCAACTTTCAGCGTTCGACTGGCGACGCCTGCAACTGACATTGATAGGGCCGTGGAAAGCCAACAAGCAATTAAGCAGCCAGCTGCTTAAGAGCCATCTACCATCTTTCCCATCGAATGGCGGATCTGAGCGGCTTGTAGGTGAGAAATGGCAGATGTTTCACGGGATAAAACCAACCAGCTGCATCGACTGGGTTTCTCCAGGCTCCATTTCTCATGCCTCCACTTGCGCCACACAAAAGAAACTTAATTGTTTTTTCTTTCACGCCCTGAGTGCTTGCATTAAGAGCTGTTAATTGCTAAATGGTCGGATAACTATGGCAATGGTCATTGTTTAAATCTGCCCGACTAGTCAATAATTTATCAATTTAAATGAGCTGCTCGACTAAAAAAGAACGAAATGAATTAAAAGTCATCTAATGGAGGTGTTGCCACAGTGATGGGGAGACCTTCGATCGTAACATTTTACCTTTTACATTGGAAAGTCACAAGATATTGAAGCTATAAAATTGGTTATTATAAGAAAAACAATTTATTTTAATTTTAAAATAAGGAAATGTAAATTTGATTATAAAAATAAAATATAATATTAATTTTGCAAGGCAATGAAAAATGTTAGAGAAATAAAATGCAAATTTTCAAGCATACAAAAATATTAAAGTTAAATATGAACAAGATAAGTTTTAATTAAAATGTGAAATCTAGTTATGAAATAAATTTATAAAACTGTTATTAAAAAACAATTGAATTTAATTTTAAAAAAACTTTAAAAATATATTAAAAAAATGCAATTAATACGTAATGTTAAATTGACAATATGCAAAACAAAAATATATTTTAATTATGTAAAAATAAAATATCCGGGACAAATGTTAATACAAATGTAAAATCCAAAATCAATTTCACACAAACATTGTCACTTAATTTTAAAACACTTTTGTTTTTCGTTTCACCTTGGACTATAAAATCTACCATCACTGATTTCACCTGGCTTTCGATGCCTCTGGCCGGTATAATACTCGTCGCCGAAGTTTTCCCGTCGGTCAGGAAGTGGAATTGGAAATCGCCTCCGGGTTTTCACGCTCTTCGCATCCAATTCGCCATCTCCTGGTGTGACATTCACTAATTAGATGTGTTGCAGTGGCCAGATGCCCGCCTTCTATTTGGCTTACTTCTCACATTTGATGGCAGCTGGCCACATCGACTGTTGGCCCAATCCAAGAGCAAGTCGACGTCCAAGCGAATGTGGCTAACTGACATGGCATTCTCATTCTCGTTGCATTTTGTTGGTCAACAAGCTCTTGGCAGCAGAAGCATTCATTATGGTTTTGTTTTCTTTGGCAGCAGCGACTCGACTCAACTCAGATTGGTTTAATTCGGTTTCGGCTTGACTGGATTCTGCTGAATTCTGCTGGAGGAGCCTGGCATTTATTATGTTGGCCTCAAGGACACCGAAAACAGGCATCGTCTGCAGGCAACACGCCCACAAAAATGCTTGTGTTTGCCCGGCACACAAAGTGTCATAAATTAATGCTGTGTGGGTGTGCTGGCTGCCTTTTGTCGCTTGTGCTGATTGTGTGTGCAAAAATTGTCAACATTATTTCATTCTCAGCTGCATTGAAGTATAAAATGAATTAACAAATATTTACAGCAGTCATAGAATGCAGGATTTTAGTTTTTGGCAAATCTTTAAGAATTTTATTTTGTAAGTTAGGATAGGAATTGAAAAAAGCTGATTTAAAAATTCAAGAATCTTAAGAAAATATTATTTTTAACAAATCGATTGATACAATGAAAATGAACAGATCTTGGGATAGCACTTGAGAAGCTTTAAAGAAAATCAATGACTACTGAGACAGGTTTATAGAATTCGATATATTTGCATGGAAAAGCGAAACACAAAACTAACTTGAGTGTATGATGCTCCAGTGAATTCGCCGCTGACAGCGGGCCTTATATCCTGGCGTTCTGATGAACCGTGGCAAAATGCTTCAGATGGCCAACACTGCGGCGACCAGAAATCCTTGAAGCGAATTTATTCCTTTGACTTTGGCCCTGCTCTTGTCTTGGGAAATACCTCGGGGGATACTTGAATAGTCAGTAGCCGCGATAAAGGAGCGGTAACTACGCTGCCGCTTAATCAAGCGCACTGCAATTTGAGCTTCCCACTTTTGGAAGGCCGCCCCCCGCGTAACTCGAAATTAATCCATTTGACAGCACCAAGGTTGCATTTATTTCGATATTTATGGCCGGCTCTTTTTTCACTCACTGTGCCGCGTAATTGCGCCAAATCCTTTGCTGACACACACACAGCGCATTCATTGTGCTTTCAATTGTTACATCACGAATTTGTTTGTTAAGCCTCGCCCTAAGCTCGCTGCCACGCCCCCCGCTGCCCGCCCCTCGATGGCTGACAAACAGAAACAAAAACAAAAAGGTTCTGTTTGACACAACGATATGTAAAATGCGTGGCTTATCCGGATTACCGGATGCTGGAGCGCACAAACATTAGCACAACTCACTCTTTTTATACCCTTGCAGAGGGTATTATAATTTTGGTCAGAAGTTTGTAACGCAGTGAAGGAGACGTTTCCGACCCCATAAAGTATATATATTCTTGATCAGGATCAATAGGGGAGTCGATATAGCCATGTCCGTCTGTCCGTCTGTCCGTCTGTCCGTCTGTCCGTCTGTCCGTCTGTCCGTCTGTCCGTCTGTCCGTCTGTATGTCTGTTTCAATACCGTTTGCGAGCTCAGTTTAAAAGCTAGCGCCTTGAAACTTTCACAGTCGTCCTAAAACATGTGTACGCAGATCAAGTTTGAAAGCCGACCCGATCGGACGTCTATATCCTATAGCTCCCATAGGAACAATCGGATATAGCTTTCACAAAAATTAAGATATTTCGCTCAGTGTAAGAGCTATTGGCATGAATCTTTCCAAATCGTATTTTTTTGTGCGTACCTTGATCAGGGTAAAAGCGCGTGCCGATCGGACGTCTATATCTTATAGCTCCCATAGGAACAATAGGGGGAAATCGGTCAAAATGTTACGTTTTTCAGGATATTTCGCGCAAAATATAAGCTATTCCCATGAAACTTTCCAAATCGTATTTTTTTGTGCGTACCTTCATTAGGGTAAACGCGCGTGCCGATCGGGCGTCTATATCCTATAGCTCCCATAGGAACAATAGGGTGAAAAATTTTAAAATTTTATTTTTTCAATTATAAAATATTTTGTTGTTTATTAATTCATGTTGCTAGTCTAGTCAAGTTTTAATTCGTAAAATCTGCAAGGGTATTAAAACTTCGGCTTGCCGAAGTTAGCTTCCGTCCTCGTTATTTCTATTTTTTCTGTTTTTCTGCAAGGGCCTCCAAAAACGCAGAGCTAAATTTAAATGTTTCAAAGTTTCTAGGATTTGTTACCAAAAATCACGCAACATTAGATAAACAAAATGGATTGCTAAAATTGTCTTTAAAGAATGAAGGAAGATATCAATTTTTTAGATTTAAATCATATAACGTAATCCTAAATATGCGTTTATTTTTTGACAAAGAGAAGATATAAGAGCTATCCACTGTTTGGAAAAATAGCGTCATTAGGCGAATTTACCACTCTTAAAGTTTTAGCATAAAATATATATAACACATAAATAATTTTTATTCTTTTTCCTTCTTCGTATCGGGGTATTTGTTCAAAGTGTCGGTCGAGAGCGCAGAAAAGCCCTCAATTCAGGCAATAGACTCCCGGGGAGACAAATATTTATTGCCCTGTTGAACTCCGGAATATTTCTCAGACAAGGCTTAACTCGGCCATTACTCTTTTTTGCTCCAGTTTGTCAGAGGCACTTCGCCCCAGTTGCTGAGAAGTGGCCCTTGAGCAATGGGGCTCATTAATTCGGCTGTTTGGCATTGGGAAAGAAAACTAAATTGGTTTATTTTTTGCTTGTTTTATTGAAGTTTATTACTAAAAATTTAAATTAAAATTTTATTGGAAATACATATACCATATACATACAATTATTATTAGTGTTGTAATTGCAATTGGAATTTTCTCGCTTTTTTCGATTTGCCTTCGATGAGAATGTAAAATTAAATGATTGCATTAAATGTGGCCAAAGCAGACAGATCGCTCGACATTTTAGTTGGCAAAATGTCAGAGAAAATGTGTGGTTATAATATAATTAAATGAAAATCCGATTTACTCATTTTGTTAAGTGGGAGGATTTAATCATATGCAAATTATTCAAATGTGAGCTTTAAATACGATTACACAAGCTGCTTTGGTTTCGAGGAACTAACATTTAACATTTGTATATGTTTAATCGATTCTCTTTTTGCATATTTCACACGTTCGGTTTGCTTTAATATAGTGAAAGCCCTTAGACCTAAGTTCTATGTTCGTATAGGTATATATCGTATGAATTGTTCATCATATATGTATTTATAAGTATTTATCTTTCAAAATATTATTATTGTAAATAATTAAAAATGGAATCGCGTAAGTGCTCTATAAGAAAATCGTTAAGAACTTTCATGGTAATTCACTTTTGTTCACTAAACTCTCGATAATTCTAAATAATTCTATTAATTAGTTGTTTACCTACGTTATGCCGAATGGTTTCTATCTGAGCTAGATTTCGCTACAAGTACTTTATTCGTGAATATCAATCGATTTATATCATTGCGTTGTTTTAGTTTTAATATTTAATTTAGAATCTCATGAACAGTGGAGTGAAAACGTTTTCGATTTTCTTTAGCGTTCGTCTCTGCTATCATAATTCGTACGACCTTAAGCTTACTTTCACAATTGTGTTTAACAAACATTAGTTTTGTTTTTTTTATTTTCGAAACAAAAAACAACATTACCTAAGTAGGCGCTATTAGCTTAAGAGACAAAATATAATGTATAGATTTCCTGCAAATATTACTGTTCCAAAGTGCAAAATCACAGACCCCAAAATAAACTCACTGTGACTTTGACATTTGCGTAATATTTGTGGTCCTATATGCAAATTATAAAACAAACAACTATCTCAAGCCTATTTTAAAGACTGTTTCATCGAGAGACGCAGGATTCGGGATCCTAAGTTTGTAATTCCTACTTTCGTTATTAAACCTTAGGTATACTAAAATTAGTATGTTTATGAAATGCATTCAATACGAATTCGGCGATATTCATTTACTTTTTGACATCTCAATATGATTGCGATTTTTATGTACTTTTGACAGCTGGCATAATCTTAAACTTATTCTTTTGTTTTGTTTACTTTAATAATGCGTTTTGCGTTTATTTTTTTCAATATTTTTTTAACACGATTTTAGTAGTAATTTGGCATTGCAATTGTTATTTATTGTGAATGTGAATTAGTTAAGCTTTTTCGTTATCATTTACCAACACTATTTGTGTTTTTTGGGAAGACAGTCAGAAATACAAAGCCTCAAAGTATTAACAGCAAACATGTTGGCAAAAAATATATATTATTCATGCGTGTATTATCCGAAATCGCATGAGTTTATAAAATACAAAAAAACAGGCTCAAATGGTTAATTTCGTTTAACTTTGCGATATCGCATCTTAGTTTGATTAGGTCCCGTTCACAGAATTTTGTTTGTATGTTTAATACTTTTTTTTGAACATAAAATAAATGCTAACGGTTTAAATTTTATACAATTTTCTTGCTGCAAAATGATAAAGTAAAAAAATTAAGAAATCAGGCTAAGGGAATTTGTATCATCTTAACGTCGCGTATTCCAAAAGTCGACGAAAGTGGGCCAGGCCATCGAAAGGAGTGGCAGGCTCAACAGGATGACGGAGTATGCCAATTGGGTGCCGGCATTACATCCGTCCTCGGTGCAGCAGTACGTTTGTGTCTCCCAAATTTCTAATGAAATTAAATATAAATATATTTCGTAATTAGCTGAGGTCGAGCAAATTAGTGAAAATGTCATAATTCAATTTATTTTGCGGTTTCTAACAATCCCGTCCAATTAGGTCCTTCAATTAGCATATGGTTAGGCCAAAAGGCCAAAACTAAACCTCCAACTCACCTTTTTCCTGACACTCGGTGGCACAATCGCGAACGGTCGACAGCTCACTAACATATTTCTGCAAAAAAAAAAAAATAAAATTAATATATTACATTTTGTAAAATTGTGGCATTTGGACTCATATATTCATGACAGCTTAATTAAATATCAACCGAGTCCAACTGCATATGTATGCGCTGTCAATATAATAAAAATCTGTTGGTCAACAGGGCGTATGAATGCCATTAACTTGCATGTGTGAATGTCTGTTTACGGCTTTCACAACCAATATCAATAAAAATAATCAAGCCGACAAGTCGATTATATTGCAAAAAATGATGAACATAAAAAGGAATTTATATCCATTTTAAATACATACGTACATATTGTCCATTTAATATCTGCTAAAGTAATAAATCCGAAAATTTTGTAATGACATTCCAACCGAATTTTCTTTGTAAATAGTATTTTATTTTTACAAATTCTCATTCATAGAATTGTAATGCTAAACAACTTAATGCCATTACTGGTTAATTTAATAAATTAAATACATATTTTGTTTTCTTAAATACTTGAAGAACTAAAAGTCTAGGCAGACCATAAACTTTAGCTAACCACAAACAAAGCCACCGAAGTTTATGGGTATAAACATAAACATTTTTACGACGTAATTCGGTTTTGAAAAAGAGGATTAAAAAGCACGAGAAACCTTTGTTTTGTGGGCCAAATGTTTGCCATAAAGTTGGCTAGAATCTTCGATACGAGCACCCATAACGATAAGTAGGTCATAAGTAGGTTATCTTAGGAGATTCGCTGACCCAAGTAGATTTCAATCAAACCCTAAAATAGCCCTACGCTTTGATGTCTAGGTAATTCCAGGCGAGAATGCTCCGAAGGAATTATTTATTTCACTCACATCGGAGTTTTGCGGTCTAAACCACATTTGATGCTCTTTTAACGACGGCTTCGTGAGTTCAACAAGGGGAAACCAGGCTACGAATAAATAAACATAAAACACATCGTACAACGACTTCGTAATGTACTTGCAGGCCAAGTAACCAGGACAAGCTGGTTTTTAGCATATATAGTATATACATTGTGCATATGGCTGGCATTAAAGTTTACGACAACATAAGCAGGGGACACTAAACACACACACAGAGATAGTCAGGGGTAGCAAGGACATAAATATGGGAGACCAAACCCCCCTTTAAAACTCTCGGGTAAATTGAAAAATGAGGCGCCCCTAAGTAGGCAGCACGGCAGCGTTTTGCGGCCCATTAGCCAAATAATAAACATGCTCAATAATTACCCTGGGGTGTGCGAGTGTTATTCCTTGGCCGCAGCTAACAACAATGCACCTGCCACCTGCAACTAGCAACTAGCAACATGCAACCAACATTGCGCCCGGGGATAGGCAATACAAAACACGTGTTCACACCAGGAGGCCACAAGAAAACAGGATGCAGGATGCAGGATCACAAGCAGCACCGCCAGCGGAAGGCAGTCAGCCGAGGCGGCTTATGGGGCACTTAAACCGCTTAATCGATTGAGCCGAGTGCGGTGTGGTGTGGCAGCCACCATGGACGATGTGCAACAATCCGAGTCCTGAACCCCGGCTAAGCCATTCCGCAGCACTTAACGACTTTGCGTGCTTATCGCCCGTTCGTAGCTGCAATTGCAGTGAATGTTCAGGCCAGGACATCTGCAGCTGGCACTGCACATTGGCAGCTCATTGTTTATGTAACAGGTCCGGCGATGGTGACCGCTGTAATGGACCTCCCACTGCACTTTGCCACACGCAGCAAAAAAGGTGATTCAAATACAGAGTCGATCTGATAAGCATTGTTTTGTTCTGCGACTCGGAGTATACAACACTTTTTCATTTAAATCTTTATTAGTTCCAGTTTAAATCTATTTAGGAATAATAAAATGATTCCAATAGAGAACAGGAAGATCAACAAGCAGCAAAAACAGTTAAACAAAAAATATATAACCAATATTCGAAGGTATTTCGAAACCGCGTACTAAGATTGATGTAAAAGAAGACGACCCCATGCTGTCCCAAAATTAACGGATAAAAATAAAAATAAATTTTAAGAAGCAAACTGGAAATGTAAAATCAAAATATGTTTCTAAAAGTATGCATTGTATCGTCCTCCTGTATGAAATCATATCATTTTTGGGTTCAAAATATATTGTGGCATACTTTTAGACACCTTTTTAGACATTTAAAAGTGATTTAAATTAAAAAAAAAAAACCCTGATATTTCTGTGGCCTATAAAAACTAATGATAACAAGAAAAGTGAGTGCCAGTTTGTCGCTTCTTTTTTAACTAGAGGATAAATTACACTATGCAGCATCAAAAATTTACCTCGATGGATACTATATTTTTGGATTTGTTACGAATTCCAAAGTTAAACTGCGTTTTCCAAAAAGTTCCCCGACGCAAGGATTCTTAGCAAAAGGACCTCAAAGTTCGAAAAATTCCGAAATTGGCCAACTTTCCAAAGCTCTCAGAGGCAAACGGATTCATGGCTTGGTTAGATGCTAAAGTTTTATAAAATATACACTCTTTATCTTTCAAACCCCATACTTTGAATAATTTTAGGATTTTTATTAAGGGAGAAACAAGTTTTAGAGAACATAGTCAAAAAACATAAAAGTATACAGCTGCGGTCAAAATAGTAGTAGTGTTGCCGTCATGTGTTTTTAAAAGTTTTTTGTTGTCACTTTTCTTATACAATTAGTCTAATAGTACAATTATAATCAATACAATATCACCAGAAGAAGATGAATTACAACAACAAACTTTTAAAAACACAGGGCGGCAACACTACTACTATTTTGACCGCAGCTGTACGTTTTTAAGTTTTTTGACTATGTTTCTGGAATCTATTTCTGCCTTAAAAAAAATCCTAAAATTATTCTAAGTATGGGGTTTGAAAGATAAAGAAGGTATCTTTTAAAAAACTTTAGCATCGAATCAAACCATGAATCCGTTTGCCTCTGAGAGCTCCGGAAAGTTGGCCAATTTCTGCATTTTTCGAACTTTGAGGTCCTTTTGCTAAGAATTCTTGCGTCGGGGAACTTTTTTGAAAACGCAGTTTATCTTGGGAATTCGTAACGAATCCAAAAATATAGTATCCATCGAGGTAAATTTAAAAAGCACTAAAAATGCTGCACAGTGTTATTATTTAAAATTCCATTCCATTTATTAAGCCTGCTTCTCTGTCCGAAAATGTTGTCTTATTAAAACGTAACGACACCTAGCATATTATGGCAATCTACACATCATCTAAACCTGCACGCCCTTAGTTTTCTTTGCCTGTGCATAATTTGTGCCGCTTATGTGCTCCCTGGTAAGTAACCCCTCAAAGCACCCGGGGGTTCCAAAAGGGTAAGCTCATTATGTTATGCGACGCCACAGAATGCGTTTGTCCTGTCTGCCAGGGGTTGGGGGTTAAGTAATGTGGCTAATATGGATAATGTAGGGATAATCACTTGGGACAAACACAATGCTGACATGGGATCAACTACTTGTGATAAATGGAATCTCAGCATGCTAAGGGAGCATAATCATTTCTTATGCAATCGCCGAAATTTCAGCAAACTTAATTTCCTATCAGTGAGTCAGTTGCAGAGATTTATGCATCTGGCCTAGTTTTTGGGAAAATGAAATGCGAACCAAAAGAAAAAAGTGGGCGTGGCTATGGTCTGTCGAGCCCGTCGGTCCAAATGCAGCTCGGCATGTTATTTGGTTGTTAGGGCAAAAGTTGGACCAAAGGAAAACACGAAAAACGTTGAGCAGAGCAATAATCTTGAGGCAGCCGGGGAAAAGTTGCTCCATTGCCTGTGCGCTGCGCTACTTTCACTTAAGCCAGTTATATCATCTCTTCTGCTTAGTTGTGATTTGAACAACCGTACAACCAACTAACCAGCCCGTACCCCATTCCTTATTCCTTATACCCCGAGAACCCCCAACCTGAACCCCAAAAGCCAGCCAACTCAGGCAGACAGCAACTGATGACGACGTTGATGATTTCAATTTTGCATGCGAGTGACAGCAAAATGAAGAAAAAGACCTCTAAGAAACTAAAAGACGCAAGTTGCACAAAAAAAGCAGAGAAAAGTGGTAATGACAGGAAAGTACTGCCATTGCAAAAAAAAGGAGAAAAAATGAAAAACACGATTGGAGCAGAAGATTAGTGAGTCTACTAGGAAAATACCCTCTTCTTCTGATTTAATGGTAGATCTTCATTTTCAAGTACAATCTTAATAGATCAGATCAATTTTGAATAAAAAACATTTAATGATTTTATTTTTCTGATCAAAATAATTTAATGTTTTCATGTACCTATAAACCATATAATCCTCATGGCACTTCCTGTTAACTATTAAATAAGTGTAGATAAAATATTAATAAATCTAAAGATTTTATTTTTAGGGAATATATTTATATATTATTGATGATCTATATTTTCATTTTAAAGTTATTCAATAAAAGTATTAATTCAATTTCGATATATTCACGTAAGTAAATTAATCTCGAGCTATTAAAAAAAGGCATCTTTAAATATTTTTTGGACTAGTTAGTTAGAGGTCATGGATAAGTTCTCAATTTAGTTGTACGCTTTCTGGAAATAAAATAATCCCTTCTACAGGGTAAGAAAATGAAGATGGACGGAGGAGAGGCTAGCAAACGAGCTACGACGTCATGAGTGGCAATGGCAGTTTTGAACCGTCGACATGTGTGGGTGCAATATGAAAGTATGTGTGTGTTTGAGAGCAGACAGGTCGCAGGCATCGTCCTTTAGCCATTTATGAAAATTTCAAGTGTTCTGGGGCAGGGGGCAGGGGACAGGACGACGGCCTCTTCATCTTGAGAGGATAGATGATGATTTGCCTCAAATCATGTGTGCTTCTTGAATATGCATGTGTTCCTAATGGCGGAATGGCCAGCTTATCCCTATGCATTCACTGGAATGATGCACAATTTTTCACAATTTCATTGTAATAACTCAATTTGTTAGCCTCTTTAGTAATAACATAATAATGGCCCTTCGAGAAATTACCTAATGGATTTTGCTATGCAAATGAGCTTTAAGATTCGCCGCATTATCCTTGAATCCCAGTCCAGCCTCGTTAATATTTATATAGTAAGCTCAATAAATCCTTTCAGCATTCCGTCATTAAAATCATCAGCGACTCTGGTCACGAACTCGAAATTGCTATTGCGAAATCCCCTCGAACATTTTTGCGACATTAATTACAGAGTCGTGACTTATCAAACGACAAGCGCCATCTGCATTCGAATAACTCAATACGGAAATGCCATTAAAGTCGCAAAACAAATGAATTCCATTCGAGAACTCTTTAATTCGATTTCAAAATGAAATTTCGGGCGTACAATGAAGGAAAGTGAGAAGTTCAGTCATGTGAACGCCAAAGAAACCCAATGATGCGCAAACAAAAAGAGCAGACACTCAGGGAAATGATCAGGGAAAAGTGCAATGTGAGACAGTTTTTCTTTGGCAAGCGTAATCGAAAAGGGGCCCCCGAGCAACTTTCAGTTCTCATATGCATTTGCCGAACATTGCCTTCAATTATTAAGGCAAAACGGTGTTGTGACAGCCCCCAGCCCCAAAAAAGAAAAAAAGAAAAAAAGAAAAAAAAGAACCCGAAGGTGAAGCTCTCGCTTTCGCTTCAGTTGCCACATTGAATGAGCACGGAAAGTTACTCTACTATATCCTATACTATATATATACATAGAGGGGGTGCAGCCTCGCTGCCTTTGCTCCATTATCAAAATGCAATTTCATCAATGCTGGCTTTGAGACCTCAAAAAATCCGGCCAACAACAAAAATGTTAAAATGTCTGAAATTTGATTTTCCCTCCAAGAGCTCAACGCTCTGCATTCTGGCACTCGGGAACTGGGGAACTCGGCAACTCTGGCATGCAGGCATCAGTTTCCAGTTTTCAGCTTTCAGCCGTGGCTCACTGCGAGTCCCACGACCCCTGCAAATCCCCCTTATCCCCTATTTCCATCCCTATTCTACGATCCGAAGCCCAATCCCTGCCAGCAGCCAAGATTCACAAAACGAGCGACCAGCAAACACTTTTTGGCAGTGTACTTTGTTGTAGAATGCCAGCCATGGCAACACCAGCAGCCGGGAATTTTTGTATAAAATGCCGCTTCATCCTTCAAAAATTGAGCTCTCCATTTGCGGGTGTATGCACACATACACATATATTGGTCATATATAATACATTTTTGGGCCGCGGGGCGTATACGTAATGCAATAAACTGATTCAGCCAAAGTCCAGTCTACATATCAGTCAGGCAGGAGAGAGCACAGCCACAATCAAGGACAAATTGGTTTAAATATCAAATGTCGCCGAAGGCCACTTTCATTTTAGCCTTAACTTTTAATTAATCACGGACACTGAATCAGAATATTTACAAGAAAATGCTTTTATCGGGATTTATAAATATAAATTGGATAAAATAAAATTTTAGCCTGGGGTTAAAAGTCGCATTGCCCATGCCTCCTTAAAAACATTTTTAAAACAATTTTTACCTAAAAGGTAAAAAGTAAAGCTCGTAAAATACAAAGCCATACTTTAAGTAAATATGCCGCCTCATCGAAATATTTTTATTACTAAGGCTCTATTATCCATTAACATAAAATTTTTGCCTTGCAAAAATGGTAGTATAAATAAATATAACGTAGGAGGTCTTCTCGGAAGTGGGGCTTAAGAATGAATTTTGTTCTGTTTGGTGGCTGAATTTAATAGCACCAGGGATAAGCTTGAAAAGTCCTAGCGAGTCCATCTAAATGTCACATCAGCTAGGCTTTCCCAACTCAAAAAATGGCGCCTGTTTGTGGGGGGTGATACTCAATTGGTTGCTCTAGATTTAGATTGCCCTCATCATTGTCAGGTTCACCTTTTGGCCCGAACGAATAAAAGGAAAGGAAAGCATTTGACCCACATCGCATGGGCGATTCCTGATGAGTTGGCAGAACGGACGTGCCATCTGGGCTGTTTCTTAAGACCTGAGATTAAAAATCCCCCTAACCAAAATGCAAATGTTTGATTTCAGTTGTGCAAAAACGATTTGTGTGGCTGGCTGGCAATAATTTTAGTAAAAGTGGCAAAAGCACACAGCAAATGTGGGCTAATGCAACGGCAAACAGCAGCAGCAACTACAATTGCATTTTATGTTTTTTGCACCACACACAATGGTCAACATCGACCGACAAGCGACAACCGGAAGCCGGATGTATTGTCGTTTATTTACAATGCCAAAGCTGCGCCTGTCCAACACACTTATCGTCCGGCCATTATGTCGATGCTTCACAGCAGCCCGTTTCCAGTTTCTAGTGTCCAGTTTCTAGTGTCCACGTGGCAAACAATGGCACATGCAGCTGCCGTTGCATCTGCAGTTGCAACTACAGTATAGAATACCCACACATCTGCTGCAGGAAGCAAATCCAAGTGGATAATCAAGTGCACAAGCGATAAAAACTACAAGAAATAGATAGAAATGCCTGCACTTTTCCCCACCCCACCTCCTGTTCGCACATTTATACGTATTCTTACAAAGTTTTATCGATCGGAAAACTCCTTCGGCCGGACTGAGTATTTATTACAACACTTGACCACTGGCTTAGGCCTTGTGTTTTGTATTTCTGGAAAATCCTTAAGAGTCAAACCAAACATTACATAAGACATGATATTACCATTTGAATAATAGACAATAGTAACTTGCAATATGGGTTGTTCTGCTACCATTTTTATACCCGTTACTCTTAGATTAAAATGGTATATTGTATTCGTGAAAAACTATGTAAGAGGTAAAAGAAAGCGCTTCCGACCGATACGACCTTCAAATTGTCTCCTAGCGCTGACATCTTCAAAGATTTCGGAAAACTATAAATGCAGTTTTGTTGTGTCATCTCCTTCGCACTTCCTTTAGCTGAGTACCGGGTATCTGATAGTCGAGGTACAGCGACCGTAGCGTTCCCTCTTGTTACTTTTAGTTTACCGGTATGAATTCCCATATTTCATCTAAATTTTTCCAAGAAAAATGGCCTTCAGAAGGGCCTCTCAAAGCAAGATTGCAATTCCATTCATATAGAGAAGATAACTCTTATAAAAAGAGTTACATGTACATCTTACTTAGGAAAATAAGTTTATTGCTTGTCTTTTAAGACACGTTATGAATCGTCAAATATTCCGCTGTGGTCTTGTTCAACGAGGGACTGTCTCCTCCTCGGAATGGCTACATGGAATCCTCTTGTGCATCGGCAGCTGTTGGCATGTCAACATGTAATTGACACCGAAAACGACAGCTTGGGGGAGCGGGGAGTGGCCTCAATGGACTTATGGGCATTGCCTGTGGACCAAACTGCGGGCAGGAGAAAACCATTAGGTCCTTTGGATGCTCCATTCTCCGCTCAGTGTCAAACTATGTAGTTGAGCTCATGAGTCAGAAAACATAAGGACGCACGTTATTGCATGGGGACTCTACTCTCAAACACTTAGCAGCAATTCAGTTTGGGATCCTGCATCTCCGGTTACAGAGGAAAATTAAAATCAAAAGTCAATTTATTGGAAGCAAAACGATCCAAGGTAGAACAAAGGAATCAATTTAGTTGTATATAAAAATGTAGGAACAATTAAGTTCAAACTCTTTTAAAAACATTAAGGAACATAAAATAAATCTAAATATCAAAATGAATGTTTAAATTAATAAAGCATCCATAAAATTCTATAAAACGCTGGTTTCCACTGTTAATTATCCATATGATATATATATATCACACAAACTCAAGAAAATACTTAAAACTATAACATGCTATCATTATTTTTCAATGAACAATTAAAATAGCCTTGATCAATTATATTTCTCAAAACAATTAAGGTCATTTAAATAACTTATTTAAGTATCTGAAAGTATGAAAAGAAATATATAATAAAAAGTATTTTTTTTAATATAAATCCTTTGGACCGAATTCGAATATTATTGCATACCCTTGGACACCATTAAGAGTGAAATTCGAAAACCTATCGATTTTTTTTCCCTTGTACCCAAACTTTATGCGAATTCATTAGTGAAATAGTTTTCGGCCTTCTTATTAAAAGCCATATTAGATATTCATAGATAGCGATGTACGAATTCAATAAGCACATTTGGCCCCATAAACTTCACGTCGCCAAGTTTGCCTACGTGAGCAAAAACGACGAACTTTGCTTGCATTAATTTGCGTTAATTTCGAGAGCCAGGCAAAGTTGAACGAATGGGCCAGCCGGCAAAGGCAAAGGAAAAGGCAGCCAAGTCAAGCCTCGGCACCTACTGTAATTAAATTTGATAAATGACGGCACTCTGACCTCGCCCACCACCCACTGAATGCGAGTGTGAATCTCAATCCTAGGCTGGCAGCGAGCCAGCTGGCGAACAACTAATTCTTGGAAACTGCTCAAGTGTAAATGATCTGCGATTGGCTTGCATTCGATTCGATTGTGCCAATTTCGTCGGGCCGATGACAATTATGCGAGACCTGACAGCTTATGAGCCAGCCGTTGTGGCCCTTAATTTATGCCGGCTAATTTATCAGAAGACCCAACGAAACCTTTGGCAAATTAATTTGCAACAAAACTTGATTAATGTCGGTGTTTATGCGGCAGACGGAATTCGGTATGGGTTACGGTTACCACTTCGAAACGCAGAAGAATCGGTAATTAATCACACATGGAGCGCCGCAAAGTATGCAGTGAAACCGAGCAAGCAGCCATACTGGCGTATTGCGTATACGCCGTGTGACCCACAAGCTTAAAAGGGTTGAGCTCGATGCGGGTTTGGTCTGTCTATATGCATGGGCGAACCATTTACATTTCAAACAGATTTATGGGACTTAATGGTCTCTTAATTGCGGCATTAAACACATGATTTTTTCCCCTGTCCACCTGGTTAGCATGTGATTTCAATTAAATAAGTTCAAAGCCAAATTACAAGGCAATAAATAAATACCGAGCAAATTGAGAACAAAGGGAATCTAAATGAAAATTAGCCAGTAAATTCCTAACTGACACATCGATAAATCTCATGTGCAAAACACATTTTTGCACAGTCAATATTGGTTTTCTCTGTGGAAATCATCAGCACACACAGACATTCGGATAATTCCATCTATATGTCTGCTATCTTAATGTTTATTTTCAATAACATTTTACTGCCATTGCATATGCAATTATTTATGTGTTTATTTAACAACAACAGCCTTTGTTTGTGCTCTGCGCATCATTTCCCATTCAAATTGTAGTCAGTAAAAACATTTCCAATCAAATTTGCATAAGCACAATGCAAATATATACTTTAAATGGGCATTATCACACCCTCGGGCATTTGACACATATCGAGGTAATCAATCAATTAGACCATCAATCAGTCGGGGAACTATAAGATTCGTCTAAGTTCTATCCACATCCTTGGGAAAAAAGCACTGATTGATTGTTGGTGCCTTGAATTAAGTGAAATTAAAGTGTTAATTTGGCAATAGCATCGCATGAATTAGGTTACAGCAGCTGGCAGAAAAAAATTTACGAAACAATCGACAACTTTTCCTCGGTCACGGTGGTTGCCCTTCTTAACTTTTCAAGTGGAACATACAAATATATATAAATACAAACCCAAAAAACGCACATTCATACAAACACTTGTGAACTGTGTGTGTGACCCAGAAACTTTCACGACAATTCTGTTTTGAGAAAATGTTCTAATGAAATTTTCGCGGGTCTCCTGCAGGTATTTTGTTATTTATAGTTTCTGTTGTTACAAAACCTACATTTTTCATTAGAGGTGAAAAACTTTGCAACTGAAAGGGTTGAAAGTTGCACGAAGAGCAACAATCTTTTGTCGCTAATTAATTTAGTTTGTTTCTTTACTCTTGTGTCACACATATCTAAATACAAGTTTTCTTTGAGGAAATTCTAAGAATTAAATACACCAAAAAGAAGATCTTCGGTTACGTTTAGCTATTTTAAATTAAATTGACTTGAAAGTAAAATTAAGAATAAAATGTAGAAAACTTTTGCTTTAAATTATTTGATTAAAAAAAATAATCTGAAATTGAAAAATATTTTCTTGTTTAGATATAATTCACATTTTTATTGTTTGCACGTTTTTTTGGTTGTCCCATATTTAACAACCATTTTAATTGGTTCAATTAAAAAAGTTTAAATGGTCATAGATTAGGTGAATCGTGTGGTTAAAGTGGATCTCGGTGATAAATGTGAATCGCCTGGAACAGCGGTTGCCAAAGTCGGTAAAAAAAAAACAAATACAAAGGCAAGCTGAGAGCGACATTCGAGCGTTAAAATTAACGAGTGTCACAATTTACGTGTGTGATTTACGACATTAAATTTTCAACTCCAGCTGGCGACCATTTTGTTTGGTTTCCTCTCCTTTTTTGTATTTTTTTTGTTTTCTGTATTTGTACCCTCCATTAACCAGCCCGGGCCCAAGGTCGCTGGGAAACAAGGAAAACCACTTGGTAATTACTATATACACAAGCATTTGTTCGCCGCATTTTTATTACTTCATATTGTTGCTCTTATTGCCTGTCGTTTGTCAGCCGTGAAGCGAAAGTCCTTGCCGCTTGTCGCTTGGCTCGTTAAAATTAATTAACCTTGCCATACATTTTTTCATTAACCAGAAATATGAATGGCCTATAAAGAATGTTCGCCCAGCTAAAATGCGTTTGATCATTAATTATGTGCTTTAAGGCTTCCAGTTTCATCACCCTGTAAATGGGCCATCATTAACGAGGAGATATATTTCACAATGGGCTTAAACTGCTTCGTAGATTCGCCACAATTAGCCGGCTTTTGTGTCCACATTCAGTTCGGTGGCTTAGTTAATGTCAACAAAACCACATCTGCATTTCCATCTGCAACCAGACTGTGGTTTTCCCTTTATTCTGGATCTGTTTATGTCAGAGCCAAACACTTTGTGGCATCATGTACTCAAGCCCTTGAATATGCCAATTTATTGTAATTTGCCAAATATTCAGGTGCCAAGCACACATTCAACATAAACTTGTCGAATACGTGCGGTATTCTCCTGGCAAAACTGGGTTATTCTGGGTATTATTATCGCATACTCATGTGAGGGCCGCTAGGCATAAAAAGGCAAACGATATCGCGCTCAAAATACTGCCACGCACTTGACACTTAAGCGATTCTAAATTCCATATGCATTTCGCCAATTTCATTTTGGTACAGTGGCAGCTCGTTCAAATGAACAGACCGGCCGCCAAACCACAGAATATTTGCCTTAATGAGTTGCCACTGCACCACAGAAATGCTGTCAATTATTCGTGTTGCAATTTTGCCAGAGCCAAAGACTGCAACACAATGCCATTGTTTGCCACAGCCGCCATTCAAATAATGCGCTTCTAAGCGCGTTTATCATTTTCAAGCGAAAACTGTGGAGGAATACATAAGTCCATATATCAAACAGTGAAACTTCTCTAATTCGAAATTCATGGTTTGTGTAACTCCCATGCAATTTGGGGCAATTGTTTGATAAACAACATGGCAATTTGACGAAGTGAATTTGCAGTAAATCGATAGTTCTACTACAAGTTTATTCAAGAAAAAAATAATACATTTAAAATAATAAGTTGTTATAAAAATATTTTAGTTTTCAAAATAATTTAACTGCACTTTTTGTAACCTTTCAATTTTTGGATACCGTTATTACTTAAAATCATGTTACATTTTGTCTTTTATAATTATATTTTTCTTAAATAAAAGATTTATTTACTTTGGGAAATATCAGCATTTTCTATTTTTTACCCTATTAATTTTTTTTACAAACTAAGTTCTTAGCACATTTTTGAATATTGTTTAAAAGTTTTCTTAGAAAACACTTTAAAATCTTAATGTCTCTCTTTTATATACAACTTAATACCCGTATTAAAATCAGTGACTTAATTTAAGTTGCGAGTGGATAAAGCAAGCCCATTGTGTGCATAACTCAGATGCACTCACAACCAAGTTATTTGTAGGGGAGTGTAGGGTAAGGTGACGAACGATTCGTTTTTTGAATGTAACTTTTCTATCAATCAATATTTTTAAAAAGTGTAAACGCAGAAAGTTGCTTACATCTACTGAGCATATTCCTGTAAAATTCGGATTCGAAATTCCAATGCAGCCAAGTGCCACAGCGTTTGGCGTGAACCCTTCTTTTTTTGCACTTTCAAAAGTTGTAGGGTAATGTGACGAACGATTTGTTCTTTAATGTAACTTCTCCAAAAATCAATATTTTTTAAAAGTGTAAAAGCAGAAAGTTACTTACATTTACTGAGCATATTTCTGAAAAATTTGTATTCGAAATTTCAACGTAGCCAAATCCCACAACGTTTGGTGTAAATCATCCTTTTCACAAACAAAAAAAAATTTTTTTATATATAATTTACGGAAAAGTTATTTTCGATACGGAAAAGAAAGAAGTAATAAGATAATACCGAAACTTACAAAAAAAAAAATGGTCAAAGTGCAATTTTTTAAATTAAAAAAATTTTTTTTTTGTTTAATTAAATTAAACTGACCTCACTATTAAAAACAACAATAAAACTGCAGCAGTAAATGTTATCTGGTATTATAATATTTTTTTTACAAATAATTAACGATAACAATTAAAATTCTTGAATAAAAAAAGTTCGTCACATTACCCTACATAAAGTTCGTCACGATACCCTACAAGGTAGACTTGGAGCAAAAACGGTGTCACTCTCAAACGGCGCAAAAGAAAAAAACGCGAGGTACCAAAAACTGTTGATAAAGATCTCATGTATACGTGCATATATTTGCCTGATTTTATTTTCCACGCATCTTTGCTCTGGTACTGCTGAAACACAAGTAAATTGAATAGGTTTGCTAGTTTGCGCACCACATTTTTAGCGAAAATTACCTCACGAACAAATTACGGGACTTCTTATTAATATTACTGTAAATACATTGTCGACACGATAAGGGGAGACGACTACATTTATTTGGAATTTTTGTCGTGACGTCATATATGAGATTCGACGAGTTCGTCACATTACCCTACTCGTCAAATTACCCTACACTCCCCTACTATTTTCCTCTATCTGTACGAAATTTAGTTGCCTTCCTTTCAGCCTTTTTCCCCACACACATTTTTCCGTGTGTTCTTCCATTTCGTTTTGCCCTGCTGGCGTCGGCTGTTTTCCTTTTTTTTCCAGAGCATTGCATTTCTATTATCTCGTGTATTTCTTTTACATTTTCCCAACGCTCAGCGTTTTGTTCAAATGCAGCCTCAGCCGCTTAACATAGCATAGCGTTTTGGTGCAAATCTTTGAAATATTTTAATGTGCTTTGCCTAGATTTATGAAGAGCTCACTTCTTTCTGCCAGCCTCCGACTATTTTTGCGCCACTTAAAACCCCGCATTAGCTGTTACCGCCTGCAAATAATGCTCTGTTTTATATGCTTAAATCCCGGCTCCTCGCTGTGGTTTTGACTTTTGAGCCGACTGGGGAACTGGAAAAGTGGAGAGCAACTCTAAGCGGTGGGCGGTGGGTGAGATTGGTCGGAAAAAGGCGTGTCAGCCGCTGCCATTAAGTGGCTTTGGCTTGCAGCTGATAAATGATGCCAGTTGGCCTGGCCATAAACATTTGCGCCTGCTATTTGGCCAAACAATGAAATATGATAATCGCTACTTCGGTTGAGGTCCATAAATCCCATCGAATGCATAAATAATCGGGTTGAAAATGTATTTCTTCAGCAGTTAACTGGCATTAGAATCCACCTCGAATGTATGTAGCAATAACTAGCTGTTTATTTAATACACTGTTGTACAAAAGCAATAAAAAAGTTCTGCTATTTTAACGAATGAAATAATACAAATTAGTTTTTACAACTAACGTGAGAGGGAATTTAATTAAATTAAATTCCGCGGTTAAAATAATAATGTGGTTGTGAAAATAATTGAAATAATTTAGTTTAAATTGTAAATATTCCATAACACAGAAAGCACCCAAACCAGAAAAAGTTCCCATCAAAACAGATGATGGATGAAACTCCGGAAAATGCCAAGTGGGCAGCGAAATGAAATCTTTAGCCCAAACAAATGATCCCAGCGAAAGAGAGAGCTCCCTACCGGAAGTGAACAAATTTTTCAAGGCATTAGCAGATCTGACATGACGACGGGCTAAAGTGCTTTTGGAACCAGGTGAAGAGGAGTCGCTGCTGCATTGCCACGTAAGCACAAATTCCGCGCCATAAATCACGAGTAAACAATTTTTTTCCTGGATAAAACAGCGCAAGTGGAAAAACACCCGCACAACAAGAGCAACAAAAAAAGAAATAAAAGTGAAAAACGTATAGTAGTTGCGTAACTGGACAGGGCCAAGAACGAGGTCAGTTTCGAAAAAAATGCAGAGTATGGGAAAAACCGAAAAAGGGCCACAAAAAGAAAAGAAAAAAAGGGGGGAAATTCCAACGACACAAATCAACAGCGGCTAAATTGAACGTCAACATGACTTTGATTGTTACCTGCAAGTGTGAGTATATGGGATGCATATCAGCAAACAAGTTGGCGCCCAGATATATCCACCCGATGCCACTCATCAGCCAGGCGGCCACCAGGAGATCCCCGGATAGTCAGATAGTCAGGCCAAGAGATTCCTGGTGGGGGGTCGGAGTTAGCCCAGTCAAACACATAGTTGGAATTTTGGCGCACAATTCAAAAGCCGGCCAACAACCACAACAATCCTATCGCCTGGCGGCCTCTTCAAACATCCCTCAAATTTTGCTCCGAAAACGAATGCGAAGCCCAGTTGGCAGCTTTTTCCTTTAAGCAAAGAAACCAGAATGGACCGAATATGCCAGGCTGGGCATACAAAAGGCGAAAATATGCCAAAATGTCATTCACAAGCATGTGCAAAGTATGCCGTCGTCGTCGTCTTTCTTGTTCGTTGAAAGACCCCCAAAAACTATAGGAACTCCGGGGGCTCCGGTGTGTGGTGATGGCATCCGGGAATTATGAACAAGCAGACAACACCTTGGCAAGCAATAATTCATCACAGATACCCAGATTTCCCAGATTTAAAGCCAGCTTTTTTACCAAGAAATGATACATGCCCTCGAACAAGGAGGTGGTTTCTAGAACCACATGTAACTATTTATTTTAGCTACACCCAAAAAAAAATCGATATGAATCGTAGGTCAATTTGACCTTTTTTAAGATCATTTTTAACTTGATATGAAGCCAGGTAAATGTGATATGGTCGACCAAAACATATACTAGTGCGAGCGAGAAAACATGCTTTCGAAGTACGTCAGTTCGAATTTCGAATACGTCTTTCTCGCTTCCACTCATGTCATTTTGCTCGCCATATTGATTGTTGCGCTCTTTTTCGAAGTTAGAGAATCTCCGAGAGAGAGAATTCGGCAAAATTATATTATTTAATGTAAATTTTATGAATATTTCAGGTAAAAACGATATGAGTAGGAATAACCAGAAAATTACCTGGACTTATTGATTTTACGGCGACGTGCTTTTTTTTGTGTGTAGGATTTTACGAAGGGTATTGGAAAGGCTGACCCGGAAATTAAAAAAAAACCAAAACATTTATTTAATGTTTAATTTTATAGTGAAGTGCGAGTGTTATTATTTCCATATAAGTTACACAGGAAAGCAAATGGCGTAGTAAAAAAAATATCTGGATTTTGAATTCAAAGATTAAACAAATAATTTATATTAAATTCCAAGTTTTAAATTTTTAAGTTTACTATAATTGTTAAGATTAATATACCTATTCATTTTTAAAATAAATGAAAACAGCAAGGGAAACATAGAGGAAAATATTTGAATTGAATAATTAATCTTTACATTTACTAAGTTTATTATACCCGTTACTCGTAGAGTAAAAGGGTATATTGTATTCGTGCAAAAGTATGTAACAGCTAGAAGGAAGCGTTTCCGACCCCATAAAGTATATATATTCTTGATCAGGGTCACTAGCCGAGTCGATCTAGCCATGTCCGTCTGTCCGTCTGTCTGTCCGTCTGTCTGTCTGTCTGTCTGTCCGTATGAACGCTGAGATCTCAGAAACTACAAAAGCTAGAAGGTTGAGATTTTCCACACATATTCTTGGGCTTCCTACGCAGCGCAAGTTTATTTCAGACGAGCGCCACGCCCCCTCTAACGCCCACAATCGCCCACTAACGATTTTAAAATGTGCCTGGCGGTCACACCTTTAAAGATTTCCGAGAAGTATAAATGCAATTTTGTTGTGTATATTTATACCTATCGAAATGTAGAAGACATTTTTTAAATCGGACCATTCATTAAAAAGTTATACGCAATCCAAAAATATATATCCATCTCCCTCGCACTCCCTTTAGCCGAGTGACGGGTATTAGATAGTCGGGACACGAACCCGACTATAGCGTTCCCTCTTGTTTTATTAGTGTTAATATTCAAAACAGAACTTCGTATTTATTTTAAATAAAAATGATTTTAAAACGGGATATTTTAATATTTTAATTTTTTTTTATTATAAACTAGTTTGTTTCTGTTGCATAGTTTTAAAAGGCTCATGAGCATGTGTGCCATAGAAGTGCAGCCAGGCGTTAGTAAAACGGTTTGCCTTTTCAAAATTTTCGACATTTACGAATGCGATGCGAGTTGTTACGCATTTCGCGCTCTTGTCATGCACTGTCGCCTACAGTTAGATGGTTTTAGGATGTTCAGGAAGGGGTAAAAAGGTGCTCCATTCAAAATCATTTTAAGCGATTTAGTTGAGAATATTTAGGAGGGGAGCAAAATATTTAAGTTTCTCTATGCTGGGATTCCCCATATCAAACAGGCTTATGTTTTGACCAACTGACAGGATTTAAATTAAAAGGTCCTTTAATTGATTGGATTTATTAACTTAAGTAATTCGCAAATCCCTTAACCCTTTAGTTTTTTATGGATTTTTTCAATCAGTTTGTTTTAATTTAATAAATTCTCTATCTCATAATAAAAATTATTTAAATAATACCACAAGAAAATACAGAATAGAGAATTAATTTGCATTCTAAATTGCTTGCACTTGGGTAAATTTATTTTAATGACCCGACCCAACTCATCTTTGTATCCCAGGTGAGTTGACCCAAACGAATCACATTAGGATAACAAGAATCCGAAGAAAAGGAGCCAAACCAACTAAGACCCATCCAAGATGAGGGGTAATCATGGCTTGCAGTTGTGGGAATGACTTTTTGAATAACTTAAACAGCTTTAGTATGATTAATATTAATGGCACTTACGCCTCGGGTCGCCATAAAAAGGCAGCTTGCACTCCCATTACGCCTAATGAACCGCATGGCCATAGCCCCAGATGCAAAGACAATGCCCCAAATTGCAATGCGACAGGGAGATGGGCACATAAAAACTGCAACAGAATTTCCCATTTGCCGAGATCCCTTTTATGCGTTTTATTACGGGCAATTCCCATCGACATGGACCAGCCAGCAGGAGCATCTGGCCCCCAAGATATGACTGCCAATATGACTCGATGGCTTCGTTTATGGCCCACATGGCCCACAAAGGCGGACGTTGATCAAGATGGAATTTATATCGATGTTGTGAAATTTTGCAACTTGTCACAGTTCTGAAGTCAGACCAAATTACATTATACACTTGGGTAAAATACACGAAAATTGTTCGGAGACCCAGAGAACGCAGAACACTGGGCTTAACCCAAAAATATGATGAAGGGCAGGAAGGGGACAAGGTTGCCACTCTGAGGCTTTGGTTTTTCATAAAAGTTTCTACAAGGAATTTCATATTTTCCCTTAGTTCCCTTTCAAGAGGTTGAACAAGTTATTTTGTAACTTTGCTAACACATATCTTTGGATATGTGGTGAACTTTCTTACTTTGCAGGTAATAGTTAAGGAGTTCAAATTGAATGTATAATAAGTATTATTTATTTAAAAATAATTTATAATACGTAGCATTAAGCGATGTAATAATTTTCCTTAATTTATTTGTTCTCAATTGTTTATTACAATAGTTAGAGGTACAAACTGTAAATACAATAAGAAATATTTATTTTAAAAAACTATTGAATAACTCGTATTTTTAAACGATAGGTATATATTGTTTCCTTTCGTTTTAATTACACTGTGCAGCATTTTTAGTGCTTTTTAAATTTACCTCGATGGATGCTATATTTTTGGATTCGTTACGAACTCCCAAGTTAAACTGCGTTTTCAAAAAAGTTCCCCGACGCAAGGATTCTCAGCAAAAGGACCTCAAAGTTCGAAAAATGCTGAAATTGGCCAACTTTGCGGAGCTCTCAGAGGCAAATGGATGCATGGTTTGATTCGATGTTAAAGTTTTTTAAAAGATACACCCTTTATCTTTTAAACCCAATACTTAAAAAATTTTTAAGATTTTTTTTAAGGCAGAAACAAATTCTAGAAAACATAGTCAAAAAACATAAAAGTATACAGCAGCGGTCAAAATGGTAGTAGTGTTGCCGCCCTGTGTATTTAAAAGTTTGTTGTTGTAATTGATCTTTTCCTGGTAATATTGTATTGATTATAATTTTACTATTAGACTAATTGGATAAGAAAAAATTACAACATCAAACTTTTAAAAACACAAGGCGGCAACACTGCTACTATTTTGACCGCAGCTGTATGGTTTTTAGTTTTTTGACTATGTTTTTTGGAATTTATTTCTGCCTTAAAAAAATCCTAAAATTATTTTATGTATGGGGTTTGAAAGATAAAGGGTGTATCTTTTAAAAAACTTTAACTTCGAACCAAGCCATGCATCCATTTGCCTCTGAGAGCTCCGCAAAGTTGGTCAATTTCAGCATTTTTCGAACTTTGAGGTCCTTTTGCTAAGAATCCTTGCGTCGGGGAACTCTTTGGAAAACGCAGTTTAACTTGGGAATTCGTAACGAATCTAAAAATATAGCATTCATCGAGGTTAATTTTTGATGCTGCATAGTGTTATTTATTCTCTTTTTAATTTTTTTAAATATATTTAAAGATTTTGCTCAGAATGATTAATAGTTATCGTTGATTAGTTTACAACTTTAATACTTTCAGAGAGAGTATTACCCATTTCACCTTGCCGAGATCCATTTCCCCACACTTTTATTTATGGTTGTTTTCAGTTGATGTTGTGTGTTTATTGATAACTTTGCCGAAAACTGAGTTTGGCAAATATTTTGATTTCGCCTCCCCAAAGGAAAGATGAAGCATCACTGTATTCGTTGATTGTTTAGTTTTGCCAAAAAGTTGGCAATTTTTGCCTTGCAGTCGCCGCAAGTTGATTGATGGTGTTAAAAATTTTCAATCTGACTTTTCAGTTGATTAATATAAATGGCTGTTTTCGCAGGGACCCAGTGAAATGCAGTCGGACAACCAAAGAGATCCCTGTCAATTAATATCCCAAGCGCCTGATATCGACGGCCAATATGCCATCGTTTCCGGCCAAAAGTGGAAACGCTCCCGACGGAAGCCGGCAATTTGCCAACGGCAAGTTGAGACGCGACTGCGATCCCAAGCTTTAAGTGACTGCAACGCAATCTAATAAAAAATTTTCCGCTGGCGAAACTTTTACTCTGTTTTTGGCTTTTTATGCGCGCAGTCATTTTTTTCTTTCTTCTTCTTTTTTGGTTTGTGAGCCAGAGGATGTCGTTGTCATAAGGAAACTAAGGATTTCCGCTTTGGCTTTGGTCCGTAAGCTGAGCATCAGGCATATAAAAATTTCAGTGGCTGTTTTGTGACACACACAGACACACGAAAAAACAGAAATGAGTGGAGAAAAATTATGTAAAAAGTTTTTTTCCAGCACGTTTGGCCACGCCCCCGGGTTATTAGTTGGTCACAGCTGCTTGGCCAAAGGAAAAAGGGGGTTTCCAGGGAGAGGGGGTCAAGGAGCACCGAAACACGTTTCAGTCGCACTGCTGAGCAACCATTTTTCATTAAGTTTTCGCGCCATATTGCCCTTCATAAGTTATAAGCAAGAAATAAATTTTATTAGTGTCTTGGCAATTGTCTGTCTCAAAAGAAATGATATAAATTTCGAGTCATAAATTATGCCGGGCCCTGCACGATGAACTCAACTGGGAGAGTGCCTTTGACGTGAGCCAGGCGCATTACTTAATCCAGTCTTTGGGCCTGTAGCATCCAGAAAGTCGAAGAAAACCTTTATCAACAGCAGCAGCAGTCAGTCAGTCAGTGGCACAACATTCTTTATTTGACAGGCCAAAAAAGAGCCGGCGAGATAGTGGAATATTTTCAGATTTGCATACGTGGCGTATGCGTAACACGGCAGTACATCGAAATACGAATCATACACAGGGACTCCTGTTTTTTCAGTCGTCTGGAGAGCTAATAAAACTTATTGTCAGCCACAGTCTGACCCACTTTCGGTGTTTTTCTGTTTGTATTTCCAGAATCCCATTGTTCGTCGGGAATAATTTGAATTTTAGAATAATGAAGTCACAAAATGTCAGGGCGCGTTATCAAAATCATTTATATGCGAAACAACTTTTGGCCCCAGCGCTCCCATGTGCCAGCTGCCAGTTGCCATATTTTTGTGTGCCACTGGATTTTAAATCGCTTACAATGCCTTGAAAACTGAATGCGAAGAACGAGAGATAGTTTTGCCAGACCAACTGGGAATGCCAAAAAATATATATACGTATGTATGTATGCACAATTGGTGTGGCTGAAATAAATGAATTATTGTTCCTGGTGTTGAGAAACTTTCTGTGCAGCATGTGTGAGATTCTGTGTTAATGGAAGTCAGTTGGGGAAAGACCTTAAATACTTAACACTTTAATTGGGACAATCTGAGTGAGAGATGGCAAAAACAAAAATCAAAACTTATTTATATCATTTTAATTAAAAAAGTGTGGATTACTTGCCATAAATTCAACTAAGAGAAAAAAGCTTTTAGGTATTTCTTTGGTTATTCTTTTCTAAGTACACTACAGTTTATTGTTTGGGATTTTAAATAGCCAGTTTATAATAAATACAAAGATTTGTAGAAGTAAGCAATAGCTTTGTTATTTATTTAAAGAATTTCTACAACTTTACGACCGTAGAAAACAATATAATTTATAGAAAATTTGGTGAGTCTACAAAAACACCCCTCGATTTTGAGAAACATCATCAAAATTCATTGCGAATTTGCCTTGCGCGCCAACTTTCCTTCCATTATGACCGTAATACTGTCAAAAACAAACACACAATAATTATAATGATGATCAAATAAGAGTGGAAATTAGCCCGAAAGTGAGTTAAGTCAAGCGGAGATGGCGAACAAAGGAACTACTGACAACACTGGAGGCAAAAAGTGACAGTAAAATTGGCTGGAAGACAACGGCTAATGAGCGTGCGATAGGAATAAAAGGAGTCTGAGTGTGGGCCAAAAACCAAGAGTTGGCTAAAAGGCAAAGATATCGCAGGACTAGTCAAATACGAAAACCGGCTTGTGGCAAGACTAAGCGTCTTAGTGGCCCCGAGAAAGAGGCAAGGAGAAAGGGTAAGAGGAAAAGCCGAAAGCAAAACAAAGGGGGCCAAAGCTGAGGCAGATGGCAAAAGGAAAAACTCAATTGCCGCACAAACCGAGCCGCCATTGTTTTCTTAATTGAGTGTCTTTTGCGAGAGTGTGTGTGTGTGTGAGTGTAGCAGTATGTTTGCTCAAAGTCTTTGGGCCTTATAGAGTAGGTGGATCCTTCGGCCCAGGACACTCCGCTCATTGCCGCCTATCTGCCGGCAGAGTCGCTTATCAATTACATTGAATTTACCCAGGCACAACTGGCTTTTAGCCCCCTCCTCTGCAATCAATGGCTGCCGGAAATGATGGCATAGGCAGTCACTTCCACCTCTCCACTTCCTGCCTTCCGATTTGACGCTGATTTCACAACTCGCCGCACGGAAATTGACAGCCCCCATTTATGGCCTCAGTTCTTCTTGACCCAGCTCCTCCTGATTTTTTTCCACTGGAATCTTCACATTTTATTATGTATTTTCACATTTCGCAACTCCATCCTCCTTTTGTAAGTCGCCTGATTTATTCCGTCCACGTAGCCCGCACTGCACAGTTTGATTGCCGCATTCGCATGTAAATCCAGGCCTCTAATATTCCCCTTCCCACCAAGCGTTTGGATCAATCCAACAAATCTGGCCCACGTCAACACGCATAATCGAGCTTTTAATTTCGGCCAATAAAACTTTGCCGATTTAACACCAGGTACGTGGCGCCTTCCACCGAAAAAATAAAGCAATAAAAAGGAAATCTGTCTTGGACGAAAGTCATAAACTTATGTTTTCCGAAAGCAAGCTTTCATGCTTCATGAAAAAAATAATGTATTACATTAGCTGAGAATATAATCAAAAGACAGGGATGTTTTGTATACCCAAAGTGATAATCGGTTGAAATCTAAATTAGATTAAATATTATATTAAACATATACCAATATATTCACCCAGCGATTGTCAAGTGATCCATCAACAATTTCCGCTACCCAAAAAGTTCTTCTTTAAAAAACAAGATTTTGTTCATTAAACATCGTGATACCCGAGACAACCAGCCTCAACAAAGTTTGTTGTACGAGTATTTCAAACTTTTCGCCAACTTTACGCATAATTTTTTACGATATTTTTCCGCAGTTTTTCCTCCGTGCGACTCACCGTTGTTGTTATTGTTGTTTCGAAAGGACTTACCCAGCATCCAGGGATCTCTAATAGATTTCCGGGCAAACAATTTTATTCACTTTCTTATATTGAATTGGGCTTTATTAATACCGTTTGCCTAAGCTGTGGGCATTAGAAATAAGACAACTTCTTAACTTTTTCTCCTTCAAGATATTAAATGAATTCAATGGAATTCTGTTATCATATTTTTATGTTAATCTTCTGGCAAGAGAACAGCCTCGATATTAAAGTGGACAAGCAGTGAAAACAAAACTTGAAGAAATAAGTTAGCAACTAACGATAAAAAGTGGAGAGAACATTTTGATGCTGTGACATTTCTGTCAAAAATTAACAGATAAAAATAAAACTTTTTTAAAAAAGGTCAGAGAAAAGAATAAATATACTAATGAATATAAATATCAATAGTGATGAAGTCTCTTCGGTTTCCTCCGAACTTACTGACGACTCCGATGAAGGCGAAGAATATATTGTTGAGAAGATATTGGATCGAAGGCATCACAGGGGTGAAGTTCAATACTTAGTTAAATGGCTGAATTATTCCGATGAAGATAATACCTGGGAATTGGCCTCAGATCTGGACTGTCCTACTCTAGTAAATTCTTTTGAATCGAAATTTAGTCTGAAAAGGGCGCTGAATCTAAATAATTTATATGAAAAGAAGGCGAAGCGGATGAAAATTGATCCATGCCTCGTTATGGATAATCCCTTTAATCACGGTTTTACAGCTCAAGAAGTTCTGAAGGGCTTCAAAAAAAATGGTGAAGTATCGTTTTTGATTAAGTTTTTGGATCTCGACCAACCGCAAATGGTGTTAAGTGGAATTGCATATGAGGAAATACCGCAAATGGTTCTAAAATTTTATGAAAAGCAATGCAACTTTCAAGATTATTTAAATAATTATATATCATGATTTTAAGTGAATAAATCTTAATATGGGCTAAAGTTGAAATGGTGCCAAAAGCTGTACCTTTTTGGTAAAGTAAACTTATAATAAGTAAACCTTATTCAAGGCAAAATGACAAAAGCCTTTTTGTCGGCCAATAAACACAATTCTCCAGAAATAGTTTTTGTTTACTAGAATTATGATAAATGTATATTTAATATTTAAAAAATTATAATATAAATGGTAAAAACGACTGTCTGATTTGGTGACAAAAAAAAAGCAAAAGTTTCCGCGACATTTGTTGAAAAATATGTGCCGCTTTGCACAGCATTACAAACAATAATGAAGGCAAAATGCCAACTTTTAAGTGATTTTGGGGCGTGTTTGCCCGGAAGGCAGTGTAAACACTCCTAATTGCAACAACAGTGCCAGCAAACAAGCAACGGCCAGGAATGTACGACAGCCAAAATGAAGCGAAAATATTTGCATTCCGTTTTTGCGGCCATTCCCTTGTCTCAGCCTCTCAGTCTCACTTGAAGGGGGCGTGGCCGGTCGGACTTTGCCCTATATATAAGTATTCGTGTTTGTTTTCGGCACTTGGTTTCTGGTTTTTGGGTTACGTCCAGTAGGCACGTAGCCACAATAGCAGCAAGAAGGTTTTCCTTTTACCTTTTCCACACATTTGCCGAGAATTGATACTGCAATGTCCGGTAGCAGAAGTTTAGCTTCAATCAATAAAGCCTTGCTTTTTGCAATTTGATTTTAGAATATTTATGCCGGAACTATGAGAAAAAAATCAATTAAAATTAATTTAGGCTTTGGGAACTTTATTGTAGTGAAATTAATGAAAATATTCTTTGTTTTAGAATATGGTTTGAAAAAATATCGACAGCTATTTCTCAATATTTATTATGTATTTTCCCTACAAAACATCGATTTTAAGCAAATATTAAAAATATCGATCATTTTGAAGCTTTAATTTAAAAAGGTGCCTAATTTGTGGTCTTTATTGTCATTAATATACATATTTCGTTTTTTATATTATTAAAATAAAATATATATAATTTTTTAATAATAACCTTTTTTTAATTAATGGAACTATGCTGTATGGAATTTATTCATTCCGTGATTTTTGTATTCGACCTCTTTTCGATTTGCACAAAAATAATTGAAAAAGAGAGGCGGGTAAATATTAATTAGGCGCCTAGGCGTGGCCTCTATCTCTCGCATTCCAACCGTACTCACTTCCTTTTGTTTAGCATGAGGTCAAGGGTTAAATGAATACACTCATGCATACATGCAGGCCGTATTTGTTTACGTGCCGGGGCCAACCCCTTAAAAAAACAATGGACTGCCATTGTTTTTAGCCCCCTTTGCCCGCGGGGGGTCAACACAAGATGTAGATTATATGTGTGCGAAATGGGGGGATTTATATTTATGCTACCCTGGAACTCATTATCGAAATTATGAATTATGCATTCAGCGTTGCCCTTTCGGCCCCAGCTAATTTGAATATAAATTTAACTCATAAATATATATAAGACAGTTCCGAACAGACGGCGCCAGGGTAAGTAACTTTCTTTTTTTGGAGGGGTGCGGTGCCCTAAGCAACTAGCATAAAACAAATAATCAACAAGGAAGCCAACTACTTAGGCGAACACGACGACATCAGGTCAAGCAGTCAAGACAGCAACCGCAAAAACACTTCAACTTTTATGGCCAAAAAGGGAGACGGAGCCTTATGCCGTTGGTTAATATTTAAACAAAAGTTTTTTGCCCGCTTTTCGTGTTGCAACATGTTTTTCCTTTTCTTTGCCACTTTTCGGGGAGGGTATCATCATCATCGCCATCAGCATCACCATCTTGGCATTCGGGGGGTCCTTACTTGGCATAAATTATCCAGCTAATTAAGTGTCTGTGAAGCTGTTAATAACAAAATGAAGGGCAATTATCAGGAAGGCGGCAAAAAAGAAAGATGAAAGCCAGGCAGAAATACTTGAGACTTACTGCCAAGTATTGTGTTGGCTTTTGTGTTTAGCGGTTTATCTCTGCCAATTTATTGGTGGCCTTTGGGGATTATTAAACACTCCTTTACCTTTACTTCTGTCTTTTCTTTACAGACTAAAATGGAAAAAAAATATGGTCAAGTAATAAAATATTTAAAATAAACCTACAAAATAAAATACAAAAAAAAAACCCACATGGTTTTCAATTTAAAAACATTTTTGCAGCTCTTCCATTTTTATTCAAAGCCGGACACGAAGGTAAACTGAAGTAAAAACCTCAATTGGGAAATGCCTGAAAAAACATTGTGTTGAACGATTTTAAATATTCATTATCTCGTTATTTGTATTTGATGCAGAAATAGAAGGCCTCTAAACTGTTTAATATTTATGTTAAAACCAATAAATAAATTGGCACGTCTATTGCATAACTCAATAATTGTTAATCAGGAAACATTATGCATTTATATGCATAAATAATGTCACATTATAAAAAATGAAAATTAAAATGTGCAACAAAGAGTCACTTTTTGGGGATAATGAACAAACCGCACTGTTGCTATAAATTTGATATCATTTGCTGTTGCGCCAAGCTGCCAATTGCAATTAAACGCAATTTGTCCAGAGCGTTAAAAAAAAGACACTTTTTTTGCTCGACAAGGACGAGTGTGAAAAAAGCCAGAGGAAATCAAATTTAATGGCACGGCAACAGGGAAAACGCCATGGAAAAAAGCTCAAATTATATTCAACTTTTTGCCGCCACCCCGTCGATTATAAAAGTTGCAAAATGTGTGTGAAAAATAGTGGGCGTTCTCCATTTTTTTTGTGATTTCCTTAAATTCCAAACCACATGGAATGTTGAGTTCAAACAAAGTACGACAAAAAAACAAGAGAGCTTGCAAACTAAATTATTCCCAAGAGGAGAGGGGCGGAAAGAAGAGGCGTGACCCGATGAAATGCGTGGGACGTGTTAACCATCGAGCGCCGCAGAAAATAACAATTTATGGACCATCCTCCCCCTTCTTTCCATCCTTTTCCTCTAGGAAAACCGGGTGAATCATGGCAAAGATGCGGCTGCAATCGGCAGCCAGTTGGCATCTTTGCATGGCAAGTAGGTGTTAAATATTTAATGATTGCCAAAGCGCAAACAAGCAGGATTCGCTGGATTCGGGGTCCTGTTTCTCACCGCCTCCTCCTCCGTCGCCGATGCAATTCGTTAAGTGCTCCGCACACAGGCACATCGAGTGCATACAATATGCCGCAATTTATGCGCACAATTGGGCTGCCACGCCCCTATAATCAGGGCGCCAGGTAACGGCACACGTGCCGCCCTCCTAGATCGTCAGCGTTGAGCAAACCGCTCGACGGCCGCAAAACTAATTGAAATTGCCTCAGCAGTCAGATGGCATTAGTTTACCTTGTTCCCCCGGATGGATATAGATGTGGATGTGGGTTGGATGGCTGATGAGCAGGGTTTTCACTCAAAAAACAAAGCTCGCATCTTGTTTCATGCAAATTGATACACGGCGTATACGTAACGCGTTTACATTAGCCGTTTTCCAAAATCTTAAGGTTCAAAGCTAGATATTCTCTTTAATTGAATAAAACGAAGTAATTATAAAGAACTTAAACCTATAATAACTATTTTTGCAATTAAACCACCGTGCGTATTTAACAAATTTTCAACTTGAAACAGACACAATATTACAAATGAAATCTGAAAATCCTTGAAAATAAAACTGGATAATTTTTTAAAATATTATATTAAGTGTATTTGATAAATTTAAAAATTAGCCATTTGTTTAATTAATTTAACAAATGAGACAAAATGTGACAAATCAAATCTGAATTTTACATACATTTTTATTTTAATAGCCACTTTATTTATTAAGCTCGAAAAATTGAAAATCTAGAGACCCAGAAGTTAAGCAGTTATTGAACTAAAGTTGTATCTTTCAATAAACCAATTGAAAACGAATTCAAGCAATTACTTAACGTCAATATTGTTTTGGGATTAAAAATCCCATTTGATTTTCTGCCATAAAGATTGAATTTATTTAAATTTTGTAATCAAGGTTCTGGGCGATAAAAGCAATCGATTTGCTCACAAAACTCAATCTCCCTACGACCGTTCTATGGTAAAGCAAATGATTCACTTCGTTTTTATAAGCAATTTATCTATTTTTTTTGACGAGCACTGAAAACAAAAATGTGACAGCGGCAGAACTGCCAACGGATTTTACTTCGCAAGGAATATATATATGGCCAGTGCGGAGATAAGACAACAGCACAGAGACACACAATCAATGTGAGTACGGGCGAAAAACAATAAAATGGAAACATCAACTCGAGAAGTCATCAATGGAGGAAGGAAACGGAAGGAGAAGGAGGGACTATCGCTGTTTGCCTCTTGGTTTGCCTTTTTGCTTCCCCGGACAATGACAACAATGAGTAGCAATGAACCAAAATGAATGAGTCTATAAATAAATGAATGCAACGTTTCAATTTCGGTTCAATTGGTTCGGGTAAAGACAAAAATAAATACAGAGGACAAATACTAGCGATATTGGTCTGATGCTGACCAATAAGTTCGCATTAGCGAAATAATAAACCTTAGCCAAATTTATTTTCGCCATTATTAAGATGATTTTTAGAAAACCTTGGGTTGCTATTATATATTCCAGGGACTTGAAATCATCTAAAAAGTTTTTAAATAATTTTGAAGCCCTTTTATTATGAACAATTTAATAGCTAACTCTTAATTATTAGGTAACTGTCTTTAAAACTTTTTCTAAAATTGCTTAAATCTTTGAAAGTTGTAAATATAAGGTTTCACCATTATTTATGTGATTTTTTGGGTATCTGGGTTTCTATTATTTATTGCAGCGACCTAAAATCATCTTACACGAGTTTTTATACTTCATAATTTTAAATATTATTATTTTAAGTTTAATGTCAACCAACATTTGAAAAAAATAGCTTAAATTACAGAAAGTTGTAAATATTATGAAAAGTTTGAATGACTATTAAAAACACTTTCAAGTTTGGTGGTTACAATTTTAATCCTTTTTTCTTATATTTATTTAAAAACAATTTTAGACAATTTGGAAAAAATGAAATTACTTTTTTTCTAGAGATTTTTTTAAAATTTAACCTAAGATATGAGATTTTCTTTAAAAATTCCAGGAATTTCTGGAATACCGAGTACCTTATAGAGGGGTTGATACTTTAAAAGAATAACCGATGCGAATGTACATATATTCAGTTGGACCAGTTGTTATTCTAGGATCGTGTTATAAGGAAATCAGACTCACCACGCAAAACTTCTCGCTCTTTTTGGTGCACTCCTTCAGGTAGAGATGGGCAATGTCCTTGGTGTAGTTGGTGCAGGGCGTAATGGAGCCCACGCCCTCGTTGTACTGTCCGCACATGTGGCACTTGAGCCCGTCGGCGAATCCCAGGCTGCCGCTGCACAAGACGATGGCCACCAGGATGGCCAGGGCTTTCACATGGTAGCTGCTAGCCGAAATCGATCCCAGTCGCAGTCCCGATGCCGATGAGGCTGAGCAAGGGAATGGGGTTGCTGGATGCATTGACGAGGAATTGTCCTCGTCCACGGCGGTGACAGGTGCTTTTGTTGACATTGCTTCTTGGTTGCCGCTCGACATTTTCATTTGAGTTCTGACCTTTACCACAGAGTTCACACACTCACTGACACACACTCACTGTTCACACTGACGATCTGATAAATGGACAGACTGACAAACTGGAAAACTGACGCAATGACAGGCAAGACGCGTTCACTCACTTAAATTGCAAATTTCGCTTTGTTCCTTTTGAGTGGAATCGTTTCGGTTTTTGGGAAGCCTATTTATACGCTGCGGGTTTTTAATTAATAATAATTAATTTCCTTAGTATTATTTTTATGGTTCTTTATATTTCCTTGAAACCTATGCCAAAGATCTACGACGATGATTGCGCTTAAATGTTTATGCATACAATTATTTTATTATTTTCAAAGTTTAGTTTAAACAAACTTCCTTTACTTTGTTATTTTAAAAATATTTACATTTACCAAAATATTTTAATTTAAACATGAATATTTGATTGATAAGAAATATATCAGCTCGAAATGATATGTTCTGAATACTGCTATTGTAAATATTATTTACTAAATAAATAAAATATAGATAATTACTTTGTAATAGAAAACTTTTCTAACAAATACTTCCAGAAACTTTGTAATACTCAAGTTTTTGATTAAGGGTTTTGTCGAAATAAAAAACACACCCATTTTATTTTTAGTTCCTCAAAATTCTAATAAAACCGTGGTAAATTTCACACTTTTCCCCAATGTAACTCTATCTATTTGCAGTTCGCGATGCTGAGTAAATCACAAAAACCTTCAATGCTTTGGGAACTTTTGCTGCATGCACCTTTTGTTTGGAATGTTACAAATTGCCAGCAGCTGCCACGCCCAATATGATTTTTTTTGGGGCTATAAGTATGTAGGCCACGACCGCACAGGGGCACACGTTTTTCTCGAAACTCGAAAAATTGTTTTTAAATTGCTTTTGTTGTTAGTTAAATGCGCGAATGCGAGTGTGTTTGTGGGCGGCGGTGGGTGGATATTGGGCGAAGGGCAGAAGGTGAAAGGGGTGTTTTTGAAAGTACTTTTCTATGCGTTCAGCGCTGAGTGTTTCCACGAATTTTTCGAAAAATACTTTGAGGAACGGCAGGAGTTAGAGGCTAGCCAAAAACGTATTACGTACGCTCATTGTGTACTTTTGTTGCCTACTTTTGGCTTTGATTTAATTTGCTGAAATATATACGAGGGCACGGAGGAAAAATGGGGCGAAAGTCGGGGCTGGATCAATTTGAGGCTTGTAGTTTTTATATTCGACTCGAATATAAGCAGGCCCTAGTATCACGCATTCGCCATGTGGCCCTCGCAGAGCAGCAGCAAAAGCACCAGCCAATTAACAAGTCATTTCGGCTCTTCCTTTTTTATGTGCTTCTGTTTTTTTAATTAAACGAATGAATGCAACGAGTTTTGGTCCATCATAATGGGCGACCTTCCGCATTCTGTGCTATGGCAAATGCAATATTTTTTCCACATTTTTTTGGTCGCTTCAATGGCAAGCGTAATAACACAAAAAACAGTCGAACTGATCTTTGGCTTAGGATATCAAAAAAATATGATTCTTTAATTCGGTTATGAAAAGTTTTAATCTTGTTTTATATTTTTTTCAGTTAGTTTTCTTTCTGTTCACACTCTGAATTCAAACACACAAAAACCAACGGACACTAACTTTTGAATTATTTCAATCTGAGTCCGCCCAACCGTGCGTTCCGTCTGAGTTGAAAATGTTGACTGCAGTGCCAGAAGTTGATGCCGCGGCCGTAGAACCATGAGCAAGAAGAAGCACGGCAGCAGCAGCAGCCGACGGGGCGGATGAGCGATTCGATTCGGGTCGGGTCGGGTGCCTTCGTATTGGTCCAGTGGGCCAGTGCTGCTCAAACTGTTCACTTCTTCATTTCGGTGCTAATGAAGGTCTGCAGCACAAATATTTAAAGTCGAGGGAGTTGCAGGTATTACCAGACTTTTAAGAACCATAATTATGCTGATTTTTTAGGCATTCGAACTAAAATGAAATAAATTAGGAACTACTTTTAAAAAAATTTGATGTTTGGTACCATTTTTATTAAATTTAAGCAACAGTTTTGAGCTGTTTTATTCCATGTTTAATATTCAACAGCCTACAAATTGTAAACTGAGTTGAACAATTACAAAATCAAAATAAGAAATCAATAATTGTTATAATTTTTAATTTGACAAAATTTTAGGGAAATAAATGTATATAAAATAAATATATAGATTCAATTCATTATAATTAGTCCCTTGCAAGCAAGTTAAATATTAGTTTACATTTTTTTTTTAATTTACAGTTTGATTAATACCCGAAACGCATGCTTGTACTACAGTTTGATGAATACTCCCAATTTAGCGGCGCAAAATCAACTTTATATTTGAACAGAAGCAATATGGTAAATTTATAACTCGGAATATAATTGACACGATTTATAGCACCTTAAGGCCTTTATAATAATGACGCCGATAATTAGCTTATCGCCCCCCCCATCGAACCGAATAAAGGCTAGCAATCTCATTATTTATTAAACGGTTTTATTTTGAATTTATGGAACAATGGTACTCGGTGACTCAGGCAATATAATTATATTGCATTTGATCCAGTCAATGTACTCGCTAACCTTACAGTAAACCCCCGGATAGGGAGCCACGGTACAGGGCTTAACACTCCACGAGACGATTCCCACTTGCCGGCCATTGTAGATGAGCGGACCACCCGAGTCGCCGCTGCACTGTCCCTTGCCGCCCTCGTCCACGCCCCCACAGATGTGATATCTGGGATCGGTACGGCCTCCATGTCGTGTGGTGCACTCCTCATCGGAGTAGATCTTCAGGGAGGCCTCCTGCAGGGTGTTCTGGACACTTCCATAGGTCTGAAGAAAGGATATTTTAAATAACATACCTTTAATAATATTAATCCCATTAAAACCCACCTCATTCAGGCCCCATCCGACGAGCACACCCTCCACTCCAGCATCTGATTGGGGTACAGCAAAGCCGTGAACTGGCAATTCCACGGGAGCCACCGAAATGCCATCAAAAACAAAGGGATCCTTCACCATCACCAGCGAAATATCGTTGGCATTTTGACGATTAGGATCAAAGTCCTCGTGCTGGATAATTCTCCATATGCCCACCACATTCGGTCCGTTGGCATTGATATTGGTCACTCCAAACTGAATCGATAGCGACTCTGCCGCGCGTCCATTGGTGCAATGGGCTGCAGTCATCACAAATTTCGGCGAAACAATAGTTCCTCCACAGCTATGAGAGCCATCGTAGCTGCGTAGAGATACCTAGTATTTGGTCAAGGATATACAACTTTTTAAAGTAATATTCCTAGGATTTTGATTTATTTATTAACCATAAATGATTTATTTAAAACACAATTCTAACAAAGAATCGTCAATTATTAATTTACAACCCAATTCATTTTCTTTTTGATAAATTAGGTTCGGAATAATAATATTATTACACTCTTTTTTTAAATTTGAATGCATTTATATACCTAAGATTTGGTAAAGGAAAAAACACTTTTATAAGTAATATACCAAGGATTTTTTTTTATTTATTAAAAATAAATGATTTATTCAAAACACAATTGTACCAAACCAATTTGAATTTTGTTTTAAAAAAAATTAGGTTTGTTTAATTAAATATTATTACTCTCTTTTTAAAAATTTGCATGCACTTTATAACCACAGAAATTCACAAAAGTCCCTTTTATTTTATACTCACCATAAAGGGATATTTCAACACACTAGAATCCGTACCATTGACAACCCTCCATATTGGGGGCGCGGCCTGACCAACCGTAGTAATGGTCAAGACAGCGATTACAGCTAGACTGAGATCTTCAATCGACAACATATTTTGGTTAAAAATGCTCCCCCTGGGTGGGCTACCGCTTTTATAAGCTGGTTGACTTTGCAGAACCAGTGCGATTATTATTATTTACGATGCCAGATAAGAGTTCATTAAATCTGTCGTCATTGATATAAAGTGGCACTCGTCTGGGTATCATTAAATTATTTAAAAAAGAAAGGCACCAAGCGCAAAAGTATATGCTTTTCCCAACGATTAGGGAAACGAGCTGTCTAAAAATACTTTAAGAAGCTATCGGACATAACAATTATTTTATAAGCTTTAACCAATTCTCTGTTGAGGAATTTAATAAAATAGGTATTTGAAATACAATTTAATGAACGATCATCATTAACTATAATAAACGAATAATTAGGTCAAGGTCGATTGAAATGTTAAAATGGCTTGCAAAACTTCAGAACCAAAAAAAAATCATAACACAGGCTAACAGAATTTTGTTTTTTTGGTTGTCCAGGCCCTGACACCATTTTATTTCTAGAAGACTTCCTTGTCGCTGATTTTTTTGTTTAAAAAAATTTTAATTGTTTTTGTTCCTTCATTAAAATGGGTAACATTTTGTGAATCGTCACTGGGGAAAGAATTAAATAAACAATTAATTGTAATTTCAAACGGTAAAAACCAGGGACCCTAAATAAGGGTTATTTGAGACTTTTATTTTTTATTCGCTTTATAGACAAGGACATATAACTGTTTATTTGTTTTCAAAATTCGTTGACATCTATTTACTCTGTGGACAACTGTAAAATAAGTGATATTTTTGACGTTTAAAACTTAAAATCTCAGTAGTCTTTTTTTAAATAAAAGTCTCAAATAACTCTTATTTACGGTCCCTGGAAGAAACTAACAAATATTGATAAAAAAAACCTGGGATTTGCCGGTTTGCCTTCACCGACACTGATTTATGATTAAGAAAAATCGCCACTTTAATCAATATATATCAGCTTTATTTATTGCAGGCATACGCCTTTCAATATTGTCAAAGATAATGGGATGACTAGGCCAATATGATTTGGCTCTTCTTGATCCAGTCGGCATAGTGGCTAACCTTGCAGTAGACACCCGGATAGGGAGCCACGGTGCAGGGCTTGATGCTCCAGGACACGATGCCCACCTGCTGGCCGTTGTAGATGAGAGGACCACCCGAGTCGCCGCTGCACTGACCCTTGCCGCCCTCGTCCACGCCCCCACAGATGTGGTATCTGCCATCCGTGCGACCCTCATGACGCAGAGTGCACTCCTCATCGGAGTAGATCTTCAAGCCCACTTCTTGCAGGGTGTTTTGTATATAGCCGCCAGTCTGAAGAGATTTCAAGTTAATATAAAATCTTTCTGAAAATATATAATCCAAAAAACCCACCGCATTGAGACCCCAGCCGATGAGCACTCCCTCGCCACCGTCATCCGTTTGCGGTGTGGCATAGGCAAGTTCTGGCAACTGAACGGGGGCAACATTAACGCCATCGAACTCGAAAGGCTCCTCGACCATCAGCAAAGAGATATCGTTGGCATAGTTGTTGTAGGGATTGTAGTCCTCGTGCTGGATGATCTTCTTGACGCCCACTACATTGGGTCCGCTGGCACTAATCGTGGTCACTCCATACTGAACGGACAGGTCGGAAGCCTTGCGTCCAGCTGTACAATGGGCAGCGGTCATCACAAACTGCTTGGAAATAATGGAGCCACCGCAGGAGTGCGATCCTGAAGAACCACGCATGGAAATCTGAAAGATAATGAAGAATAGATTAGGAGATTATAAGCCAAGAATATGAATTTCCATTTAAAATATTTTTTATCAGTTTATTTTTAATTTTCGAAAATATTTTAAACCTACGATAATGTACACTTACCACAAACGGATACTTCTGCACACTGGAATCCGTGCCATTCACCACACGTCCCAGTGGAGGAGCCGCCTGGGAAGCACCCACGAATGCCAGGACGGCGATCACCGCCAGGCAAAGATCTCGATTCGGCGACATTTTCGGCTAAACATGCGCGCTCATTGTCCAACGGCCGCTTTTATAAGTTGGCTGACATTGCCGATTACTGATTATGATTACGATAATTTACGGCAATTGATAGGACGAGATTAAACTAGCTAGATTAGAAGAGAGCGCCACTATCGCCTTATCTCCGCCAATATCAAACGGCAGTGGTTCGGTTATCTTTAAACAATTTTAATCAAATTAAGCACAATGAACAGAATGAAATACAAAAGTGGCGGTCTTGACCAGCCCAGGAATGTTATGGTTCTCATTGAAGTGCGCTTAAAGTAGAAAATGAAAGGGTTTAAAACTTAACAACGGTTTACAGCCGCAACAAAGTGGGTTAGTTAACAATTAGGAAGGCCATCGGTGTCAGGTCTTACATAACAAATACGAATAAGTTTTTAGTGGAGAGCGGTACAAATAGCGTTCATGGTTCTGCTGTACATAGAAAGCGAATCTAGTATAGACATTTGTATATCTGTATATTGTATGTATATAAGATCATAGAAGGCTACGTGACTAAAGCGATGCTCCTTGGACATCGGCCTACAAAAATACTCTAACAAATGCGCACCAGGCGCTGGAAAATTGCTCATCAAATTCAAATCTACGATTTATTGACTACTGTATGCTGCAGCTGCGTACCGTGGACAGCTTCTGCTCCTCCTCGTCCATGTGCTTGGCGCTCAAAATGCTCTTGATGCTCTCCGCCTCCTTCATCCAGAATTCCAGCTAAAAAGTAGATGTTTTAATACGATTTTTGAAGTGATTATGAAGTTATTCTTAAGCTTACCTGTTGCAGCAACAGATTGCGGCGCTCGCCCTTTGGTTCATTATTCACAAACGGCACCAGAATGCCCAGCGCTGAGGTATACGACTCCAATGCCGCGTCCAGCTTGCGCTCGTATAGATATAGCTCGCCTTTCCGTCCGATTTCCAGGCCAGTCTTCAAGGACGGACTCGAGTTCGAAAGGGCAACTGAAATGGGGGAATTATGTTATGTTTGGAGTTCGGAGTCAAAAGCCGACTGATCCCGTATAGAGCCCTGCGTGAATCATTCAATTTTTGGTTTATCATAGTATAAATTGAATGTTTTTCTAATTCATTTCGAATTGAATGAATGAATGAATAATTTTTATAATTTTTTAAATCTGCCAGATTTTTTTGGACTTTCTTTTGAGAACAAAAAGTGGACAATTTTTAACAAATCAATGTTAACTGCATAAAAAATTAAATTCATGCAGATTTAATCACAAAATTATGGCGCTTTTTTCTTAAAAAAAAATTGTCGTTTGAATTATTTTGAAATTCATGCCATTCATTCATTCAATTCTATTAAACTCAAAATTCTAATTAATTCATTCATATAAAACAAAAAATTCAGAATAATTCATTGAATACATTCATGCAGGGCTCTAATCCCTTACATAGCTGCTTAAAGCGGGCATCTGGTTCCAGCATTTCGGCAACCCGCGAGCTGCTGGGCTGCGCATCGGGCGCCTGGACAGCTGGAGAAGGCTCTGTGGTTGGATTAGCTGTGGCAGATGCAGCCGCCTGCTTTTGCCGTTCGGCCAACATCCTGTACTCGTCCTCGATAATGCAATTCTTGATCTCCTCGGCTCGCTTCGTGTACGACAAGGCACGATTGCGCAGCGCCAGACGCTTGGTGGCGTCCGCCTCCTCAGTGATCAAGGGCACAAAATACTGCAGGGCACTGCAGTACAAGTAGTAGGCCTCCTTGTAGTTGCGCTTCTCGTCGTACGCGCACGCCTGGGTGACCAGATCGATGGCCTTCTGCAGGGTGTGCTCCGTGGGAAAGGTCTTGAGATCGAGGAAGGGATGCGCGAAGAAGTCCGCGAACGAAATGCGCGCCGTGGGCTCGTGGGCCAAAAGGCGGCGCAGGAGATCGTGGCACTCGTTGCTGATGCGAGCGTTCGGTGGCAGTGTAATGGCCTCGGCCTTCCTGATCCTCAGCAGCAGCTCCTCAATGCTACGCGAACTGTACGGCGCCTTGCCGAACAGACATTCATACAGGATCACCCCGATGCTCCAGAGATCCGCCTTGGCATCGTACTGATGCTTGCGCACAATCTCGGGGGCCATGTAGAGGGGCGAACCCTTCAGCTGCTGATTGATTTCCCCCAGCTTCAGGTGCTGAGCAAACCTATGAGATAAAATACATTGTTAATATAAGCAGGATATAGTTGAGGAGTTTTGTTAATAGCTACCCAAAGTCGGCCACCTTCAGGGAGACATTATTGGCTCCCCGTGTGAGCAGCAGGTTCTGTGGCTTGAGGTCAAAGTGGGACACATCGTTGGCCCGCATGTACTGGACAGCCGCCGCCAATTGGCGCAAAAAGTATCGGCAGGTGCTCTCCGGCAAAGCCTTCTTGGTTCGTATAAAAGCGGATAGATTGCCGGCATTGCAGTATTCCAACACGATGTAAATATTTCTGGAAAAGAATGGTAGATATTAGAAGTGGATACTCAAATTATTATACTAAACTTCAAGGGGATATTCCTTATTTTTCTAGGAAGTCCATTGACAAACAAATGGGATGACTAAAAACTAAGTTTTAATAGTCAAAAGTTCATAATCATTCTAAAAATTTATTTAAATTCCAATGAAGATTTAACCGTATCAATCAAACGATTTAAATATATAAAAAATAAATATTTTTAGTTGTTATTTAGTTATTATATATTCACGAAATGCTTTGACAAACATAAAAACAAACTTTCTATAGTCAAAAGTACATGATCAAATGATTAAATGTTATCAAAAATAAATATTTTTAATTTTTTTTTTAGTTTTTATATATTCAGAAAATCCTTTGACAAACATATAGGATGACAAATAACTAACTTTTAATAGTCAAAAGTACATGATTATTTTAGAAACTCATTTAAGTTTCAATAAAGGTTTAACCTTATCAATCAAATGATTTCAATATACAATAAAATAAATATTTTCAGTCTCCTAAAGGGAAAAATAATGGATATGTGTTAAAAACTGATTTAAAACATGAAATATAATGAGATCTATGAGCAAAAATGAATATTTTGAGATAGTACTATGTACGACCTATTGAGATATCAGGACTGTAATCCAACTCTACTCCAAACGAAATATATATATATTCTATATCCTGCTAGAAGGATGATTCATCGCTTGATTATATCAAAATAGCATGTTTTACTTGTCGTCCCAGAAGAAATCCTGCAGGGTCACAATGTACTTGTGCTTGAGTTCCCGCAGGAGGCGTATTTCCGTGATTAGGTTTTCCCGCGAGGTTTGCGACAGCGTCGACATTTCCACGTACTTGATGGCGTGATAAGTGCGCTGTTTCTGCAAAGATAGAACGTAAATATTAGACAATTCCACTTCTGGTGAATATGGTGTGTATGTAACTGGTGCCCCACTTTGTGCCGCGCTTTGTAGACGGTCGCATAGCTGCCCGCTCCGAGTTTTTCGAGAATTTCGAAGTCCGTGATCCGCGGCAGTGACATGTTGGGCCGGTCATTTAGTTCTGATATTTTAATAATATTTTAAATGTTTATGTTTTCCATTGGTCGACTGTTTTTGCCTCCTCTGCTCACACACACACACACGCGCGCAAATCCAGGGCTCCTCAGTCGTCTATAGGGTTGTCTCTCCTGGAATATATCGATAACTATATATTGAATTCAAATTTAAAGGTGGCGCCAAGTTGGGTACTTAAAAACATTCCAATAAAACATATAAAACGAAAACATAAACATTTTGATGTCAATTTAATATGGTTAGCTCGCGGTTTTCGTCGATGTGAGTACTGCGCTATATAATATTTAAATTTGGCGCTCTTTATAAACAGCTGATTGGCCAGTGCTGCCCATCAGCATGCTATCGATAACACTTGTTGCTCTATCGGTATTTACTTGCTGCGTGCAGCCCTGGAAATCACTAAGCCCTGATTCGTGTGTTTTGTTTTTGATGCGTTGCGAGGGGATTAATTTTTCGTTTTTTTAGAGGTAAATAAATGCAATGGGCCTCAGTTTATGCGTAACTGGAAACTTTAAAGATATTGGAATAGCCCAACAAAAAGAGATTTCCAATTAACGCTCTTTAAAAGTGATTAAACCGCAACTAAAGTTTTCGAAAATCGTAAGCCTTGCTTGACACACCCAAAACTCACAAATTAAGCAAACACGCCCTGGTCAATAAACGAAATTTTAAAAATTGTTCCTAATATCAGTTATATATTTTAAATATTTTAGTAGCTGCTTGAAGGACCGCTAAAGGATTCCACTTATTTTATAAACGTGACGTGACTTAAAAGGCTTCATGATGAATTACGGCAGGAAAACGCCCTCTACATATCGGTCCAATCCGTCGGTTTATTCCCATGCCACGGGAAGGTAAGTCAAAATATATACTCTTTCTGGTAATAAGTACATCCTAATAAGTATTTACTATCCAGATCCTCGACGAATTTGCACTCCAAGATGTCCCGATCCACGCGATCCGTGAGGATTCCCTGGTACCAGCGACCGTTGCTCAAAAACAACCAGTATATCGACATTCAGAAGGGTGCCATGCTCATCGGATTGTTTGCCATTGTAGGATATGGAAATCTTTATAGAGAAAATCGTTTTTTATAATGAAATGCGACCCTTTCAGTTCCTCTCACTCTTCACCATTGCCACGAGTATCTTTGACATCTATTGCTATGCGATGGCCGCGCCAGGATCCACACATTATGGCTACTATATCATATCCTATGAGTTCGTCTATGTGGGCAACAAGCATGGTAAGGTTACAAGTGGAGAAAACCTGATGGTTAGGGAACTTTTTACATATCCAGGGGAATCTAAATCACGGTTGCCACTTCATAAATTTTTTATGAGCCAAAAAATATTAAAAGTGAGCCGATTTGAATAAAAAAGAGCGAAATTTTTACCATATACCAAAATACCATACCAGCGGAACAATTCAGTTTCGATCTGGCACTTATACATCACTTTTAAAATTGCAAAAAAAAAATCATAAATAAAAAAATGAATTCGTTTTTTTTCAAGTTTAAAATATTTTGTATTGATATTGGCAAAAAAGAGTCAAATTCAATAAAAATGGGCCAAAGAGCCAACGCGAAAAAAAAAAACAACCGTGAAAAAAAGGCAACCGTGATCTAAATTAATATTGTACAATATATACTTGGTTTCAAATTGAACACTATTTTGTGATATCCCACTATAATCTTGTTTTCTTTCAGTTCGCAACATGCTGATTGTCTTTGCCTTATTCTCGCTTATCATGGCACTGATTAACTTTGTGACCAGCGTCCTTCTTTGCGTGGCTCTGCGCAAGGTAAGTTTTGATTCCGGTGGTCCTACAGCCATAAGCATGCAATTCATTTACATTTCTCATTGCCCGAAAGCATAAAAAACTGGGAGCACAGAAACGCTTACTAAGCAAAAGGGTAACAAATGCATCCTGCACAATCATAGCAAAGAAATTAGCACAGAAAATCCATCAATTGGCAAAAAGTCTCCTTGTGAAAACTCATTATTAATAGTATATGTTTTTATTTAAACCTTATTTAGGAATACGAGAAGAAAGTGATGCCCTGGCTCTGGACCTTTGCCGTTTTCACGGTTTGGCGCGCTTTGGCTCTGATCTTCTTTGCCATCGTCAACGATCTGTACTTTGCCTACAATGTGATTATGGTGCTACTGTGGTCTATTTTCTGTTTGTGTTCCATCTATGGCTGGGCTGTGGTCTACTCTCTGTTCCTGGAACTGGTGGATCTGACTAAACTGGAGGATCTGGCCCATTTACGCGTATGTTTTCAGAACAATCACCCTCAAATTGTGACATTAATGATTTTATTTACCTTTCCAGATGGGCACAATGGCCTCGCTGCACGCCTCCACCGCCAATTCACTGGCTGGATCGCGGCCAACCACTCCGCACAGCACCGTTTCCACCATGCCCGTGGGCTAAACAAAGTATTTTTCATCCATCTAAAAGGATCACAACGAAATTGCACAATCTAGACCGTCCGAATGCAGCACAAAATAACCACCCCGATGCTTCGCACTCAAAAACATTTCTTAAACTATTTTGTACATTCCATCCACCAGTTCAGTGCCTTAGAGATCCGCCTCTCGAATACCACAAATTTTACACACGAATCTGCGTAATAATTAGTTTGTAAGTCAAGTTCCGTCCAAACGCATATGTTGTTCGTATACTGTTGAAGAATCTCTGCCTTTATGTATGTCAACATATCGTTTTTTATATGTAGATGTACAACCCGAATTGTAGCTATGTATCTAAAATATTAAGCGACAAGCAATATACAAAATACAAAACCGAGTATATGAGTCTAATGACACCTCTTCTGGGACCATTTTCCGGGCGTTAACCAAAACGCCCACCAATTGACAGCAGTTCATCCCGACTCGTCTGCGTCAATCGGGAAAATTTTGTTTGTTAAAGAGATGTCCAGAAATCCCCTGAATTTTCTATTTATATTAGGGATTTTTAAGTAAATCCTTTGGAAACCTTTGATAACAAATGATTTACATGCAAATTTCGTATGACAGTATTTTTAATTTTCATTATTTATCAATTTATGGTTAAAAGGTATACAAATTTCTTGATTTTTATCTAAAAGTTTAGAAAACGTTTTATTTTTATTTATATTAGGGACCGAAAAAAAACGTTATTTTTATTTCTTCAAACCAAAAAAACCACTTATAACAGCCCCTAAAGAAAATTATTTTCAAATTTTTAAATTATATATTCTTACCCTTAATATTTCAAGTTCAATTCCAGGATGATGGGGATTTTTTCCCATCGAAGGGGATCCCGAAGCGGATCTGGAATTTCCTGGCCCAGCGAGTATTCCCCATCAATCTTTGCAATACAATTGGCTGGACTTGTTTGCAGCGTTCAAAGTCAGTGCTCTGGTCATTAACACCCGAAATTATTAGCCCCACACCGCAAAGTGGGGCATTTCAAGTACACACAAGCACAAACATTCGCCGTGGGATGTGCGGAGGCCAAACAAAGTTCAATCAACTGTTTTTGTTAATCATTCCTTGGATGACGACAACTCCGGCGATTTCGGTGTGCTAGAGAGAGGGAGGGGGGTCGGTTCTATTTGCTGGTGGTGGTAATAAACCCTGAGAGAGGCCTCCTCCTTTCCCACCCCTTCCCCCAAACATTTTTCTATCTTGAATATTTTCTCGTTTCCTAAGAGCATTCTGCTTTCCTCGTCCAAGTGGGGTAATTTGAACAATTGCAATTGGAATTCAGCTGGAAAACAAACTACGTCATCGAGAGGCGACTCTTTGTAGTCTTTGTGTTGTCTTCCTATCAGTGTTGCTATTTTATCCATTTCATGGATATTTTGTAGATACTTTATGAATAAAAAAAAACAATAAAATTTAGTCAAACATTTCTTTTAAACCTCTTTTAAAAACAGTAAATTCTTTTTTTATGATTTAAGTATAATATTTTCTTAAATTTAATTTTTTTTTTTTTGACATCTGTATATAAATTTGTGACGGAGTAAAAAAATTGTTGATGGTTATTTACTATTATTTTGAAATACCAATTAAAATTTTGTATTATTTCTTAACTCTTCCGGAATTTTTTACAGTAATTTTTTTTTTAATTTCTAGCTGTATTCCTTTGTCTCTCATCTCTAAACTTCGTTGTTTCTGTTGTTGGTAGAACGCAATTTGTTGCATGCGCCGTTGCCTTATCCAGCCAACAACAACAGAAAACAGCTACGCAGCAACAACAACCCCCTATAAGCCAAGCCAACAATAACAAAGCATGGAAAAGTGGGTGGGGACTGGGTGGTGGGGGTTTCAGTTAGCAACGTTTCATTGTTTACTGCAGTTTTCGATTTGCTTTGCTACGCATTAAAGTTCAGCAAATTGCGTTGTCTCCAAAGTCCTGAGTTCGCTTTCTGTCTCTATGATTATGCTATGCAATATTATGAATTCCTTTGTACTGGAAGTTAGGATCATGTTTATGCGTCATTTAATATTATTAACGTAGAAAGTAGTAAATTTATTTATAGGTATAATTAAACTTATTCTATGCTTAAAATTACATATTATTATTTTTTAACTAGTTCATAAAATATTTTTAATATCCTTAATATTTACTGTTTACGTTATCAATTTGATAATATCATTTTTAAATTTAACGGTAGTGAATCATAAAATGTTTTTGCATTTTGACAGAAATTGATTTTAAATTGTTTTCCCATAAATGCAGTAAATTAAGTCTCTCTTTCTCTCTCTCGCCCGATTCGCCATTACTCACACAGCTGTTGATCTCGAGGAACTGTAAATGCACCTGTCTCGCTCCCCAGCAGGTTGAATGCACCAAAGCGAAATGGGATAAGTGATGGTGGGAAAGAGAGGAAGGAACAGGGGGTGGGTGAGGGCGAGGGGGGCGAACTGCGTGCCAAAAATACACGATGTTTGACTGCTCCCCCTTTTCTATCTGTTTAAAAGTGTGTGTAAGTGTGTTCTTAACTCGCTGTCCTTTTTCAGTTCTTCTCCTTTCTCTCCTGTTCAATGCATTTCTTCTTCTTCAACCTTGTGCCCTCATGTTTACATGACTGCAACTGTGTGCACCAAAAAAATTCACCCTCTATTTGTAGCTCCAACTGTAACCGCATAATTTTAGACACTGAGAACGAATCCTTTTCTTATTATACCAGAAAAAAATGGGGTCGCTTTTGCCCCATCTTTTTGAAAGGCAATGCCAGTGATAAAACACACAAAAAATATTTTTTTTTAACTTATTTTTATAGAACGTTACAAATTAAATACAAAACTTACACTCAAAACTATCTTTTTTTTTAACTTTAACCATTAAAAAAATTTATTTCAAAGACAAAATAAAAGTGTTTTCTACTATTTCTCAGCGTACAATATTGAGTCTCAGCCAATAACCTTGTCGCCAAAATCTGCTACTATGCGATCCCCAAATCAGGGCACCAAATAAGATAAGCATACAGACTTCCGAACAGATTGGAGGTCTAAACGAATTTCTGTATTGCTCGTGGAGGGCAGACAGTGAACATTTGTAAGGCGCACCTTGTTATCAATCACCTCTTTTACGCATTGTTTGGAGCCCCTTTGTATCTCCGTCTCGGTTTCTCTCGCAACTGCGTCGTTTTAATTCCAAGGGGTATGGTATGGGGTATATGAATGTACGCTATAAGGTTTGTGGCTAAAAACTGATGGTAAACAAACTGCAATGGCCAGCGAATGCGTTTCGGATTCACCACGGCATGTTAGACGCCCCCAACTCTGTTATCTCCGCCTGCAGGGCGATATTTTCATTTTCCACCTCACGCGGGTGTTGTTGCTGAAAGCAGGAAATAATTTTCGTTTTCTATAGAAAACACTGCTGCTGCCGTCGCTGTTGCGTGTCTGATATTTTATTTTTAACGCTCTGCGACTTTATACTACGTAAATATGTGTGTATGTGTATAGTATGGCTCGCATTTAAGTTTGCTTTTTTACGTCTCGCATAATTTTGGAGCTTTTCTGCCTGCAACCTTGCCTTTAAGTTTACAAAGTTCGTTAACATTAGCGTGTTTTTACTGTCTGTCCATTTAATTTGTTATTATTTTTGTTTTATTTCGGCTTATTTATCAATGCGACAAGGTTGGTGCAGAACCAATTTTGTAGGCAGCCAGGCGACCTTTGATAGCTGAAATATTTGTCGAGAAACTTCACAAACTGGTATCTACGGATCGTAAATGATATTTTATATTATTTATATAAACACGATCACGTTGGAGCCTATGACCTCTAATTAAGCGAATTCTTAGCCCCACTCTGGCTTTTCAAATTGCCTTTGCATTTGCTTTGCGAGTGATCGCGAAAAATAACATTTCGATCTAGTGGAAACATGGTCGAATGGTGGGTACTCTGTAATCGCTTATGTTATGAAAAATATTTAATAATTTAAAATTAAAAAAGTAAAAAGTAGTGTGCTAGCATAAATATTTTTTTTCAAGTGTTGTAAAACTTTCAAGTGTGTACTGCACTACACTCTTTACCAAACTATTCAACACCTGTGTCCAAAGTGACATATCATTTGACTGATTTATTTCACAATAAGTACAAACACCAAATTAGACAACAAATGTTTCTTAAAATCGTTATTAAATTGGACAAAGTGCACCCCAAAACGGATATTCTCGTGGTAAGGGTGATGGGAAAACCAAATTGCAGGCCTGTTAAACTGCGGGGGAAACTCACCACGGCCAGCCAACAGCCATTTCACAATAAGGCACTGTTATTAAAAAGATTAAAATTGGGGAAGACAAAGCAATTGCCACTCGCTGGCGATTTCAACATTAATACTTTTGTGCCCCGTTGGGTGAACGCATAGAAATTGATATTAAAAAGATTTTTTTAAAAAGTGCGCAGTTTGCATTGATGACGCAGCAGCAGCGCAGTTCGGCTCTCTCGCGCTGTTAACGCGCGCTGCTGCTCTCTTCTGGCTGGCCAACAATATGGCGTCGTCGAAATTGTGTCGTCGCCCAATTTAAAGTCATACGAAAACCATAAAGATTATTAAAAGCGCATTCGTAGGTTTCCTGAAACGCCCAGTAAGCGCAAATAGCTTTGATTTTCTGGCAGGGACTCGATTTTAGTCTTTCTCTCTATCGCTGCATGGGTCTTTTGTCTGGTCTCTCCCCTCGCTTCCCCTTCTCCGTCTTATTGTGTGTGCACTTTGCACTGTTTCTTTCTTATTTTGTTAACGGAGCGCTGTTATGTTAACATGGACGTGGTGTTTTTTCGTTGGAAATACGCATTTTCGACCATCTTGCTCGGTTCACATTTAATTTATTTCCTACTTGGCCTCTCTCCGTTGACTGGCGATTTCTTTTTAGCCTGTCATCCTCTTCCCCTCCCACCTCTTTCCCACCACACCAGCCAGCGGCGCTCTCTCTGCGTTAACAGTGTTCGTGATGGTTGGTGATGGGCGAGTGAGTTGGGTTTTGATCGTGTCACGAAAGATATTTATCTGATATACAGATAACGATGTAAATTAAATTAAAAGTAAAGATGTATGCAGACACATAATCTATAAAAGAAGACACTATTCTTTTTGGTAATAGTCTAGAAGAGCGGCCTGAGCACCAAAAACCGCGAAAAAATTACCCTCGATGGACCGCGATTTCTTAGGAATTTACGTGCAGAAGATTATTTGCGGAAATGCATTGTTCTCTTGTAATTGCATTTCAAAGTTGCGTGTTTTGCTATAAAAACAAAGTAGGATTTTCTAGGATTTTGAGGTGTTTTGTGTCATTTTGCTATAAAAAACATATGGGCTTTCCGTTTGTTGTCAAAATAATAAGCGTTCGAAAAAATTCGACAAAAATGTGAAATTGTTTTTATAGCAGGCCAGACCCCACAACCGCGAATTAATATCCTCGATGGACCGTGATTCCTTAAGAGCTTGGGCGACCATGGATGACCAACATATACATTTTTAAGATGTGTCTTAAGAAATCGCAATCCGAGGAGGATCAACCTTAGTCTTTATCAGTACCTCCTTATACTTGTAACTTATTTGTAATAGTAAATAAAATGCTATATAAAACTATGGTTAATGATTGGACAGTAAATATTTATTTATAAAAAATGCTGGTTAGTGGTACAGATTAAGCCTATTCTTTTTCATTGTCCGTATCGGTGGATTCCTGAAATTTAAGATAGTTAATTGTTAGTATTTAAAAAGAGATGGGAAATGCTAAAAAAGCGCCGGAGGCAAAAAAATTAAAAAAAAAAAATCCCATCTCTTTTTAAATACTAACATCGCGTTCAGGATTAAACAATTCGCCCATTGCTGAGAAAATTGCATGGAATCTTGAGGTGTGGTTTGGGTGCCTTTTCAAAAAAGTGAATCGCGCTAGGTACCCTTGGTAGTGCTCCGTTTTCCGGCCATAGTGGGGAATGTTCTCCTTTAGATCACGCCATAGTCTCTCTATTCGCTGTGTATTGGCTCCCGTTTCAGGGTCGACGAAGTTTACTGAGTGATTAACGGTCATGTGAGAGTAGTTCGCATCCTTTAAACCATTGTATGACTTCCAGCAGTCGGATATAATTCTGGTTCCATTGGCGATGTTGGCCTCTATAATTGGAAGGAGCGTTTCCTGGCTACGGTCCTCCACAGGCACCAAAAAAAAGTCACCGGTTTCTCTGCAAATTCCTCCGAAAACCCACTGGCCATCCACCACGCGACCGCAATTATACTTGCGCCGGCCAATTTTGGTTTCGTCAATTTCGACGGTTAAACCGTCTCCACCTATTATTTGTTTTGCGTTCTTCTTCGTCCAGCTAAGATAAATTTCCCGAAGAAAATTACTCCAATCAACCACAGAACAACTCCATGTCTCTGCAGAAATGCAAACACTTCTTCTTCGTCCATGGCAAGAAAGTCTTTATAAGAAATAGTGCACCCGTTGCAGGAATCCATAGTAAACAAAAATCAAAAGTGCCATTTCTGATTAAGCAACAAAAGCCTACTTGTTTTTTATAGCAAACCCATAAATTCCTAGAAAATGCTACATTGTTTTTATAGCAAAATGACACAAAACACCTCAAAATCCTACTTTGTTTTTATAGCAAAACACGCAACTTTGAAATGCAATTACAAGAGAACCATGCATTTCCGCAAATAATCTTCTGCACGTAAATTCCTAAGAAATCGCGGTCCATCGAGGGTAATTTTTTCGCGGTTTTTGGTGCTCAGGCCGCTCTTCTAGACTATTACCTTCTTTTTTAAATAAAATCATATTTATTTAGTTTAATATAATGAAAACCTGGATTCTAATAAGCATGTTTGCTCCATACCTAATATTTAAACTAATCAAAAATATTTAATGATCTCAAAAATAAGTCAAATGTCACGTATTTCACCCTACATTCTTTAAGCGACAAAGTTCAAGTCGCTCACGCTGCCACCGCCAGGTTCCCACCAACAGCGCGCTGTTAACTCACCACTCGCTGGCTGCCATCGCTGCGAGGTCCGCTCATTTCAGTTCGAGTGCTTGGAGACTTCACTTCGCGTTTGGAGGATCAGATCCACGTTGGTTTTTGGCTTTTGGCTTCAATTACCCACAACTGTCATCGTCAGCTCAGCGACTTGCTAACCCAACTAAACAACAAGATAATCACACTCCCGCGCTCCCCTCCCTCTCTCTCGGTCGTGCTTGTGCGTCCCGCGATTAAAGAAAGAAAGAATTGAAAGCACCAGGAAAACGGCAGCGTTTTCCTCTCGCAGCTGAGAAAAACCGCAGGACGCAGCTCAGCAGCGTCGTCGTGTGCGTTGTGCCCAAGAAAAAAGAAAGAAAAATCTTGAAACGTAAAAATCCTGTAATATCGCAGAAAAACCGTAAAGCGCCACAGTTAACGAAGGAAAACGAGGAAAACAACCATTTTGTGATATATTATTTGCCCTCCTCCTTCTGCAACGATCCCTGTGCAATTCTCTGTAAAAGAAAAATTAAAATAATTACTAGCAACCAATTGAATTTCTGCGAGACCAACATAACACACAAAAATTTCCAACAACTGTGATCCGAACAAAGCTCTAAGTTTTTGTTTCAAGCCTGTGTAATTTCCACCCGAAACGAATTGGAAAAAAGTAAGTGAATACGAACGAGAAAAAAAACGAAGAAAATTATAAATTATTTCATTTTCCTCTTCGCTCGCCTACGTTGCTAAACTCACCACCAGTCGATTCCCCACGCTCTCTCTCTTCACCACAGGCACCAATACACACGGGCATGCCTACGTCACATGTGCGTGTGTATGTGTGCGACTAGCGTTGCCATGTCGCGAAATACGAAAAGGAGAAACAATAAATAAATAGCAGTTAGGAGAATGGTTTAAAAGAAAAAGGGAAATGGCAAAAAACAACATTAATTTAAACTTAAAAAAAAGTTCCTAAAAAAATTTAAATAGAAGAAAAATTATAAAATATAATTTTAAAATTCATTAAAATCTTTTTTTTAGATTACAGTTTAGAAATAAAAGTTTGAACCCCAAAAATAATCTACAAAAAAGCTTGATTCTTTGTTCCCTAATCTCATTTTCATTCAGTGCAGCTGTCCAAGTTCTTTTTTTTCTTGGGTTCTTTGCCAACAAAATATTACGACTTGCCAAAAACCAAAACCCAACTACAAAATGTAGACTTTGAAGCGAAGGACGTCTCTGCTGATAAGTGGAAAATAAATGACTGATAGCTCAAGTACAAACACGCACAGAAATGTATATATACATATACTATGTATGTATGTACCCTTCGGCTATCTCCAAATTTAAATAACATTTTCCGCATTATCGCACTGACTGAAGAAATGTCTTTATCTGCACACTCCACAACTTGTATATTGTTTCTTTTTTGCCTGCAGTGCGTGACTGGAATTTTTGCTCTCTCACTTTTTCGTATGACTCATAGACGACCCGTATATATAGCCAACCCACGGCGAATTTGAATTATCTACGGATTAGGGATTACGGATTCTTATCAGCGAATGCATAGGGGTTTTTGGCTGCGACGATGGCAACCCTGGCAAATAGGATGGTCACCCAGCTGACTTTGTCATCGCGTTTCTGCTTGTTTTTCCATTTTTCTTGGTGACTCATTTTTGCCATTTGCTGTTTTTCTGTGCAAACTCCAGCTCACCTTGTAACAATTATAAAAAGTACATATTTGTTCGTGTGTTTGCTGTGTTTTTGTATGTTTTTTTTTTTCCTTTCTCATCCCACACGTGTCGTTTATTTTTTCTACGCTGATGCTTTATATAAAGACCGATCTGTTATCGCCTAGGGCACGTTTTCTGCCATATGCACTTTTTGATTGCCCACTATCAAGCACTTTTAGTGCCTGAATTAAACAAAATGACGACTTTCTTGAATCTTCTGCGGCCTATTTCGCCATTTTCAGTCGAATTTTGTCGAGATAACAGTCGGAAAAGATAGGAAACGAATCAAGCGCTAATTATTTGTGATTGGCTCGGTAAACAAACATGTTTTCAAGTGAATCGGAGAGCAAGACAAATAGTCGATGATATAGAGTAGGAAACAGTTGAATAAATTTCAGCTGATCTGCGATCAAGGTGGATTTCTCTTGAATTGGTACACGTAAAAAAATGGGACCATATTGTTAAAATTAAGTCGGGAAAAATATAATATTCTCCAAAAATTTTCGAAAAAGTTGAGATCAAACCATAGATGATTTTTTTGATCAAAGTTCATAGATTGAAAATTATTTTCTGCTTATCACCCTTGTGATTCATGGAACGATGTTGGCTGACACGAATGTTTGAGAACTTTCCCGATCCCGAGTGACTAATCCTGTTATTGGCAAAAATGGCTTTAAATTCTTGGCAAGTCGCACAACAACAACACGTGCCGTTGTCGCTAATATCTAAAATTATAAGAATTAAATTTCTAGCGAAAACACACACAAAGGCAGGCGTTCAAACAAGTTTCGAGTCGTTCGAAAAACAAGAATAAAAAATTGTTTGTGATGACGGGTGAAAATCAAATTGAGTTAATATACATAAAAACAAACAAATTGCCGCACACACACGTATTTATCTTATATACGAAAGACCCCTCCTTCCTTTAAACTGTTACGCCTTTTATTTTTTCATCGTTTTACGCTTCCTCTACTTTTTTTTTCTTTGTGGCTAAATGCTTTTTATATAAACAAGTAAAAATTGATAAGCGAACGAGTCGTCGGACGCGTGAGTGGCCGCGGCCTCATTTTCATTTGGTTTTTGTTTATAGGTCGCGTGTAAATGGATGCCGTACACCCCGTACAACACCCCTGCCACCATAAAAAACCGATGCCAGCCATCCACCCACCATATGGCCATACGATCGGCCAGACGATCGAAAACATCAGATCGGGTCGTACATTTCGTGCCTTTTCATTATCTTTTGTTGCCGTTTTCGAAATGTTTTGTGCAGAGCGCTATTTATAGTACCCTAATCCCCTATACTTGATCTTCTTTTTGTCGGCTGTCGTTGTTTTCTCTCTTGTATTCTTTTCTCGTTTTAAGTTATGCAATTTTTTTTATTGTTGTCGCTTCTTTCAGAAATACAACTGTGCTTTAAATAATAACAATACTAAAAAAAAAGATAATTTTTAAAATTTGTATGTAGAAATATAAGCTGTCTTACTGATTTAACTTAAATTTTATTGTAACAAAAACTGGTACTATTACCTTGAACGCTGCTGTATTTGCTGGGAACAGACTGTACTACTGCGTCGATTCCGATCTCGATACAATCCCATTGAAAATGGGCATTAAGTATGCACATATATCGGTTTTTTGGGAGCACAATTACCGCGATAAAATGCGGGCATAGATTTCAATGTAAATTAATTTGGTGTCTGCATAAATTGCTTTTCTTCATCAATCAACTTCTACATGTGTACTTTATTCCCAGAATTTTCTTTATCTAATGTGAAAGAGAGATGTGTCTGGTATACATAAATAAATTTGTATATATCTTTTGTTTATTGTCTGCGAGGAAAACAAAACGGAAATAGCTGAAAAACAAATAGAGCCCAGTATATTTGGGTCAAATAATAAATTATCTGTATTTTATTTTGAATGTTTTTGAGTGGCCCCCGTCATCAAAGTGATTGCGAATCCTTGAAAGCAAGTCCCTGTTGGCGAAATGAGGTCTCCAATGTTGCTACCAACTGTTCGTTCGACTTTAATGCAATTTTAATTTCCTGGCTTTGGGTATACTTATGAGGAAACCACAAAAACGAATAAACAAGAAATAATATAATACGTAAAATCGAGCCACAAAGAGAGGAGATAAAAGCCACCAAAAAAAACAACAACTACAACTGGCTCACCTTGTGGTCAAGAGCTACAAATTTTCCTTCTTTCCAACATCGATTTTCCCATTGCACCGTGTCGTCGTCTAACCTTTCTTTTGCCTCCCCACCAGTATTGTTATCTATTCCTCGCTAGTTTGTTTTTCCTTTATTTTCAATTTTCTCCAATTTGCTGTAGAGGTTTTTTTTTGTTTGGTGTGGGAATCGATTTAGGCGCTCGATTGGCTTTAGTGGGGAGCCACCAACCCCCCAAACCAGCCCACAAATTAAAGTTGTGTGCGCGCCCACCAAAAAAAAAAGAGGAAAAATAAGAGAAAAGCTTCTCCTTGTCGGCAGCAAATTTAAATCGTTGTTGCTGGATTTTCCTTGAGGTTTTTCCTTTATTTTTCCTTTGTATTTTCCCAATGCCTGTGGCGCGCATATTCACCACATCTGGCAACCATGGCGACCGTTAAACTCACTCCCACACTCGCACGAAAAACCGTTAGCCAGACAAAATGAAAAGCGAAACTTTTGGCCCAGCCTTTTCTTTTGTGCGAAGCGCTTCCTTGCTTCAGATGGTGATTGCAATGGTTATGGTGTTGCTGCCTCGCCCTGTTCGCTGGACTTGTTCTTTGTCTCGTGTCTTGGTCTCCTCCAGTTCATTGCCTCTTTATATTTACCAGAGGAGGAAAATGAGAAGAAAAGAAGCGAATCTGTAATGCATAAATCAATAAAATCAACGATGCACATGCTGTTTCTTCTTCTCTTGCTGGGTTCAATGTAAGCGACGCGCCACCGCCCAAAAACCAAAACCTCAACCAAAACCAAGTCATCATCTCATCTTGGCTGTGACTCAGTCCCCAGACTTCCCATCTTGTTGCGAATAATACCCTCGGTGTTCTTCTGACAAAGTTCAAGCGCCAACGGCAAAGTTCAATAGCACAAAATGGCAGTTGCAAAAGTATATTTCTCGTATTACAGTCGCACATCTCTCTAAAGGCAAACAAAGAGGAAAACTTGATTAATTAAAATAATGGGAGGGTTCCATATGGTTTCAATTATCAGCTATAATATCTGTGGTATGTTTATGATACCAGTTTCTAAACAATTTCAGGTAAAGTGCAAGTTAAACTTCCTTAATTTTATTATTTAGCCACTTGAGATCTTTATAACACGATTTTATTGGCAGACGTTAAGTTCAAGTTAACGAGGCTCGACTGTATTTTCATCTGGCTTAAATCCATCTCCATTTCATGACTCAAGGCTTCCGCATCTGTCATTGTTTTCGTTTTCGCATTTTCCGTCAGTCTGTCTGTCAGTCAGTCAGTCATTCAAATGACCACAGACTACACACTACAGTCGAGAGTAAATTTTCAAAGCTCAGCGAAGAAATATAAAGAGTCTTTGAACGGCCTTCGGTTTTCTACACATAAAACCAAAGCCAGAAGACATCGAGTGAGAAAGAGAGCCTTCTTCTTTGTCTTGAAAATATATATCTTACCTTTTTTCTTTTATTTTTTGTTTTTGAGTTTGTGTTTTGTTTGTTTTGCTCCTTTGTGCACTTACTTTTTGTGAATTCTATAAAACTGGTTTCTTTTCGGCGGTGTGTGCGGATTGTTAAATCGCGGCCATAACACCGGAGAGCTACGAACTCCATTCTCAATTCCATTCCGCTGGGGCCTCACAGTGCTGTCTGGCTTCAGTGATTTGATTAGCCCATAAAGCCGCGACGTTGCTGTCGAGGTACAGTGAACAACGCTCTGGGAGTTCAGGTTTTGTTTACTAATTTACCTATTTGTTTCGTCATTTATTCTCACTGCGCTTGCACAACATCCGCAGTGTTTTACCCCTGAGTTTTCGCCCGCATTTTCCACTTTCCACACTGTAACGTGAAATTTGTAGACCCTCTTAAGTGGGACAATGGCTTGACATTCAATTTTGGTATTAGAGATTGATATATTTCCTATTGGCATTTTATTTTATTTAAAATAAATAAAAAAAAATTTGTACACCTAACCCTAACCTACAAATTGCACTGCAATTCATCTGATTTTATTGCAGCAATATCAATTTGCCAATTAGTTCCGCTTCACACGTTGGATAATACTCAGCACTTGGCTGTCTTTGTTGCTGTGATACCTTCCTCTCCTCTTTCGTCGCCTTCTTCCTCTTTTCGGTTTCTTCTGGCTCCCCTGCAGCGTTGACGTTGCCCCATATGATGATCTTCATCATCGCGGTGGTTGCTTTGGTCGTCGGTCTCTGGGGTTTGTCAACTCTCCTTCTCTACGCCTCTTACTCCTCCTCCTTCTTCGGGTTTTTTAGACTCTCCCCCTATCCTATTCCAGTGAACGCAATCTCCAGCCAAGAGAGCAGGCTACTCATGTGGACGTCGCTCTTGTGAAGCGTTTCATATTTCATTTTCCCAGGCGATTTTCATTAATCTTCCTCCATGTGTGTAAAAGGGCAACTGAAAAAACTACTTAATAAAAATTTAGGGATTACTAGGGGGTACACAGAGAGAAAAATATGTTATTTTTGACCAGTTACATGTAAACATAAAAAACCCTTATTTTATTCCATCCTCTATTTTTTTTTCCTGTGTAGAAGGGCATTGTAACTGCACACCTTGCCATTTGTTTTCCATTTCTCTTCCCTTTATTTGTTGCTTTTGTGACCTGTAGCAGGCAGTGAAGAAGGAAGACGGATGAAGAAGAAATAGCAGGAGCAGCAGGAAAGAGAGCAAAAGTTGTGGTGACTTTCGCTGCACAAAGAGCGGGGTTTTGCACACTTCTACGAGGCCCCCACCCCCTCCCCTCTTTCTCGCCATGTTCGCCTTCTTTTATCTGTTGCCCCATCCATTCTCTTTCCTTTCCGGCCAACGCCTGCTCCTTTTATTTTTTTATTTTATGGCCTTTGGCTGCTGCTGCACACACTTACTTGCACATAATTCATAAAAAATGGCTCAAGTGAATTATTGGTGCTCGTAAATTCTTATAAATGAATTTTTTAAATATATATGTGGTCAGAAGTAGGCAGCAGTACGAAAAAGTAAGAAAAACGGGTTCGTTCTGGTTAAATGCAATTCTGCTGTATATAGAACAGAGGGTACTCATGTTAATTAATTACATGCGGTCGAGTGAAAATCACTTCAATCAATGTCTACCCTCTCCAGACGGCAATAAAAGATGGATCGATGTCTGGCGAAGGTCAGTTACTAAAACTAACCGGAGGTTAAAAATCAAAGTGGAAGTTACATATTCATTTAAAAATTCATTCTCTCCAAGTTAAGTGAATTATTATTTCCTTTTCGTAATAACTAATTAGTGTTAACCAAAGGTTTTACAAACTTCAAGTACTTAAAAAGTTCGTAAAATGAAATAAAGTTAAAGCAATAACCTTTAAATTGTAAGACCTTTATTTGAAAGCACATGTTTTTTTCTGAGAAAACAGAAAACAACCGTCACGTACTTGCTATTTGAACGTAAAACGTGCACTTTGTATAACTCATAAAATGTATTTGAAAAACGTCTATCAATTGATCAATGTGTAATGCACTGGAACTCATATTTGCCTTTTCATTCGTCAATCACAAGACCCAGAATCCAAATGATTTTACTTTTGTTCGCCTGAATACATGACGTTTTAGAAAAAATGACTTTGTAGTTTTGATGACTCTTTTTGGGGAGAAAAGAAGAGTAGAGCAGCCCGATAGGTAAATACTTGCAGCCTTTTCGATAACGATTACCGCCGGTCTGCACTTAAAATGTGACAATCTGTTTATTGCTGCCATTTGCTTCGTTTCTTGTGTACATTTGTGTGTTTTCTCCTTCCCCATCCTGCTTAATGTCCGCCATTGTTGTTGACTTCTGTGGTTCGTTCTCTCCTTTTTTCCTTTGTCTGGGTCCAAAAGAACCCGGGTTCAAGGTGAAATCAGTTCAAGTCCGCAGGGCAGCCTGTCGTCTGTTGATTGTTTGTATCCTGCCACGCAGGCGATCAGTCGACAGTAAAACCTCCTTTAAATGAACCCTTTCCTGGTAAAAGAAAGCAAAATTAAAATTGGAAAATGTATGATTTTCCAAGTGTAATTTTAAGAACGTAAATGTATTGAAGATTGTATCAGACAAATGTGGAGTTATCATAGTAATTTAATAAAATATTTTTTTTTTAATTTATAAAGTTAACTTAAGATTCTTATTGTGGGTTCCAGAAATGGTAATACGACTGTGTTGGTCTGCCAAGTTCCAGTTTTAACCCTCCAATGGCTCATCCCTATTCCCACTGTCTTTCCCAGTTTTAAAATATACAAATCAATAGGTTTGCTGCTTCCAACAACCCTCAGTTTTTGAACTTGTACTCACTTCCCAGGCATGTGCATGTTGAGTTTTTTGACCTATCGCACAACATCGAGAGCTGTGGCAACATTTTGTTATTCCCTGAGCTGTGTAATTTTGAACAGGTGTTCCCCAGCGTTTCATTTTTGTGTTTTTTTTTTTTGTTGGGTTGTGGTTTTGTTTGCCGAGCATACTGCACGTATACACGTTAATCCTAAGCTGCCCTGCCCCGATGTCTGGGATCAGCCTTTTTGTGCATTTATTTTTCATACACTTTGGAGGGCGTTGTGTTCGGATGTCTGATAATTTTCGCAACAAAATCGCCGGAAACATGGGCTCTTGAAGGCGATCATTTATTATGGCTAAAAAATATAACTCTGAAGCGAGAGCCGTTCTGTAATCTCAAATGTAGTCGTCTTATCGTCGTCGTTCGTCTCGTCCGTTCATAGATTGTAATTTATTTTGATTAATGATGGGCGGTAACAGCTCACGCTCTCCTCTTAGCCTCCTATTTCTTGGCATTTTCTCTTCCCAGCCCCAGTACCGTTAGTTTTATATTTGTTCGCCTTCAACTCTAATTTTAAACCAATTCCATTGGCACGCTCTCTATGTATCTTTGTGTATCTACATCATTGATTGATTGTTTTAACCATTTTTTAAGCGATTCGGGCAGGAACATCTTTATTTAACCCTACAAAATAAAGGAAAGTTGGGTTGAATTTTCTCACCTTCTGGTCTTCAATTCTTTAAAGCAAGGAAAAAGATTATAAGATCAAGAACTAGACTTGAAAAAAAAATGATAATAAGAATAAAACCCAAACTTAACCTAATCTTAGCTTGAAGATCTCTTTTTATTTTTATATTCTCTTTATTGTGCATATTATTTCCAACAGTTTTTTAAAATAATACTTGATTTAACAATAGAAAATCTTACTTTAAGCTAAAATTAGGTTTAATAATGTATGAGAAGTTTAAATAATTGAAACCAAAACCGAAATGGCGGCTTTAGTTTATGGAATCAGTGGAGGGTTAAGACTTTTTGGGTTCAGCTGCCTGACCGGAAGCTCCGCGCATTCTTGCGACTTGCTTTTTGAGCTTAAGCTTAAGCCCCTGAGCTCAAGTCGCTTCTAAATTGAGCCGAGCAGCCATCTTGACTTGGCTCTCTCTCTCTAGTTTTCGCTGTCTCTTTTTCTCGTTTCTTTTTTCCACCTCCTTTTGCGCACATTTTAATAAAGTTTAATAATTCAATGGGTGATGTTGACTCTTTGTTGCATTTCATCAGCATATGGTTGTTGTCGTTGTTGCTCCTTTATCTTTATCGCTGTTGTCTGGTCCGCTTTACGCGCTCATTAATATGCAAATGTGAGTCAGAGAGCGGTTTGTGTTTGTTGTGGTTGTTCCTGGAGTTGTTGGGGGCTCTTTCTCATTCTTTTTTATTTTTATATTTTTACCTTTTATGCTGCCCATCATCATCATGATGTCCGTTTCTCGAGCCTTTCCTGTTGTAAAATTCAGTATTTGAATGCAGGTCAACAACAGCACATTAACCTGCGAGTGTGTCTGTGTGTAATTTGCTTACAGTCGTCCGCTTTTTATTACAGTTTCATATCAGTAAGAGACGCAAAGTGATTGGTAGTCGACTTTGTGATACCCCTCTGAAAACTGAAATCCAAAAACGAATGATGTAAGGACCAAAGAACTTAAAAGTAAATAAATTGCATGATATTTCCAGAGTAAATAGACCTATAATAATGATTATATTTTATTCAATAAAGTTAAACAAATATACATATTTCTTTTTAAATAGAACTAAAACCAGATAAGCAGTTGCTCAATAAGTGTGCATAATACCGGGGAATTTGATTTAAAGCCCCTTTCTTCTTGCCTCCCTCGATTTCTAGTCTGTTATCGCCCCAGACTTGCATAATAATGCCTTTTTGCAATGGCAACCACGCGGCAAGTTTTGCTTTCTTGCTAATTGTTTTGCACTTAGCACTTGCATTTATTTTTTCTGTTTTTTACCTACATATTTTTCTGCGTTTTTTCTTTACTTATGCAATTTACTCGAATGCGCATTTTTCTCTCTTCTGTCGAAGAGAGCAACAAACAATGACGTCACGCGCTTGAGTGATGTCGTCATAAAGTTCGCCCGAAAGAATCATATGATTTCCTATTTGCTTTAATGGCCAACACTTTAACACACGAAAACAGAAAAACACACGCTTGCCAGATAACAAAACGAATTCGCTTAAAAATAGCAGAGGTCGTCGCTGGGTGGGCGGAAGGGGTGGAAGGGGAAGAGGTGGGGAGGCACACAAAACAAAATAAATAAACTCAATACATATGCACAGCTTTTATTCTTGTTAAAAAAAAAAACAAAAATATAACTTTGGCACAGCAGCCGCGCGTGCTTGTTGACGTACGTATATACTCACGTACACTGAAAAAAACTAAAGACTTAAAAATCTTTACATTTTGTATTATATGTGAATATGGTTTTAATGTTTGGGAAATATATGTAGAAAAATATAGAAACAAATTTTCTTTTAATGTTATGTAAAACTATTAATCAAATGTTAATTTTTTTTCTGTGTACTTGTGTGATAGAGAGAGAGAGGCGGCTACATCTCTCCTCGTTTCGCCTGCCAATTTGTTGTGTGGGGAATTTTTTCTTTTATTGTTGACATTTTGATTAGTCCACCTCCTGTATAAGTGCACGCTCTATGTGTGCGTGTGTGGGAGAGAGAGGATGCGAGACAGACAGCTGTTTTGACTTTGCAATTAAATGACAACAGCAGGAAATCAAGCCAACACACTAGCACACACACACTTGAACATTGCACTCTGTTTGCTTTGCGCTCTACACTGCAACTATAAATCAAAATAAATTTTTTCAAACAATCGCACAATTTGCGTCGAAATAAAGGCAAAGGCAACAAAAAATTATTTATGGCTGCGCCCACCACACAAAAACAACATGATTGTATGTACAAATCCTATGTAAATGCAATGCCAATGTAAACATATGTCACCTTTTTCGCTCCCCGTGCTCCACCGAACTCGAACTCACCACGGCAAATGTTGCGCTCTCGAAAAGAGAAAATACTCCCCATGCTACGTTGTAAATGTAAAAGTTGCTATGGCTTTTTGTATTTATTTTTTTTTATTTTACATGCGCACATCTCAAAAGTCTGTCCGTGTATTGGGTAAAAATGTTGGTGGTATTGGCCACAGTTGTGCAATGGTTTTCTGTGTAGAGGGGGAAACCCCCCTGTAATTTAAGCCATTTATTAGTTTGTAATTTATGGCAGCAAAGCAAAGCTGGCTTTCTCACCACTAAGGTCAAATTTTGTATAACAGAATCTTGCTCTCTTTACTGCACACACTTACTCACACACAGATACGCACTGAGCGCTTCGTGTGCCCATTTTTTGATTCTCGCCCCAAGCTCCAACGTCGCATTGAAAATAACAGTAAATGTTATTGTGCTTGTGCTCAATTCTCCTGTCCCTCTCCACCGCCCTATTCCTTTCTCCCTCTCGTCTCGTCACTCTCAGTGCCTCTCTTTCCTTCGCAATGTAACTGATGGTTCAATCTCCACCTCTCTTTCTTATGGTTGTTGTTGCTGGTGGATGGCTTTTACCATTACGTTTTGCTTTGCTTTTACACTAGGAAAAATTAGGAGAAATAAAACTTTAAATATGGGAGAACTTTTAAAGCTTATTTTGGTACAGCAGCTATTGAGAAAAAATAAGAAGAAAACTAGATATTATAAAATTGATATGCTTAAATTTCATAACATAATGTTAGAAGATGTAGGCTATCTAATTTCGAATTTTATAACTTTGTTTTAGAAATGTTAAAAGTTAAAGTGTATGTCTCGGATTTCGCCCATAACTCTCTCCTACTCCGATTGTGATGGATGTGCAGCTCGGCACGTCGACTTTTCGACTTTGAGAAAGTAAACTGATCGCGATAAATCGATACTCGCCAGGTATTTTCTGTTTAATCGATCCACATAAACAATTGGATACTCGGGGAATATATATGGGCAGCATTTGGAACCGTTAGGTGTGACTGTTTTATATTCATTAAACTTAAAAGCAAACTCGTTTAGTTTACTACCTCTTACTACGGCTCTCGTTCTCAGCTTGTTGGTGGAACTGGTTTAGGCCCGACTTTGTTCCCTCTCTCGCAGATGTATAGTTTCTATGTATATACTTGTGTGCGATATGCTTGACAGCCTTGAAGAGAGCAGGCAGATAAATAAAAAACAACATAGTTTTTTATTGTTGTTGCAACATTTTTTATGCATCCACACACCAGCATAATTTGTACATGTGGTTGTGGGCCAGTTTTATTGAACGTGTTGCAATTCAATTTGGTGCAACATAGTTGCAGATAATCAATATTAAACTACATAATCCATTTTAATTGCTCGCATAATTGCGTTGAAATTGAAAGTAAATCAAAGATAATAAGGAAAATGTAAACTAATAACTCTTTATAAACAATATTTTATCAAATGATGATATTTCCATGCACCACTCTGAAGCTTTAAGTAGCGTCGTGCAGATTATGGATTTCTGAACATTGACAAAAAAAACAAATCTGTACAATATCTAGAAATTTGATTATAAATACACGATAAATTTACTAACTTGCCCTATCTTTCTTCGTTTTTACAGCTCGTACTCCGAATTATTTGCGGCAGTCACGAAGAAAAACACAAGCGCAGCCTTAATAATTGGACAAACTGATTAAACAACAGTTAAAACAAGACCCGCAAAAACAAACGGCGGATCAACAGTTGCCAGTTGCGAGTCGCAAGTTGTAAGTTGCCAGTTGCAAGTTGCACGTTGCCAATTTGAAATTGCACGCTTCCACGACTGAGAGCAGGAAGGAAAGGAGTCGCTGCCGCAGCAGGAAGCAGACGAAACTTCGCTGGGCGAAAGTAAAAGCAGCTGGGCAAATCAAGCCAGTCAAACAAACAAAGAAACCGATCGCACACACACACAAAGGCTCTCTAGCCAGCCATGGAACGTGAATCCAACCCAATGCAACCCATGTGCCGCTCCGGTTGCGGCTTCTATGGTAATCCAGCCACAGATGGTCTCTGCTCCGTATGCTATAAGGTAGGTCCCCTCGATATATCATTCATCCCAGAATCTATATTAAATATTCTCTTATTCTTTCTACAGGACTCGCTTAGAAAAAAGCAACAGCCACCTGTGAGCAGCACACCTGTCTCCGTTCCAAGCCCACAACCTAGCCCCACATTCAGTCCGGCCATCGCAATCACCAACACCGCACAGCCCACAGTCACCAGTTTACAACAGCCACACAACGATGTCAAAGAGGTGAGCACAGTTACGAAGACGGATGGTATAGAGTGGTTCCAGATTTCACTTTCAAGGGATCTGGATTTAGTTCTTAATGTTAGATCCTTGGATCGGTTCTAGTCCAAAAGTAATAGTATTTATAGATGAATGTCTTCGATATAATGTTACATTCATAGGATATTGATTCAAATGATGATATTTCCATGCACCACTCTTAAGCTTTCATAAGCATTGTGCAGATTATGGATTTCTGAATATTGAATAGTATCCTATATAATTTGTGATTGATTTAGTTACCGGTTAATTCGACTGATTGGATTTCCACGAAATCCAAAAATGTTTTAAAAAATACTAACCGATTCAATCTATTTTCATGAATGTCTAAACTCGTTTTCTTGTATGCTTAATAATATTGGTTGAGAGTTTCTATGTCATGTTACATTACTTAGGATATTTTTTCAAATGATGATATTTCCATGCACCACTCTTAAGCTTTCATAAGCATTGTGCAGATTATGGATTTCTGAATATTGAATAGTATCCTAAATAATTTTTGATAGTTTTATAACCGGTTAACTCGACTGCTTGGATTTCCACGAAATCCACTAACGTTTCAACAAATACTAACCGATTCAATCTATTTTCATGAAAGTGTAAACTCGATTTCTTATATGTTTAGCAATATGTGTTCAGAGTTTCCAAGTCATGTTACATTACTTAGGATATTATTCCAAATAATGATATTTCCATGCACCACTCTTAAGCTATTAATAGCATTGTGCAGATTATGGATTTCTGATTATTGAATAGTGTCCTATCTAATTTGTGATAGATTTTTTTACCGGTTATTTCGACTGCTTGGATTTCCACGAAATCCACTAACGTTTCAACAAAAACTAACCGATTCAATCTATTTTCGTGATAGTGTAAACTCAATTTCTTATATGTTTAGCAATATGTGTTCAGAGTTTCCAAGTCATGTTACATTACTTAGGATATTATTCCAAATAATGATATTTCCATGCACCACTCTTAAGCTATTAATAGCATTGTGCAGATTATGGATTTCTGATTATTGAATAGTGTCCTATCTAATTTGTGATAGATTTTTTTACCGGTTATTTCGACTGCTTGGATTTCCACGAAATCCACTAACGTTTCAACAAAAACTAACCGATTCAATCTATTTTCGTGATAGTGTAAACTCAATTTCTTATATGTTTAGCAATATGTGTTCAGAGTTTCCAAGTCATGTTACATTACTTAGGATATTATTCCAAATAATGATATTTCCATGCACCACTCTTGAGCTATTAATAGCATTGTGCAGATTATGGATTTCTGATTATTGAATAGTGTCCTATCTAATTTGTGATAGATTTGATTACCGGTTAACTCCACTGATTGGATTTCCACGAAATCCAAATACGTTTCAACAAAAACTGACCGATTCAATCTACTTACGTGAATGTCTAAACTCGAATTCATATATTTTTAGGAATAAGATTGAGGATTTTCATGTTGTCACATTACTTATTTAGGATATAGTTTCAAATGATGATATTTCCATGCACCACTCTTAAGCTTTTATAAGCATTGTGCAGATTATGGATTTCTGATTATTGAATAGTGTCCTATCTAATTTGTGATAGATTTTTTTACCGGTTAATTCGACTAATTGGATTTCCTCGAAATCCAAAAACGTTTCAACAAATACTAACCGATTCAATCTATTTTCGTGAACGTCTAAACTCAATTTCTAGTATGCTTAATAATATTGTTTGAGAGTTTCCATGTCATGTTACATTACTTAGGATATTGTTTCAAATGATGATATTTCCATGCACCACTCTTAAGCTTTTATAAGCATTGTGCAGATTATGGATTTCTGATTATTGAATAGTGTCCTATCTAATTTGTGATAGATTTGATTACCGGTTAACTCCACTGATTGGATTTCCACGAAATCCAAATACGTTTCAACAAAAACTGACCGATTCAATCTACTTACGTGAATGTCTAAACTCGAATTCATATATTTTTAGGAATAAGGGTTGAGGATTTTCATGTTGTCACATTACTTATTTAGGATATAGTTTCAAATGATGATATTTCCATGCACCACTCTTAAGCTTTTATAAGCATTGTGCAGATTATGGATTTCTGATTATTGAATAGTGTCCTATCTAATTTGTGATAGATTTGATTACCGGTTAACTCCACTGATTGGATTTCCACGAAATCCAAATACGTTTCAACAAAAACTGACCGATTCAATCTACTTTCGTGAATGTCTAAACTCGATTTCTTGTATGCATAATAATTTTGGTTAAGAGATTCCATGTCATGTTACATTACTTAGGATATTATTCCAAATGATGATATTTCCATGCACCACTCTTAAGCTTTAAATAGCATTGTGCAGATTATGGATTTCTGATTATTGAATAGTGTCCTATCTAATTTGTGACAGATTTGATTACCGGTTAACTCCACTGATTGGATTTCCACGAAATCCAAATACGTTTCAACAAAAACTGACCGATTCAATCTACTTACGTGAATGTCTAAACTCGAATTCATATATTTTTAGGAATAAGGGTTGAGGATTTTCATGTTGTCACATTACTTATTTAGGATATAGTTTCAAATGATGATATTTCCATGCACCACTCTTAAGCTTTCAATAGCATTGTGCAGATTATGGATTTCTGAATATTGAATAATGTCCCATATAATCTGTGATAGATTTTCTTACTGATAAACTAGACTGTTTGGGCTTGAACGAAAACTACGAAGGCTAGGTATTTTATGTTCACTCTGGGGAACGTTTTTGTTCAGTCAGTGACAAATTCTTTTGACTTTCGGATAAAAATTCAGTGTAATCTTAAGTGAAATTGTTGATACAATTAGTTGTATGTGCAAAAAAATTAGGGGAATCCAAGAAGTTTGTGTTTGCATTTTCGAATTAGCTTAGTGATCTCTGCGTTATTTGTGACGGTGTTGATTAGTGTAATACCCTGAAGTGTCTGCCATCGACTACGCTGTTGTATCTAAGTAAGTAAGGTAAAGTGACCACAGACCCTGTCTCCCAGAGACCATTCAAAGGACAGTGCCCATAAAGTTCTAAATGATGGTGCACTAAGCTGAAAATATAAGAGTCGTAAAAGGGTTACTTAGATTGCTTAGAGAAGCCGAATCATTGGTTTCCTTTTTAAATATATTTAAAGCATAAAATTATTGGTAGAGTGAAGCATAAATTATATCTTTGCTTTAATATTTAAATATTTAAAAATATTCCTAATATTCTAAGCCACCTTTTGGAACCCAGAACCTCAGCCACTCGTTTCAGTTTAGTGTCACTCAGCCGACATTTCCATTCGACAATAGTTTGGCAATCCATTCTGCTCGGATTACAAATTTTCCTTTATTTCGGCCCATATTTCGAAATTTAAGTATTTTCAAATCTTCGTGATGGTCGTTACCGTTGGTGGTGCCTTGCCGCAAAAGAAAACGGGTCGTGTCGCTCCCAAAAGCACTCCACTTGCTGGCAAGACTCGATCAGTCGGAGTGAAGAGGGCCGCAGCCGGGGCTCTTACCAGTCTAAGCGGTCCTCTAGCCAACTCGTTGGGTCCTGGCCTGGTCAATGGGATGGACAGGGATGGGGGGTTACCCCAACAGATCGCTTCGGCAAAGGGTACTGAATGCTCTTACTGGGTCTACCGGCGTCGCCCAGGCGCACTAACCTCGTTTCCCACCTACACATCTCTCCTTTACTTCGATGCAATGCTGCAGTTCCGGTACCACCGCCACGCCCCCCATACCGCCGGGCGGGAGCCGCTGCAGCAGCCGCCTCCGCCGCAGCCGCTTCAGCAGCCGCTAAGTTTGCTGCCAAGGTGCCTGGTGCCCCAATCGTCGGAGCGGTCGTCTCGCCCTCCGCTGGCAGCAGCAACCTAACCCTTCCCTCGTCCGCCGCCATCAAGAAGAGTTCGCTGGCCAGCAGCCGCAAAGTCGGCGGTGGCAAGTCCCCAGATCCACAGAGCATCAAGCGGCGCGTCAAGTTCTCGGCCAATGTGCACACCTATCCATCCGTCACCAGCACCAAGAAGTCCGCCCGCATTGGCGAGCTGCAGCTGAAGAAGAAGGTCAAGAAGCTGAAGCGGATTCGATCGCGTCGCGAGGGCGGAAGTGGAGGAACGGCCAGTGAACTCTTGAACTCAAGTGGCATAACCACAAGCAACCAGGACATCAACAAGCACGGCACCATCGTTGATGTGAAACCCCCAGCGCAACCACGCATTTTGCGCCTAAACGTTGTGGGCAAATCCTCGCCAGCAACTGGTAAATCAGCTTTGGCAACTGCGCTTCTCCGCAAGGCCAAGAGATCAGCTGAACAGGAGAAGCTCAAGGAATCGGAAACGGCAACGGGAACTGGAGGTGGCAGGATCGGGAAGGCCAAGGCAAAGGCGAGCAGCTCCCATTTGGTGGAAAGAAGTGCGGGATTAGCCGCACGCAAGAAACCAGCGACGACGGGAACAACTGGGATTCAGCGAAGAGTTCTAACCCAGCCACAAAATGGTCGGCGAATCCATGGAAAAGTCTGAAGGCGGCGATCAGCCGGAGAATCCAGGCGAGAAGGAGCCGGCGCATCAGGATACCGGTCATCAGGTGCTGCGGGAAAAGCGTCGCCGGGATGTGTCACCCGATGGAGGCGATGTGGGCGGAGCAAAGTCGGCAGAAGGTGCATCAGAAGGAGGCAGCGCACCTGCTGCTGCTGGCGGGGCAGCAGTCAAGAAGCGGGTAAACATTCACCACACATCTACATCGTTGCCCTCACAAAATAGATTCACACTCAGCCGATTCGATAGGAATTCTTGGCAGCAGTTGCACAGTTGAGGCTGCTCTGCACCGGCCAGAAAGACACCACTCAACAGAAAAACACAGCGCGGACACTTGAACATTTTGATGAAACAGTCGAAATTGTTTGGTCTAATAAAAAAGGAAATAATATACTAAAGAAAAGATCTTCAAGGCTTTTTGAATGCATTTCGAGGCGGAGGACCAGAATGTATAGTTGTAGTTTAAATAATAGTTATCTTTTTTATGGGTTAAAGTAGAAAAGGGAATTAATAAGCCAAGTGCTTTCGTGTTTATAAAATATATTTATTTAACGCAGCTGTACAAATGCTCTCTTTTTTTTTTTTTTGAAATAATACTAGCATATCTCTTGATGCTGTCATGTATTTTTGTCATGTGATTGAAATTTTATTTCTTTCCGTTTCCGCAGAAAATCACCGAAGAAGCCGCCGCTGCTGCCAAAGTCAACAGCGAAGCCATCACATCGGCGACTGGTCCAAACACTTCCACACAAGCAGCCGCCTCCGCCAACGAGGAGGATGATAAGGACAAGGAAGACGACAAGGATGCCAAAAAGAAGAAGAACCGATGTGGCGAGTGCCGCAAGAAGGTTGGACTGACCGGTGAGTTGTGTCTGCTCTTGAATCCTTAAATTTTCGGTATTTAATTTCTGCGTTTTTCTTTCCAGGTTTCCAGTGTCGCTGCGGCGGTCTGTACTGCGCCGTGCATCGTTATTCTGATAAACATAACTGCACATTCGATTACAGAGAGCACGGCGCACAGGAAATCCGACGCAACAACCCGGTTGTCGTTGGCGAGAAGATTCAAAAGATTTGAATTTCGATATTGTGCCAGTAACAGTAACAGTAGCCGTAGAATGATAATAACCAACTACACATAATAAGAGTACATATATATATATATGCTGCGCTATAACAAGAGAATCAACAACAACAATCGTATAAAAAAGCAGAAAGCATAAACACACACCACACACAACACAAAAATACACAGAGAGTAATACTATAAAGATCGATATAAACTGTAATTGTAGTGTAATTATAATGTAAACAGCAAAAGCAAGCAACAATAGTACAGAGAAACGATAACCAAATACCCCGCAAAAGTGCAGCAACAACTGGAACAACAATTTCGATGCTCAACAACGTTAAGCTAGCAGCGTACGTCCAGCAGCAACATGCAACATGCTACAAGCAAGCAGCGTTCGGCAGTTAACACCTTTGTACATCTTGAACCAGACGCGTGACAGCGTTAGCAAGTGCAACAACAATCATCGCCGCGTTTGTGAAAATGAAACTTCAACCGCAGCAACGCAACATCAACAACCAACAACCAGCACAACCGATTGCCTTGGTCGCCTGCTGAGCTGGGCCGAAAAAGAACCGTTTTGAAGAAAAAACACCATTCATCGACTAACGTTGATATATTTTGTTATTCCAAATACAATTTGCAAATTGTTTGTATTTAGCTAAAAACACACCGCCACATTTACAACGACAACAAGCACACAACAAACAACAACCCTTGTTTCATGTTACATACAACGCAACAACATTTTAGTAGACGATGTGTGTCATTTGTTTTTGTAATATGTTGGAGTGTAATAAATAAAAAAATTAAGTAAATTCAAAATGCAAAATATGAAAAGAAATTTTAAGAGAAATTTAACAAACCCAAATTCACATACAAAAAGCAACCAAGCAACCAACTCTTTCTCAATTCTTAATTATCAGCTACTAAAAGAAAAAAAAAACAAATATATATTAATTAATTATGTATATGTATTAAAAAAGAAAAAGCAAAGAAAAAATATGCAAAATTAAGCGTAAAAAAACAAAGCCCTCACCACAAAAAAAATGTAAAAAAACCTGAAGAAAAGAAACCAAGAATAACGCAGTTGTGTAGAGCTCCTTAAGCAGTTTGCTAAAAATCTAAAAATCCACGACCACGCTAGACACGAGCGAGAGAGAGAATAGCTAGGGAGAGAAAGAAAGAACGAGCAGCGCGTTTAGTGTAAAGCAACTTGGAGCATAACAACTCCCTATACATAGAAATTTAAATATAATTATAATTACTTAGTGAATCAAAGCAGGCGAATGCAGTGCAAGCGGCGTTTTTTCTTCGTTTTACTTTTTGCCCCTCCTGTCCCAATAACATTAAATTGAATTGATTTTAATTTTCTGATTTTCGATGAATTATATATATGCGTAATATTAACTATATATACATCTATATATGGTAGGATATGTAAATTGTGTGACTCATACACATATATAGTTTTATTTGGGTATATGCACATTAAAGCGAAAAACAAAAAGATAAAAACCAGCTAATACACATATTCTATCTATATATATATAGTGGTTACAAAGCAAATTCAGCAAAAATGGCAAACAAAAAATGCAAAAAATACAATAAATATATATGGTTCGTCTTTAGATTTTTATTGCTTTAAGCGTTATTTAGTTTTTCTTTGTTTATATTAAAAAATGCGTACACAACAAAACAAAACCCCTTTTTAATTTTGCTTTCTTCATTCTGTAGAACATAATTTAAATTTTTATTCAAACCAATTACACCTATGCAAATAAATTTAAATCTAGAAATAAATTGTGTTGTTAACCCTACGAAAAAAATACAAAAATGAAAAAAAAATCAAAACAAAAATTGTAAGTAAAACTTAACTTACCAATAACAAAGAGGAAATACTGCAATAAATTTTGATTCTACAATTAAAATTTCCACACGACCAAAACCAATCCAATACGCAACTTTGGCACACAGAACTGAAAAGAATCTTTTTCGCAGCAGAAGCAAAATAAAAGCCGACACCAAACTCGCCTTTAACCAATCGCCTTCCCATTCTCTTTGATAGAGATTGCAGACCGATTCTAACTCAGTGGGGCTCCCTAAGCATAGGCGACACTACTAGTTAAATGTTGATCTGGGGAATCTCGGGGTCAATGAGGGTCTACATTCGAGACCTTCCTTGTGCACAGGAGATTCTGGACATAAGTAGAGCAAGCCAATCCAGCAATAGTAAAGTCCAACCTCATAGGGAGTATTTAGTCAGAACATTTGAACTGTACAAAATCAGAGATGGAAAATGCAAAACTAGTAACCAACTTCAATATAATTTTTAATGAAAGACGAAACCTAAATGTACAGAGCCATCGATAGAATGGGAGAAATTGGGGATGTGAAATAACTGCAATTAAACAACAAGAACAGCTAAATGTCATTTTAATTATAATTTTTTCCCCACAACAATAAAGGCAACACTTTACATATACCTATATCGTAATTTAATTCATTAAAAACTATATAATTAATTAGTAAAATTGTATACATACACAAACACACAAAATGAAGGATTTTAAGATGTAACGAACAAGTTTACCACAGTTTAAAAACGTTTTAAAGCTGATTTACTAACTTTGAACGGAGGGAAGATGAAGAAAAATAAAATACAGTTCGAATTGATTTAAAACCCATTTCAATATTTTTTGCATAGTTGTAGTTTTCATTTACAATAATTTACAATGCTTTAGTGTGCTTTAGTTGAAATTGTGTTTATATGTTAATCGAAAGAATAAAGTGAAAAGGCAAATAATAATTATAACTAAGCGTAATAAACCTTTATTATTATTAACAAACGATTATTCTAGTAGTTCTTTATTATATTACCATAATAATTATTATTTTGTTGTGTGCACCTCTTAGTCACTTTTGCGCTTATAAGCTAATCAAACACGCAAACAATCACTCCAATACCAATCCCATGTCCCCATATCCTCTGAAGTACCCCCTTTCCGCCAAACTCTATTTGTGTTAAATCTTTTGCAATTGCTAGCCGAATTTGATCTTTGTTTGACTCCTACTTTGGATATGTAAAGTGTTTTGTTGACGGCGGAGCAGAGACGAAACGAAATTAGTTGATTTAAGCGTATGAATGGGATTTAATGAACTTGAATATGAATGCATCCAATATCTAAAACCTTATGCGTATATAAATATTGTACTAATGTGTAATTGTAATTAAAAGCGTCGGATGAAGAATATCTGGAGCCAGATGGGTGGAGAAACAGTGAACATATATTTAACACACCAACGGTAAAGCTAGAAAATCTAAATAGAAATAGATATATACATAATACCTATACATGAGCCTCAGATCCGGGCATATATAAGAGCAACAACTATTTTAATTAAACTTAAACAAAGGCATAAACAAATACAATAAAATAGAAGATACAAGAAGAGCAACCACAACAAATTTGAAATAAACAAAGAAAACAATATTAACTTCAAAATTTATATAGCTAACTGGATAATGTTCAATAAAAGGCGATAATATAATTTTTAAAACAATTGCATTATTTATTTTTTGAGATTTTGTTCGGATAACCTCTACTTTAAATGATGTTCGTTTCCACTTTTCGAAATCCATTCGGAACCCAAGCCAAGCCAAGGTGCTAAGTAGTTTAGAAACGATGAAGTGGGCGTAATGGGTTACACGCAAAAACAAAAGATTTATAATGGCCAACTAAGAATAGATCGAGTGGCTCTGGGATTTGTTTCACAATGGCTCGTTCGCTCTTCATGCAATAGTTATTAACCTAACTAAAGTCACAGCAAGTGTTCAAAAGTAAAACTCAGTAACTACCTAAACTCAGCAAGTAAATAATAATAATACAATTTTGTGTGCTTATTTCGTTATGATAATTTTTAAAACAAAATAACACAGTAATCAATTCATATAAAGAACGAAAAGGTTTTGATCAGTCGATAAATAAAGCTGCTAAAATCTCCAAAAATAAATTGGAGGCCCAACCAGGCGAAGAGATAGAAAGCAACAATTACAATATTTGACAGATTCTAAGCGAGTGGAAAAATAATGAATGCTTAGATCTAAGGCAAATCGAAAGGAAAATATATATATACGAGATATAACAGTTAAATGAATGATGCAGCAATGTCGTATAAATAACAGAAACATATATCTTAAGTATAAATGAGTATATATATAGACTATATATACACACATATGTATATCTGATAAATGAGAAATCGCTAAAACTGATAAAATTAAACCTAAGTAAAATTAAAAAAAGAAAATACAAAACACGGAAAGAAATGGAACTAATAAAGAGAATTATTCTGAGAAATATAAATCAAGCGACTTTTAATTATGCAAAGCCTATCAATAATGTGAATTGGTTCACCTTTCAAGGGATGTTCTAATGGAACAGATTTTCTTTTAATAGTTTTGTTTACTCTTGTTAAGTTGCATTTAGGATCACCTGCTTTTATTTAGCATTTATAAATTGATTTTAATGCTTTGTAGAAAGAGCCAATGGAAGTGATCAACAACTCTGCCTATTGCAATCTCTGATTGTGCGCAATAAACAAATTTCTAGATAAGATGGGGTCCGGGGATCAAGCAAAGCAACTGTAAACATATATCTGTTGTTAGGGAACTCCACAACGAACAACGACTCTCAAGATCAGTTCTCCACTGGCTTTCGGAGCGATCGGTCGGCGACGTGTCTAAAAATAACCGGAGGAAAAAAAGAATTCCAAGTGTGACCCACATTGAAGGCTGTAAAAATGTCAACCGTACAGACCGGTGAGTTGGTATGGGTACGGAGTACAGCAAGATTAGAGATATTTCTGCGCTTATCTCAGCTCAACAAATAATGAAATTTTCCGCTGTTTTTGCATCCAGTTCTGGGCACTATTACCCCCAACCTTTTGGGCCGAACTTTGACCCACGAGCATGTGGCTCTCGATTTCGAGCACTTCTACCGTCCACCGCCGCCGGATTTTGAGAGCGAGCTAAAGGCCAAGATCAGCATGTCCACCCTGGGATATGTTCGACTCTATCCGTATTCCAGCAAGGAGAATGTCCGGTTTTACGATGGCGAAGCCCTCGAGGCGGCCAAGAAGGATGTGCTGCTCTACAAGAAGCACGGTGGTGGCAGCATTGTGGAAAATAGCAGTTACGGCCTGAAGCGCAACCTGGAGTTCATTGTAGAGTTGGCCAAGAGCACGGGTGTTCATTTTATAGCGGGCACCGGTCACTATATTCATGCCATGCAGGATGCCAGTCACGCCAGCTTAACCGTCGAGCAGCTGAGTGATCTCTACTCGAAGGATATCATCACAGGTCTGGAGGTTAATGGCAAGATGGTCAAGTGCGGTTTTATTGGTGAGGTGGCCAGCGTATATCCCATTCATGGTAGGTCGTAAAAATAATAAAATACAATTTAGAAAGTGTATTTATTTAATGCATCGTATAATTAAAATTCGTCACAAAAGATGATATCAGAACTTTTGTATGTTGAAGGCGCGATCGTCACTAGTTTTTTTTACCTTGTTAAGATTTATCTCTTTCCTTAAAATAATATATATATATACAAAATCCATTAAAACTCCTTAAAAAATTTAAGATTTTGAAAAAAGGTCCATTAAGGCCGCCGGTGAGATCCAGGAAGTCCTTGGCTGTGGAGTCTCCATGCATCCGCATCGTGTGACCGAAGCTCCATTTGAGATCATGCGCCTTTACTTGGAGGCAGGTGGACGTGCGGATAAGTGTGTCATGTCCCATTTGGATCGTGAGTAAAGTGAGATCCTTCAATCATACTCATATTAATTTTGACCCCCTTCTCCTTAGGCACAATTTTCGACGTCGATGAGCTGCTGGAGTTTGCCAAACTGGGCTGCTACATTCAGTACGATCTCTTCGGCACCGAGTGCTCCTTCTATCAGCTGAACACGAGTGTGGATATGATCTCCGATGCCCAACGAATCGACAACCTGATAAAGCTCATTAAAGAGGGTTTGGTCGACAAGCTGCTCATGTCCCACGACATCCACACAAAACATCGATTGGTTGGCTAAAATTAGGCCGATTGTAAATCTTTGCTATATGATCCTCTTTATTTTTAGACTTCCTATGGCGGTCATGGCTATCATCACATCCACACCAACATCCTGCCGAGAATGTTCGACCGCGGCGTTACTTTGGAGCAAGTCGAGCAAATGACAGTAACCAATCCGGCCAACTGGTTGGCCTTTGACCCCTAAGCCATGTTGTTATTTTGGTAGCATCTCTTATCACCTTATTTTCCCGTTGATAAGATAAACTTTCTTTGTTCTTTTTGCAATAATAAATGGGCGTGTCTTATGATTTTTACTTAGCTTATCACCTTGTTTTTATTACCAACAAAAAAAGAAATTGGGGGCTCGTACGACTTTTGTATAGAAAGATGCATTTAGAGAATGACGAAGAATATTTTAGGCCATGATGGTAACTAATCTAGTAACTTTTTAAAAACATCAATATTACATTTTTTGCAGGGTAAAGAAAAATATTTATACAGGATGTGAAATTTTTTAAATTGGTTATTTCGTTTAAAGGAAATATGCTTTACAAATAATTTAGTTCGATACCTGTTCTTAAAAAATTTCCACATTTTAAAATATTTCCACTGTGGATTAAAGATAAGTCGGTTAATTCCTTATCGGTTTTGACCCGCATTCGATACAAAATCCCCCTATTCCTTATAGACTTGTTTTCCTATCGAGATGGGAATAACAGTTCCGATGATGTTGCCAAAATATAATGGGAAAACAAGTACACCCAGAAAAATTGAGAACGAAAAAAATCAACATCGACCGATCTTGATTTTAGTATTCGTATTCTCACTTTTTTCTTCTTGATATCAAGATGAAAGCAGTGTTGATTCTAGTATTCCCAGTCAAAGTCAATCTCAGTTTTTATGTTGTGGAAGAGGGACGTGAGGAAAAGACATCGAAAAAATGAGAGGAAAAGGGCGGAGAGGCCGAATTCCTCTCTTGTAGCTATCGGGCAGTCATGCTTCATGACATCGGTAGCCTAGGGGACTAAAGCGTGCGGATTATATGTTTTGTAAGCGTATAGTCGGAAGTGTGTGTTCAGTCCCGCGTCAAGGCGGAAATTCTTTGCGTTTTTTTTTTTTTTTACTCATTAATATTTATATTTAATACAAATTAGGATTTTGTTAATCTAACACACATAAATGGCTTAATAAGAGTAAAAACCAAGAACCCAAGAGAACAAAATGTGATTCAACTTTGTACAGCGCCTCATGTGATGCTTCCATGGCGCAGCTGGTAGAGTGTTTGACTGCAAACTGTGAGGCAACGGGTTCGATTCCCACGACCGACCAAAGGTGTTTTTCCCAAGATAGTAAGTTATTTGAATTTTATATTTATCATTTGTTAATTATATAATAATTTCAGTTATTGTTTCAGTTAAAATTTGAAACTAAATGTGTTCTTATATACGAACATAGTATAGTGTGACGTCATCCATGTAATTAAATAAAGGAAAGAAAAATAAGTTGAGAAACGGGGGGAACCAACAACAACACCGACGGGGACGAGGCAAAATTCCCGATTCCTCAATTATTTTTTTTTCTTCTTATTCAATTTGTATTTTAAAATCGACATCGATTCGATGTTGAAACCGAGAAGACGTCATCTCGATATTGATAGCACACATACTCAAAAACCATTCTCAAAACCGAGAAGACATCGATGTTGATTTTAGTATTTTCGATCTCGGCTAGGTTTTGTGATCGAAAATACTAAAATCAACATCGATGAGAACGGTTTTTTTTCTCGGTGTACAAACGAAACGTTATCGTTGTTATTGTTCCGTTGGCGGCTGCCAGAGCAGCGCTTATCAGTTCGTCGTCAGGCCAGGCCCCATAAAGTGACCAGCCGGCAATTGAAACGCAAAGGTGCCGTATTTACGACCCAATAGAGTCTCCTCATCCACTCGCCTATATATAGCAGTTCCGATTATTGCCGCACTCATCAGTATTCAGCGAGCTGTTAACGTCGGAGGTCCTAGAGTGATTTTGAGGTGCAATGTCCCAGGCAGTGAAGACGGAAACGCTCAAGGAGCCAAATGGTTCGAATGGTTCGGCCACCAAAGCCAATGGAACTCCCCCGGTCAATGGAAAGTTGGAGGCCCTGAAGAGACCCCGACATGTCTCTGGTGGCGTGGAGGAAATCATCGATCCCTTCTGCAACCCAGAGCGACCGCAACGCATTTCCTTTCACGACGTCACATCGGCTGCCTTCCTCATCCGCGGAGGCGTTGAACGCACTCCTTGTCCGGTAGATATAACTAAATCGTATGTTTCGGTGCCTTCTATAAGGAAAGTGACTTACAGAAATCCACATCATCGGACCTATACGGCATGGAGTTGTATTTAAAGAAAGATTTCCTGCAGTACACAGGCAGGTGAGTTATTCCATTTAATTAATATTGTTTTAAATTGTTTAAAATAAATAGGAACTTACAATTATTTATTTGTCCTAACGATTAAAAAATTGTGAAAAAAGTAGTTATATCAGCTTCTAGTCTATACCAACTTTAAGTCAGTGCTAATGGGATTTTTGATTATTAGCTACTCTCATTTCTTTAATAGATTTCAAATGTATATTATTAATTACGTTTTGTATATTGCATTATTCATACCCCTTTTCCCTGTTCTACTTTTTGAGAGCGAATCTAGGTCCAAGGTGCATTTTCAGTCCGGAATTATTATTGTTTATATTATAATGATTTGAATAGCACTTAGTAATCATTTTTTATACTATATTATTAGTATTGTCTGGGAGTGCACTTTGATAAGGAACTGTCTATACTTTTGTTTTTTTTTTTGTTATTCCGTACATTAAATATCATTAAAAATTAGATCTATTATTTTTAATGCAAATAAACTTAATTATACTACCGATTTCGAAATGAAAGTTTATGCTACGGAAGTTCGACTGTCCCAATTTTTGTTTGTTGACACTTAAGCCCCTTTTAGTCAACGCAGTTCGATCGAGTACAACGCATTTCTATTATTACGACCAAAATTTCGGTGATAAATTTGGCTACGCATAAAAGCCAAAAGATCCGATAAGATAGGCTTTAATTGGCAGATAAGGTTTGATGGGCTCAAATTAATAGCTGTTGCTAATTGATTTTTGATTTCGTGAACAACATGTGACTGATATAGCCAATTCACAATTTTGACAGCTTCAAGGAGCGTGGCGCACGCTATGCGCTGTTATCGCTAACGGAGGAGCAGAAGCGAATCGGAGTGATCAGTGCCTCCTTGGGGAATCACGCCCAAGGACTGTGCTATCACGGCTGGAAGCTCAATATTCCGGTAACAGTGGTAATGCCTAAGGCGGCTCCCATTATGAAGATCCAGAAGTGCCGGAACTACAAGGCTCGCGTCATCGTCGATGGCAACGACATGGGTGAGGCCAAGTCCCTGGCGATGCGAATGTCCCGCGAGGAGGGTCTCCTGTATGTGAATGGCTACGATCATCCGCACATCATGGCCGGCCAGGGAACCATCGGGCTGGAAATACTCGAACAGGTGCCGGATCCGGATGCCGTCATAGTTCCGGTGGGGGGCGGTGGATTGATCGCCGGAATCGCCACGGCCGTTAAGGCCCTGTCTCCCAAGACCAAGATCATTGTGAGTATAAATAAGGGATTTTTGAATCCATTTAACTATTATTTACTTACAAACCAAAAAAGGCATGTCACATGTAATTTTCTAGTTATGCAAAACCCATATCGTTTTTACATGAAATACTCTTTTCGACCATATCAAATTTACCTGGCCATTGTAAAATCGATCTTAGTTTCATAATAGTTAAAATATAACCCAGATTTTAATTGCTTTTTTATCCTTTTCTAACAGGGTGTGGAGTCGGAGAAGTGTGCCAGCTTCACACGGGCAATGGAGAACAACGGACCCATCCACACGCCCATCAAAAATACACTGGCCGATGGTCTGGCGGTGCCCAAAGTTGGCTACAATGCCTATGCCACGGCCATGCCCCTGATCGATCGCATGGTGGTGGTCAAGGAGGAGTGGATCGCAGTGGCTATTCTGCGGCTGGTTGAGGAGGAGAAATGCGTCGTGGAAGGAGCGGGCGGAGCAGGTCTAGCTGCCATTCTGGCAGGTCATTTGGATGAACTCAAGGGAAAGAAGTAAGTAATTATACCTGTCACTAGTAGAAGAAATTTTTGAAATGGAAGCATTCATTTAGAAGTTATAAGTATAATTACTTCATTCAATTCAATTCAAGTAGTGCAAGCAGTGCAAGCAGTCGTTTTGCTGCACGCATATCCATAGCTCCCTTGCTCGATATAAAAATCCTTCGGAATAAATTCTAATAATTTATTTATATTATTTTTCTAGGGTTGTGGTGCTTCTCTGTGGTGGAAACATAGACACCACCGTCTTTGGACGCTGCTTGGAGCGAGGCTTGGCCGCCGTGGGTCGCCTGGTCAAGTTCAATGTGGAGGTGAGCGATCGTCCCGGCGGAATCAACGATCTGTGCGCCCTGCTGGTCCGCGTGGGCGTTTCCATCAAGGATATTATGCACGAGAGAGCCTGGCTGAGGGATGTGTACACCGTGGAGGTGAAGGTCGTGTGCGAAACGGTGGACTGGAGCCACAGCCTGGAGCTGAAGAACGAGCTCAAGAAGTTCTACTCCAAGGTTCAATTCTCCGAAGTCCCGCTGGCCATTACAAACGATTCCGATTCGTAGGACCGATCTTTTGTATACAGTACACATATGATTTATTCACTTCAGCAGCGCAGCAAAACTTAAAGCTTTAACTTAGAGCTTAGTTGTATAAGAGTAAACATAATCGTAGTCGAAGTAGAAATGTAAATTAGGTGTAAATAAATATACATAAAATACAGAGTCTAGAAACAAATTGACAAACGTAGGGATTGCATAATTCGCAAATTATGATTCTCTCTTTAAGAACTAAAACACAAACAACTAAAAGTATTTAAATTCATGAGCTTAGGTTACGAAGCAGTTCTTCAAGCAGACACACAATCAATTTATTTTTTATTTTCGTTTTTTGTTTTAAGATCTTCTTGCGGTATTTGGCACATTAAGGATTCATTACATATCGCTCTCAGTCAAACAAACACACAGTACAGTACATATCGAAATTTACATTTACATGGCTAGAAAATATATATATGTATGTCTCTATATAAATATGGTTTATGTGGTAAAATGTATAGTATAGGCTATCTCATAAATACAGGCAACTCGTTGTCAAGTCCTCGGACGTAACGTACTTTAAAAGCGCTGACTAAATCTACGTTGAGTATGCTAAGTGTTCCGGATGGAGCCGCTCTCAGTGGCTGTTGTCCAGGCGCAAGATCAGTGCATCGACCACATTGTAGATCTCATCGAAATGCGGCCGGGACTCGGCGTCGGCTGCCCAGCACTTGAGCATCAGTCGATACATCTCCGCTGGCGTGTTTTCGGGCGTTGGCATTCGGTATCCTGGTTAGATATTATATAAACGAATATAGTATACATTTATTTCGAAAGATTCTGGTATTTACCCGTATCGATGCGCTCTCTGGCCCTCGAATTGCTCATGCCCGAGTAGGGTGTGTCCCCCTTGGAGAAGATCTCCCACATCAGAATGCCATAGGACCACACATCGCACAAAGAGGTATATTTTCCAAAGTTTAGGGCCTCGGGAGCCGTCCACTTTACAGGTATTTGCTTCATGCCATCGGAAACTAAATATATTTAAATTAAATATTAATTTCTATATTTATGTATGCCTTTGAATAACTGAATCTACCTATATACTCTTCTTCCTCGCGTGACATTCCAAAATCGGAGATCTTTACGCTATGCTCTAGGTCAACCAGGCAATTTCTCGCCGCCAGATCGCGATGAATGCAGTTCTTGGACTCCAGATATCGCATGCCTTAAAGGAAGTATAATTCTTGGTAAGTTTAATGTTATAAGAGGGTTACTAAGTTCACTCACCTGCCGCCGCATCCCTGCACATTCCCATTTGTTGGCGGTTGGAGAGACCATTGGAGTTCTTGCGCAAATAAGTTAGCAGGGAGCCACCTGAAATAATTAATTTAAAGAAATTTTAAAATTTCTCATAAATTCCTGATAAATATTTTTTCTTAAAAATTGTAACTTACCCAGCACCAGTTCCATGACAATCATAATGGGCTGCTTCTGCACACAAATGCCAATCAATTTGACGATATTGGGATGATCATATTGCTTAAGGATGCGGCCCTCCTGAAGGAACTTCCGCTTTTGTTCATCGGGCAGCGTCATGCGGCAGGTTTTGACGGCCACATCCAGTTTGGTGGACTTTAGTTTGGCCTTGTAGACATCGCCAAAGTTGCCCTGCGAGTAGTGATGTTAAATAAGTAAATTTCAGGTGATAAGCTAAAGCTAACTTACCCGGCCGATCCTCTCCAGAAGCACCACATCGTCGTTGCTCAGCTCCCAGCGTTCGCGGCAAACGGGTCGCCGGAGTATGGAACCCGACTTCACTGTCACCGGCAACTCGGAGTGATATTGGTGCATGATCAGCTCCTGGATGCTGGCAAAGGGCGGACCCTCGAACCGGAAGTTGCCCTCTCCGGTGGTCTGGACAATGAAGTGCTTGTGGCCATTCCAGCACACACTCAGCACAATCTGGCTCTCCTCGTTGCGGATCGTTTCGCGGACCAGGAAGTCGCCGTCGTTATTCAGAAGTCGAACCACCTCTTCGCGCGGCAGAACGCCATGGAACCATTCCTCCTCGTAAAGCGGACGATTTGTGGAGAGCGATATCTGCAAGATGCGGATAATTAGCTAAATCTATATTTTCTATATTTCTTAGCCGAAAGATTAGTGAAAGCATGCATAGTACAAACAAACAACAAAATGAGGGAAAATAAATTAGCTGAGAATCGGTTAACACGCCATTTCAACATTTCCAAACGGGCAAACGGAAATGCGTGGGTGCAATTGGCTCTGACGAAATTGCAGTAGCTCCAAGATACTTATACTAGCAAATTAATTATAATTAAATACTGTAGGCAAAAGGCATATTAAATCAGAAAACAGAAAAGTATATATATTATTACTACAGAAGGTAAAAATATGGATCTACGTTCAAGGTTGCCCCGTCGTGTGACTCACAAACACTTTGGATTTTGGTCGCTTTTTTCGAGCAGGCGGCACTGGGCGCCCCGTGAAGACAATTGTCTCGAAAATTCCCCCACTTTCAGCTTCGGAACTGCTCATGATGGAAAACTGTCCGAATAACTTTGTCAGAAACAATTGTCTCACGGAAGAAACCGAAAAAGTCACGCGTTCTGTCGTACACAAATGCGATAGATCTCCAAGTTTTCACTGGCCAAAACAACAGACGCCGCCAAACATTTCAATGGACTAGATTAATGGCGACTGCTGGTCGGTATCCAAACCGCTCGCCCGATCGGTGAGAACTAAAAGATATAATCGCTTTGTACTCTCGCCTGAACTTGTCTCTCGGTCACTTTCGCTCTTTCGCATTGGCACGCACAAGTAATTTTAGCAATTGGAAGGGTGAGGGAAATTTAAAGTCAGTCTAGATTTTCAAACACTCTGTGTTCCTTTACAATTATGAAAAAGAAAATCTGAAAAGGAAATATTAATTGTATTTATTCTTAAAGATTTTAAAAAGAAAACTTGCTATAGCAGGTATACTATTTATTCCTCATTCCTAGCGATTTCCACAAATATTATTATAATAAATTTCTAAATTATTAATTTTAGTTAGGATATTAAAAAACAGTTCAATAGACGATTATAAAATACAAAGGTAAATGAGATGCAGACCGACTACTCGTCATACTCCACCAATATTATTATAATAAATTCCTAAATTATATATTTAAGTTAGGATTTTTAAAATCAGTTCTAAAGAAGATAATAAAATACCTATAAAAAACTGAAACAAACCGACTAGTCATGAGTCTTGACTAAGGTCACCCTGTGTTCTATTTTCGTCACCCGCTCTATAAAAAGCTCTTTCCCCAACATGCTTTCAATATTTTGAACGTGAGCGCGAAACGAAACAAGCAATCAATCAAACATGCAAATTGAAGAGGCTGGCTGGCAAGCAAAGCGATGCGATGCGGTTTTCGATTCAGTGAGTTGGCGTCATGTGGCGCCCAGTTGGCTTAGATACTCTCGATACGCTGGGTGCTGTTGTGGGTGGTTTTTTCTTGGATACTCATACGGATACAGATGCGGATGCGGGGAACTCACACTGGCCGCCAGGCTGGGCACACAGTAGCAGTGATCCTTCATGCTGAGCACGTCGTCGCTATCCTCGTCGTCCTGATGGTCCAGGTCCTCGTTCCCGTTCTCGTTCTCGTTCTCCTCCAAATCCCCGGAACTGGACTCGAAGGTTCTATCTCTATCTTTTGATATTTGGACGGATGGCTTTACGGTCTTTTGCGGACAGTTACAGAATTGCTCTTCTCCTTCAGATCCTTCAGGTTGATCCACCTCGAATTCCCGGGCAAAATCAAAGACACTCTTGCTGGGATGAATGCGTCTCCGTTTGGTGCACTGCTTGCAGGGCTTCGATCTCTTCAGCTGGAAATTTAGCAGTTTCGAGCGGAATGTATTGCGGATGGCCTTCGATTTCTTCTGGATCTTGGGCACCTTGAATTTCAGTCTTGAGTTTTCCTTGGACGGCGTCGTGGTCGTTGTGGTCGTTATAGTGGTGGTGATCGTGCTCGTTATGATCGTCGACTGTGAGGCACTGTGATTGCTATTGCTATTGCTATTGTTATTGTTATTATTATTATGGGTATTACTGCTGGAACTGCTACTGTTTGTGGGGCAATCACTGCTGCTGGAATGCTGTAGATTCGGCTGGGTCCTCTCAGCATCCTGATTCTTGGCACCCATTCGAACGAGAGGACTCTTGGAGAACTCCTTGAGATTGCTGAATATGCTGCTTATGGATTTCTGCGTAAAGGACAGGGAACGTTTCTTGGAGTGACTCGACTCCTTGGAGGATCGGCACTCCGAACTGGAACTTGAACTGCGTTTCGTTTGGCTATCCGGATCTTTGGGTAGCTTCCTGGTTTCAATGTGATTCTCATCACTGGCACTTTCGATGGCATTCACATAATCGCTGGGCTGCAAAGTGCGCTTCAGGCGATCGTCCAGCACTCGATTCAGTTCATCAATCCTGTCCAGATGGGCATCTATGGAGTTCTGCGGCGCCGTTTGGTTTATTTCGATGTGTACCTGCTCCTTTTTGGGGATGGATTGCTGGTGATTCTCCTCTTCCCCATCGCTTTCTGGACTTTCTGGACCCTCTGGTGAGCCGTTCCCCTTCCTGTTTAACTCCAGATCCGCATAGATATGATTGTTATTGGTGTTAGTAAGGACAGCAGCGGTTAGCTGGGCGAGCGGGGCGGGCGAGGAGGCGTTAGGAACAGCGGACTCCTCCTCGCCCAAACACAACATGGAACACTGGGTGCGCCGCAAACGGGGCAAATCGGGCGGATTAATTGAGCTGATGGAGGGGATCTCCTCGCCCAAATAATGAACACTGGCCGCCTGGCGCAAACGATGGTTAGTAATGGGCTCGTAACGTGCAGCAGGACTTTGACCACTCGCATCCCTAATTACCGACAAGGACCCGAGGCTCTGGGAACGCGGCTGCAGCTTGTTGAAGCGTCCCTGACGCGATCGTGTCATGGGCGTCGTCGGCTGGGGGGTGCTCTTGCGCTTGAAGTGGCGTCCCCTGCCGCGCAGGAGGGTCAGCACGCCCCCTCGTCGCATCAGCTCGTTCATAATGCCCAGACCTGGTGAACTCGTGGAGTTGGACCTCTGCTAATATGGGTTTAGTTTCGGATGATGCAGTTGTTCATGGGGTAAATTTCGTGAGATTGTGTAACATGGATAGAGGTAGGGCAGCATCCAGAGAGAAAGAAATGGTTTCATCGCACAAGATTAGTTAGACCATGACCACCTACTGCTTAAAACTAACCAAAACCATAATGGATTAGGGCTAGATGAATCTGGAAACCCACCTGCTGTTCGTTGTTATAGCCATTCTCGATGAAGTTCTGCTCGAGGGTCAGGTGATCATCACAGCCCGAGGGCAGCTCCTCGCATCCCACCTCGTTCAGGGCGCACTTGATCATGTCCACCAGCTTCTGTTTCTGCTTCTCCTGGCAGCGCAAGGCATTCAGGTCCTTCGACTGGCGGCTGAGCAATGGAAATTATAAATATTAAAATTGAGTTTGAAAAGTGAGGTTAGGTTAGGTTAATGTAATTTATGGCTCTTGCATTCTTTCGTTAATAACTCCTTTCGGAAGACTCCTAAAATGGATCGTAAAAAGTGATTGTAAAGCTAAAAAGTTAAACTTTGCTTTGCTTTTAAAGAATGTACTAACGAAGGATCTGTTTGCCAGTAAAATAATCCTTCAAAAAAATTCCCAAAAATTAAAATTATTATCAACTTTGAGATCACTTTCTTGATAATTTTTTTTTTTACTCACCATTGGCTATCCTTGTTGGACTGAATGCCATTGGAAGTGTTGCTGCCGTTGGAAATAATGCTGCCATTGGCCACCGGAGAGCCACCATTGACATGCTCGATCATCTTCAGCTGCTTCTCCTGGCAATCCTTGACGGCTCCCTCCAGTTCCAGCAGTCGATTCCTCAACCAGTCCACCGTTAGGTTATCCACTGTCAAGGTGCTGGACTGCAGTTTGCCGGGTATGTCCTCGATGAGCGTCTCATCGAATTGGAAGAGCAGCGGCGTTGTGGGGGAGGTTCTGGGGATATTCATAAGAGATCAGTAAGTTTAAGATTTTAATAATCTAATATTATACGACCAGAGCCACTCACTTGTGTTTCTCGGTGAACTCGCCGTACTCCTCGGTCGGATTGATGCCCCCTATCACAGTGTCGATGCGCTTCTGTATCTCCTTGTATTTGTCCGCCGTGAGATCGCCATATTGGGCCGCCTCCTGCAGGATGTTGCGCCACAGCAGGATGAAGCTCTCCTGGACGGACTGCTGGTGCTCCAGCAGCCCCGGCAGCAGAACGGTGCGAAAGTCCTTCTCCACTTCGATGGCTTCCGTGATGGACAGCACGTACTCGTTGTGTGTGAGGTGCAATTTGCGGCAGGCCTTCTGGTACTTGTCACGCACATCGTCCAGCTTGCGGCCACTGCGACTGGGTGCTGAAATTCAAGAAAAATCACTTAAGCACTCGGAGAAAATATTTGGTATACTTAAGGCCGTTATCTTGTTAAATTTAAAGTATGGTTAAAACCTTGAAATCGTATGGGAAATCATTGTTTTAACCCTAATTTAAATTTAACAATCGGACGAGAAAACGACCCTTAGTTTATAAAACAAAAATTTGCCTTTTTTTACACCAATTTAAAATGGTTTTAATTATGCAACCTTCTTTTAAATTATGAGAAAATATTGTTGTTCTTGAATAAAAATTGAAAATATTTAAAGACATTTGATAAGTTTTTTTTTTTTAATATTTTAAAAATTGAAGTTTTTTGAAGTTACAATGTATGGAAAATATATTTCGGAATATTTATGTAAATGTTCAATAGCTTAAATATTAAAATAACTTTCATAAATATTTAATCTTTTATTAAAATATGCCTCTAAAATAAAGTTTTGTATAAGTGCATTTGAATTTTATAAATTAGACGATTGGAACTCTTTTTAAGTTGTAAACTGATTTGTATACAAAATATAACCATATAACCCAGATATAACCATTAGTTTAATGCATGTTTAATGAAATGTACATATTTTTTAATGCAGTTTTTTTTTTAAATTTTAAATCCGTAAATATATTATTTTTCTAAAATTATGAAATGACACCGATCCCAAAATCCAAGGATTTCCCACTCACCTTTTATGTAGTGCTCCTCGAAGCGCGTGCGCAGCGCCTTGTAGCCCTCCAAATGTTTTTGGTATTCGGTTTTCTTGCGGACCACCTCGTCGGTGAGCTGGAATGAGAAGAGGAAGCGGGTTGAGGTTTAGTTTGGGGTTTCAATGCGGTCAGCACACGTGTGCGTCGGCCATTGGGGCACTTTCCCAAAAAATTGAAAGAGAGAAAAAATCGGGCTGGGGCTCATTACATCATGATTATCGCCGACGTCACTACGTGTTCGTCTTTTGTCGCGCACAGTGCTCCACATGCGAGTAATCGCATAATGAAACCCCTGCTCAATTCCACCGACACCTATCTGCTGCTCCACTGAGCAAACCCAATATCTCTCACACTTTCTTTGCAAAACATTTTCTCACGTTTGCCCATTATGCAAGGTACACGTCCAACCGCAGAGCCAACAGAAAAAAAATAGAGAAAAAACGGCGGCTCCACAAATGACTGATAAGTGACTGGGCAAAAGGATTGCATTATGCAGCTGAGCCAACATTCAGCATCCAGCATCCGTTAGCAGTGTCAACAAAATCAACAACGACTTTGTTGCCGAGGACTGTGACTGCAGCTGAACCTGAATCTATGGCCCAAGTCAAAGCTAAAGCTAAAGCCAAAGCCACAAACTAATGGCAGCAAAGTGCAGTTAGTCAAGCAGCTGCAAAGTTGCTGAGTTAAGGTTGCATAGACATAATGCAGCTGATGCAGGGCACAGTGGGCGAGGCAGTTTGAAATGTATCCTTAATAAATGATCAATTCAATTAGTTTAACAATTTAATATTTTTTAATACATCTAAATAAATTAAGATCATTGGGAATTTCCTAATATCCCTGAACAGTTTACATTTACTCATTAAATGATTGTTTTTCTGAAGATAAAATGCACATCATAGTTATTTATATATTGCTTAACTAGTGCGCCAAAATTTATTTATAGCTTGTAGCACTGGTATAAAGCCAATGAATAATAATGAAATATTCAGAAAATAAAACCATAGTCGTCTAAAATTTTATGAATTTGCTTTTCTATCACATTTATTAGCTTAACATGTTTTTACTTAAATCCGGAAATTAAAATCAAAGTCCTTAATAAATAAATTTTACTTATTTGCATAAAAATAAATATATTCGGAAAAAAGTTAATAACGTGGAACAATAAAGATCATAGAGTTTGAATAAATCGATTTAAAGCTATTATGTTGCTCATAATAAATCAGTGAATATTTTTAACAAAGAGACAAAGGAAAATGTAGATTAAAGATGATAAATAAGTTAGTTTTAATGGGTGTGTTATGGTGTGATGCTTTAGTTAAGTATGAAGTAAATATTAAATTATTGAAATTTATGAATAACCAAAATTTGAACAGAAACTATCCACGGTTACGGACTAAGCAGTTGTGCAGTTGGCGGTGCATATTAATTGCAGACAGCTTTGCACTTTTGCACTAAACGCGGAAGACAGCAGCAGAGATGAATTAATGAATTAACTAATTGAATGATCAGGCGAGGCTTGGGAATTTGCAGAATGAAAATCGCTAGAGAATTCGCATTGCCAGCGAAAAACAATTCAATAGCAGGCATATATAAATTGCTGACCCAGTTAGCCGATTTGGCATTGAAAGTGCTGTCGAGAGTGTTTTTTCGAGAGTTATCTTGAAATTGGCTGCAATCTAGACAACTTGTTGCTATTGTTGGGCTACGTAATAACCAATTTTGTAAGGTTCTGGTTCTGGTTCTGTTCGTTTTTTCTTTGTTTTTGTCTTTTTCGGCAAGTGGTTAAGCAACTTTCAATGCCTTTGCAGCTGCTAATTTGCCTAAAAAGTTGTTTAGAAAGAGAGAGCGACAGCGTAGCAGCAGCGAGCACAAGTAAAAGAAATAAACATGGCTCAAAAGTGGGTCATGCGCGCCGTATTTCTTACCTCTCAGCGGCTAAACAGTCAATAGCATTTTGGTAACACCCCCCTTCCCATGGGGCGAACCCCGGCTCACACATTGTTTACAAATGATTGCCAATTTTTTTCGTTCACCTTTTTTATTTAACATTTTTATTTTTTTGCGTCTCAGCCGCCAGAACGGCGTATCCAACGAATCCGAACGAATCCGAGGAAAGTTGCTAATCCGCCACCTGCACTGAAAGCCAGCGAAACTTTCTCGATTTTCTCACGCAATTTCCCCCAGCGGATTTTATTAGATCTTTCAGATGGTCTTCTAAGTGGGGACAACGCACAGTTTAAAAATTCCCCGATGCCGAATTGAGAATTCCGAATCTATATGTAAATGCGGCGATGACCTAATGGAATCTGTGACAAGTGGTGCCAGCTGCCACGTTTTGCATTAATCAGCTTGATTCTTTCTGCGTTTGCGTTCCATTTCGATTCGATTTTCTGCTTCTGTTTCGGCTTTCTGTATACTTTGGCAAACGTTCATTTCGGACACTAAACTATGCGGAAAATGCTTGGATAATATTTTCTTAATTGCGATAAAATAAGCTACAAGCTGTCTATGATTTAAGACGGTAAATAAAGTTTTTGTGACATCTAGAAAAGTGTAGTAAATTGGTTCGCTATATTTTCATCGTTAAATACGTCATTGTTTATTTTTAGTATTTCTCTTTTGTTCTTATGTTTTTGCTAGTGTTAGTTAAAAGTATATCTAACAGATTAGAGCATTGATTAAAAATATTCAGAGGCAGATATAATAAAAAGAATGAATATTTAAAAAATTATTAATGATCAAATATTCACTTTTGTAACACGATAAAATATTTTATACAATTTTTGTCGGCCTGTGAATAAAATGCTATATTTAAATGGCAAATGTATATTTAACAGTTTATAGTATTATTCAAATATTGACAGAGGCAGAGTTACTAAAAATAATGAATATTTATAAAATTATTTTGATATAATAGTCACTCAATCTCTTATGTAACACAATAAAATATTTCATATTATTTTAAACTGCCTTTGAATAAGATTTTGAGGTTCTGTTATTGTTAAAATAAATGATATAACCAGTACTCGTTCAGTGTACGTCACTACACACACTCAAACGATAACAATAAAAAAGCACAACTCAATCAAGCGAAATTCAATTCATGTCTACACTTCCAAAGAAATTGCCTCTAATCAAAATAAATTTGTCAAATGTATTGCGGAATCGTGATGCAATAAAAAGAAACCCAGTCGAGAAACCCGAGAGGGGGAAGGGAAAAATTGGAAAACAAGTCAAAAAGCTAAACCCTAGAGTTGGATTTATATTTTTTCTTTTTTGGATTTTTTGGTCAGCGCGTGAGAGTTTTTCTTGGCTGGCAAATTTGAATATGAAACGGCGTGGCGGCAGCTGTGACAATAAAAACGATAGGAAATGCCACACGCGGTTGGGATTTTCCTTTGTTGTGGTTCGGGAGGAAAATCAATGCAACCGATTGTCCGGGAGTTTTTCTTTCAATAAGTCAACCGGCGGCTGTGGCGTACACAAGATGTTGCATAAGTGCCGACAGCGTTGACAATAATAATGATGTTTTATGAAAGATTCGAGATCGTTTTAATAGATGGCGTTTAGCGTTTAGCCATTGCAATTGCGAATTATGCAAATTTATGACCGTTGGTCAATACACGAGTACTTCCTCCTCCTCGGACCAGGGATTTTGGGTAATTTCCCATAGAGAGCCGCCCAGACTTGTCGTGCTTTGCCTTTTTGCCTGGTCAATGAACCCCTTTGGCGGGCCAACAATGGACACGCTAATATATTAACGACCAACCAACCCGTTTTGATGGTCTTAACTGTAATCGCTCTGCTTGGCCATTTTGGCTTCTGTTGAATTCAACATTTAAACAATTCAAAAATCAGTCGCATAATTGCCACGCAATAACTTCACTTTCGTTGGCCAATTCGTGAATAATATTTGCCAAGTTTTATTGCTCCCTGGTCGTGCCTTAAATATATTTTGCACAAATTTGCATGCGTGCCAAGTGAAAGAAGCATGACGAAATGGTTCGAATTTAAATTGTATCTGTAAATGCTGTCGACGATTTTGCCGTTGCCGTTGCCAGCACTTTCTATTTCAGTCGAGTGTCGTCGTCGAACGGAAGAAAGAAAAAAAACAGACAAAAGAATAGAATGGCAAAATCGACGATCGCAGTGAAAGTGTCTTCGAATTGGCCAATTGCCGCGAGCTGCGGGCTGCGAACCGCGAGTTCGTCGCTTGAGTCTTTCGTTTTCGGTTTGGGGCCCTGGAACTGCCACCTCCATTGGCCGATCCCAGCCGAAACCGGGAGGTCTCAATCGCCGCAGGAGAGGCTGCAGAACGACTTTTCAATACTCAAAGCCACCTACGTGTCGCTTGCAACTTGTTTTGCATACAAACAGATACACACACCGCTCCCATGCGAAATCCTGCGGCTGCGCTCGTTCCGCGGAACAGCCAATGATTTTAACAGCCAAGCAGATCACTACAAAAAAGTTGTAATAACTCAGGAAGTGATCTTTTCATAAAGGGGTATGTCCTATGAGTATGGTGTATATAAAATATTCCTGTTGGTTTTTCAGTAAGAATTTGAAAATTTCAAAAAGAATACTTATTTTTAACGGGTAAATATTTTAAAATTTTGACAAGACGTTGATTATTAAGAACCAATTTCTAGGAATGATATATTTAAATATTTAAACTGTATATTAAATGTATTGTTTAAATAAGGAGACCTTAATAATAATAATTTGTTTTAATTTTGAATTTTCTTATTTGCTTTTTTTAATCTTCTACAAGAAATCCACAAAAGAAGTCATACTTTTAAATATAATTAGAGAACTTTTGCTATGGACATAGTATATTTATAGATTTTACAAAAATATTATTATTGGAGGAGGTTTCGTGATTTTATGAGTGCTTTTATTTTTAAGAATGTAGCATTATAATCTTACATTTTTTTTACTAAATCGATCTTAGATAATTTCTCGGTTCTTTTAATACGAAATATATATTTATACAGCTCTTCAGATGCTATATTATAGGGAATCACTGTAAACTAAAGACACATCGCTTTAAATTAATATTTTGGATTTTCTAAGACAAGTTAGCAGAGCATACACCCTTCCAGGCTCCATCCAAATTTACGAGCCTGGCGAAACCAAAGCCTGAACTTGATCCACAGCAGGACCAGCTGCGCTTTTGATGTCAAGGGAGCACTCTGCACTCTGTTCGCACGGCTCTGGGTCTCCTCTCGGCCAAGTTATTACATATCATATTGGGCAGCTAGACCAGTCGGGAAGTAGTGAATGGCAGAATGGCTGTGGCCGACTGGCTTTTGTTAATTTATTTTTACTGCTTCCCCAAACATGATGAAGTACTTGCAACGCTACAGCACTGTAACAAGACCAAGAAATTAAGTTGCAGTTGCAGCGCTGCCCGGAGCCAAGTGGCAGGTACAAAAGCCCCGACTCTGTCTTCGATCCATAAAGTATTTTCCTCGGCCGTTGCGCAGGCGCAGCTAACGAGACGAAGTCGGTTCCCCATCCCCATTCCACCATCCATTCCCCCATCCCCATCCCCATCCCCATCGTCATCCTCTGCTCCCAGCCAAAGTCCAGATTCGGGCCCAATACGTTTTTAGCCCTCGGGTTGGGTTCTTTATTGTTTTCTCTGCTCCGTCGCCTCGTCGCCCCGTCCCTCATTGCCCGTAACTCTCTTTTGCCCCCGAGTTTGTGTGTGCATGTTGCAGACTTGTTTCATAACTGGTCCACGATTCTCGGAATTAAAGGAACAAAGGCTGGGGCTGATTTTGATTTTGACCGACAAACGTTGTCTGCGCTTGTTTGCCGTTGACTCTTCCCCCTTTCCCGGCCGCGGGTTCTTTTACTGCACTGGGAAAAATGATTCTAGGGGAAAGAAGTGTCTCTCTTATAAAGATAGAAATGGGATTTCAGGACAAGCATTCAGTAAAAGTAAGCTACATCAAATTAAAAATTGTATTAAAATTTTTACATTTAAACTATACATTATTTAGGAGTTAAGGAATTTAATTTTGAGGTCGTTTTTTAAAAAGCTTTAAAAAGCAATCATAAATAAATATTTTAGATTCTTGCCTTTTTAAATTCTCCTTTATTAAATAAAACCCAATAACGTTACCTAAAAAAATTTCACTTCTAAAATTTCAATGATCGATATATTTGTTTGAAATATTTATTTTATAGAAGTTTCGCCAAAATTTCTTGCAGTGCCCAGCTGCCGCTGCTGGCTGTTTGTTCAACCCGGCTCGAATCTTCTCGGCCTGCATCTGAGCGCAGAGGGTACTTGAAATTGACTGAAAAGATACGAATGTGCCGCACATGCGCGTAGATTATAATGAGATAAAGGCACAGCCAGTCGGGCAGGCAAAATAAAAAAAAAAACAAAAATAAAATAAGAAAAAGGGTTAGCAGACAGTTCGTTGGCTGTTGGCGTGTTAGAAAACCTTTTTAACGCGCTCCGTTCGAGACGGCAACTTAATTTTTATTGCGGCTGGCTAGGCCGCAGCTCCAATTAGAACTCGTGCAATTCGAGACGAGAACCGAAGAACAGAAGGCTTCAAACGAGGAGGGACTTAAGCCAGGGATATATGGGCTTCTTGGGACCCGAAAAAGAATAACTGTTGATTTCGTGTGTTAACACTTGAACGATCCTCGGAAACGCTCTCGGTTCTCCCACTAAACCGAGTAAACAAATTAGTATTCAATAAGCGTAACTTCTGAGCCCGGTACCATTAGCCAAATTGGTCAAGACCATACTGGGCTATGGCCATAATATCTCTATCTATATATACAGAGTGCACGGCGTAGGTATATGGAAAAGTTCAAACAAAACAAGCGCCACCTTCGCGGTGATTTTTTCTTTATTTGCCAGGGATCAACATTCCCCCCTTTTGAAATTCGCGGAAAGAGATTGGCAAAAGCAAGTCTGGAAAACCTGGTGGAGATTCGAGACGGAGATGGAGAACAGAAAACAGAAATTCACACACGAGATAAAAATCGTAGCAACTACTCACATACGTGAGCTTGACGTCGCCGCTGCTGATGTTTCTAGTATTTATTGTCATACACAGTCTGTCACTTCTTTTAATTGTTTATGACCTTGTTAGAGCTGTTCTCTTCCTTTTCTTATTTTTTGGCCAGCTTCTTTGGGGTTTTTTTCTTATTTTTCTTGGCCTTTTTTCGTACCAACCGGAGCGAGGGCGATCAACTTTGGGTCGATCTTGTGATTACGGTGAGCGCAAATTAAAATAAATTCTTTTGAATATTCCAAGTGGCGAGAACGTTTTGCAAGGCAAGTGCACACCAACCGGTTTATCGGAAATAAATGAATATATACAAATGAATGCCTTATATCTATCGCTTTAACGTCATCAAGCTTTCTTACATACTGCTCCACTTCTCGCCTTAATTACCTGATAATCAGAGCCTCATTACGTAAATTGCCAATTAGGAGCCGCTCAGACGAAAGCTCCCCATTGATTCACTGATTTGTCTTTGCTTTTGCAATTGGTTTCATTTAGATGGCAATTACAAGATTGTTATTGGGATTGCGTGCACCCAGCAAAATATATACCTGTATATGGGTATTTCTCTTAAAAAGAAAATATATAAGTATTTTTACCAATTTTAACAATAATTGAAAAATAGTAAATATAAAATAGCATCATATTCAAAAAATCTAAAGAATTCGCGTTTATTTAATGTTTAATACCAAGGCTATTCAAGTCATTCAGCTGTAAGAAAAAACATAAAGAATTCGCGTATTGTTTTTAATTCTCTAACATCAGTTCTTCCCCTAATGATCCCATTTTCAATTTAACTAAGATTCGCGTATTGTTTTTAATTCTCTAACATCAGTTCTTCCCCTAATGATCCCATTTTCAATTTAACTAAGATTCCAATCCAGGAATCCTTTTTTCTTTCGGTGCAAAGGCTTGTCGGTCTGTGGGCGTGTTCCCATTTAGCGAGTAATTTTCCTCTTATTAATGTTAATGCAATGCCAAAATGCACAGCAAATCATAATCATTTGCCGGATCACAGTCGGCTCTTGGCGGCTTTCCAGCACAAATTAGACAAAGTCGACTTTCACGCTCGAAAGTTTTGCGCTTAAGAATTTCTCTTTCGCAATAATTGACTCCAAATCTGCTCAATTAAGTATTTGCGAATGCGAAACGCGACGAGGAGAGATGCAAGTCGAGAACCAGAAATAAACACACACGCCGGACTTCTTCTTTTTTTTTGTGTTTTTGGTTTTCTCGCTTTAAGTTTGTGTGTTTTGTTGTTTTTTTATGAGAGTACGAGTACCAGGTTGTGCTTTTTTCAGGTTTTCTGCTCCACTTTCTGCTCGTCCCGACACGCTGACGCTAGTGACACGGATGCGGATGTGGTGCATGGTAAATCCGCAAGCCAAACAAGTTCAGCTGACAATCAACATCACTTTGCAAAAGTGGCGCATGGAAAGCCCAGCCCATCGCCCCTCTGGTTCCAGATCAGAAGGAAATACCCCCGAAATATAAACCCATTTTCTGGTGACCTTACCAAAAAATTAGCAGGCGATACAGCGACTGTTATTATTGCTTCAGATTTTGGCACGTTTCCCTGCTTTACTGGTGGCCGTTGTTGGCCATTGACACAGCCCGCTTTTTGTCTCTTTTGGCCCATAAATAATCTCTCGTTGTGTGTGGCCCCTTCGGTGGTTTCTAGTGGCACTTTGTCACTATTTCGTATCTTTCGATTTTTTCCACCGATTTTTGCCGTCGAGTTCAAACACTCGCCTTGACCAATTTGGGGAGGGTGGGCCAAAAGAGGCTTTGAGCTCTTTTCGAGTACCGCGCTAGCAGAGTTCAATGTCATATTGGCGTTACACTTAGCGTGGCCTCCTCTTTCACCCACTCTGTCGTACTCCATTAGGTCGATTTTAATTACCAAAGTAATCGCAAGTCAAACAATTAATAGGGTGCGGCGGAAAAGAGCAGAAAACAAAGATTTTAATGTGGGTAATTGGCTAATTTCGAGGGCGGCTCTATGAAGTGTCAGATATATTTTCTGTTTTTTTTTAAAATCATATTTTAAAAACTTTAAAAACCCTAAAAGATTTTAGAAATCTTTAGGTTAGTTTAATTTTAATCAAACATTTTAATTGATTTAAATTTTCAAGTATTAATAACTATTTTCATATAAACTTCAAATTGATTTTAAAAGTATTAAAAACTACAAAATTTAGAAGTTATTATAATTTAAGTCAAATACATATAATTTTAAGCAATAACCATTTTTTAAAAGGTTTTTAAATAGCTTTACTTATTCATCTTTCTTTCGTTTGTCTCTCGCATAGAAGTTATTTTTGCACGCTTTCCGTTCCACTTATTTTGAGCATTTAAGTTGACTCACTAATCGTGTTTCATCATAACTTGGCCTCACGTAACTTTCGCACTTTCAATTTGTAAATTAGCACATTCATCAATTAACACATCGTAATTTGTGCTCCGATGACCCCAATTGCATTTAAAATGGGAATTTTCGGGTGACTTAAAAATGATATGCCCCTTAGGCACTTTTTTTTAATTCTTGGTTGAATTTTCATTTACCTTCGAGGGGTTTCCGCCACCAAGCATCTGTCACCAACCCTTTTCCTCCGTTTCCATTGCGTGACTGCCTATTCAAGTACATTTTAATGAGCGCAAACAAAACAATTTGGCTGTCCTTTTGTTCACCCTTGCCCCAATGGCAAGCCGACGCTCAAGGTGATTTTTTCGAAAGGGAATCGATTGATTCGCCAGGGTCTCTTAGCACATGACCTATGGCCACATTTATGCGGCTTCCCCACCACTGCAGCAGCGGATGATGAAAGTGCCCCACCCAGTGGGTAGGTTAAGCTGTGGATTCCACCTTGCAAAATTCGGCTATGCCTCATCGTGCTGCACTGCGCCATTTTTATTTTTAGTAGGCAGCTATAAAATCTTTTGGCGTTTTCATTATTTTCGTTTGCCTGCCGGTTGTGTGAGAAAATCAAACACAATTGCCAGCGTATTAATTTTCTAGCTGCAGCTGTCGCATTTCCCATTGCACTTAAACGAAAATATCAGTTTTGGCGGCACACGCGGCGGCTACGTAATTTCCTATATTTGATGGCAAACAATATCATTTATTTAGCTGGCAACATTTTTGTGAAACATAAATTGGCCCCAACTGAGAACATAAATTTCACTTTTGCGCGAAGCGAAAACAAGAAAATTTTCCGACTGACAGAAAGTTAAAAGAAAAGTCAAAATAGCAGAAAAGCATTTCAGTTTCTGTATAGATAGAATATTGTATATCAAAAAGACACAGAGCCATTTAAAAGGTGACTAAAATGTATATGATTTATAATAATTTTATGGATTTAACAAAATTTATTTTAAGAATTTGATTTCATATTTTTAAAGCCGCAGTCTTTTATCTTTATTTATTTATAGATCAATAGGACATTAAATTGCTAACACCACTCTCTCTAGATATTTATCACCTTTTCACAACAATCAGCCGCCGCAAAAAACATTTCAATTAGCCTTATTATCGATTGTTTACTGTACCGGGCCAACAGGGGTATTTTTCGAGCTTGCAAAGTTTTTATTTTCAATTTGGCGCCATTCCAAATTAGCAAAACCGAATTAACGCAGACACAGTCAACAGAGACCACTACCCCCCTCATCTACAGGGTTTATCTCTCCCGTTGAATTTTCAATTTTCCACTATTTTCTCTACATTCTTATTTCGGCGGAGCCAACGCTGCGTATGAGCAATGTGCAAGGCGCGAGAGTAAAACGCCAACGGCAAACGTCAAGTCAACAACAACAGCATCTTGGTTCTTGTTCGGCATCGTAAAAATCCAAAAAATATTACCAAGGCACTGCAAATTAGCGAAGGGGGAGGATTGTTTGTGTGTTGGGAGGATCCATCCAAGGGAACGTGAAAAAATCTGAGTGCGTTTCCGAGGAAAATTTCAACGACGACGACTTTTCTGGGGGCGTGTCTCGACTGGAGTTTTGTTGATTGCGCCGACAGACCGTTCCGCAAAATTGCTTTCAGCCCAACAGTTTGACAGAAAATTACGAACAATAATGCGTTCTGTTAATGGCGGCGGCGTTGCCATTATCAGACCGAAGGACCAAAGCCAGACTTTTGCAGACAACCCCATTCCTTTACTATTTCCATTTTCGGCATAACTTTACCCATTTGGTTCTAGTCTATGCGGCATAAAATGCCCACTATTACGGTCGCGCCAATTTAATTGTTGGATTTTCGGGTGCCACCAGCATTAAATTTGATTAAAGTCGCTGCCGCCATTTGGCTGGTGTTTCTGGTGATTTATGGCCACCATTAGTTTAATCAAAATCGGTTCACAAACTTGAATCTCGGCTACTAACCACACACATATTCACATATTGATAAATGAAAATTTACCCTTTTTGTGCATCGAAGCAAATGTGGCCATAAGTGTACACATGGGTCGAGACATCGGTGTCTGGGGCTAACCAAAAGCCAACGAGTTAAGGGCCAGGCTGTAGCCGTAGCCATGGACATGGACATGGCGCTATGGCTACATGACATGAGCGAAATTTTTTGGCACTTGGCTGCGCTTTTTCGGCGGCTGAAACAAATTGTCCGCAGACTGCGGCAGTGGGAGGATGTAACAACTGGCCAGGACACTGAACACCGAAGTTGGGGAACTATTAAAAATCTATTTGGGAGGGTTTTGTTTAACTTTAAGCAGCTCTGAACTTGATAACTTTAAATTTGAGAGTTCCAAATTGAAAAATATATCACAAATCTAGATTAAAAATGAATATTAAAATTATATAAATTATATTAAAAAATAAGTAAATTAAAGCCTTAATATAAGATTGAATGGTATTAAAAAAACTTTTTTTTTATTAGAATGAGGAAATTATAATCAAGACATTCATTAATTAGAACTACATTGTAAAATATAATGATTAATAATTACATTATCTTGGTTATATTACAAATAGAAATGTGTACTGTTAAGTATTCCAAAGAAATTTATTCAGGAAGTAATTTCATCTTGAAATTGTGGTTAGAAAAGTGTTAAACAAATCAGAAAAGGAATTAAAGTTCTTGCAGAATTTAAGGCAAACCCAACCATGCCTGCATAATAATTTTCGTATCTGGACATAATGCAAATTTCAATTTTTCCCCATTCTGCTTTCGCACAGCCCACTGTAGGTTGTTGACATTTTCGGATTTTATTAGAATTTCAGCCAGAACTCTCTGTCTGCGGAACCCGGTGACTTTTATGCTTTGTAGGCGTCCGGAACGGAACGGATCGGAACTCATCCCGGCTGAAGTCCTGTCTGCCTGCCATTCACTTGGCCTGTCAACCCTGATACTTGACATTGCACAATGTGGAACCATCCTTCATCCCTCTGTCACTCCAAACCCAACCCCAAACCACCTTCGTTGCACAACTTTTCCCCCACTTTATTTTGGCCATTTTTGCGGTTGTCCAACAGGCTTAACTCAATTTGCCACCACAACGGACTTCCCAAAATTAAAAAAGGCACGTGCAGGCTTTGAATGAGGGGCAAAAAGGTGTAGTCCCCAAGCTTGATGTGTGTATTCATTTCTTTAGAAAATTAGCAGCAATGAAATAGCTATAATTTGTCGTCATTTAGCACACAAGATATTTTTGTTTATAAATAAACATGTTTTCTGTTTTTTTTTGGCGTTTCGTTTATAAGTAAACAATTTGGCTGCTGCTGCTGTTGATTTTCAGATCAAATGAAGGCGTGGGCGAATGGGCCAGACCCAGGGGCGACCCTCCCTATAGGAAAAGTATTAATTGGAGAAAAACAACAACAGAACAGCAGACAGAAATGATACCGCACCTTAGATCCCATAAACAAGCAACTACAAAAGCCGCGAATCCAGCAGGCTGGCAGAATCAACAAACATAATTGATGATATTTTCGAATTAAAAGGGAATGAATTAAGGCCAAAATCCAATAACGAGTCAAATAAATCACCAGATGAAAAACGAGAAAGCGAGCAAAAGTATTTTAATTCCAATTTACATATAATGCTGAGATTAAAACGAACTAATGGCAACTAAGAACTAAATAAAAAATCTTTTGTTTATTTCGGGGAAAATTTATGGGTGTCTTCGAAATTCAAGGTTATAACCTTTAGCGAAATATTTCCGCTGTAGCATTCAGGTTTATTTCCGATATGTCAAACCGAAATGATTTCTTTTTTTATTTTGACAGACAAAGACTTTTCAGACAGATTTCTCCAGCCGAATGCCCGATTGCATTAGGCGAGGGAATTGCTTCGCCACGTGGAAAATGTCACTGTTTGGCGGAAGTAATCATCATCAGGGCCCTCGAGACTTTGAGTTCGGCAAACACGCCTTTTGCACACACTCAGAAAAAAGAGGTGGCAGTTAAGGCTTTTACACAAAATCAAATTTTGAGTATTGGGAATTTTTTTAAAATTAATAGAAGGAAATAAAACAAAAAAAAACACTTTTTTTTAGTTCTATATATTTTATAATGAAATTATTTTAACGTATTTTTAAAACATCCTAACTCACACGTATTTATTCGCATTAAGTTGATATAATATGAAATTTCAAAAATATAAAAGTCTTAAAATTATACTTTTTAAAAGTTATGGGGATGGCACGAAGTTTTAAAATATTTTATTACGGTCTTAAATATCCTAACAATTATGTCTTATTTATTTTAGCTTTATCAAGATTTCTGTGATATTTTCTCTCTGTTTATCCATGCACTTTTGTCGCCCAGACAATATCGATGCGGCTGGATGGCTGGTTAATAGTTCCGCAAACAGTAGACCCTGGCCAAAAAGGAAAGTTGCAACTTGCCGGATCGGCAGATGAGTCAGCGGACTGCAGCCGGAACTGGCCGGGAGCAGCTCGAAGTGGCGCCGCAGCCGTGGCCATTATGTGGCAATTATGCTAGCAACCCCCTTTGGATTATTGGGGTTGTGGATCGGAAGTGGGGAAAACCAACCCCGGGAGCTCGACGCCAGTCGCAGCACGCCATGACGTCGTCCGGCGACCACAAGTTTGCTTTTTAACAACTCCCCCTCTCCTTTTTCCAAACAAAAAACAAATCGTTATCCAATACCGCCCCCTCGCAGCGAATGAAAAAAAACTTTGGCCCATGTTTGTTGTCAACAAATATCAGCTCTAATTTTCATGTACTGCGTGCAGTTGGCCATTTCGAATTTAAGCAAGTTTGCAGCTGCAAAACTTTGGAAATCACTGGGCTTTGCAGGCCGACACAACTTATGGCAGTGACTAGCGGATAAACAGATACAAAAGTATCTACAAGTTGTCCCCGTCAAGAGACAAGACAGCATGTGTGTGCCTGCAATTTGTGCAGCTTTTGTCGCAATGTCAAGAAACTTTTGTAGCTCTCCCCCCGTCCCCTGTTTTTCTAACCCTCAGCCCCGAGAAATAAACCCCCACGCAGACGGCAAACAGTTAAGTTGTTTTTGGCATTTTATGTGCATAACATTTAGGGATCAAGACATCCAGAATTTATGCCCAGAAATGGTAGTTTGCGAAACGCATTTGCGACCCTGTACTTGGCTCAGATTTGGGTCTCCATTTATCATGTGGTGAGAAGCCAGATTTTCCCAGATCTGCCACATGATAGTCCAACCGTATCGCATTGTTCTAGTTGGTCGAGATTACCGAAAGTCAGTTTCCAACTTTAGATTTGCATTAACTTTATTCGGGAAAATGGAGGCACAAATGCACGGGGAGAAAAGTATTTGTTTAATTAAATATAAAATAAAAAAATATTAAATCTTCGAATTTTTTAAATATTATTTATTTTTAGGATCCTGTACTTTTGAAAAAAATCATAAAATCAAATAATACTTTAAGTAAATAGATTTAATGTATCTTAGATCAATCTTGAAATAATATTGATAAGATAATAATTTAATATCACAAATGAGGCCTAAAAATATCAGTGATTTCTTTATTTTTGTGAAGATTTTTTGTAAGACTAGCATATAACCATAAACCTTTCTCCGGGGCTGTACGTGCGTGCGGCAATTATGCATTGGGGGAAAACTTTGTAGACACTTGAGAACTCCGGGCACAGGTCAATGCAGCTCAATTAAAAGGCATGTCCAAAGGCTTTTGTGTGCGGGGCCAATTGACTCCACTGAAAGAACTCGGTGTCTGGGGTGAAATGTTGGAAACATGTCCAGGGATCGGCAAGGGGTGGTTAAAAAGTAAAAAAAATGACTGGCGCCGTCTCTCAAATAACATTACCAAACAAACCTCCCCCCAGAACAAGTTTAATGGGGAATTTCAATCAAGCGCTGGCTTTTGCATGCCATTCGTTAAGTATCTTCAAGTGCTCCCAACTCAGGCCATGTGCATTTGATAGATACATTTGATGTGGCCACTGCACTCGCTTGCCTGCGCTGCTCCACTTGGAACACGCCGCCCCGCCCCTTCCGCCCACTTCAAAGTCATATCTTATCGGCTTATCTGGAATACCAGAGACGAAAACACAGACGACCGATTGTGTTGTTGCTCTGCTTGACGTCACGACGCCATAAAGTAACTTGAATTGAACTTATTGTAATTAATACGACTACGAGTACGATTCGCCGCAGTATTTTCAATGCCAACCGATGGAAATGTATCCCTCAGGCTGCAGAACGCTTCTAGGCATTTCAGCATGCCTTCTGCGGTTTATCAATACAATGCGAGGGGAAATTTAGGGGCGGGGGGGAAATATCTGTCTGGGAAGCCCCAGCAAAGCTGGCATGTGTGTGGAAAAGCGCTGGAAAACCCACCCGGAAGTTCAGACCTAATGCGTTTTTGCTGGGCGTGTGCAGTATCTATAGATTTGACAGGCCAGCAGATACAAAGATACATTAAAACCAATTCCGCATCCATTAGCCGAAAGCGAAGGGCGGTTCAGGGCGTCCCTAAGTGTTTTCAATTAATAACCAAACTCACAGCTAGCCAAAATGTTTTCCTAAATATTTTGATGACAGCCTGGACAAAGTGATTGAGTTTCCCCCTAAACGCCAGCAAATTTTCCATCTTCTTTAGTCTGCCGACAAATTACACCAATCAATACAGTCATAAAAAGTAAGAATCCATTTTCTGGAATTTGCTATCTTAATTACAACATTTAGAACCCTGTTGCTTGATAGTTTCTACAAGGTAATAAAAGAATATTGGGAGCGTAAAAGACTTCAATAATTGTAAGAGGCGAGTAAACTAAGTTAATATTTTTAGATGGAGAATACTGTATAATGAGAGCCTGTTTTATGGTTGAATAGGTATTTAACACTGCTATTGTGAAAAGATAAAATAGTAGTTTAGTATTCTAAAAATTCCACATGTGTTTAAACCAATAAAAATTATATATTTACAAATGTATATGAGATTCAATATTTTTACGGGGAACTTTACTCTTTATAATGAGCTCTGGTTGCAATCCAATATTCAGTATTTATCACTAATTAATTAGTTAATTGAAGGAATGTTTTAAGATAATTTCCTAGTCTATAAGCTTGACATCTTAACGTCATCGTCTTAATCAATTTTCTTCAATCTTAAACGACTGGATTGTTTGCCTGCTCCCAATAATAATAATCTAATGCCAATCCATCAACACCACACTGCAATTCCATCCATCAGCACCATACCATATAGAACCGATTCCGCCATCGATGCCGTCCAACTGCAGAGAACAACCGACTGGTCGACTGGTCGACCCATTTCTAGACACTTATTAAATCAACAACACAGCAACAATTCCTCGATGAGTTCTTGTCTTGTATCCCGCTCTTTCGACTATAACTCAGGTTTTTGCTGCCGTTCTGTTCTGTTCAATCCATTGCGCAAATATTACAAAGTCAAAGTCCAGTAAAGAGAAAAAAGAAACCAAAGTCGATGGAGACCTAGAACCCGGAGAGCAGAAGGAGAATAGCGGGCTCTCATCTTCCACTTCGGGGTTCGAGGTCTTTTACCCAGAATTTTGCCTCGCTTTTTGCTGCTGTCTGCATGCTTTGTAATTTTTATTGCTATTTCGCTAAATTGTTGTCAATTGACTTGAGATTGGCGCAAGTTTGGAGCATGTGTTGCTGCCAGTTTTTTGTACATTTTACTCTCTTTTTTCTGCTGCCAGAAGTTTACTGTTTGATTACAAACTATTGACCATGAAGGAACTAATAAATCCTCGAGGAGTTTGTAAACTTTTTAGGGAAGCATATTAAATATTAAAAGCATTTGATTTCTATCTTAGTTATTTTTCAAAATATTTTCTAAATTAGTTCCTCTGATTCTTGGTTGCCCAGAAAACAAGTACAGACATTAAACAATGTGCAGAAATCATCGACGATTCGCTGAAATTTTGATTGGCATTCTCGCCGGCCATTAAATTTTGTTTTGCACCAGCGAAACTGCTGCGCAAAAAGTCTTGTTTGCCACAAAAATAGATGGGTATCTTGGCAAATAAATAAATAATACTAAAGTAAGCTAGCGAGCGGTGCAATGGCAAACGAGACTTTTGTTTAGACTTGACAAAGGCCGCAGGAAGATATAAAACAGTAGCCGAGAGGCAGCGGAATTCTATGCCAAAATCACGAAACAAAACATTTTTTTTGGGTCATCGTCAACCATTTTGTTGGCAGTGGCCATCTGTCCATTTGCAACACGATGTCGCATGTTGTGGGGAAAAAACAGACATTTTTCATAGACCACCTTTTTCCAGAATATCACAATATCTGGGCACTGAAGTTCCGCCGCGTTCTTTTGTGACTGTCAAAATGCTAATTTGCTGTCAGCACCCGTGAATATTCGCAATTTGTTGACCCTTCTTCATGCCCGTGTTGCTATTTTTTCTTCGCTCCTCTAATATTCTGCCCGCTGGGTTAATAAACTTGTTGCCGCACGACACGGCTCATAAATAAACACTTCTATTGATTTAGTACATCGACTGGGCCCACAAAGGCAACACGAATCGATGTTCTCCTTCTTTTTTTGGCGAGTGTTTACAAGACTCTTAAGCTGCTTAAATGTGTGCTCCAAGTCGTTTATTCTTTTCCGCAGAAATCCATAATATTTATTTTGATTATACAAATACTTAATATTGTGTATAAGAACATCGAACAATGGGCAGTCAACAAAAGGCAGCTGTGGGCGGAGCTACGGGTTCGGGTTCGTGGGGCCCCGAGCTCAAACTGATTACTATTGTGGTTGACTCCTCAATGGCAATCATAAATAAATGAATTGATACACCCGGAGAAAGACACGATAGTCAGAAAGTTTGTAGTTAATAGATACAAATACTACCTTTTATACGTATCATAAATGGATTGATAGATACAAAAATGCACATTCTACCTACTTAAATTCTACCCCAAATTGTAGCTACAAATATTATCTGTTACTGACATTATTTTTCTGAGTGCCCTGTCTTTTGATAATTCATATGCTTTGTGAATTGGGCGCGTCGGGTGTTTGGATATATGAGTATTTAAGGTGTTGGCCAAGACACTCACATGATTCAGACGAGCTGCTATTTTGGCGTGCTCCTCCTGGTAGGCTTTTCGGGCCTTTCGCTTATCCTGTGACAGATGGCTCAGCTTATCGCAGACGACCTCCAGCTGCTCGGCGTTGAACTTGAACTGTTTGGCCTGCTGGTCCAGTTCGTCCAAGTAGGATCGCCAGGATTTGGTGATCAGGCTGCCTGCAAAGGGAAATAAAATAAACTCGATTAATTAAAATCTGACAATCCCTAAAAAAGTTTTTAAAGTGATAAAAATGAAATGGCTGCTAGACGACTGCACATCTCCATCTTCCTCGCTAAGTAACGGGTATCTGATAGTCGATGTACTCGACGTTCGCTCTTGTTTTTAGACATTATTATCAACTATTTATTTTCAGTATTCTTCATTTTCCAAAAAATATATTAACATCGTAAAAATCTTTTCCTTTATTAGGTTTAAGACCACCAATCTTGGTCTTATTATATTTCTCTGTCTTAATCTAAGTGATAACCAAAAGTTACATCTCCTTCGATAGATGCATAGTCATAGGACTATATCTTTATTAGACACAGTCTTTAAACCCGTAAAACCGCAGCTAATCCACAATTTACCCAGACCCATGACTCACTGGAGTTTTATCCGCTCAACAGTTGGGTAAAAGTGCAATCGAAAGCCCCCATAGGCAGTGAATCATTTTTCTTGAGCCAGTTTTACGCTAAAATGTGACGCAAATACTTTGCACAGATTTTGGGAAATTATTTGCTGAGCACATCGGAAACACAATACCTCGCTTCTGTTTCTTGGCCAAAACCTAAGCGCTTCGCTAGGCAGCAGAGTCTGAAGTTTAGACTTCAAACTGCAGTCAAATCGAGCGATTCAAGTTCATGGTCAAGGTAAGAGGCAGAGCAAAGCTGGAGAACTGCACTCATAGAAATTTTTACCCTAAATCGCCCTAAAAAACTGACTTTTCGCCCGTGGATTTAGAAAATCGCCCATAAATCGTATCCGCTGGCGATTCGCCCGTGTATTTAGAAAAATTTTCTAAAAAATCCCGATGGAAATTTGGTTTAATTTAGGGTGATTTTTCTTGAAATAAGAAATATTTTCCTGTTTTTAGGGTGATTTGCCCTAATTTTAAGGTGTATTTTTCTAAAATTAAGGGCGAATTTTCTGTTTTTATAGGCGAATGCCCTAAAAAATTAGACAAATTAAAAAAAATCGTGTTTGAGCATGCTTAACTGAATTTGGGAAGCATGTTTTTTTTTTAATCGTCTATATTCTGGGAACTGGGACTGCTTTAATTAAACAGCACCGGCGGAGGACACCGTTTCATATTATTGTATTGGTGTGAGCTTATATGGGAGCCGCGTTAAGAGGGGGGCCCGATCTATACAGCACAGCCGTTAGAACTGAAAAATCATGTTTGTAAATTAATTAGGGAAATAAATATGAGGAGAAAAAACAACTTACTTTTTTTGGTCATTGCGAGAATCGAACCCACGACCTCTCGGTTTAGAGTCTAACGTCCTACCGCTGCACCACAGACCCCTCGCGCAAGACGACGAACAAACTCTGCACACATCTTATTTTCTTGAGGTCTACGTTATAATATGACTAAAGGCAACTAAACCGTATATTTTTTTTCCTGACGACTGTTCCCGTTTTCTTGCCCGCAAACACAAAGTATGCTTTTAACTCAGAACTCCCATACGTTTTTAAGGTTTAAAGACTACTTTAATTTAAAATTCGGACGAAAAAATGTCCTCAGTATTATAATGTTTACAAACAAAAAAAAAAACATAAAAATCAAGTTGAATCACACAGGGTTCGAACCCACAACCCCACGACCTTAGTCCTCATATAGCAAAGTTGAAAGCGCAAGTGATTAGACCGCTGGGCTACCGAATTTCACACTTTTGGAGTGATTTTTAAGGCGAATCGCCCTTGTATTTAGAAAAATTTTAGAAAAAAAATTAGGGCAATTCGCCGTTGGATTTAGAAAAGGTCAAAACGAAGCAAATCGAAAAAAATCGCCCTAAATATTAGAAAAATAGAAAAATTAACCCTAAAAATATTTTTTTATGGTCACCTGCCTTAAATTTATGGCAAATTTGTCGTAAAAATAGAAAATTTTTCTCAGTTCAAAGGCGAACAATTTTTTAGGGCGATTTTCTAAAATGTAGAAAATTATTTTTATGAGTGTGGAGATATACGTATTACGTATATATTCCCTGCAGGAAACGGAATCAGTTTTGGACTATTAAAATACTAGTTGGGTCAAGAAGGTTAACTAGTTCAAGTTATGTCCATTTCCATGTAACGAAGTGGTCCATTTTTCATATGCTTGTCGTCGGAAACAACTAGTCCATTTGCTACTAGTTTTGCACTAGTTACTGTTAACCAATTTACGTTTACAGCTGTTAAACTACACTGAAAAAAATATTTTCACGAAAAAACTAAAAATTAATATCTAAACCATCAAGTGATTGGATTTCACTAGTACTTGACAATGCCTAACTTGACGCTCTCCTAATTTAGTATCCAATTAACAGGCGCGGTCCTTAAAGAATTTCTGATAATTATTATGTAATCAAATACAGTAAATGATAATTAAATGGAAATAAAACAAACTTACTTTTTTTGAGGCAAGTCGCCCTCTCTAGGACTTGAACCCGGGACCTTTGGATTTGGAGACACACTAACTGATTGAGCCATACACGCATCACATTTTGTAATGCCCTAACAAGGTTTATGAATTTTAGTGTGACATAATTCAAAAACAGTGATTTTTCACATATATATTGCCTTGGACAGATTAAACAAAGTTTAAAATAAAACTAAATCATCACCTAGCAAACAAAAAAGAAAAAAAATGTACAGAGACTGGGGATTGAACCGAGGGCCTCGAGTGTTTGATTTGTTTAGTGTTAAATTTCCCAAGACATTTACACTCTAGGCTATATTTTTGGATCATATGTGTTTCATTTGCAACCACTTAAATTCCAGTTGCATTTTAACTAGACCCTAACATGTATTTGTTCTACCAGTTAAATATTTTTAAGGTTTTTTTGTCAGAAAGGTACCAGTCCGAGACAAGTTTCTTTTTAACTAGTTTTGTATTAATCATTTTTTCGACTAGCACAAATTTTCTAGACCCTGTGTAGTCCAAATGCATTCAGACAAATTCCGGTTGCTTTATATTAGTTGTATAACTAGTTGTTTTTCAGACTAGTTCGCATTTTTCCTGCAGGGTTCGGACTATATCAAATGGCCCGAACTAAATCATTCGGCTACGCTTTTGTGCACTGGCTGTGTGCGTGCGTTCGCATCCAGCGGATACGTTTGTTTGGCCATGTAAACAGCAACGAAAACATTTCCCAAGCGAACAGACGAATAAAAAATAAAACACTGACACTGACTGCAAATTATAGCAATTTCATGTGTTCTAGGGGAGCAAGACAGCTGCACTTTGTCGACACTTTGATGAGCTTGGCCAGGCCAATTTGCCCCAAGTCCGAGTCCTGGCCGCCGGATGACGATGGCGATGCCGATGCCACCCAGTGGACGGTAGTTGAAAACGATTTGCTTGTCTGGCGATTATCTCAAGTCGTTTGAAATAGAACCTAACGCGTATTATTCACTTGGCAATGCGATCGAGTCACGCGATAGCCACTACTCGCCAGTTTCCTTAGCTCTGCCAAAATTCACACCAAACGAGAATTCAGGAAGGGACGGCAATTTATTCTCCACCCTTACGATAAGATATTTTCCCTTGCTTTCATCCCATTGACGCCATGGAGGCTATTAACACTGTCATCGTACCATCCACCAGCTTATCGACACTTGCCTTATAACTGCCGGACATTTACCCTGACTAATGGATGATATGGTGATGGTGAATGCTGTAACCGCACTGGCCACCCAGCAAATATTGTGAGTAATGCCCAAAAGGTCAATGAAGTTCGAGCATCTCACTACAATACTCAGCCCATTTAGCTATATATATGATTTTTTCGAACATATGTTCTCTTAGCAAGTAAAAGCTATTTTGAGTTGGACTACTCATTTTTCTCTAGAATATAAGGGGGCTCTAAAAAAATTACATTTTTTAATACTGTTAGAACATGAATTTAAAAATAATCTTAAAAAGAAATTCTTTGGTTTTGGAAATCAAGGGATATGGAAAAAATTATATTAAAGTCAATTCAGGAAAAATCCTTCGAAATGTGATAAGCGTTACCTATTAAAAACTACCTATGAATCGATTTATATTTACAAACATTTTTAAGTTCCTATTTTACATTCAAAGTTTGTAATTATTTCAACACAATTTAAAATGTTTTTATTATAAGCTTAATGCGTGCTTGATAATAAATATTTTTAGCTTAAGATTAAAACAAACAAACAATGAATAACATTTATCAGAATTTTAAGAGAATTTTAACAAGTGATTTTCTTCAGCACAAAAAATATCTGGATTACTTCAGAAACACAACTATTAAACGAACCACTTATTTGTTGAACGATTATAAAAAATCATTTTTGCCAAAAATCTTTGTTTTTATATGGTCTAAAGTTCGTTGCTTTAAAGTAAGTTAATTCGTAGAAACCTAAATAAAAGAGTTCCTTATCAGAATGACACTTGGTCGGGTATCATTAACCAAATAATTGATGGTGCAATCTTATCGGGTGCAATTGGGTGCGAATCGCGTGTCTTACCTTGCATTTCGTCAGCCCGATCGATTTTGAGACCCTGCTGGGCCACAGCTGTCAGGCTGATTGCGTATTCCTTGTCGCACTTGGCCTTCATCTGGATGGATCTCTTCATGGTCTCCATAAGCCGGAGTTCGGCATCCTGGCGAACGATCAGCGCCTCATGGGCGGCCCGACTCTGCAGGGCCGATGAGAAGCCCATCTTGGTCTCGATACTCCCTATTTGGGTCCCGGCTCACTGTGAGATATATATTTACGATGATTCAGATCAGAACGGTTGTTATCGTGGCTTCAGACTTAAAGAGTAGTCGTGCGTTCTTTGGGGAGAGCGGAATTACGCAAAAAACACAAGAAAAAACATAGCGGACATATGGCAAACACTTGTTGCATGGCAATTTTTTGGGGGGTTTCGCTGGCGTTGCTCTTTATCGCCTCACTCAAAATTAATTATTTATGTCGCACACACACTCTTTTTGTTTTTTGGGTTTTTTTTTCCAAAATAAACTTTCACATGCGTTGACATTTCTTCGGTTTTTTCCGCTTTGCTTGCATATGTCACGACATTTGCTAATTACACACGATCTGGTCGCGGCTTTTGATTAACGACTTAATTCGAGTCACTGGCATATACTTTTTATCCGCTAATTAACGCATTTTCCGCTCTCACCCAACACCCGACACTTGCACATAAATGTGTATATTTATTTATTTTTTTCCTCCTATTTCTCTGTGGTATTTTGAATGCAACAGTTGTCTTCACTTGAACTTTTCCCCAAGTATTTTCCAAAGCAAAAGCGAGCCAAGAGTTGCGGCGCAGTTGCCGCGGTGCTCCTGCTGCTGTGGTTGTTGTTGGTTTGTTGTTTTGGTTTCAAAGAAAAAAACTTGTTTTTCCCGCTTGCTGGGCGAGCAAACAAAAATAAACATTGCCCCAAGGGAGGAGGGGGAGGGGCATGAGGCAGGGGCGAAGTCAATAAGGAAACACAGCGACAGAAGGTGTGTGCGGCAAGTACGTGTATCTTAAAGATACACGAGAAAAAAGAGCATCTTGGATATCAAATCAAATCAGTTTTCATATCAATTTCATTTGTGAATAATGTTAAAAGCAGATGAATGGTATTTCTTAGGCAGCCAGAATTTAATAATGAGTTTTTTCTATATTTTAATTGAATAACTTTAAAATACTAAACATTTTTTAAAGATGCACGAAGATAAAGAACAATCAGATCTCATTCCATTTTCACTTGTGAATAATATTAGGAGCAGATGAATGATATTTCCTGGTCATCCAGAATTTAATAATGATGTATTTTAAATATTTTAAGTGAATAACTTTTAAATACTACACATTTTTATAAATTTGAATCTGAATTTAAATTATTTCGATTATTTTATGTCATATTTAAATTGATTTTTTTGATGTCCCTTTTCTTTCTGTGCATTCCATGGATGCGCCAGAACAGCAACTTGATGCATTGTCTGTACGTGCGTGTGCAGTTGGCCAAGTCGAGTAAAACATAAACGGGTTAGGCAGGCAACTAGGGGAGCATCCCCAGCCAACAGAACCAGAACAGCAACAACAACAACAACAACAGCTATAAGGAGAGTAGCAACACCACCGTTATATAAATTAAAAATGTAAATAACATTTTCAGAGGTGATCACGGAATAAATATTATTTTTATACGGGAACCACATTTACCGCTGATTTTTTTGCCAACGGATTTCACTTGCAATTTGCGTAATCAGAGCACAGTTCTTGGCACACTCATAATTAAGTATGGATCGTTATCGTGTCAAAGGCTTTATCAGCGACGACGAATTATAATTTCTTAGGCCTCGCGAGATGGCTGCACTTCACATGGCTCGGTAGCTCGGAAATGGCGAATGGAGCACGGCACCGAGTATCGGATCGAACAGAATCGGGAAATAATATTAAAACCAGGCCCAAACGCAGCGAACCGTTCGCCTCGGATGTTCAGCGGGAACTGAGCGCCGGCATAAAGCCAAATACTCGGGCCGATGCGGCGAATGAGCAACGCGAGTGCTGCGAGAAAAACAGAGAAATTGAGAAACTGGGAGAGAGAGAGAACGGGCAGGAGAACCGGTTGCCAAACACCCAGCAAACATTCTCTAAAATAAAAGCCCACATAGGGCAGTCGACGTTTAATAGTGGGTTCACCAAGGGATTAGTTATGATGGCTGACTTTTGCCGTTCCCATTATTTTCGTGCCCATTTTGGAGGCAAATATGCCTTATTTCTAAGAAATAACTTTTATAATGGGGATAAAACTGTGCCAATAAAACAAAGTAAAATAGGAAAAAATTGAATGAAATGACTGGTAATTTCTGTAAAAGATTTTATATTAAAGTTTTTCTTTTTAAATTTTTTTAAATCTTGATTAGCATATTACAGTACAATATTAAATTTTGATTACGAGATAAAGACCATAGTTTGCTTATAGATTTAGCCTTAAGTAAGCTTTATATAAAAAACAAATTATACAAAAATGACACTAAAGAACAATAGTTTTTAATTTTTTTTGGAAATATCAAACAGAAGAAAAATTAATTTCCGTCTAAATACACACATTTCTTAACCTTCCACTAAAAGTATACAAACGTGTGCCCTTATTGTACTTTTTTTTTGTTTTTCCCTGTTCTAGTCCTGGATTTGTTCTTTGGTATCACTGAGCCAGACAGACGGCAATGACTGTTGTAATCGGAGAATTACCAAATTTCCGCACTATTAATTACACAGGTTCGGGTCCTTCGGACGACAGCTGCCAGGATCTACGGTCGCTTTGGAAACGGAAGCAGCTGAAATGTAACCAAAACAAAAGCTATGTAGTCCTTGTGGTCAGAGATGGGTCTGTTCTGCGCATAATGCAAACAGTGTTTGGAAAGTCCTTTACTTCAATGCACGGAAAAAAATATTAGCCAATTAAAAAAATTCCTGAGCTTTAATTGGATATTTAAAGGCCATCGAAAGATGTATCCCAGATCAAAAGGCTTTTAAACTGTGTTTTTAACGATACTCAAACATACTTGCTCTATAACTCTACAGATCTTGAAAAATTAAATCTTTCTTGAATCTAAAACATCATAGATTTAAAGTATAGATTTAAAAAGCAATCGAAAATCTGAAATTATAATGTTTTATACAATTAAAATTTTCTAGGAGATAACACCTTAAATTTATAATATTTTTCTTTTGGTGTGTGGCCAATCCACTCTATAATCCACCACCCCCACCACCCACTGAATAATGGATATTGAAATCGCATCGGTACTTTTAAAGGGGGATGAGATATTGTACTTTATGCCGATTAATGCTGCCCGCGTTGGAGGACAAAACCCCTGACCATTGATTTGATTGCCGGGCAAATGGTGTGCCACCTCCGCCACCTCTTGGCCATAATACTTCGCACCCGACCAGGCCAGACGTCTCTTCTGCCAGCCTGTTGCCCATTTCGAACTCTCTGCGTGCTCTTTGTTTCGCCAGCCATTCATCTCCCCGTTGTTGTTCACTTTGTGTTTTCTTTTGGGTTTTGGGGTGTTTGCCCGTTGTCTATGCACCGGATCTGTTTCCCGGGATTCCCAGTTTGCTGTGTTTATTTTGGTTGGAGCCAGACGGGAAAAAAAAGAAGATTTACAAAGGCGCCTCAGCCTCATAAAGTATTTAGTGAGACGGCGATAGCGACACCAGGCACCTTCCGGTGTCCCGATGACCAGGATATTTTTCCCTTTTTATTTGCTTACTTACACAGCAGGTTCCTCATCCCTCATCCCGCTCGAAGAATTGGACCAACTATAGTAGAGAGGCGGCCTAAATGTCTGCTTCTAATTTAAGCAGACATTTGCCTATTGTGACGCATAGTTGCCTCACATAAATCTCTCGAAATGTCCCATTAATGTTTGAGTTGCTTTTGCAAGTGCAATTCTTCGGTGGCTATAATATATATACGTGTGGGGGGCTTCAGTTTCAGCTGCCTTCGAAGAACACAAGAAAATTGGGAGGCAACAGTTGGCGGCCAATTGAAACTAATGAATAAATTACATATGCAGTGTAAGACAGTAGTAAAATTGATGAGAGAAGTTCAACATGGGTCTGAACTCGCATATATCTATCGGTTTATATGGCCTGCTCAGCCAGATGGGTTCGGAAATAAAAAGTCGACAAACAATGGATGACCGACTTGGAAATTGTGCAATTGTGTGAGGGCAATAAATGAATAGTTGGTGGGTTAGAATGAAGCAATAAAATCAAAACAAAACCATTAAGATACATTGAGCAATGCAGATCGGAGTTATGAGTATCTTGTATCTAAGAAATGCATTTGGCAAGAGATTCGTTGAGCTACCTTTAGGCTTTATTATATCTAAGACAAGAGAGAGCGCTATAGTCGGGTTGTTGTCCCGACTATCTAATACCCGTCACTCGGCTAAAGGGAGTGCGAGGGAGATGGATATATAGCATTTTTTTGATTGCTTATAACTTTTTATTGAATGGTCCGATTTGAAAAATGTCTTCTACATTTCGATAGGTATAAGTATACACAACAAAATTACATGTATACTTCTCGGAAATCTTTAAAGGTGTGGGAGCTAGACACATTTTAAATTTGTTAGTGGGCGATTGTGGGCGTTAGAGGGGGCGTGGCGCTCGGCTGAAATAAAATGAAATGTGGAAAATCTCAACCTTCTAGCTTTTGTAGTTTCCAAGATCTCAGCGTATATACGGACAGACTTATCTTGAATAAGTTTTAGAATTTTAGTGCCCGGAAATCTGTATTAGAATCCCTTAGTTATTCATAGAAAGGACGCTCTGTTTCAGAACCCACTTAAAATATTTAACAACTAGGGATAACACCTTTGAGTTAAAAGGTTGCTGCAATGTCAGATGCCACGATGATGGCCAGACAGCTCCTTGCTGCTTAGCATTCCAGTCAGAAGTCGGATAGAAGCTATAGAGCGAACGACGACTCCCATGCCAATTTGTTGCTGTGTGCAAGAATTTCATGTATGTCAACAACAAAAGCAGCAACACAGACAAGTGCAGCAACAATGAAACGGTAAACACGCCCAAGAAAACTGAGGAGCTCATTTATGGAAATTATTAAGTGCAAGCAAAGTGACCAAAGTGGTTGCTTCTCCCAGTCAAACGGCATTATTATGCGTACATATTTTTATGGGCAAGTGCGGGAATGGGCACAGAAACTGACTGCTCGAGTGTTAATAACCGAAGTCGAATTAAATTTAGGTCCCACTTAATAAAAACTATTAAAGCCAGAGAAGCCGTAAAGACTTGGAAAACATGTTACATTTACCCTCAGCTTCTATTATTGTCATTTTCCCCATTTTCGCCTTAAAGTTCAAATGAGGTACGGCTAAAAGCTGGCAAAGGTGTGAAACCACAAGGAATTCTCGTAGTTAATTACCTTGAAAATGGTTTTGTCACTCAAATGTCAATGTATATCTGACTTTTGGAGCCCTTATACGAGTATATAAACTTATGTACGTTCATAAAAGGCAATAACCCAATTCGCCTTGGTTATTGCAACTTTGATTCTGCGTATCCCTCAATTGATCTTAATTAATGTTAATTTTATTTCATGTGTCTCTTTATTGTCTGCTCTTTGCCATGCACTGAAAGGCTTATACATATTGTACAATGTACATATGTTAAATAATTAATTTCTAAGAATTCACACGTCATTAGGCATAAATAAAATTTTAAAGTCAAAAAAAATTATTTATGACGTACTGACAAAATTCAAAGACTGCAAAAAAATTTAATAGTTGTATATTAAGTTTAGACCAGGAATATTAATAATTTAAGCTTTTCAACGCCTAACTTAATTGTCCACAGACACGTTATCCCTTCTATTATTATTACAAAACCGCAAACCACTCTCACAGGACCTAGACCCTATAAATACCACCTCCTTGAGCAAAACTAGCCACAGAACACCTTCAAAATGGAGCCAGTGCAGTACAGCTACGAGGATTTCGCTCGGTTTCCCACAATGGTTTTTTGGTTGATGGGTTACGATATGCTGGGCACTCCGAAGACCCGATCCCGGAGGATTCTGTTCCGAGTATTTCGCTTCCTTTGCCTCGCCAGCCACAGCATCTGCGTGGGATTCATGATATTTCGAATGGTTGAGGCAAAGACCATTGACAATGTACCGCTGATCATGCGATATAGTACGCTGGTCACCTATGTGATCAACTCGGACACCAAGTACGCCACCACCTTGCAACGCGTTGCCATCCAAACTCTGAACTCCAAACTGGCCCGACTATATCCGAAGACCACGCCGGACAGGCTGTATCATCGGGTGAATGATCACTACTGGTCAAAATCGTTCATATACTTGGTTATTATCTACATTGGCTCGTCGATAATGGTGGTCATCGGACCGATTATTACATCAATAATATCTTATTACACCAATCATGGATTTGCCTACATGCATTGCTATCCCTACTTTATTTTTGATCCCGAAAAGCATTCGGTTTGGATCTACTTGGGCATTTATGCTCTGGAGTGGTTGCACAGCACCCAAATGGTCATCTCGAACATTGGCGCAGATATCTGGCTGATTTACTTTCAGGAGCAGATTAATCTTCACTTCAGGAACATTATACAATCGCTGGAGGATCACACGCCGAGTGTGGAGAATGATCATGAGGATAGACAATTCCTGGCGAGAATTGTGGACAAGCAAGTTTATCTGGTCAGGTAAGTGAAATATAATTAAAAGCAGGGATCGTAATTATTATGATTTTTAAAATAAAAATTATAAAATAATAATTATTTCGATTATTACATCAATAATATAAAATATATATTATTTTATATAAATATAAATATTGCAAAATAAGTCTTATTTTAAATTTTTATAATATAAATTGAAAATAAGTATTATTCTCCAATTTTTATAATAAAAATTGAAAATAAGTCTTATTCTCCAACTTACATATATAGAACATTAAAAGCCATTTTAAGTCCTTAAAATGTCCTTAAAAAATCAATCCTGTTTTTATATTTTTGCAATATACCCATTTATTTTCAATTTTTATTTTAGAAGTCTTATTTTCCAATTTTTATTATATAAATTGAAAATAAGTCTTTTTCTCCAATTTTTATTATATAAATTGAAAATAAATGGGTATATTGCAAAAATATAACAAGAAAGGAAGCTACCTTCGGCCAGCCGAAGCTTATATACCCTTGTAGATGAAAGAATACTCACTCGGTGCAGTTCCAGGGATTCCAGATTCAGCGTTTCGATTTATTTCAATTTTGTTTTTAAGTAGTCAAGAATCAAAACGCCTACTTCCTACAAAGTTACAATGAATTTTCTTATATTTGATTGGGAGCCTTAAGATATAGTGGTCCGATCCGGCTGGCTCCGACATATGTACTACCTGCAATAGAAAGAAGACCTTCGGGAAAGTTTCATCGCGATAGCTTTAAAACTGAGAGACTAGTTCGCATAGAAACGGACAGACGGACAGACGGACAGACGGACAGACGGACAGACGGACAGACGGACAGACGGACATGGCTAGATAGACTCGGCTATTGGTGCTGATCAAGAATATATATACTTTATGTGGTCGGAAACGTCTCCTTCACTGCGTTGCAAACATCTGACTGAAATTATAATACCCTCTACAAGGGTATAAAAACAGGATTGATCTTTGAGTCAATACCTTTCATATGAGTTACGACACGACCATGTCCAAGGACATTTTAAGGACTTAAAATGGCTTTTAATGTTCTATATATGTAGCTTCTTTTAATTTAAAAGTAGGTTTCTAAATTAATTAAGTGGAAATTATTAGCAGAAAAGATAGGATTATTCGGTATAATTTTTCTTAATATTCCTTAACAGTATGCAAAATGATCTGAATGACATTTTTGGAGGATCGCTGCTGCTGAGCCTGCTGACCACCGCATCGGTTCTCTGTACAGTGGCGGTATACACCCTGCTTCAGGGAGTCTCATTGGAGGGCTGTACCTATGTGATTTTCATCGGGACTTCGGTCATGCAGGTGTACTTGGTGTGCTATTACGGTCAGCAAGTCCTGGATTTGGTGGGTTATTGCAAGGATCCTAAGTTTGCCCATTAACCATATGACATTCCTTGCAGAGTGCTGAGGTGGCCCATGCCGTGTACAATCATGATTTTCACAACGCCTCTATAGCTTACAAGAAGTACCTGTTGATAATCATTATAAGGGCACAACAGCCCGTGGAATTGAGTGCCATGGGTTACCTGCCCATATCGCTGGATACGTTTAAGCAGGTAGGATATTGTATGATAACCGTCTTGAGGTGATAAATATTCCCCTTCTTCCTTCAGCTGATGAGCTTTACTTACCGCGTTATAACCATGCTCAGGCAGATGATTCAGTAGGAGGCAATTAAAGGCACGGATTTTGCAACATTAGCCACGCTTTAATCGCACTACGCTAGTAACTACATAACTAGATCTGGATTCTAGACCTAGATCATGATCACTTGGGATCCGAGGGCAGCTTGAAGCCCACCAAATCGGCGGTGTCCCTTACGGATCTCTCGCCCCTCCCGTGGAACTCCTTGTAGAGCTCCAGGTACTGCCGCTGGCTGGTCAAGTAGGTCAAGTACGTCTGGCCCAGGAAGGTGGCTTCATTGCGGGCCTTGCACACTTGCTGTTCCGTCGTCGAGTGCTTCTTGTATTGCGCCAAAACGTAGCGCGCCGCTAGGGAGTCCTTGATGCAGCCATTCGGAGAAGCCTGTCGCAGTTCGTGGAGCAGGGAGCGCAGCACCTTAGTTCCCGACATCCTGGATAAGAAATAACCATTGTAGTTTAAAGAAAAACCAAACAAACGGCTACTTACGTGATTTTCCAAGAATATTCGAAGTGTTTCGGCCGAACAGCTGTTGTCTGGGCGTTGCCACCTGGTCGCTTTCGCTTGTCAAAACATTTAAATACAGTGAGCACTATGAGCAATGAACTAAAAGTTAATTGTATTTTTTTTGAACGAACACATTTAAATAGTACAAAATATTTTATATAAAAGTAAATAGGTTGCACTGAAGACTTTTGAATTTAATTCCAGTTTTCGTTAACAATAGAATTACGCCTAAAATGTATAACAATAAAATCTATATTTTTCTTTAATACTTTACGAAGAGTTTTTTTTAAGAATCTTTTTAATTTCAGCCACCTCTACACTAGCCATTTTGTTTATTTGATTCTACAATTTCTGTAGGGGCTATCCTAACAATTGGGTTATCGAAAATTATTAAAAATAATAAAATAAAATAATAATGTAAAATACTTATTGGAAATAAAAATGTGAAAATACAAAGCGTCCTTTTGATAAATATTTGCATATTTAAGATAGGATAAGCAAAAACCCTAAAAACAAATCTTATCTCATTTGCAATTCGAAGTACCAATTGAATTACTAGGGCTAATTGGGAAAACAATTATTAAAAATAAATATGTAAGATACTTATTGGAAATAAAAATGTGAAAATACAAAAGGTGTCCTTTTAATAAATATTTGCATATTTGGGATTGGATAAGCAAAAACCCTAAAAACAAATATCTTCTCATTTGCACTTCGAAGTACAAATTGGATCACTAGAGCTAATTGGCAAAACATTTTCACTATACCTCCAATAAGAAGTCAACGCAACAAATCCGGATGGAAAAACAATTTATTTTAAAAGTTATTTAGCAGTACACCGAACTCGTAGCTTGGGCTGTTCACTTCCTGGGCTTGCCGGCGGCTGGCTTCTGGCCGGGCTTCTTGCCAGCGGCTCCCTTGCCGCCGGGACCAGCCTTGGAGACCTTGCCGGCACCGGCTTTGGTGCCCTTGGCTCCGGCAGCTGGCTTCTTCTTGGGATCGGGCTTGGCCTTGGGCGCCTTCACGGGCTTCACGAGCGCCTCGCGCTGGCTCTTCAGGGCCTTCACGATCTTCTGCTCCTCGATGAGGAAGGCGCGCACGATGCGCTCGCGCAGGCAGCTGTGGCAGAGGACTCCTCCGTAGGTCCTCGAGACGGTCTTCAGGCGCTTGGACATCCTGGGGCGCTCGCTGGGGCGGGAGGGGGTGATGCCCTTCAACTTCTCCTTGCACTGGCCGCAACGGGGCACGGTCTTGTTCTTCTTCACATACTGGTAAACCAGACGGCCACCGGGCGTGCGAACACTGTAAGATCGGGGATTATATACACTGGATCGGAGGATTATAGTCGGCTACTCACATGCGGCGCTTGTTGGAGCGTGTGTTGTAGGACAGGCGTCTCCGGAGCGTCAGACGTTGGACCATTTTGCTGTTGTTGTTGCTGTTGGTCGGGGCAGCGCGTTGGTTTCGGTTACATATGCAAAAGCGTGGAAAATCATTATTAGTTTGGTGTATCACTGGTTGGGGCGCAGCCTTGGCTGCATTTGGGGGTATATTTCACGGGGTAATTCACACATTGCGGCGAATTTCTGTGAAATTGTAAATTGAACACGTGCATACCTCAAAGAGACGAAACTAGAAAGAAAGGTGGCAACCCTGCGGCCGAGCGACGTGAACTTGGCTGCGCTGCGGCTGTGCGGCACTTTCCAGCACTGAAGGCCTTGCCAGATTGCGCTAGAAACAGGGGCTTAGAGGGGGTTTTTATGTAAAATTAAACGTATTTGTGAATATAAAATCTTACTTACAGCTATTTAAATGTGTAGTTTTTTTTATTGAGTATAATTTTTTAATTTAGTTTTATTTTAAAGTTTTTTTATCCAACTTATATGGTATTACAACGAGATTTTCATTTATAGTTTATTAAAACAAAAAATAAAAAAATAAAAAATTAAAATAAAATGTTTTGTTCAGCTAATAGCCAAAAACAAAAGGCAATAATTTACTAAAAAAAATACATTTTGGAACCCCTTTACTGCGCCCCTGCCATCACCTGTTGTTGGTTTGTTTTGTGGTGCAAACTGTTATCAAACCGCAAACAGATAACATTTAATTGCAGCAAAATGAACAAAGCCAGCAAAAGTAAGTATTTCTTCTGCCCTAGAGGAGTTCTAATTAAATATTCCTGCTCTGATAGTCATGCGACTGGTGCTACTGCAACTGAGGGGCTCCAAGGACAAGGTGGCCAATGTCCAAAATGCCGCCAGCAAAATAGAGGCGGCGGTCAAGGAGCACAGCCCTCGATTGATCACTTTGCCCGAGTGCTTCAACGCTCCCTACGGCACCAAGTACTTCCGGGAGTATTCCGAGACCATTCCCGATGGCTACACCTCGCAGCAGCTCTCCAGTTTGGCCAAGAAGCACCAGGTCTACATCGTCGGCGGAACCATTCCGGAACTGGGCGAGAACGATGCCATCTACAACACCTGCACCGTCTGGTCGCCCACCGGTGACCTGGTGGCCAAGCACCGCAAGATGCACCTCTTCGACATCGACGTCAAGGGCGGCATTCGCTTCAAGGAATCGGAAACGCTCTCCGCAGGCAATCAATTCACCACCATCGACATCGATGGCCACAAGCTGGGCATCGGCATCTGCTACGACATCCGATTCGAGGAGATGGCCAGGCTGTATCGCAACGCAGGCTGCGAGATGATTATCTATCCGGCTGCCTTCAACATGACCACGGGTCCTCTGCACTGGGAGCTCCTGCAGCGAGCTCGTGCCAATGACAATCAGTTGTTTGTGGTCACCACTTCGCCGGCGAGGGATCCTAACGCCGAGTATGTGGCCTACGGTCATTCCATGGTGGTGGATCCCTGGGCCAAGGTGCAGCAAAGTGCCACCGAAGGCGAGGAAACTGTGGTGGCCGACATCGACTTTTCCCTGGTGGAGCAAGTGCGCCAGCAGATTCCCGTCTTTGGCCAACGACGCCTGGATCTGTATGCCACCGAAAGGAAGACCAAGTAAGGGATTGAAAACCCTTTCAGAATCTTTTCCCATTTGCATTTATGTTTGTTGATTGATTGTATGTATATAAAATTTATTAGACCTAATATTGACGAACTATTGCTGTTTATCTGCTTGTTGAATATCGGTGGGAGCCACCTCCGCGGCTGATTGCACATAGTGGGGCCGCTGCGCCTGGTCGAAAAGAGCTCGTATGGCTTCATCGGTGGCCATCAAGGGCTGACTAATGAATTCCAGGGCCTTTTGGGGAGACAAACAAAGGAATTAATTAATGAAAATTAAAAAATTAAAGAATTACTCAATACCCACCCTAACTGCATACTTTTCCGCCTCGCAAAGTGGACTTGTGCTGGCGCTGGACAGCTTCAGAGTCTCTTCGGGAATGCCCACGCCCGTGTGCAGGACCATGCGTTGCAGGATATTCAGATTCTCGGCACTCAGGCTGATCACATCGGTGGCGGGCAGGTTGAGGAAGCGAATCTTGGCCAGGAACTTGAGCTGCTTGAGCATGTCCAGCTGAATCTCGCGGATCTGATGGGTGGCGTGCAGCAGTTGCTTCGTGGACTCGTTGAGCAGCTGGTTCTTTTGGGTGAGATCGGCCTTCCAGCGGGCTAGCTCCTCGACCATAACGCTGCTGGCCAGGAATTTGGATCGCCAGACCTCACATTGCCCGGCCAGGAACTCAATCTGCTCGGTGTGGGTGGTCAGGTTGTTGGCGGTGTCCAGGAGAGCTCTGGCCAGCTGCAGCTTGTCCTCGGTGAGCAGATTGACCCGCGTCTGCAGATCCTCGCCCACGGAGGCCACCAGCAGGCTCTTCAGTTCGCTGTTGACCTGCGTTTGGAACTTGTACTGGGCCTGGAAGTAATTCCGCTCCTCGCGCACCTTGGCCAGCTCCTCCTGCAGTGAGATTAGCTCCTGGTTGCCCACCGACTGGCTTTCCTTTGGCTCCGTGTCCAATTCCTGGGTGCGCAGCGTGGACACCTGATCCACCAGCACGGCAATATCCAGGTTGTTCTTGTCCCGATGGACTTTGTGTTTGTTCGTTGGCTCCGAGATCATGGGATTCACCGCACCCGGATAGGGCTCAAAGGGCACGAACTTGGGGGCCTTGGTCTTCTTGTGCTCGGGCAGGGTTTCTGGGTGGGTGGTGACCAATCGTGGCCTCATCTGGACCAGTTCCCCCTTGGGCAGCACGGGCGCCAAGCTGCGGGTAACGATTTCGGGTCGCCTGTAGAGTGTGTGCAGGCCGGGAAGGGGCAGAGTGGAGGCGTGGACACCGCCAGTGGAAGTCTTCCTGCCCATGACAGCCTCCTGGACAATGGCACTGTCCTTTCGCGACAATTGGGGCCTCTTGACCTTAATGTCCACATCAGCACTCGCCTGGATTTCACTCTCTGTTTTCGTTGCTCCGCCGCTTTCCGGCTGCTCCATGCCATCGCCACTGGTGCGACAATCCGGGGACTTGTCCACCCTAGCTACTGTGTCACTGCCCTCCGCATCCATTCTTGACAGTCCTTTCCTGGCCAGGCCAAACTAAATTTTCGAAATTAAATTCAAGAATTTCTCTGGCTGTGCCAGCAAAACAAAAACATTGACCGAGGGCTGCCAACTCGCTGCAAAGGTGTACGAAATAAGTACCTAGGAGTTAGGTACAATTTTTATTATTATCATACATTTATTTATTTTAATTTAAATTCCTAGCACTACAAGTTAAATTTATTTTGTAATGTGCTAGTCACGTTTTTCAGAATTGTTTATTTTAGTCAGGTATTTAATATTATTTAGGATCCATGTATTGCTGCTCCTGGTTATAAGTAAAGTAATAAACTCGAACATTATTAACAGCAATGATAATAATAATCTTCCCCATGGACTCCGCGGCAAAGGGAGCACATACCACCTAATAAACAAATAAATTGGTAAAATTAATAATATTGTATTTAATCATTTTATTTTATTGAATAAACTACTATCAGGGGTGTCACAGAAATCTCTTCCAACCGAAGACGGTTGGATTTTGCATTGATGCACGTAAGAACTTTAACGGATTTCGGTTGGAAATAATTTCTGTGACACCCCCGTATATACTATATATTATTATTAATTATGAGATACATACGTGGAGGCCAAGGGGAGGCCAAAAGCTGACCAAGGCTCAGCAGGATTATGATCAGGAGCATCAGAACTTTCAATGTAACCATTCTGAACGATGGAATATAAATAAACGTTGCCGAATTTAAAGTATATTGTGGATGGCACAAATTGGTAATCTCTTAACTTTGACGATGTATGTATTACACTGTATACGCCGGCATTTAAAATGCGGTGGGTTATCAATAAGGTGATTGACCGCTGTGCTATCAGCAATCTTCTATGCGAAAAATAAATAAACATAAAAGACACATCATTATCCCAGCACATAAGTATGTAAGTATAAACACCAAATTTAAAATAACAAAAAATACTTTTTAGTTATTCGTAGAGTAAAAGGTAATTGTATTCGTGCAAAAGTATATAACAGGTAGAAGAATGCGTTTCCGACTCCATAAAGTATATATATTCTTCTTCAGGATCACTAGCCGAGTCGATCTAGACATGTGTGTCTGTCCGTCTGTATGAACGCTGAGATCTCGGAAAATACAAAAGCTAGAAAGTTGAGATTACCCACAAATATTCTTGGGCTTCCTACGCAGCGCAAGTTCAGCCAAGCGCCACGCCCACAAACGATTTTAAAATGTGACTAGCGCCCACGTTTTTAAAGATTTCGGAGAAGTATAAATTTTTCAAATCTGACCATTTGTTAAAAAGTTATGCCTGATCAAAGTTTATATCTCCAACTCTTTCGCACACCTTTTAGATGAGTAACGGGTATCTGATAGTCTATAGCGTTCTCTCTTGCTTAAAAATCCTTAAAAACGACTGTGAGCGTACGAGAGGCATGGCGCTATTTGTGTACATTTATATAAACTTTATGCAGTGTCCTTTATTAGTTGTTAATCATCATCAGTCTTAATCATCATCATCGGGGTAATTACACCTGGAGCAACCTCCTAATAAACAAATAAATTGGTCAAATTAATAATATTGTATTTAATCATTTTATTTTATTAATCAAAATGACATATAGTACTGGAAGAAATGTAGTGGAAAATATTGATGTTAAATATGTAATACATACCTGGTGGCCAAGAGGCGGCCAAAATCTGGCCAAGGCTCAGCAGGATTACGATCAAGAGCATCAGAATTTTTTGAACGATAGAATTTAACTGACCGATTCTGGGTTTCTGTATTTATTAAGCAGATTAATTCTTAATCTTAATCTTTTGAACTTTGACTGCAAGGTATACGAAACAAGTATCTAGGAACAATTTTTCAGAGTTCTTTACTCTAGGATGAAATTTAATTGTATTCAGGATCCATGTATTTTTGTGCTGGTTATAGGTAATATGATAATATTAAATCAACTTTAAGCTTTTTATTAAACTTTATTCAGTGCTTTGATCTTCATGTTTGTATAGCTATTAGTGTACATTTATATAAACTGTATGCAGTGTCCCCCATTAGTTGTCATCGTCCTAATCACATTCCCCACGGTGGCAAAGGGTGCAAGGACCTATTAGGTATAAATAAATGTATATGGTAAAATTAATAATATTGTAATTAATCATTTTATTCTAATAAATTTAATTAGATATAGTACTAGAAGAAATGTAGGGGAAAATATTAATTATGAAATACATATGTACGTGGAGGCCAACGGCCGGCCAAAAGCTGGCCAAGGCTCAGCAGAACTTTCAATGTAACCATTCTGAACGATGGAAAATAACTAAACGATTCCGAATTTTAAATATATTGTTGAATTATAGTGGATGGGACAAATGCGTAATCTCTTAAACTTTGACGATGTATTCCAAGGTCAATGACCATATTTGCGGTGGGTTATCAAAAAGGTTATTGAGCAATCTGCCATCAGATCTGTGCATTTTGGTCCTGGGTTTAAATAAATAGCATAATATCAACAACTTTGAGCTTTTTATAGAACTTTATTCACTGCTTTGATATTTATGTTTGTATAGCTATTTGTGTACATATATGTAAGCTTTTGGCAGTGTCCTCCATTAGTTTTTAAGAAAATCATCATCAGTAATCTTCATATTCATCGGGTTCACACCAGGTGCAACCTCCTAATAAACAAATAAATTGATTAATATTGATATTACATAGGTATACTACTGTAAGAAATGTAGGGGAAAATATTAATATTAATTATGAAATACATACTTGGAGGCCAAGGAGCAGCCAAAAGCTGACCAAGGCTCAGCAGGATTACGATCAAGAGCATCAGAACTTTCAATGTAACCATTCTGAGCGATAGAAAATAACTAAACTATGCCAAATTTTGAATATATTGTGGTTGGTACAAATTCGTAATCTCTTAAACTTTGACGATGTATGTATGTATTACCCTGTATACGCCGGCATTTATAATCCGGTGGGTTATCAATAAGGTTCCAGCACAGATGCAAATCTCCTTCAATAGGGCAATGGACTGGATGAACAGGAAAGGTATTGTATTTTGTTTTTACTTTAACATTTTTTTAAAAGCTGTTACTCTACTTTCCAGAACTTGCGAAACATATTCAATGTTTATTATTTAACCATTCACTCTTTTTAATTTTTTTTTTAAACTTCTATCACTTTGGCTCTAGCCAAAATGGCTAGTTACTCATTTCTCTGGCATCACTGGTGTAACGTTGAGTTTCGGTTTTTAGCCACATCCCGTCTACGGTCACACTAAATTGGCACCATATATTTATTGGCAAAATAAAACAAATAAATACGACGAGGCTGCAAATAAGGGGTTTACCTGGTACCGGCGATACGAAGAGACCGCTCCTGCCGACCCCCAAGCACCCCGGCCACGCCCCCTGCCCGCCCGCCGTGCATCGCCGAAGGATGTCCGCTGTGGAGCCCGAGGTGCTGCAGAAAATCGATCTGATTGAGCCCACAACCGGAAAATTGTTTTTCGAGCACAAGACGGAGCTGCTTTTCTGCCGGCCACATCTGATGCCGCTGAAGACGCAGGCGCTGGAACGTCTGGAGGAAATGCATCGGGACACCGCCCGGCAATTGCAGAAGAAGCGCCACCAGCAGAAGTCCACGGAGCCCACTGGCTCGCTATGAACTATAGTCCTTAGTTTCGAAATCACAGTCGTCACAAGCACACCCACTGAAAAGCACAAGAAGCACACTTAGAGCACTGCAGCAGTAGGATTAGGATTGGGATTTGGCAGCATGGCCTACCTACTGACCTTCGGCATTGTGGCCGCCCTATTCCTGGCCAGCATCTCACTGTACCGCTATGGAAACATACCACGTCAGCACATCCTGGTCACCTTGTCCGTGCTGACCGCCTGGTGCTTCTCCTTCCTGATTGTATTCACCATTCCGCTGGACGTGACATCGGTGAGTTGAGATGTGGAGCTCTAAAGCTGCTATACTATACTTTGTATACTTCTGACCACTTAACCATATGGTGTAATTTTAAACACCCTTGCAGTCCTGTGACATTCGATCCTGGTATTTCCGTTTTCTATTAGGGTTGTTTTTAACTTAATAGTCTAACGTAAAATACAATTTTCAATAGCAACATACATATTGCTAAGTAATTATATACGCTAAATTATAATAACAACCGATTCAGAGTCCCCATTAGGGTGAAATTATTTTAAAACACGTTTTAATCATTTAAAAGAGGGGTTTTTTAAGTAAACATTTCCAAGACAACACAATTTTATATATAAAATATTTTTTATTTGTCAATACGATATGTAGTTGTGGTTTAAGCAAAACTCATTCTTTTGTTTCTAGAGTGAGAACAGAATTTAATTATTTTTTATCTAAAGCCCCTAGACATTGATTCCTGCATTGATTTTGGTTTGGAACTTCTTATCTTTGAATGAATCACCTTTAAACTAGAACAAAGCATGCAAAAGTCTCCAAGGCGTTGGAATTGTGGTTCTGGGAATACTCTTTCTCACTAGAGCCCTGCATGAATGGATTCAATTAACTATTTTCAATTTTTTGTTTTATATGAATGAATTAATTAGAATTTTGAGTTTAATAGAATTGAATGAATTTGAATTTTGAGTTTAATAGAATGGAATGAATGAATGGCATGAATTCCGAAATAATTCAAACAACAATTTCTTTTGAAGAAGAAAGGGCCACTATTTTGTGATTAAATCTGCCTGAATTTTTTTTACTGAGCAGTTAAAAATGTTCTACTTTTTGTTCTCAAAAGATAGCACAGAAAAAATCTGGCAAATTCAAAATATTCATAAAAATGTTTCATTCATTCATTCAATTCGAAATGAATTAGAAAAACATTCAAATAATTTCACATAGAATTGAATTAAACAAATCAGAAATTTTATGGCATACTATGATAAATCCAAAATTGAATGATTCACGCAGGGCTCTAGTTAGAATTGTGGTTCTGGGAATACTATTTCTCATTTTATAGCTACATAAAAACCAACATATTTTTTAATGGCTAACGGATATGAATAACTAAATTGTATTATATACATTTCAGACCCTTTACCGTCAGTGCGAAGAGGAGCACCGACCGACGCCAGCCCCAAATGCGACCAATTCGTCGGCGGCCACTACTTTGGCCCCGCCGTCGCAGTGCCAGGAGCCGTGGGGCATGGTCCCAGCCTCGGTGTTCCCCAACCTGTGGCGCATTATCTACTGGAGCTCGCAGTTCCTCACCTGGTTGATCATGCCGCTGATGCAGTCGTACCTCAAGGCAGGCGACTTTACGGTCAAGGGCAAACTCAAGTCGGCGCTCATCGAGAATGCCATCTACTACGGATCCTACCTGTTCATTTGCGGCGTACTCCTCATTTATATAGCAGTCAAAGGAGAGTCTCTGGACTGGCAAAAACTGAAGGCAATCGCCTCGTCGGCTTCAAACACCTGGGGCCTCTTCCTGCTTATCCTGCTGCTCGGCTACGCCCTGGTGGAGGTGCCTAGGTCACTGTGGAACAATGCCAAGCCGGGACTCGCGCTGCAATACGCCTACTTCAAGGCGGCCAAGCTGAGCACCGAGAAGGCGGAGGCCGAGGAGCATGTGGACGACATTCTGGAGTCGCTGCAAGGCCTCAGCCGGGTCATACCGAACAATCACGAACTGCGCCCCTGCCTGGAGACCATCCTGCGCAAGGTGCCCATCGAGCTGCAGGAGCGGGCGAGCCGCAACTTCGCGCGCACCGGCGGCAGCGGCATGGGAGCCACTAGCTCCACCATCTTGCCCTCGGAGAAGGCGCTGGTTCGCATTCACAAGCAGGTAATCAAATCGCTGCAAACGCTGCAGCGCACCGAAGCGCTGTGGAGCGTGCAGGTGCAGACGGTGCTGCACCTGGAGGATGTGGCCAGGAATATTCACTCCTCGGAGCGACGCTTCAAGTCGGAGTTTCCGCGCCAGCGCACGCAGCTGGAGAGGATCTGCTACAGTGCCACGCTGCAGTGGTACTGGGAGTGCCTGCTGAAGGCCCCGTTTTTGAAGACCATGTGCGTCCTCACCGCCACCATGTCCGCCATGGTGGTGTGGAGCGAGCTGACCTTCTTTAGCCGCCGCCCCGTGCTCTCCATCTTCGCCAACGTGATTTACGTGGCCAAGGAGAGCTACGACTTCTTCACCATCGAGTTGTTTTCTATGGTCGTCCTCTGCTACTTCTTCTACTGCACCTACTCCACGATACTGAGGATTCGCTTCCTGAATCTGTACTACCTGGCACCGCACCACCAGACCAACGAGCACAGCCTCATCTTCAGCGGCATGCTCCTCTGCCGTCTGACGCCCCCCATGTGTCTGAACTTCCTGGGTCTCATCCACATGGACACGCACATTATTCCTAATGTAAGTACTAGAGCCCTGCGTGAATCATACAATTTTTGTTTTATCATAGTATGCAATGATATTTCTGATTTGTTTAATTCAATTGTACGGGAAATAAATTTAATGTTTTTCTAATTCATTTCGAATAGAATATTAATTTTTATGATTTTTTTGAATTTGCCAAATTTTTTTTTGTGTTTTCTGATTTGTTTAATTCAATTCTATGTGAAATAAATAGAATGTTTTTCTAATTCATTTCGAATTGAATGAATGGTTAATTTTTATGAATTTTTTGAATTTTCCAGATTTTGTTGTGCTTTTGAGAACAAAAAGTGGAATATTTTGAACAAAACAATGTTAACTGCTTAGTAAATAAAATTTAGGCAGATTTAATCACATAATTATGGCTCTTTCTTCTTCAAAAGAAATTGTCGTTTGAATTATTTCGAATTATTTCATTCAATTCTATTAAACTCAAAATTCCAATTCATTCAATTCTAAAAAACTCAAAATTCTAATTAATTCTTTCATATAAAACAAAAAAACTCCAAATTCATTGAATCCATTCATGCAGGGCTCTAGTAACTATTAAGTATTCCTCAAAAACTACAAAAACTAATAACTAATTATCCCCAGCGCATTATGGAGACGGTCTACACGCAGATCATGGGCCACATGGACGTCATTGGCATCATTTCGAATGGCTTCAACATCTACTTTCCGATGTGCATGCTGGCCTTTTGCCTGGCCACCTGGTTTAGTCTCGGGAGTCGGGCCCTGAATGCCCTCGGCTTCCAGCAGTTCCTGCAGAACGAAACGATTGCCACCGAGCTGGTGCAGGAGGGCAAGGATCTTATAGCGCGTGAAAAGCGAAGGCGCCAGCGTGCCGAGGAGGCGATGGCCAGGAGACGCGACTTCAATCGAACGGACCAGGTTCTGGGCAGCGATTACTTAAGCAAATACCGGAGTGGCGGAGCCGGTGGTCTGACCAGCAGTCGGACTCCCGCCGACGGGCTGCTGCGCGATGGCGACGGCAGCTTTGACTACGCGGCGGTGGCCTCCTCCTCGGCACTGGGAGTGCCACGTTCCCTGTCCGAGGAGATCAACGACCGGTTCGGAGTGAGCACCCAGGTGCAGGTGGGATTCCGGGACCCCGACTACGAGGCGGAGCAAGATGGCCGCATTGTGGGACCGCCGCCCCGAGGTCTCTTCGACGATGTCTAGGCTCGAAATATGGATATCTCTTTATTTAACTTCGCAACCGAGTATCTCAATGTCTGCAATGTTCCATAGTTTGTATTTCGTTTGTGCTTAAGTATTTCCTGCTGCCACTGCTGCTGCTGTTCCTTCACACCTATGTATGTACGATATTCGATTGAATAAACCACTAGAGAGGATGTTTGAACGGCTCTACCTTTTTCCGATGTCCTGGGATTTCAATTTTGGCGAGGTGTCAGGATCCATTGAGTGGTTGATATCCTCGGGATTCGAGCTGGCGTTCTCTAAATCAACCTTGGAAAGCTTTTCTCCTTTTTCTGCCTTTGGCAGCGTAATAAGTTGCGATATGGGATGCGGATTAATGCGCTTGCGACTGCGCAGAAAGCCACAGCGTGAGGTAACCGGAGTACTGGACGGATGCATGGTATGATATCTACTTAAATTGCACACCTGACTTTCGATTATCTGAAAAAACTTGATAGATTTATTTGACAATTATGCAATGTCAAATGTCACTGCTTCAAGGATTGCCACCCAATCAAAACCATTCCTTACCAAGTTTTATTTTCATGTATTACTTTTATAATTATGTATTATTTTCTATAAGAAAACTGAAATAATTATGTACAAACATATTTTTAATACATTTATATTTTCCCTTGTATATAACATATTTTTAAATGAAACAAAACCTATTAGTTTTATGATGTATATGATTTATAAACGAACAGGGTTGTTAACCTAGAATTTGCAGCAGTTTATGTGAATATGAATTCATATTTCCTTTAAAGAAACACAAAATCTGTATATACATTTTTTATATACATTTATATTTTTCTTTGTATTTCTTCCTTAAAAAAAAACAATACCCATTAGTTTTACGATGTATATGATTTATAAACGAACAGGCTTGTTAACCTAGAATTCACAGCAATTGCAACAGGAGATTAACATTTGGAAAGTCTGGGTTTATGTAAATGGGTAAAATCTCGAAACATCCAAATAGGAAATATGTACAATCGACAGGGCTTTGTATGGGAATGGTGCTAGCCGAAGAAACAGTAGATTGTGTTCGATATTATATATAATCAGTGGTCGTCCGCTAGCTATTGGGATCGTTTATCGTTGGGGATTCGTGTTCCATGTAGATGTAGGGAAATTAACTCCTTTACTCATCGCCGCCACCCTCTTCGTCCTCGTCGAACTCGCCCTCCTCGTCGGCGGTGGCCTCCTGGTACTGCTGGTACTCGGAAACCAGGTCGTTCATGTTGCTCTCGGCCTCCGTGAACTCCATCTCGTCCATTCCCTCGCCGGTGTACCAATGCAAGAAGGCCTTCCGCCTGAACATCGCGGTAAACTGTTCCGAAACTCGCTTGAAGAGCTCCTGAATGGCCGTCGAGTTGCCGATGAAGGTGGCCGACATCTTGAGACCCCTCGGAGGAATATCGCACACCGCCGTCTTGCAATTATTCGGGATCCACTCGACAAAGAAGCTGCTGTTCTTGTTCTGGATATTCAGCATCTGCTCGTCCACCTCCTTCATGGACATGCGACCCCGGAAGATGGCGGCGACGGTCAGGTAGCGACCATGACGCGGATCGCAGGCGGCCATCATGTTCTTGGCATCGAACATCTGCTGGGTCAACTCGGGAACTGTCAGGGCCCGGTACTGCTGGGATCCGCGGGAGGTGAGGGGCGCGAAGCCGGGCATGAAGAAGTGCAGCCGCGGGAAGGGCACCATGTTCACCGCCAGCTTGCGCAGATCGGCGTTCAGCTGGCCCGGGAATCGCAGGCAGGTCGTGACCCCCGACATGGTGGCCGAAACCAGGTGGTTCAGGTCACCATAGGTGGGCGTGGTCAGCTTCAGGGTGCGGAAGCAGATGTCGTACAACGCCTCGTTGTCGATGCAGTACGTCTCATCGGTGTTCTCCACCAACTGGTGGACACTCAGGGTGGCGTTGTAGGGCTCCACCACGGTATCCGACACCTTGGGCGAGGGCACCACCGAGAAGGTGTTCATGATGCGGTCGGGGTACTCCTCGCGGATTTTGGAAATCAGCAGGGTTCCCATTCCGGAGCCGGTGCCGCCACCCAGCGAGTGGGTCAGCTGGAAACCCTGTGGGATAATAGGAGAAAATTTAAAGATTAGTTTAAAAATCCTAAACTAAGCAAGCCTTTATGTCACCTTATACAGTGGCGAAAAAACTAATAGCACCACTACGTCACAGGTTCTTAATATTAAACAAATATGTGGGAAACGGGAATTTTTCGTATTTTTTCCAGTTTAGTTTCCAGTTTCCAATTTATGTTTAGTCTTACTATTTAAAACCCGTTTTGAAAAGTTAAAAAATGTGAGTAGGGTAACTAGTTAAAATTTTTTTGGGTTAGTGGTGCTATTATTTTTTTCGCAGCTGTAGCTGGCTATAAACGATACAGCGGTTTAAAGGAAATCATTGGGCTGCTGCATCGTTTATAGCTGCTAGTAATGCACACCCTAAACCTCAACCCCTTACACACAAAAAAAATCATGTTCCCGTAAAATCGATATGGCCATGTAAGTTTCACGTCATGCAAAACCCATATCGTTTTTACATGAAATAATCTTTTCGACCAGGTCAAATTTACCTGGCCCCATATCAAATTAAAAGTGATCTTAAATAATGTAAAATTGATTTACGTTTCATATCGATTTTTTTTGGGTGTACTAACCTGCAGGCAATCACAGCCTTCCGACTCCTTTCGCACCACATCCAGGACAGAGTCCACCAGCTCGGCGCCCTCCGTGTAGTGACCCTTGGCCCAGTTGTTACCGGCTCCCGACTGACCGAAGACAAAGTTGTCCGGTCGGAAGATCTGGCCAAAGGCGCCGGAACGCACCGAATCCATGGTGCCGGGTTCGAGGTCCACCAGGATGGCCCTTGGAACATATTTCGCACCGGTGGCTTCATTGTAGTACACATTGATGCGCTCCAACTGCAAGTCACTGTCGCCGTAATACGTTCCGGTCGCATCTATGCAATGCTCATCTGAGATAACCTCCCAGAATTTACCACCGATCTGGTTACCGCACTGACCGGCCTGAATGTGCACGATTTCACGCATCTTGGCAGAGACTGTCAAGAATCAATGGTTGAAAACCCGTTGGAGGAAAAGATTTTCCACAAAAAAAATAGTTGGTAAAAAAACCGAGTTATTTTTTAACAGTCTGAGGGGGCAAAAACCGGCGGTAAACTGAATATTTTAACGTATAATTTTTCAGGTTTATATTTTACACGTGTACTTGCTAGCTGATACTGAGCTGGACTGAAGTTGGTTGATACTACGTCTCCGAAGGTTCTTAGCCGGCCTACTACGACCGAAGTTTTTGAAATATATGTTCCTTCACCAAATAACAGAAATGTCAGTTGAAGGGTTTTGAGCAAAAACTTTAATATTACCTTTATTAAAACAATAAACAGATAAAATTCGAGATGGGATGGGGTTGGCGGTGCCTTAGAACCAATAGAGGTTTCTACGGTCACCAGCCAGATGATACGATTGATATTGACATGGGTGTTTTGGAGATGCCTCCTTTGTAAATGTGTATAGATGGGTGTATATTGGGATGGGTCGATTATTGCGGTTAAAAAATGTTTTTGAAATTTCTTTGGAATTTTCTAGAATTTTCCTAAAAACTTTATAATTCCCTGCCGAAATAATCGACCCATCCCTGTGTAAATATCTACGTAGGGAAGGTTCGTCTAACAACCAGTGTTTTGAGTTAACGGCGGTTGGATCTCTACAGGATGGTGGACTACAATGTGGCGATCCCTTGGCTCTGGACTCCTCTACAAGGAGGAATCCCACAGCTGGCTATACGGATATCAGACGGAGGCTCGCTTCAGGCACAGAGTGCTCTCAATAATATCCGTAGGCTGGAAATCCGGATCGACGAACTGCTCGTGGTTGAGGCACCTGGTGCCGCCCATGCAGGTGCAAGAGCACAGAGAAGCGGTCTCATCATTCTCCGTTGTATAATTATTCTCCAGCAATTTGCCGTGCATATTGTAGGTGGACTCATCATCGAAAGTCACCGGCTGGGCATTTCCGGCCAGGTTCTGGGCATCCTGCTCATCTCTCTTGGCATCCTCGGCTTGCCTGTGGTTCAAGGCCAATAAATGAATGAAATTAAAATCTTTAATAAATTAAATTCAACTCACATGGTCATGAAGCGTAGCACCAGCAGATTAATACTGGCGGCCACAACGGCCAAGCCGAAGAGGATGAAGACCAAGCTCAGAGCCACATAACCAGGTTTATTGGTCAAGGCCTGGTCGTTCTGCAGGGCCACATAGTCACCGAAACCAATGGTGGTCAGGGTGACGAAGCAGTAGTAGAAGCTATCGAAGTAGCTCCATCCCTCGTACCGGGAGAACACTGCTGCTCCAGTGGTGATAATTATTGAGGAGAGCATTCCGGTGGCCAGCATAAGATTCATCTCGGTGGCATCCGTACAGCGGGCTCCACTGGCCCTCTTTGCCCGCCTTATAATAACCGATGCGAATTTATTCAGACGTTCTCCTATCGACTGGAACATCACCAGACCCAGAGGAATGCCCACCTATAGAAGGAGATATTTATTAGACGAGAAACCAGGATCATTTCCTTACTTACCATTGCATAACCCATACAAAATGCTTTTCCCGGTATGGTGACTGGTGTGGAATGGCCATATCCTAAAATATTTAAGATCATAGGGGAATGGTAATAAAATTATAACGAATTTTAATTGAATTTAGTTTAATTACCTATCATGGCCAGGACAACGGTGCTAAAATAAAAAGCTCCAGCAAATTTCCACTGCGGTCCCGCCTTGTGTGGCTTGTTTTCAATAATAACAATTTCCATGACCTTTGAAAATATTAATTTGTCGTAAATACTATATTTAGCGTATTAAGTCAGATCTATTTAGTATTGGAACTTACCCGGAAATCCTCGTCGCTGACATTGTACTTTTTTACAAAGTTGTTCTTAACGGCTAAAATAAAAATATATTTAAATATAGTCAGAATAAAATGTAAATTAGACTTTTACCCTGTAAAAACTCCCATCTTTTGGCCTCGGTTGGGGACTCCAGAGAATCAAAAACTGCAGCTCCGATTAGAAGGTAGGTAAAAGTGCATACAACAAGGGATAGGGTTCGAACATTCTGACGCTTCATGATGAAGATAGTATTTTAAAACTTTTTCAAAGTTATCTTTTGAAATCCTTTCCACTGGCGCCTTTTTTGTTCAGGCAAAGATGCTGCGACTGACAAAATCGATAATTGTCAGCAAAACAAATACACAGCATCCACAAGAAATTGTTATTTCGCTTACAGGGGCTCGATAACAAGTGAACTGATAAATGCCATTAACTTTTTCATGTTCAAAACATTTTAAAAGTATTATTAACAAATGCCAACTGTTGAAAGTATTTTTATCCTATTTTAGATAATAATATAACCGTTATTACACAGCAGAAGCAACAGAGTCTAATGGCGCTGCCACTTGTCTCTGTTAGATAACAGTAAGGGCATTCCCTAAGCTGGAAAAATGCAGAAATGTTAAATTTTGGTCAAATGTTTAGCAAATTCAATTGTGAAAAATATAAATAGTTTAACAAACTCGAGGCTGTTGAATCGTTAAAAACTTGTTTCATTATAAAGTCGTTACCACTCTGTAACATATTAGTGCAAAGTTCAAATTACAATAATTATTTAATATTAATATTAATATTACTTTTTCTTAGCTTAATTTATAATTTACCCAAAATATGAATCCAATTTTTACAGTTACTTTTATTAAAAATATTACAGGGCAACAAAAAAGTAACATTCTTTTGTTCCAATTAGCCACTTTTAACATTCAAAATGCCGCCGAGTTGGCAGCGCCGATAGCTCAGCAAACAATCGATGCGGAGGAAAGGAAAACCTATCGGCAGCTCTGATTTGTTTATGCGAAAAAAAAAACCACGCAAGTACAGCGATTGGATTGTTGCAGTAGGCTGCTGTGTCTGTGACGTCGACTTTTCCATGCTTAATTAACCGGAAAATGTTGCGAATACGTCGGCGCTTCGCCTTGGTAATCTGCTCCGGCTGCCTGCTGGTTTTCCTCAGCCTGTACGTGATCCTAAACTTTTCGGCGCCGGCAGCCACTCAGAAAAGGGTAAATAAACGATGCTAAAACTAAATGATAAATTATAATAAACCCCTCGATCTTGCAGCCCAACTATGAGAACATAGAGAACAAGCTGCAGCAGCTGGAAAATGGCCTGCAGGAGCACGGCGAGGAGATGCGGAGCCTGAGGGCTCGATTGGCCAAAACGGCGAGCAGGGAGGAGCCAAAAAGGTCTCCACTGAAGGAGACGCGATCTGTGAAGCCCGGAAAGTGCCAGGATGTGGTCCAGGATGTGCCCAATGTGGAGGTGCAGATGCTGGAGCTGTACGATCGCATGTCCTTCAAGGACATCGATGGAGGCGTGTGGAAACAGGGCTGGAACATCAAGTACGATCCCCTGAAGTACAACGCCCATCACAAACTCAGGGTCTTCGTGGTTCCCCACTCGCACAACGATCCCGGGTGGATCCAGACCTTCGAGGACTACTACCAGCACGACACCAAGCACATCCTCTCCAATGCCCTGCGGCATCTGCACGAGAATCCCGAGATGAAGTTCATCTGGGCGGAGACCTCGTACTTTGCCCGATTCTACCACGATCTGGGCGAGAACAAAAAGCTGCAGATGAAGTCGTAAGCACGCCCTTTACATATATTGTATTAAGCTATATTTGCAAGAGACACGTAAAGCCGGTAGTTAAACTTTAAACAGTTGTTTTGTACAACAAAGGAATGCTTTTCAGCGATAATACGTAAATGCAGTGGCACGAGTTGCTTGTTTAGATTAGTATTATCTTTATGATTTCATTCATAAATAATATTGCAATATTTTCCTAAGAAACATGCATAGCTATAGGTTTTCTACGGAAGTTTATTTATTTAAACTACGTAACAGATATTCAAGCTTGATTAACTATTAGAGCCCTGCATGAATGGATTCAATGAATTATTTTACATTTTTGGTTTATATAAATGAATTAATTAGAATTTTGAGTTTATTAGAACTGAATGAATTAGAATTTTGAGTTTAATAGAAGTAAATGAATTTGAATTTTGAGTTTAGTAGAATTGAATGAATGAATGGCATGAATTCTGAAACAATTCAATCGATAACTTCTTTTGAAGAAGAAAGTACCATCATTTTAGAAATCTTATTTTCTAAGCAGTTAGCATTGACTTGTTAAAAATGTTCCACTTTTTGTTCTGAAAAGAAAGCTCAAAAAAAATTTGGCAAATTCAAAAAATTAATAAAAATGATTCAATCAATTGGAAATGAATTAGAAAAACATTCAATTTATTTCACATAGAATTGAATTGAATTAAACTAATTGGAATTTTCATGGCATAAAACCAAACCATGTGATAAAACCAAAAATTTAATGATTCACGTAGGACTCTATTAAGTACTTGATAAGCATTTCCTAGTGTGTTTGAAGGAGTACAACTTATAATTAACCATTAATTATATCAAAAATTTCTTATTTTATAGCATTGTCAAGAGTGGACAATTGGAATTCGTCTCTGGCGGCTGGGTGATGCCGGACGAGGCCAACTCGCACTGGCGCAACGTGCTGCTGCAGCTGACCGAGGGCCAGACGTGGCTGAAGCAGCATCTAAATGTCACGCCGACTGCCTCGTGGGCAATCGATCCGTTTGGCCACAGCCCCACCATGCCGTACATCCTGCAGAAGAGCGGCTTCAAGAACATGCTCATCCAGCGGACGCACTATTCGGTGAAGAAGGAGCTGGCCCAGCAGCGCCAGCTGGAGTTCCACTGGCGGCAGATATGGGATACCAAAGGGGACACCGCTCTTTTCACCCACATGATGCCCTTCTACTCGTACGACATCCCGCACACTTGTGGTCCGGATCCCAAGGTGTGCTGCCAGTTCGATTTTAAGCGCATGGGCGCCTTTGGTTTGAGCTGCCCCTGGAAGGTGCCGCCGCGAGCCATCGACGATGCCAATGTGGCCTTTCGATCGGATCTGCTGGTGGATCAGTGGAAGAAGAAGGCCGAGCTGTATCGCACGAACGTCTTGCTGATTCCCCTGGGCGACGACTTCCGCTTCAAGCAGAACACCGAGTGGGATGTGCAGAGGGTGAACTACGAGCGGCTGTTCGAGCACATCAACAGCCAGGCGCACTTCAATGTGCAGGCGCAGTTCGGCACGCTGCAGGAATACTTCGATGCAGTGCGACAGACGGAGAAGGCGGGATTGGTGGAGTTTCCCACGCTCAGCGGCGACTTCTTCACCTATGCCGATCGCTCGGATAACTATTGGAGTGGGTACTACACATCGCGGCCGTACCACAAGCGCATGGACCGCGTTCTGATGCACTACGTCCGTTCGGCAGAGATGCTCTCCGCTTGGCATTCGTGGGATGGCATGGCGCGCATCGAGGAGCGCCTGGAGCTCGCACGCAGGGAACTGTCTCTGTTCCAGCACCACGATGGCATTACTGGCACCGCCAAGACGCATGTGGTGATCGACTACGAGCAACGCATGCAGGAGGCGCTGAAAGCCTGCCAAATGGTGATGCAGCAGTCTGTCTACCGCCTGCTTACCAAGCCCTCCATCTACAGTCCGGACTTTAGTTTCTCGTACTTCACGCTGGACGACTCGCGCTGGCCGGGATCCGGTGTGGAGGACAGTCGAACCACGATTATTTTGGGCGAGGATATACTGCCCTCCAAGCATGTGGTGCTGCACAACACTCTGCCTCACTGGCGGGAGCAGCTGGTGGACTTCTATGTGTCCAGCCCGTTCGTGAGTGTCGCCGATCTGGCCAACAATCCGGTGGAGGCTCAAGTGTCGCCTGTATGGAGCTGGCACCACGACACGCTCACCAAGACCATCCACCCACAAGGCTCCACCACCAAGTATCGCATCATCTTCAAGGCCCGGGTGCCGCCCATGGGTCTGGCCACATACGTTTTGACCATCTCCGAGTCCAAGCCAGAGTAAGTACGACTTTACTTTTCTTATTTTATAAATAGATATTCATTCTTTGGAATGGTTTCATCACTAACTTATTTTACCAAGTTCCATAATAATAAAAAATTGTGATAAATTCCGTTTCATTTGAACAATTCCTGTATAACTTGTATTGATTCATTGTATGTACGATCAGTTACTTTTTAATTGCTTTTCAGTGTTTGAGCTAATGTGACATAAATGAAAACAATATTTAAAAAAATTGATTTTTTTGCTTTCTGTCAGCATGACCAAACTTTTATCTCTTCATTTACCAGATGCCTCGATCGGCTTGAGGCTTTATGCAGAGGGTATAATGATTTCTATAAGTCAGAACCGACCGGATCGGAAACAAAACGTTAAAAAATTCTTGCTTCCGTGCTTTTTAAATAATACCTTCTACTTTTGGGAATATTATTTATTAAATATTTCTGCATTTCGAATTAAATTTTTAAATAATCGGATTACTATATCATATAGCTGCCATAGGAACGGTCGGAAAATTAAATGGAAATTAGGAGGAAAAAACGATATCTTTGTTGATTTATATTACATTCTTTTCCTTTCGTATCGAAATCAGCTGAAATTTTGATTGTTGTAACATATTATATAACAAGTAAATCTAAATTTAATGTTTGTGTAAGTTAATAGGAATAATGTGCAAGGGTTTAGCTTTCTTTCTTGTTTCATTTCACTCTAAAACTAACATTCTGATCTTACCCACAGACACACCTCGTACGCCTCGAATCTCTTGCTGCGCGCCAATCCGGCTTCCGTGCCTTTGGGTCAATATCCGGAGGATGTGAAGTTCGGTGAGCCTCGCGAGATCTCGTTGCGGGTGGGCAACGGCCCCACGCTGGCATTTTCGGAGCAGGGTCTGCTCAAGTCCATCCAGCTGGCCCAGGACAGTCCGCATGTGCCGGTGCATTTGAAGTTCCTCAAGTATGGCGTTCGAACGCATGGCGATCGTTCCGGAGCCTATCTGTTCCTGCCCAACGGACCGCCCACGCCCTTCCAGCTCAACCATCCGGTGGTGCTGGTGACCAAGGGCAAACTGGAGTCGTCGGTGAGCGTGGGCCTGCCGAGTGTGGTGCACCAGACGATAATGCGCGGCGGAGCACCGGAGATTCGCAATCTGGTGGACATAGGCTCGCTGGACAACACGGAGATCGTGATGCGTTTGGAGTCGCACATCGACAGTGGCGACATCTTCTACACGGATCTCAATGGGCTGCAGTTCATCAAGCGCCGCCGTCTGGACAAGCTACCCCTGCAGGCCAACTACTACCCAGTGCCCTCGGGCATTTTCATCGAGGATGCCAATATGCGAATCACTCTGCTTACGGGTCAACCGCTGGGTGGCTCTTCGCTGGCCTCGGGTGAGTTGGAGATCATGCAGGATCGACGCCTGGCCAGCGACGATGAGCGTGGCCTGGGACAGGGAGTTTTGGACAACAAGCCGGTGCTGCACATCTATCGCCTGGTGCTGGAGAAGATTAACAGCTGTGCGCGGCCGTCGGAGATGCATCCCGCTGGTTATTTGACCAGTGCCGCCCACAAGGCCTCGCAGTCACTGCTGGACCCACTGGACAAGTTTATATTCGCCGAAAACGAATGGGTCGGGGCACAGGGTCAGTTTGGCAGCGATCATCCTTCGGCGCGTGAGGATCTGGACGTGACCGTCATGCGACGACTGACCAAGAGCTCGGCCAAGGCGCAGCGCGTGGGCTACGTCCTGCACCGCACCAATTTGATGCAATGCGGCATCCCGGAGGAGCGCGCCCAGAAGGTGAGCCATTAAAACGATCTCGCGAATTCTTTAGGATTTTATTTTATAATATAGTATGTAAACCGTTTAAATCTTAGCTCATTAGAACGATTCCGCGAATTCTTTAGGATTTCAATTTTTAATATAGTATGTAAACCGTTTAAATCTAAGCCCATTAGAACAATATCGCGAATCCTTTAGGATTTTAATTTTTAATATAGTATGTAAACCGTTTAAATCTAAACCCATTAGAACGATCTCGCGAATTCTTTAGGATTTTAATTTTTAATATAGTATGTCAAAATCTAAGCCCATTAAAACGATCTCGCGAATTCTTTAGGATTTAAATCTTTAATATAGTATGTAAACCGTTTCAATCTAAGACCTTTAGAACAATCTCCCGAATTCTTTAGGATTTTAACTATTAATATAGTATGTAAACCGTTTAAATCGAAGCCCATTAAAACGATCTCGCGAATTCTTTAGGATTTTAATTATTAATATAGTATGTAAACCGTTTAAATCTAAGCCCTTTAATTCGATCTCGCGAATTCTTTAGGATTTTAAGTTTTAATGTAGTATATAAAAACTCTAAATCTAATTCCTCCCCATTTTTGCCCCACAGTTGGATGTGTGCCACTTACTGCCGAATGTGGCGAGGTGCGAGCGCACGACCCTTACCTTTCTGCAGAATCTGGAGCTGATGGACGGCATGGTGGCGCCGGAGGTGTGCCCCATGGACACCGCCGCCTATGTGAGCAGCCACACCAGCTGATCGCCGCGTGTCCTCAAAAAGGATGAAGGGAGGAACCCGGAAGAAAAGCGACTAAAGGACAACCTATGAATCTCGGACGCTAACTCACTGCAATACAGGCAATCTTCGTTTAATGTTCAACTCAAGCACTGACTGCACCGAAAGACGTAATGCGTAATCCAAACTACGTATCATTTATTTATTCAAGCTTCCACACGAGGGTTTGGAAATTCGATCCTATGACGCAGCGGTGTGTTTTTTTGCACCCCTTTTGTGACTACACATTTTACTTTGTTTCCCCTAGGTTTTTACGTTTTTTGTGATATCCCTCCAGTTCCACAGCAAGCAATACTTTTCTGTCTTCGATATCCTGACCTGGATATTCCTATGCCTAAAATCATTGAATCGTAACTATAACTAACGTTTAACTGTAATGTAGGCTTAGTGTTAATGACGCAACTGCAAAGGCAATGATATTAATCTTGACGTTTGTTTTTTACGAATCGAATAAATTGAGTCTCATTTTAGAATCGACTTTTAAGTGCTATTCTAAAGTAAAAATATAAAAAACTTGTTTATTTTAATGGGTAATAATGGCAATCAAAATGACATCAATTCAAAGATAAAAAAAATATTTTTTTTAATTTGAAAACTTGATAATTTTTTAAGAACAAATATTTTACAGCGTTTTTAACATTTTATGTAAAGCCTGTTGATTAAAACAAGCAACACAAAGTTTAGTCTTGAGATGATTTCATTCTGGCTTTGGATTATGAAACGGATTTTAAGAAAACTAATTAAAGTCATAATCATGAGTTATAGTTTTAGTGGTTGGAAAACAGAGTGCAATCTTATCAGCGCCAGTGCGGTACTGTTATTGCCAGAATGACCTACAGAGATACTGGGAGAGGAAAATGGAGGCAATTGGAAAGAAAAATTCACAGTGGAAATCCGGATTGAGCGTAAAGTGGTTGTTTTCGGAGAGAATCGCTGCGCAGTTTTTCCTCTCTCTCTCTCGCGCGCTCTCTCTCCTTTTCTGTTAAATCCAAAACGGGCAACGAAAGCAAAACCGAATTGTATCTGCGAGATACTTGCGCTCTCGCGCTCTCCCTCTCCCGCTCTCTTTAACGACCATCGGAATTTTCTGTACAGAAACAGAAATCTCAGCGGGCTCGCTGTTTTCAAGTTTTGAATCCGCATTTCAGTTCAGTTGGATTTCAGTCACAGTCAGAGCGTCAGATTCAGATCATCGTGGTCGCCAGTGAGTTTGTTTATATGTTTGTTGGTGCCTGTGTGTTTGCTTGTCAAGTTCTGCAACAAAAACAAGGCATCTAAACAAAAGTGGTTCAAAACAATTAAGAAGAATAAAAAGCAACCAAAAAAATACGAAAAAAAAGCACAGTGTCGTTTAAATCGCAGCGTAACTGCAGCTCTTGTTGTTGTTGTTGTTCAAAGCGGACTGGAATTTAATTAAATTAAATTAAATCATGTACGAATGCGAGTGTGTGTGTGTGTCTAAGCTGCGTTCTTGAGTTGTTCTTTTTCTAAGTTCTTTTTTTCGTGGCGTGTATCTGTGTGCGCGTGTTCGTTTGCTGGTGTGCGTGTGCTTTTTGTGAACTACGTTTTGTTTCAATGCCAAAAAGTATCTATGCCCTGGCATGTGCGCTCTCTCCATCTCCCTCTCTCTTTCGCTCGCTCATGCTGGTTACATAAATACTGGTAGAAGAGGAAGAGGCGGAGAAGCAGGAGGAGGAGGAGGAGGCGACTGAAATTGAAATACAAATTCAATTAACACCTGAAAACGGAAAGCCAACTGGAACACACTGGTCTGATTGGACGAGCAAGGGGGAAACATGTGTTTGATTTTCCAACTAGTCGAGTCTTCATCTTATCCCTTTTAAATGTTAGAAGCAAAGCTCCTTGAAAGAAGAAACAGAGGAATGTGGAAAAAGAGCAGGAGAACCAAAACGAGAACGAGAACACCAAAAAAACGAAATTAACGACGTCACATAAAAGTGTGTCAAAGCAGCAGCTCACGCACACCAGCGTGGCCCATTTTGTATCTGTGTGAAGCTTTGGCTCTCTCTTGCTCTCTCTCTCCGTCCCTCTCTTTCGCTGATAAAACGCAACGCACACAGCGCGTATACATAATTTATATATTTATTTAAATGTTTTTCGTTTGCATGGTTTGAACAACGAGTTTTTCTCGTTATTCTAAGGCTGTCCCCCTTTGTTTCTCTCTCTCCGCGGCATATGGCATTGCTCAATTATTATGTCATAAACATTTTGAATGGCAAATATGCGATAGAAGTTCAATTCGTTCAAGGCAATATTGTTTTTGAAGCTTTTTGGCTTTTGGCGCAGGAAATGCAAAAGTCGACAAAAGTGTGCGTGTGTGTGCAGGAACGTGCAGCAATTTTCCAACGTTTGCATGAAAAACCTAGTGCCCTAATAAGCGAAACGCGAGAGAGAGAAAAGCCCAGCGAGAGGAGAGAGAGAGCTTGCAACCGAATCGTGAGAGGAGCAGTTTTCCCGCACTCGAATTTAAAAATCAATGTAGAAAATGCGCGCAAAGCGGACAAAGAAAACATACACTCACTCGAATGTTAGACAGAAATGTGATCGGACGGGCACGTGTACGTGGCACACAGATACGAAAGAGCAAGAGAGCTGTAGAGAGCGGAATATTTAATCGGGAAAAGAGAGCTTCACTTCCATTCGCTCGCTCAGCTGCTCAACGCAAACTTAACGTTAGATTTTTAGAATCAAAAAAAGCACGCTGAGACAAAGACGCGCACGAAAACTGAACGGAAAAACGGAAAAGGCAAAGGCGGATGAAGCAGCGCAAAGGAGAGGCGTAAGCAGGCGCTAAAAAATATTTTAAAATATATCAAAAAACATTGCGCTTGGCTTCGAAATTCGCGAAATAAATAATCTAATCCGAGTGTGACTGTGTGTGTGTTTGTTTAAAACCCAAGCAACAACAACAACAAAAGCAGCAGAACAACAAAAACCCAAAAACCATAATAAAAAACCTCTAATCAAATTCAGGATCCACTACAACAACAACAAAAACCACTGTCGCGTCTCCAAATGAAACAATAATTGAATAATTGAATTACCCAATAAAGAAAACAAAAAGCAAAGCGAATAACGGGTTGAAAGTTTAAAAAAAGTAAGCCAGTCGAGGAGATATTATATCCGCACATCAGCGTTTAAAGTACCATATATAGTTGTTCTTATCTATACCCACACTCAATTAATTGCAGCTGAATGCACGACTCCTTGCAGAAAGGTGAATATATTTCAAACTAGTCATAAGATCTTGGATTAAGCATAGTTTAGCATAAGGCAGGGTGTGTCCATCGGTTTGGGTTCTCTACATTTTGAAGATTTAAAGTCCGGGCAATATATGTTTTGAATACAGAAGAAATATTCTAAAACTTGAACTTTTTTGTTATCTTTTTTCCTCAAAGCAAAGTATAAAAAAACTTTGAAAAAGTAATAAAATATTTTTGTTGACTCATTAAAAAATTTCTTTTCTACAAGTCTTTAGTTTTTTTGAGTCATGACTCTAAGATGTTTTCTAATGCTTATAATAAATTCGACCTCTAGAAGTTCGAGTTGCGGAGGTTCGACTGTATTTAAAGTTTTCCCATTTTGCGCAACCGAATGAAATGGCTTTCGAGCATATTTACGAGTGCGGGGAATGGGAATGGCTATATTCATAGATGGTATGAATATGTACTACTGATTGCCCGATCTCTCGGTCTCGACTCTCTCTCTCTTTCTCCCCCTATATCTCTCGTCCGTTCTCTCCATCTGGCATGCTAATCAAAGTCGCAGCTCATCTCCACCTCCCAACGCCCCCTTGCGTTTATCTGCTCATCAATTTGCTCGTTTCATAGCCTAACCCGACACTTGATTCTAGTTTTGTACTTTTTTCCTTCCCCCAGCTGCTGTTAAATGCAAATAGGCATTAAATTGTCCGCTTGTCTGTCGTTTCGTTTCATTTGCATTCACACCGACGACCTCTCCTCCTCCTCCAGCCACCTGCCCCGCCCCCTCCTCCACCGCCCCCGTTGCGCAATTTGGTGGGGCAGCTCGTATGTGGGTTAAACTGCTGCCACGGCTGCTGCTGCACCACTGGCAAATCTACAGAAAACAGAAACGGAAAAAGGAGGAGGAGGTGGAGAAGGAGGTGCAGTACACGGAGAGAAATAGCAATAGAAAAGTATAGAAGAACATTTTTTTAATTTGAATACTTTTCGCTCAGCTGTTTGCAGCTGATTTTCGTTAAGGGTGCAGTGTGAACGCAGCTTTTGCGAAATAAGGTCACACTAGACAAACGGGAGTTTAAGGACTTTGTTGCGCTTTTGTTTCTAAATATCTTCTTATTCTCCCGAGTAAGTACTCTCTTCTGAATTTTTTTTATTCTCAAAATCAGTCCCCCTATTGAACCTCTAGTATCAGGTCCATTTTGACCCCGTTTTTCGCTGTGCAAAAGTTGCAGGGGGACAAAATAACTGGGAAAAATTAACCCAAAACGAAACGAGAAAAGGTTTATGTAAACAAGCGCGCACACACACGGGCCTACACACACACACGTACACACTCTTACCCACACAGCCGCACTGGGCCGCGTTCATGCAAAAGGCACGAAACTGCTGTTAACCTATTTGCCGTAATGGTTACGGCGGTGATTTCGACCCGGAGACTCTCTCGGCTCGGCTAATAAGCCGAGAGTCCGAGCCCCATTTTCGAGTCGAGTCGATTAAGGGCCCCCCAACCAAACCGAACAAAACTGAAGTGCAAAACTGCAAACTTGGCGGTAAACTAAAGTGCCTGATGTTCTAGGAAAATTTCAAAGCCTACGAAATTGCTTCGCAAAAAAAGAAAAACGAAATAAGGTTGAATGAATCACTCGAAGATCAGAATCTCAGAGACCGCGACGTAGTAATTTACAGGGGTTGAAATTGTGGCCACCACAAGTTTTCCACATGGAAGCTGTCAAAGGAACAACTGCGTGCGGAGTTTCTATTATTTTGGGGTGTTCCTATTATTCACTAACCATTATATGGAAACCACATTCTTATACACTCTGGTACACATCCATAGTTCCGGTTAGGCGGCATTTCGAATCTTAAGTAGCTTAAAACTGGCCAATATGAAATTTATTTTTAGAGTGCCATATACTTTTTTTATTCTCGTTAATGATTACCAGTAATTTTAATGACAGAAAATCCCCTTTCTTACTAAACTTGTATTTGCTTTATCATGTTGTATTTTTAATATCTTTTTATAATACTTTTGATTAATTGAAGCTTAAAGAATTTTAATGAGCTTGACTTGAAATATTTGTTTATTTCTGTTTAGTTGTTCACTGTACAAAACGTCTGTAAAGTATTCCTTGCCGATAATCAGCATCTTTAGGTTTCCAATAATATTTTTTTTATTAATCAGCTAATGGGGTCAGACCTGTTGTTTAGCTTTTGATCATCTCTAATCCACCTGGTAAAACCCCCCCAACTTCTCGACCTTGCCGTGCCGTGTCCATACATATTCAACGAATTTTTAATTGCCACCAATGCCTGGGCATATCGCTTGGCAAACCATCGACTGGGCGGTAATTGCCGCCTCAGTTAATTGGCTGCATCAATTGAAAGCTATTGGAGGTAGAGCCGCAGTAAAAACAATTACCCATCCATCGACTTTGACGCCGTTCAAGTTCACAGCGCGTCATCGAGTGAAAACAAAAAAGCACACCACAACAAATTACTTGCATTTGTAATTATGGAAACAAAAAAAAAATACAAGTATTTTTTACTCGGGCGTCTTCAATTGAATTACTGTTAATGAAATGTCTCTGCCTCGAATGACGTAACAATTTACAAAGCAGCAAAATGAGCAAAGCAAACAGAAAAGCAAAACAGAAACAAGCCATCAGCAATAAGTGAAAACAAAGGAGGGCTAAGCAATAACAATAAGCAATAATCTTGAAGAATTTTCTGCCAAGCAAAATACATAATAGCCATAATAAGAATCGGCGAGAGAGAGGCAGATAGGGTGAAAGAAAGAGACGGCAATGTAGGTCTGGCAATTCATTTTGCAGGTGAGGATGGCAAAACGATGTGCATTCCGTAGCTCAAGCGAAACCATGTTGTTGTCGCCAGGGATGCGTAGTATCTAGTCAAGTTTTTTTTGGTAATATCTCAACCTATAAATATAAAAAAGGCATCAAAATATATAGTTAAAGTTTATTAGCTTTCAAATGGTACAGAAAGGCACATTTGTTTCGGACTCTAAAGAATTCGCGCACCTATTTCCGCCTCCAGATCTATTTAAACCTTTCGCATCACTGATTCTGCATCATGTTGCTGCCGTGCTGTTGCTGTTGTAGCTGCAACATATGTACAAATAGGTTTAAAGGGTGGAAAGGGCCCAAAAGCCAAGGGGGCTGGCGAATGAATTACATTGTCGCCTGCCAGCATCGATTCTGGCTAAATTGGGACGCTGTTTGTCGCCATCTCTTGGCTCGCTCGCTCTCTCTCTCTCTTTCCGCCTCTCTGTAGCCATCTCTTTCGGCCATTCTGGCTGCCAAAAGAGCTTCTGCCTTTTCTTCTGCCTTAGCTGCAAAGCATAAAAACCGTTGTTGGCCTGGCAAAGTGCAGCAGCAGTAGTCGTAGTACAAAAACTGTCGCCTGGCTCGCCAACAACTGGGGCAATTTTTAATTAAAATGCCAAAAATAAAGCACACCAACAAATATTTGTTTCATTGTCAGCTAGGGTTGTCAAGTAATTTGATTTAATATTTCTCTTTGACTTGTGCCATATTGAAAATGAAAAGTAATCACAGATGGGGCTTTCCTTGGGGCAAAAAGCTGGCCACAAGTTGACTCGAGGCCAAGAAACAAGATCTTCTATATATAGAGGTATTTGCCTTAAATTAGATCTGTCATTTTAAGAGCACTGTGTAGTGGGGAAAAGATGATATATGGTCTTCATAAAAATACGACTTAATTTAAAAAGGTAAAATAATGTAGAATCTTTTTATTTCAGACTATTCTAGGTTTTTCAAGTTAAACTATCCCTTCCTAACATTTCTACATTTGAGGCATTAATTATTCGAAGATTTTCCGATTTTCCAATTTCCCCCAAAGTGGTTCATTAGATGGGGGAAACCATTGACACGTTTATGGCAGCTAACCAGGCAACCGTAACACCAGGTCAGAACACTTGAGCATGCCTGAGGACCTGGGGGAGGAATTCGGGATGGAAAAGGGGAGTGGAGAATTGAGGGGAATCGAGAGAATCCGCCCATCGACCTGCTCACTTGTTTACTTCGACTTGCCATAAGTTCTTTGTGTTTGACTTAGTCTTTTGTGGCTGTCGTGTTGCCATTTGACTGCCTTCTGCCTTCTGCTTCTGCCTTCGCCTTTATTTATGGATAATTCATAGACGCACCTTGGCTGAGGCACCTGCAAACACGAATTCGATTTGATTGGAATCGCTGCTGCGGCTGCCAATCCCCTCCCCCCAAGCAAACCAACCCAAACCCATACCAAACCATATTGACGAGCGACCTAGCGACATAGTTTCGCAGTTTGGCTTCGCTGCCCCCAAGTAATTTACATATAGACTCACACAGATACTCACACCAGCTGCATGTCTGCCTTTACGCCTTTGTTGTTGCTGCTGCTGCTGCTGCTGTCTCTTGGCCTAATTGTGAGCTTTTGATTTTGTTTTCATGGGAAGCCCCGGCATTCGCCGTCCGTGTCTCTCTGCGGATTTCGCTTGGCTCAGCGTTGCATATTTTCCCCACCTTGGATGGAAATGGATGTGTGTTCCTCTTTTTTCTTCTCTCCAATGTAGATTCTCATAGGGCCATAGCCAGTATTTATATTTGGCCATATTACGTTGCTTAACCTTCACCCATTTATGCCACGAAAATACCATGGAAAGCCAAGAGAGAGAGAGAGAAAAAAATGAAAGAAGTCACGGGGAAAAGCGCAGCATTTTTGGAGTGTACGACTAAATATAGTATATGGCCATGTAGATGTACAGATAAATGTGGCTATATATTTATTTATATGCACTTTACAGATAAATTCATATTTATAGACAGACGGTGGCTGCTGCATTTGATGGTGGTAACACGTCGATGGGCTAGGAACACGTTGCGTATACGCAACGTATACTCCATTATGCAACGCACATAATCAGCGCTAATGTGAAATTCTAATTTCATTTGCTTTACTCATTAATAATTATAATTACACGGGCTGGCAGCTAAAAAACACAACCAAAACCCACCAGCTGTGCTTCCTCCAGCTTTGACTCCTGCCTGATTTTCTGTTGACTCGACACAAATAGGCGCTCGCTCGTCTGATATTTATAACAAACACACGCAGCACACATCATGAACTCGTACATATCAAATATGGGCTAAACAAAAGAGAGAACTCTGAGCCGAGTCAACGAAATCTAAAGCCGAAATCCAAAAGCAGCTTACTCCACTCCACCAAAGGCAGGGAAAAACTAAAGTGGTCGAGGGTTTAATGCCCTTACAGTTCAGGGTTTTAAGAAAATTTTTTTCAGAAAACAGCTTAAAGAAATTGAAATATATAATAACAAAATTAATAACAAATTGTTATTCCAAAAAAACTTGTTAATTATCAACAGGCTTTAATTCATATAATAATTTTCAATGAATCCTTTTTGATCATTATTATTTAGTACAGATTATTTAGAAATTCGAATATTAAAGCAATATTTAAAGATAAAATGTATTTCATTATTTACTATTTTAAAAGAACTTGTTAATTTTTAATAGGATTAATTCGTATATTTTTTTCAAAGAATTCTTTTTGATTTAATCTTTTATATTATGCAATTATAATAACGAATTAATTAGTACAGATTAAAAGGGATTCTAAACTATTTCAAATCAGGTATTATTTTTCTCTCTGTGCCGAATGAGTGGCAAGCTCGGTGACATCCTGGAGCTACCCTTAAAAAATGTGGCTCGTAAAAAGCAGCAAATATGGGCTGGTTTGATGGTTGCTCTGGGGTATGAAGTGGGATGTGGGGTTCTTTCTGGCTCGCAATGAGCATAAATTATGCGCACAAAAGGCAAGACGCTGGAGAGCAGGGATTCGGAATTGAGGGGGTTTTCCTGGCGGGGGTTTTCCAGGCGCCAACGACAAACACGCTCTTTTTTTTCGTTTTGCACTCGGGTACTTAGCCAGCTTGCGTAGACAACGGCGATGTTTGTTAGCCAACAATGGGGAAACCCTTTTTCTCCCGGTTGCCACCCCCTCGACCCCCTTGGACCTTTGTTCGATCCGCATCCTGGGGGTCAGTGGGCGGTCCTTTCGTATCGCGTGCCTCGTTATTGATTTTCGCTTTCATTTTTCATGTGGCATGCGAGGCAACAGGAAGAACAAGCAGAGCAACAACCAATAATTGTACATACGCCTGCCCCGCTGCTTACATATGCGGCAAAAGTTTTCCCTTTTTTCCGTCCCGCTCCCGAGGAAAAACGCACCAAAAGCAAACTACTGGACAGGGGCAAACATAGGGGCGAAAACTCATTTGACAGAAGACGACGACAGCCAAGTCGACTCATCCAAAAAAAAAAAGAAAGAAACGTGCCGCCAAAGTCAATGAGGTCGCACCTCGCCCACTTCCTCCCACTCGGGCTTCTTTTTTTGGCTTTATTTTCCTGCCCGGAGCATTCAGCTTTCAGTTCACATCAGCCTCTCATCCGCGGTGTCCTCATTCACATTTACCAGCTGGTTAAATATGCGTCGTCGTGTTTACCTTTTTGTGCCAGCGATGTCCTTGCCGGCGGCTTTAAAGTCCTGCCTGCTGCTCATAATAAAGTCTGGCTATAAGGAGTTTGCCCTCCTTCACAGTCCTCTTATTCCATTTGTATATATGAAGTATGTATGTGCCTCCATCTTCTTTATGGCTTATGACATTTGCGCCTTTGTTGTATTTGCATTCGTGTCGATGTTGCCTTCATTTTGCCTCCTTTGTCAACTTCCGCTAATGCTAAGCTCCACCGAGTTCCCAGTGCCACGCCCCCTCTTTATCCTTAAGGGGGGAGGAAGGGGGGGGGGGGCGGTAAAAACCCAGTGACTCTGGACAGTTATCCAAACCGCCAGGCTGAGTGACCCACACTTATCCGCCTGCGCCATTGTTCCTTTTGATTTTATTTTTGTTGCCCCATTTTTCGGTACTTTCCGGATGCCCAACTCTCCTGCCCCGATTTCTATACATAATATAGGGGATATATATAGATAGACCTGTGTTGTCAACCCATTTGGGCTGACTGCAATTATGAATTTGGGGCAATTGTTTGGTGTGCGCTCGGATGGCTTTGATTTGAGCCAAGAGTTGCCGGTCGTGATTAGGCCATTTCGTTGTAAAGGACTTGTCCGTTGGGTTAGATTACAGCCGGCAGATATACGTATATGCCATATGACTTTTAACAAGTGAACAGCCAAACTGAGTGGCATATCGTTTTATCTGATGACACCATTGGGAGATTGATGAGCACATAACACTGGGATTGCAGCCCTATGACAAGTGTCATTGAATTTAGTAAATCCGATTTACTCATTGGGGCCTTAGTTTGAGCTTAGCTTTTTGAAGTCCAGAATTTAGTCACGACTCGAACAGGTCCGGTTCTCGAGTGAGTCACCATTTTGTATCGCCACCTGATCGTAGGCGATCGCTCTCCCCTTTCGAGGCCATTACTCACCCACTATATATCAATTTTTCAACATCATTGTCCCCCGCTGTGGAAAAGCCTTTTCCAAACTCGAAGACTCGCTGACAAGCCAAACAAATGAAACATTCTCAGATTAGCAATGTCAATGTTGCTTCGGAAATGTCGGGATAAATTGCCTTTGGCCTTTGTCATCAAAAACTGAGGATGCCCGTTTCCTTGAGGAGCAGGCAAAGATTTATCGCACATGATATTTGTCAAAACGGCGAGATAAAGATACACAAATACACACACTCGCTGATAGATACAAAACTGCTGTCAGCGGATTTGTGTGCTGAGCCTATGAAAAGACGATAAATGAGCCTGAATTGAACAAACAAAGACGATGGCCCAACAAATGAGCCGGGGATTTCGGGCCCTCGAAAGAGGTTATCGCCGGCACTTGTGGCTTAGTTATACACACTCTTAAAAAAATGTATTTTAAAGTTGGGAAAATTTAGAAATTTCTTTAAAAAACACTTTGAAATTAATGAGACCATAATATATCTAACTATTTAAATTTTATTAATAGAAAATTTATATTTTTTCATATTTTCTAAACAAAATGATACATTCTTCCGACACTTTTGGATTAATTCTCAATCTTAAAGAAAATGTAAAAAACGCAAGAAATTTCTAAGATCTCAAAATCTTTAAAATCGATAAAATTATTTTGTTTTCTGTTAGTTTGTTATTTTTACATATTTTGTAATAAATATTAAATAGAATATTACTTTTAATATTTCTCCTGTTTTTTTTTTCAAAAAATAAATATTGAATGGAATATTACTCTTAATAATCCTTCTGTTTTTTTTCTTCCAAACTTAAAGTTAGTGTTTTTAATCAGTTTATCAACAGATAGTTTCTCAGTTTAATGGTTAGTATTTTGGAGAGTGCTCTTAAGATCCGAAGATGGCCAAAACTTAAAGTTTTATCAGCGTCGAGGCGTCTGAGACACGGCCGAGTCAACAAAAACAAAACAATTAAGCGAACGACAGTGGGAGTGGGATCGAGCGATGGAGAGAGGGAGAGGGCGAGCGAGCAAAGTGCAGCACATAGCGTAAACTATTTACTGATAAGAGTATGACTACACATACACATGAAGTCGAGAGAGCTCTGAAAACGGCTGAGCAAACACTTGCAAACTCGACAGTTTGTAGATAAAGTATCTGCCAGATACTCTCACTCTCCTCTCCCACATGCTCTCTCCTTCTCCTTGTCCCCCTCCCTCCACCGACTATCGCTTTGGACAGGCTCTCTCCCTCGCTCTCTCTCTCACTGGCAAGTGTTTGAATCTCGTAGATACTTTGGCCTGCCCGCCTCGGAAACCCATTTCGTTTTTAATTGTTTTCAGTTTTTGAATTTAGTTGTATTCGATTTTCACGTACTCGCGCACTGTCGTCGCAGAAGTGTGCGTTGTTTCAGAAGTTTCAATTTGGAATTGTACAAGTCTCAAGTGAGTGTCGTGTCGTTAAGTGCTGGGAATCATCATCGCCACTGACAGTTTGTTATTTGAGAGCCCCACAAAGTGGTTCCCCCCGATCCCAAAAACCCCCCCAGCTCCAAAAAGTGTTTTTCCCTACGTATACATGGCGCCCGAGCAGGGACTTCTATGCATATACGTACTATATGTACATTTAAGAGGCGCTCAAGAACTGCTTATCGGGCAGCAGCACATGCAAACAACACAGGCCTTTCAATTAGGCAACAAAACATAAATCTTACTCGCCGACAATGAGATGCGGGTCGCGTGTCGTCCCCCTTTAAAAAAGTAGAGAAAAACCACCCATCTATAGTTCGAACTTCGAGTCGAAAATACTTTTCAAACTTCGCTCCAAACTTCTGATGTCATGCCCATTCTATTCCATATTCTGTCTTCTCACTTCTCGTTCGCCTGCAAACAAGTAGCTCACGAAAAGTCATAATATCATACGAATGCCCAGGGGCTCTGGGTTCCCCCTTTGATTGATTCGGTCTCACAAGGAACCCCATCGCTTGGCTTTCGCTATCTACGTCTCTGGCCCGACCGCCTTATCGACAAACCGAAAAAAAGTAACGAAAATAAACCTTATCGCCGTCGTCTCCGCTCGAGTGATAACTGTGAGTCCGACAGGGAGATAAGTTGGCCCTATGTATGTAAGCATACGACTACGAGTGGCTGGGTAAATGGAATATTTTTCCATATGCCAGGCGTTTCTTTCTGTTCCACATAAGAACTTTGATGATAAACCGGGAAGTGAGAGCAGAAATCGGTTCTTGCAGGCTTCCTTTCCTCGAGTTCTGGATACCGCAAAGGGTGAATGATTCGTTCTGTACACATACCATGTTCCCCATAGCGAAAGCTGTTCCAATATGTATTCCAACTTGCGCCTAGAAGTTAGATAACACATTTGATACACACAATCCCAAGTATATATGTATATGCAACCTGTTTCAAGGCACTCCCCCACTTCTCTGCGCCCACTTTCGCCGTTCGAACGGTTTCAAATGATTATAATTCCGTCGCCGGAATATCCTTGGGCTGATTGGAGAGTGAATTTCATGCTGCAGCTGTTTCCAATTCATCACCATTAACACATTTTCGGCTTGAGTGCATCAATGACGTTTTCTCGTTGTTGTGTTCATGGCTTCTAAGCAAAAAAAAGAAAGAAAAGTCTTTTTTTCTCTTTGCGAATTTTCCCCAGTCTCATTTGGCCCGCTGCAGTTTTCAAGGACACAGAAAAAGTGCACAAAAATGTCGAGCACTTTGCGTGTTTGCCTGCCATGTGGCATGGGGCATCTCTGGGGACTTTCAAATGGGGGCGGCGGCTCACTTCTCGGAGATTTGGGACCAACATTCGGCCTGAGCCTGAAATTTGATTGCCAAGTTGTCGCATTTATAATGCGACTTTTGTTTAGACATCCAACTGACGCCATTTTTCGAGCCGCTCGCCTCGAATGGGAATTCTTCTACGAGCGTTAGCGAAATAAAACAAATAGTCGACCGAAAAGCATTAAGTGAATTAATTGAAAAACTCAAATGCCAAGCCGAGGCGCAAAAGCAACTGGTTCTCTCGCATCGAATCGCATCGCATCAATCGAAAACCCGTTCTACAGCACGCCGCATCCCGTGCCACTGCTAAATCGATCTTTAGTTTCTTGCTTTTCGTATTTGTAGCCCCACTAATTTCTTAAGTAAATGCAAATTTGTGCGACCTACCTGTTTTGTTCTCGGTGCTGCGTTGCTGACGACAGGTGCCGTGATTACACTGGACAAAAAAGAGTAGTTGAAATGGACAATTAAATATTTTGATTATGTAAAGATTTGTTCAAGTATGCAACCTTTGCTGGCATAAAAAGTCATTTAAACTGGATTAATAGTGGTATAGATATTTTTGAAAGAGTTACAAAACCTCAAGAAATTTTAAAATTATTTACATGTAAATTTTTTCTCTCTGTGCAGCGCAGGCCATACAATTGCAAACCAGTATCTAATAGTACGCATTGCGCCGTGTATCTATGTATCTGGTCGCTTTTGCTTAGCATTGAACGTCCGTCGGTGGCTTTGCCATCTCTTCGATTTATTGCTCATTTTGCTTTGTGTTCGCTTAAAAAAAAAACGAAATAAACTTATTCAATGGTCAAGGTCGTTCGCAGTCAAATCGAATACACACACCAACACAACAAACGCACACTTGAGCCCCAACAGCACTAGAAACCGAAATAAAATATATAAAAATGTTTGTATAATTAAACGCCATTTTAAACAAATAAATGCGCGTCGTCTGTCGTTGCTGCAGATTTTCTTTTTGTTGCTTTTGTTGGTCGCGCTTCGGTTTTTGTGTCGGCGCATTTTTAATTAGCAATGAAATCATAATAAAATAAAACATCTCATGCATAATTGAGTTGCAAGTTGGGTTCATTTTCATTGCCATGTTTATGAAAAAAAAAACAAAAACTGGCTCAGGTATTCATAACTAACTAATACTGTTTCATGGGGAGGGACTTGTTTGGATAGCTTTTAGGTGGAACGAATTTGAATTAACAATTCATAAACTTAGTGTTTGGGGAGTTATTTTTAGGATCGTGATTTTGGTATGATTATTTGGAACCTAAATTAACGATAACCTAGGTTGTGTAAGGGAGTTATAAGTTAGTAGAAGTTAAGACTTTGTTACAGAAAACAGAGATTTCATTAAGGGATATATTTTTTCTGACCTTATTTACCCGACTTCTTTAAATGAAACTAAACTAATGCTTTCCATAGATAGAAATAAGATCCTAATTTTAGAGCGTACATTTAGATACAGAGTTTTCTCAGTCCTTCTAACCTCATTTCCCCACATGGGATCCTTTCTTATAGGGGGCCTGCTTTCAAAACTATTTCTATGGATTCCTGTAATTCATGCTGTCGTCTGCTTTTTATCATTCCACATGCTCAACGTTCACAAGCTTGCTTCAAACCAATCTATCTGAAACTCCCCCCCATCTGCCTGCCCCGAACCGTTTTGATATGTGAATGCCTTACACAATCCACGCTTTTGAAAGATCCGCCCGGTCCACCCCCGAAAATCCCGCCCCCTTTTTCGCCCACTCTCACAAGAGCTGCCTTGCGCTCATTTTGTAAATATATTCTTTTAAGTCGAAAGAGCAACAAAACAAATCAATTCAACTCAACTCAAATAGAATCAACTCAAATGTTTGTACCTTTCTATCTAAATGTTACTCACCTATGTGTGTTTTACTACTCGAGAAATGCATTGCCACTCTGACAACTGTATCTATATCTACAAGTTTAATGCGAAGTACATACCTATATATTGCCTAAATGTTTACTGTATGTATATTTATTATTGCTGCATAATTCACTCATAAATATTTTTTTCTTTTTCTTTTTTCATATAAACGTTTACAAAAAACAAAACTCGCACATTCCACCACAAAACCACAATAAAAAAAATAAAAATAAAACAATATAAATGAAATGAAAACTGAAATCTAGAAGAATCATAAAGAGTTTATGTGCATATGCATATATAGCGACGTTCACGAACTGTCACTGTCACTGAGAGCGATCGATAGCTGTAACTCCATGTGTGTGCATGAGTCGCAGCATTAGTAGCGCACCCAAGGACCAAGGACCTCATCCACATAGCCCATCAATCTCTCAGATGCCAGTGGCGGATCCCCCCCGATAAGGCATCGCATCGAATCGAATTGCATCCATTGGACGAGGACGACGACGAGGACTAAGGACTACTCACAGGACTTGAAGGACACTGACTGACGCATCCTGCGCTCGTTTGATCGTTCGTTCGCTCGCTCGCTCTATCGCTCTTTCGCTCTCGCACGCACCAAAAAAACCAAACAGAAATACCAGAAACAATACCAAGCAAGCCAAAAACCAAATAATACCAAGCTAAACAGACGCCTCATTACCAAACATCGAACGTTTCGTTGTCGTTTAACCAAAAAACCAAAAGCGAATCAATACCGAATCAATACCGAATCAATCCAATCAAATCCAAGCCAATCCAAACCAATCCAATCCAATCAAATCAAATCGAAAAAGAAATACTCCAACGAGACATAGAAACAGAACAGTAAACAGTACCAGAAACATCTACAGTAACAGTAACAGTAACAGAAACCCAAAGCAAAAGCTAAAGCTAAAGCAATCATCAGTCAAAGTCGATAACCAAAACCAGCAACATTCAGTTAAAAATGGCCGAAGACGCTACCATGGAGACATGTCCAAGTCCTGAAATCGGCGACTCACGCAAAAGGCCACTCGATTCCGATCCGGAAAATGAACAAACTAAACGCTCACATTTCAGTTCCGGTAAGTTGACCAAAATCCAATCCAAATCCAAATCAATATCCAAATCAAATTCCAAATCAAGTTCCGAATCAAATTTCGAATCAAATTCAAATTCAAATCAAAATCGAATCCCAATTCATTCCGCCAGCAGAAGGAAAGAAACTGAAAAATATCTCAAATCGCTCTTCCATATCCCCATTATCGTGCTCTCTCCTCTACTCTACTCTCCTTATCTCTCTCTTTCTCTGTCTATATATCTGTCTATATCTATCTCTCGTTCGTTATCTATCTATCCAATGCTCTTTATCTCCGAAGCGTATAAATAACTCATTGAATTTGTTTGCCTAACTTTTTTGCCGATCGTGCCGTTTCCCTTCTTTGTTATATGGTCATGTTGTTGTTACCACCGCAATATATATCCCAAACCCCCCGATATACTACTACTATACTACATACATGTGTGTATTATACCCAGTATCTATGATTTCGTTGCTTTTTTGTCGTTTGTCGCTCTTGTTGTTGTTCCTGTTGTTGTTGTTATTTGTTAAGTTTCAATTAATCAGCACGAGAAATTCATTTGCAGTTTGCCCCCAATACGTTCGATGTCAGTTTTGCAACCGAACAGGCACAGACTTTGATTCGTAATTAAGCCAGATATGGCGTATACGCCCCGTGGGTACATCACTCGTATATCGTACACCCAAAAAAAACAAGAAACAGAACTAAATGACAACTGGCATCTGGCTGGCGGCTGAATCTTTGCGCAGGATTTGGCGCCGAGACATTGTGGGCCCAGTTTGACCCAATTTTCGGAATGACCTCCGCCTGAAATCTCCTGCAGCTTCATCAATGGCCTGCAATTAGATACAAGTGCTAGCCACTCCGTCCCTGAGCTTCTCCATAGAGTGGCATTTGAACAGCCTGCACTTGCTATTGAGTTGAGTGTGTCACAAAGATTAGCATTTGAAAGAAGAAGCTCCTCCTCCGATCTTTGCAGTCCGTAATCCGTAAGCTCCATTGCCAAACCAAACCAAACCAAACCCATATCCATATGCTGTCTGTTGTCTGTCCGTCTGACCACGAGCTATTAACTAGTTGCTTTGCATGATTTGTTCGGCTCAAAAAAAACCAGCTGGCGAGCTCCAAGGTGAGCAGCCACTACGCAATCGAAGTACCTGTCGTCATAGCAACAAAAATAGCAGAAGGTGTAAATGTTAGAGTCGGCCTGTCGCCCCCGCTGGCTTTTGATATTTAGACGGATTGAGGCAGAAACGTAAACACGTTTTCGAGTTTCTTACTGTCAATTGGAAAATATGTAGTAGTCTTCGTTTAGTTTTCATTCAGCAGAAGCAGGCTATGTGGAATACGTTAGAGAAATACAAAAAAAATCTAGAGAAAATTCGCCCAAATTCATGTGTTATCTTGATGCTGCATCAAAATTCTCAAGTTTTAATTCGTTGATTGGAATGCGGAAGTTCTGTTCGAGTAAGTTCAAGTTTGTTAGATAGGTAAATATGAATAATTTCTATATTTCCATATTCCATCCATTTAAGATGATCCATAGTTTATGGGTTGTCTTCAAAAACAGATACCATTTTATCAGCTGTTTGGGGACTCTCCATTCAAACATTAGGCACTATTATGGATGAGCCCAGATAAACGCATAGATACATTACGTGTGTGTGTACAGCTGGGCATTTGTAATTAATTAGCCACTGAGGCTGTCTTTCTCTGGATTTGGACACAGAACAGGTCCGTGTCTCGTATAGGTTTGGCTATTTACCCACGTCGCTTTATTAGTTCTCTGGCAATTTATTTGCTTAGCTGCCTTGACAGTCATTTGTTTTGTTTAATATCTATTTAATTTTTTCAGTTTTTCTTGTTATTTATGGCTGTCATGGTTGAATTTCTGAATAGTCTGGGAGGGAGAGAGAGAGAAAAATTAAGTGTTGGAGATACACGGAGAAAAAGCAGCTTACAGTGATATTTAAATTATTAATTTTTCTACATTTTAGGGCGATATAATATCTGTTTTTCAATTTAAGTTCTTTTCAGTCACGTTTTCGTGTAAATTGCTTAAGATAAGTTGTTCCTTGGATATCTCAGGTTTATTATTTCCCGTGTAGCCCCGACTAGAAATGCGTCAGTTGCTGGGGCTGCTGCAAAGGAAATGCAGTAAAATTGAGGAAAAACGGGGCGGTGGGTCAGTATTGGGTACTCGGTACTGGGTAGTGGGGCTTATGTAATCAGTGCTGGCAGGGCAGCTGGAAAAGCGTGCGAATAGTAGGGGGTGTGTGTACTGTAGCATAGAGTGTTTCGCCGTGAGAGAGCCGAGAAGAGAGCAAAGAAGAGCTAAGCTGGGCTGCTGCTCTCGGAAAACGTTGACAGCATGGCAAGCGGTTGACCTACTTTGATGACAATGCGGGTGCGTACGTGTATCTGTGAGCCTGTGGTCGCTGGCTCGGTCTTTTTTTTCCCTTGGTTTCAATTCGTTTCGCCTAGGAAAGGTCCTGCGCAGTAGCAGCAGGACGACTCGAACTCGAAACTCGGCGGCCATTCAGCTGCACTGCAGCATTTGGCGCCATTGCAGCCGCCGCAGCAGCCGCAGCAGCAACGTCCTTGAGTGGTGGGTCCTGTGCAACTAGCTGCATATCCTGGCAGCTTGGCTGCTGTTGCCTGGCCAAATCTCAAGTGCGTTTACTGCCTAAGGGCTGTTCGCTCTCTCTTCCTTCGCACTCTCACTGCTTTTTTCGGCCACAATCTGAACTGTGGTATCTCTGCGGCGCGTGTTTTTGGGTTACCTTATTCTTAGGTGCATTCCATTGTTTGCGGCTCGAGTGGCCAGGCATTTGGTGTGACTGCACTTGTAGAGCATCTCGAGTGGCATACTAATAGCTCGAGGGGCTACTCTTTTGGGGCCAGTGATTAGGACAAGCCGGGCTTCCTCTGATAATGGGGTCAGAGGTCTTCCAAGCCCTCTAATTACGCATACGCAGCGTGGGTCGGTCAGTCAGTCCTCTTAAATAATTTAGAAAAATAAAAAATCTGGATACTCCAAGTTTATTCCACTTGCTCTGATGAGAATATTGTTAAATTCTATAACAAATCTTGATATTTCAAGTTAATTCCACTTGCTCTGATGAGGATACTGTTAAATTCCTCATTTCCTAAAGAATTCGCGTGTATTTTTTATTGTACAATTTACTTTTCCTTGATCCGAGCCATTAAAGCTCTGCCACGAAGCCAATTTGGCAGCTAAAATATTCGGAATTGCTTTAAATCAGACTCGTAGGATCCCACCCCCTACTTGCAGTTGTCATTTATGGATCGCCTGGCATATAGAGCTTAATTTGCCCATTGAATGCTTATTGATTCGAGGGTGAAAACGTGACACGTTCACTCTTTCCGCCGCTGGGCTTATCACGTTGGCTCATTCCGTATCACATGTTGCCACAGCAGTTTCTATTTTCGACACACGCCCCCCACTCGTGTCTCCGCCCCTGATTTCCCTCTCTCTTTCTCCCTTTCCGTCTGTCTCTCCGTTGATAATGAACCGAGTGACATGGAGCGAAGTGAGGCAATCAGCGGGGCAGCATTAGATCATATATACAGAGACATCATCATCATCATCATCTGCCCATGATCGTACACTCTGACTCATGAACCTCGCTCTCTCTCGGCGGGATAGGATCTCTCTCGCTTGTAGATTCTCCAATTCCATTTACAATTCTCCGGCTCTCTGGCAAACTCTATGCTTGAGTCGCGGCTCCGTCTTCGCGTCGAACGGAATTCTTCAGTGCGGTTTGGTCGTTCGTTTCGTGCGCTCGCTCGCTCGCTGTCGATCGTTTTCCATACGAAATTCCCAGCCAACGCGCCACAATTTAGCCAGTGTTTTCGTTAGTTTTTTTTGGCTATTTTGGCCAGCAGCATGTTGTTTGCCCGTAGCACCACCTCCAACTCGTCCACGTCGCTCAGTCCGCCCGCCATGATGATGCAGCAGCAACAGGATCCAGGATACAGCCATCAACTCCATCAGCAGCCAGCCTTTCAGCTTCAGCAGAGCTTCTGTACGTTAAGTGTATCTGTTTCTGTTTCTGTTTTTTTTCCGTTCTGTTGACCTTGGTAATTAGCGTGTGCATTTGGTAATTATAGGGTTTATCTCATTCGGTATTTGCCAGGAGCTTTATTAGCTCTGTTTGCACACAGTCACACACTGCGTATGCGTAATATTCCGATATTAATGTTAGGCAACGGCAACGCGACAATTAACGTCTTGTCAACTGGGTTTATCTAGCGTTTCAAGGTCGCCTCTTGGTTTGTTGTTCTCTCTCTTGGAAACTCACGCACACACTTTTCCATCAATATTAACATTTGCTAATCGCTGAAAAGCTGTCTACAAACCAAACCAAAACCAAACCCACACAGAGCAATGTATTCAGTTCAATGCCAGTCATAATGATTATTCAAAAAAGCACTAAACAAACGACAACTCGAGTTGAAGTTTGACCTCAGCTCAAGCTCGGATCGGATTGAATCTCGGCCTCTTTATCAGTTGATTCTCAACAATCAATTTCGAGTTAGTTGTTCGTAATTAACTCGAGAGTCACAAGTACTCGCTGTACTTAGAGCTCCCAAAAAAAAAAATCAATCGAAAAAAAGACAGAAATGTTGTCTTGAAAATGCGGGAAGCAAAACGGCGGCAAAACGTAACCTTGAAAAGCGATTTGAATGTGGGCAAACATGTCTCACTCTATCTCTGCGATTGTGTGCGTTTGAAAGAGCCAAAAATAAGTCAAGACACTCGTGGCCATGCCCAAAAACTGCTCATGTTGCTCGGGCTCAGAAAAAACAAACCAAGAAAAAGAAATAGAAATAAAAGTAAAAACACACATATTATTTCAAGCAAAAAGCTTTGCTCCAGAGACGTGCGGGCATTTTACTTGTATTTTTCTTGGCAAGTCGTCTTCTTACTCTTCTTCTGTTGCCCAACTGTCTTGGCTGGCATTTTTGGGCGAAAATGTCCGAAAAATGTCCGAAAAATGTCCGAAAAATGTGTTATTTATGCGTGCCACAAATTCGCATTTCTACGGCGCATCCAGTTCCAACCAGTAGCTTTTGGCTCTTGGCTTACTGAATCAATTGTGTAACCGGCCAACCAGTTGTTAATTTGGCAAGACCCGATGGGCAGGTGTTTTTTTTTGGCATTTCGTCTTCTAGCGCGAGAGCAATAAATCAATTTTAAGAGCCGAAAGGGTTTCTGTGGGGTCTGTGTGAAAGATGATCTCACGAAGGTATTCAGAAACGCCCACTTTGTTCGTTTCCGTTTCGGAGTGTGAGTGGTTTTTTTCGTAGTACCCTATCTACTATCTAGTCAGATGACATTTATTTATTTGCCTACAAATGCGCTTTTTAGTATTTCGAATTTAGTCATTAATTTGTAGCTTCCAATGGAATCATTAAAAATATTTTGTTTCGCTCGGCTTGGTAATCCCTCATTTAATGCTCGTGTGGGTTCTCTCTGGGTAATCAGTTTATTTTTGAAAACGGAGTCAAGGTCTTCGAGTTTCAATTAAAATAGAGAAGACTATTTAGAGCAATAGGTAATTATGGATTATAGTAATTGCGTTCTAGGCAGAGATACCACCACCCACCTCCCCTCATTGCTTCATTTTCAGCTTCTGCCCAATCATCATCAGCGGACCTTATCAAGGGGCTTCCGCAGTTTCATCAATTAAAATGCTTTCAATTCGCTCAATTCCATTTGACCATGATATTTGTTACAGCTTTTTGAATACATCCAAACACTGTATTGCATATTACCGTTTTTATTATCGTATTTCTGTACTTTACTATTTTTTTTAAACCATTATCGTCCATGCATATAAATGTGCTTGTAATTATCGAAAGCCAACCATAGCGCAAATATAATTATAGATACTACACAAAATGTAAAAATAAATTGATGTGCATGCCACACAGCAGAACGATAAAGTTAAAAACCAAATGAAACGAAAGCCCACAAAGTATGTAATAAAAAAAAAGAACATTTTCAATAATCACGAACAGTTGTTTTTGTTGTTGTTGTCCCCCCACTTAAAGCGTGCGATTAGCCATAATAGCAGTACGAAAAGTCGCGTATAACTTAAATTTCAACTATCCAACCAGCATTCCCACAAAACCAATGAAAACTCTCAACCGAACTCAACTCAAATGTGATAAACCCAAAAACGAAGCAAGTTTAAATATGTTGTGATAATGCTACGCAAGTAAAGACTCAAATAAAATAGCGAAAGCCGAAAGTTATTAATCAAATCAAAACGACTGAAAATCAAGAAATATAAAAAACCAAACAAATGCAACACATCGCCAGGCAGCAGCATCAGAATCATCTTAAAAGATCGACGTCCTGTCATCGAGTATTATAGAACCGACCGACCAACCAACGGCACCTGCAAAAGTCAGATTGAATCCACTGAACTCTGAACTCTCGACTCTACAGCTGAATGGTAAAGCTTTGGCATTGTTTTCTAAATGTCTTCCATAGCATTTCTGGATGTTGTGTAACTATCGTCATTAACAAACGCCATCCTACATGGACATACCCTCTATATATCTCTATATATCGCCATAGCACCAATTGTCATCCTACTACTCTCTCAATGCCTCTATGTCTGTAAGCGAATATGTATCTCAAGTATTATCGTTCCGATGCGAGGGATAAGTTATCGATATCCATCCAAGACAGAGGCCGCCCATCGCAATGTCAAATCATCCAATCGACAACAAGCAATCAATCGAAAATCAATACCTTTGCTGAAGCTTGCTGCTGCCGCTTTCTCTGTCTCTGTCTGTTTCTCACTCCGCCTTCTTCTCTATATATATATCTTTATAAACTATATATACCAGTCGCATCGTAATTGTTGTTGTTGTTATCGTACAAACTATCTAACCAGAAACCATCAAGAAACCAAAATGAACAGGCCAAATGGCAAACGCACCAACAGAACAACACTAAAATCGCCATCCAAGAACACCAATATCAATATATCTAATCAATATCCAACGTCAGCTAATCAGCTACTCAGCTATCGAATCAAATCGAATTAATTCAAGTCATCCGGAAGTCGAGCGACCTACTAAACCACTGCGAAGTCACCACTCTATCAACCCGATCTATATCTCTATATACGTTAACTTACAACCACCGCATCATCATGAAGAGCATTATCCCAAACAAATCAAATCAAACCAAAAAAAAAAAAGAAAAGCAACAAATGCACAAGCCTTACAAACTGCCATTAAACTCGATGTATCGATAATGAAAATGCAACTCAGCTATCGATGAAGTGCGAGGGGGAGAGAGACGGAATGAAGGTCCTTGCAAATGCTCCATCTCTCTCCCGCTCGTCGATCACAGATCAGAAGCAATCAAAAAACCTATGAAAAGCCAGCTTAATTTAAACAAATTTTCCATTTCTTTTTCTTTCGTTTATTGAACAAGTTTAATGATTGGAAAACGGCGCGTAGGTTAAATCAAAACAGAGCAGAAATCTAAAAAACTAAAAATACAATTTACAAAATACAAAAATTTCAAATAAATAACGAATAAGGAACGAGTACAATCGATTCAAGGCAGAATCAATTCCGTCGCAAGCAAACCGAAGACTGAACGGGAACGGCAACAATTCCAAGGCAATATTATGGAGAGTATTATGAAGGCGGCCATGGACAGGGCGGCCGAGCAGCTGATTCAGCAGTTTGGCTTTGATTACCTACAGCAGCAGCTGCAGCAGCAACATCAACAGCAGCAACAAGAACAAGAACCAGAAAGCGAAATCGAACATCTCACATATCAATATCAGCAATCAAAGCCCTCACATATGCAGCAATTAGCTTGTAACTATCAGCCACGACATTCCACAACCACGTCGTCGCCCTCATCAACACATTCGCTGGCCAGCGGCAGCAGCAGCAACAGCAGCAGCGGCAGCAGCAGCAGCAACATCAGCAACATCGGCAATATCAGCAACATAAGCAACATCAGCAACAACAGCAGACACAGCAATCATAGCAACGCTGCATACTCATTAGCCGTTCATAGCTATACACAGCAAGAAATCCCGGCTAATCCCAGTCATGTTCCGCCTCATCAGATGGATCAGTCGCCCCTGAGTGAGAATGGTTCGCCGAATGTCACGCCAGGTGTCCAGACGCCGCCTGCAACATCGGGTGGCTCTGCAACAGCGGCAGCAGCAGCAACATCGACGGGTGCCAACGGCCAACAGCAACTGCAGCTGGGCAACTATAAGACTAACTCCTGCTGGTGTTACGGTGAGTCTGATTTCAAGAACCAAATGCAATCAACATCAGCATAGAACTATCAAATCAAAAGTTGCGCACAACTTCCTCTACTACACCATACATAAAATGAACACCACTTCTCTATATCTATATAACTATCGAGCTCGCTACAACCAACCAACCAACCAGCCAACAACAGCATCAATCACCACGTCGCCTCATTCTAAATGCCGCCAGCAACTTGAAAAAAAAAATACAGAATTAAATAGAAAAAACAAGAACGCCCAAATGTCAAACGAACCGAACGCCGAACAAGAAGCCACAAGCTATAAATGAATTATCCATTAACATTGCGTTGAAAGTTTTGAAAGAAAATAATCCAAACATCACCAACATCCAGCACACATTCCGATACACAAAGTAAAACCAAATCAACAAACACTCATAAAAAACTAAGCAGCAAAAACAGAAACAACAGCCAGCCGCCAAAAAAAAACAGCCACAATCGACTATATAAAAATCTCATATGCTAATCGTACGCTTTAATGTGGGCGTCCATTTCAATTTTGAATGTGCCTCTAAAATATTATGTCTTATGTATACACGACTTTCCTTCAGCATGCCCTAGTGATTCACGAGTGTTGCATAAAGACTTACGCTCGGATTTTGCGACACTGTCTGTTTATAAGGGAGAACCACTCGAAATGTTGTTTTGTTTAGATTACCAGAAATGTCAATTGAAGCGAAATTGAAAATATGATTTATACTTACAATATGCAAGTATAATCCAGGGATCGCAAGTAAGAATTACTTTTTTAAAAAAATTGACAAATAAGTCTTATTTTTCAATTTTTATTATAAAAGTTGACAAATAACTCTTATGCTCCAATTTTTATTATAAAAATCAACAAATATTTGTCAACTTTTATAATAAAAATTGAATTGAAATAACTCTTGAACTGTGGGGTACATTGGTTTAAAATTTATATATGTATAATCTACGCTTTAATACCTTTCTGTTGATATGCCATATGTCCCCAAAATATTTTTGATGATGTAAAAAATATTATTATTATAAAAAATATGTTGGGGACATATCAACAGAAAGGTATTAAAGCGTAGATTATACATATATAAATTTTAAACCAATGTACCCCACAGTTCAAGAGTTATTTCAATTCAATCTTTATTTTATTATAAAAGTTGACAAATAACTCTTATGCTTCAATTTTTATTATAAAAATCAACAAAATTGAAGCATAAGAGTTATTTGTCAACTTTTATAATAAAAATTGAAAAATAAGACTTATTTGTCAATTTTTTTAAAAAAGTAATTCTTACGTGCGATCCCTGGTATAATCAAAAAACATAAGAAAATCATAGGCTCTAAAAATACTACAAGCCTTAAATAAAAGAACTAAAGAAATTGTAGATGTCTTTGCATTGAGAAGTATATTTTTGCAAATGTTGATTAAATAATAATAAAGTTGGAATATTGTGTATTTTAATGCTTACGAATTTCTTAATAACTACGATATGAAAAAGGGTTATTTCATCCTTATTTCATATCAACAACTAGCGCAGTAAAAATAAGTTTCACGCTTGTTGTGCTAGGATAGTAAAAAAATAAAATTAAAATTTAATTAAAAAGCCGATATGATTTAGGACCAATTTATGATTCAAACATATCAAATTGATATTTTATCACTAAATTAAATGTTTAAAAATAAACATAATTTTTATTCATATCAATATTATATGAATAACTTGATTTTTAAAAAGTATTAAATTAACCTGCTCATATTAATCTGATCTTTTGTCAATATTTAATCTGATGCTTTTAAAATATCTCTAGAAATCGAAATTTAATTTAAACGCTTTTTTTGTTTTTAAACCGCTTTGAGCACTTCCTGATGGTGGGAAGTAAACGAAGTTGTCCCTTGCAGGATCCAATCGTTGAATCGCGTGCCACATGTCCCCGCATTACGCATACGTCGCGTGGTACGCGACAAGCACTTGCTGCTCGGGCTTTGCTTTAACAATTTGCGTGTTGCAGATTGCTCCATGGCATTTATTGTGGTTTGGGGTCGTCGGAATGGGGGGATGGCATAGTATGGCATATAGGACGGTAGCTGTGTGCCAGCTTGTCGTTAGCCTAGTTTCCCGTCCAATCCTGCACACAATGCATACGAAATTAGTCTCCAGTCTGCCTGCTGCCATCCTGCAAGCTCCCAATCCCAGTCGACGCCCCCCTGCAACTCGATGGGCGGTCTCTGGCCAATGTGCTGCAAGTGTTATTTATGACAGTCACATAATTTAAGCTGCTGCACAGTGTCAACGGCAAACGCAGCTTCGCAGGCTTCTTGGCCAGTCCTCTGTGGCCCATAAACCGCTAAGCAAATGGCTCTGTTGTTGTTTGTTTTCTTTTCCTGCATATTACTTTATTTACGAGGTATTTCCATAGCCGCACAAATTTATTGTTTATGCATATTGGGGAACTTAAGGAATTTCACTCTATTCATACGGATAAATGATAGATAACTGACAGATGCATCCGCAGCACTTTCAATTATTTCAGCGGCGGAAATTGGCCAGCATGGTGCTAAATATGTGGGCTCAATTCGCTTTCGTTGCACATTGCGAATTCTTAGCAAATTGCATTTTCACACATGCATGTAAAGCAGGGCAAATGGTCCAATATTCGCTACAAACCCCGAACCCACAACCCCTCGGCAATGTCAGTGCATCGTGGCAGATGCGCGTGTATGTAGCATGTTCGCTGTATCTAATTAGAGAAATACTTTTGAAGGACACTCTGCCGCTGAGTGGCAACGAGACCAAGACGACGACGTCAACGTATGGCACACATTTCACCCATTCCGCTGGGGGAAAGGAAAGGATGGTGATAGGGGGTATAAAGTAGAGGCTAAATTTAAACAAACCGAGTGCCAAGTGGCAGCGGCAAAGTCTTGGGCTGCCCCTCAAGTCGCCAAGTTGCAGGTGCAACGCGCTTAGATCATTCTATGCCATACCATTTTCCCATCCAATCCATTCCATTCCATTCCGTTGTGTTGTGCAATAGAGCGTCTCCGCTTGACACATTTTATTAATTGAAATTTGTTTGTTTACTACGCTCGGTTGTCTCGACTTGAGGCTGTGTGACGCAGATGATATCATTCATCCGCAGGGATGCATCCATTCATGCATACACCCCTGAGTCGCCACATTCCGCTCATCAGCTAGCTGTATACAATGCATATATAGTGCACCGCCCATAGGTGGCGCCTTCAAATCCCAACTTATAATCATTGTTTCCGTCTTCTCTTTTCTTTTAATTTCAGGTGAGTCAGTTTGTTCTGGAATTGAGGTTGAAATTGAAAATAATAACAATAATCATATTCATCATGGTAAGCTTTGTCACACTTTCATTAAATACCATTAAATCCATCTTTGTCTAGCCAAACGATCGACTAATTCAAGATTAATACCGACTAAAAACAAAAAATAAAAAGCGTAGCTCTATCGTTTCTTTGTATCTCTGTAGCTAGATCGCTGTTTTCCGCGCTTTTGAGCTTGACTTTGGGACTGCTTACGAATGAAACTACCGATTGTGTGACCCCACTGACAACCGAGCACATTAACCTTCGACCCTTTGACCGACTTTTGCTTTGACTTACATTTTTCGTATTTATTTCGTTTTGCTTTTCTGTGGGTTGCCCAAGCGGACAGTAGATGGAAATTTGCGCGGGGCTCTCGTTTTTGTTTATTTTTTTTTTATATATTTTGGCCAGGCCAAGCCATCCAACGACCTTCGGAGGAGAAGTAAACGGTCTTTCATGTGTTTCGTGTGTCGCCAGCATTGTCTGTTCCATCTCATCTCGAGCGCATATCTCCCTCATGGCTTGCCCACCACCAGAAAAAAACCCAGAAACCCAGTAAAAAACAGAAACAGACCACAGTCGAACACCATATGCCTGCACCACCATAACCAATCCATGCCCACACAGCATTAAACCATGCTAAACCACTAAAACCAAGTCGAGATCCCAGTCGATCCATCTGAAAAACTATAACCAAACTAACCGAGTTCAAGCCGAACTTTACGAACGTCCCTCGTTGCGAGCGTCCAGCCGAACGAACAAACGATCGACGCTGAAATGCTGTTATTATTTTTAATTTGTAACCTGCCGAATGAGCTAGAAACTAGATTTAACCAACAACAATAACCAGATAACTAGATTGTATGCAACAACAACCACAGCCAAGGGCACAGAGACAACTAACCTGTACAACAAACCCCTAATCTATTGACAAAAAAAAATTAAAAATTAAAAAAAAAAGAAATCAAATCCTAGAAAATCTCTCGAGACTAATCCATTGGTCGCCCTGTGAACTCCTCTCGATTCTTTGCTTTCAGGCGAGACAACGTATCACATGAAAATACTGGTGCCCGCGGTGGCCTCCGGGGCCATTATTGGCAAAGGTGGCGAGACGATCGCCTCGCTGCAGAAGGACACGGGTGCTAGGGTCAAGATGTCCAAGTCCCATGACTTTTACCCAGGTGAGACTCACTCTAGAATCCCTATCCCTAATTTATACTGATTTATAACCTATTTTCAAGGCACCACTGAACGCGTGTGCCTCATCACCGGCTCCACGGAGGCCATCATGGTCGTGCTAGAGTTCATCATGGACAAGATCCGCGAGAAGCCCGACCTGACCAACAAGATCGTCGACGCCGAGTCGAAACAGACCCAGGAGCGCGACAAGCAGGTCAAGATCCTGGTGCCCAACTCGACGGCCGGCATGATCATCGGCAAGGGCGGTGCCTTCATCAAACAGATCAAGGAGGAGAGCGGCTCCTATGTCCAGATCTCGCAGAAGCCCAAGGATGTCTCGCTGCAGGAGCGCTGCATCACCATTATCGGCGACAAGGAGAACAACAAGAACGCCTGCAAGATGATCCTCTCGAAGATCGTCGAGGACCCGCAGTCGGGCACCTGCCTGAATGTCTCCTACGCGGACGTCAGCGGCCCGGTGGCCAACTTCAATCCGACCGGCTCCCCGTATGCCACCAACCAGAATGCCATCAACTCGAGCACCGCCTCGCTCAACTCCACGCTGGGCACCACGATCGGTGGTGCGAACTCGGCGGCCAGCCTGCTAGTCAACGGCACCGGCATCAATTTGTCCATCAACCTGGGCTCCCCCAATCCGGCGCCCAATCTAGCGGTGGCCACGCAGCTGCTCGAGCATATTAAGGTTAGAAGGGGAGGCATTTAGGCCTGGAAAAAGTCCCTTTTGATTTGGTGATCTATCTAGTGGTTATGAATTTAACTAGATACCTAGATAATATCTTGAATTTCATTTATTTTATTTATAATTTATTAATTTATTAGATAATATCTTTAATTATATTTAATTTATTTTTTTTTATATCCCAGCGCTACAAGTGCACACTTATAATTTAACTTTTTTTTTACATATTGAAACAATTTTCCTCACTTACTTAATTTCTAACATCAAATTTTTGTAGTATCCTAATTACTATTTTATTATTTGTACTTTTTTTTTTTTTTGTTTATTATTATTTATTTATATTTAATTATTTTTTTATTTTTATTTAAACTTATGTGTATTGGAATTTAAAGTTATCTTTAACTTTTTATAAAATTGACTAATTTTATATGTTTATTATTATTTATTTATATTTTTTTATATTTAATAATTTTTTTTTTAACTTATGTGTATTGGAATTTTAATTTATCTTTAACTTGTTTATAAAATTGAGTAGTTTAGTAGTCTATAACCAAATCAATCAAAAGGAACCTTTGTAGCACAAGTGCACTATTTTATCACATGTTAACATGTCGTATACTTAATATTTTTCATTCCTAACCCTCACAGGTTGCCATGCGCGGCTCTGGCTACTCGGAGACGGTCACGAACGACGTTGTCGCCGCTCTGGGCGTCCTCGCCAAGTACGGCGTCCTCGGAATGGGCGTGGGCGTGCCGCACACCAACGGCGCCCACTCGACGCTGGGCAACTTCCTCGGCGTGACGACGCTGGACCAGCAGACTGCGGCCGCCGCATCCGCGGCCACCGCCAGCAATGTGTTCGGTGCCGTCGGCCAGGTGAATCTGGAGCAGTATGCCGCCGCAGCGGCCGCTGCAGCTGCCGCCAGCCGGCCGACGCAGTCGCAACTGGACGCTGCCGCGGTGCAATTCGATCCATTCCGCCATTTGGGCTCGGCCACGGCGCCGGGCGCCACGCCCGTATCGCTGAACAACAACAGCTTCGGGCTGACGGCAGCCACGGGAACGGCGACCACGGCGCAGCTGGGCGGACTCAGCAAGAGCCCCACCCCGGGCGACCTGAGCTCCAAGGACTCGAAGAACGTCGAGGTGCCGGAAGTGATTATCGGCGCTATTCTAGGTGCGCGTCCTTACTATTATCCCTACTAAATTGCAAGAAACCAACCAACAGAGAACCAACAACACCGCAATTTTCTTTTTTGCCCGTAACCCTTATCCCTTATCCCTTTATCCCTACCAATATATCCCCCGTTTGACCCTTGGCAGCTGTGAAAATGCCAGAGGATTCCCCATCCGCTTACCCTGTTTTGATTAGCCCTAAAGCCATTAGAGATATAGAGTTATATAGCCAACCAGACACAGGCACTTCATTCCAGACTCATTCCGCAGAGAGAGAAATCCATACAACACATTCCTTGGAACATTCCGTTAGACATTCTCAACAGGTTTTCCTAATAAATTCATTGAAACTTATAGCGAAATTTCTAGTCAAGTTCTTGCCTCTCACCCATCCGCCAGCATCTGATCCATAATGATCCTTCGATGATATTCTTCCACCCCTGAATTCCCAAAATACCCCTCCCAAAACACCAACCCACTGAAAATTCGCACAGAACAGCAGCATCCGTTAGCCTAAGTAGTAGTTTTAGCAGTTAGGTTGTAGGTTGAGAAACACACACATTCACTTTTCCATTTTGTTTAGGCCTAACGAATTTTATCGATATATGTTGGCTAGTGCAATTCTTGGGTAACCATGCGCAAAATATAATAATACTATATTGTTGGATTTACACACATTCGTTGTTGCGCAGTTAATTTTACCTCAGTGTCAGTTGTAAGGTCGTTAGGTCATTAGGTTATAGGCACCCTGACCCCCTGCAGCATATTGTCTTTCGTTCTTTGGTTTGTTTTTCCCTAACCAACCTTACACCGCTATATATACAAGCCCAAACCTAATATATATACCCACTATTATACCCACATATTTTATCCATACTATCATTTAATATCTTTAAAAAATATTTAACATAAATCTGATGCAAATATTCCAGGTCCGAACGGTCGTAGTTTAGTTGAAATTCAACATGTTTCTGGCGCAAATGTGCAAATTTCCAAAAAGGGCATATTCGCACCTGGCACTAGAAATCGCATTGTAACCATAACTGGTCAGCCGAGTGCCATTGCCAAAGCGCAATATCTAATTGAACAGAAAATCAACGAGGAGGAGACAAAGAGGGCGCGACAAATTCCATTAACCACTGTTGTGAATTAAACAAAACAAAAACCATAAAAATCCGAGTAAAGCAACCAACCAGCAATCTTAACAGAACAACAAACAAACAGGCAAAAAGCAAAACAACAACAACCAAACAACCAAACTACCCCTTACCCATAAAAAAAAAAACAAAAACACCACACACAAGCAAGTTTTTCCTCTCAAATTTGTTAATTTCTTAAAAAAAATTAAGAGGAACATACAAAACTAAAAACTAAAATAAAATGAGAAGGGAAAACATAGAAGGAAACACCAATTGTTAAGCGTGCAGCTAAAAGTTAAGCAATTGAAACCAAAATAATAATAATTATGTATTGCAAACCCCATACACTTTTTGAGTAAACTGTTCCAAGGCCTTCACCTCAAGAGATTTGCTTTAAAATAACGCCATTTAAGAAAGGGAAAACGCTAAATGATAAATGAAAAATAGTGAAAATTTGTATAAATACTATGTACTACCTTCTCTCTACTATACATTGTTGCATTTGTTTGTCACGCTCGAAACGTAAACGTAAACGTAAAAAATTGAAAACAAGTTATATTGCCAATTGCCAGTTAGACACAAACTAGTTGCGAAAGAAAACCGTTTGGGTTTTGTTTGTTTGTGATGCGTATGTTTGCGTTGCGTGTTTTGTTTTTGGTACTCCCGACCAAGCTATACGATACGATACATGGGGCATATATACATATGTATATGTACACAGTTGTTGAGTCTTGTTTATATATATTATCTACACACATATGCCCATACATATATATATATACATATGCCACCACCCACTTACACACACCACCCCCAGCCCACACACCTAATTATTAGCATTATGTTGAGCTAAAACGAGAAAAAAAAAGAAAAATGTACAATGAGCGAGCGTTTTCAGTGAAAACTTCAGGTGATTCTTACCCTCGAAATAAGGTAAATATTTTACTACACCCCACACAAAAAAAGAACAACAAGAACACTTGCTATTGCAACCACAACAGGCTAGTGAAAAAATCATTTTGAAAAGAAGAAAAACAAAAAGAGTGACTTTGTTGACATTTTCGTGATTTCGTTAAAGTTTTCTGTTTTTATCTGTTCTCTGTTGTTGCCCCCTCTCCATAATTGCTTATCGCTGTTAATATATATAACTATATATTCACCTAAGACTCTGCAGCCCCCGACCTCTGTATATGAACACTTTCGGAACGCTACAGTTGATGTTGATCATGATAATGTTGTTTAGTTTTAGAGACGATCCGAGATCGGATCGAGTGGTGTTAATGTGTTGCGCGCGCACGTGAGTCTCCTTTTGGTTTTGATTTTGTGCTCCCGATTTGTTACTCCTTATATCTTTTGTTTTATATATATTTTATTTATGAAGAACACATTGCGATTTGTTAGTTGCCAGTCTGAGAACTGCACTCCTTACTCTTTTTTTTCTGTCATTTTGCGTTTGTTAACCACATTTCTTTGGTAAATCCAGCACATTTGTTTCTTACATCCTAATTTTAAGTCTTACATTTTCTCTCACCTAATGCATCACAAGTTCTTAAAAACTAAAGAATAAGAAAACATAAAAAACCTTAGCAAAAGAGCCGTTTCTTTGTAAAATATTCACATTAAAGCATTCATTTAGGGGTTTCTTCATACTACGTCAAAACAAACAATCCACCAAACAATTTCCCTTGTTAATTTTAAGTATTGTGCAATTATTAAACATTATTTCAACAAACATTTCACAACAAATATATGTACATATCTATTTAGAATCGCAGTGTAAAGACAAAAAGATGTTAACATCACATTTAAAATTTCCCTATTCATAAACACACACACAAGGATAAAAGTACCCATACGAACACCACTCACCTACAGAGAGAGAAATGCCTTACTTGTAATGAAATTTTTCTTGTTTACTTTATTCTTTACACATATAATTTAGTTTAACACTTCATTTCGATAAATAAAACGAAGATGAAACGAAATTTAAATAAAATTTGATTAAAAAAACAACAATAAAAACCTGCAACGTTTATTTTCTTGTTTAATTTGGAGCGTTCTGCGCACCACCAACGCCACCACCGCCATTATAAAAAATACCCACCCATCAACCACCCTCAAGCGCCGCACCACCACTAACCCAATCGTATCCCCAAACCAAATCAGTCTACAACATTATCATGACCAATCGAAATCAACTCAATCAGACAGCCAGTCAGCCTATCAGTCAACCACTTCTTTGCTCAGTTCGATTTCTATTTCAAATTCGAATTCGATTTCGATTCAATCACTGAAAACGCTCATCGCTCATCAGTGAAAAGATAAAAAGTAACAAACAAACCACAACGGCAACCAATCCTAAGCTAAGTCTATATATTTAAGTTGAAAGTTGTTCTTATTAATTTTTGCTATTATTGTTAAATCTTACCTACAATTGTTCTTATTTGTGCAATATTTATATAATACGATTAAAATACAAAATCAAATGAAAAACAGAAGATAACTATAACATAAAAAAACGAAAAGGATTAAGATCTATAAGCAACCCTAAGAGAAATATGGAAACAAAAAAGAGAGTAAATTTGAAAGTACAGTCGTAAATGCTAGTGTGCCTTGAATTATGCATTAACATCCAAAAGAAAACCAAACGAAAACGTAAGGGGAAGGAATAAGGAAAACGATGTTGGTGTTTTATTTGAAACTATTATTTTATGAGTATCATAAAGAAAAAATCCAGAGATCGAGACAATTTGAAAGTACATACAATGCAATAGACCGTCTAAGAACAGCAGAATTCCACAGTAACAACAAACGTAGCTTAACAAACAACAACAGCCAAAATCACAACAAGCATAAAAACACAGATCTCCCTTCGTCCACCCCACAAAAACCAGTCAATCAATCAATCAGCCAATCAGTCAACCAATCAACTTACCAATCCAACAACAAACGAACATTTATTTCGTCTTCTTCGCCTTGCGTCAAAATCGGGAGAGCAACGAACACTATTTCAGAGCCCCCAAAATCCGTATCCGAATCCGAATCAGAATCGAAGCACTATATAGTCGTATCTATCACCGACACAGACTCACAATCCCCCACATACGAACATACGCCCACACACACACATGATACACCTGAGACACAACTACACCTCTCCCATACATTCACACATTCGTACTAAATATCAGTATCACTTGCGCGTGCTCACTGAGTTATGTTTAATGTATGAGTTTTATATGATATCTAAACATAGTAGAGGAAGGAAGAAGAAATAAACACAAATATATATACTTATATTTGTACTGGATCTGTGATATGTATTTAAAAACAACAAAAAAGAAAAGAAAAACAACAAAACAAAGCAAAAATATATTTATTAAAATGAAGTCAAACGATACTTGAAATTAATTATGAAATAATTAATTTTTTAATGAGACAACTAAGAGAAAAGAAAAGCTTTACTTGAAAAGCAAATGAAATCTCCCCGAAATCAAGTTCTCAATTCATCGATGATGCATGGACAGTCCGAGAAAGTCGAAAGAAGAATAAGAGTCCCCATGCCATGCCCCATATGCATACGTATTCACTGCAAAAAGTCTTTGCCGATTCCAACTCCGTTTCTCAGAAATGTCCGATTTGTGATCCAATAGTAGAACCTCTCCGAGGCTGAGAGGGCGTGACGAAGAAGGGAAGATGGGAAAATGGAGATACTCGGGGGAGTCGAGCCGATCGGATCAAGATCCAGATCCAGATCCCATCGGTTCAGATAACCCGCGTCCCGCTTTCGAAGTGTTTATGCTTGTTTGGATTTTATTGTTTGAATGCGTTTGTTTTTTGCTGTACAAATTGAAGCTTCACGCAACCCGCTGGCCCACATTCGCGAAAAAATACAACAAAATTTAAAATGGTATGTGGGTGGCTACTAGCACAGTCTGCCCCAAATCCAAGTTGCACCATTAGAGAGCCTTCGGTCGCATGATTGCTTTGTGCTTACCATCGATACAAAAGCTACTGCCACTGGCGCCCACAAGAACCCACTTATCAGGCACATTTGTCATGCAACTCATCCGCTATCACAACCCCCCTCCCGAACACCAACTATCCAACTATAACTATCCACTGCAATCATACGAAACTAGACAACTTTGGAAGGACGTGCGCATTAAGTTCTGTTCACCAGTACTATTTAATTATATTGAAAGGCATCTATAACAATAACAATGAAGGAATGGATGGATAGATGGTAGGGAAAAAGAAAAGTAATACAGCTGTTATTTCAACGACGGAGTCTATTAGTGTTAAAGTAGTAAACATAAAAGCAACTTTTATTAACTATATACATACAGTACATAAATATCTAAAGTAATTCAAATTCGACTTTGAACATTTAAAGAAATAAAAACAAATAAAGGCGAAGTAGCAATGTGTCTTGCTCTTCGAAACGAAATCCGTATGTTGCTAAAATACAAATATGTAAAGAGGAGTTCAATTTATCAATCAAATCTCGTATAGTACATACATATATTACATACATACATAACTACATACTTAAAGCGAAAAGAAAAAAGCGAAAGATGAAAGTAACTTTAACTATAATTTGTTATGCTTTGCCACCCACACTGTTATTAGAACAATTAAACATTACGATGCGTATGCATTATATTATAAATGTACACACCCCATATGCATATACCTGTATGTATACCTACATATATTGAAATCGTAAACGTACATGGCAGAACAGAACAGAGAAAGATATGTTTGCGATTTGATGCGAACCTTGCTGGTATTGATAGGTCGGAAAATCGAATCGGATCGGAGAACTAACTGAATCATTATATAACCTCATATAGCATTGTATGTATAAATCTATCGGATTGGCCGAACCGGCTACGGAGAGACGTTCATTCAGCAACCACAACAGAAGCATACAACATTAGTAAAATATTAAATACTATATATATACACATACACTAAAAGTATAAAAAGTAGTCGTTAGTGTGATAAATAAAATTAATATTAATTAATTCAAGCAAATAAAAGCGGTTTAACGATTGAAACAAAAGAACCCAGTACCCCAAAAATGAGGGCCGTGCAGGGCCTCACTTTCCGATTTCCGAAGAGATCAATCGATCATAAATCGAACAGTGCAGCTCGGCACGACCCCAAAAACTATTTATTTACCTGCGTTTCCATTTGGCACAGTTTCATTTAGCACACATGGGTCTACATCAAAAATATGTAAAGTAGCCGAAAAAGATTTTAACTCTCTCAATGATCGAAAATCGAAAAAAAGAAAGCCGATGCACGAGATATTGCTGTGCAGTATTTGGCGTGCTGGAGATAAAACCGTGGACGTAATGACGTTAAATGATCCTAGCCTAAGTCATAATTCATAAAACTGCATCACAGTCATAGTGAAATACCACATATAAATGAAATCTTATTCAGTGTACAAAATAGTTAACGGAAAATGAATATTAACTTTCGGATCGTAACAAGTAAAAGTCGAATTTTCGAGTCTTCTTCACTTAAACACTTTCGCAACCGAAAAACCTAAGAAGTTGCATACGTGAGTACCTTAGAGAACAGAAACAAAAGTTACATAGAAATTACGGCCTTCACGATATCTGGCCAATATCAAACAGCAACAGAACCCCAAAAGTCCAACATTTCGCTCAACATGTAGGAATTATTTTATACAAGCGATTAGAAATTCAAATAAAACACTTGATTCGATAGCATTACTTTGGGGACCCCGACCTCTGGCAGTTTCGTAGCAGATCCATTGGGAGCAGAGAGTCCGAGTCCCCTGGTTGAGAAAAACTAGCGCACTCTTCACTCAACGTCAGATTCCGTTGCACACTATAGGAACTACGAACAGCAGCAGCAGCCACACTTTTCGATCTCTCATTAGGTTTATATAGACAGAATTAATAATAACGATATTGACACTGATCGATATGGTCATTCGAAAGCGCGGAACATTAGCAAAAGCAAACATCATGGAAACTCATTCAAAAGTAAAAGTACTAAATCTTTTATGATTTGACTGTGATAATAATAATGACAAAATGAGAAATAAAGTCGGAGGGTGTAAACAAATTAACGTATATAGAGTATTTAAATGTATGTAAATACAGTGCCGCCTATATAGGCTAAGCAAATGTAATATTAACCTAGGTGCGAAAGAAATGGAGGCTCCAAACAAATAGAGAGGCAAACAGATCCAGCAACTCGGTTTGCGCGATTTTTGTGGAGGATGTAGCGAATGGTGTTTAAGTAGCGGTAATGAGAACGAAAATACATTGCGCAGAGAGACAAGTTTTACTTATACATATTAGCAAAATATTTAAATAAAATTTTAGCAAACCAAATCCCTTTCTGAGTGCAAATGAACCCAAGTAAAGGATCACGAGTGTCCTAATTGAAGAAAACAAAATAAATGCAAATTGAAATCAACGATATTTAGTTATGCTCTATTTACAAAGTATAATCAATTGAAGTTTTTTAAAAATCAAGTAGCAAAGCAAACGATTTTATAGATTTATTCATTTAGCATTCGAAAAGATCACACATAACCACGTTATAAAGTAGGTTTTCTTTATTTATCGATTTCATTTTACGAGGTATAGATTTGAAAAACCAAAACCAAAAACCAAAACGTACGACAAGTAACAGAAAAATAGTCTAGTGAAATCTTTAAACAATTAAATCAAAAGGTATCCCTACAAGAAGATTCTTTAACGTAGCTCATTCAAGTTTTAACAAATCGAAAAACATAATTTTTGCAATTAAAGAAACGATAAGAAAACTTGTACAATTGCGAACGAAAAGTATGCAAACAGTTACTCCTCTCTACATACATATATATGCATAGCTATATAACCCCAAGTGAATCATACTCGAACAAAAAATGAAAATAAAATGAACAGAAAATGAAATGAAGATTATAATGCAGATGGCGACTAAAAATGGCGAACTAAAAGGCCAACAATAAAATGAAAGCTAAGCTAGGTAGGCGATCGATCGGTACAGATGATAGATACAGTACAGAACATGCATGTATATCGAATGTAATGGTTATGTTATGTAATGCGTACGGCGCATCTGTATGTATGTAATAGTATTTATAGTAAAATTTGTTGAATACATATATACACACGCAGACACAACCAGAGAGACACGATCCAACCAGGAAAGCCAATAAGTGCATACTACATACACAGAAACATTATAACGATCCGCATCCAGGATGGAAAATTAGAAATGCAAAGTTAGGACGGTACATAAATGAATTACGTGAATTACACATTACACATTTAAGAACGATTATATAAAAATGACAAAACTAATAAAAATTATATTATAATTCAATGAAGTTTTACTTCGTTTTGGTGTGGGGTTATAGGAAGGCATTTAATATAGGAAATCAATTATATGGAAATCTGTTAGGGATTGGTTTATTTATTTCTAAATTCCGGGGGACAATCGGGCTGCGTACTGGGATGAGTGGTTTTAAAGGCATTCAGCAGTTGCAGCTCTTGGTTCAATCGAACTATATTTGGATATGGACCCAGGTCAACTTTGAATCTAAAAAATATAGTAAAAGTTAGTAGAGGTCTCGGAGAAGTCAATACACTGAGAAAACTTGAGAACGAAAAACCAAGAACGGATCTTCTTGATTTTAGTATTTTGTCTTCTCACTTTTTTTAGCACAAACGTTCTTGAAATCAAGAATAAAAGCATTCTTGATCTGGCTTTTTGAGAATACATCATTCTTGATTTCGTTTATCAAGCATGAACACTATTGAAATCGTCCCCAAGCATTCTTGAAATCGTTCTCAACTTCGTCTCAGAGATGAAAACTAACTATAGTTATGTGCCTCTCACCTTATAGCGTTTCGAACCTGTGGAACAAGACAGAGATCCGCCATGGTAAGCTCATCGCCCACACAGAATTTACCCGCCGATTGGGAGATCACCTGTTCCATACCTTTAAATCCGTGGGTAATCCAATGTTGGGCCCATTTTAGGCCCTGATCCTTGCCTACAAGTTCCTGTACCGGAATGTTCTGCAGCGGCTGAATGCCCGAGCATATAAGCTCCACAATCTCCCGGACCTTTGCTCTGTTTGCCGGTTTTAGGGGCAGGAGTGCAGGTTGGGGACGAGTTTCCTCCAGGTAGTGCATTATAGCCACCGAGTCGCACAGCGTAAGTCCATCTATTGGATATCTAAACTTTAGATTGCAAATAAGTATGGCTATTATTACTTACCAATCTTCAAGGACGGAACCTTTTGCAGGGGATTTACTTTCCTATATTCATCGGTATATGCATGTCCGCTCACTGTCCTCAACAAAGAAGTCGGTTTGATTTCGTACTCTATCTTTTTAATCGCCAAGGCTATGCGAACTCTCCAAGCACACGAACTCGACCAGTAAGAATAAAGTATGGGTTTGGAGTTTGTTGACATACTTCGGGTTAAGAATAGCGATCCAGAAGAATTGGATATTTGCACTAGTTGCATTACTTCGTAGGTCAAATATTTAAGTGGTCGCATATTAAAAGAAAATATGTTTTTGTTTGACCGGTAGCACAATTACAGCCTCTGATGAAAATGATGAAAAAACCTGTATACTAATTGATAGCGAATCAATAAGCAGCTGTTCTGATTGGAGATTTCTGTGTTAAACTCTCCATGAAATATTTTCAGGGTTCTCCCAAAAGCAGGCAAAACTTTTGTATAAAATAAATTGAACTGGGGAAAACTATTTATTATGAAGATTAAATGCAATAAAGATTCTCAAGTTAGAATTATTTTTTGGCAAATTCTGGTGGGCAGTCAGGCTGCTTACTGGGATGAGTGGTTTGAAAAACATCCAGCTTTTGAAGGTATTCATCCAAGCGAACTATGGTTGGATATGAGCTCAGGTCAGCCTTGTATCTACAAAATAATATTGAGATTATAAAGGAATTTTCGGGAACCCAAACGTTTTCTTACCTCCTGGCATTGCGAACCTGCGGAACCAGGCAAATATCGGCCATCGTAAGCTCATCTCCCACACAGAACTTTCCAGCCGATTGGGAGAGGATCTTCTCCAGACCTTGAAATCCTCGAGAAATCCAATGTTGGGCCCATTCCAAACTCTTCTCCTTGCCAATATGACCGAGGACTGCACTATTCTGCAGAGGCTGAACTCCAGAGCAAATTGACTCCACGATTTCCCGAACTTTTGCCCTTTTTATCGGATCCTGTGGCAGGAGTGCAGGCTCAGGACGTGTTTCATCCAAATAATGCATTATGGCCACCGAGTCGCACAACGTATGACCATCTGTTAACTCATAAGTGATTAGATAGCTAAGATTTGTATTCCTACAATTTCTTACCAATCTTCAACGAAGGAACCTTTTGCATGGGATTTACTTCCTTGTACTCATCCGTATAGGCATGTTCGCTGGCTGTCTTTACCAAAGAAGTGGGTTTAATTTCATAATCTATCTTCTTAATTGCCAGTGCTATGCGAACTCTCCACGAACACGAACTGGGCCAATAGGAATACAGCAAGGGCTGCGGATTTGTTGCCATGGTGCGGATTAAGCCGTTGGACCCAAAAGGCCTATATAATTGTGCCAAATATACGCCTTTGCTGGCTAAATGGCTAACTGCAGCCATAAGAATATTGGAATCTTTTTATTAAGTAACACAGTTTATGAGTTTGTGAAAGAAACCTGTTTACCTATGCTAATTAGAAGCAAGTCTAACGCACAGCTGTTCTGATTGGAGATTTTGTCGTAGAACTATCGATAAGAAAGCTTTAAATTAAACTTGTGGAGAGTTTAAGGTGTGGAGAATTTTTAAAAGGGGGAAATCTACGGGGGTCTCTAAAGAAAAAAGTAACGGTTTTCATAAAAAGAAAATTGTTAAAAAATTCGAAACGGTCAATAATAATTATTTTTAGTAGTTTTTTTTCGACAATTTATTTTTTTGGATGGGTTGAAGATATTAAGTTCATTGTGTTTCAATCCACTGACTGTCCTTCGTGTTTTTTTTTATAGATTAAATTAAACATGATTTAGCAGGGTTTTAGTTTAGTTTGAAGTTTATTTATTTATAGTATATGGAACTGTTACAATATTTCGGAAATTATGCATATTAGTTGGTTTGTATTCAATTTGGTATTCGTTTGGTATGCGAAAATGCGCAGCTCGTCCTATATTATTACATATTTGTATGATGTGACTACCGGCGTTCGTCCTTCGATTCGTAGTATTGTACTGTCGTGCAGGATAGTAAGTATGTGTATGTACTTGGCATCGGCAGGCTTACATCTACTCGTACGGGGTTGTGAAAAGACTCTCACGATCCAATTTACATCGACTTGCTAATAAAATTACTGTGCACTTAATTGGTTGGCTTTATCATTCGTCTATGTGCATTGAGTTGAGGGAAATACTTCGTTAGTTATGTATGCTTTCGTGGTATCAAAGAGGCATTGCGACATTTAGAACCATCAAATAGGTGATACAGTATCGATCTTTCGGGATTCGATCGATGCTGTTGCTTAGTTCGTGTAAATTACTTAGGATTTATTCGATTTAGTGTATAGTTTGTATGTTCATTTAGTTTACTTATTGGTTGACTGAAGTTTTGTACTTTGTGAACGATTTGTTTAGCATTTGCCCAACTTTGACATGAAGTAGTTCTACACACATATACACCATTTATATTTGTATATCTTCGATAGTGTTTCTAAAATTGGTTTTCTTTTGTTTTTGTTTTTAAATCCCTGAATTGAATTTTGCTTTTCGTCATGAGTTTTCCTTGAATTTGTTATGTTTTGTTAGCCTAAATAAAATGCATAAAAATAAGTTACATTTAATATATATGAGTTCATCTTTTAGATCATGTTCACAATGACAAACTAAGGGAATCTGAAGAATTTATTATTAGTTTTCGTTCCGTTTCTGAGAATTTTGCATTTGAATTTCGTGTGAGGAATTTCGTTATGTTATCGATAGTATTTTTATGCATTTATGCATATTTAAATGCTGTTAGCAATTTCTTAAATCACATCCGACTGTTTCTGCTTAATGGAATCCTCGCCAGCTTCGCCCTCAATATCTCTCCAATTCCAATTTCAATCCCTCCGCCATCCTATCCCATCTTATCCACCTGCCCACCGATCAGATTTAAGTTCTTAGTTTGTCCTGTGCCTTTAGTTACGAACTGCAATTCACTTTTTCGTCTTACGGCGCTTTGCAGTTGTCGTCGGAAAATTCTATTTGTTGGGCAGCTCCGGCGGACAGTCCGGTTGATTTGAGGGGTGGGCCGCCCGGAATGCGGGATTGCTCTCCAGTTCGCGATCGATGCGCAGTATAATGGGATAGGGGCGCAAGTCCACGTGGAATCTGCAAAAATGGGATGGTTAGTAAGGACCTGTTTAAAAAGAAACCTATCGTATACCTCAAACTTTAAATTAAATATAAATTTGAAGGAAAAGAACAGAATTTTAAAAATAAAACGTAAAAAATATAAATAGTTTTGATTTTCAAAATATTTTACACTCTTTTACCATTTTTCTCTTTTTATCACTTATTTTTTTGACTTGTTTATTAAGAACACTATCCTATAACTCAAACTTTTAAAATTAAATATAAGTTTTATCTAAAAGAAATGATTTTTAATAATAAAACGGTAGAAATGTAAATAGTTTTAATTTTTTATAATATTATACACTCTTTTACTATTTTTCTCTTTTCATCAATCATTTTTCTAACTTGTTCAAAAAGAACACTATACTATAACTCAAACTTTTGAAATTAAATATAAGTTTAAATTAATAAAATAAATAAATAAAAAATAAAATAAATATTATTCACTCTTTTACAATTCTTCTCTTTTTATCAATCATTTTTCCAACTTGTTTACAAAGAACACTATCCTATAACTCAAACTTTTGAAATGAAATATAAGTTTAAATTAATAAAATAAATAAATAAAATAAATAAATAAAATACTATACACTCTTTTAATAATTTTCCCTGTTCATCACTCATTTTCTTGACTTCTTTGACATTATTCAATATCAAGTTTACCTTCGGGCATTGAACACCTGCGGTACGAGACAGCAATCGGCCATGGAGATCTCGTCGCCCACGCAGTATTTTCCCGCGGACGTGGACAGCGCCTTCTCCACCGCCCGGAAGCCACGTGTGATCCAGTGCTGGGCCCACTCCTTCTTCTTCTCCTCGCCCACGTGGATGAGCACGATGAGGTTTTGCAGAGGCTGAATGCCGGAGCAGATGATCTCGACGATTTCGCGCACCTTGGCCCGCTTGTGGACGTCCTGTGGGAGCAGCGGTCTCTGAGGACGGGTCTCCTCCAGGTAGTGCATTATGGCCACCGACTCGATGAGGGTGTGTCCATCTGGGAATGGTTGAATGAGATGTAAAGGGAGGTTTAACCTGAGAAATCAGGGGAACTCACCGATCTGCAGGGCAGGCACCTGCTCCATGGGATTGACCTCGCGATACTCATTGCAATGCTGCTCGCCACCGGACTTGATCAGGCTGATCGGTTTGATGTCGTAGGGTATCTCCTTCAGGTTCATGGCAATGCGCACGCGCCAGGAGCACGAGCTGCGCCAATACGAGTAGAGTATTGGCTGTGCGGCGGAGGAGGAAACAATGGGTTCGGGATTAGTAGACATTTTACCGCAACTGGCCAGCGCCGAATGGCGTGACGGGCCCACCAACTCTATTACGAAATCTATTTATTCTAATTTTGAGAAGAGAAAAACACACAAATAGCACAGAACAGGTTGCCTGCCGCTGATAACGAGTTGGGTTCCCTAGTCGCCTAGTCAAACTGGTTTAATCATTTGCATTTAACGCCGTTTTTTATATGTTTACTCCACGACAAACTAGAGCTCTCAATTACGCACTTATCGCAGCCAATTCACAGATAACACAGATTTTCTCCGAGGCTTTCGGATGGCAGTAGATAGATATACCCACATGATTCATGGTGTCCAGACAGGAGCAACGCCAGCGACAGACTGACAAAAAAGCACGGCGTCAAGTTCGACTTGCACCAAAAATAGCGCCCGACAACAGCTGCAGAGCAACAGTGGAGAGCTTCGGGCGGTCCGGGGGGGGCAGCGGACCCTATACCCTATACCAAAGGCCCCATACCCTATACACGACACAATGGACGAGCCCTAAAATGATATACACACAGCTGGCCAATCAACCCAGTAGAGCCTATCGTCGTGCCACCCACACGAAACTCTATACACGGAAAGCATAATGAGTTCCCTAAAAGTTCAATGAACCCATGGGAAAGTGAGGACGATGGGTCCGAAGTTCCACATCCGAGATCCGAGAAGCGAGTTCCGTTCCGAGGTCCCAAGCTCCCGAGCTCCCGAGCTCCCGAGTCCCGAACTGTGTCGCACCCCAAGGTCGGCTAGGGGCATTAACCTTATTCAAGTTGTCGTTGTCCTGAGTCCGCAGCGCGAAGGCAACGCCAAGGACACGGGACCCCTGCTCAAGAGAAAATTGGCTCAGAAGTTTCGCCATTCGCTTCGAGAGGGTGTGCTTTTTTAGGGGTTGGTCGTTGAGTTCGCCATTTGGAGTTTGAGTCAAAAGCCTAGGCCAGGGTTGTCGAGTCTTGGCTAAAAAGAAATCCTTTGTGGTTGGTTTTGGTTAAGTCCAGAGATTTAAAAATATGAATTAAAAAAGCTTTAAGGTTTATAGCTTTGAAAAATGATATACCATTTTCAACTATAGATGTAAGATATCTTAAATTATTTAAATATAAATTATTAAACTTTTAAAGTTATAAAAAAAAAAAAATCTACCAAATATTTAAAAACAAATGAAGTGGTCGACTAAATAAATTATTTCATCATTCATCCCAAAAAGGTTCGAGTACTGCTTGGCAATTAGGATCCATATCCTTTTTGCGATCTTTTCGCCAAGCCCTGGCAACCCTGTTTTGAAAACTTTTGCAGTGTGTACGCGAGGGAGGAAAGCTTGCTGTTCTGCGCAATCCCAAATCGGCGAATCGGTGGCGGAGTATGAGTGGAACCCAGACCAACAACCAAGTCAGAGATTGCTGGCCGCGTGGTATGAGCGATATTGCGGGAATGGATTTTTGCCAAATGGCACAATCAAGGCGCCAATGACGCTGGGATTAGCTGCTTACCTTTGCTATGGCCGATAAGGACATAGCGTTGTGGTGGTACTTTGAGTAGTTAATTTTGAAGCCGTTTAGTGCAGACGCACAACCCCGATGGAGAGTTAAAAAAGGGTTACGATCCGAGCCGGTTTAGCGAGAGGCGGCAATTGTTACTCCAAGGATATATATCCCGAATATATCCCGCACGCGCACAGTTTCGATCTTGCGGATAGCTTATCTACCGAACACCATCCACTAATTGCCAGAAATTTATATGTATGGCTTGTTCTGAAGCACAGTTATGTTTTTACTTGCAGCCGCTCAAATGCACTGAACACCTCAAACTGAAACAAGCGCTAAGCAAAGGATAGCGACAGGATATAAAGCCAGGACGCAACTGAACACACTGAACTAAATAAACGAGTGCGAAAGCGAAAGCAAAAGCGAACGCGAAAAGGACAATGACAAACGCCAACAACAATGCCAGTTTTGCGAGTGTGTGTGAGAGGAAGGACTCAACGAACGCAGGACGACTGCAAAAGGAAGAGAGAAAAAACAGAGGGAGAGAGAGATGAGTAGCGGGAAAAAGGTAAAAGAGTTTAATGCTTTTTGGGGATCGTGTCTCAGCTAAACTTTCAGGGGAGCTAAGCTAAAGAGGGGCTGAAATGAAATGGATACAGTTACCACCCCCAGTCTACGGGCAAGCAGTGCAAGGATTTTCAGGTACAGTCAGCTGTCAGTAAGCCTCCCAAAAACTTCGAGGTTTTCAAATTTGAAAGGCCTCTTTCTGTTTTTACTCGAACTTAATTTAAGCTACAGAATTTCTATGAGCTTTAAGCTAAAATAAAAATTCAAGAACTCTATACTTCAAAATAAAACAGTTTAATTTTAATCATAATTGCCTAATTTTTTATACTGTAATATGGGATATACCAAACATTTTATTTATTCGGTAGGAAATTTTTAGGCCTTCGCCTACACATCTTCATTGTAGCACTTCTTTGTCCTAATAAACTTTTTCCCCTTCACTGTTATCACAATCAACTGATAACGGCCGTTATCTTTTTAAGTGCGCAATGTTTTTGAAACTTGGTAAATAAACATTACAAAATAGACTTGCTAGATTTAAATGGGACTAGAGCTAAGAACAACAAAATGTGCGATTACAGGGATTACAGGGATTACAGGGCATCGACATCTCGCATAATTTGGACTTCGTCACACCTACTAATGGGTGAATGAATTTCAGTCATGAGCCGTTCTAACTGATAAAGGCTTTACAATTGCGGTTAAAGTAGTATAATTTAGCGATTATAGGGTAACAAAATTATACGAAGATCTAAAAAGTAACTTAATATATAGTAAATTAAAAGAAAAGAGTTAAATGGATACTTTTTAAAATGGAAATTTTAATTTCTACATTAAATCCAATAAAAAATATTTATATTCGACATTGAATCACTGAAAGTTATAGGGTTCAAACCTTTAATAAAACAAGTGATTAAAAAAAAACAAATCATTGTAACACCTACAATAGTTTTTTATTACTTATATGAATTCATTTAGTAATTATTGGTTGACCCGCAGTCGTAATGAAACCAACACACAGGAACTCCCCCTGATAAGCCCAGTTCGCTGGGTTTGTTGTTCGCACATCGCAGGGGGCTGAGGGGGCGGACTGAGACCGATTTCTTATCAGTCCCCGCTGGCTGTTTTCGGTCATCGCCGACAGCGGGCAAACAGTTGCCGATCCGCCAGCACAAAGTGCAGTACTCTGTCCGCAGAATTATTCCATTAAAACAGAATGTCGGCGATCGGAAAGATCGGATTCCTGGGGGGTGGCAATATGGCCAAGGCTTTGGCCAAAGGGTTCCTAGCAGCAGGTGAGAAAGTTTATAAGTAGCTCCATTTTTCTTTATCTTACCATGTCACGATTCCAGGGTTATAAAAGATAAGAAATCTGATGAAAATACATGTCAAATCGCTGTATACATAGTATTATTTTATATGAAAAGGATTCCGATTTCTATCACTAAATGACCCCTAAGATTTCACCACTCAAATAAATTTTAATAACTATATTACAATTCATAGGCCTTGCCAAGCCCAGCACCCTGATAGCCAGTGTCCATCCGGCGGATAAGCTCTCCCTGCAGTCCTTTCAATCCCTGGGCGTGGAGACAGTGGTTAAAAATGAACCCGTTGTCCAGCAATCGGATGTGGTCTTTGTGTCGGTGAAACCTCAAGTGGTTCCCTCGGTTCTATCGGAGATTCAGCCCCTTAGTTCCGGCAAACTATTTCTATCCGTGGCCATGGGCATCACGTTGTCCACCATCGAATCCAGTTTATCTCCGCAGGCGCGTGTGATCCGCGTGATGCCCAATCTGCCGGCAGTGGTTTGCTCAGGCTGTTCGGTTTTTGTGCGGGGATCCCAGGCCACCGATGCCGATGCAGAGGTCACCCAGAAACTGCTGCAATCCGTGGGCACTTGTGAGGCGGTGGATGAATCGCAGTTGGACGTAGTCACTGCTCTCAGTGGCAGCGGACCGGCCTATGTGTTCGTGATGATCGAGGCCCTGGCGGACGGAGCCGTACACATGGGAATGCCCAGGGATCTGGCCTACCGCCTGGCATCACAAACCGTCCTGGGCGCTGGTCACATGGTGCGCGACAGTGGCCTGCATCCCGGACAGCTAAAGGATGGGGTCACAAGTCCGGCGGGTTCGACGGCAGCAGCCCTCAGACAACTCGAGCTGTCAGGTAAGTGGCGATGATGACGCGGATGACGCACTGGCTTATCGCCTATAATTCAACCTTTGATGTCGATTGCAGGTTTTCGGGCGGCTGTGTCTGGAGCGGTGGAACAAGCTACGCTGCGATGCCGGCAAATCTCGGGCAAGAAAGCGTAGGCACATAGGTTTCCAAATATACATTAGGGTGGGTCTATTTTGTTATCAAACTAATCGTAGCTTTAAAAAAATGTACAAGGTCTTTGAACTTTCTTTTAAGTAAAATGGATACTCTTGAAATGATTAAATGTTGTTCAGTTCAAAAACTATTACTTCAAGGTGAGAGTTATTATTATAAATATTAAGAAAAACATATTACAACTTTTAACAGATTGTTTAGTAATTTCATTTGTATTCCACTCTCCATTCCAATTAGAGCCCTGCGTAAATCATCCAATTTTTGTTTTATCATAGTATGCCATGAAATTTCTGATTTGTTTAAATCAATTCTATGTGAAATAAATTGAATGTTTTTCTAATTCATTTCGAATTGAATGAATGAATAATTTTTATGAATTTTTTGAATATGACAGATATTTTTTGTGCTTTCTTTTGAGAACAACCTTTTTAAACAAATCAATGTTAACTGCTTGGAAAATAAAATTCATGCCGATTTAATCACAAAATTATGGCCCTTTCTTCTTCAAACGAAAGTGTCGTTTGAATTATTTCGAAATTCATGTCATTCATTTATTCAATTCTATTAAACTCAAAATTCAAATTAATTCATTCATATAAAACAAAAAAATTCAAAATAATTCATTGAATCCATTCCTGCAGGGCTCTAATTCCAATCGACCCACCCTGTTGTTTGTCCATAATCTAGGTTACCTAGATTCTCAGTACTAAATACAATTGTGAAGGTCGATTTTGTGATATTAAAATATAAGCAACAATGCTCTTTACTCTCAGCTTAGTGTAAGGTCTAGCTACAACTAATTCAAAATCAACCTAACTGGAAGACGTCTAGAACTTCTTCTTCTTTTTGGCGCGAGCCAGCTCATTGAGCTCGCCCTGCTGCATGGAGGCCTCCTGGTAGATGCGTTTGACCTTCTCGTGGCGCTCCTTGTCACTGTAGAAAAAAGAGAGGATTAGAATAATTAATTTTCGCCATAAATAGAACACCCACCTTTGCAGAGTCTCCTTGAGCTTGAGCTCCTGGACGAAGGCCGTATCCCTGCGAATCTCCCGGATGGCGCCCTTCTTCTCGCGCTTGATCTTGTGCAGCAGCTTCGCCCGCTCCTCCTTGTCCTTGGTCATCTTTGGTCGCCGTTTGTCATCGTAGACTGCCTCGAATCGGGGCTCCAGTAGCCTGAGTGCCTTGGGTTTCCTTTCTGCCGGAGCCAAGGGTTTCATCTTTTGCGCAGCCAGCTTCTCCGCCAGTTGGTTGGCTTCCTGGTGGTGCAGATGCACATGATCGGGATAGGAATCGAGTGACAGGCGGGCGAGCAATCTTAGGAAGGGTTGGGCGAGGTAGCTGGCACCTACATGCTCCTCCACTAATTGCAAAGCTTCCTTTATCAGCAGAAGCGTTGTATCCAGTGCGCGAACTTTAAAATCGGATGTTATCGTTTGGGTGACCAAGTCGACAGCCTGCAGTTGTTGGGGCTCAAGTTTCTTGCATTCCTTGCTAGCAGGAAGTGCCAGCAGTTTGCTCAAAGGACCATCGCGCTCGAAGGGCGGCGTGATTTCCAACTGTTCGACATCCCGCTTGGGTATGGACATGTGCACAATGCCCTGCAGGAAATTGAAAACAGCAGGCAGCAGTCTCTTCGATTGGGACACAAACTCCAGGACCACAGTGACCAGGAACAGGCCCATGGATATTTCCTGACGCGTTCGCACACGCGCTCTGGACAGGATGTGCTGCATGAATATGAAGCAAGGAGTGGCCACAGGATGACGGAAATCCGATGTTGAGTACAAGTTGCCCACCAGTTTGAAGTAAATTAGAGTGTCCAGTGAAGGGTACATCTTGTGATTTTTCCTGAACTCTGCATACTTTTCTTTAATCACCTCTAGCAATGTATTGGACATTCGTTCGGGATTCAATTGGGTTAGCTCGTATAAATGGGGCATGAGCTTCGAGAGCAGTTGGAAGTGATCACGAATGTCTTGCTCGCTGGCATCCTCAAACAAATCCTTGATGTACTGCAGCAGGAAGGAGTACAACTTGACGACATTCTCGCGGTTGACGCCTTCTAATTTGGGATGATTGCATTTGATGATTCTTTCAACGATGGTGGCTTTCTGGGCAGCAGCGTGTTTGGAAAGGAGTTCGGTAAAGTCCTCGTAGGTCTTTGGCATTTTGATGGTGAATGGAATGCTGGTGTCCAGGGAGGCAGGATATGAATCAGCGGATTTTTTCAACTTCTTTTTGCTAGCCTTAGGTGCTTCTTCCGCCTCGGATTCGCTCTCTGATTCCTTGAGATCACTCAGATTATCGACCTCTGATTCGCTCTCCTCATCGGAGTCTTCCTCCTCCTCTTCCTCGTCACCCTCTTCATCCTCTTCGTTTTCCTCTGCTTTAGCTTCCTTTTTCCCATTGAGATGGGTGCCCAGATTGCCATCCAAATCGTAGGCCAGCGTATCGTCCTCCTCGACATCTCCGCCAGCCATAAAGTAACCATCGTCCAGGTCATCGGCCGAACGATGTTTGGGCTGTGCAGCGGCGGACTCCTCATCCTCCTCGCCCTCTGCCCGCATCCGCCGCAGTCGCTCGTTCTCCAGCTTCTCCAGACGGGCGGCCTCCTGTTTGGCCAGCTCCTCGGGATTGATTAGCTTATCGGTGACACTGCCGCGCGGCTCGAAAATCATCTCCTTGAGCAGCTTGTCGTAGGCATCCGGCGGCGGCTTGGCGTCCTGCTCATCCTTGGTGGCCTTGGCCACCAGCGGCAGCAGCAGCTTGTAGTTGGCGTCCAGTTTCTCGGTGAGATCGAACACCTCGTCCTTCTCCTTGGCGATCTCGTTCTTGCGGCGCTTTTGCTCGACGATCATCTCATCGATGGCCGTTTGGCGATCCTGGGCAGTGTCGCCATCGCCACCGAAGTGGGCAGCAGATGTGAACTCGGCTAGAAAAAAAAGGGTAGTTAACTGAAGGGTTCAATTGGGTAATCATTTAGTTATACCATCTAGTCGCTCGTCGTCCAGCTCCTCGTCGTCGGAGCGCTCATCCCTGTACTGCTCGATCTCCTCCAGCGTTTGGCCCCTGTGCGTCAGCAGCTCGTCGTCGTTGAGGTTGAACTTCTCCGCCTTCTGGTTGGACCGCACCTGGGACATCTTCTCGGCCAAGTAGCGGGCATTCATCACGGACTCGGTTAGCTGATCGCCACTCAAATGCTTGCCAATCCGGTTGTCCCTGAATCGATTCGTCTTGTGCTTCACCACGAACTGTTGCCCCAGCGTTTGGGCTCGCTTCTGGAGAGCCTTCGCCCGCGAGACGCCCGGCATTCCCCTGTCATGCTTGCAGATCCTGCCCAGAATCTGGAACTTCTCCTTGTTTACATGCACATCGAAGGGATTCTGATTCGGATTTCGGCCGCGATTGCTCGACTGAGCCGCCGTGCTGTCGAACGGATTGTTCGACGACTTGACCGTCTTCTTGGCGTAAACCGCATCGGCGCTGGCCTTTTTCCCCTTGGCCACCATGGTTTTTAATTCGAGTTTTACCGGATAAATCAAATCGAGCTCATGGAGCAAAACAAAACACCGCACACGTGCAACCGAAAACGTACTAACGCGTTTCGGAAATCCCAAAAACAGTGTTGGCTAAGGCTGGGAACAGTCACGGGTGAGAAGTGAGAACATTTAAAATCGTTCGGAAAAACAAGTACCTCAGATAAAAAGTAAATAAAAAAATCAGAATCTTGCTAGCACTTGGTTTACTGGTTACAAATACATTTAGCTCAAAGTATGCGAAGAGACTGGCTGTCTGTATAATATTTTTATAAATTGTAATTTGTGAACGCATTTTTATAAGTTTATCAATTACTGAAATATTTAACATAAAATAAAATATAGGGCTATATAAAGTGAATAACTTAAATATTTAAATAAAGACTGGATCCACATTCGTGACCTGTGACAAGTAACAGCTACCCATGCCCAACACTAATAGCCTGCCTTTTCCAACACTGAACCACGTCGCCATTTTCGTTTCGTTCCGTGCCACAAAAATTTTCACACGCAACGCCGAGTACTGAAAAAATCGGTTTTTACATTTTAACGTGTGTTTTCAATTGTTCTGACTTTTGCGCGGCTGTAATTAGCGAGTTGTGGGTGTGAAAATTGTGAGGAAAGCATGAGCGCAACGCCGCCGGACTTACTTTCCTTGGCGGTGGCCAGAGCAGCCGCAGTCGTCGCCTCTGCCAACGGCGGCAGCAGCAGAGCCGCTGATAAGGAGCGCTCCCGCTCCAAGGATCGTAGCAGGGACAAGGACAAGGACAGGGACAAGGAGCGGGACAAGGACAGGAAGAGAAGGTGGGTGTTCAGGGGGAAAAGCTATTTTCACCCATAAATTTACCATTAAAAATAGCCTTTAAAGTAGGTGACAAGAATACCCCTTTAGTATACACATTTTCCACGATCGATGTCCTTTCTCATACAAAAAAGATGTCCAGCTTGAATGTCATCCTCCCCTATTTTAGACAGACAATAAGAAGCCTCTTTTTATCGTATTAATCAGCATAATTACCACTTCTTATCCCGATCTGATATTACCTTACCTTTATATACATTTCTCGGTAATACATATGTATATCAATAAAGAAACCTTCTTGAAATCGTTTCGTAAGTTTAAATGATAAATGAGGATCCTTAAGTAATTTCCAGTAGTTTCAAAACTTTTTTAACTTTTACTGTAAAGCACTAAAACATAGAACTTTAAAAGATAATATATATACCTGATCATTTACTATTAAGCTATAAAAACCTTAACCTAAAAATTTAATAAATTTATTTATATAATAACCGATTTTTTCATCTTCCAGGGACAGGGACAGCCGAGACCGGGACAGCAAGCGCCGGGATGACCGCGATAAAGACCGCGACCGTGATCGCGAGCGTGACAGGGATCGCGACCGTGACCGGGACTCCCGCTCGAATCGCAGCAAGTCGCGGAACTACGACGACCACGACCGCCGGAGGAAGCGGTCCCGCAGCAGGGACCGGGATCGTGAACGCAAGCGGGACAGGGATCGTGATTCGCGCTCGAGGCGCAGCAACTCGCGGGGCGGACGAGGGGGCGATGATTACGACCGCAGTCGTCGTCGCCGCTCCCGCAGTCGCAGCTACGAGCGGCGGCGAAATGATCGGGGTGGCCAGAGAGATCAGCCGTCGCAAAGGAGCAGCAGGGAACGCACACATGTTAACCCTTTCGACACGTCGAACAGTCGAAATTCACTCAACCAGGATCACGATCAGCCGAGAATTCCCTCGCTCTTCGACCGACAGCCGCAGGGATTGGAAACCATTAGGGAGGAGTCAAGGGAACCGCGGTTCGACCTTTCGCAGACCATCCAGGAGCTGATGGGCAACGCGGGAGGCAGCAAGGGATTCGCCTCGTTCTTTAACAACCAGAACAGCAACGACTCCAACAGCAATGGGGCTTTTGATAACGCAAGTAAGTTTGGAATTTTAATATCTCCCTATTTACTAGAGCCCTGCACAAGTAACCTGCCTTGTTTGTCAAACCTTAAATCCAAGCGACCTACTTGAAACCCATTTAACTTGGGTCGTTTGGGTTTGGGTAAATGAGTCAATTTTTACCCAAACACAAATACCCAAAACCCAAACGACCTAAGTCAAATGGGTTTCAAGTAGATCAGTTCGGCTTTTAGGTTACCCAAAGAAACAAATTGATTTTTAAATAAGACGATTATTACAATTTTCACAGCTCATCGACCCGTCGCGAATTTTTAAGGTCAAGGGTGTTATTTGTGTATAATATTTGGTACAGATGTATAATCCACGAAAACATATTCTCTTGTTCTAAAGAATTCGCGGCTTTTGAAAAATCAATATAGAATATATCATCAGGTTTCTTAGTTAAGTTATGTATGATCCACACAAATAAATCCTCTTGTTCCTAAGAATTCGCGGTATAGTATTTACTATGAACATTTAACTAACTTATGTTCCTTTTTCAGTGGACAGCGCTGCGGAGCGAAAGAGGAAGCGCAAGTCGCGCTGGGGCGGCAGTGAGAACGACAAGACCTTCATACCCGGCATGCCCACCATACTGCCCTCCACTTTGGACCCGGCCCAGCAGGAGGCCTATCTAGGTAATACGATGCCCCAAATCGCAGCTGATCCTGCAAACTAAGTTAGCTTGTAAGCACTACAACTAGTTCTAAGTCTAATGACAACAAATTAAGGATGAAAACTGAGAGAAAGGGACTGAGAGAGCCACACTTCAGAATCAGACGTCGGGGACGAGCAGCTGGTGCAGAGATCGTAAACCAATCTAAAATCTGAATCCAACAACAAACGGCATTGAGCTACTTATAATAATCTCTCGTTCTCTTTTTGAAGGGATTCCGGCGTGGCACACAAACGATACGAAACGATACGACATGAGTTGCATTCCAAATCGGCTAGAAAACTCGTATACAGAACATTTATATGGCTGTTCGGCTTATATTTATTTTTGCAGAGATTAATGCGCTATTTAACTAATCAAATTGAACCCCCACTCAAGTAATTAATGATCTAACTCAATTGTAACGCTCACAGCATTTTCAGTTAGTTTAGGAGCGGACACACTAAGCGAAACAAGTCCAAATAGCCACAAAATCCCACTTGACCCCCCATTTAATTGATATCTCTTCAATTCTCTAGAAAACCAGCATGTGACGTTTACTAATGTCGGGGTTGCGCTCGATTTTCTTCTTTCTTTTCTAACGCCTTCTAATTGCAGTTCAATTTCAAATCGAGGAGATCAGCCGCAAGCTGCGAACCGGCGACCTGGGCATCACGCAGAATCCGGAAGAAAGGTTTGATACAGTTCTCTCTCCCCCACTGAGTCTCTCAATCAAAGGTCTCGCCCGTGTAACCAGACACCCACTGAGCAGCAATGACCCTCCCGGAAAAGACGGCCGGAAGGATGAGTCCATGGTTCCAACAGGTTTCATTGTGGCATGCCATTGATTTGCGGGGTTCCACAAATATCTCTATTATCTTAAGATTCACTGGGTGATGTGTCACTCTGAATTCATTTTTAAATACAGTAGATATCGGTTGGGAAGATGTTTTAAAATGTTCTAAAAATGAGATTTAATAATGGCAATCAGAATTCTTTACATAACCGACATTTACTGTATTTAGTATTAACAAGGAAGTCGTGTATTTAAATCAAAGACGCCGCGCGTGTAAATCCTAACTAATTCTTAAACTAAAGGCGAAAATTTCCCATAAATCCAAAGGCTGTCTGGAGGCTAACCGAATGGGCTGGGCTTTGTAGTTAATTTGATTACCGAAAATATATTTTTTAACTAATGATACTCTTCAAGGGATTCTAGAGACAGCGATCAAATCAGTGATCGATTGAATGATCCCATCCAAAAGGGCAACAAATAAGTAAGCGCCTGGCGATAACCGAAATAGATTCTACATTTTCATTAATGTCAACTCTTCTTCTCTTCCACTAAGCGTCCCGGTAGTTCGGGTTTCTCGCAAAGAAATCCAGGGTGCGACAGACACAGACACACAGAAACGAAATAGAAACAGCTACCGAATCGAACGAATTAATCAAAATTCTTCTTTTCTCAATTTCCCAGCGAATAATTACTTTCTGCTAATGCTAATGAACCACTTGATTAATGAATTTGATTTGCAACTTCCAGCATATTCGATAAAAGTTATTTGTTAGTACGTAGGTTAAGATCACTAAGTCTAGCGCCAATAGAGCATCCTTTCGCCGATGAGCTCAAGATCCGTCTCACCAAAGTCGCCTCTTCCCTCTGCTCCTCTCGCCCGCAGGTCCCCCTCGCCGGAGCCCATTTACAGTTCTGATGGCAAGCGGCTGAACACCCGTGAGTTTCGCTACAGGAAGCGACTGGAGGAACAGCGTCACCAGCTGATTGTCAAGATGCAGACGGTGAACCCCGAGTTCAAGCCACCGGCGGACTACAAGTGAGTGGGGTTTATAGCAGGGACCGTAATCATTATAAGTGAAAAAATAAAAATCTTCATTTAATGATTATTTTGTAAGCAAAAAAAAATATCAGTGCGATTGCAGCCGTTCTGTACGGAATCTTACAAAGTTTTAAATTTGTGCTTGTAGGTAGAACCACGGAGCACACATCGAGTTAATAAAAGAAAGTGATTTCTTTGTATAAACTTTTTAAAACGCGGGTTTCAGTTCACAAGAGGTATGCATAAATACAAAACATTGTATCAACCTTAGGACTTAACAAGATGTTATGAACTATTGCACTTAGTGTGTTTGTCCACCGAGCTGTAAGCAAGAATTTGATTCCCGCAGAAACTGTTTTTTTATACAAAAAGTTGTTTTTGTTTTTTTTAAGCGGTTTACTAAGAACATTTATTTTTTTATTTTTTTTTTATTTATTTTTCTTTACTGGATATGTTCTCCGTGGTTCTACCTACAAGAGCACATTTAAATCTTTGTAAAATTCCGCGTAGGACGGCTGCAATCTAACTTTGAGTGATATTTCTAAGCAAAATAATATCGCTCACAAAATAATCATTATTTCTGAGTGATATTTTTTTTCGCTTACAAAAAATTCATAAAATGGAGATTTTTATTTTTTACTCAAAAAAAAAATACTCATTATTTTCGGTCTCTGGTTTATAGTTTGGAGTACTTCAGACAATGTCTAATTTAAACTATTTCTAGGCCGCCTGTCACTCGAGTCAGCGACAAGGTGCTAATCCCACAGGAGCAGCACCCCGACATCAACTTCGTGGGCCTGCTGATCGGGCCGCGCGGCAACACGCTCAAGGCAATGGAGAAGGATACGGGCGCCAAGATCATAATTCGCGGCAAGGGATCGGTGAAGGAGGGCAAAGTGGGGCGCAAGGATGGCCAACCGTTGCCGGGCGAGGACGAGCCGCTGCATGCCTTCATCACCGCGCCCAATCCGGAGGCGGTGCGCAAGGCGGTGGACAAGATCAAGGACGTCATCCGGCAGGGCATCGAAGTGCCCGAGGGTCACAACGATCTGCGCAGGATGCAGCTGCGCGAGTTGGCCCAGCTGAACGGAACCCTGCGGGAGAACGACATCCAGCGCTGTACGTGCGGCTCAACGGACCACAAATCTTGGCAGTGTCCCGATAAGCCGATCATCACGAACACCATTGTGTGCACCTCGTGTGGCGGAACGGGCCATTTGACCAAGGATTGCCGCAACAAGCGCCCCGGGTCCGGAGCACCGGGCATGGCTTGCGAGGACTCGCAGGCCAAGATCGACGAGGAGTACATGAGCTTGATGGCAGAGTTGGGCGAAGGACCGCCGCCGGCAGCAGCGTCTGCCAAGCCCGAACCGCCGGCCAACAGTGGTCCCCAGTTGCACCGGGCCAGCTACAGCATCTTCGATAAGAAGCCCTCCCAAATGCAGGCCATCCAGTCGCCACCGAGCTCCTCGTCGTCGCGAGATCACCAGCGCGACATGGGCGGATGGGGAGCGGCGGCGCACGATCACGGCATGGGCATGGAGCACGGTATGGGATTGGATCAGCACGGTGGTCACGGTCACGGCATGGCAGCGATGGATCACGGCATGAGCCTGGGCATGGAGCACGCCATGGCGGCCTATGTACCGGCACCGCCGGGCTCCCAGGCGCCGCCGCCGATGCCGCCGCCGCTGATGCCTTGGATGAGCGCACCGCAACCGCCGCCGCCGGCGACGGAACCGATGAATCCACCCATACCGGGCACCCTGCCCCCGCTCATACCGCCGCCACCTGGCACCACCAGTGCCCCGCCAATGCCGCCGTGGGGCGGAGGCGCCTACAGTGGCTGGGGTGGCGGCTATGCGCCGCCTCCACCTCCGCCCTGCGCCCCGCCGCCACCAACCTTGAGCCTGTCGCAGCCGCCGCCACCTCCGCCGCCCTCCACTTGATCTTGTGGATTTTAAATGGGAGCGATGCTCAGTTGCTCCGACGAAAGTGCTTAACCGCATGAGACTGTCCCTGCAATCAATTGTAAACGTAATACTAATCCCCGACCACACTAATCGCTTTCACTGTAATTGATAATTGAGATAAACCTACAAAACTAATTTGTATTTTACGATGCTTCAAATAAAGGACGGAATTAAATAATTCGATTTGTGATTTCACTTTTAATGGCCGGTGATTACATTTTGCGGAAATTAATGAACGTGTCTTGCACTCAAGCATTATTGGGCAGTCGAAAATATATTATATAGGTATATTATAAACATAATACTATTCCCCGACCACATTAATCGCTTTCACCATAATTGATAATTGAGATAAACCTACAAAACTAATTTTTATTTTACGATGCTTCAAATAAAGAACGGAATTAAATAATTCAAGAAGTGTTCCTTCAATTTCTTGTAAATTAATGAATGTGTCTTGCATTCATAAATATATATAATCTGATCCGCATTAATAAAATTACATATATCTACGATATTAAAAAAAATAATTTGATTAAATTATCGCGCATATTCAGAAGTACAAATTAGAATTTCCAATCTCTCTCTTCTTTATTCTTCGAGTCTTCTTTTGTAGTGTAGTGAATGTTTCAGGTGTGTTAGAAATAATCAAATTATCCTCTAGCCGTGCTTGCTGAAGTACTTCTTGGACTCCTCCACATCGGGCTTAATGGTGGCCGGATTCGACTTGGGGTTCCAGTTGGCCGGGCACACCTCTCCGTGCTGCTCGACGAACTGGAAGGCCTTGATCAGGCGCAGGACCTCGTCGACGGATCGGCCCACGGGCAGGTCGTTGATGGAGTACTGGCGCAGGATGCCATTGGGATCGATGATGAAGGTTCCGCGCAGCGAGATGCCCTCCTTGTCCAGCAGCACATCGTAGTCGGCGGAGATCTTCTTGGTCAAATCGGAGAGGAGCGGGTAGCTCAGCTGGCCCACTCCGCCGTTCTTGCGGTCCACATTGCACCAGGTGAGATGGCTGAAGTGGGAGTCCACGGAAACGCCCAGAACCTCGGCATTGATGTCGTGGAACTCCTTGATCCGCTCACTAAATGCAACGATTTCCGTGGGACAAACGAATGTGCTGCGAATGGGATTAAAGGTTAGTACAGGGATTTAGTGGTACAGAGATAGAACTCACAAATCCAGTGGGTAGAAGAACAGCACCAGGTACTTGCCCCTGTAGTCCTCCAGCTTCACCTCCTGGAAGCTGTTGCCCACCACCGCCAGACCCTTGAAATCGGGAGCGGGCTGCTGGACGCGGACTGCGGCAAGGGGAGCGGCTGGAAAAGGGGTTACAAAATTAATTAAAAATAGTAGAAAACTTTAAAGGAGAATTTCCAGCTTACTAGATGGTATTTAAAGCTCCAAACCACTAAGTTATAAAGCAAAACTGGTTGATTAGATTTTACATAACTAAAATTTATATTGTAAATGCAAGGCTTACGCTTAAACACGTTAAAACTGTTCTATTTTAATAAAGTAATGTGAAATTACTTTAATTAAAAAGTAATGAAGTTTGTCTTCTTAAAGTACATATGAAAAACCAATCTTGAAAGCCAGAAAATAGGATAGTCCTTCTATAGAAAATTCGAGCTTTGGAAGTTTATCTCTTCATGTACATATGAATAACCAATATTAAAAACTAGGAAATAGGATCTTAAATAGACTATAATGCTGAATACACCAAGTATTTCAGAACACTGAGACTAAACCCTTTATATGGTCAGATCACTGCTGCCAGGTACCAATGAACTCCTAACTTGGAACCAAAAGACCACCCTGTAAATGGGTCTAAATATCGGGGATCTTAACTCACTCTGGTGCAGCAGACGTGCGGCAAACTGTTTCTGCTGACTCAGGATGGCCTTGCCAAACAGCGGCACCTGCAATGCATAACAAATATTTCAGATGGATTCGCGGGTTCAGCCAATTACGTAATCGCTGTGGCATGTTTTTGAAAAGTACTCGGTCCTTCGATCAACTTACGTTGCGAATCAGTGTGCGTCCCACGAAAGACATCTTGTTCTTTGCAGTCTAACTAATTACGTATCAATAAGGCTTATTTTAAGTGAGAATTTGACCAAAAGCCGGCAGAACTTTTGCTAAAAAACAAAACTTTTGACAGCTGAGAGTTAGAGCTGGGAAAACATCGATGGTACTATCGAGTGAGCGTCGTTCAGGGCATTATCGATGTTTTTAAATCGATATCTCGATAAGAATATGGCGCGATTTTCAATTTATTTATTTATTGTTAATAATGTTGTTTATTATTTAATTAAATGTAGTCGTTGAGCGAACTGCCACAATGTCTTAAAATAATTGATAGCACAACGTAATTTAGTTTTATTTAAAATAACTAAACTAATTGAAATTAAATTTTCAACAATTATGTAAAACGTCAACTCTAATTGTTAATTGTATTAAATTTTATTAAATGTAAGATAAAAGTGTAAAACTCTAATATAAGTAGGGGCCTACATATTATCCTTATTCTTAATATTGTTTTTGTGACTAGTGCATTAATTTATAAGGAAATCCTTGTAGTACCAGGAAATAAAAAATGTGCGTTTATAAAGTATTTTAAATTATTATTTTTAAAACCATTACAACTTAAATAACTAAAACCTATAACTAATAACGTATTAAATGTAAGATTTTAGGTTTATTCTAAAACCATTAAGACAATTTAAATTAAATTAATTTTTTTAATAAACCCAGAATGATAGTCTTTAAAAAATGCGTAATTTTCAAAAATGTATCTAGTCAAAGAAGATATTCTTCCATTGAAGACAAGAGATCAACATATCTCCTATGATAACCTCCGCCCTGCTTACATGCGTAGCTCTGATTTATTAAAACCACCGCCCCATGTCCCTCAGAATCCGTATTTGCTCTGGTCCATCTTGTTGTCCTGCCACGTCCTTTGTGAGTGGATAATGGAAAGTGTAGCAAAATATTTACCACGCACTGCACACGCCGCACAATGGTAATGAGCCTCTTACCCGTCCAACTATTTGCACTACATGTGTTTTGTTCGCCGCTCGTTAATCCACTAAATGCCCGAAAGCGGCTCAAATCTCCAGGCTTTGGATTCTCTCCCTCAAGGATGGTTTGGGTTTTGTCTTTTCCCGGCTTCAATGCACGATCTAGATACTTTTGTATCCAGCTAGATGCCGCCGCGTTCGCATCGGGATCCGAACAATGAAGAAAGATACACATTCGTGCCCAAATATTTTTGCATATTTGGCCTGAAGTTGGCAAAACATCTGACGGATAGCAAAACGCCCACACACTTAGTTCCCCTGTTCCGTTTTCTAATCCAGAACCATATCCACATACCATTCCCTCCTGATCTCGAGTGGCAGTTGCCCTGCTCTTCTGCTGATGGGTCCACCAATGACGCTCGACTCTCTGGCTTTCCCGCAATTAGTCAATTCCCATGTTTGCAATTACGCTCGTGCCTCCCCCAAATTTGGCATCCCCCTGGCAAGGGGTGGTAACTACCCACTCAACTCCCCACCTCGTTTGCCCGCTTTTACAATTTTCGCTGCTTTTCATCTGTAATTTGGCGCAAATTACGCGCTCCAAGTGGCTACCCACCTACTCAGCCCTCTCCACATTCCCTTTTCCCTTGCCCAAAAATACACTGGGAAAAGTACTATTAAACAATGTTTTAAATAATGTAAAATAAATGGTCTAACTCCATATTTATGTATTTATTTTGATAATAATATTCCTTGGGCTTTATCAGTTTGAGATTATTATATCGAAATATATTTAAGAAAGATAGTATTTTTATACCCTTGCAGAGGGTATTATAATTTTGGTCAGAAGTTTGTAACGCAGTGAAGGAGACGTTTCTGACCCCATAAAGTATATATATTAGGGTGGGTTGATTTGGGACCCCAAAAATCGTATAGGGGGAACGTAATCTTTAAAGGATTCTAAGCCATATTGGCGAACATACTTATGGTCTAAAATGATGTTTGACCCCCCCCAAACGCGAATGAAAAATACTGTTTTTTTGAGAAAAATATCATAGTAGTCAGCACATTTATAGTACTGAATATCAATTTCAAATTTTTATTTTAAATTTAATAATACATCTGAGCTGACTACTATGATATTTTCCTCAAAAAAACAGTATTTTTCATTCGCGTTTGGGGGGGGTCAAACATCATTTTAGACCATAAGTATGTTCGACAATATGGCTTAGAATCCTTTAAAGATTACGTTCCCCCTATACGATTCATCACTTTTTTCGGCCCCATACAAATCGACCCGCCCTAATATATATTCTTGATCAGGATCGATAGGGGAGTCGATATAGCCATGTCCGTCTGTCCGTCTGTCCGTCTGTTTCAATACCGTTTGCGAGCTCAGTTTAAAAGCTAGCGCCTTGAAATTTTCACAGTCGTCCTAAAACATGTGTACGCAGATCAAGTTTGAAAGCCGACCCGATCGGACGTCTATATCCTATAGCTCCCATAGGAACAATCGGATATAGCTTTCACAAAATGAAGATATTTCGCTCAGTGTAAGAGCTTTTGACATGAATCTTATTCTTTTACGCATACCTTGATCAGGGTAAAAGCGCGTGCCGATCGGACGTCTATATCTTATAGCTCCCATAGGAACAATAGGGTGAAATCGGTAAAAATTTGTCGTTTTTCAGGATATTTCGCGCAAAATATAAGCTATTCCCATGAAACTTTCCAAATCGTATTTTTTTGTTCGTACCTTGATCAGGGTAAAAGCGCGTGCCGATCGGACGTCTATATCATATAGCTCCCATAGGAACAATAGGGTGAAAAATTTTAAATTTTTATTTTTTTCAATTTGAAATATTTTGTTGTTTATTAATTCATGTTGCTATTTTAGTCAAGTTTTCATTAGTCAAATCTGCAAGGGTATTAAAACTTCGGCTTGCCGAAGTTAGCTTCCGTCCTCGTTTAATTTACTTTTCAATCTTATATTATTTTAATCAAAATAAAATGTATAATTAAACATTATCAATTCTTATGATTTACCTAAATGTTGTATGGAAAAATAATATTTTTTAATTTACTTTTCAGTTTAAAAGTATTTCAGGATCAAAATAAAATGTATAATTATTAATTAAACATTTTCAATTATCATGATTTATCTGAACCTTATATGGTATTTTCCCCTTTTTCTACTTTTCTCACGAGTCTTTTTTCCAGTGCACTTGGTCGTTAACTTGTTTATGAGTTGGGGCCTCGGCACTGGGGTCGTGGGCTGCGTTAAAAGGCAGCGCTAAGTAATTACCGGCAGCTTGCTGAGGGGCCCCGAAAAGTGTGTGTATACCGGGGATTTCCAGGAACTCCCCGCGCACGCTTAGCAAATCCATGGCCCTGCACTAATTCCCAGACAGTTGGACTACTTTTACCAATTAAAAGTGCACGTCGCTTTGTCTGCGAGGGACCAGACCATTTCGGATCGGGATGCGTATCGCTATTCCACCTCCGCCCGCTGGATTTGCGCAGATTTGCATAATTTAAACAAACACTTGGGCACTTGAAAAGCGGTGCTCGTGTGCCGCACTCGAAGGATCTCTGCAGGATGAGCAGATTCGGGGGATTCTCGGGGATTTTTTCGAAGGCGTTGCCGACATTCACACGCACCTCGCCCCGTCCCTTTTCATTTCCCTTCGAGGGCGACGTCTCCCTCGCACTTTCATTGTCAAACAGATGCCGTCATATTAGCACAAATCTGCTTAGGTCTTTGTTGCCATCTCGAGTGCTGCTGGCCCAGATTCGGAGGATCTTGATTTGTGACAATCGTCACAATGCCGGGGCTTAGGTTGCTACGAGGTGCCGAGGTGCCGAGTGCTCCTGTCCGGGGCAACGCGTAATCCTGATGCAAATCTAGCTAATGTGATTCGTATCAGTCGCATCTATCCATATCCTTTGCCATCTTCATCGCCTTGCAATTCGCCGCCCTGATGTTCTTTTTTAACACTTTTGTGTTTGGAAATTCGAGATGTTCGCCGGTTAATTAAGAAAGTGTGCAGGGAGAAAAAATGAACACAAAAGGCGTGAGAACTCGGTTCAGTTTGGAGAAACTTCTTCACACCTGCCCCATCCTTTCTAGATCTTAAAATGGTTAAAATATTATTTTATTTGCAAGACTCATATTTAAAATCGCTTTTATTTTACAATATATCCGGTTCACTCAAAGTAAATCGGAATATCTCATCAACAGAGTTTTAAGTAGTACGCCTATCGCATTTATTCCCCGATATTCACACAGAAAAGGCATTAAAATGACGTTAAAATTACTGCCATTGATTTCTCCCATTATAGCCGCAATGGCTGCCAACAGGATTCCATTCTCTTATTATTGCAACAATTTGAATACATTTATAAAAAGATCTGGCTCGACCATTAATAATAATTGCTGTGGTTTAAATTTTAATGGCAATTGTTGGTGAACAAACGCGATGAACAGAAACAGCAGAAAGTGGGCTGCACTCGAATGCCAATGGAGCTTCTCTCGACCCGGTTAATTTGTATTTATTGCAATGGAGAGTTATGTGCAATCGATGTGGTGGTAACGCAAACAGCTAAAATGCATTTGCAACTTAAATCGGGGGAAATTGGAAAAAGATATTGTACATGACATATGTATGTGTATAAATGGAAAAAGCTAATCGGATAATTCGATTTTATGTTATTAATTGTTTTTTTTAACTAGACGCTTTTTTTTTTATGCATTTTACATAGTTTTACAAAAAACACATTATTTATTCGTGGTAATTATAAAATGTAAGGACTTTTGTGTTTACAAAGGCACTTTACTATTTAATTGGTTTTTTATGATCGGATGTTTATATCACTCATTAAACTATTTTTATTTTTGAAGAGGTTAGTAATTAAAGAAGTTGAATGAAAATTAAATCAACTTTTTTTCTATTAACAGTTACAAACGTTTTAATTTAATTTACATGTGAAAATGGTTTGTATGACCCTCTCGCCGAAAATAACACTGTGCAGCATTTTTAGTGCTTTTTAAATTTACCTCGATGGATGCTATATTTTTGGATTCGTTACGAATTCCCAAGTTAAACTGCGTTTTCCAAAAAGTTCCCCGACGCAAGGATTCTTAGCAAAAGGACCTCAAAGTTCGAAAAATGCTGAAATTGGCCAACTTTGCGGAGCTCTCAGAGGCAAATGGATGCATGGTTTGATTCGATGTTAAAGTTTTTTAAAAGATACACCCTTTATCTTTTAAACCCTATACTTAAAAAATTTTTAAGATTTTTTTTAAGGCAGAAACAAATTCTAGAAAACAAATTCAAAAAACATAAATGTATACAGCTGCGGTCAAAATGGTAGTAGTGTTGCCGCCCTGTGTATTTAAAAGTTTGTTGTTGTAATTGATCTTTTCCTGGTAACATTGTATTGATTATAATTTTACTATTAGACTAATTGGATAAGAAAAAATTACAACATCAAACTTTTAACAACACAAGGCGGCAACACTGCTACTATTTTGACCGCAGCTGTATGTTTTTCAGTTTTTTGACTATGTTTTTTGGAATTTATTTCTGCCTTAAAAAAAATCCTAAAATTATTTTATGTTTGGGGTTTGAAAGATAAAGGGTGTATCTTTTAAAAAACTTTAACTTCGAACCAAGCCATGCATCCATTTGCCTCTGAGAGCTCCGCAAAGTTGGTCAATTTCAGCATTTTTCGAACTTTGAGGTCCTTTTGCTAAGAATCCTTGCGTCGGGGAACTTTTAGGAAAACGCAGTTTAACTTGGGAATTCGTAACGAATCCAAAAATATAGCATTCATCGAGGTTAATTTTTGATGCTGCATAGTGTAATCGCTCCACCCCCTAGGACGCTTTTCTTGATTTTCAAAGCAATCGCAACAATTCAATCACTTTGATGTTTTTAGCCCACAAAACGAGCGCCGGGCGAGCCACGCCCCCCAGCCCCCGCACAAAAGCGACCGTATGTTAACGCCCATTTGCAGACATTTAAGCGCCATAGTCGTCGCTTTTTAAACATCAATGCGATTGCATTTACCCCATCTGCTCGCCGCTTCAGTGGCACATCCTTCTGCTTCGATCCCAACACCCTCGGCACTCATCCATCCATCCATCCTGCGGACAGGAGCTGCCGGCAACAACATGTAATTTCTTTAATGGTTTTTCCCTCACCCCCCCCCACACTCCCCTCGCCGATTCTCACTCTCCGGGGCCACAATTCAAAACGAGTGTGTCCGAAAATAAATAAAATCAAATTTCAAATGTATTAAGGTGTAAAAAAAAAAGGGAAAGAGCAAGGAAAACAATAGGAAAATTGGCATGAGGAGGAGTACGGAAAAGGAAGTTAGCTGACAATAATTTTGGGTAGCTCTTCTATATGGAAGTAAATTTACAGAAAAATGATTAGGTACTAGTTATTTTAATATGTGTATTGTTGTAATGAAAGTGACACCCATTAACCTTTTATCCGGGCAGCCCTTTGAACAGAATTACGAAAATTGATTATTATTTGCTCTAATTTCCTCAAAGAAAGTATTGTGTCCCAATCAAAGCAACAAAGTGTATAAATTTAAAATGTCATAATTGCGTTCTCTATAAAATTGTCACGTTAAATTTTATTGAATTTTTTCCAATGTGATTATTAGCTAAACAACACTATTCGTATTTTACATAGAACAGACCAACGAAAAAACAGTGACAAATAAATCAATCCTGTTTCTTCAAAAAATCAGAATAATTAAGTAGGAATAAAACGATTCCCATCACAAAGTTGATCACCAACTCAAAAAGTTCTTCACCACTTCCATTTAAAAAATCGGTTATTATAATTGAAGTATATCAAGCCGTAAAATGTTTACAATTTAATTACACTCCCAGCTACTTCAGCCATTTTCCGTGTTTTCGGGTTCCTGTGTTTGTGTGCCTAAACGCATTAAAACACTTCATTATGATTAATCCTGTGTGACGTAACAAAAGCCAGACACGCACGCACTCTCAAGCTTCGCCCAAAAACCCAAGAACCCTGTCGACTCCCCGGCCGAACATATGCCACTCGACTACACTTGAGCAACTTTATTAACGGGTCGAGGTAGATGAGAACGAGGTCCTGAGAAGGGGTGAACGCCAGCCCATCGAAACTAGCATCCGGATCGGGGCTCGTTTTAATGGCAGCAAAGTTACAGGCGACTATTTGCATGTGAGGAAGGGAACAGCAGGAATCACGGCTGTCAGAAACCATAAAGTGAGTAAATACCTTGTTTCAACTATTTATTTACCCCTGCTGCACGGCGAATATTCGGGATGACTTCAAATCCTATAAAAATCTTGATCCTTAGTTGGATAATATGGAAGTCAAACAGTTTGATAAACACCAAATATAAATTTAGAATCCTGAAACTTTATCCTTAATTGGGTAATATAGAAGTCGAAAATGTTGTATTAACACTAAATATAAATTGTATACCTATTTTTCTAGGGATATGTCTTAATAGAATGATTCAAATTAAGTTTTTAATTTGTTTTTATAATATTTAAATATTCTGGTACAACAAATTTACAAACATTTTTAAAGTATGTTTTGATAAATTAACTTTAATAGTTATTGAAATAAATTCATTTACCTAAATCTAGTTTTTTTAATAAGGGAAACCGGACTTATGTGGATTTTGGGAGCATTTTCAAGATATTGTTGTTATTATGTTTAGAAAACTTTTCGAATTTTTCGCAGTGTAAAATCGGTAGCTGCATCAATAGCCCATATCCTTAGCATTCGGAGTGCGCGCACGTGACGTGAGGCTTTCAACCACTTTGATTTCCGCGTTGTTTGCCCTTAATTTTACGCCTGATTACAGGTCTCGTTGTACAGTAACTGATTGATAAAAATCTCACGGGTAGCGGCTGCCATGAGGGTTCGGAATAGTAACAAGAATACATATTTATTTGATTTCATTTTTCTGATCCTCGCCTCCTCCAAGTGAACAGCATTTGTTTGGCCAACATGCCGCACGCTGTTAATTGTGCACTTGGCCGGGGAGACCGACTATATCTCAATATATCTGGCTAAATCCATCTGCAGCTAACTAAAGTTGAGCACATAATTGCCGGAATCTGTGCGATCGTTTCGATCTTGAGTTTGGCTCAGACTGGCGCCAGGCGACTCAGGAACACGCAGTCGAGTCCCGTTCTTGACCATTTTAATTGCAGTAATAATTCCTTTGGGTGAGTGCCTGCGATGCAAATGTGGTTGGCCGGGGGAAAGTGCATAGGGAAACTCCGGGAAGGCCAGGAAAAATCGGGAAACCAAAAAGGGAAGGGTGCAACGGTAGCAGTCGCGCATATCTTAAGCCGATCTAACGCCGTTATCCCAGGTATCTACATATATCACTGCTACTGCTTTTCGTTTGGCTGCCCGTTGTGTTGGCAACAAATTGGATTACAATTAAATTGCATTTACATGCAGCGCGCTCCTTTGTTTGTTTGGCCCGATCTCAATTAAAGCCCTGCCATATTTTCTATATTTGATATGGAAACCTCGAGGCCTCCAGCTGCGTGTGGCTCGAGATTTGCAAGATAATTGGTGCAGGGCAGCCATCGCGATTGTATCGTACTATTTATATGGGAAACAGTATCATTAACGTTTCGGAGGGCTCAACAATAAATTCCCAATAAAGAGTCGATGTAAATATTTGGGATGTTTGATGAAATGCGTTTACTTTAATAGGAAATATATAATAGGGGTTGAATAGCATATTTTATAGATACTATTTTGTATGCAGATTATAGAAAATAACTGATTTATTGGAAGAGAAAATTATTAGAGTGAATTACAGAACTTAAAAGCATAGTTTAACTTCCCTATGTTACTCTTAGTTTGGTATACTTTACTATCATCTTTAATAAATAAATAAATAAATGAAAGATTAGTTTCTACATTTAAATTTGCCGAAGTGTTTAAGATCTTAAGTTCATATTTTAATTGGAATGTCTTTATCTTAGCTTAGCTAGACTAGAAGTTATTTATTTAAAAACATTTTGATTGCTTTTAAATATTTGTTTTTGGTAGTAAATTCAAATGCTTTTGTTTCTTATTTATCCAAAGTCATTTAAATATCCTTTGCAAACAGAATATCTTGATTTGCTACTCAAATTTTAATTGAAGTCCTTGGGGAATGGGATTTCGAGTCAAATTGGAATTCGAATGTAGGTGTTCCCTTGTCTATCGGGTGTATTATAATAAGCTTCGGGTTGGCCTGTCTAGTTCATTGGGACCGAGCTTTTTGGCTTCGACTATGGCAATAACCCGGCGCAAATCCGGCCATAATGCATCATCATTAGCCAAGTCGAAGCACTCTGTGGACAACCACCGAACTCGCCCTTCTGTGTCCTGATTGCGTTGGCTTTTAACATTCGCCCGAAAATAATTGAATTGTTCTTCGTTATTTATTTTATTATTTTGCTTGTCTCTTATTATTGTTCAGCTTACTTTGGCGCAGCCACACGCGCACAAAGCCACCGGCATCACTATCATCCCGGGCAGCTCTATGAGCCATTGTTTCTGATTCCTTTTCTGTTTCGATGTGGATGGGGATGCGGTGGTGGAGGGGCTCCGCATGGAGGACTTGGCCATGGAGGTGGCTCTAGATGGGTAGCACTTTTGCGCCATCAAAACGGCGCGTCATAAAATACGCGAATTGCATTTGCCATTTACGATGTGATTCCCGTTTTATCTTTGTACTTTTTTTTGTGTGTGCTGCTGCTGTCTTGCTTTTGCTTTTCTTTGTTGTTCGGCTCCTTGGTTGAGGCTTTGTGTGCTACACAGAGCGAAAAAATTACCAAAAATATTTTAGCCTTTTGCTGAATAATAAATAAAACGCTATCCATTTTGGTATTCAAAAAGTATGCAACAAAAAAATTGTTTTGATATCACGCCCACAACAAAATCCTGGATTAGCCACTAACTTTGATGGACAATAATTTTCTTTGGAAGGCCAAGATTTAAATAATCTAAAAAAGGTATATCGTTGCCTTCCAGGGTCATGATTTTTTCTCAGTGCAGCAGGACTCGGTGCTGATTCCTTTGGGGATTTTGCGCACAAAGCAGTGCGAAATTGAATGTGGGATTTGGCCGAGAGATAGACGGGCGGCATCCCCTGCGTTGGGGTGTATTTGCGTGGGGGAGGTAATTTTATTGCACTGCTTTTTATGATGTGGCGACAAATTGATATTTCGCTTTGACCAGAGACCAGAGGTGGAGATCTGTGGAGTTGCGAAGAGGGGGTGTGACTGCCTTTGAGGGCCAATTGAGCTGCACGATGCTAACCGCAGAGAAGCCAAGGACTTCTTGTTTTAGCCAGGACATGTAGAACTCACAGACACACACGCACTCTGGGCGGTCCACCGCCCGTCGAGTTCGAATTCGGCCCCGTCTTATAAAATAATTAAGTCTCAGACCCGAGGATTGTCCCTTTTGTCCGTCGGCGGTTTGTCTGTTGTTCGAGTGTCTGTTGTGCGTGCGCATCCTAGCGAAATTAAGGACTTTAGCGCGATTTTCGCTATGTTTGCCGACGCCTTTGTTTGCTACCGTTAAATTTGAAACTTTTACTTTTCATTCACCGCCATTCAGACCGTTTCGCATTATTCTATTTTTTCTTTCTGTGCTGAAATCAACTGTAAGTTAATCGCATTAATCTGCGATCGTCTTTCAAGTGGATCCTCGGCGATCCTTTTGCCGGCGAATAATATTATTCCGTTGCCAAAGATCACAAAAGGCCGCTGAGGGTTGAAATGGGAAGGGTTCGCCATTCACGGTGATTTTAAAATGTCAGAACTTGATATAGGGCTGCCAAAATGGACGATTTATGCTAATTTAAAGGGATACGTGGCGTATGAGTGATTTCCTAATTTATTTATTATTTAAATTATGCGAAAATACCACTTTTATAGTTTAGTTTAGTGACAATTTTAAAATTTATTAGCTATCTTAAAAAGTTAGATTTAACATATACATTACGTTATGTAATTATCTCTTGTTTTTCGGATATTATTTAAAAAAAACTTACAAATGATATTCATCTAATAGTAAAGAAAACCCTTCATTAAACAGCTTACAAATGACCATTTATTGAATGGCCAATCTTGGAATAATTTGTAATGACTTGTTTATATTCCATAATATGTTCTCTGTAATTGAGAACCGACGTCCTTTGTTATTTTATTGCCCCCTCTGGGCTGAAGAAATTAAACCAATAATTTAGCTGTCAATTTTAGAACGCTGCGCTGCCCACACAGACGTATCAGATTCAATGGCTTAAACCGCTCCTTGGCCATTGATTTTACCGGGTATTGAGGATTGCCGGCGAAAAGGATTCAATTTGGCCAACAATCGAAGCTGGCTCGTTGTATCCTCGACTCCACCCCCTTCCACAAAATCTTCCTTCTATATTTGGCTGCCATTCTGTGCGGATGCTTACTGCAAATGTTCCTCACTCCCCTTCTCCTTCGATCGGATTGCTGCTGCAAATTGGTAATTTTATACGGTTGGCGGTGCCTGTTTTCGCTCGGTTGGCTGGTTGGTTGGTTGGTCCGGCTCGATGGCGGTCCCTTGATTGTGAATAATACAAAATAATTGTTAAAAATTAAAACGTAAATGCTTTCAGCTATCGCGGTCCGCACTTGTCGGTTTAATTAGTAACTCGACCGCATTGGGCAAATATTTCCGTTTTTATTTATTGATTTTGCATAAAAGGATATCTTTCTCAATCAAAGTGGATTGATACAATAATTCCCATAAAAACGTGTAATATAAGTATAACCCCATCACTAAAAGAGCATTTACTAAAATAATTTTTAAAATATCAGCAGTTTAATTTCACACAAAACATAATATTATTTTCGCTATATCGATGTGAGTCGATAATATTTTATTGTTCAATGAAAGTACTCATTTCGTTCACATTTAATTGGAATTTTAGAGCCCTCTCAATACAATCTTGCTGAATATATGCGCCCAGGGAAGGCACTCAATCAGCGAGCCCAGAAAGGATATATATATTTGTCAGGAAAAAGGGAGTGAAGATGTTAGGTAAGACACATAAGTAACGCACAAGGAAATCGGAACGTAAACGGAAACGAAAACGAAAACTGTTGAACTGTTGAAATCATAAAATATTACCGTTCGCAATACAATTTATTTAAATCAAAGTCTAAAGCGTTATTTACGAGCACTGTGGGGTTGGTTGGGTTCGTTTTCAATGGGATTCGAGATTGTGGGAGGGTGGATCGATGGGTTTTTCGGTGGAGGGGGTGGAAGGCTGGCTTGCGTGTGGTCTTTTATACTTTCATTCCCGCCATTGTTTGCATTCTGAAAGAAGACAAAAGCCAAGCCCCCAAAAGCGAAGGAAAAGCGCGTCACACAAATTTGGCTGACTAATAGCCGCAAATAGCCGAAAGGATGATAATGATGTGATGGGTGATGGGTGGTCAGTATGGCAAAACATGGCACATTGCATAGCTTCGAAGGACCGGGGACTACAACTCCATTTGCTTTTAACCATTCCATGCCATGCTCTCCATTCTCCACTCTCCACGTTTATTGTTTTGCCATGCTTTCTGCCTATTATACAAAATGCTACAACAGACAGACGGACAAAGGCCTTCTCCATTTGCCTAATGTGTTTGTGTGAGTTGGAAAATCGAAATTCGGAAAATTCCGAAATTGAAATGGAGTGTGTCTCGGGAATTTAGGTGGAATAATGTTAGTTTTTGTTCGACTACCTTCAATTGCCAAATTAATTGCAGTTAAGTCGAGCAAGCTAAGCCCAGCTTCCATATACCCCTCTCACTCGCTCCCCCTATTTCCCTCTCTTTTTCTCCCTCTCTCTTTCCAACTTTGCTTCTCTGTGTGTCTGTGTCTGTGCAGTGTGCAAACTAAAGTGGAGTCAATGAAAATTGCAACTCCCACTTTGCTCGTACGTCAATTAGACCTCCTTCTCAGCCACTCTCTCCTCTGCTTTCTGCATTCTCCTTTCACTCACACACTCCCTCTCCTTCCCCCGCCGTCTACCCGTCTCTTTCCACTGCAGCTTTAGCTCTTTTATTGCAGTGCAATTTGTTGTAGAAATCGTTTTGTCCGACAGTTGAACAGTTTGTTATTTCTTTTAAATGTTCCCAAGCAAAAGAGCTTTTCCGAATTTTTGTGGCTTGCCTTGGCCAACGGTCAGGCATTGAGATTAATGGGATTTTCCCTCTCATTCCCACGATTACACTACACAAAAAAACTCTTGGGAACTGCCATTGATTTATCCTTTAAGAAATAGTTTATGGCCTATTTTATTTAAGAAAATTCTAAGCAGGGCTTCAGGAATCTAGGATATTATTAAAGAAAGAGGACTTTCAGATTTTTCAGTGTAACCTTAAGTTAACCTCTTGCCTGGCATTTCCCATTTGGCCAAATGAATGCAATCAAATCCAAGTAGAAATTTCCTCGAGAACAGAGCGCCGCACAAATGAAATCATCCAGAGGTGCTGAATAAACGCAATTTCCATTTGTGAATTGAGATTGAAATGAAAGTGGGGCAGGCGCCTAAGTGTCACTATTTTTGAAGTCCCCCAATTCCCCACTCCAATGCTCCCCGAATAAGTCCCAACCCCCATGGTTTTTTTCTTACACCCCCAATCTCACTCTAAAGTCTTACACGAAAACGAATCAAGAGCGAGCAATGCACAGAGGGAAATTACGGAAAAATGTGTTACGAACGCAGGTGATGGCTCCACAAAGTACACACATATATATGCACCTCCGAGGGAAAATGGGGGGTGGTGGGCGGAAAATAGGGGTGCTGGGCAGGGGGGTGGTGCCTTGCCCTCAGCACTTGGAGACGCACTTTGGCAAAAGCAATCTTCTAAACAGGATAAATGTAATTGCGCATGAATTTCTACGCATATTTCGGCGTCGCTGTCTGAGCTGCAAATGTTTGTTACCCATTTGTTTGCTGCTTGCTTTTTTTGCTCCTCTTTTTGCCGTCGCTGAAAAGCGTTCTCCGGCATTTGAGGAGCGGCCACCCCATTGGCCCTCCGCTGGCCACGCCCCCAAAGAGAGTGCTCTCTCTCTCTTCTGGCCGGTCTCGCCATCTCTCTCCTTCGACGGGTAATTGACTCGCATAATGTTTGTTTTGTTTCGGCCAAATCGTTTGCAACACTCTTTGAATGCCTCGTGGTTGTCTCATAAAAAGCGAAAGCATTTAAAAATTCAATTTGCCCTCTCTCTCTTTCACTCGCTCCCTCTCTCTCTCGCCCACTCTCTCCCGCTCTTAGTCTGCAAAGTTTGCAGAGCAGAGATACTTGTCAAAAATGGCCGCTTAGGCTTAGGGGAGGTTTTCTCTTTGGGGAACGGGACGTCATGGAATGGAACATGATATAAGGCAAAAAAGCTCGAAGGATTCTACTAAAAAAAGGGAGATTCTAATACATTTGAAAACTTGAAATATGTTGGGTGAACAGGTTATGTCTGTTGGAAACTTGAAACTCGACAATATTATTTTAAAATACGAAATAAGTAATTAGTTTATAAATAAATTTGTTAAATATTAAGATCGTATTATGTGAAGCCTTGATAACTCTTTATTTGTAGGTGTAAAATTGATACACCTTTCTAAAAATTATATGACTTATGGCATTGAATTGAAAAAGGTTAAAAACATTATTTTTTTCACTTCAAAAAAGGTTTTAATAAAGCTTTCTGGTTGTTTTTAATCAGTAATAAATAAGTATTAAATTGCAATATATATTTGGTGTTCCCACCAAACATCTTTAAATAAAAACGGATGCCTAATTTTGATTTTCGTTATAAAACGCTTGAAATATTTATAAGATCACATGATTTAGTTTGGTTTCCTCTTAATCTTTTAACCTTTAAATGGAATCTCAAGCACTCAATCTGTTAACCGCAAAGTTGCAATCAACTGGTACATTTTCGCCAACACTTTTCTGGTCGAAAAAGTTTGCATCTGGCTGGCTGGGAAATTTCAATGGCGCCACAGAGCAACACTTGACCCCTGTTAGGTGGCAATTGATTGATTTTATATTGGCATTTCAATAGACACCAGCCGAGCGAAGCGATTCGAGTCGATTTTGCGAGTAGAGCCGAGTGCGCCCCCACTTTAGATGGCGTTCCAAATGCCAAGTGTTTCCCAACCTAAGGGGGTGGAAAGCCAAGCCCCACAGCACCACAGAAAAAACTATGAAAAAAAGAGGAAAATCCGAAAAGTGTCTGTCGATGCGGTTGCAGTGCAATTGTCGAAATAAACGAAAAGAAATTCCAAACTGCAAATGGGATGGAAAAGAGCGGCCAGAAAGGGAGGCCACCAGGCGGGGCGAACGAGAGAGGGCTAGCCCCGCAGAGAGAGACGGACTGACGGAGAGCGAGAGCATGGGACACACCCTCCCAGGAGGGGTGCAAAAGTAAGCCAGTGTGTGTGCGAGTGTGGAAAACCATTTAGCGCAAAGACCAAAAGAATTTGCAGGGCTGCCAGCCAACCACCTCGGTCTCAGTTTCAGTTTCAGTTCCACGCTCTCCGGACACGAGACCGGGGGTTAAAAATCCAGAGACTGAAACAATAAAAACACTAAACGATCGCTTTTCCAAACACACACAAACACACACACCCCCTAACAGGCTCGCACACACACAGACAGACAGAAAGGACGAAGGACTCGGAACTCAGAACTCAGGACTTGTGCGTCTGTTAACAGCCGCATTTGAATTTAAATGCGAAACGTTGATCAAACGGTGCAGACGTGTTTTTCCCAACGGTAGCGCTCCGCGTTTTCCCTTAACGAGTTTTTCGTGCCACGAGTAAAGTGAACCAAGTTTTGAAATAGCCAAGGAAAATATATAGAAAGAAGAAACACACAAGTGCAAACTAAAGAACAAGAGTGCTTCTAAAAATCAATTGAACTACAAATATAAATATTAAATAAAAAGTAGAGAGTAATCACTAGCCATGTCTTCCTCCGAGGCCGAAGTTGACATCAGTGTGGTCTCCAGTCCGGAGCCGAGTCCTCTGGGCGCCGCCGCCCGCGACAGTCCGCTGCTGGTCCGCTCGCCGGCCCGCTCCGCCGACGGCAGTTCGCCGCCCGCCACGCCCACCCATCGCTCCAATACGCCCAATACGGCCGCCGGCACGCCCACCACCTCCGCCTCGGGCGGCAACGGCAGCCACTTCCATCACAGTCCCAGCGGCGGAGCCGTTCCGCCGGCGGTGTTGCACCACCATCTGCAGCACCACCTGAGCACCCTGGGCGGCCATCCGGTGGCGCTGCATCATGCGCTCCACACCTTTGGCCACCACCTGCATCCCGCCCACGGGGCCACCCATCCCGCCCTGCTGCAGCACGCCCTCACGCCCACCAGCCAACAGCAACAGCAGCAGCAGCAGCAACAGTTGCAGGTGCAACAGCAACACCAGTCGCATCTCGAGCGTCTCAGTCCGCCGATGAAGAGCCCCGAGCGGAATGGCGGTGAGGAGCTGCAGCAGGGACTCAGCCTGAACAACAACAACAGCAAGGCGCTCAATCACAACAACACCTGCGCCTCGGCGGCTGCAGCAGCGGCAGCGGCGGCCGTGGCAGCGGCCAACCTGAGCAACAACAGCAACGACAGCAACGGGAGCAGCGGAGGCGGTGGCAAGAGCACCACCGGATCCAACGGATTCACCAGCTTCTCCATCTCCAGCATCCTGAGTCGCAGCGAGCCGGCCAAGAAGAACGGCGCCGCCGGTCTGATAACTCCGATCCCCCAGTTGCCGCAGCCAGGAGCCGGCGGACCCCAGGATGCAGCCATGCTGTCCAGGTGAGCAAATGTGATCCAGATATACGGGGGGATTTAAGGAAACCTGCTGAAATCAAGAGTGAATTTAAAATCTGAATGGATCTTTTTTTTTTTAATGTTTTAAAAATACCATTAAAGCCCTAGAAAAATTATTAGGAAATTTGCTGTATAACTTGAAGGGTTATCAATATTTTGATCGATTTTATTTTGTGTAAGAACTTACAAATTCACATTTTAGTAGGCCTCTAAAGAGTTCCTTAAATTAATCAGTTCTTTAAAATTTCTTCTGGTTAGGATGTAGTAATTTCAAAACCACTTTAAATTCTTTTTAATTATTTAGCTAAATTTCCAAAAAGAGTAGAAATCATTTATTTGTAAATTTTAACTTAGATTTTACCTTCCTTTGGGCTGTTTATATTTACCGAAATAAACCTAATCTGTTGTAAAAAAAAAGGTATATTTAGGTTTTGTTTGAATTTTCTTCTGCACCTATTTACCTCTCAGTGTAGTCGACCCAGATGAAACCAAAAAGTCAAGCCTTCCCTCAATGAGCCCAAAGAGGCTGCCATTCCACTTGTTCGCCCTCGGGTTGGGCCAATTTTATATAATCGTCCTAGGGGAAGACAAAGGAAGGTGACACAAATCTCTTCGCAGGAAATGCACAAAAAGAAGAGAGGGACGGCCAAAGTAGCCGTCGTTGGGAGATGGTCGATAAGACCGAAAATTGTTGGGCAAACGTTACACGAGACATTAAGTGGGTGAGGATGCAAATGGCTAAAGTACCCGACCATTGTCCCTAGAAGGCTCTAACGATTCCAGACAGATAAGGCCAAATCCAATGGAACAGTGTTCAGTTGCACTGGGCACTGGCTGACCTCGAATTTATGCAGAAAAATGTCGGGGGGCTATGGTTTTTTTGCCCGGCAATTTGGTCTGCCTATCGAGTTACATAACATTTGCCAGATGAAATTCAATGCACCGTTTTTGGGTCTGAATGTATGTAACCGACTGACTGACTGATTGACGGACTGACAATGCTCCAGTATCGTATGCAAAACGTAACTGCTCAATAAATGAACCCTCAGACCCTCCAACTGACCCACAAAAAGAAACGTTCTTACAACTGTTTGTCCTGCAAATGCAACCTATTGATACAAAATGTGCACAGGGAGAAAAACAAAACCGAAGTCGTATATCTGATTTATTCAGTCTTGGAGGAAAGAATAATATAATCTAGCAAAGCAGTTTGAAAATCTACATTTTTAACAACTAAAAATACTTTTTTAAAAAAGTCTAAGTAACCTGAAAACATAAAACCTGTTAGTTTTCTAATGTTTCTGATTCATTCAGTTTAAAGAGCTTCTTTTCATTTTTAAAGAAGTCCAAATAATCATCAACACTGATAAATATGTCATAAATATCAATATTTTCAATGAAATTCTGGTATTTTAAATGCAGAATACCATTATTTGGTTTATTTTTCTCTTCCTGAGTGCATATTTATATTTTTCTTGTGCATTTCATTCACGTTGGCATATTAACCCCACTTAGCCGGCTTTCAAAATGCTGCATACGGAATGAGCGATCGAATTTCCAGGCAGCTCGATTAACGCATGTGTTGAATTAAAAAACAACGAAGAGAATTTATAAGTTGCACTTTTATTTTATGAGAGGGGACTCCCTAGTGGTTTTTTAAGTCCTCCGTTCTTTTTTTAATAATGATCATTTTCATTTCATTTACGCGTGCCCGCGCCGCTGATCGCCTCGATAAGGGAAGTTAGTCAGGTTGGTCGAGGGTCGCCGCTGCCACTAGTGTCCCTATCTACTCGAGTGAGCTGCGTGGTTACCCCAATTAAGGACCTCGTCCTGGAGGAAGTGTCGCCTCCTGCTGCTTGGCGCTTGCCCAGCTGACGTGTGGCTGCCTATGTGACTGGCTTATCGCTTGATCATCAGCCGGAATGATTAATGCCACGGGGCATACAAATATTGCTGAGTGATCGTTTAATAGTTTGACTGGACTTTCTCCTCCCGAACTCGGCTTATTTTGACATTTGCGCTTACGTTTTTAATTAGTCCTTGGGCGCTGGGCTTTCTCCTCAGTCTGTACTTAATTACTATTCAGTCGGTCGTTTGGACGGGGGGATTTCGAAAAGTTGCAGAGCGCAGGAAAAAAAACCATTCAAGAGGTGTAACCCGATATGCTTGTGAGTGGACTGGAAACAATGGGACGGCGAACGGAAAGGGTGCTCCTGCATTGTCCTTTTCTCCCAGGATGACGCAAAAAGCAGACGATGACATTATAATTACACACACACTCACTCAGCCAGTCAGTCATTCAGTCGGAGGTATATAAATGCCCCGAAGTAATTACAATCCAATTGCAATCGCAATTGAGGACCTAACCAATCCCATAATATATCTCTCCATCTGCAACTGATTTTCGGCGCTGAGGGGATTAGCGTTTAGTGGTGAAATGCCTTTGATTCCTTATCGCGATTGGTGGCGGTGCGGTGGGAATTTCTATGGTCGCAATTTAATCAAAACATATTCCGCAGACCATCGGATGATGCATCCAATCTGGATCTGAGGCTTGACTTTGCTCTGTTCTCTGCTCGCTGGTCACGTGTCATTTGGCGGGGCTTCCCATGGTGGTAAATCGCCAAAAAAGAAAAGAATAGTGAAAACCCAATATCATGCTCTTCACAAATGTCACCATTTTTGGTTACTTCTCGCTTAGCTGTGGGATATATCCTAAGCCGCTCCCCAGGCACTGGAATATTGCTAATAATCCCGTTTAATGACAAAAGCAAAGTTCGCTGCCCATTCGAGTGTTTAATATTTTGCCTACTTTGCGGCCAGGTCGAGAACCCCTCGAGTGCCCCTCGAAAACCCGCACCGTTAAATGTCAACAATGCAAAATATACATTTTTGGAAGGGGAGGGTCCCGCACGGGATGCACCAATTAGAGTGTGCAAATCTTTTACGCTTGAACGATTCCTAAGCGGTTTTAGGGATCACTCAGTCTCCCATTTAAATATATTTATTTAAATCAATTCCGGTAATGCGACATTATTCGTACGAAAAGTGCGGGTAATGCCATTTGAATTGGTTAATTCCAGTCATTGCCGCAATTTGCTTAACTTAACCCCAGCCATTCAGACACATTACTTTGAACTTTGCTCAGATCTCGGCACAAAGAAAGCGCCCACAGATAGCTCGGGGACATCAAAGCGGAGACAGGCCAGAAACCAACCAGAAACCGATGTTCAACGCCATGTTAAACAACTCAATTGCATAGCCCACTTTTATCCCTCGGACAAAGGGATCCCAAGACGGGGAATTATGATGGGTGAGCCGGGAAAAGGAGCCCAAAGCGAGAACCGCAAACAATTCATTAAAAGCTGAATAACAAATGCATCAACCCCCATTTAGCATTTCCCATTTGACAGCCGGCGGGGGGTGGTGGTGATGGGGGGTTGGCGGTTCTACGAGGTCTACGAGGGTCCAAAATGGGGCAGGCGCACCCACTTTTAAAACATGGCCGTCCGCTTCCGCCGCAGAGTGACACCAATGGAATTGGAAATGCTAGTGGTCGTGGAAATGAATACCCAGCTGTCCGCGGTTCGCCCTGGGCAAATTTATTTTGTATTTATTTCATTATCCGCGTCGAGCTCTTGATTTGCGTAATTAGTCGAGCAAATAGCTACAAGCTTTTGTTTTGATTTTTCCTGCCGACCAACATCGTTCGAAATTAGCCCCGTAATTGAGGTAATTTCTTTTGTCCTTTTTCTTTTTGGCCCGAGGAGCTGGGATGATGAGTACACTTAAGGGAAAGCAGGAGGAAATTGAGAAAAAGATTTCAAGATTTTATCCTAGAATGTGACATTTATGACTTTAAGCTTTTAACTTGAAATGATAAAATAAAATGTTAGTTAAAATTAGGTGCTGCCAAACTTAATATTATTCTTTATTTGTCAAACAACATTTTTTTAATGAAAGATTTTCTTAAATATTTATTTTTCAAATAATATCAAATATATTGGATTTAAGTATGCCTTACATTCTCGTTTTTCTACCTTGAAAAATTAATTGATTGAATCAAAATCCCTATATAAAAATTAAACTGACTTTTTATTAATTTGTGCTCAAGATATAAATACTTGAAAATGCTGCTTTTGCCTTCGCTAAATTATTAAATTAAATCGATACCAAATTCTATACTTGTGCTCTTGATTTTTCTCGTCGTGTTGGTAACTTGAGAGGAGTTTCTCCTATTTTTATATTTTTTGCGGCTGTTTGGGTTCCGGCTTCTGTCTTTTAGCCAAAAGCCAAAGCGGCTTTCTCTCAATTGCCGCTGTAAACATGAAGCCCATTAGAAGTGATTTGAGCTGGCAACTTGGGGAAGCCCCTGAAGAGTCCTCCTCATAATTTGCCATTCCGGGCTGAAAGTAAACTTAATTGAAAATCATTACTGCCGTTGGCAATCGGTGCAAAGCGAGAGAAAAAAAGAGAGAGAGCGGGACTCTCGCCCACCTGGCTATTGATTTCCACACCTGATGCACCCTTGGCCGCAGCGAAAGAGGTCAACTAAATGTTAATGTCACACACACACACACGCTCCGCGTTGCATTTTCATTTTCTGTCTGAGGCGGTTGGGTTGCAACTGCACCCTCGAAAAGAAATCACAGTCTGCGCCCGGGTCACCTGCCCTTGGGGGTCAAAGTTTGTGGGGAGAGCTTAGTCCAACCGCCCGGTAAAAGCGAAATGCGAAAGCAAAACGAGCTCAAGGGGTTGGCTACTGTATAGTGCGAACGGGCATTTTAGAACGGTGAGAACAACGCATTTCGTGGGGCTTACGTTTAACACCAAAGTTCAGTGGGTGCGTGGGAAGCTTAAAAGACGGTAAATAAAAAACCAATGAATCAATCACATTTAAGGGACAACAGCAACTTTGGCCACTTACATTCGGCCCGATTACACAAGTCGAAGCGAAAAACAAAAAAACGGGGAAAACTCACCCCAAATAACTCTCCTCGATGCGAATATAGAACACATTATAACGAAAAGTGTTTCGTCTTGCCAGCATAAATAAATAAAATGTATTTATAAAGATGCTTTTAAGCCAGTAAGTTAACAAGGTTACACGGGCACATACACAGAGAGAAAAATACTACCATATAAGTTTATGGAATTAAAAAATTCCAGAAAATGGTATAGCTTACATATATTGTATAAGTGAAGTGGGTGTATAATTTCGATTACAAATATTTTATAAATATAATTTTAGCACAGAAAGTCGTAAATCTTTTTCCAGTGTTTCTTCATATATGTATACTCGGCAGGCAGGGTTGAGTGGGCCAAATTCTTAACAGCTGTTGTCAGTTATGGGGTTGTTAAGGGTCGCCAGCCTCCTTGATTTTCCCTCCTTGTGAACTTTGATGCTTCAACTTTCTTTGGCTGAACAACTTTTGGCCGTCGGCAAAATGGTAAATGCCTAATGGCCTCTTAAATTCGGCCCGCATCTTGGAAGGGGGTCTCTTCAAGTCTTGATTTTCTGGCAATCATCAGAATGCATAATTGATGGCGTTATTAACCAATATTATTCCTCTTCTCCTTTCAGACTGGGCTTCATCTCGCAGTGGGGAGCGTTGGCTGGTCGCTATGCCGCCCTCTGTCCGCCCGGATGGCCCTGGGCCCCCCAGCGACTGCCCTTCCACAGTCCCACTCATGGTAAGTTGATTACAAGCAGCCAACAGCCAACGGAGTTACCGACTTTTCCTCGGCTCAAATTAAGACGACTGAACGGAACTGAACTGAACTGTACTGAGCACATGCCACAGCGGCTTAGCACCCGTTGCATCCGCCTTTTTATTTTCGCCAGGAATGTGATGGGTCAGGCATTCCACACAGTACACTAGCCGAAAATTAATCATATGTCTACGGACTCTTCTGGATTGATAAAAAACAGAATATTGGGAGATACAAACTAATGTGCATTGGTGTATTTACTAATCTGCTTTGAATTTTTTTCCTATGTAGGCGAACAAACAGTCACTTCCATTTAAAACTTGAATATGATCGATATTTTCGATATTTGGACAACATCGATGTTTTGCAGGGAAAGTACAAATGGAATTCCAAGAAATAGCAAACTGTTTATATTGTTTAAAGCTCTACTTCAATTTCACTTATTTTACAAATTATTTATTTTTTTTAGACAAACAGTTCTTCGTTTTACAAATTACTTAATATTTTAATATTCCTGAAATAGGGTTATTAAGAAGCTTTCAAAGGTTAAAGGTATTATTTTAGATTATTTCACAGTTTCATAATTACAGTCAATTGGTAAAATCGTTTGGATATTATTCATAAAACCTTTAAAGTCTAGATAGCAAGTTCTACAATCTGCTGACTTTAAATAGTATTTTTTTTTAGACTCCCAGGAAACATTATCGAATACATCAGATTTTTTCCGAGTGCTCTGGCAGTCCGATGCATTCGACTCAGAGTTAAGTTGTTTAGTCGACGGCAGCGGCTAATGCCTCAAAGAATTTCGCCCCAGAAGCAGACTATGCTAATGTCTTAAGCTCACCCACTCGGGCTGAAATGGAAGCCAAGTGAGACGACTGCTTTAATCGTCATTTGCAATTAATTGCAATTTGTAATCGAGTAACTCGATACGGACAAAGCGTTTGACATGTTTCGCAGTGGAGTATAGAGTGCAACTGCAATTGCAATTGCAGCTGAAACACCAGTGAGTGCAATTTAAGCCCGTTTAATTGGCCCCGTTGGCATTAAGAGTCGTTGCAATTGCATTTGTTCATGTAAATTGGCCTTAAGTTCTTCACCTTCGCTGCCACTCCAACTATCCACCACTATCCTCACGGATAGTTGAGTTTTTCCGGGTGAAAGTTTCTGCCGAGCGCTCTGTGCTATTAAGAGATTTAATTTTTTTCCCACTGGCCGAAATCCATTCAAGGCAAATTACGGCAATTTAAACTTTTCAAATGAGATCAAAACTAAAAGCTTCGATAAAAAGAAAATCGGCCAAGCTGACTGACAGCCATTTTAAATGGTAATTTAATGCGCAGACAGAGCAGGGATTGCTATGCTATATTATGCCATGGGCATGGGTATGGTATGGTATATATCTGTATATATATCTGTATGTACACTCTCGGCGTCTGCGCTTTGAGAACCCACAGCAATCACGAATGACACAAAAAATAAATAAAACGCTGGGGCGACAAGTGTGAGGTTAAGTGTTGCAGCTTAAATCTCTGCACACAGATACAGTATCTTGGAGCAGCAACCCTTAGGAGGAACCACCCCAAAGACCACCCAGGCCACCCAACCACCCACTGAGACTGACAAATCAACTAATACAATTTAAGCTCTCTCCGACTCAGACTCTCTCGCTAACCGCTTTTCTCTCCCGTTTTTCTCTCTCCTTGCAGACAGTTCCTCCACGAACACAACCGAGAATCCGCCATCGCCCACTTCCATGAGCCCAAACAACAACAACAACAACAGCAACGCCACTGCCAACTCGAACCAGGCCAGCAAATCGCCCTCGCACCACCCACTTCACCCCCTCTACCACCCCGCCCACAACTCGCAGCAGCAGCAGCAGCAACAACAGCAACAGCAACAGCAACAGCAGCAACAGCATCCACAGCAGCAGCAACAGCATCCACAACAGCATCCCCACCAGCCCACCACGCCCACCAGCAGCAGCAGCAGCGGGGGCGGCAGCAGTCTCGCCCACCACCCACACTCGCATTTGGCCGGCTCACACGGCGGCTACTTGCTGCCCAGCAGCTCCAACGAGTCGGATGAGGAGGGCGAGGAGATCATCGAGGAGGACGATGGGACGGATGGACCCTCCGACAGCTCCTCGCCGCACGGCGATGGCAACTCGAAGCGCAAGAAGAAGACGAGGACCGTGTTCTCGCGCGCCCAGGTCTTTCAGCTGGAGTCGACCTTCGATCTGAAGCGCTATCTCAGCTCCTCGGAGCGGGCGGGTCTGGCCGCCTCGCTGCGGCTCACCGAGACGCAGGTGAAGATCTGGTTCCAGAACCGTCGCAATAAGTGGAAGCGCCAGCTGGCCGCCGAACTGGAGGCGGCCAACATGGCCAATATGGCGCATGCGGCCCAGAGATTGGTCCGAGTGCCGGTGCTCTACCACGACGGCACCACCGCCGGGTTCGTGCCCCCGCCGCCGCCGCACCACCACCCCATGCAGTACTATGCGGCGGCACGCAACACCAGCCCACCGCGACCACCGCTCTCCTCGCTGGTATAGGGAGTGGGGTGCCTGGCGGCGCCCATGTCGCTGCTGAAGCCGCCCAATCCCGTGGGACACCCTCCGCCGCATCCGCCGCCGCAGCAGATGCAACGGCTGCCCTTCCTGGGCAGCTGCGAGCCCCTGGCGGAGGCGGAAATGGACTCCGACTCGGAGCAGGAGCGCCCGAATCTGCACGACGACGAGGACGCCGCCATCGATGTGGAGGCGGATGAGGAGCAGGAATCCGAATCGACAGCCTCCAAGGGCAGTCTCAGTTGCCTGGAAAGCAAGGAGAATCCCGGCCAGCACAAGGAGCTCGCTGCTCCTGGCGCGGACAAGACCGCCAACCAGAAGGCCTACTGAGCCAAATCCAACCAAGTGGCTCCAAATTGAGAGGAGAATGTTCAAAAAGGCTTTGAAAATATTGAACGATTTCGAAACATTCGAAAGTCTTTAAAGGAATTCTCCTCTCCGCGCAGAACCACATCAATTGGTTTCAAGTTTTTCTGCTAGTTTGTTCCTAAAAGCCCCTGTAAATAAACTTACAACTCAAGCTCCTTGTAAATTTAAATGTCTCTTGCTCAATAAGTTAGGCTTAAAAAAAAATAGCCCACACCATGTAAATACATAAACCGATTGCAAACTAACCGGCGGTTAGTGTGGGCGCTTGATTTCTCGTATCGTTTTTGTTTTTGGCTTTTAAACCCCTAAATTGCTGGTCAAGTGTAAGTTATATAAGTTCGATATGCTAAGCCGGGATCCCTTGGGGCCAAGGCAATCAATGTTAGTCTAGTGCTATTCGTAAGCTGTGTGTCAAGCAATTACCAAATAATTAGTTAAATTATTTATACTTTTAATCGAATGTTAACATAATCCAAACTTCAACTGAAACCAAACCGAACTCGTAAGCGTACACACACATTCACAGACATGAAATGCTTATAAATATACAAATAACAAATTATATATATAAAGATATTAATAAATTATATAAACATATAGAAAAAAAAACCAAAACTAAATGGGTTTTACTAATTAATATTTTAAGCTCTTTATTGGAGGGTTTTTTGCTATTTTTTATTGATCAAAAGAAGATTTATTTAAGGGATTATTAACTTATGAAGTGGTTTTAATTATGTTAAAATATGTGCTGACCTGAAGTTAAAGTGGGTACTTTTCCCTTTCAGTTTTAAACTGATCCCAACCCTTTTGTGCCGATGCAGTCGACCTTTAGAAGCATCTGTCCACATATATTGTCTCTGTATCGAATCCACTCAGCCTCTCATCCTATTCGTGGTATAGCAATTTGCTGGCATTTGATACAAATGTTTTTCCATTGGATTTATCCCGCCCACTCTGCATTCTGCCTTTTGCAAGCGCTTATTTGCGTTTAATTGCCAACGCAAATAAAGCCGGATATGCAGCATATATATGTAAACCTGGCCATAACAATACCGGTAGAACAGAAACGAACAGAACAGAACAGCTTTTGCCACAATTGCTGCAATGCATGTTGGTGCTGTTTCTGCTTTTTGTTTTCACTCGCATTGCAGGCGTTTTAAGTTGCCATTTATTGTGCAGTTTGTTGCAATTTAGTCGCGTCGAGCCCCCATTTCCTGGCCCTCTGGGTCCTTTGGGCCGTAGCCGTAGCCACTGCCACTGCCATTTCCGAGTTTCGAGTTTCGTTCTCGGCTCTCCGCATCGCGTGTTAAATTGCAAAAATAAATTGCGAATTGTGCGCAGCAAATAAATGGCAATAAAAATGCATAAAATGCTTTTTTCGCTATGCCTAACAAGCGGTGGCGGCGGGTTTGAATTACCAAACGTCGGCATAACTGTGATTCAGTGGATATATCTCCCGAACAGCCTATATATATATTTACACACATTTGTGCATAATTATAGGCGATTGTGTGGAGTGTTGCATTTCACACGACTGCGCATAAATGGAGGGCGTTAAAAACATTTCGTTTTTATTGTACGAATAAATGTATGACTCGTTGATGCGCTTATTTCGCAGCCAATCGTTTGTTTATTGGCTTGTATTTCATCCGGTCGGTAAACCGCTGGCCGAAGGCCGGATTTAGCCAGCACTTTAAGGATTGCTTATTTTCTGAATTTTCTGAATTTCCTGAGAATTGTGTAACCAAAGGTGGAATAAAACTGCTAACGGGGATTAGGCTTTCCATTTTCGTCCTCAAAATGAATTTCGCCACAATGGCACATTGTCCATTTTGGCCCCCAAGATAAAAAACCCAAAAAGGGGTTGAGCCTTGCTATTTCAGTTTCCAGCCATTTTTTCTGTGCAAGCCAACTGAACAAATTAGGCAACCTTTTATTCGACATCGGATGCTCTCCACAGCATTTCTGTATGGATGCAGTCAAGTGCTTGAGCATTTTATTTAAGCGCATGAATGGATTTGATGGCTTTCCTTCGCTGAATGCGAAATGTGCCCGAAAAAGGAGCAGAGCGAAAAAATATTTCAATTCATCTCATAAAATGCCTCAAAATTGTAGCGAAATTATAAAAATTGCCTGCCCCCAGACAACGAGCACTTTGGTTGGCTTTTGCTTTATTTGCTGCTTTTTGGCTGCTTTTTTGTTGCTTTTTGGCTGCTTTCAGTGAATGCAGCCTCGCTTTTCGCTGGTCTTTTTGGGCCACATTTGCTCATATGTAAAGTGAATTGTTTGGGCGGATTTGGGGAGTCAGTGGCTGGATTATGAGATCGCTCTTTTTTACAGGGTAGTAAATCGGGCTATGGTATACCAATTTTACTGATAAAATGTCTAAGATTTCAAAATGTAGTATTCAATTTAGTAGGTTTGTACAAAACGTGGAACATTTTTCAATAATTAATTTAAATTATTATTAACAAAACATTAAGTCTAATATTTCTATCGAATATTAAATAAAAAGATTTTATATTGCTATTTTAAAAGTTTAAGTTTAAATAAATTATAATTATAGGTTCATCGCGCATTCGACTTACTTTTACTTGTCTTTTCTTATTCTTTTTTGTAACTTTTTAGACTTTTTTTTGTTAATTTCATTTTCCGCTCTCATATGTGAAGTGGTTTTTTGCAAATAGCAGCCACCGCGCCACCCAAAAACGAGAATGGGGGCCAATTTTGAGGGCTGGTTCTGGCGCTTTTCGCAGACGCTGTTTTGCCTGCAGTAATTTCTTAATTAGCTTGCGAACACAATGTGCTTATATACCATATAGCATGGTCTCTTTGTATATATATCCGAGTTCTGGGTGGGGTGGTGGTGCAACATTTGCTAAAGCCAAGCGGCCGGGTACTTATTTTAATTGCAGCCTTTTTGGGAATGAAGTGGCCCAGCTTGGCGCACAGTTTCCACACTATTCGCATAAGTACTCATATATATATTTATGTAAATGTATATTTAGGATTTACTACTCCTATGGAAATTAAAATTTGTAAAAAGGATTCCAAGTAATCTACTTAAAATTAATTTAAATTTTAAATGATTTTGCTTTTTTCTGATTTTTGTTAGGGTTATTATTATTACTAACTCTGTTTTTTATTGTTAGCGTTTCTGCACCCCAATATAGTTTTTTATGGTCCAGGGTTTTGACAGCCCGAAGGACTGCCATAAATGGAATTTCCGAATGTGTTGCTCTCGACATGTTTTCTGCCTCACTTGCCATTAAGTTTATCTATTTTCGTTGACAGTTCAATTAAGTACAATGGCCACAACAGTTAAATTACGCTTAAAAAAAGGACTCGCACACACAAGGATTGCCATTTTTGTGGTTCGCTTTTTTCCGTTTGCTTTGGAGTGTCAGTTCGGACATTATGTCTGTAGTCCTTTGTACTTTATTATCCATTTAGCACATTTATTTTTATTTCCCATTCGGCGGCGCCTGCTGTTGTGGTTGCTGCTGCCGGTGTCCTCGCATTATCCTTGTATCCTTGCTCACTGCTCCTTGTTCCTGTTTCAGTCGTTACGGCCGCTGGTCAGCCCGCAAATATGGGCAATTTTTGCCCATCGCGATGTCCCTTTTTTATGGACTTTATTTTTTACCAGTCGTGTGTGAGTGCCGCATGTGCATGTATTTTAGTGCGTAGTTGTGATGGTGATGGGTGATGGTGACCCCCGCACCCTCCCCTACCCCCTACCATCCCTGCAATTCCTGTCACTATAATAGGCTCATCAGCGTTGCGTCTTTTTTATTGTAATGCCGCTTTTATTTGCGATTGAGGTGCTTTAATCAACTGACAATTGTGTAGCTGCGAGTGTTTTATGGCCGTAAATGGGTAACAGGATATTAGGACAACAATATCAGTTCCAAATGGTCATTACGCTATTTTCATAGCGTTGTTTTACCCTCTAAATAAGTATATATTTTTATAATATATATAAAATAACAAAAAAGAAATAAAAGCCTAATATGGACAAAAAATACAATTATTAGAAATGTATTGGTGAAAAGAAAACAAAATGATTTTGGTCGGAAAACTGAAACTATACTACGTAAAATTTAAAATCTGCTAGGACAGTCTGATCGAAGCAAGTGGTAAACCGAATAAATTTTGATTCTACAATTTTTCAAAAGGGTATAGTGTTAAAAGTTGAAAAAAAATCTTTGGAAATGTGAAACTGTCTCAGTATTTGCCTCGGGCGTAGAATTTACCTGTTTTTAAAACTCTTCGCTTTTCTAACTGACATTTGGATTAAACACAAATGGGAATTTGATTTCGTTTTTTCGTCGTAATTGTATTAAAATACTGCAAATGTTTCGTGAAGCTTATTTTAAGAAACCAATTAGTTTGAAAATTGTGCATTTTTTGTCCCCCAAAAAATTGATAACAAATTCTGTTAGTGTAGGACACCTGGATCAGAAAATGCCATGGAAAATTGGATTAGTGCATTTTTAAAGTTTGGTTTTTTCAATTTTTTTTCGATCGATCGAATTCAAACTGTCAGCACCACCTAACTGGGTGGATATGGAAAGAGATTTAAGAAAAAATTCCGAAATGGTCCAACGCTAATAGAATTTGATATTAATTGCTGGGAAGCGTTTCATAGATATTATTTTGTAAAGTGTTTTTGGTTATATTCCTAAAGATATCAAACATGAAATGTATTCTATTATTTTGATTAATTTACCACGCTTACATAAGTTCTTTTATTTGGTCTATCACTACAATGATTTTTTCCCGTGCACTTTTAAACGACAAAATTTCCCAGGTTCTCTGAAAACCCGTCGATGCAAGATGAGCCTAAGCCGTTTAACTAGTAATTACGATGCACAGGCACTTACGGCCGGAACAGCATTAGTTTCCAATTGCAGCGCCGAATCGCCGAATCACAATGGCATAATCAAATTCCATCTCATTACGCGCCATATTGTTGTAAATTAATGCAATAACACAAACAATGTCTCGCATGGCGTCGACCTCGAATTTCACCCGACTCCCGGGCAAATCGAGTAGAAAAGTGCAAGCCCGGCAAGTCGCTGGCTAATTACGTGCACTTTGCCGCTCGAATTACAGCTCCTGTAGGATACTCACGCACACATATATACAGCCACGGAGGCCACCGGAAACATCCTGTTTGCGAGGCGTCAACTGTCACACACTCGCAAACACTCCACTCCACACCGCTACCCGCTCCCAGCTAAATTCGAATCCAATTGAATAACAATAAAAATTTGTACTGCGCTGTTTGGTTATCCGATGCCATTGCCATTGTGTGAATTTAGCTGCTGAATGGCGAGTGTACCTACAAATTATGTAGGCCGTGACGAATGCGATTGCGAGCGCTGCATTGCGTAACAGGAAGTCAACAATGACGTAGCTGGCGAAGGATCGGGAGCGGGAGCAGGAGCAGTGCATCCAGGATGTGCCCAGGATACAGTGTGTAAATGGTTGTAAAACGCTTTTCAAATCCCAACTCCTGCCCCGCTGGTTTGCTTTGCTCCTGCTGTTGTTATTGTCGCCCCGTCGTCGTGCTATTTAATGTCATTTAGCCTGCGGCCAAATCAGCGCGAATCCCGGTTCAACCCATTGCGGTACACAGAAAAAAAGAATGATATCGAAATGCAAAACATAATATTTAAAGTGTAAAGGGAATGTTATTACAAAAACCATTACAAAAAGTTTATGAAACTTATATTGAGTGAGTATTTTGTTAAAAAATAATAATCTTACTATTCTTTAATTCCTTTCGAATTTATTGTATCATTAAAACAATCGTTCTAACAATTTATAAAATAAATTTAAATAATAAATTCAAATAATAGTTCACGCTCTTATAATTTTCACAGACTTATATTGTTTTGAATTCCATATTTCGAATGCAGATTTAGGCCTTTTGAAATATTTTTCGTTGGGTGCATAGACATGGGCATTTCGGCTAAAATTGTTGTCCGAACTCTACCGTTTTCTAGATCGGCAGAAGCCATCCTTGACAGCCAGCGGAAGGGCTTCGTTACAATCACATTACGCACCCCTGTAACCCCCTTCACACGCACTTTTTTTACACTCCCATGTGAGGGGAATCGTCTTAATTGCAAAAAATTGAACAAAGTTTTCGCTGGCTCGTTTGGTCCGCTTGTTGTAACTGTTTGTTGACGCTTCTGGTTAAAGGCAAGTGGGTATCATGGCAGTCCGTCTATAATGGCTACCCCACAGCGACCACCGCCCCTTGAAATATCGGCGAAAGAATTACATATTTATACCAAACCGCCGCAAGCACACTTTCCGAACCCGCCCATTGCAGTCGGCTATTGAATAAACCGAATTGCAAATGAATAATAAGTGACATCAAAAGCGTATGGAAAATAAGGGCAAAGGGGAAAATGGAAAACGGTGTGAAAATTACAGGTTACGCGACATGTTCAACAATTTCGGTGAATTGACTTTGGCAAGGGTTGGGAGGCGGTCCAGCAAATGGGTTGCATGCCGAGAGTAATTACACAACAACAGTCCCACACCAAAGCATTTTTATTTCGGTTCATGTTATTCATTTGGACCTACGCACATATCGAATGTCCTGTTTGATATTGTATTATATTGTAATGAGGATATTTTATTTTATAATAAATGTATGTAAATAATGTATAAATATATTTTTAGCAATTTTAATTTAATATCCATTTTATTCTTTTTTACAGGATACTTTTTTACAGTATACAAGATAAAAAGGACACTTATAGTTAACTAATGTTAACAAATAATTCCTGTGTAAAGGATACTGTATTAAGACAATTATTTATAGTATTTATTATAAAAACAAAATATTATAAAAAAATAGCCTACATTTTTAATCCCAATTTCAAGACCTATTTCAAGGTGGGATCGTCCAAGTGTGAAATTGAAGATTGCCCTTGCAAAATATTTGCCTAGCTGTTTTCATTTTTCCTGCCTTGTTGACAGCCAAATTATAAAAAGTTCTCGACCAACTCCCTCGGGAAACTGACAATCTGATGTAATTTATTATCAGAAATGCAAAACACTTGAACTGTGCCATGAATAATTTCGACACTCTGCTGTTTATCTGACCGTTGGAATCTTTGCGGTTTTAAATTACCAATTTTCCAGCGCATAAATTGGCATTTAACCAATCGAACTTGAGCCCGAAAGCAAATCAGAGCCCAAGAACCGAACCTGAGTCCGAATGGGAACCCAAAACCAAACCGATTCGATTCCCCAAGCGCAGTCCCAGAAATACCCGGGCCCAAGACAAGCAACCCACTTATCATATTAAACTATGGACAGAAGCCAGCAACCATTTAGCAAATCTTCACGTCAAAGCCAACAAGCAACCCCCGGCACCTGCAAATGGGTCGGAATGGATTGGGATCTGATGGGTTGGGTTGGGATTGTCTGGAGGGTGGCACGAGTACGGGTATACAACCCAATTAGAAGTGCCCGAAAAAGCAGCAGCGGCAGCAACCGAGTCAGTCAAAACAAAATCAAGATAAAAGCGAAATTCAATCTGTCAAAAATAGATTACAGACCAATTATGTGCTCTTTAAGAGTGCCGTACCCCACAGTATCCATATGACAGCAGGGAGTGCTTTCCTCCCGAACCACCCAACCACCCATCCATCTATGTATGGCCATCAGGCAGGATTTTTATATGCCAACTTGTTTTTAGGGTCTGCGGCGTGTAATTGTGACTGCCGCTCGGCAGGGATGCGATGTATGTAAGTCCTGAGTTCCTGAATTACCGACGAAGGCAGCCGGGGAGAGTCGCTGCTATTGTTTAGGGTTGTCCGTTTGGGTCGAGTTCATTTAATCGACACCAGACGACGAGTGAGTAATTTGCCATTTAATGGCTCGACAAAAGTTTGTCATATCAGGACAAATGTAAGATGACAGGGCCAGGTCCTCTAACAGCAGCCACTAAAATAGAATTCCTGATGAGGTTGGGCTAACTAACTATGGGCTAATTGCCAAGAACTCTTCACTTAGCATCCCTTAAAAATAAATTGTAAAATAAAAATAGGGTAACATCTTTAAATTGCGGCTTAGTAGATTTTAATTTCAGGTATGACATAACCATTTCGAACCGCTTTAAATAAAAATGAATTTAATTAAAATCTCACTTTAGAGCAAATACTTCAATAAAAGAAAATGTAAAAAAGTATAACTTTTTTAAAATATTTCTTAAAAATGAAGTAGAACTTTAACCTTATTTCCATAAAATATTTTTAAAAGTTATTCGGGTTTTAAATTGTTTTAAGGATATATTTATTAAATAAATTATAATATATATTTGAATATTACTTTAAAACTGAGCGCCTCTATAATAACGAATCATTTTAGATATTTCCCCAGGTGTACATTTATCTTCAATCCAAAAAGAGCTCTACATTTTCATTACAATAAGCCATTTCCCACACCCGTTTCTCTAATTCCTCGCTTATTGCCTGACCAAGTCATCACCGCTCCCCAGATCGGAATGGGAAATCACGGCGAAAAGTTAAACAAACATCGCATACTAATCCCGGGGATATACACACTCGACTTGAGGTCCCAAACCAATGTTTTCGTATGATATCAGCAGGACTATAAAAGCACACTCGCACACTCACCACTGTTTCCACTGCAGGACCAATCTCTCTCCGGTTGCGAGTCCTGCCAAGCAGTTCAACTGATTCGAGACTCCGGAGGGAAGGACCAACGGGCACCGGTTCAATTCTATTCAATGCCTGGCATTCTTTGTGTGTGTAAAGTACCATTTAAGGGTGATAATCGTTCGCCATTTGAGGGTGCAAAATGGAAAATCATTGAAAGCGAACATCAGCCGGTAAAGGATAAAAGGAGAGGGGGAGGGGGCAGCTGAGATTAAAAGTGCATTTAATAATAGAGCAGCGGGTAGTGCGGGGGCAGGCGGCCTTGGGGAAAACGCGACTTACGTGCAGCGACCACTGAGAAAAATATTTGGGTCAAGGATCAATCCAAAAAAATATATAAATAGTTAACAACAATATTATTAAAGCAGTATATGAAAATTTCAGACCAATTTGAATCATATTAATATGTTTTAAGTGCAATAAAATATTATAATAATTGGAATCTTTTGAAAAATAAATTTTTAAAAAGCATTTATTATGATACTTGATTTGTTTCAGTGTAGTTCCCCGAGTAAGCTCAGAGTGGATTATAATGAACATCCAGTTGAGCTAAATGTCTCAATAGAGCCCGGCAGCCACCCCTTCGTAAAAAACCTAATGATTCAGAATTATTTGATTGCGTGGGCGGTCTGTTGGTGGTTGGAGATTGGGTGCGGCTGGCTGATGGGTGATGGGTGGTGATTCCCCGGGATCGGGATGTGCCACCCCAATCGACAGTTAGCGACATATGTTGCCACATCACATCCGCCGGCTGACTTATGTCGCTATAACGTGTAAAGTTGGTATAATTCCTGCGGTTGCCAATGTCTCTGGGTTCTGGGCTCTGTGTTCGGGGATCCTCAACCCCTGTCCGTTGCACCGGTAATATATTTCACTTTAAAGTGCACTTCGCCTGGCTTATCCTGGATGTCCTGCTCGCTCCCACTGGGTGGGTTGCTTTCAATTAATTTGCCACGTGATAAAGTCTAGAGACTTCCTGCTTTGCTTCCTACTCTAAATTGGAAAGTAATTAACTTGTATTTGTCATCGATTGTCTTTGAATGATTAATAGCCACAAGTTGGAAAAGCATTTGGCTGAATTTGCTAATTAGATACATGTATGTGGATTCGTTTGAAATTATGATAGCACTTCATCGATAAGATCGATTATACTTCAAAAGTGTCTTTAATTGGGTTCTGTTTTTGTTACATTTATAAGTTAAAGAGAAAATTAGTATATTAACAAAAATTTATTGATTTCTTCATCGATATATTAGTCATACAGTTCCTTGGCAGATTTAACTTTCAGTTCCTACACTCAAAAAAAAAACAGCCCGAAATCGCCATTAAATCAAGAAATTCGCCATGAATTTCAGTCGATGGCGATTTACCGTATTTTTTAGAAAGGAATTTTCTAAAATTTAGAAAAAAATTTCTGAAAAGCAGAAATACTTTTCTAAAATCAAGAAAAATTGCCATAAAATTGCGAAAAATTTCCTTAAATCCAGAAAGTACTTTTCTTGAAAATAGAATTTTTTTTCTTAAAATAAGAAAGGACTTTTTTTATTTTCAGAAAATTTTATTTATTTTAATAAAATGTATACATATTTATTTTACTATTTTATTTCCTAAACAAGAAAGAGAAAAGAAAATAAAAAGGATGAAAAGAAAATTATTAATATTTCCTAAACAAAAAAGGAAAACAAAACAAAAAAGATAAAAATAAGATAATAAATAAAGAAAAAAGAGAAAAGAAAACAAAAAAAGATAAAAATTACATTATAAATATTTCCTAAACAAAAAAGAAAAAAGAAAAGAAAACAAAAAAGATAAAAATTATTAATATTAATTTTAAGTAGGTATTTAATATATTACCTATTATTAAAATTTACTTAATGCCAAATTATCAACAATACCTGAAATTGAAATTATTCCTGCAATCGAAAATAAAAATTAATATTAGAGAAGGATAGTATTTGCGGCCTGCAATAGTATGGCCTTTGCTTACCATAAATTTTCACACACTTACCAAATTTAAATTTAAATTTATTTAAATTGCTTACCTATTAATTGCCTCTTAGAGGGATCGCACTTTAACTTTCTTAAATGGGCTCAACACAAACTTATTACTTTGAATGCTCATCCAAAACTGAGCACAAGGGTTCAAAATGCAGCGCAACGCAAGCAACTCTCTCGCGAGAGACTGCATTTCCAAAACAACAACGCAATAAAAGTTACAGCTACGCACAAGAAAATTCTCGATCATACGCACAAACACACATAAACATATACATACATACGCCAAAACTGTCGTCGCAACGCGCCGCGGACTAACCCCTTGTCTTCTTCTTTTTCGTTTCGAAGAAAGAGTGAGAAGCATAAAAGAAATACAAAAAGTCTTTCTTAAATCTATGGTGATTTTCTAATTCTACTTTTTTGTTTTCAAGAAAACATTTTTTTTTAATTCAGAAAAATTCTTAAACTTTAGAAAAATTTACCGTATTTTTTATGGCGACTTTCTAGATTATAGGAAGGGGTGAAGTACATTTTTTCTTAATTTAATGGCGAAATCGCCATTAATTTAAGAAAACTTTTGGAGAGCAAACTAGGAAAAAACACCATTGATTTAAGAAAAAAAATCATTTTTCTAAATTTTAGAAAGGTTTTTCATAAAATTCTGTTTTTATGGTCTTTTTTCCTAGATTCAAGAAAACAATTTCTAAAATTCAGAAAATTTTCTAAAATTAAGAAAAAATTTCATTTTATGGCAATTTTCTAAAATTTAGGAAAAAAAATTTTTTGAGTGTAGTGCTGCTCAGCTATTTCTCACCCATTTCGAAATTCGAAATCTGTCAAAGGATTTGATTTGGCTGCCTGGCTGGGAATCCGCATCGCATGGCATTTTGATTTTGCGCACTTTTTGATTGATGACTGGCAGGGCCACGCCCACTCTCCGGTCCCCGCCCCCGCATAATCATAAATGAAAGCTATCAAAAGTGTGCGTCTTTTTTTCCGTTGAATGGGCAAAGAAATCAAAAGATATTTGCGCGCCTTTTGGCGCACGGCTTAGACAAAGGGACAATGGCACGAGAGCAAAAGAGAACAGCTGGGCCAGGACCAGGACCATCCAGGACATACTTCTCTTTTTTGGGCCTGGGCCTGGGCCCTAGCCGTTCAATTGTTCGCGCTTCAATGGCACTGGCAAATGCAAATTTCTGTGAAAAGGCAAATCCGTTAAACAAAAGCTCGGCACACTCACACCATCGCACGCACCGGGCGTTTTAGTCTAATGAAACTACGAGTTGGGAGCAAGGCCATAAACGCAGGATGAAGGATGTGCACAGGAAAAAATTATAGCTGAAAAGTAGCTGTATTCGATGTCAATTTAAGCCAGGCAGTAAACTCTATATAAATCGAAGATTTAAGTATTTTGAATTTAAAGTAGCTAGTATTTTTCCAATGTCATTTCATCGATTACATTAATATATACTTTTATCTTAACATGTTTAACTCTTAATACGCGTTGTATTAATTCTTCATTTTAATACTTCCGAAAGTATTGATTTAAGATTCATCTTATTAATATTTTTGAAACCTAATAGTTCAGAATTAATGTACGAATGGTTTAGTTTCTTTGATCATTTTTTATTCGGTGTATTTTACATCTTTCCAAAAAAATCATAAACACTTTTATAGGTAATTTATTAATTGTAAAATTATAAAACATAACTTCTTATAAAATACCATTTGCAAATCATATCAATTCGCGTACTTATTGTAAGGAAATATAAAACTAGAGTATTGAAATGGCAGAGTATTTTTAAAAATAAATTTTCTGTAATTTCTTTTAATTTCTTTAGGTGCAATTTGGATAGTGCAGAAGGAGCGATGCAGGTATAATATGACAAATGCGAGGAGCACTTGCTGCTTGGCGCTGAGGCGTGTGGGAATCTCAAGGCGTCGCCGGCTGCCACTTTTCGCTGTCATTAAGTAAATAGAATGAGACGCCTAGATAGGGCCAATGTAGGCGTTCTGGCCTAAGTGATTAAAACGCCGCACAAGTGCAATTTGTCAAAGGATCTGCAGAAATAACCCAGAGGCATCCACATCAACATCCACATCCCGATGACAGACAGCCGACCGCCTGGCCCCCGCCGTCCTCAATTGTTCGCCTTTTTTCACGCTAAAGCAACTGAAAAACCACTTTGGCCAAATTGACAACAGGCGATGATGGCGGGAATGGGGAGGCGACGGAAGTCCTGCCTGCTAGCAACATTTCGCCCAACAAATAACAGCCTTGACAGCCGCCCACCCACTTCGCCAGCGAATCCCGCATGCGTTTAAGACCGCGAGTGCGAATTCTTCACTTCAATGCGCCATGTTCTGGCTTTTTGTTCGCCCTGAAATCCATTAAAAAATGCACAAAGTCGGGCAGGTAGCCCGGAGGCTGTCTCTATAAACAATGCAGTTGCCGCATAATGCCGAACAACAAGCCCTGCAAAAGGCAAAAAGCCGGTACAGAATGTAAAAAAGGGCACTGAATAAAACTGGGGAGCGGAACACAGGAAAAGAACAGCCCCCACAGCCTTTGGTTCGACTTTTGTTGTCATTTTCTTGCCCTGCGCTTTGGTAATTCATTTTTCCACGGACTCCGTGCGACTGCGACCCATGGGCAATTGTTTTATGCTTGTCATCTCTACACTCTCCAGCGATATGCGAATTCAATTGGATAATACGAAAATATGTATTACTAAATATGAAATATCAAATTTACAGTATGACTCCATAAACTAAACAATATTTTATTATTATTTCGGGTAACTAGATCCCAAAATATTTTCGTTGCGATCATTGAATTATAAAAAAATCCTAGGGACTAAAAAAATCAAAAACATCAATGAACATAATGTTAAAAAATACTTTTAGACACCTTAACTAACGAATAACAAAACAAAAGATTAATTAACGATTTTACAACTTATTTCAGTTTTTGAGTACTTATACCGATCTTAATAATAACATGTTTTTACAAAATAAAGTATATTTAAGACTGAATGTATTCCCAATGCCTTGGCTATTTAAAGTAATGGTTATTCGTGTCCTTCATCTCAACTATACTCTATTGTTTTTGCCTGCTCTACTAGAAATATTACGCATACGCCGCGTATATTAGTTTTAATTATCATACAGCTAGCAGGTAGTTCTGCCGTTTTTTCCCATTTTGCGAACGACTTTCAATGGGTTTTCCGTGGGCAGCTGGCTTTTGACTGTCATCTGGCTGGGAGGCACATTCCTCAATTAATCAGCAGAAGGCACCCAGAAAAAGATGCGAGAGGCGGAAAAACACGCTAACACAGCTTTTCACTTTGGCATATTGTGAGGCGACACGCCCCGACCAGTTGGTTAATGCTCCCCCTTATTCTCTGCCTTTTTTTTGGCCGGAATAACTCGTGTCTGATTTGTGATTTTTTTTTCGTTTTTTCCAGCTGCCTTGCTTAGATTTTGGTGGCGCACTGCAATGCGTCATGGTTGGGCTTTCATGTTCGGTGCTTTTTTGCGGAGCCAAAGCAAGCAGCTTACTTTCATCAATGGTATTTTGCCATTTTTCAGCATTTTCGCTGACAGCTTGGCCCACAAAAAAAGAAGAGGAGGAAAAGAAAATCGGAGAGCAGATGGAGAGGTGGAAAAACGGCCAACAAATGCCGTAATACGTGCCGGCGGCCATGGCAAAAGAATTGGCCAAAACCGGTGCTCGGGAAATGGATTTGATTTATGTAGCTGCCGGATCAAGAGGCGAAGGGAGCAGGTGTGTGCTCGGTCCCGGGGACAGACGCCAGGTGAATGCTTTTTTGATAGACTCGAAATGGATACACGTTACAAGATGATAAAGCAGCAGCTCCAGGTACGGATGGAGCCCCTCTCCCCTGCACTCCACCTCCGATCCCCGGAATCTAGCCATCCGAGTGCGCCCACAAATTATTTAGGAAATCTGCCACTCACACAGAGCATTCCATATTCATTTGGCTGCCGGTTCGTTGACATGCCTAGCCAGATAAAAACATTTTTTTTCATGGCACAGTATTTTTTAGCCCCTGCCTCTGCCCACGGAGATACTCGTATCTGGTTGGACGTTCTCAAATTTGAAATATTTTTTGTATGCTTGACGAACCAATAATAATTTGCATGGCCACGGCTTTTAGCCATTTCTATGCCAACATTTCTAAGCCCAGAGAACACCCACAGGACACTGGGAAAATAAGGAATACTACAAATATATAAATAAATATAAATTAATATTTGAGTTTCCGTCTAATATTTAAAAAGCTATATTATTTAATGTTGATGCATATTAAATGTAATATATTTTTTTAACAAATAATTGAAATTGGTAATTATTTTCCTACGTGTAGAACCGATGTCCTCGCCCAGGGGCCTTATGACGTGCAATTTTAATGGCATTTTCCGGATGTCATACTTTTTACGCCTTGTTTTTTCTGCGGTTTTTGATTACCAATTTCGTTTGATGTGTTTTAGTTTTTGTGTCTATTTTAATTAACGAGCACATTTGGAAACCGATCCGTGAACTTTCCGTATCAATGACTTCTCCTGCCTCTCTCCCAATATTTTTCCCACTCATTACGAGTAGTGTCCTAATCCAATCGGACATTCTGGCCTCGATAGACACGCCGATTGGATGAAAGGATGCGCTGAGGCAGCAAACAATCCCCTCGCCCTGTAAGTGGGTTACCTTAACCATCAAGTGGCCATTAAGAGCTTAAAACCCGACAAGGGCAACCATAACCATTAGGAGCCGGCAAGTCTGCCATATAATCAACGGCTTTTTGACGCTTCAGACGCGTGGCGATGTTGTTGCCATTACCGATGTTGTTCGCTGTCATCGGGCTTTGCCGCCACGCCCACTTATTATATTGAAACAATCCAGAATTTTTAGGGCTGCCGAGAGTTGCGGAGCGGAAAAACTCAAGTGGAAAATACCCCGTGTTTTTCAAACACGCGCCCACGAGCGTGCGATAATTATGTTGTCATGCATTTGCGGCACGTGTTGAGTTGGGAAAAAATGGTGTATAGAGGGGTTCGGGGCCATAGCCACAAGTATCCATATCCGTATCGACTTCCGCTTGTATAATTGCTACAAATATTTACCCAGATTTGCCTGCAACAAGAGGGTAAATATGCTTTTCGCCAGTTCAAGTGCCACTCGAATGAAGCACACTCGAAATAAAAACTGCACTGAAATATTTGATTTGTAGAAATATAAAATGTTTTGCAAAAATAATTGTTCAGATATTTTTTTAAGTTAGTCGTAGTGCCTAGAGCAAATTGGTTTTTTTGTTATACCTATTATAATGGATTTTATTTCTATCTTAAGGGTTGCTTTTTCTTGCAGTGTCGGCACCGTGAGAGCTCGGGAGTTCAGGAGTTCGCGGCCTTTTTTCTTTCAGGTGAATAATCGAGACCTTTTCGGCTCGCTCTTGTTGCTGTTAATTGCACTAATGTGCGTAATTTATAAGGAAGTGAGTGGCGTGCGAAAAGTTTTCGCCCTACTCTCGGATACTCTGGGATATTTATGGGTCGGGGCGAAAACATTTGGCCAGGCAATAATGCCGAAAGTGCCAAGCAGAGACTCGTAAATAGCGCCTCTCACAAATCCCAACCCTTGGCGAAGCCAAGCCCCATCCCCCATTGCCAAGTTTCGGGATAAAGAACCATTCGGCCACCCCGATTCTCGCCTAATAGCAGACAATGCCCCATTGGCCCCCGGGGAGCATACAATTTCAATAAATATTTCACTGCATTAGCCCGGTTCTGAGGGCTTGGCCAAATCCTGGCCGCGCGTAGCTTCAAATTGCTTTTTTGGTTCGGCAATAACGTGCATTAAATGTTTTGCCCATTATCATTTCTGGCCAACATCTCCATTAGCCGAAGCTAGAGGCGCCAAGCCATATGCTGAATCAGTCGACAAAGAAAATACGTTGGCTGTTATGAAATGATTTCTATTTCGATACAATCATCATCTTCAAACCGCTAATATTTCTTTGCCTTGCATTTTAATAGGTTTATTATGTGAATATTAAATATTTAAATATATACAAAAATTATAATGGTTCTCAAATATATTTATCATTGATTTATTTTAAACATTTTTTTTTATATATTTAGATAAAAATTCCAACTAATTTATAGATTTTATAGATGCATCCCTAAATTTTATGATTAACATTTCAATTAAAATGTATAGATTAGCATTTGCGGCCACGAACTAAACTTAAGTATTACAAATCAATTAAAATCTATCCATCTTTAATATCTAATATCTAGAAATCGGATTTTAGGTGCAATCGTTTTTTTTTAATATGATTTCAAGCCACATTTGATTGCTTTCAAATTTTGTTCAGAAAAAAAAATAAATAAAAGGATTTAAAAAATACAACAGAAAATTAATCGTAGACTGAAATCGTATTTAAAAAGAACGATTTGACCTAAAACCCGATGTCTATCAATATCTATCTTTGAAAATGAAATTATTAGACAAAAAGCCAGTTAAAACGTGGTTCCAATCTTTTCAGTAAACCTTTAGGAACCCTTGGAGCCGCAAATCAAGAGCGATTCGAAAGACAATGACGGCGGGCGATAGTCATCTGCAATTGTGGCACTCTTTTTGCTCGGCTAGAAGAAAGGTAAGAAGACGCAGGGCGAATAGTTGCCTTTTGGCCAACAAAGAAGCACCTTGATTGCCAGCGAACACTACCAACTGGTCTCAACTGAAACGAACCGAACCGAACCGAACCGAGCCAAGGGGAGAGCTTTCTTTCATTTACTGACAATAAATTTTCATTTTCTTGGCAAATCGTTCCGTTGTTGATGCCCGTATCCTGGATCCCAAGTCCTAGTGCTGCAATTGCAGATTGCGTCGATTGCCTCTGCCAGGCACATATGCCGCATTTTTGCACCACAACAATTTGGTTGGCACAGCTCATTGTCTTCTCGGGGTATTCCCCGTATATAGAGGCCCAGGCTCCGGCAGCAATTGCAATTGCTCACAAGTTATCCCAAGTGGAAATTGCTCGCTTTGCCAGCCGTTGTTGTTGGTGTCTGGGCTGGCAAATCGCAATAAAACAAAAGTGATTGTCAAGTGAATGCGTTTGTACTCCCACAACGAAGGCACATATAGAGTGCTGGCTATATACATACCATGCCCCTCCGGATTGCGGTTGATATATCCCCTGGCCGTGGAACGTGCAATTCATCATGTGCGCTCTACTGGGTAATTCGGAGTGATTAAAAATGTTATTCATATGCACTTGATTGATGGATGCGAGGGACTGTAATCGACAGATTTGTGCTCGGATCGGCGGGCAGGGTAATTGAAATGTGCTGATATTTCGCCCGACGCAGTCACACTTCCTTAAATGCTTAATAAACATAATTCCGTTTAAGCAATTCCTTCCGCTGCAGAAGCCACACGCAATTTTCGACCAACACGCAGGTAGTTAATTAAGGGTGTGAACTGGTTGAGTTATGCGTGGACGTTCTGGAGGTCTAGAACCCCCATTTCTGCCCCTTCTCCGACCCTGACAGACAGGGTTCAGCTTAGAGGACGGCCGAATGGGCAGTAAATAATTCATTAGCGGCTTTTAACAATACATTTTTGTTGGCCACGCTAAATGACCTTTCCGGCGAGCTCCTCTCCCCTGCACGGAGAAAAAATATACGCTATTAATATTTATAATGGTATTTAAAAATTTTATTGATCATAAGAATAATACAAATTTAGATGATAAATTTCAAATGTTTGCCAAGGCAAAACTCGAACATTTGTTCATTCATCCTAAATCATTTAGTCAATGTAAATCCAAACTAGTTCTGATTTCTTCTCAGTGTAAATTAGGCTCTTGTATTTTTAGTTGGGCACTTATTTTAATGAAGCGGCAGCTAATTAGTTGCATCGGTTTTGATCTCTGAACCGCCGGCTTCATTATGGCTGGAATTCGACGCTTTGTATTTTCTCGCATAGCCGCGATAAGAAATGCGGATAAGAGATTGCCGCACCACCTGCGCATTGCAAACAAACAATGTGGTTATTTTTTACATTTTGGCACATTTTGCAGCGGCTGGCAAATTAAAATGCAATAACTCTTCATCAAGGGGGCTTCCCCCGGCCGAAAAGCACACGTGAATGTGAACCGAGGGCAGGAAATGTGCTATAATTGAAAAATGTGGTAACAAGACGCTCCACCACCGCACCGCCGAACCACCGCACCACCACCGTGTCGGGCCTAATGAATGCCTCACTTTTTCCGTGTCTTTCGCCTTTTGCCCGGTTTTTGCATAACACGCGAGGAGTGTGTCAGGCCTTTGGTAGGATGGTTCTGGCTGATGGCCCGCTCGGCGGGGTGATAAATGCTCATCAGGCTTTAAGGCTGCGCTGGCAATTAACTTTTACAATGTTGTTGAAACGTAATCAAGTTGTCAGCGGCAAAAAGCCGACTTGGCTCGCAAATTATACTCCTAATTACGCAAAAGTTTTCTCCAACGCAGCGCGGAAATTCCCTAGGCCACAAGCTGTCAGCAGTCTAAAGACAATACGGAAAAGCGGCGAAAAGCGGGTGGTTTCGGCGGGGAAAATCCACTCTCATTGGCTAATCCTGGGGGATCCATTCGACTAATGCCCTGCCGGAGTCTCCCCCTCCAAGTGCCCGATTCAAATGTCTCTCAGTTGTCATAACAAACTTGGGGACTTCCATCAGACCCGTTCTGCGAAGATATATACAGAGAGAAATAAAGTCATGAATAAGAATTATATATTTTTGAACAGTAAATTAATAATTTTTGATTGTTTTCAATTTTTATATATTCAATATTCATATATTTTTTCCTCAAAAATTTATTTTAAATTTAGAATTTAGTTTTTCTTATTTAGATCCGGTTCTTGAACTTATATTATAATATACAACATATATTATAATAACAAAATTCATCGTTCATATATTTTAGGCAAGAAGATAAGTAGTTTGTAAATATAACTCATATCTAAAGTAATAAGTTTAATAATTGTAAATTTTGCATACCCATTTCCTCAATGTAATTTTTATATTCCCTCCTACTTGATTTTCTCCAAACAAAGCTGAAAAGCATTAGCTCCCCCCTGAAGTCTTGAGTTACAGTTGCCGGGAATTGACAATAAGCGGCATAAATTTTAAAATTTTATTTTTATCGCATTGCAATTTTCCTTGGGCCGCTTTTCATTTCCTCTTACGTTTTCCTTCTTCGGGCGTCTGTGTGTGTGTGTGCGTTTTAAGCCACATTTAAGATACTTGGCTGGCATTATTGACTTTCGAGTTGATAAAGTGCCATAAATGTCACCCCATTAAAAGCGGGAAACAGTCGAGGCAAAGGTAAGTCAAAGGTAAAAATACGCGACGCTCCTGGGGGTTGTTGTTGCTGGTTCGGTTGTCCTGGCGAAGAGAAAAGGAAGGGAGATAAATGCGGTTGCTTGCCAGGATAATGCGCCTCAACTCAATTGGGAATTTCGAAAGTAAAGTTGAATTTCATGTTCGGCTGCGGCAATTTTCACAGATGGTTTAATTGAAGTAATTACACACGAAATCCGTCAGGATTTGCCCCCTTCTTCCTCTCATGACACTTTTCGTTTATTATTTTATTATATTATCATATACTAAGCAGCACAAGCAGCATCATCATAATCCAGCCATTTGGGGTTTGGCGGAAAAGGGTTAATTGAGTTGTTTGCCTTTGTTTTATCTGCTTTTCCGCCACTTTGCATTTTCCCGACTTTCCGACTCTCCGACTCTCCTCTAATGAGCTAATGACAACTGCGTGTAATTATTTACCAGCAGCATAACCGGAAAGGTGATCACGTATTTATGCCGCAACATTTTAAGTGGGTTTTTCGTCCTGTTTTTTGTTTTTATTTTATGAGCCTTTTTGGGGTCGGTCGGAAAGCCAGTTCAACTGGTTACTGACCTATTAAGAATCATTAAAGAAAGCTGTCAAGGGCTAAATTTAGGTACACAAACAAAACTTTCCTACGAATTGAGCAAACATTTTAGCAGCAACAACTTGTTATTATTATATATTTTTTGGTTACCCTTCTTATCAATAAATTTATGATCATTCGATCGGAAAGCCAGTTCAACTGGTTACTGACCTATAAGGAATCATTAAAGAAAGCTGTCAAGGGCTAGCTAAATTTAGTTGCCCTGCTGAATTAAACAAAATTTTCCTACAAGTTAAGCAAACATTTTAACAGCAATAACTTGTTATTGTTATAAATATTTTGTTTACCCTTCTTATCAATAATTTCATGATCAAAATACATCTGGGTAAATAATGGATCTACGGGAGGCGTATAAAAAGCTTCCCAGCAGCCGAAACTTCAAGCAGTAGCTGCATCACTAGTTTCGACTCTCTAAATCCTTCCAATATGTTCAAGACTATCCTTGTCGTAGTAGCTGTGGTGGGAGTGGCCCAGGCCACATTCATCATTAAGCCCCCAAAACCGGTGGAGCAGACCACCAAGTGCCAGATCTATTGGTGTGAACGTACCTGGGCTCTCGAAGATTGTGTGTGCCGGGTCTTCCAGAACGGATGTCTAATGGGCGAGGAGAATGCTCAGCGGGAGAAGGCTGGAAAGACGCGTAAGATGCTTATAGTAGTCACTCTTTTAGATTTTATAAGTTATATTATTATTATTTTTTGTGTAGCTCTGATCCAGGTCTCGGAGAAGGTGTGCAAGAAGTTCATCAAGGCCAAGTGCCTCCTTGGATGGCCTGTGGAGGCCAAGTTCCCGATTCCGTCTCCTTGCGGTTGCAATGGCAAAGAGGGAAGCCTCGAAATCAAAAAGTTCAAGAGTCTTTGCGCACTCCTGAAATACGCAGCTGAATGCTCAAAACGTAAGAAAATGAACTTTTTTAAATATTGAATATTATTAACATTGATCTTATGCAATTTTTTAGCCTTCATCAGCTACTCCAAGTGTTAAGACGATGATATCTGAAGGAATTGACTACCTCGACCGACCCTTGTTATTGTTTAAATTTGTAACATGAAAATAAAATATATATCAGCAATACACTTTTCACGATATTTTTCTCCTGTACCTGGTTTTTCTAAAACGCCTAAAAATTTACCGTTTTTGAATTCTTTATTTCTTAAATTTTTTAGGGTCTGTTTTTGGGAGCCTGCTTCATATAAATATGGGCACTTCCAAAAAAAAGTCCACCAAGCCAAAAACCTTGAAACTTGAATAAAACATATTTCCACATGATTTTGCCCCGATATTAGTTTCTAATTAGTTGGATACTGAGCTTAACTAAAAATTTGGAGTACAGTTTGATTATTTTTATGACAAACCCCACCAATATACGCAAAAATCACTTTTTGGCTATTTTTTTGTTATTTTTTGGACCTATCTTCTGTTGTAAATTTATCCTATAGAAATGCTAATATGTGACATTTTTCTGTACTAAATGCTTCATTCACATGCTAAACTATTAAGTTAAAAGCAAAACATCCAGCAATTGAGGGATAGAGGTAAAGAAATCCGCTTTACAAAACAGTCGGAAAAAATGTCCCGAGCGACATGTCCCGAGCGAATGTGGTTGAAACTGCATAAAAAAAAAACGGCAAAGAATTTTTGAGTAAAACCAAAAGCATTTCACAGCGACATGTTTGAACGACATTCTTAAAAAAATCGCATTCAAATATTCCATCAGAATTAGCTAATTTCTGGTGTTGTATGAACTTCCCCGAAATCCACTTCTATTTTTGTCCCGAGCGAATACGGCAGTTTTTTACCGATATCTTAAAAACTAAAAGTGGTACAAAATCAAGATTTTTACCAAAAATAGAGCTTGGGAAGAGTGAAAGGAAAAGCCCATAATTAAAATTAAAATCCATTGTTTTATAATTTTTTTTAAACTTTAAAGATGTGCAAATGTCCCGAGCGACATTTTGGAAGTGCCCATATGTCTTAAGTAGGAAATTTCCTACTGTTTATTTCGGTCAGTCAAGGTTACGCAAACAATTATTTCTTTTTCGTGTGCAGCTAAAAGCGCACGTTCTGCAAACATTTTTTTCGGATCTTTGCTGTTGACTTTCTGCGGCACAAAGTCAACAAAATGGTTTGCTACAACTGCTAAAACAATGGAATATACTTAATATAAATAGCCAAATGGGTGGTATTCAGGAGTCAGTTATACTTTTGGTCACTTTTCGGATATGTTCAATTTTAAATTGCTACTTTTGTTGCTGGGTGTTTCGGGGCTCTCCTTTGGCAATATTGTCCAGGAGCCCGAACCGGAACCGGAGACTGCCCCTGAAGAGGAATCTGAGCCTGAAGAGGAACCTGACCCTGAAGAGGAACCTGAGACAGAATCTGATCCAGAATCCGAATCAGATCCCGATATAGAATCAGAATCCCACGTAGAATCTGAATCAGAACCTGAATCCGAATCCGAATCCGAACCAGAATCTGAATCGGAACCTTTACGAGGAACCAGATCCACAACTGTTGCCCCACCAACGGCGACCACACCCAAAGATTGTAATATATACTACAGGAACTATCAGTGGGCTCTTCAGGATTGCGTCTGCCGTTGCTTCCAGAACGATTGCCTTATGCAAATAGAAAACAAACGGCGAAAATGTGATGGCGAATCTCGTAAGTTATAGTTCAAATTGTACTTTAGGTTTTATTTAAATTATTAAATTTTATTTTAGCACTTGTGCCCGTTTCGGAGGATCTTTGCCGAAGTTTTATTAACAAGAAATGTAGCGTTGGATTCCCCGTGGTAGCTGAATTCCCCATTCCAGCTCCTTGCGGTTGCAATCGAAAGCCAGGATCAATTGCCACAGAGCGATTTTACAGCTTGTGCCATCTGCTGAAATTCTCAGCTGAGAACTCAAAACGTAAGAGTGAATTTAACTTAATTTCAACAGTAATATTGTTAATTCCCCATCCTTACAGCATTCCTAAGTTATTCTTATTGTTGGCCCTTCTAATTGGAATGAAATCTGTTGAACAATTAAAAAGTTTTTCTGTTGCTCATATAAGTTTAAGTTTATTTATTTAGGGGGAGATGGTATTTTTTAAATGTATTGGTTTTTATTATTAATGGTTTTTATTATTAATAATAAAAGTTTTGAATATATATAAACTGTTTCATATAAATAGAGTGGGATCAAATGTCCCGAATAATAGCCGGTTGAACAGAAGTTATGAACGGAATTAAAGCAATTTAATTAAAAAGTAAATAAAATAAATTAAATCAAATTGATACATTACAAGGGATTACAAAATTAAGGTTCCTGAAAATATCAAACTTTATTTTAGTACCTATTTAAAAATGCACAGTTTAGTTTAATAATTATTTTTAAATTGTTTTTTATTTGATTTTAATGTAGACTTTTTGATAACCAACTTGCAATGTCAATATCCTCAAATCACCTATGAGTAACAAGCTAAAAAATATATATTACTGTAAATGCATATGGTGCAGAACCAATATATTTACTTAATCAGCAGTGATATCCCAAAATAGAACCAAAAATCAACTGCTCAAATACAACTTTTCCCCCTACGTTGGCCCTATAAAGAGTCGTTGATCACTGCCAATGGCCACAGTTTCGAGTGCAATCCAGTTTATCCAAGTCGATCGCCATGTTCAACATCAAGGTAATCATCCTGATTGCCCTCACCATCTCCATGGTCCAGAGTTGTTCCATCCAGGAACCGGAGCAGGTCGAGTGTGGGTGTGGCAAGCCCCAGTGCTCCTCGTGCGGATGCAAGTCCTGCGGATGCGGATGCAAGCCCTGTCGTTCCTGCTCCTCATGTGGGTGTGGCTGCAAGGACTAAGTCCGCATTACAGGTGCGTTACATACCAAATATTCACAAAAAAAAGTTATTGAGGTATCCAAATTTCAGACCACGTCATGCTTGAGTCCCCCAGGACATCGCCCTCCAGGAATCATTGTTTCTAAAATTATTTGTTTTTCCCTTTCATTAAAGTGTTGTTACATTCTGCAAACTTTCATCTTTCTCGCACTTTGTGCGCTCAATTGTGAAGGGAGCGCTACAATGAGCAGACAATCATTTTCATTGCATTGATCACTTTTTTATTCATATCCGTTCACTCGTTGGCAAAGTAATTTCTTTGTTCTTTCCGCCACGCTTTCTTGATTTCCCCAGTTCCGCAATGGGGAACAAAAGGAAAAGTAATCATATCGGAAGCCGGAGCCCAGTTCATTTCCCCGTCCCCCGGATTTATCTTCTTTGCACTTTTCTACGTGAATTGGTTTTTTGTTCTTTTTGCCAGCTCCTTCAGTATTGCATTTCATTCGCTGGATTCTGGTGTACAGGAAAAAGGAAAGGTTGACAAATTATGTTTTCATACCGGAAAAATTATAATAATACGACCTATCTACAATCACTTTTGAAACTTTATCTTGTAAGAATTCTCATTACAATAATATAATAGTTTGATAGATCTGGACTAACTTATGTCATGACTAGCTAAAGATGTGGTCTTATTCGAATGCTCAAGGTTGGTAAGCCACCTTCCTTATAAATAAATACAGATGACCCACCTGGTCGCCGAGTGAAGCGGCTGGATGTCTCCGCCTAATAACCCTAAAAGCCTTATCGAGTCATTTAGTATGAAAACAAGCAATTAAAATGATGAATATGCAATAAACGTGGATTGTGTATACCAACACACGCACCGAACCACTGCCTCTCGAATAAAAATAAAGGATAGCGTCCTGCCGACCCATACATTTTATATGCTAATGAGCGGCGCACAAAAATAAAAAAGAGTCGAATTTTTTGGGGATTAAAATGAAAGGAAAAAGGCGAACATACATTTGCCTAATGAAAATAGCACCATTAAAATGGGAAAAACAACTTTAGATACCGAAATTCGAAACACGGCGAGTTTTGGCAATTAAAAGGATACGAATGGAACAAGCTCCTCTCAACTACCCGCTGTGCTGTTGAATATGTATGCGTTATATACGTATGTCTATATATGTATCACCATGATCGCCTAGCAAATTAGAGATTAACACGCATGTGTCGTCCTCTTTTGGGAAGTCCTCTGACTTTCAGTTCATTGACCGCCGCGGTGGCAATAAAACTAAATGACTCTGAAAACTTGGCGGCCAGTTTTATAACTTAACGAATTAGAGCAATTTGAGAGGACTATAAAAACGTCCGGAAAACCGCAGAGGTATGTTGAAAATTTCTCCTAAAATTTCCAGTGGCGCGTGCCGCCGACTCAGGACTCAGGTAAAGTTGGCCAGAAGAAGAACTGGGGGTGTGTTTAATAGGCCACAACGGGCATTAGAATTCCGTATAAGTATCGGTATCAGTTGGAAATTAAGTGCATTTCGAGGACTCAAAAATTGAGTGGGATGGGATGGGCTAGGGGAAGCAGGACACACCCGTGCCAGGACATAATTGCACTGTATCATCCAGCTATGCAAACATATTAATTAATTCGAGGCCTATGCGCCTGTCGGTTGTCAGTTGTCAGTTCATCTCGGGTCAACTCGGGTCGGGTCAACAACTTAATTATAATTATAGTGCACTGACACACTATGTTTTGCTGCATTTCCACGTCCAATTTATTATTTGTTTCTCCAATTGCTTGACCCCGCCCCGCCCCACCACTAATTTGATAATTGCAATTGCGTGTGTGCATTGGCGGTCGGCGGCTCGTTAGCCCGTCTGATGGGTTAATTGGCCTTTAATTTGTTGCAAATTTGCCGCGGGGACAGCAAATGCAAATACCACCCAATAGTGTCGACATAATGTTCGATTTACATTTACAACTGTATCGGGCCAACGTAATATATTATGATTAAACAGAAGCAGCGGTGTTTTAAATGTGATTTGCATTAGCTGCACACAAAAAAACCCTCCGGTGTGAAATAGATATATGCAATAAAAATATAATATCATTTTGCAGATTTTTCTCCCTCGAAGATTGTGACAGACACATTCGAACTTGAACTGGCCTACTTAGAGCATGTAACTTTAATTTTGAGCTTATTGTATTGATATGCCGCATATCAAATCAAAAATTGATACCACATCATATCAAATTGATCATCGTTTCATATAAATTTTTTTTTGGGTGTAGCGAAAAGAGTTGTTGGCCCAAAATATGCGAAATTAGTCTCCCCAAACTTGGTAAGCCAAATAAAAGTGGTTGGCTAAACGAAATTGATTGATGAGACAGGCCAAAATGTAGCTAAAACTTTGACAGATTGCCCGGAGATAACTCCAGATGGAAATGGAAGGGGGGATATCCGGAACCCCGATCCTTATCACTCGATTTGGCACGAGTCGAACAAATATTGTGACAGGAAAGGGGTCACAAATGTAAATGCGAGCAGCTTATTGACATTAATGTAACAATTGTCAAAGGATTTATTAACAGCCCTGAAGGGGATGCCGCAAGCGGCGGTGGTGGTGGCTCTCTAAGTGCTATCAATCATTTGATTGATATTAATGAGCTCAAATTTGCATTATTCCGATGAGGATCACATGTTTCGGTGGAAGTCGACTCTTGGAAACGAGTGTTTTGCCAAATGTTTGCATAAATTTCAGGCGTAATTAAGTTTCCGAAGCACGATTTTCCATTAGCAGTGGCAAAATATACAATGTATTGGCAATCAGATTTTCTTTCTCCAGCTGGCATGTAAATAAATTATAACGAATTGGCACAGACACAGAAAAAATCCTCAAATATCGAAGCCAGTGGAAAAGAAGAGAAAAACTCAAATGTAACAAGAAGATCAACAAGAAAGCCACAGGAATACAAATTACCAGGCCACAAAAAGCCAGACAGCAGTGCTCACATCCTGGATTTACAGAAAAATATATTCATGTAAATAGATATACACACCGCTCACTTACCCAGCCATATAAATGCACAGTTTGTGATGCATATAAAAAGCGGAAAGCAAATTTGAATTTTTAAATTAGTTTTGTTAACTTCGGCCGCTGTTGTGGAGTCGTTGTGGCAGAGCCTGGAAATGTTTAACGACTCGTAAGGAAATTGCAAAGTAAAATGTCTTCAGGAATTTCACATTTTCCCCGTACGTAATAAAAAAGGCGAAGGAAACCGGCAACAAATGCGCCAAAGAAAAGCCGCAAGATGGCGTTGAGTGGGCGGATGGTTGGGTGGTGGGGTGCCTTTTAGCAAGTTGGGGGTGGTTCCTTGGCTGCCTGTTGAAAATGGCGAATTAAATTTGAAATTGCGGTCGGTTGTTAGAGGGATACAGGGTGGGAAAACCCCAAAGAGAGAGAGAGATAGAGGGAAAATGTCACAGCAAGTTGAGGTAAAAGTTGCGTCTGGCATTGCTTTTGTTGTGTAAAATATGGAAAAATGTCTCCTCGCCCGGATAATGTGCGGCAAGGTATGCGACTGCTGCTTATGCATACCAAATGTGTGTGACGGCCCTGCCACGCCCACAACATGCCGCCCACCGCCCCCGAAGCGCATTTGAAGCGGCAGCAAGTTTATTTGTTTTGTCAGTCGCTGCACGCAGCTCGGAGACCAGTTGATGGCTTGGAAAATAAGCTCAGGGCTTTCTCCACAAACATTCTCCCGTTCTCATTTGAAATGCAAAGCAGCACTTTGCGGGGAAAAAATTAAAATTATGTTATTCCCGCCGCATCTTGAAGTAAAAGCAAATAATAATTTGGATATTATTTAACCGAAATCTTAATGACAAAGTTGAGGGTATCCTTGTAACAAAGATGTAAGAAATAATGGCCTACTTTTGGGAACAGGTTAAAAATGCTCTATACAGAATTTTTAAATGTAATAATTTATTATGCTTATAGTAAATCAAATAAAAACACCTCTTAACGAGGTAAAAAACTAGTGACGATCGCACCTTCAACATACAAAAGTTCTGATATCAACATTTGTGACGAAAAATTATTACACTCTTCATTAAATAGACTTTCTAATATTTTCTCATTCGGCCCGCCCTAGCAAACTATTCCAGCCTTTTTCCCTTCACAGGCATTTTCTATTGCAGCGTGCCGAATAAGAAAATATTAGAAAGTCTATTTAATGAAGAGTGTAATAATTTTTCGTCACAAATGTTGATATCAGAACTTTTGTATGTTGAAGGTGCGATCGTCACTAGTTTTTTATTTATTTTATTTTTATTTATATTTAATTTTCAATTTCACCGCTCTCTCTCCCAAGCCAATTGATTTTCTTACACTCAAAATAAATTTAACCCTAAATTTTAGAAAATCGCCATTAAAATTTCTTTTTTCTAAATACAAGAAAGTTATTTCTAAATCTAAGAATATTTTTCTTAAGTCAAGAAAGTTTTCCTTAAATCCAGGAAGTTTTTCTTAAATGTAGAAAATGGTTACCATGAACTAAAATCACCCTAAAATCTAGAAAAAATGCCCTTAAAATTAGAAATTATTTTCTGAAAAATAGAAAGGCAAACGAAAATAATAAAATATTTTGGCAACACCTTTTCTAAAAATTAGTGCCCTAACTCTAAAATGAAACCAACCCTAAATAATAGAAACATTTTCTAAAAAGTAGAAATTTTTTTTAAATAATAGAAATATTTGTTTTCACATGCTCTGGCACACCAAAATGTTCAATGCCAGAACTTGTCAGCTGCCGGCCGGCTGTACTCGTGGCGCAGACCGTTAAAGCACTTGGTTAGCAATCGAATCGACGCGGGTTCGAGTCCCAGAGCAAAATTTTTTAACCCTTTTTTTTATGTTATTTTATTTTTTTTATTTATTTTATTTTCTTTTCTTTTTATTTATTTTTTTACTTTTTTTATTTCTTTTTTTATTGATGGCAAGCGGTAAACTAAAAATAATTAGGTTTATATTCAGCTATTTACTATATACTACACATAATATAAATTGCGTTAGCATAAATATATACATATGTATATACGTATGTAAATAAGTAAAACGCGAATGGTCAAAATTATGCAATTAGTATTCAAATGTGTTGTCCGCTTCACCCTTTACATACAATGCTCGGTTTGCCACAGCAAGTTTAAGTGCTACAATGGCCCAGTATGTAGGCCATTCGCTCCTCGCGCGGGAGACCCGGGTTCGATTCTCACGACGGACAAGTAAAAATTGTAAGTTTTTTTCATGAATATAAAATATTAACTAATCATAATTTCTACATTCCCAATCTTCCGCAGTCCCGTAGTCCACATTTACAACCACATTTGGCCTTGGTTAGATAAGAAATCCAAGCGCAAATACATAATAATAAGTACATAACCTTTAACATTCACAATATACATGACACACAACGCCTGCATATTTATATAGGGAGGAGTACATAATATAAACGTATATACAAAAAAAAAATCATGATTGAACATGTTTTTTTGTTTTGTTTTTAATTTCTATTTTTTAGGAAAATTTCCTAATTTTTAGAAATTTTTGCCCTTAAATTTAGTAAAATTACCCTAAAATTTAGAAATATGACGTCAAAAAAAATCAAAAATATAGAAAAATGTGACCCTAAAATTTAGGGCGAGCTTGTCTTGAAGACAAAAGTAGGGCGATTTCCTTGACTTTAGGGTTAATTTTATTTTGAGTGTAGAGTCTTGGTATGCAATCCTGTTAGTTTTCGCAATACCTTTCGATAGGTGTATCATTTATTATGATCGGACCATCACAGTAGATTTTCATTTCTTCGTGTATATAAAGTAATCGCCTTCGCAAACTCTCCTGGTGCGCTTCGTCACTACATGGACTGCCGTCCATAGTGATGTTAGTGTGCCACTTAATCATTTTCTTTGCTTTTATTCTTTAAAACGTTAGTAAGGATTTTTAGTCCATGCAATCCAATAAAATTCATAGTCATACTTTTTAAGATTAATTGTTAGTATATTCCAGTAACATATATTTATAAACTAATTATGATATCAGAGTTATAGGTAATCATCAAAATTTGTTTTAAGAATCCCTTTTTTATTGTAAACAATCTATGTTTCTCCTTTATTTAAATAGAATTTTACTTATCATATTTTTACCATACCAAGCAAAGCCAAAGAAATAAAAATTAAATGTTGACCAATCAGTACAAGGAGAAGTCCCGCCAACACAACCATCAAAAAACACAACACACACATGACCGTCACAAAGCCAGAACAGACAGCAAAAGAGATAACACGACAAATCGCAAAAAAAGGACTTTGTGCAATTTATTTTGCCAAGTAAAATTACTTGTCGCCTGGAGGGAATGATTTGGACGTGGCATGGAATGGGTATCCACTGCACTTACGGGACAGGATACATTATAAATGTACGAGAATATGGAGCTAAATATGTGGGTGGCTGGGCGTTCAAATTGGACAGACAACAACAAAGGCGGTGGCACACTCAAAGTGAACGCCATGTCACGGAAAATATTAAAATTAGCTTTAACATGTCTTCGTTTGTGTGCAGTGGCCCAGCTCATATTTTGCCTTCGGTGCGAAATGTTGCAATCAAAAATTGGCTGGCGACCCTCCACTCATCCTTCCTCGCAACAACAAGATGAAAAGATGAAAGGCGAGGCAGGACTAGATTGGAGCGGGCTATGAAGGAAGAGCCGGAAAACTTTTGATGCTGTTTGCTACTTTTCACATTTCCCTGTCCCTGTCAACATCGTCCTGACCGCAGTGTGTTCCTTTTCATTTAAACTTTTTGTTTTTTTCCAGCGCCGCTTTTGATTTCAGGACGGGTCGAGGACATGGACACTTTTCCATTTCTCTCTCGGTTTGTCAGTCAATTTCTGCAGATTCCAGTTGATAAAAACTCTGATTGGCTCTCGGCATTGGCAAACAAATTATCATATTCCTACACAGAGAACAAATATGTTGCATTACATTTTGAATTGATAAAATAGAAGCTAAATCAATTATTTTTAAGCGGATGTAAATCATTAAATATACCTCATTCTAATGGGCATGAGAATTGTAAAGTTTATGATATTACATTTATTTGTAATATTTTCTGATATTTTAAAATATATTACAATATATATTTAAAATTGAACTACAGGAAAAGGTATATTTTCCAAAACCAAAATTATAAAAGTTTTGGATAGGGCCTAAAACTGAGGGCGAATTCAAAAACAAATTTTTTGTTGCATACTTTTTGAATATCAAATTTTTTTCAATTTTTCACCCGAGTTGGAGTTATCTATCCTGTGGATCTGCGCAAGGTTATATGCTCGATTTTGTAAATATTTTTTTAAACTTTAAACTTGAAAGTTATTTTTAAATACAAAATCACTGATGTAGTGAGGCAATACCAAATATTTTCCTTCATTTTACATAAGAATTCCTTTGAAATTTGTTTCTGTGTCTTATTTATGACTCCTCGACGGACAGCTCCTTAAGAATTGCTCGAAAAAGTTTTCCATCTCGAGCTCTGGCCCCTGCTTTGCATACAAATGTGTTAGGTTAAAACTAATTAAATGTGCCAAGTAGGCGACTTGTTCTTGTTGCTCAGTCGGTTGGACCTCACTTTTCATTCCATTTCGCTGTGGCACAGATTCAGATTCAGATTGGGGCGACGGCTTGACAAATGGATGTGGGTGTCAAAGAGCTTTGATAACTTGCCGGCAATGGCTGCTCTAAACAAATGGCGCCATCAATTTCGAGGTGTGGCCTGTCCGGACTCCGGAGTTGGCGTGGCCCGTCAGCCGGGAAAGGCGGTGGAAAGCGGGGAAAGCCGGGGAAATGTACAAGCTAATTTTCATGCTCGGCACGCGCACAAATACCAGGAGGTGGTTGATTCACTTGGTTGGCTGGCTGAGTGGCTGGCTGACTGGCATATTAGAGTAATTAAATGGCAAACGCAAACTTAATTGGAACGACTGTCCGAGTGCGAGCGAGTCGGCAGTAAAATAAAAAAAGCGTCCCCATAAAACTTAACTTGAACGGCGACCATTTTGCGGGCATGGGCCTTACTTAACATCACATCGCAGTGCGTGCCTATTTATTTAACAAATTAGCATAATTGTTCACAAAATAAAATTCAACTTAAGTACAAATGATGGTCGGCGCTGTTAATTAACATGTGGGTGCAGGCTGGCGCAGGACATTCCAAATGGAGGCGGAGTTAGCCTTATCCCGCAGCGAAAATTAGTTGTGTACGCCAATGCTAATTGCGAAATGGCATGTCCTTCGGCAATGAAAAGAATAAATAAGCTCCCGTTACGGGGGAAAATATATGAAAATTGTTTTGACTTTAGATAAGCGACAAAGTCGACTTTGGATGGGCTGGGCCTGGGCCCCGAGAATGCCGTGATAGAGGCGACGGGACGGAAGGACAATCAAATTTATGACCTGCAGTTGAAGATGGGACTTAAGCGCCACTTGACGGGTTTAATTACCATTCCGTTGAATTCTGCATCGCCGGCTAACCATAGTTATCAACTGGGACAGCTGGTCGAGGGTCCTGCGAGATCGCATCTCCATCGGCCCAACCCCTTTCGCCATTGTACCCGAGCAACTGAATCTGACTCCGACTGTGCCGCTTTGTGTCTGTCCATCTGCGATAAGCTTTGTCGCCAGTTTGCTGACAACACGCAATGACAACTTGGCCGAGCTACCTATGAAGTTGTCCTGCACCCGTATTGTCCGATTTTCAAGATACATACATCAGATACAGATACAGATACATCCAGCCGCTTGCCGTGTGTATTTGTTCAAAGGCAATTTCGAGCTGCACACACAATGACAAGTGCCATCGTCCTCGTCATTATTGTCAGTGTCATTGTCCGTGGATCGCCTTCTTGGTCCTTCTATTTTCGTCCTTCGCCTTTGTTTAAAGTGTTGCCCGGCGCGCCATTGTCCTCGCTGTTCGGCATTGAAAAGTCGCTGTTGCGACGCTTATCGCGCAGGCAATTTAACAAATGGCTCAAATTATTGGCTAATATTATTGAGCTCGATAAGAAATTGCCAAACATTATTGCCCCTAATCGAAGCAACTGTGTAGTTGTACAAAATGGAATTGAGATATATGGAATTATAAGGAGTAGTGCTGGCTTAATATACAGCTTTACTTAACCTTTGTTTGAATCACTGCTTGTAATTAATAAACTAGAATTACCAAATATTATTTATTTTATAATAGAACATGAAATGAAAAAACCAACTAGATATCCTCCTGATTCTTATAAAATCATCTATTTTTTTTGGTTTTTTATTATCTTTTGTTTAAAACCACTACTAAATTTTAATACAAAATAAAAACTATAATTAAAACTATAAATATATTTTAAAAATTACTTATTTTTCAGTTTGGATATTAAACTTTTATTTACTTTATAACATTGTATTATATCGTGTAGTCCTTTAAGCTTTTCTGCAAACCATTATTCTTTCCTCGAACCCGGTTGTAAACCTCACTAAGCTTAACTGAAAACATTGCGTATACGCGATGTTGGTCGGGGGTTACCAACCACCCGATGAGACAGACAGCAAACCCACCCCCTGCATACATGTTTACCCGCACGAGTGTGCGTTCGGCACACGCACACTGATTCCATTAGCCGCACACATGGGCAGCTGTGCGTTGAATATTCGGAATTATGCTGACATGTTGCTGCGCCTCCCCAAAATGATGTTCTCCTGGTACGAAATCTACCACGAAAGAATGTGTACGAGTATGTGACGGACGAATACACCCCTGTAGTTCGCCGGGACTGGTCCCGAACTAGCGAAATCGCCATACACCGGGGGCTTGGGACTAACTCCCGTTCATACCACCCGCAATGTAAATTTCTATCCACTTTTACCACGGCATGTCCTAGGCGGTGGTCATATGGCGAAGTTCTGCATTACCTTTCGCCACAAAAGGGACCGATAGGTGGTCCCATATTATACCCCTTTCCGCCACAAAAGGGGCCACCTATCGGACCATCTATCGGACCACCTATCGGTCCCTTTTGTGGCGAAAAGGGGTATTAAATGGGACCACCTATCGGTCCCTTTTGTGGCGAAAAGGGGTATGAAATGGGGTTGGTGTTTTCAATACCAAAAAAGCTGAATGCTATGAAACTTCCCTAGAAAAAATACTTTTTGTTAAATTAATTTATTGTATTATAAGTAGACAATTTTTCTATTTTTTTAATTTATATTTATTGAACAAATTCCTCTGCTGACACGTTTTTGTTGAGTGCCTCATTGTTGTTATTATTTGATTTGGATTTATTTTTAAAAAATCGTTTCTTTTGCAATTGAATTGCCTTGGGAATCAATATTTCTGCATTACCAGATTCTGAAACAATATCTAAAAAAAAATAAGATTTTAGTGTTTTAAAATAAAATGAGAACAGAAACTAACTTCGGCAAGCCAAAGTTTTAATACCCTTGCAGCTTTCAGGAATAAAATTGTGACTAGAAAAGCATAAATATAAAATAAGAATAACCAACAGTTAAATGTAGACTTATTTCACGCTTTTGAAACTTGAACCGACAGACAGACGGACATGGTTAAATGGATTTACTTTATAGGTTTGAAAAGGTCTCCTTTACTGCGTAAAAAACTTCTGGACTAAATTATAATTCCCTCTGCATGGGTTTAAATATATATTTTAAGATTTTGTTATACAAGCCTGTTTACATCAAACCATGTTTTAAAAGTGAAAAGCAGAAAAAGACAGAAAGAAATAGGATTAAAGACAGATGGCATTCTAAGTAAATAGATTGAAATTGAATCAAGAAACTAAGTGTATTATAAAAAATACAGTTATAAAAATAACCTACCGTGAAGTGCACCATAGAAATGTGTAAAGGAGTTTACGGCTTTTTTTTCCAGAAAGGCCTTTAACATTAAATCCTACAACAAACTCATCCGTGAGAACCCTCCGCAAGTTTTTTAAACCCCCTTCTGGCAGCAACAACGATCTCATGGCTTTAATCTAAAAAGGAAGAAAATTTCACTAAAATATTTATATCAAAGAAAAAAGACTTACGTAGGAGTCCTTTGCACCACTATTTCTCCTTCTCCTCTTTAACAAATCGACGAATGTGCCTGTTGCTGTTCATGGCTAAATATCACACATTATTAGGTATTTCACTTGCACAACTCATGGTGTTACTCACCTGTTGACGACACTTCAGATCACAACAAAATATAACACTTTAAATGCACAATAAGACAAATTAAATACATGTTTACAAAATTTGGCGCAAACGTTGGGCTAGTGATGGTAGCGGGGTTGGGTAGTTATGGCAATCCGTTACGATTAATATTGCGACTACCGATATCGTATAATCGATGGCAATAAAAACATTCGCTAATATTATTTTTGTTTAGTTCTATGTATATAAAATTAGGTACTTATATATTTATTTTATATATCTAAGCACCAATAAAATCCGCTTGTTATGGAAGAAAAGAAAACGTTTTGCTACTGAACCACCGCTATTGTTAAAAATATTGCTGCAGCTAAATTGCTCATTATTAAATATAAATAATATAAAAAGAAATAAAATTCTATCATTTATTATTTTATTTTATCTCATTATCAAGTTTTTATTTTATTATTTTAACTTTTTTTAAATTTGTTTTTTATATAAACAAAATAAAGTTGTATTCGTTATTAAAATCATTATATACTTGTCAAAAATTTCATTTTACAATTTTTTTAACTCATATAGAAGTGTTCACATAGAAGTGTTCACTCTCCGATAACTCTTTTGCTCTTGTAAAAAATACACACGCCACCTATTGACCCTTAAGGGACCACTGGGTGGTCGATCCCTTTTCTACCCCGAAAGTGCCACCGGCCCCCTTGAGAACTACAGGGACGTGTCGCCTGAATACACATGCGGGAATCGGCTGAGTGTGCGAGATGCTGCGACGCACACAAGGACGAACCCAAAGACACAGGAGCAGGCTCTCTTTTTCGTTGATAGAGGGCGCGAGTGTGTGAGTGAGTCGCGACCTTGAGCAGGAGTAGCGCACTTAATGACGCCGCAAGAGCAACCCCTAAATCACAAACCATTTACAGTTACGGCCAAAATAAAAAAACATAGAAATTTATTAAATAATAAAAAATTATTTATTAAAAAACAAGTATACAATTGAATGTAGGTATGACTTTTGAGTAATAGAAATAAATATTAATAAGAATTAAGAAATCATGTTTTCAGAATGTGCTAAGAAATATATAAATTATTTTAATTAATTTATATAAATATATAATGATCTTTTTACGTAAATTAGAAGCACCACAAAAACATTTTCCATAGAAATATCACCAGATATCAACATGTTTTATTAAAATCTATAAATGTTGACGATTTCAAGTTGACTTTTGGTAGTGTTTACTTTATATAAACTTTTATAATACCCGTGACATAATGCGAATATGAAAACCTAATTTGCGCTATAATTTTGACCGCAACTATAGCTAAAACCACCCCGGGGGTGGGTTCGTCGCTGTAAAGACGTAGTAATGGACGCTCCGGCTGGCGATTCTGTTCGCCTGGTGCACTAAGGTTGCTCCTAGTTACGACGTAACTGTTAACCGGTTTGGCCCGTCGTCCGGACTGCTCTCGCATGTTACCGTTATGTAATGGCCTCGACAGTGGTAACGTCAAAGAACCCAGCCCATTCGGTGGGTGGGCGGTCGGATGGTCGGGCAGAGGCCGTATACTCCGCCCCGTAGATCACGCCCTAGTGGGCGACATGCGCAGTGGCTGCGCACTGCGATGGGCCACCCACTCGGATTCCTGGTCGCCTGGTAATCCTTGGGCGTTACCTTAAGAAGGGTTAAACCGCTGATGGACACGTGTCTGTCTATTTGAATGTGCTGCCGCCGCTGCTGCTGCAGAGGTTCTTGGCCGGGTTCTTGGCAAAAATCACAAAGAACCAGTCCGGCGGTGCGACGCTCGTTTTGGGCGCCACCCAGTGCCCGTACTCGCTAATTGAAACGCTCCGCAGGACGCGGAGGTTGCCGGTGCCTGTGACCCACCCACTTGGGCGGGCAGAATCGCGACCCGCCATCCGCAGGGGCGTAGTCCCTGCGACCGAGTTCCTGCCCCAGTGGTTGTCAGTGGTGCGAAAAGTCTGGATTGGATTTTTGTATGCCCTATAAAGCATAAAAACCACTGAAACATTGTCGGATTTTTATTTATCCTTCAATCAAAAACAACAAAAATCATTAAAAATAGTTTAAATTTTGTTCAAAAATATTAAAAATAAATTAAAATTAAAATATTTATTTTTAAATATTGGTTAAATAAATATAAATATATTAAATATAGCTTTTTTAATATAGCTTAATTATTTATCATATCTTCTATTAGTCGCAAAACAGCCAGATTGGCAGTACTGAGGGTTGTAGAGCCGAGGACACGCCACTGCCATCGAAACCCACCCCTAAAGTAAACTGTGGCAATGTCAAGCGACACACCCCCTCGCACACACACACACAGGCTGACATCCGAGTCCTTTCGATTTCATTTCGTCCGGGAAGTCCTCTGAATCACACATTCCACACTCCTCTTTCAATTGCTGAGCGCCTGGTAGTAGACTTCGAGCGGAATTTCCTTTCGTTTGACTGTAAGTTTTATTTTGAGAACGCGTATTAAATATGTAATTCAAAAATATACTAATTTTAAAATAAAAATAAAAATGCACCATCATAGGTTTAAGAAACCTAAATAAAAAATTAAGAACAATGAAATTTAAAATACATTAACAATTTATAAGGATCATACATATTGAAATCGTAGGATATTTCACGAATGAAAAACAATTTGTTTGTAACCAAAAGCTGTTAAATTCGATAAAACCTTAAGAAAACTTATTTTTATTGAAATTACTAGCTATTTTAATTGTTTAAATATCACTTTTAGAATCTTGATTTTGTATTTATAAATAAAAAGTTTTACAGAGGTTTGTTTGTTTTAGTTTGTGAAACTTGGGAGCTTTTCCAACTGATTTTACGATAAATTTGGAGACTTAAAGCGCCACATTTTCGTTTTCAGTGAAACAAATATAGAGGTAGACGATAATTCTTAACTTATTTAAATAATTTAAATTAAAACATTCTTCGCGCCATATTAGTGTGACCAGCCATGTGATGTCTGCATTTTCTGTCCTCTTTGTTACGTCGTTTTGGTATTGTGGGCGGGAAAGAAAGCCGGCACACACCCGATAAATAAAAAACCGAATAACAGCCGACGAAAACCCTTTAGAAATTATGGAGCTAGCCGATTTCCACATACGCGAGAGCACCCAGACTGTTTGAGCAGCTGGCCTGAGTGCCGGCTGCCCGCATCCGACCCCCGGGAACCCACTCCGTCGGACGGCCAGAACAGAAGAGCTCCGAACTCCAGACGCACCGCACCGCACGCACATCTGGCAACCGAAAGCGACTGTAAACAAACCCGGGATATGGTAATTAGCCGATTCTGATTTGGTGCAAAAACTTGTTTCAGCGCCGCGCCGGTTGTTGAACTCTTGACACTTGACTGAGAATAGATTACCGCCCGCGGGTTCAATAGGAATTTGGCGAATCGGCCGAGTCAGCAGTTAGCACCACTGGGAATTGAATTCAATCGAACATAATCATCGAATCGCGCCACATGTATGCCTACAAGATGGGTCGAGTTCCGGAGCTGGTTATATGGTAAGCACTCGGATTGCCACTACAGATTCCCACTAAAATCCCCCTTCGTCCACAGCTCCTTCATCGTGGTCAGCCTGCTGGTCATACACTTCTTCTCGGATCTGCTGAGAGCCTCTTTGGGCGGCTACTACAACCAGGATGTGACCCTCTCCCAGCTGGTCGAGTCCCAGAGCTCGGACTACGCCTGGCTGCTCAAGCTCCTGGTCAATTGCTTCGGCTACAGCTGCGTCTTTGTGCCGGGCTATCTGATCTACAAGTATGTGGGCAGGATCAACTACCTGGAGCGGGGCAACAAGACTTTTCTGCACAGAGCCATCAACATGTGCATCACGGGAAACTCGGGACACGATCAACTGGATGCAGGTGGCAGTTCCGCGGACAAGGATCGTCCGGCGGCTTCGACGGCCCCCAAGCGAACGAGTTCCCAGGAGGCTGTGCAGCTACTTTGGTGCTTTGGCGGCCTCATGATCTCCTATCTCACCTGGGGCGTGCTGCAGGAGAAGATCATGACGCAGCACTATCTTAATTTCGCCGGAGAGAGTGCCAAGTTCAAGGACTCACAGTTTCTGGTCTTCTCCAACCGCTTGCTGGCCTTCCTCGTGGCTCTGGCCTACCTGCAATGGCAGCCCTCGCCTGTGCGACATCGCGCTCCGCTGTACAAGTACTCCTACGCCTCCTTCTCGAACATAATGAGCGCCTGGTTCCAGTACGAGGCCCTGAAGTTTGTCAACTTTCCCACCCAGGTGCTGGCCAAGTCCTGCAAGATAATACCCGTGATGCTGATGGGCAAACTCATGTCGAAGGCCAAGTACGAGAGCTACGAGTATGTGACTGCTTTGCTCATCTCGCTGGGCATGATATTCTTCATGAGCGGCTCCTCGGACAGCAGCAAGGCCAGTGGAGTGACCACGCTCACGGGCATCTTCCTGCTCTCCATGTACATGGTCTTCGACAGCTTCACCGCCAACTGGCAGGGATCGCTCTTCAAGAGCTACGGCATGACGCCGCTGCAGATGATGTGCGGCGTGAACCTGTTCTCCTCCGTCTTCACTGGAGCCTCGCTGTCGATGCAGGGAGGATTCATGGACTCCTTGGCATTTGCCACAGAGGTAGGTGTATAAAAAAGACATCGACAAAGGAAACGAAAAATTTAAAACACGAATATTGCATTAGTTTGTGCTGTATAGATTAAAGAACCTGCATCCGCACTTGCTTAAAACTATAAATGTTTGATCTAGACCAACTGTATACATTGTTTTGTTTATCAAACTCTTTTTTTTCGTTACATTTATAGCATAGTTAAACAGATAGCTCATATCACGTACTTTTTATTTATTTCTAGCATCCCAAGTTCGTGTTTGACATGGTTGTGCTTTCCGTTTGCTCAGCGGTCGGCCAATTGTTTATCTATCACACAATTGATGTCTTCGGCCCAGTTGTGTTTACCATTATAATGACACTGCGACAGGTGAGTTAATTTTTTTGGTAGAGGAATGGGGTTTGTATACTCAACTGCCTGCTCACGATACATTTTACTCTGCTCCCCACAGGCCGTGGCCATCATGCTCTCCTGCTTCATCTACCAGCACAGCATTTCGGTGCTGGGCATCTTCGGTGTTCTGATTGTCTTCGTGGCCATCTTTCTGAGGGTCTACTGCACCCAGCGACTGAGGGCTATACGCAAACGGGCCGAGGCTAACAAACCGAAAATGGCTGTCTAAAAATGGGACGTGGACACGCCTCGAATGCAACGCACAGACTTCCTAGCTCAGCCTATTTATTGTACTGATAGTAGCTCATGGTAAGTTCCACTTCCGCAGACCAAACAGAGGCTGCCTGGACTCCACAAATATTGTACAGTTTTGTTTTACTAGTTCTAAGTTGAATGTATACTTGTAAGCGTAAGCGTAGACGCCTAACGATCGATTTGTGTGCTTAAATAAACTTTTTATATGCTTAAGTAATGCAAAAAGTTTACTTTATAATAGGAAGTTTACCTATTTATTTATTCGATTTATTTTAATAAGTAAGATTCAATCGATTATACCCACTTTTCGTTTTAACATATTTCCAAGAATTCGCTTTCAATTTTCCCATGTTTATTAAAGCCTTTTTTGGTTAATTGTATATCTATAAAATGGTTTTACTAAACTGGCATAATTTTGAAACAAAGAAATAGCTGGCAATGTCTTGATTTCACTTAGCCAAATTTGACTATTGATTGATCAGATGATTCATATTCTCATTTCATACTCGTTTTAGTAAAATGTAAATATGTTAAACATCTTTCTTAATTAGATAATAATTCCAATACAGAGTGTTATAAATTGGGTTGTCACTTACTTCTTTCAAAAAAATAAACTGTCTAAAATTGTGAGAAAAAATTGATTAATGTGAAAAGCATCCGTGCATCCCCTTCAAACTAATTAGCCCGACTCCCATATTAGCGACACTCAGTGCAGTCGTCTAGCGCGACATTGACCCACTTTCGGGTTACATTTTTGGCAGAAACGTGGTTTTGGCCAAAACAGCGATGGGTGAGAGCTTCCATCGCTTGGTTTAGGTTCAGGTCAATGCACATGAGTCGCCGAGTGTAACATGTTTTTTCCTCGCTATTGTTGTGCCATGTGGGCGATTATACTGATGATGATGATGATGATGAGGCTGGCTATGCCGGTGGCTCAGGTGGGCGGCCTGAATTACCATATCAAAACAATGCCCTGGAAAAATTCGAGCCAATAAAAAAGGGCATTATGCAATATCGCCGGTGTCTCGTCTGCCTTCTAAGGGAATAGCAACCAATTTGCCAAATTCGAGTTGGTTTTTTTTTTTGCACTCGGGCAAGGTGATAAGTTGGGGCGTACTCCGCATTAGAGGAATAGTTTGTGCCCATCCCGCCGAGCGTGCAGAAGTTTTTTAGCAATCGAATCGCGTCTCTAAAATGCAACTGTTCCTTCTACTCCTCCTGGGAGCCTTGGGCTATTCGTTGGCCTATCCGCGCAGCTACAGTTACGAGTATCCCCGCAGAAGGGCCTACTCAGCCTCGTCGTACGCCGGTAATTCGTACAGCTCCCTGGGAGGTCGGAAAGCCAGGGAGGAGAGCACCACCACCACCAGTACCACCACCAAATCGGACAAGGAGAATGCCAAGTTTGCCGGAGCCTCCAATCAGGAGTTGGACGAGGTCGGCGATGAACGCACCCTGCTGCTGAAGAAGAAACTCAAGAGGCTGGCGAGGCCCTACCTCGGAGGATATGGCGGATATGGGGGCTACGGAGGATACGGTGGATATGGCGGATACGGAGGATACGGCGGCGGTGGCCCCTGCTCCCCGTTTGGCCGCGATGCCAAGGGCGGGCAGAAGGATCCCGATGAACAGGGTCGCTTTCTGTTCGACGTGAATGTGGTGAAAGTTTATCCCGGCGGATGCCGCGGCTACGGAGGAGGTGGACTCGGTGGACTTGGTGGTCTTGGCGGAGGTCTCCTGTCGGATCCCCTCCCTCCTGTTCAACCTATTCCAGTGCCCGTGCGTCCGTATGCTCCGTTTGCCACCTGGCTGTCGCTCTTTGCTCCGGGAATTTTGAACTCGGCCACAGTGCCTGGCGTCCCAATTAGAGATCCGCTCAGGGATCGTCCCGCTGCGGATGCCCAGAGCGATCCTGAAGTGGATCCCAACTATGCGGCTCCTCCGCCAGTGCGACGACCGGTTCCGAATCGTGTGTACTACGACTCCGCCGGAGCGGTAAGTTTATCAAAAAAGGAGTAAATCTACTGGCTTAGGAATTATCAAAATAAATATATTTAATTTTATACATTTCCTCTTATTTTGTAAGCCTCCTGTGACACCTGCGCAACTTGTTGGAGGCGTGGCCACTACCGTGAACGGAATCATTCAGCAATTGACGGGTCAGGTGCAGCCAGTTTACCAAACAGGAGCCTATCGATCAAGAGATCAGCGAAGCAGCTATGGATAGTCAGCTAGAAACGAACTTTTATTTAGCGATATGTAATACTTTTAATGTAAATAGTTTATAAGAAATAATAAGATCGATTTTACGAACGAATTACGTTTAAATGGGGAACAATTTACTAAACGTAAGCTAATAAACTTTATTTGTATGTAAAGTTCCGCTTTACGACAGCTCTTTTTGGACTTATTTAAAAAAAGAATTCCTATGATAACTCTCAAGATATAAACAAAAACTCGAACATAGCATTAAAGTGTTCTTTAAAAAACTTTAAAAAAATGTATCCATACACTCAGAAAAAAAATCGCCCTTAATTTTAGAAAATCGCCCGTGATTTCAAATCGCCATTGAATTAAGAAAATTTTTCTAGATTATAGAAAAATTTTCTTAAGTTTATGGAAATTTGCCATAAAATTTTTTATAAAATGAATAAGAAGAAGAATAGTTGATTTTTTTCTTGGATTAATGGCGATATTTTCTTGGATTAATGGCAATATTTTCCGGACTTTTTTCTTGAGTTAATGGCGAAATCGCCTTTGATTCTTGAAAATAAATACCTATTTTTTAGGAAAGTTGTGTAATTTTTTAGTGTTCTAGTATGGTGGCCTAGCTGTTAGAGGCGTTCGGACACTAAACATGTGTACAAAAGTCGCCGCGGAAACCGCGGTTCGACTTCACGCAGGGACGAGTCTGATTTTTATACCCTTGCAGAGGGTATTATGATTTCAGTCAGAAGTTTGCAACGCAGTGAAGGAGACGTTTCCGACCCCATAAAGTATATATATTCTTGATCAGCATCACAAGACGAGTCGATCTAGCCATGTCCGTCTGTCCGTCTGTCCGTCCGTCTGTCCGTCTGTCCGTCTGTCTGTTTCTACGCAAACTAGTCTCTCAGTTTTTGAGCTATCGGGATGAAACTTTCCCAAAAGTCTTCTTTCTATTGCAGGTAGTATATATGTCGGAGCCGACCGGATCGGACAACTATATCTTATAGCTCCCATAGGAACAATCGGAAAAAAAAAACTTTAAAAAATTCTAGCTTCGGTGTTTTTTGAAATATTACCTTCTACTTTTGGGGATGTTATTTTTTAAATATATCTGAATTTCGAATTAATTTTTTAAAAAATCGGACTACTATATCATATAGCTGCCATAGGAACGATCGGAAAATTAATGGAAAACTAATAGGAAATAAATTCTAGCTTCTTTGGTTTTTATTGTATTATCTTCTACTCTAGGATATGACTCTTTATAAATATTTCCGAATTTCAATTTTAATTTGATCAAAATTGGACGACTATATCATATAGCTGCCATAGGAACGATCGGAAAATTAATGAGAAATATTAGAAAATTGAACATTTTTGCGATTTGTTAATTAATAGGAATGATCTGCAAGGGTATATAAGCTTCGGCTGGCCGAAGCTAGCTTCCTTTCTTGTTTTTTTTAATAATTATTGTTTTTTTTTTTTGTATAAAAAATCTTTTGTTTTGGTTTTCCATTCACTAAATTGTTAAAACTGTTGTTAACAAGATTTAATTAAAGTAATTGTAATTGGTATACCAATAATACGACCGTTAACACTTTAGGCATCTTAAGCCATTGCATTGCAAGAAGCACGCGTGGCCGAGTGGTTAAGATGTCTGTCTATGGTGTGAGCGGTCGCGAGTTCGAGTTCAGGTCGAGGTAAGAATTTTTCCTTAAGTCTTTTATATGTTTACAAAAAGTTTTTTCTGTACTTAAAATGCATTGTAATTAATAAACATTTATAATAAATTTGAATTTAAATTAAATAAATAAATAAAAATGTTTATGATTGTCACTAAAACATGAAAGGTTTCCTCTTAGTTAACAAACCTAAATGCAAAAGTGATAAAAAAATCAGTCGGACAAAATTAAAAAAAAGGTTATAAAAAAATATACTTTTATTTATCTATTTTTAAGAAAATTTTTCTTAATTTTAGGGTTTTTTGCCGTAAAATTCAGAAAAATTGGTAATGATTTTTAGAAAGGCGAAACCGTAAATTCAAGAAAATTATTTCCCATTATTAATGGCGAATCGCCGTTGGCTGAAAATCATAGGCGATTTTCTTGAATCAATGGCGAATTTCTTGAATCAATGGCGATTTTTTTTATGAGTGTAACAAAACAATTTTTTAGGAGTCTAGGTGTCTACCAGGAACTACCATCATTGTTTTGTAAACTTGTGTAATCCTCGTAAAATTTTGATGATTTGGTGATTTTAAAAGACGTCCCAAATAACTGAAAAATCACTGGCCATTGCCCAATTTAGCATCGCCATTTGTGGACAAACTACCGCCCAGAAAGATTAAGACAGGGAATTCTCCAGACAATTTCCAGGCGATGGATTAGTCAGGCCTGTGCATAAATCTCGGATCTATGGCCATTAAATTTATGCACGTCGCGTCTGCTTCATAAAAATCAGCGAGAAAAGAAGCCACAAAGGCAGCGCCAAGGACAATATTCCCAGTCAGAGAAACCGGATTTCGAGTGTCTTAAGTACAGCTTATTATTTCTGGTTTCTGTTTGTTTTTTTGTGTATTTTACAATCTACAAAGTGCGAATCACAAGTACTTTACTAGTCAGTTTAACGAGATTTAGGAGATTTTTTCAGCCGAAAAAGCCGCCGCCTCCATAGCCACCGCCTCCGTAGCCACCGCCTCCGTAGCCACCGCCATTGTAGTATCCATTGGAGTATTGCGACTGACTGTACTGGCCGCCATAGGATCCGCCCTGGTTGTAGTACGATCCGCCGCCCGGGTAGAAACCGCCTCCATGGTGGTGCGGCCTGTGTCCAAAGCCGGAGTAACCTCCTCCTGGATAGTAGCCACCTCCGTATCCTCCACCGCCGTAGCCGGGATAACCGGAGTAGCCGCCATGTCCGCCCGGATAGCCACCCGCATAGCCACCAGGATATCCGCCGCCTCCTCCAAACCCGCTATACAGGCCGCCGCCCACTCCGATGCCGGCACTCAGGCCCACACTGCCCCCGAATCCGCCGCCCAGGAGGCCCAGGGTGCGACCCTCGGCCTTGACGGGCGCCGGAGCCGCCTGACCTTGACCGGCGATCAGCAAAAGAGCCAGCATCTGTAGAAGAATTACCGGAACCAATTAAATGCATACCAATCAGAGCGGAAATAGCAGTTGGACTTACACAACTCACACGAAGCACAGTCATTGCGATATCTCGAGCGCTTCTTGGACGAAACTAAATTGCAATTGTGGCGGGCCCGCCGCTTTTATACCTCCCTGTTCAATCTGGCCAAGAAGCTCAAGTACGCGCCACGCATTGCCAAGTGATTCTACGCAAATTGCAGAACAAACACGGCGAAAGCGAAACCAGTTTGTGACGAAATCTCGGAATCCCCCAATCAAGTCGGAGCAGAGACAATTCACCTGGCGATGCTTCACTGGGCCGCCAGAACGCGTTAATTTCGTGAAGCCACAGCCCCAAAACTAAATTATCATTTTTTTTCGAGGGTTACCTTTAGTTGCCGACCGATCAAGATCATGGAAAACCCAATAAAAATAATCACTGAAGCGATCGCATACTACAATCGCCCGGCGATTTTCAAGATCAACTGGAAAAGGCAAAACTACGACGATCAATGTGTACTCTAACCCAATGATGACGTTGCAACTTTGGAATAAAATATTGAAGAAATGGGAACTTTAATTTGGTTATTATAAATATTTTGGGTCAGGACCAAATTCTAAAACATATGCATTAATTTTAATTGAAATTTATTTATATTTACATATACAGTTAAAATAAATTAAATAAAAATAAAATTTTTTGATAAACAAACAATAATTTAATATTGTTGTGTGTTTTGGGAAATTCACTTTCACCTATGGTAATGATTATTTTGATCAAATTTGTCAAGTTACCTTGAATACCTTCAGCATCAACTAAATCTTCTGACAACATGCAAAACAAATGACTTAGACAACAAACTTCAGCGAAGAACGTGCAGCGAAGCAGGTCGGGATGAACGATATGGCCAGCCCGCATTTGTTTGGCTCATTAGCACTTGTTACTGCTGCTATTCCGGCAGATCTAGCTACATGACTAACTATGTCTCAGATATATACATATATCTGCCCAACTCCTTTTGTTTATTTTGCTCAATTGTTACGCCCTCACTTTCGTTTTCAGTTTATTCACCTCCAGTTGACGTCAGCGGAGTTACCAAAGTGAGACCAACCCACATTGCGACTAGTCAGGAAATTGTAGTTAGATTCGATGACAGCGTGGAAAAAAGTGAGGATGTTAGACTTTGGTAATTGTACTTAGGTAAATTTATCAAGTTTTTTGAAGATGGAATTTAAATGAATTTTAAAATTTAAGTCCATAATACATTAAATTAAAGTGGTATTACCAACAACCAAATTGTTTAAAATTATATAATATCTTAGTTTGTATTACTTAATATTATCGATCATCTAAAATATATACTTTTTGAATTGAGTAAGGTTAATGAACCACAATAAGTATTTACAATATTCAAAGTTCTTTAATCCAAGCTCCAAGTGACTCTGTACTAATGATTATAGTCTCGCATTTGTTCTATAATTATGCCTAATCTCATTATTGTAATTACAGCGAAGTTTACTTCCGTTTTTCGGCGACTATAAGAATGGCAAACTTTAATCATCAAACATTGAGTTGTTTGCCAGCCATGAAGGTGGGAGTACAATAGACTTTTAGCTGCTGAGACTAAGTCACTAATTCGGATTCTTTAAAAAATATTTTGCAGTACTTCGCACTGTCTTTCCTGTTGAGCTGCCTGATGGCTGGAGTTCTGAGTGCCCCCCAATTTCCTGGGTCAGGATTTGGCTACGGATTTTCGCCCTATGGAGGCTACGGAGGATATGGAGGAAGCTATTCTTCGGCCAGTGCCGCAGCGAGTAGCAGTGCAGGAGGATATCAAGGAGGATTCGGTTATCCAGGATACGGGGGCTACGGAGGATTCGGCGGAGGATATGGCGGTGGCTATCGCCAGCAGTACAATCAGTTTAGCAACTACAACAACTACGGATCTTCTGGCTACGGCGGCTATCCATTCGGCAGATGAGTTGGGAAAAAACGACGCGTAGCTGCTGGAAACTTCTGCCCCTGTTTTGTTTGATTTCTTTATTTGGCTTTTAATGTGATGTGGAGGTCAATAAAACGTAAATACCCCAAAATGATTCACCGCCGAGTGCATTAATTTTTCTATTTGCATGTTTGCTATAGGATTTCATTTAAAATGCTGAGCATACATTTTGGAAAAGGCGTAATCTCCCGTGATTTTATTTCTCATTTTTCAAGCTTCTAAACTAGCATATTTTTTTTGGCACGTTTCCCATTGACATTCATTGGTTTTCAGCTCATTCATTTCGAACATTTCTTTTCTCATACCCCTATTCTTCTCTTTTTGCTCTCAAAAAACCTGAAATTTTCAGGGGCAAATCATGTGCATAAGGCAAATATAAACCACTGCCTGAAGTTCACAGCGGCAGCAACAACAATGGCGAAGACAAACAAGACCTCTTCAACGGCTGATTGCATAAGGGCGATTCGAATCGCTCACAAAACGCGTCAGCGAGATAAAAACGCTTCGACTGCCGCGCAGCCGCTTCAATTGATCACGCGTCGTTGTCCAAGTCCAAGCCAAAAGACCAGCTTCGTCATCGGCCCACACAGTTGAACTTGAAGTTTTTACAACAAGATATAATAATTTTAAAAACATAAAAAAACCTGTGTCTATTTCCAAAACAGATATAATCAATTAAAGTCGCGTTAAAACAGCATAAAAAGACAAAATGCAAATCATTGTAAGTGATAGATTGTGATGGATTTTAATTGGATAAGAAATAATCATAATTTTTTAACTGAGTGCTTAAGAAGTGAATTCAAATAAATGAAAATCACCAAACAATATACAATTGGATCTACCCGGAATACATTTTTTAAACATATGCTGCAATCGGCTTCAAAATGTTAACTCCAACTTATCTTGGATAAACTTTTTTTCCCCTAAAATTTAAAGAATTCTGAAAAAAATAGTTACATTTGTACTTTTTAATAGTCAAAGTGAATTCCGAAATATGCCCTTTTATATTTTTAAAGCTTAATTATTTTATAAATATTAAAAATACAATTTCAGCGTTCACCTGTGCTTCTCTTCCTGGGAATATGCTTATTTTTCATCCTGCCAAATGCATCAGCTGGAAAAATCAAGTTGCTGGCATTTAAGGGACCTCACGCTGGATTTGTGGGTCTTAAGGTGCGCACTTCCAAGTTGCTGGGCCTAAAGAGCGGTTTGGTCGGTGGAGCAGCTGGATTTGGACTCGGAGCAGCTGTGGGCGCTAAGTTGGGCGGATTAGCAGCAAGCCATGTTGGTGGAGGTGGTGGCGGCTTCGGAGGTGGCTATGGAGGAGGCTATGGCGGAGGATACGGTGGAGGATTTGGAGGCGGCCATGGCGGTGGCTACGGAGGAAGCAGCGGCTACGAACACCACGAATATCACCAGGAAAGCCATTACAGCAGCGGAGGATCTGGCTATGGGGGTGGAAATATCGGAGGCGGCCCTTGGGGAAAATAGGTCTTTAATAATTTAATTAGGTAATAATCATTTCCTTGCCATCAAAATGAAACATTATTGTTATTTAGTTATAATTCATTTGTCCATTTAACTAAGTAAAGAAATATTCAAATTTTACTTGTAAACCATTCACAATTGATGCTTATTTACATGTATTTTACTTTTGGGGCGACATCTTATGGTGGCTATGAATACTAATTGAAACAAAAACCAAGTATAGATGGCGCCACTTTTGTTCGAACTGGCTCGAAACTGCAAACAGCGGCCATCTGGGCATGAGGCTCAATGGTCTAGGGGTATGATTCTCGCTTTGGGTGCGAGAGGTCCCGGGTTCAAATCCCGGTTGAGCCCGTTCTAAACTTTTTTTTCAACAATTGAATATTTTATTTTTATTTTATTCAACTAAGATAAGTATAGAAAAAAAAATTCAACAATAATTTCAACGTCTCTTAAAGATGCCACCACCAAAGCCGCCATAACCTCCGCCAAATGAACTGGCAGAGCTGAAAGAGGAGGCAGAGGCATAGTTCTGATAACCACCGAAACCGCCTCCATAGCCACCGCCGAATCCACCCAGACCACCGAATCCGCCCTTCCAGCCGTGCTTAATGGGTACAATCACTGGCTGGGGCACTGGGACTGGAATCGGTTGAGGAATGGCCACGGGAACTGGAACGGGCTGGGCCACTGGGATGGGCTGGGCCACAGGATAGGGGACAAAGTTGTTGTACACAGGTGCATAGCCTCCGCCCAGCTTGCCACCAAAACCATGGGAGTGTCCAAGTCCCAGGCAAAGCAGCAGAGTCAGCCCCAGAATCGTTATCTGAAAAGGGGAAGAACATGTCACCCAAGGTTTAGATATGAAAGTAACACAGAACTCACCTTGCTTTGCCTCATGTCGTCTGTTGGATCTAAGCAGTGCCAAGTTAAGAACGGCCGTATTTATATCAACCTCTAGCACTTCCTGTACTTCCTTTTCTCGTCGAGTTCAAAGAACTTACATAAACTTGATCCACAACCTGTTTCGCGAACCTATCAATTTTTATTGTGCCAAAACTTAGTCGCAGCAACTAACAGCTAAATATAACAAATCGTGAGAAAAACATCGAATTCGGTTAAGTTCGGTGGGGTTGAAGGTCGTACATCTGTCGAGTGTTCCGGGACAATGTGGGCGTTAGTTTTTAAGAACATTTGCTATAAAAACTGAAACAATCGATGGCTAAGCAAGTCAGTCAAGTTCAAGACGAACTAGAAACATGGTCAAGATTAGCTATTCGGTGAGTGGTGGCAAATTATCCCGATGATCGGATGATTTCTAATGGATTTGTTTATCATTTTATTAGCTGGTGGTGCTCCTCTCGCTCTGCGCCTGCTCCTATGCCCAGTATCAGTATCCACAGCAGCGTCCTTCGCCGGCAACTGAAGGTCAGCCTACTGGTGGACCGGTGGACAATCGAATCCTTGGAAATCTCCTAGGTGGAGGTGGAGGACTTCTTGGAGGAGGCGGCGGTGGTGGTGGAGGACTCTTTGGCAACCTGTTGGGCGGTCTTTTGGGCGGCAATCGTCCCCAGCCCCAGCCCTATCCCGTTCCAGTTCCCGCCTATGGTGGCGGATTCGGTGGTGGATACCCAGGCGGCTTCGGAGGTGGCTATGGAGGAGGTCTTCCTGGTGGCTACCCCGGCGGCTTTGGTGGCGGCTACGGCAACCCCTACGGCGGTTATTATGGCTAAAGCCATCAGTTGTTGGACTTTCCCAAGTATTATTTGATTTTTAAGTTGTTGACATTGACCATTAAATTAAAATTCATTTAAAAAAAACCCGTCCGGGTTGTTTTCATTTTGGCCGACCATTTGACACAAGGGGATGTAGCTCAGATGGTAGAGCGCTCGCTTAGCATGTGAGAGGTACGGGGATCGATGCCCCGCATCTCCAAGAGGATTTCATTTTTTTATTTAATTTTTTTTAAATTAATTAAAGTTAATTTTTTAAATTTTCACTTTAATTTTATCAATGTTGTGGCACATTTCTTTAAGTTTAGCAGTTATAGTTACGTATAATCTGGTAGCACTGAAGATAAACATTTATGTTTAAATTTTCCTAAACTAAAGTGCTTTTGCTTGTTTATTTGCAAATTTAATTTTAGTTTTTTGCAAATTATTTGCGCTTCCACATGACTGTAGAAACTTAAATGTGGAAATGGCTTCTCATCGAGCAAGCGGCTCAATGGTCTAGGGGTATGATTCTCGCTTTGGGTGCGAGAGGTCCCGGGTTCAAATCCCGGTTGAGCCCGTCTGATATTTTTGCAACTTAATTATAAACTTTTCTAAATTAATTAAACTTTTTTAGTTTCTTCTAAGATAATTTAAAAAAAAAATAAATATAAAAAGTTAATTTCCAACTGGAGATGCGGGGCATCGATCCCCGTACCTCTCACATGCTAAGCGAGCGCTCTACCATCTGAGCTACATCCCCGTTGTGGCAGTCCGTGTCAAAAGACCTACTTGTGAGTCATCAAAGGTCTAAAATACTTCTGTTTTGGACATTTTACTTCGCTGATTGCCAACACAACTTGTTTCTTGGCCAAGATATCTGCTTTCAACCTTGAGTTCTTGAAATAAGATAAGATTCGAGCAAGGCGGCCGCTTTGAAACAAACTTATGCATTTAATTTCCGTTTCCGGTCAGTGAAAGTTGCCCGAAAGAAAGCACAAACACCTGGCAAATGAGTCTGGGGTCCGCTTTTCCTTGTTGTCCCAGCACAAACACAAATAAACTCCAGGACAAATGCATATGAAGAAGGAGGAGTCGACGCCTTAACATATGGAGTGGCAGATTCCGGTGGCCAGTTTCAGATCCCTTCACTATCTGCACTTTCACACTTCTGTTTATTCAACTGTCGCTCGGCTGTTTGCCTCTGCCACGCCCTTGGGCATGGGCAAAGCTCTATTATTATTTTCGCAAGTTATATAAAAATAATAACGGGAGCGGACACGGTGGAGCTGACCAGGCCAATGGATGGCCATCCATTATGCTGCCGGGCATTTATTTGCCAAACAATTGAATCTCTCCCCCAGCTCCTTGGGCAGCTTGCAAGCAACCACTTCATCAGCCATCCTCGTCTGCAGCTATCTTATGGTTTATGATGGAATCAAAACAAATGCCGGAGCATCGTGGCTTCAGCTTCTCCTCGTCCTTCAGCTGGCGAGGATGAGTGTGAGTGTGATGATGATGAGTTTGTTTATGCAGATTGCTTGTGGAGTTTTTACTTTGGTGTTAATGGATAAATGGACATGTGAGTGGGTAACCCTTTCTGGGGATTTTTCAGCAAAACTGAGCCACTTTCGAAATCTAGTTGGTAATGTAAACAAAATGATTTTAATTGCACAGCTGAATGGGTTTCGTTGAAATTTATTGATACGAGGCGAGGGCCAAGTTCTACATTTTATTTTTAGCTTCTTTGTGGTTAATACATAAATTGATATATTTTAATTTGAAACTAATTGAGATGTTTAAGTTTAGTGTTAGACAATTGGTACAGTTTTTTTGTGCAGAAATTTGGGTTTGAGTGCTTAGATTTTATCTTTTTTTTTGACGCACACATTTCAATTAAAATTGTATTGTTTTCTTTTACTTTGTCTGCCCTGTTTACTTAGGCGAGCGTTTCCTCCGGCTTCTTGTTTTCCCCGTTCATCCCAGCTGCGGCAAGGGTATTGGATATGGTCCTGGCCGCTGTCCAAGTCCTGCTCCTGGTCCAGGATAGCCGTTGGCACTGGCCGTTGCTGATACCGTGCCCACTGTGGAGGGCGGCGACATTCCGGGAGGCGGCAGAGGCAGGGGCGTGGCCGGTCTAAGTGGCGATACACCACCATATCCATATCCATAGCCCAGAGGATTGCCGGCTGAGGCGGAATTCTGATCACTTTGGTAGATATAGACATTGCTGTTCCCCTGAGCCTGCTGCTGATTCAAGGGCATGGTGTAGAATCCTGCAGGAGTTGCATAATAACCAGGTTGGGGACCAATGACCGACGGATTGCAGCCGTAGACGGGACAATTGTAGTACCCGGTTATAGGATAAGCGGGCCCGGCAAACATCGGATCCGGATTGTGGTAGGCCATCCAGCGATTGCGCCATCGGCGGAACAAAGTGCCCAGAAAAAAGAACGATCGTCCATCAATGGGCTCTGGTCCCGAATGCTGATCCTCCACATCCACATCCCTTTCGGTCTCCTCGGAGCCACTGCTATTGACCAGGATCAGCAGAAATACAAACTGGAGCACTGACATCTTCCCAACTGCATCAATTGAAGTCTCTCGGTGAACTACTTTTAATCCGATCTCAGCTTCGACTCTGGGAGTCCCATGAAGACAGGCTGCCTAATGGGCCTTGTGATGAGCATTCGAGTGCTGTAACTTCGCCAGAACCAACAAACCATGAAAATTTATTAATATTATATGCTTTCAAGGCTGCCCTGGTTACCTATGGAAATTTTTTCAAATTTAATAAGCAATATTTTGTATCTTTACTTCTCGAACGGATCTGTAATGCTCGAACCAGTTGCACTATTCAGATAAATCAACTATTTGAAGTAATTAAAAAATTAACAGAGGTTAAGTTTTTTAACAATAAACAAAATTTAAAATGATTAGATTTAAAAATGATTAGATTTCAAAAAATAATCTTTTTAATTTGGATGTATTTTTTGCGCAATGCAGAAAAGAAAATAAAGTATCTTTTTTCAGGTATTTGTCAGATAAAGTATATATTGTCCAAAGATAAAATTAAAACAAATAAAACTAAATTAATTTGATTTTAACGCACTATCACTAACCAATGATACGTAGGGTTTAAAAAAGTCAGCACCGCCCACATCGGGGATGTAGCTCAGATGGTAGAGCGCTCGCTTAGCATGTGAGAGGTACGGGGATCGATGCCCCGCATCTCCAAGTGGATTTCTTTTTTTTATTTGGAAATGAAAATTATAATTTTATAATCACAAAATATAAAAGAACTTTTCCAAAATGTAAGTATGCTCTCTTATAGGTGCACCGAAAACTCTCGAATTTTCGTTTTACCCAACCCGCACGTGCCAGCAATTTTTCATTATTAAATGTAAGGAAAAACTTGAAGTTTTCGACTTTTGTTGCTTGATTTTATTTTGCCACATTACAAGCTTTTGCGAGGGCAACAAAAACGTTTTGAATTATGAGTTCTGCGTGCCAGGTGTACTAACAGTTTTAGAAACCGGCGAATATGCGACATTTAAACACCCTGAAATGCGCTGCCTCTTAAAAATTCACCAAACATAAAATCAGGAGAAACACAACCTGCTAAGCAAAAACCACATACCCATCATTTACCTGGAGGCCTGCGAATAAAGTGTGCAAAAAACAGGTGACAACAATCAGTAAGGAGTGAAAGGGGGGAAAAGGCCCGTCCGTGTCTGGAAAAACAAAAACAAGACCCCACAAGGGCTGTGAAAATTCACGCGCCCGTGAAAATTTCGCACGTTTTTATGGACCATGAACTTCGTACACCACCCACACACACAACATCCAGTCATCCTTTCAAAATTTGAGTAATGGCCACATAGATTAGCTGGCGACCATTTGATTTCTCCAGCCCGAAATTCATTTAATTAAAAAAATACGCAAAGTCAACAGAAAAACTACAAACGAAATTAGAGTCCCCGAGAGAAACTTTCCATAAACTTTGTTGCCATCAAAACAATAAAAACCGCAATCCTGGGCAGGACTTTGCCTTTGTTATCGAAGCTCGAAGCGGACAATGGAGTGTCCTTTTTTACGACAAAGCCAAATCCGGCGGAACCACATAAATTATGTTAATGCCTAAGCTATGTACACGCCCACTGTACTAGACTTTCCCTCCCTCCGTTCGTCCGTCCGTCCGGGGTAATCAGAAAAATACACAGCACACATCGGGTGGACAAGGGACATTTGCTTAGTGGTTTTGTGCGATAGTTTCTGGACTGTCCATTGAGAAAATTGCTGACAATTGCTAAAAACCTCGGGTGACGATGAGGTCTGGATCAGCTTTTTTCGGGGTGGGCGTCAGAGCATTGCAAATGATATATGTTTGAACACATGTTTGGTGCGGGGGGACGGTACCCCAGACTGGTCAAATATTAGGGGGATATTTTTCCGTCGAGATTGCCAAACTTTGAGATCATCAAATAAGGGCCATCCAACCAAGTTTCGCATCCGATAAGTGAAATCCAACAGCAGACGAACAGATATTAATTCTCGGGAGGAAATTAGAAGAGGACATTGCTGTATCCGACTTACAAACAAAAGGGACGCTGTAAATTAAATTCATAAAAATGATATAGCATTGTTTGGCTTGTCAGAAGTTTGTTTTCCGTCCATTGTTACATAATTATATGCCCCGGAGTTATCGGTAGGCTTGAGTGCGTTTGGGTATGAAAAAAAGCAAGATAAGCCAGGGGCCGTTGCATGTAAATAAATTGAAACAAATAAGCTGTCGGCTAATTGCAGGCAGTCCCCTTTATCGCGACAGGCGAGTGAAATTGAAAAGCCGTTCGTTCCATTTGCAAGGCAAATATGGTCCTTTCCTTTTTTCACCTTGCGGTGGACAACATCGCAACATGCTGTCGAACATTTCCGCCGGACTGTTTCCGTTATGCAGCGCCGTTGCAAGGACAACAACAGGTGGATGGGATGCGGCGGAGGATGTGCGCGGAACTGGTGATTCTGAAAACCTGGCCACTGTTTACGCAGACCAAACTTTTTGTCAGCTGTCATCGGGGCAGACGTACAAAAGGAAAACGAGAGTTTACCCTTTATTCCGATTCCAACAAGTCGCAGGCTCCAAGACTGACAGCTGCAACGTACTGCACTGGATGTGTGGCAAGGAAAAAAAGTGAAAAAAATATACACCCACACAACTTTGTGCTCGAAGGCCCCGGCGAGATTCGAACTCACGATCTCCTGTTTACTAGACAGGCGCTTTAACCAACTAAGCCACGGCGCCATTTGCGCCATCATTTTAAAAGATTTAAAAATAGTTCAAGTTCAAATAATAATTTTTAAATTTATAACACCAATTAAAAAATATAATAATACCAATAAAAATACCAATATAATACCAATAATAAAAAAAAATAAACACACTTCAAATTTGTGTAGGCCCCGACGAGATTCGAACTCATGATCTCCTGTTTACTAGACAGGCGCTTTAACCAACTAAGCCACGGCGCCACTTGCGGTATACCCGAAAATTTCGAAACATAAGTGGTGGGAATATTATAAAAGTTTCATGGGTCACCAAAAATAGTTAGAGGTCATATATTGATTTTAAAATTTATACCACCCATTAAAAAATAGAAAAAAATTAAATTTAATTTTACCCAATAAAAAAAAACACTTCAACTTGTGTAGGCCCCGACGAGATTCGAACTCATGATCTCCTGTTTACTAGACAGGCGCTTTAACCAACTAAGCCACGGCGCCATATGATTTTGGTGGGACCAACGACTGATAATTGCCTCGCCCAATTTAAATTTAAATGATCTAAATTGTGGTGGTGGTCTAAAATTAAATTGCAGACGAATTGATCTTAAAGAAATTAGCAAAATGTTATATTCAAGAAATAGCATCTTCCAAATGCTATAGCTAAAATTGTTTAATAAAATGTATAACATTTTTAATGGGAAGAACCAAAGATATATAAGTAGTATAGGGAGTCCCCGATGAATTTATTTCACAATTGCTGAAGGGGGAAAACAAATGCATATAGCTGTGTATCATCGGCTGATTAAGAGATGGACAAGAGAAAATTTTACGGGAATGTACCATTGATGCGTGGGGTACTTTTGTGACAAAAGGCATCGGACTATAAAAGAGACAGTCGGGCATTTTCAGTCATTCAAACTACGAAGAACAGCCCAATAAGAAAGGTAAAATCAAGAAATCATCTAGAATGGATTGTCAAGCAACAGGAAACCCAAAGACTGGAGAGGCAACCGCCCGATGCGGAGTGATGGTGGGTGACGATCTGGCCAATGCTCGGGCCGGAGTATTCGCCTCCACGCCAGGAGCTGTTGGACCAGTCACCAAAGGAGTTTATGGAGCAGTGAATGCGTAAGTTATCCTTAGATTGTCCAAGAGCACAAAAAATTAATCGTATAATTTTATAAATATAATATCGCAGCAATGGACATGGCCTCTCGCTGCAGCATGGTCACATTGAGGGCGTGGGCAGCACCACCACCGCCGCAGCCCAAGCCAATCTTCTCCATAACCAGAACACCTCTCTCAATGCCACTGGCTTCCACAGTCACAGCCGATCCCACGATCAGTTTGGCGGCGGTCTTAATCTGCAGACAGGTGCGGGTCACCAGGCTTCTGTGGGGGTCACCAGGGTGCCGCAATTCGATATGACCACCATTCAAACTACGGGAAGGGCCAACCTGTACACCTCTCCCAGTGGCAACCTCAATCTCAATGCCACCGGAAGTGCCAATCATCACTTGAGCGGACCGAGGCGTGGCAAGTCCGATTTCGGCACCGGACTTAATTTGCGATATGATTTCTAAGTTTTTTTGTAAACTATCTCCATTTGAAAGTATTTAATTGCAATATTAAAATGTGTGAAACAAATTTTAAAGAATAAATAAATTACAATTTTCCAAAAGTTTCAAAAATGAAATCTATTTTGATGTTATAAGCTGAACAAAACGTCGGCCTTCTATATGAGACTCAAAAAAAGTCCATAAGTCCTTGATACCTAGAAATTTTCTAGGTATAGAAAGCCACAAATTGGAATTCTTTCAAGTCCAATGAAATAATATTTATGTATTTTTTGTAGATATTTAATGCCAGTAAATTTTCCATTTATTTTTAATTTAAAATTAAAAGCATTGATGTTCAAGCTGCTTTCCTGTAAAATCGTTTCCTACTCGGCAGCAAGCATTATCAAACTGCTCAAACTGGTGTCAATGCTCGCATCGATTTCGCATAATTCATCAGGCGAAATTCCCACAATAACGAAACCATTTGGGGGAAATCCTTTGGAGTTCGGAAACCCATCCACAGATGAACGTAGCCTATGGGAAACCAATTTTTGACTAGTCAGCTTTTCTCATTTTTTTTGCAATGTGTGCAGGCACCGCAACCGTTAAGTGCCATAAAAATAATTCAAAATAAATTGCTTTACATAAAAATTTGGTTTCGGCAAAGACGCGCAACTGTTTTATAAGGTGTATAATTTGGCCATAATAATGCGCATCATGGCAGCACCCATCGCGGGGTTGGTTATTAATTCTCGGTCGACGCGTCGCGGAGGCCGAGACATAAATAAGGCGATATACTTTGCATTTTTCGCAGACACGGCGGAGTCCTAGTTAAGCCGTAAAAATTACACCAGCCAGTCGTGAAGCCCTGACTTTGACTTTCTGGCAGGACCAACGCAAGTCATGTCAGCTGGCCTAATCCCCAGGTAGATATCCGCCTTGATTGGCCGCAATGAAAGATGCCAAGTCAATATTTTTGATACACCCAAGTGGCCTGGTGAGTGGGATAAACGCTGACTTGTAATGTCGTGTAATTAGGGTCATAATCGGCTTGCCACTTGAGGCCTTATCCCGCGGCCCCAAAACGACTTTGTTATGCAAATGTCGGGGAAAACGAGAATATCCTGCTGTTAACACATTTTTAAAGATTAGGGAATTTAAATTGGACAGAATTGATATCAGCTTTAAATGAAGACCATTTTGATTTAATTCTTTACTCTCTTTTACAATTTGTTTTTATAAAACTCATATATTTTTCCTTATTTTAGCACTGGTTTGGAAAAAACCCCTTTAATCGCACCCTCTGCAACACTGGAAAATCAACAAAGGGTCTTCGTTGACAACCGTTTCCTGGCAGCCAGAAAGCCGGACTAATAAACATTATTTATCTTTCAACTACATCAGTATCCGGAGTTTACATCTTTCGAGAAACTACATTTATTCAAATGGATTTCACGTACTGTGAGTTCCCCAGCACCGTTTCCATTGACACCTTCAAGGCCTATTTCAATCTCGCCGATGTCAAGTTGCCCAAAGTCGCCGGTAAATCATTGGACACCATCCAGATCCCCAGCGAAGGCCAGGAGAGCCAGCCAAATCAAGCGAAAAGTCTGCGACATCTTGTGCTCGATGCTATTGTTGAGAATTGGAGTGGTGAGCTTGTAGCTATAAAATGGCTAAAATTAGAACATATTATTTTTTTAAAATATTTAAACAAATTTTCATTTGTCTTTATCACCAAAGATTTGTAGTTATTTTATTTAAAACCTGGAAAAAAATTCCTTTTGATATCACCATATCAAATCTTCTTCTTTTTTAATAATTTTTAAGAATTGAATTTTTAGTGAAAAGGTAGCCATACCAACAGGCTCTTACAAAATTGATTAAATCCAGACATTGCTCATCCGCAGAGTTGCCGCTGTTCCGGCAGCTGGGGCGTCGCGAGGACCGCAACTACCTCCTTAGCCACCTGGACACTCAGCTGCCGCTGCAGCTGCTCAGCGCCCACATCCGCGAGGACTTCTTCTGGCAGCGCTGTTACGGCCACCGGTGGAGGAGCGCCCCAATTCAGGCGCGGGGCAGGGAGCGGCCCTGGATCAACATCTACATGGAGCGACATGTGCAGGAGTTTATTGAAAACATGCCGACGGGCGACTACGAACAGGAGGGCAACGTGCAGGTCGTCCTGGACATCTGTGCGGCGTACATAAATCAGTTGGAGATAAGTTTTCTTCAGCCCGCCCCGCCCACAACCGATGCGAATGGTGAGTTGGGGATTCCCTGGTATTAAATAAAGAAAGGGTTTACCTGATTTAATTTAATTTACATTTTTAATTTATCATAAATTAAACTTAAATTGAGCCTTAATGAAATGTATAAATATAATTCAATGAAGATCAAAGGTTATTCTATATAATACAATTCACAAAGAAATTCGTACCTATTATTAAAATTCTACAATCTGCATGTGCATTGTTAAACAGTTTTTAGAACTGTTGATCATTAACTATAGTTATTTAGTTTGTTTTTCTATGATTTTTATAATATTTCCAAGTGCATAAATAATTCGTTCTTGCTACATGACATTTTAAATCCTTCTGCAGATCACATTCCGCTTGATTACCTGCTGAGCAATCTGCCGGATTTACGCCAACTGCGACTGAGTTACAGTACCAAGACGGTCGGCTGTAATTACCAAATGGGCTGCAACCAACTGACTGTCAGGGATATTCTGCACTTGACCAAGGGACTCAGCCAGTGCCACGAGCTGCGAAAATTCTGGTGAGGACTAAAATCTCCACTGGGTTGTTATTCTGCAATCGCTTATGCTTTTCAGCCTGCACAACACGAAGCTGATGCCGTATCAGTTGCGATTTCTGGCCCACAGCCTGGATAAAGGATGTCATCACCTGAACGAGATGTCCTTGCTGCACTGTGCGGTGGGGGATGCGGGAATTCGCTGCTTCTTGGAGACCTGCGGCCGAGAGTCCTTCGGCACTCTCACTGTCCTTGATTTGACCAACAATAAGATCAGTAGGTTGCATTTAATATTTATTTACATAAATCCATCTTTATTTTCCAGCTGAAGAAGGTGCCTACATCCTTAGTCGCACCTTAAGGCATGTGCCCCTCAATCAACTGGTTCTGCGTTTAAATCCAATTCAAAGTGACGGAGCTGCTGCGATTTTTAACACCCTTCAGGTGATGCCCATCAAGGAACTGGACTTGGGAACCTGTGGTATTTCAGAGACCATTACAAAGCTGTTCATGATGCTGATTTGCCAGCACACCACTCTGCTGGACATTGATTTATCAAATAATTCCCTGGGAGAGGTGGGCTAATCGGAATTCTCACTGTATGCTCTCTTAACTAAATATATATTTTTAGGACTTTGGCAAACATCTTATGAAGATCATTAGCTGCAATAAAGTTCTTGAAAAGTTGGACCTTCGGAATACGGGTCTTTCGTTAGACATGCGTAGGAAATTTCAAGAATTCCTAATCAAAAATGTGGAACGCAAAAAACACGAGGCCTTGAAGCAAAAGCAACGCGATAAGTTTAAGGCCATGATGCAGCTATAAATACCTTTAAATTATATTTATAAACAATCCACCTATTCTTTTGAAAAAAAAATTCAAAGGCGATGCCTCTGATCTAACTATTACTGTGTTTATACGATGCCGAATTCACGCTATCATTTCACGCTTTCGGCCGATTCGTGCTTGTATAAACGCCATTTCGTGAATTCGGCAACACACGAAAGTTGACTATGATTTCAGCCCAAAAGCGTGATTTGGTGATATGCAGTATGGTAACTCTGTAAAAAATGATCGACGTTGCCAGATCGCTAGAAATTGAAGGCCTTTTATAGGCTATATCTCTAATCAGTGGTATTAAAAATTAGATATTTTTACCGGTCCGGCATCCCTATCAGCTGAGAGTGAATAAAAGCATGAATTCTCGGCTGTCGTATAAACAGGGGTTATTTCTATTTCGCGCTTTCAAGAAATCGTGATTGCTATCGTATAAACATAGTATATATGTATTTGTGAAACAATCATCGAAATAAACCAATACATTTTTAATATCAGGTTTAGCCGAATAAAATGTTTACATTAAATTATTAATTTTAAACTTTAAAATTTAAAGGAAATGTCAAGGTCAAATATAAGGCATTTAAATATAAAAAAATTTTAACTGTTTCCGCCCGGGATTGAACCGGGGGCCTTCCGCGTGTTAGGCGGATGTGATAACCACTACACCACGGAAACTCTGATGGGCTCAAATTCCTTCATAGACAAGATAAGCTAACGGTATTTAATATATAAAAAAGATAAAACAGGAATAAAAACAAAATGTGTTAAATACAATTAGAATTCTAATTGTATTTATAAGATAACTTTAAAAGTATTCACATATATAGTCGATTTTTTTGGGTTCTCTTCCTCCCTTTGTTGGGACAACTTAAGCAGCAACCGTGAAGCAACCTCGAAGCTTTCAAGCCAACTTTCATTAACCCTCGACCTTGTTGACTTAAGTCAACAAAAACAATGCTAACCCCATCAAGATTGCCGGGGAGGACCCAACTCTCTGACCCCATCTGCCCCCTTCTAATGGCCTGGCCCCAAAAACAACGGCCAACTAAGTGGAAACACTTGAAAATGAGTTGGAAAAAAGGTAAAAAGTTGCTGAGAAAATAAATAAAAAGAAAATTCAGTTTGTTGCCATTTTAGTGGGTGTTGTTGTTATTTGGCGCTCTTATTTTTGTAGGGCTAGTTTGTTGTTGTTTGCTTTTGTTGCTCTTCTTGGCACGCAAAGTGTAAAAATTGTTTGTGCTTTTGTTAATGGCATTTTAAGTGCGGTTGGGTTAAGGATACTGTGGTACAAAACAGGGTAAGGTTTTATCTAAAAGTATTTGCTATTAATTGGATTAATTTCAACGAGCCTTTGGGAAAGGTGACAGATTTTTCTAAAAAGGGTGCCGTAAGAAATGTCCAGTCCTTAAAAATTTATCATATTAGTCAAATAAAGTCAAATTCTTTAACATATCCAGACATATCCCATCCATCAGCACCTTTGTTTTCCATTTTCGGGCTTGCCTTATGCTGTTGTTGCTATTTTTCAATTAAAATCAAATTGTATTTTTGTCTGCTGGAACTTTTTACTCATTTTGTGCTTATTCTTTTTCTCATTTTGTTTATTTAGGACCTTGTTTTGTTTATCTGCGCAAGTAAAAAACAACACAGAAGAAGAATACAGACTCTAAACGGCAGGATACACATATACACCCTCCATCTATCATACACACATTTATGTACGTATGATAATTGCGTTTTAAAGTTTGATACGTGGATAAAGTTTTTTGGCCAAAATGTCCTGGCCACGACCCTCGCCTGTTGTTTCGCCAGCATATTTAGCAGCTCATAAATCTTCGATGGATTCAGTCTTGTGATTTATAACGAGCCAAAAACTTGAACCAGCCAAAGAATAAAAAAATATCTAAGGAAAGGAACTTAGGGTGGGTGGGACAAAGTATAAGAACTTTAAGGTGCAAAAATATTAGGAAAAACATCTGGCTAGATCTTTATAACTTTATATCTTTATATGATTCAAACTTAGTAGAATTATTCTAAGAAAAAAATTTCCCAAATTCCTTAAAATATCCAATTTAATTTGTTCTTCCTTCCCTCTAATCCTTTAATTTTGGCCCAGCCATCCCCAATTAGTTTCCGCCTAATTGTCATATTTTTCTTCTCGGTTTTTGCCCTCTGTCCAGTTAATTGCATTCGGTGTGGGCGATGGGTGTGGCTATTTGTACCATAGCATGCCCTGAAAACTTTAGACAGTTATCATCATTATTTATGATATTCCTTTCCATTTTTTCGTCTATTTTTTTTCTTGTGGCCCCAAGCCCAAAGGCAAGGGGTTAAATGTGCCAAATGGGCATGCAAAACTTTTCAAATTAAATTAAAAGCATGCCAAAAGCGCCGGAGACAAAACAAATTTTGATGAGTCAGCTGCCGTGCTTGGAAAAATAATGGGAGCCAACTGCAGTGTTTAAAAGTCAATAAATCAGCGATCCGCTGATGAGGGTAAGTTCCTGTACAACCGTTCTTTCAGCTCTAATTAAATAAAAATAAAATGGGGATCTGATGAAAAAAAAAGAAATCCTCTTGGAGATGCGGGGCATCGATCCCCGTACCTCTCACATGCTAAGCGAGCGCTCTACCATCTGAGCTACATCCCCTTGATGAAATTGGGCGTTTTAGAGGGCCTTAAGAGAAAAACTGGGCAGTTCGATAGTTTTATTTTCTTTAACCCTTGTGTGCAACAAAAAAATATCATTTTAAAATGCGACGATTTTGTATTAAAATATATACCTTTAACTTTTTATATCTTATAGGTCTGAACAGAGATATTTGTAAAATATGTAAAACAATACAAATTAGTTGCATTTTTTATTATTTTAACTGGATGTCTAATTTATTTTATTGAAAAAATTTAGATTGTTTTAAATATAAGACTATAAAATGATTACAACTTTTTATTTATTTAATAATGCTTGAGGAAAGCCAAATTTTTTTTCAATTTAAATTAGGTAGTGAACTTACACTTTTACTTCTTCAAAATGGTTACCATTGGGTTAAAACTCTCTAAAATCATAGGTTTGTTTTTAGGTAACTAAATTATGCATGCATGCAGCTGTCGTAAAAGAAACATTTGAAACCGGTTGACCCTCATTTTAAAGCCATGAATTCACTTAATATGCATGTCTTCAGGTGACCAAAAGGTGATGTGAATTAAGCACGGGTTTTAAGTTTAAAAAACCAAAAATTTAAAATCTTATCGTAAGCGGCTCAATGGTCTAGGGGTATGATTCTCGCTTTGGGTGCGAGAGGTCCCGGGTTCAAATCCCGGTTGAGCCCGTATCTCAACTTTTTGTTCCTTTCCCTTCACGAAGGAGTAAGGGTAAAAATATAGGCAAAAATATATGTATATAGGGAGAGTAAGAGTAAACAATAATCATTTTATACATGCTGTGACAATGTGACTTTATTGCCAATACAATAGATAAAAATTCAATTCAGGATTGTTTCAACCCACCCAACTTGGTAGCCTGACGTTTTTATGATTATTTCACTCCTTTATATGTGTTTTCTGTTTGGTTTACTGGATGACAAATTTGCATATCCCTCGAGTCGTGTGTGTTTCTTGTCCCCGCATATGACAGTCCTGGGAATTGCCCGATACGAGGACGCAATCTCAATGCCAATCGCATGATGTGCGAATTGCCACAAGGACTCTCGTCCTGCTCGTCGTAGCTGCCATTCTCTAAACAATAAAGAATAATCTCCTCGGGCTCTGGAGCCTTGTAGCAGAAGTTTGCCTAAGCATTGGAATGTGCCACGTTTTATTGCTTGTAATTTGCATGCAAGTTGGCATCGAGTAAGTTTTTCTTCTTTTTTTATTACCGACTTTAAGACGCTCAAATGGAGCGTACGGCTATGGATGAATTGCTACAAGGAGTGAAGGAACGCTGAGTTCGATCGATTAACATGACTCAACCTATGGTGGATAAAAAATTATATATTACAATATAATTATAATACAACTTTTGGTATAAAATATAAGCTACTTAATATAAACATTCTAATATTTATTTTTAATACAACGAGTTTTAAGAGTTTAATTACAGTTTTTTTGGATTAAAGATATATCTTTACAACCATTAATAAATCTTGAACCATTCATTTTATTCAAACCTTACTCTGACAGCTCTTTCGAATATCCCCCAAAAGAAGTACCTTTTAATCTAAAATCCTTAGAAGGTCCTTTTCCCTTTAACCCTGACTTGCTGTCACTGCGTATTAATCAGCAAACCTTTTCGCCTTAACCATTTGGCCGGACAATATTTGCCAATCAATTGCCACAAACACAAATTGTCCATTTTCCTGTGGCCCGTCGTCGCCTGTCGCCGGAGCGGAAGGAATTTTAAAATTCAAATATAAAATAAAATGCCCAATTGAAAGCGGTTACAATGAGTTCGGATTCTCCCGTTGACAGTGGCAGTCAGTCAGCGTTTGCAATTTCCACGATTTCACACCCACAATGGACCCACAGACCCAAGATGATGGTAGCAGATGGCCAAACTGGGGAACTGGGAAGCTGGGGGATTTTTGTATATCGGAAGACCGCAGCAAATAATATTGAAAATCCGTAGACAATTGTGTACACACCGAGGGAGACAAAATGCCGGAATGCCGGTCGAAACCCGCACTTGAGGTCGCTGGCTAAATGGGCAAATGAAAATGAATATCAACTCGGCTGGAATGAAGTGAGGTTCGGGTCTTTATTAAAAAACTTTCACCCCAACCCTGCGCATAAAAATGCCAATTAAATGCAAGAATTTGTCCAGCTTTGGTTTCGAATTCTCCCATGAAATCCTAGACATCAAACCCCACTCACCGTTCTTCACTCATTAGCACAAATCATTGCTGAAGCATGCTGGCGCATATATCATGGCCTAAATATAAAAAAAAAAATGTCCCAAAATATATGCAGGCCTCGCAAATTATGAGCATTATCATCAGGAATCAGGGCCCGGCGAAACCGTAATCCACTGTGGAAATGTACAAATGATTTGCCAGCAAATTGCAACAGCTTTTTGGTCCTCGGCCTGGTCATTCCTGCTAAGTGGACAAATCTACCACAAATACGAAAATCACCCTCATTATGGCCAAGAGCGTAAAATTCCTTTTTTCCCGTCTTTTTTTGTGTGTGTGTTTTGTTATCGCAATGTCGACAAGACCATGTTAAGAGACAACGGTGGACTCCAGTCCTCGGCTTCTCAATCCTCCCAACAATCCAATCCAGTTCTCCCCAACAAAAAGGCGACAATGTTCACGAGTCGAGGTTGGACCGCTGTCAGCGGGACTGACACTAAAGTGGTTTAGGGCGATAAGATGCCCGTGGCTAGCTGCCTCTTCCCATTTCTCCACTGGATCCCCATTCAGCATCTCCGTCTGCTGTCTGTGCGACTTTGTGTTTTTTGTGGGGGTTAGCTGCGGATCTGGACAAGGATTCCGCTACGCCGCTCCATATGACACGTCGAAAGAGAACGTACGGGGAGGTTGCCACCGGTGGATGGATGCTAATAGAAAGGTGTTTGAGCAGACGAATTTGAATGTTCTGCTTTGCATACAAGAAACACATTTTTCCACGAGTGTCCTGCAGACTATATAGCTTTTAATCAATCTCAACTGTTCTTTGAAAACACAATTTCGATATGTAGGTATACTTAATTTTTTTATTTAATTTAATATTTGCTAAGTATTCTATTAGATTGTGATGCCAATTGTATTGCCACTAACAATAATTATTTATTTCTAATTTTTTTTGACTAGATCACAATTACACTACAATTTGTTGAAAAATTCATATTATAATTTATTATCATAATACTAAAACGAAATAATATCCAGTATAATAAAATATGTTAGGTATACCTAAAATTAATATATTATTATCTTAAAAAAAATCAATCACATGTTTTCCAAGCTCGAGTCTCCTTTTTGAAAAGACAAAAACTCATCTCAAGAGACTTTCCTCACGCACTTCCTATCGACAAACCCCAAATGTTTTCCCACTTAATGACAACTGTAAATTACTTATTGGGAAAACTGCTTGGGCAAGCAGAAATCAATCGATTTCCCTTAGTAGCTATCCTAAAATCCAATTGCCAGACCGGCTCAATTCACTTCCTACACCATCCGAACCTCCGAAATTCGAATAGAAATTATATGCAACGCATTGTGGCCAGAACTCTCTCTCTGCTCCTTCGGTTTTTCCATTTATTACAACTAAGTAGACACAACAACACGAGATGGACAAGAGGTTGGGGTCTTAAGGACTCGGATTCGTATTCGGATTTGCGCTTTCTGCTCCTCATGGCTCTTTTTTTTTTGTTTTTTGGCTCTTCTTCGGGTAGTTTCTGTGGCTAAATGGTTTGAGCGATAAATAATGTCCGTTTGTACTTTTAAACGACTTCCTTTCATTTGTTTTTTTTTCTCCCTCTTTCTGAGACGCCGACGACTACTGTTGTTCAAATTGTTTCAACGCCAATACATAATAGCTGCCACGCCCCCCGCCCACCGACGGGGCAGAATGGGCAGGAAAACAAGCCGTCAAAGATAGCAATCTTCGATTTTACTTTGGTTTTTATTTTTTGTTGTACAGGGGTTTCATTTACTACTTGTTGTTGCTGTTGTTGCGGCTGTTCGATTGATGTTGGTCTGGATAAGGCCGAATAAAACGAAAATACGACAGGATTCCGATTATACACTGAAATAAATAAAGTTTTAGTATTGTGGTTCAAATATGAAATGTAATATTAAACTATTTAAAATTAGAACCCAGGAAATCCTGTCCTCATCCCTAATATATCTCATTTAATATTTATTTTTACCCCTTAATGTAAATTGGTTTATAGATATTTTCTCCAAGTGCCTCTTCGATCCCTGAACTGTGTGCACCTCTATTGGATTTTTGTTGTTGCGCCATATAAATCGTTTTATTTCCAAAGCGGTATTATTGAGGATTGGATGACGCCTGTAGGAAGTGATTGTTGTAGACCCTGTTGTTGCTATTGCTGTTATGTCGCGCTTGAGGTTCCAGCGAAGATAAATGGCTCACTTAGCCATCCGCACTGTGGAACAACAAGAACAGCACCAAAGGAAAAATAACAAAAAAATAAGAAAGGGAACATCATCATCATCGTGATAGGTGTGTGCGGTTTAACGCTTCGGGATTGCGTGAAAGGCAAAGGAACGTGCCTGGTATAGAAGGACTTGACAGTTGACTCGGGGGAGCCTAAGACTGACAAATAAAGGTGACTTTATCGGTGGTTTTTCATTGCCACTGCTGTTGGTTAGCAGGGGAAAACTGATGGCGGAGGATTAGCCAACGAAAGTGGGAGAGCGTGAAGAAGGCTGCAAAATTAAGCAGTCGAAACTCAAGTTGGTGATTCAAGATGAGTTATTGCAGAGCTTCTATAACTAAGTTAAGGCAATAGGTTTATTAAAGTTAGAGTTTTTTAAAAAAGACTTTCAATTTCAATTATTTTTATTTAATATATAAAATATTATACACTTTTTATGATACAACTTATGAATATTTAATGATCAGTAGGTTAAAATTTTTTCCTACAATAATTTCAAACTAAAATTTTTAAAATTTTTGCTGAATAAGAAAGTTTTTTTATTTAAAAAAATATTTAATTTAAAAATAATAAGTCTTTTTAAAGGCATTACTTTAACTTTAGGTTCTTCCCCTTGAAACACTATTATGCTCCCAATATCAATTGTATAAGAGAAGCCTTCCATATATCATCTGTAACTCAATTAAACCGGGAAAAAGCCAAGGCAGTCAGTTTAGGAGAAAGATCTCCCCTCCATCTTAAACCCAAAACATAGCTCATCCTTCGCTTGGCCAGCATTGTGCATACACAGACACATAAATCAAACAATAAGTACTCTTTATTATTATTATTTGCACTTTTTGCATACACGAGCACACGGTATTTGCTTAAGCAGCTCCGGCCACAGCCACCAACAAATATATAATGGAGCATACTTCAACTTGGCTTATTGAATAAGTCAGCAGTGAGCAGTCGACAGACGCCACCGAGGGAAACTTCAATAACAACACTCCCCAGCAGCACTCCAAAAACTTTCAAGCGACGCCCCGTCGTTTCGAAAATGCCACGCCCCCTTTGCCGCACACAGCGAGACATCGACATCCATCCTCCCCAAAGGAAATCTCCAACCGAAACAACATAATTTGCATAAAATTGACGTTAAAGGTTACCAACAGCCGCAGTAGCAACAGCGGCTACAAACATTTACTTAGGCATCTCCCGGAATTCTTTGCTTTTTCCACGTTACATTTTTTTACTTTTTTGGCCCAGAGTGCTCATATTAATAACCTTAAATCAATTCCATTATGCAAGGACCCAGGAAAAACACGCGTTAAATTAATTTTGCCTTTATTTGCCGGAAAAGTATGCGAAAAGTGCAGAAAAGGGTTGAACAAATTTCCCACAAATTACATGCGTGTAAAAACGCGCGCGTGTTTTCCTTCACCCTTTTTTTTTTAGCGTTTTTTATCGCGTCTGTGTTAGTCACTCATAAACGCATTAATTTGGGGATGCTAAGGGTATATCCTTAGTAAAGCATCTGAAATTGATCTATATGCCGAGCACAACTCGATTTCCATTATAATTATATCTTTAGTCAGCTCTCCTTGAGCATTTAAACTAATTAATTAGCAAATTTGCAGGCGTTAAAATGTACGCCGACAGAAAAAGAAAACATGCATAAATCTTGTCGCACACCAGGATATCAACCCACCCACACACACACATACGCCGCAGAGAAATGCCCACGGGGCGTATGTTTTTGTGTGTGTCGAAGGGAAGCAGATTGCTCATACGCCATGTGGGCTGGCCCAACATTTCCGTTGATGCGAGCCAATTTCAGCGGGTAGACGCCAGCTAATGAGAATGAGATGCGGAGCGCAGACGGAACATTTAGGAACTCACATTTTGGAGTAAAAGATTTTTATGGGCATGTTATATTAATAAGATGAGGATTTTTAGTATAAGCAAGTCAAATATAATCTTAATATAAAGAACTTTTATTAAAATCATATTTTTCACTTTTCTTTAGTCTCTCTCGCTTTAGACATTATTTTTCGCCTACAAATATTTTTCTAGCTCAAATAGATAATTATATTCTGATATACCTAATTTATTTAGCTAACCTCTGACCTAAAGCCAACCCGAAACAAATCCCGAACCCGCAGCTAATTTCATCTGAAGTCAAGCGTGTAAAGGCGATTACCAAAACGGACTTTTTTGCTGGCTGAAACAGCTTTCTGGCCAGCAACAGAGCGATAAGCGGGTATAAAAATAAAGGACAAAATAATAAACTCGCTGACCACGGACCGAAAGTGTTTCGGTTCGCTCAAGAGTGAAAGGAAATGCGATGATAACGCGCTGATAGGGCACAAAAAGGGTCCATCCGCTGAATATATACACAGATACAGATAGAGAAACAGGGCATAAACCGTTTCGGGGGTCCCCGGGGTCCCATTTCAGCCAATTAGGGGCGTCCAGGATCCTTCGGCCCCCATGCAAATGTCTGGTCCTTGTGCGTGAACAGATTATCAAATTAGCGTAAATGTTATTGGCCTCCTTGGGAATCGGATCGCTGACACTTCAGAACCGGCAAACGCACACATGACGCCTGCTGGAAATTTTCAATTTCCTGTCAACTTCTGGAGAGGTGATGCCAAAAGGCGAGGGAAACCCAAAAGCCTGCCCCGAGACATGATAAAACGCAAATCCTTTACATGATTTAGGCGTCCCGGTCTCAACCTAGCCAGTTGTCAGCCATAAAAATAAAAAGCCCGTACATTTTATTTTTATACCCACATATGAAAAACCACTTTATAGAATTTAGAGAGAATGAAAGGGAGGGTTAGCTCCCTTAAAGCCAGAGGCTATCAAATGGCTCACAACTTTTCGCCAAAGCCGCTTAAATGTTATAGTTACTTGGACCGCAGTTTCTCCACTTTTCTCATCTTTTCTGTAATATTTTTGCCGGACAAAGGTGCTCAAGGGGTTATGTGAGTGAGTTGCAAATGCTGGGAACAGCGTGCGACGGTGTTGATAGCAACTGTTATTTAAATACATATTCATTTTTATTGTTTTCCCCAAAGTGTACCTTCAAAAGGGTTGAAAATGCGAAGAAGGTGTGGGATCTAAGCCGAAACTAATATTATGGGAATTAAAAGAGAGCAAAGAGTAGTTATTCCTGGACTTTGAATTGTTCCGACAATTATCTACAATAAATGTTAAATTTTAATAGTTTGTAAAATTGTGTCTTTAATTTTAGTAATTATTTTTCCAACACCTTTCCTCTTAGTTTTAGAATCTCCAAAAGGTACTCTGTAAAATATCCAGCCATTCCTCATTCAACAACTTCCGTCCTAACAAAACAATTAAAATTAATGTCCCACTATTTGCACAACAGCTGTGCTGCATTTGATATTTTTCTCGTCTATCCACCATCCTCCCAATCCAACGCTCCATTCGTCATCCTGCTGGTCAACTCTCTTTTTTGGCAACTCTAAAAGGTAAAAAGGAAAGGGACTGCCCTCCGTTTCCCAACAAAATGCAAATGTTGGTAAACAGAAACCTTTTGTTAGCCACTCGCGACAGCTTCCACCGTTTCGGTGTGACATATGAGTCGAATATGTTGCAAATTCAATATTTGCCAACAATTTTGCAACGTTTCTTCTTGTTTTTTCGTTTGTATATTTTTTCCGACTTTACCTTGTGTTTTTTGGACCTTGTCCCAAAATGACAGTTGTAGCTGGCAAACAATAGCAGCAGCAACAACAACAACTCTGTCGTTGCCATGAACAAAAAATGTATTAAACAAATAAAACTTAAAAGCATTTGATCAACCACATACGAAATTTGCCCTTAAGAGTTTTGGGGCTTAAAGAAGTTGGAATGCTCTAAGTGCCAGAAATTTGATTCCGAAAATTCAAGTCAGTTAATCAGAAAGAAATAGATAAATACAGTTTATTTTAAATTTATTTGTATAATATTTATAATAATTTTTTTATTAGCTGTAAATCATCAATATAAGATATTTTTGTATAAGTTACTCGTTTTTCAAATCAAAGTTGTGAATTGGTATTTCCTTCAAATCAAATGAATTCTGCCCAAATAAACCAACAACGTTTTATAAAAAATTAGCTAAAAATGAAATTTTTTGTGCGAACTAACGTTATAAGATCTGTTAAATTGAAGACCACATTTTGAAATGCCTTCTTTATTGTCCGGTTTTTTTCGTAAGCAAATGTGTTGCCAGATATTTGGGCAGTGCCTCACATTAACCCCCCGATGGCCGGCGGGCAACTGCTGAAACTGACCGCCCGAAATGTCTGTTTGTCCTTGCCCCGCCTACCACCCACCGCCCACTCAACGTCCTTCGGTTCGCTCCTGTTAACGTGTGCTTTGTTTAACGAATCGTGCAAATGCGGGTGGAATCGGAATCGCATCTCCGAATGGGCTCGTTTCGGGGATTGTGCCAAGGGACCTGGAACTGCAGGCCCGGAAAATGATGAGCAGTTTATTTTGCACACTTTTTTTTCGTTGAATGCCTGCACCCAGAAAAAAAAGACCGAAAAAATCTAAGACCGAATTTCTTACATTACTACCGTTTTGTTCTTTTATTTTTTCAAGACCATATTCTTATATTGATACCAAAGGGTATTGATTTAAGACCAGTAAATTTAGATTTAAGTTGAACTTATGCACGCGCGCGTAACACGGTGCGATGGCCCAGTTGGTAAGGCGTCTGCCTCTGATGCGAGAGGACCCCGGTTCAAAAACCGGATAAGTCAATGTAAGTAAAAAGTTTTTCAAATGTATTTCAATTAATATTTCCTTAATAATGCGGTTATTCCACTACATCGTTCGGATCATTCATTAGTACAATTTTTTCTCAGCCCATACGATTTTACGTAGGTGCGAGCAAGATCCGATTTACAGTAGCTCTAATAAATGAGCAAAATTGTACTTTTTAGATTCAATTTTGCTCATACAAAAAAAAATAAAATGGTGGCCTTCGGTTTTTAAAATTTTGCTCATTAATTGCTCATTGCAGCTGACATATATCTGTCTTGCTCGCACCTACGTAAAATCGTATAGGCTGAGAAAAAATTGTTCTAATGAATGAGCCGACCAATGTAGTGGAATAACCGCATAACTTTAAAAACAAAAATGTATTAAAAAGGTTATGTTGTTAGTTTACTAATTACAAAAAAAAAAAAAAAGTTGTGTTGTGAGCGGGAATCGAACCTCGTACCCCCAAACACAAAATAATATCAGAATCCAGCACCTTGGCCCCTGGGCCATGGCCTTATTATTTCCTTCCATGGCAGAATGCTTACAGTAGCATTCAAAGAAATTTATTTTTGTACTAAAAATAAATATAAATTTAAGTACGTTTCGTTCTTAGAGTAAGAACAGCGGTCTTAAAAATCCGTTCTTAAAATAATACCATAAATTCTTATAATGATACCAAACGGTATAAAGCTATTTTTGAGACTCAAACAGACACGTTTTCAGACACAATCAGAACAATTTTTTCCCTGAGTGTGCTGTTGTTGTTCGGGCATTTATTTGATTATGCTGAGTATTTTATTTTTCAATCAAAATGCGGCGCCGCACATTAAATTTTGATTGTTTTTCGGCTATGAAAATCACAGCAAAAAGTTTCCCCCGCAACAACAAGTTATTTTGATGGCTACATAATGGCCCAAAACTCCCCGAGGACCCCATACCCCTGGATGCCCCGTTGAAACTTCGAAGCACAAAAACCCCGGCCAAGGCAAATCGCTTCAGGCGTTTGGCCAAAATGATGATAATTAGCCGGCAAAACCGAAAAACCAGCGAGCAAAAAGTAAAAGTCAAATCAAAAACTAAACAAAAGTGCCGAGGAAATTACCGCGACTCCGAAAAGGGAGGTGGTGTCAGTCATGTCCCAATGTGAAAATTAACTTGTTAGGGTGGCAGGAAAGCAAAAACACCTCCGAACTCGAGTCCCGCGAGGATAACGATTTACAATCAGGAGGAGTCAGCAGCGAAGGCGCCAGGCGTCAAAATAAAAACTTTTGCATTTCATGCTCGACTTTCTGGCTCGCGAAGATTTCCTCGAGTGCGATTAAATTGTTTTAATGGTTTTTGTTTCTTGGCAATACCGAAAGGAGGAGGGGAAGGTGCTCCGAAGAGCCGCTTAAAGTTTTGTGTTTTTAATGGTCCACATTTTGTGGTTTTTCACGGAGAAGAAGGGGAACTAATTGTGGCAGAAACAACGAAATCGTTTAGAAACGTCCCCTTGCTAAATTGTCTTTTATTGTTAGAGGAAAAATAAGTAAGACAACAAAAGGTAGGGGAAATATTTGATGGGAAATGTTTAATGTGTTTCACTACAAAGTAATTTAAAATTAATCTTTAAATGCTAGAAACGGTCAGATTTTGAAGTGCATAATTGGCACAATATAAATTATTAAGCTTGGCAATTTAGAAACTCTTCGTGGTTTAATTTTGCAAGCAGCTCATATACTATATCTAATTTTTAAAAACATTTTTTATCGAAATAGTAAAACTCAAAAAATTAGTTTTACGTTTGTTTTTATTTTTAAAATAAAACATTTAAAACAAACAAATTTTCAATTTTCTTCAGAACCAAGAACTCTTTTTTAATATTATTACTTTTGCTAGCTGACAATCTCTGTGAGTTCCAAGTTCATTAAAAGCAGCCCGAATTCTTTCACCCTTTGTGGAGTCATCTTTAGTGGACCAGACTGACCATTCACATGCACGACTCTCCTCAATCTTTCCGCCCTTGTGAACAGGACATCCAGTGCAGCAGGACATGCGGAGGAAGCAACCCTGGCACTTGGCCCTTAATTAAAGTTAAGCCCCAAAGAAAATGCCAGAAACAACAGAAATTAACAATTATGAATTTAACAAGAAATTATAATGCAAGCGGGGCCAAATTAGATTTTTATTGTTTAGAGCGGAATTATGCAAATGTGCTGCGAGGACAAAGGCAATTAGCATTAGCTTGGAAAAAGAGATGAAGACGAGCTAAATAATTAATGTTTCTGGGCAATCGTGCGTATGAGTAATCTACTCATTCACTTCTTCTCCTTGAAAATCCCCATCATCGTCATTATGATCATCGTCTTGGTCTTGCGGTTAGCCTGACTTGGGGTTTTGTCAACCTTTTCGAGCAGCTGGTCAAAGTTTTTGCCACCGCCTGGAATTATTCATGGCAGCCCAGGACGAACAGGACTAGCAGGACCATCAGCACCAGGATATGAAGGCACGCCTCGAGCGTGTAGCAAACTAATTACCCCCAACCCGAAGAACTGTGGTTCCCTCCTCCATAAGGACACTATCCCGTATGTTTGTTTGTTTGCTTGTTTGTGAGACATGTGTGTGCCTTGTCTGCTCGCCTTTTAATAGTTTCATAAGCTCCATTTAAGATTCGCCGACACAGGCGTTCATGGAATGGTGGCGAGGCTCGCATACATTATACCCAATCTCGGGTGAACAACAAAGAAACATTTACATTGACATAAATTGATATCAGAGCGTTTATGTCTTCATTTGAGATAAGACAGCAGACAGACGGTAGGCGGTGGGCTGTGGGCCGGGGGCGTGCCATTAATTGACATATTTATGAGGGTATCCTTATGACCGTGATTTGATTAAGACGTTGAGTGTTGGGTCTGCTGAAGTGGAGGCCAGAAATTGGGTAGAGATCCCAAAATAGTTTTTCATTTCAACTATAATATGATGGTTTTGACTTATAAACTGTTTTCAAACTAAGGTATTAGTTTGTAATAAAATTAATGTTGTTTAAGTTTTTAACAGTATAAGTTTACCTACACTAAAATATACATAGAGCCAGATATTTATTAAAAGAATATATTACAATATCTTGGATTTTTACAATATCAATTTAGTCAATCTATTACATCCCTGAATTTATTCCAACTAAATCCATTCTCTTAATATTTATCAAGTCCCATAAAGTCTGATCCCAAAAGACCGATAATAATTGCCCTAAGCTGAGACGTTATTAAACTAATAATTTACATGGACACACATTGTCGTTAAAAACAATTTCGTGCGCATAAACATAAAACCTCGGAGATTTATAAGCGGGCTGGGTGAGTACCCCCAAAAAACCTGGTCATAAACATATTTAAAGCGATAAAAAGGTCAAAACCCCCTCCATTTCTTTTTCGGTGACTGTTGTTCAGCTTGGCGTAAGTAAACTTATTGAATGTCTTAAGTTTAGCTTTTCCCGTTTGTTGACCGCCTTCTGCTTGTTTTCATTTCATTTTTATGACAACGTTTAGAAATTTGTTGTACATTTTCCTGTCGCTGCTGTTTGTCTTTCCACTGCCGCCTTTTGGCCACATTTAGCCGAATCTCCGCCCCCGATTCCCTGTATTGACATTTGATCTTTATGTTGGCCTGTTCTATCCCAAGCTCGTGTGTCGCTTTGTTTGTCTGCAGGCATCTTTTTATGACTCGAGTGTGTTTGCCTTTTGGCTTTTGTGCATGCCATAAAAAGCGGCGACAAGAAAAAGCGTCTTGGAAATCAAACTTATTGCCAGGACTCGGGGTGTGGGTGCCACAAATATGAGGTCATCTGTTATGAACGCCTTCGGAATGGCTTGAGAAGCCCTTGGGCAAATACAACTTGGGGTCGAAGTGAACTGACTAAAGATGGCAAAGGTTCAGTGAGTTTCACTGCGGAAATGGGAGCTTATTGGGGGGTGGTCAACCATTGGTTAAATTCTACTTTAAATATTCCACAGCTTCTTAAAATTCGTATGCCTTGACTTTACTTATTTTATTGGAATGCAACAATAAAGTGGAATAATTTATAGACCTTTGACAATTTTTTACAATTCTTATAAGAAGTTACAACACGATTTTTTGCCAAAAGAGGTCAATAACTAAAGTTTAAATTTTAGAATTTAATTACAGGCCTATTGCGATTTTAGATTTTGACAATGTGCGGCCTTGTTTTTTTTTAAAAATACTGTTTTTTAAATTGTGTTTACATTATCAATGCAATTATCATGCATTTAACTGAAACATTTTAAATTTCCACCCCCAAAAGAAGTTTCCGAAAATCTTTTCAAAACGCCGTTTTCAATTAATATGAAATCAAGCATTAAAATTGAATTAGCAAACCGAAACTGAGAACAAATGTTTTCTCGGTCTGTCTGGGCCAAAACTTGGCAGCAACTTTGGCCAATTAGAAAATTATGTTGTTCGCCGTACAACGACAATATGTTGCCCACTTTGGCAGCGTCTTGAGACGTCGATATCCTCCTGAGTTGGTTCCAAAACCACCGCCCGCATCCGGCAAATAGTAAATATTGTTTAGTCATTTTGGTGAGCGGAGCGCTAATTTTGTATGTTAGCCGGCGGCCAGAACCTGGCAAAAGTTCAGCCAACAAACAAAAGCGATAATTACAAGAAAACAAGCCAAGGAACAGGAGGAGGATTGGCAGGAATGGCAGGACCATTCCAGGGAAGTAGATGCCTATGCCTCGATGGAACTTTCTTTGCATTAGTTTTGTGTGCGAGCGAATGCAAATAATTTCACAAAAATTAAAAGGAAATGCCAACAACTTTTTGATTCGCACACAGTCATGACTTATTTATATTCGAAGTTTACATGCACAGAACAAATTTTGTTTATGATGATACAAATATTACAAGTTCTGAAAAACATATTTTATTTAGAACATTTTTAAATAGCTATTCTTGAAAAAAAAATCAAAAATGTTTTCTTTAGAATTGCCGTAAAATTTAAAGCCTCAATAAAAAAGCGATTAAAAAAATATTCTAAATTCTATGTTCTTGACATTGCATATCTCTCTCTCTCTCTATCAGTTCCTCTATCTTGCCTTTAATAACCTTTAATCTGTGTAATAACATTTGCCATTAAAAGTCATAAGTATTGTATCATTGTATACATTAAATTTATAAACACAGAAAAACCCGAGTTCTTATGAAAAACCATAATTTATATACAAATGATGATGAGGGGTGAGTAATAATTGTTTTTGTAATTACCTAAAATAAAATTTATAATTAAATTGTATTTTTGTACCAAATATATTGTCGACTATTATATTTATTATATTTTTTTTTTCTGTGTGGCCCAAGTCGGCTGTCAGAAAGGGTTCGCAGTTTATGTGGCTGTCTAACGGCATTTAACCTACGCCACTATAATTCACGCCGTTCCTCGACGCTGCCGGCATTTAAATGCAGCGTGCGCGGGTCCTTCCCCCAGAAATCCAGAAATCCAGGATCATCGTCCCGGGAGTCCCACGATAAGCCAAACATGATTTTACGACAATGTTATTACCATCAGCGGTAGCAGGCAGAACAGCAGCTAAACGTTCGCAGAGGTCGGGGGAATCCCCGCCGCTGCCTTCCCATCCTGTTCTTGTGTGTTTTTGTTTGTATTGTGTTTGTTGAGTCGTAATCAGAGTGGGAGGAATACGGGGGCAGACCCTGGGGTTACACCGATGATGCTGACGTCGCCGTGATTGTTTAAAGTTATGAATAATTAAATATTTGTGCAGGTTACGGGAGTCGGCAACTCTCGAACTTTGTCCAAGGGGTTTATTCCATTAGCCTGATGGATGCGAAGGGCCGGCAAGCAAGGCTGGATAAGAAAATTCGAGAGAACTACATGATCCAATTGAGATGATCTCACTATTTTGGGTTGAATAATATTTATTTTATTTGTTAGTTTCTTGTGGAATTACTCATAGAATGACCCATTAAAGAGTGATACGAAATTAGGAAACTCTTTTTTCGGCCTCTCATGCCACGCAATTTTCAAAGAATTTGTATATTGATACAGGGTTAGCTGATAAGCGTATTTAGTACGCATACAGATGATTTCCAAGAGCTATAAAATCCACGCGCAGCTCTCTAACAGAATCAGTCTTCATTCAAGCTTCAATAATGGAACACTGGACCCTGTCTGGCCTTCTCGTGATCTCCGTCCTTCTTGGACTGAGTCAAGCTTTTGCCCCTTGCATTCCGGAGGGAAGGGCTATTGCCCCCTGCAATTCGGAGGGAAAAGCTCACTGTGTCAGCCGGCAAAATTGTGACATTCATATACAATATCGTATGGGACTGGATCAGGGTCAGGACGCTAGGTGCTCAAATGATGAAGTCTGCTGCTCATATGAACACGTAACTGCTAAAGAATTAGTTTCGTATTAGGGTGTGTCGATTTTGGTGATCTAAAATATACTTATTTAGATCATATTTTTTATTACAACCTTTTAACAATTAAAACGTATTGTTTGTAACAGATTAATTTGCCCTGTGGACCGAATGGAGTAGGCAAGTGCGTGACTAAGGATTTGTGCAAAGTGCCTTTCACTTACCGCTCATACTCATTTGGCGATTGCCCGGCAGATTTTACTTGCTGCCCAGAAACAAAAGTAAGATTCCAAAACCCTAAAACTCTGTGCTTGTTAATTTTTTTAAATTTTTCTTTCGCAGAAAGTTCTGCTGAGCCTTCCTAATGATCCACTATAAGAAAATAATCGAACAAGATGTCCAAGAAGGTATGGATCTCTTTCTAAAATGGTTTAAACAGGTGCCAAAATAAAATTGATATCCACAAAGTGCCAATCATTCTTGATTTTTTAATTTTGGATCCTAACAATTTTATCAAAACAATAAATTGTTTTTAACCTTATGATATTTTGGTTCTCCTTTGAGTTTAACTGGAAGTTTTTGTGTTTTTCAAAGCAATATTCAAAAAAAAATTCCTTTGGAGATGCGGGGCATCGATCCCCGTACCTCTCACATGCTAAGCGAGCGCTCTACCATCTGAGCTACATCCCCTCTTGCACTTCCGCCCGCCAAAAGGTCTGGGAAAATTTTACACCGCCGCGGGAAGTAACTATAAATAGATATACTGGCTGAAACTTGCAGTTCACCTTGTACAAAATGTGGCCACGATGATAACAAAAGACATCGAAACTAGTTGGCTGCATAACAAATTTAAATTTAATTATTTGTCTATATTTAGATTGGTCCAACAATCGTTCGCTCTTTTGGGCTTTTTGGCCGGCGTAAAAATAAGAGGCTCAATGGTCTAGGGGTATGATTCTCGCTTTGGGTGCGAGAGGTCCCGGGTTCAAATCCCGGTTGAGCCCGGATTACATTTTTTTCTTTTTTTTATTCTGAAGATTTTTTTCATATTATTTTAATTGAAATTGTTGAAAACATTAATAAAAAAATGAGAGTAAAGTGTCAAATACAAGTCTACCCAGCCCCAAGTAATAAATGTTTCGAACATCTGGTTTTAAACATTTTCTTTAGCCAGTTTTTGTTGCTAGTTTTCTAGACGACATTTGGCCCCATAAACTGGTCTGACTTCAGTTGCATAATAATGTCGTAGGCCCTTTCACAAAAGTCAACAACGAAATTAAATTGGATTCGAATCAATCTGTGTCATTGCATTGAACAATTCGAATGCTTTTAACGTGATTTGTTGACCAAGCGAAAAGCTAATGAGCATTGTCATGAATAGTAAGCGACGAATCTATTTATAGAGCTCTTGCATGTGATTCGACCCGTAAGTCCTTGCAGCACCATAAATCCGATACCGTTATATGGGGATGTAGCTCAGATGGTAGAGCGCTCGCTTAGCATGTGAGAGGTACGGGGATCGATGCCCCGCATCTCCAAGGATTCGTTTTTTTTTTTTGTTCGTTTTTGTTTTTTCCATTAATGCATGCACTTCTATGCTATTATAAATTTAGGAAAATATTCGGCAATATTATAATAGAATCCAAATGTTTAAATTTAAATTTCCAAAACGTAAATTGTTTTACCTTAAAACTCTTTTACTCCTTTTAAAGTTTCAGATTATGTTTTTTTTTAAAGCTTTTGGGTAATTTTAATACCTTACATAAAAAATTTAAGAAATAAAAAAGCAAACATAAATAAAGAAACCCAGAGACCTTTAAAATCAAAAATCTCCAATCTCGGTCCCTGGTCTTGTCTCAGCTCTTTTTTAGTGTTTCTGTTCTTGTAATCGATCCATACACACAAATATTGTAGACGCATATATGTTTTTAATTTAATTTAACTAAAAAAAAAAAAGATTTTAAACTCTGGAGATGCGGGGCATCGATCCCCGTACCTCTCACATGCTAAGCGAGCGCTCTACCATCTGAGCTACATCCCCTGGTGATCGCCGCTGGCCAAAATCGAATGTCAGTTCAAGGGAGGGCGTTGAAATCACTGCCTGAAACGATCTGGAATGGAACGCTTAGAGATGCCCGCAATAACAGCCACCCAATTAATTTTCACAAGTTGCTTTGTTTTCTTTCGTGTTTCGCTTTATTATTTATTCACTTTGATTATAATTTAAAAACTGTCAATATTTACACTTTGGCGCAGGTTTATTCTGGCATAAAAATAACGAAAGCACAGACTCACACACAAATTGTTCTCGCAGGTCCTTCATTTCATTGTTCTCCAGGATTCATTCTTTGGCGCGTCTCGTCCTTTCGCCTTTCCATTCCTTCTCCATTCAGTCACCTGCCAGCTGATGCATATAATTATGGAAATTTTAAAAGTGGGCCCCGAAGAGAACACCCCGAACAAGCACAAATAAACCGAAATGAAAAATCGACGCGCAAAGTAAATACCAGATGCAAAGCAAATGAAAATTTTTATAAAAATAAGCGTCAAGACATTAGCATAAAGTCAAGACAATACAAACGAACATGCAAAATCAACACGCGTATTGATTATTTGATGGATTCTTTTGGTTCTGAGTAACCAACGAGGGATTATTGGGTTTCCTTAAGTCTTCGATTTAAGCTAAAATATTAAAGTCTATATCGAACAAAAAAACTTCTTATAATTTCAATAAAATATCCCAGAATAATTAGATACTGACTTAAAAAAGGTTTGGTTAAATATTCTGAATATTTTGGAATCTTAATGCATACTATTATATATTAATTAATTCTTATATAGGCTTGTAGCAAAAAAGTAACCACCTTTATGTGAATTTATTGACAATCATTTTTATCTTTTTGAATTGCCGCCAGACTGCGGCGCGAGGTGGCAACGTTGACGCCCGATTTCCCCTTCGTATTGCAATCGATAACAAATCAGCTGTCTGCGTTCGCTCTCTCGGAAATTTTATAAACGTTCTGGATTTTATTTTATTTATTTTGCAATTTGTTTAGTTTCTGTGCAATCTTTCGGCCAAAAATCAAAAACGGAACGCAGTAATGTTCTCAGGACGCTTGGCGGATCGATTCGGTCGGTCGATTTGAAGCACCAAACCAATCAGTACAAACGCGGTCCAGTGGCCAAATGTGATTCGCATATGCCTTAATCATAATAAACACTACCTACCGGAGTCATCACAATGCCATTAGATTGTTAAGTAATCCCAGTCATGAGTGGACCACAGCAGCCAGGAGACTCGGGAGGAGCACCCCCAAGCGCCGCCGGGGATTCGGGCAATCGGCCGTCAGGGAGTGCCACCGGCGGAGGATCTGGATCTGGACACTCGGGTTCCCGGTCTCGCGGCCCAAGTCCCAGCAACTGGTGAGTCTGTTCAATACAATCCTGACATGTTGAATACAGTTTTCTTTACAAATCAGACAGGACGTGAAAAAAAGGGTTTCCTTCCATTTTCGAATTCTATTATTCTTTTTCTAGAGACCCCAAATAGAGTTGCATATAGCCTTCTTAAAGACCATATGTCACACAAGTGTTCCAATAGGAACTGTATCGCAAATATCTGAAGATAACGACATCCGACTTACATAAAGTAATTTTAAAATACGCCGATGTTACTAGGTTTCCTTACAGTACATTGCCTAATTCCTTGGGATAGGCACAATAGACTATTTCAATGGCCTAAATATTTTTGAAAATTTAAGATGTCTTTTCTTATATTCTTAGGATTTAGGATTAATTGTGCTGTTAAAATGACTAAGACAGATTAAATTTCATTCAAAAATATTTGTTAACAAAACAATCCTAAGGATAGTATTATTTCTTTAAATCTGTCACCAACATTTATGTGGTTTTGGTTAGAAAAGTAAACTGCCAACGTTCGCAGATTTTCCCGGCTTTTGCATGATTTTTCTTTTATGATAATGAGGGCAGGCCACTCACGTGCTTACTAATTTTATGACGCCCCCAGTTCCTTTTTGAGTTTCGCATAAATATAATGTGTTGCGCACGAGATTTTTTTCAGCCGTCTGCCCTAACGCCCCATTAAATAGCTTACCTAAACGAAATTGTGTTTCTCTGTTTTGCATATTCAAGTGTCTTTATCCTGCAGCTTTGAAGTTGCTACCAAGAAATGTGATATCGCATCCTTACACAAGAAATTCGACTGAATAAAAAGAATTGCTGGTAATCCATTTTATAATTATGGGTAAATGGTTACCGCTGAAGAAGATTAATGAAAATATATGCCATTCGAATAGCTCATTAAGAGTCTTGTTAAAATCTACAAAAAAATTAACAATATAAATTAGTTAGTTATTATTAGGAAACTTAATCTGATACTTATTTTCATATAATAATTTTCCTTATAAAAAGGAGAATTCACAAAGTCGATTTCATCCCACATACATATATACTATCTATAAAATATCATCAAAATATTTGGTTTATTGCCATTAAGCACCCATCTCGCACCCTGACACTTTTGGCAACATCTGCTGGCAAGCGGGAAAAAAACGAGAACAAAAAAGGCTCATAATAAATATAAAATGGCAAAAACGTGTCGATTTCCCTTAACAACTTGAAAATGATTTGTTTCACAGTCTGCAGAGCATATTAACTTCGATTTTCAATTCACAGCAGACTTTGCCACACATCAAAACATGGCATATGGAGAAACATCGGGACATCCACGCCACCACCCAACTACTTGGCCACTTTTTTGCCAGTTAGGCAAACGCAAAATTCCATTTTGGCCGCAAAAGTTGCCAAACAATGAAATTTGGTAGAAGGAGGCTCGGCTTGTTTGTTTGTTTGCCGGGCCAACCGGCTTGTCTCAATGACGTTGGTCCTTAGCCATAACCTGCGGCTCTGTCAGCTTCATCTTGTTAACCAAACAGGCCAAATATCCGCCGACTCCATCGCCCAAGACAAAGGCCGCACAGAGGAGCAGCAGCAGATTCCGAAAAAAGTCTAATTGATGGCCCTGTTCGAACCTGCATCTTGACCATTTCCGTTCGTCTGCGGATATGCATGTCTACTCAATTTTCCGGCAAATGAGTCGCCCTTATCGTCCTCAAGAACAACAAAAATTGATTGGAATTTGCAACAAGCGGATACAAATTTTTCCCAATCTTTTTTTACCCGTGTTTCTACTACTGCTTTTCTCTGTCCTGCTTTTTTGGCATTTGCTTTTCCCCATCGACACGTCAACACTTGTCTTTTGTGGCTTTTCCTGCTGCTGCCTTTTGTTTTTTGTCCCTTGCTGTTCTCTGTCGGTCTTAAAAATTGAAAACACATTGAACCACTCATAAATGTCGGAAGAGTCGCTATTTTGACAAGCGATGTATCGAACTTTTTAAGAAAAAACAATTAAAAATTGCGCTAAGGGAATGTACAACTATAATTGAGTTTAAGGATTCATTCCAGTATTCCTTGCTCTTTTTGTTTTGGTTATATTTAATTTAATTTTAAGGGTATACACAATTCTTTTTTATCACAATTTTGTTCTCTTTCCTAAAAATTAATGGGTAAAATCCCCAGTTAATTGCTATTTCCCTTAAAAAAAACGGCTGACCAACGGAATTAATGCAATTAATAAGTTTCAGCGTCACGTGTTTTCAAATTTTAGCTCCGTACTTTTTTTTAGCATAGAGCAAAAGCAAAAAAAAAATTTTGGAGAGGTAAAAATTAATTATAAACAAATCTTTTCATGTCACCAACGGAATTTTCGACACTTTGGCGCATTTTTCAGCTGCCCAACGGAAATTTCACAGCCATTTCTACGGGCCGCTCCTTTTTCCCCCAATTTCGCTTTCACAACCACTTTCCCTTCGGAGCAATTGTTTAGGGTCACTCAAAAGCACATTTCACTTATTATTAGCTCATTTATTACCCACCAAAGGCGCCTGACCCTGGCAGCACCTGGAAAAACTTTGTGAAAAATGCTGGCCAATACAAAAAGAGGAAAAAAAAGAAAATGTATAAAGGAAAAAATCCCTCCTAAAGTTCCCCATCTGCTGCTCTCGTCGGGCACCTTAAAATTAACACATAAATTTTCAAGTGGGTGGCCAACGGCCTGCGGCTGGCTATCCACGAGATACTTTTGGTCCTGCCGGTTTTTGTTTTTACATGAGCGTAGTGAGTAGGGGATGAAGTATCAGTCAATTTACTATAAAAAAAATATTGGGGTGGCAAATAAAAAAAAAAAATTTTTAACTGTTACACAAGTTTTCAAACATTTACAAATTATAACAAATATGTACCTATTTTTTAAAAATCAGGCTTCCTTTTTGCCTACGCCTCTGGTTGTGGGTTGCCTGTCATTGAAATTTCCGTGTGAGTGCGTTCAATGTTCAGGATCCATTCCTCCGAAAACCCACCGAACTGGGCAATTGACGTTGAAACTACGTGACGTACGAAAGTAAATTGTATCTGCGGGACTTCCAATGACAGTGACTTTCCTTTTCTTGTTTTTTATTGTGTGCAAATTGGCCACCTGACTTCCTCCCCCAACGAATCGCCTTTAATTATAGACCACTAAATTAAAATCCTTGCGGAAAATAGGCAGGGGTGTATTTGTAATGTCTGCCTTCATTATCAACTCAAATGCAGGCCTTAAGCATAAAAATCAACTTTACCACTCCTCGAAGAACTGATAACAAAAGAAATCCCAAGACAGTGAAGGGAATAAAGTAAAGGAAGGACCTTGGCAATGCGGAAGCAAATAAACGTCGCAACTTTCTTGAAATCCCGGGAAAGGCACATTTTGAATAACAAAATTAACAGCAGCCCCAACTTGCAGCCCATCTATTCCTTGTTTAGTTATGCATTTCTTTTCCTTTTTTTCATTCTTTTTATTTTAATTTTTTATTTATGTTTTCTCCCACATCCACAGGCGACAGAACAACTCAATGAAATATAATTCGCGACCCTGGAATCGAGGCCGTGCGGACAGGCAAGTTTTCCCTTTTATTTTTCTTCACTTTTCCATTGTTTTGTTTTTTTATGCCCCTGTGCCATTTGTTTGTGTCTCCCTGTATTTGTTTGCCTTGCGTGAGCTCCTTGGCTTAACGCACGCTTGCACCTTTCCCGGCTAACCGAACCCAAAAGTCGGGCTATAAGAACTTATCCCGCCAAAGGGACGATCCCCCGGTGGCAGCCGCATTATTAACACTTGGCTAAATATGCATTTCTTGGGTGGACGCCGTTGACGGCGCCAGAAGCGTTAACAAGGTCTGTCCGCAGGCGGAAAGGGGAAAGAGTGGCGATGCCAAAAGTCGTGTCATGAAGTATCTTGAATTTTTAAAAAAAATTTTCTATTAGTTTTTTTAAGAAAGAACTGGTCTACCTGGTTGATTGAATCAAATATCTAGTAGTTTTTGTTGATATCCACATATCAATCCGATGAATTCATTGATTAGTTCATGAAAGATTATATAATTCATTTTTCAACGCATTCGTTTTAGTACAACATTCATATGTAGTTATTTCCAAGGGGGTTTTTGCTGAAATCCTATGGAAAATATGGTTTTCATATGGTAGCATACTTATGCTACACAACATTTTCCTGAAAACCCCCACCTTAACTAAATCCTTCTTATAGCTGTCTTGAATTAACTAATTAAGGCTCTCTATTCTGATAAAAATTGGTTTATAATGTATCCTGTTAATATTAATTTAATTAATAAGAAACATTTAGGGTAAATAAATAAATTAAATATGTCAAGGTACTAACTCATAGGATAATATTAAATTAAAATAAAAAAATATTTATGCAACTATGGGACCATTAAGACAAGATTTCAAATACAAAGGTTCAGTCAAACAAGATCATGCAGCATGCTCTAAAAATATGCATATATCATTAGTTATCTTTGTAAGTCTGCGAATACAGGATTTTTTTGCGAACGCATTCCCAACGTGTAACGCTAAATGGTTACCCACCACCCGCCCAACCGACGCGAGGGGCGACAGCCGCTTGACGCACGGCTCGTAGAACCCGATTACGGCAAAGGTCCGGACCCTGGCCTCCATCATATGGAATTTATCCGCGCACGCGATCAGCAAGTTCAGACACCCCATCTCAAGGATTTCCCGGATAATTTTGTTGGAATCGAAGCGTTTGAGCGGAACACAAGCCCCGGATTAAGCGGATTGTACCAATGTTTAGCTCTTGGAGCGGGACTTTGCAAAAGTTAAATACGAACGATATCAATTGGTTGTCTTTCATTGAGCCCTAACTGTTCGGATTCGGAGTCTTACAGTGAATGTTATTTAATTGTAATTGATCTTAATAACTAAATTGCCTATTTAGATGCATTGTCCCTAGTTTGTGATGGTTTAAGTAAGGATTTCTAGGTTCTGACAGATATGGCTAATACATTGACTATCGGCATACTTAGTGGCCCTACAATTGGTTACATATCGTTTGATTGTAATATTTAGGGGGTTATAACATTAATTTTCTATAGTTTGATTTTTACCCCTATTAGGGTTTGATTTCGTTGATTTGTACCGCTTTAAGAGATCATTTGTGTATCCTTGCGTTTGAGGTCGTGCGACCTGCATTTTCATCTGCGAACTCATGGTGTCTTACTTACAGTAGGTTCGACCCAAGCGAACTGACTGATGGTGCGTTGAAATGGTTGTAGTGGCCTTGGTAGCCGAGGGGCTTGGTATTCTCAATTCTGGTAGGATGATATTTCTGGAAAATGCGAAAATGGGATATAATTAACAAAATTAATAATAAAGAGTAATATACGCAACGACATTTGAGTGTAAACAACACATTGTGCACATTAAAAAAATTTGCAAATGCTTTATTAAATCAGGATTGGTCACTTTTTATTTGTATTATGATTTACGACTGTTTTTTTATACAGGCGGTTTTAATTCTCAAGGCTGATCCCCTAACCTACCCCATATGCAGAAGATTTTGGCAATACACCATCATTTTTAGGCACATGTTGATCTAAAATACAATTCACTTCGTTTAGATCCATTTCACAGCGTTTTATGGTTGTAATGAGTTATTTTTTTGTAATTCCCCATTTTATACGATCCTATGTGGAGTTCCACCACCTAGGCACTCTGCTCACCACACTCACCACAGCATCTACCATTTTCTCACCTTGGTTAGCGCGGGGCTCACACTCGCGTCCGAAATGTTGGGCGTACCCAATTGCCGTCGCTTTTGGCGGAACTGCGGAACTCAAGGAATTTCGACTAGCTGCGATGGAAATACTTTTCAGCTGGACTTTTCCGTATTTGGGGTTCCTTTTTTTTGGCGGCTTCTTTGTGGGATGGAGTTGAACTCGAAGTCGGGACTCTGGTAGTTGAGACTCAACTGAGCCCGTGCACATGGCCTAACTGACTTTTATAGCGAGGCCGTCAAATGGCATGCGCCGAATTTTCATTCATGCTACACATAGAGCGGTATGTAAAGGACCCCAGAAATCCTATACCCATACCTCAGTCGATGTCTTGCTTATTGTATTGTTGTATATGCAGTTTACCAAACAAAAATGCCAACACACACACTCTCACTCCTTGCAGGCGCCGGGAAGTATGCAACAGCCAACCAGAGAGGCATCTCGGATTGCAACGCTACAAGCGAGGGAGAATGAAACAGAGACAGACAGAGAGTGAGAGAGAGAGAGGGAGAGCATCTATTAATTGCACGTGCTGCAGTTGTTGTTATTATTGCTGTTGTTGTTGGGTTTTATGTTGTTTTGCTTGTATTTTATTTTATTTCCCCCCAGCTTGGCTCTCGCTCTCTTCCTCTCTCGCTCTCTCGGCTTGTCCTTCGTGAGAGGCGAAGTGGCGAAGCTCCTGTGACGAGGATTTCTCTGCTCCTTCTTGGCCTGTTTACCGTTAGTCGCACTCGGTCTTTCCAGCTCGCTCGTTCGTCCTTCGCTCTGCCGGCGTTGCAAGCGAATGGAAGGGGTTGGGGAGGGGGTGTAGGTGCAGGGTGGGGGAGGTCTAACCCCCCACTTCCACTGCTGCATCCTATTTAGTTACATTTTGTTGTTGTTGCTGTATTTTGCATTGTTTTGTGCTGTGTTTTGTTTTGCTGCAGCTCTCGGGCCGTGACTTCGTGTTATGTACCGTTATGATCGTCGGCTCGTCGCTCGTTTGCTGCATCCGATGCTGCTGTAAGTGTGTGTGTGTGTGTGAAGGAGTGCTGTTGTCCTGTTGTATAGTTGGTTATATACTGCTGCTGTTGTCGTTGGTGCCGCTGCAGCTACATATATTGCCATTGCTGTGTGTTGTGCTCTCTAAACTTCGCCCGCCCCCAATTGAAAAAGGAAAACAACGAAATAGTAACCGAAGCCACTAACGGCACTTCCCCCAAAACGAACTGCCCAGTATTGTGTTGTGTAGTGTTGTGTATTGTGCAGTTGTTGACCTAACGGTAAATGCTCGATCCGCTGAGAAACCTATTAATTTATGGGCATTGCGACTAATAAATGCAGATAAACATACATAAATAACTAATAATTATATTTTAATGACTGCAAAAGTTTCAAGCCAAAATAATTTTTTTAAGAAAAAAACTAAAAGTTAACAATTTAATGCATTTTTTAGCTGCCACTTTTTTGTTTTGTTTTTAATTTTTACAAAACGGAGCAATAGCAAATTTTCAAACAATAAAAATAGACTAGCCAATCAAGGCAAACTACTTTTCAGAAAGATATATAAACGGATATATGTAGATAATGAGCAGCGATGTTTTTAGTCCGCTGAATAAATTTTATTACACCTCTAATTAAAGGGCGGTCCAAAAAATGAAATCTTAATTTCACCCCTTCACATGGCAGATTGAAGTGTGCAAAAATGTATTCGAAAACTAAACTTTTTTTTTTATTTCGACCTTGCGAAATGGTTTTAAAGTTTTCTTAAAAATTACTTATACGACACGTATGACGTTCTCCTATTTCTAGCGTTGTGAAATTACGAATTGCTGGAACATTTGATTTTAGAATTAGCTAATATATGGCTGAAATCTACGCCACCGCCATTAAAATAACTATTTGATCAAAGGCAACAGTGCGTATGAGTGATAAACTTTGATGCTACCTTGCAAACGCTAAAACGAGTTTTTTTCAAAAAAATTGTTTAATCCTTTAAAATGTTTTATATAAGTGTGTTACGTGGTACCAGAACATAAAAATGTATTTGCTCTCACTATATACATACATACATTGGTAGACACTTTTGCATTTTGAAATTCTTCGCTTTAGAACGATCCTTTGAAATTAGTCAAAAGGCAAATCTGATAGATCTACTTATTATATTAATTAAATTTAATGTATTAAACATCTTAATAAACCATGACTCCATCTCAAACCTCAAAACAAATAAGCAATTGCCGCAAAAAAAGTTGATCGGAATTAGGTCTCTTCATTACTTTCTCCATTTCTAAAAAATTACGTGAAGTTCATTATAAACTCTGGTAAAAATTTGAAAACCCTATACTCAAATCAAAACTACTAAACAAACAAGCAATAACCGCAGAAAAAGTCAATCCGAGTTAAACGTCAACAATCGCAGGCGACCAACACACCAACTTCCGTTTCCGGTCCGTCAACCGCACGATGTTGACAGCAAAAAATTTCATAGCCTAACACGCAGGCTGATTTATATTTCACTCACACAATCGCACAACCACACACTCGCATTCTCACGCACACGCCGACAAACAGAGAGAGCAATTCATAAACAATTAAGTGACACTTTGAGTTTGAGTGGTGTGTATGAATATCGCAACAGGAGGCCATTTAACGCCAATGCAATTATTGTGATTGAGTTAACTTTTGCCGGACTTCTGAATGTGCTTGTGTGTGGTCAACAATCCAGTTGTTTTAGCAGTGTGTGTAAACATACGGAGTTAATTACGCATATATTCGATGTGATACGGTTTTATTGAGTGGTCAACAAGTTGTCACCTTAGGCAGTTGATAGAGGTTTTATTTCGATGATTGGGATTTAATGATTAGAATAAATATCTGTGAACATATCAAAGTGAGCTTAGAATAAAAATGATTAAGAAATTGGATTTTAAATTGTAGTAAAATAAAGCCTTAGCCCTAAGGAGCTATTACTTAACTGAAAAATACAAAATATTTTACATGTTACATGAGAATTTTAATTTAAATCTAACATGTGAGCCTAGAACATAATTTTACATTTGGCTTAAACAAAAATTGAATTATTTTATAAATAATTTTTAGCAAATATTACTGCCTATTAAGAGCCTATATTTTTACAGTTTATAAGAATATTCTTAGTAAATATTCAAAATTATTTCCAATTAAATAACAGACCATTACCACTCGAATGTCTCTACTTAAGCTGTCATTTCTCACAGCTTCGCTCTAATTAACGCAAACAATTCCCAAAGATCAAAAATAATCATAAAAAATATTCTGTGAAAATCCGATTAGGCGAGACGCTTGCCGGCGCATCTGGCAATTGAAAAGTTTGGAAGTTGTGCCTTTTTCGTATTCTTAATTAAATCCAGAGTACTGGCATAAACTTTTATTATTGTTGCCCATCATCTTGGTCGTCAGCTTTCGTTTTTTCTTCCCCTCTTCGAGGATTTGTCAATGTGGCAAAAGTGAACAATTTTTCATTATCGAGCGCGATAGCAAAATGACAGTAAGACAGTAAGTGCCCCAACTCCATTTTCCTTTCCCTGCCCGACAAACTGCTGGAGTGTCAAATCATAAATATGCATCTAACGTTTATCTAACGTCTTTATAGCCCAATCCCCCTGGCATTGTCTCGGTTTTTTGCCAAGGAGCAGAGAAAAGGTCCCTGGCCCACAGCTCGAAGTAGACTTAAAAGTAATTTTACGTCTGACTAAACATTAATGTGCTCAATATTTTATTGTTTGTTTGTTATTTCGTACTTTTGCTGTTTCATGGAGTCTTCTTCCTAGCAAAAAAGTCCAAGGCATTGAGTTGATTATGCGGGAAGCTTCGAAAACTTTTCGGCAAGCTGCAATTTTTAAATGGTTTTTGTTTTTTGGTCTTGGGTAACTGAACAATAAATAGCTGGGATCAAGACATCACTTTCTGAAGCAGGGGAACAAATTCGTGGAGTTATATTTTGAAACCTTCTGGATAAGCTTTGATTAATGTTATTCATTACCTTAACAACGGCCTATCTTTATTTATTTACCATTTTTAAGTTTTTCTTATGATTAATGAGTAAGTCTTACAACGTCTTACATTTTGAATGAATTAAAAATTTTACCATTCGTATGGATCATTCTTTATCTCTTCAAATTTGGAAATTACTTTGATGAATCTAAACCAGAGCGATATTAATATTACTGCTTCTGTCCGCCAGACGTCTACCATTTTAAGCGAGTGAATGCTAAGTATGCATTCCAAAATAACCAACTAACTAACATTAGTCGCAGTTTTTGATGCGGTATCTTAAGTTGTTTTTGTTCCACTTTACTGAAAAATATTTTTGTTTATTTGCTTCATTAGAAATAAAAGTCATTAATATAATTATTGTTAATGCTAAGAAATACGTCGAAAAGCAATAACTTTTTGCTGAAACAACCCACTTGACTTGGCATAAATTCAATTTAACTCCCAATCGAATACCTACCAAAAATAGCTACCAAAACGAACCACACTTGACCACAAGTTGCCTTTCTCTTGGCCAAATGTTAATTTGGCTTGTCTTGCACTTTAGCCGAACACCTTTTTCGGACACTCTTGGCCGTTTTCCATGCATGTGGGGATGTAGCTCAGATGGTAGAGCGCTCGCTTAGCATGTGAGAGGTACGGGGATCGATACCCCGCATCTCCAATTGGATTATTTCCCTTTTTTGCCAAGTAAAATACGCAGACGTCGGCAGTTTTGTCTTTTGCATTCTGGGACTAACATGCATGGTGGGGCAGTGGAAGTTGCCACTAATGAATATTCAAAGGTTGCTTTGTAGTAGCTGCCAAGCGAGCATTATCCGTGGAGTCTCACATCCGCATCCCTTAGATGCCGCCCCCATGTCGACAATCAAGACGCGTAATTTGATTTGCGCCCTCATCACATTATTGCACTCAAAAAAAAGGGATTTATTTTGTATAATTACATATTTTTATTAAATTTTTTTATAAAACCCTCCAATTTTTCTGCTCTTTACAAACTTTATAAATACATTTTGATCAAACGGAAAATAATTTTAAATTGTTTTTAAGGTAGTAGCATATTTAAAATAATTTATTTCCCCCAGTTCAAGAAAAAAATAATTTTTTAATATCCTTTTTTTTAGTAACAAGATTATCAGGCCTGTTCCAGTTTTCACTCGGAAGTGAATTTGTTAACATTATCGGATTTCCCTTTAACAGAACTAAATTTCCCTTTCTTGCTAGGGACATTTTAAAAAATTTCCCATTGGTCCCTGCGCAGTTTTGAAAGGCTCCCGACAGAATAGTATTAAAAATCAGTGTGGGAATCATAGTATTGCAAACTGCAAGAGCATACAGAGATGCCAAAGTCGCAAAACAAAGTCCCTATCAAATGTCCCCGTTCAAATTTCACATGAAAAAATGTGGTATTCCGAGCCAAAACACTTATTTCGTTAATTAGGATAAATTACACTGTGCAGCATTTTTAGTGCTTTTTAAATTTACCTCGATGGATGCTATATTTTTGGATTCGTTACGAATTCCCAAGTTAAACTGCGTTTTCCAAAAAGTTCCCCGACGCAAGGATTCTTAGCAAAAGGACCTCAAAGTTCGAAAAATGCTGAAATTGGCCAACTTTGCGGAGCTCTCAGAGGCAAATGGATGCATGGTTTGATTCTATGTTAAAGTTTTTTAAAAGATACACCCTTTATCTTTTAAACCCTATACTTAAACAATTTTTAAGATTTTTTTTAAGGCAGAAACAAATTCTAGAAAACATAGTCAAAAAACATAAAAGTATACAGCTGCGGTCAAAATGGTAGTAGTGTTGCCGCCCTGTGTATTTAAAAGTTTGTTGTTGTAATTGATCTTTTCCTGGTAATATTGTATTGATTATAATTTTACTATTAGACTAATTGGATAAGAAAAAATTACAAAATCAAACTTTTAAAAACACAAGGCGGCAACACTGCTACTACTTTGACCGCAGCTGTATGTTTTTCAGTTTTTTGACTATGTTTTTTGGAATTTATTTCTGCCTTAAAAAAAAATCCTAAAATTATTTTATGTATGGGGTTTGAAAGATAAAGAGTGTATCTTTTAAAAAACTTTAACTTCGAACCAAGCCATGCATCCATTTGCCTCTGAGAGCTCCGCAAAGTTGGTCAATTTCAGCATTTTTCGAACTTTGAGGTCCTTTTGCTAAGAATACTTGCGTCGGGGAACTTTTAGGAAAACGCAGTTTAACTTGGGAATTCGTAACGAATCCAAAAATATAGCATTCGTCGAGGTTAATTTTTGATGCTGCATAGTGTTATCTTTCTTATAAAAGAACCATTAACCTTATCGGATAAGTTTAGATTAAGTCCCAAGGAAATTCTAACCTATATCCATACCGTGACAACTCTAGGCCATTTTTACCAAATCCGAGCGGAATTTAGAACAAGGGCGGCGGATTTGCATTAATTGTCATAGCTAGAATTTACCGGGTTTTAAGGTGCAACCACAAAATAATTATTAATAAGTCATATATGCAAATAATTTCGATTCCGATGATGCAATTAGGAACATAAAACATCAAAGAATAGCATAAAAATATTATTGACTTATAAAGCTATCGCGAAGTATATTTAAAGAATTAATTTTTATACTGCCGAATTTAAATCCGCCTGTCATATGTTTGGCGGAAAGTTTCCGTGTGAATTTTTCGGAAGTTAACAGAGTAACAACAGAGGGAAATTCGATTCCGTGCAGTTCTTTCGGAAGTGAGTCTTGGAACAGGTCTGGGAAATTCGAATCCGTGTGAAACTTTCGGAAGTGAAAACTAGAACAGGGCCGTATGTGATGTTTAAATATTAAATATTAAGGATAGATTCTTATTTTTGAAGTGTAGTCCAAGGGCTGTGGAAATGGCTGAGAGAACACATTGTCGCACATAAATCAGCACAATATGCCAATGTTTGTTTACCTCCCTGCATCGCAGAGAACTTTGCCAGCAATTAACCAGACAGCCGCAGCAGTCAGAACAGTCAGCGCAGTCGAAATCCAGAATCCGGATGTGAAACTGAATCCTGGGAACAGGAGTTGGGGTTGGAGTTGTCAAAGGGGCGAAAAACACGGTCCCAGGACGCCGCGGGCAGCTTCACGAACTCCTCGAACGTCTGAGGTAGCCGGGTCTTGGGTGTTTGTAAATGATACATGATGTGCTATTTATGAGCAAAAGCTTTTGTTTTAATTTTTTCCCTACCTTGGACTTTGTTTTCCACAATTTTTGCAGGACAAAGTTTTTGTCGTGTAAGCTAGTTAAGCCATAGCTGTTTTCGTGTCGTTGTTAAAATTTATGTATTTATTTCTAGATTTTTAATTGTTTTGAGTGTTTGGCTCCGCAGAGTTTCCAGTGGATATTTGAAAGTAAAAAAAAAATTAATTCTGGAGATGCGGGGCATCGATCCCCGTACCTCTCACATGCTAAGCGAGCGCTCTACCATCTGAGCTACATCCCCTTGTTGTGATTACTCGAAAAATGGTTCAATATCCACCGCTTGACTCACTCAAAGGTGGACAATTACCCATAGTTTACCGTTGGTAGTTGGTATGCAAGTCGACAAATGACCCGGTTTCAGTTTCGTAGGCCAAGACTGAACTGGTTTGCAGCTTAACTTTGTTTGGGGTGTGGCATTTGAAAGACATGACCAAGCTTCAATTAAAGACAGTGGCGTAGTTTAAGAGAAGGGGTCTCTATGGGTATTGATGTTATATTTTTAGACTGATAAACAAAAATTACACTCAAGACAACCAGATAGGGATATACTGCTATCTTATTATTTTATTAAAAAATGTTTTTTACCACCAAACAGAAAGAAAGTCGTAGGAAGACGAAGCTTAAAAATTCTTCCAATACATTTGGGAACAGGAAAAGAAATCAGACTTCTTGGCACTTGACAAAAAATTAATATGCATAACGCATAGCGGAAAGAAAAAATAAACTTGGGAAAATGTATGCAGTGATGAGTGAAAAAGGATGCTACTTGATTCTGTTTGGTAGTCCCAACTCAACCCCAGCAGAGTCAACAATAAAGCGTTCCCTTATCGGAACCGGAAACGGTTCTCAAGAAAGCGAAAGTCACGGTGGCGTATGTGACAAGTCCTTTCTAATGAGCAGGATGAACACAACACGTAGACAAGCGAGAACCTACTGCTCAAATCAAGCCAAAAAGTCGCCCTCAACTAATAAACTTCTCGCAGGTCCAAAGTCAATTAAAAAAGGAACAAAAATTGTACGTGACACCCGTAGATAGACAGTCCAAAATAAAAAGGGAATGTAAAAGATGGAATGAGATGAGTGCTCCTCAAGCTGAAATACTTGAACTAAAAAGTCGCAGACTGTCTTGAAATTAAAATTACACGACGCTTGAATAACTTTGGCCGTACTTCCACTCCACTTTCGTTCCGCTGGCAGGTAAATGCTGACAAAAGTTTTTGAGGTAGCATTTCTTTTACGATTCGCCAGAGAGTGGATGCGCCACTTGCTACGTTTTTGTCATTAATTTTGTATATCATTGAGTTTTACGAGGCTCATAAATATGAAAACGTTTAACTCTTGCTGGCTGACAAACAAAATTCGGCTTGGCTTGGGGGATTCCCGTTTTATATGAGACAAACTAATTGTCTTGTACTTGTAATGTGTTTTTAAGCGCAGCCACGCTTCCCACATGTTTTCACAATGTTTCCCCGATAAACAAGAACTTGGGGGGATTCGGGTTTTTGGGGCAGGAGTTTTAACAATTAGTAGGGTGACTTGAAGGGTTCGCCGCCTTTTCTCGTGTGCAACAGCTTGAGGTAATTTTCAACTTTTACTCTTTGTTTTGGCGTTGACAAGAAGCGTGTTGTTTTGTTTGGTTTTAATTAAAGCCCAAAACATATCAAGTTAAATGTTGGCTTGGCTTGGGGAAGGAAACCCACTGCCGTTTTAGCTTTGTGGCAATAAGTTCTTACTTGAGACAAGTAAATTGGAGGATATTGTAGCGTTCAATTAGTTTCCTTAAGCAGGTATTGTGTGACCATTATTATTATTAAATACTATTTCATATCCAATCTATTAAATTCTTGAAGCTTTTTAACCGAATCAAAAAATTCTTATTTACATTCTTTAGAGATTCGGACTTAAACTTTCTTACTTTTAAATTTTTAATTAGTCCATGTTACAAATGACATTAACGAAAAGGGCGACGGCAAAGATTTGTGGTCGTATATTTTAGCATTTCTTAACGAGATTTTTCTGGGGGAAAAAAAAACAAAAGACCAACGGAATTCGCACCTTTGCATACACAAATAGCGAGGGCCAAGTTTTGGCGGATGGGAAGTCCTGAGAAATGCGGATGGGGTCAGGGGTACTGTGGTTATAAATTTTAAATCTGTTAAATTAATGCAGCAGCTTTCTTTCATTTCTCCGTTCGTTTTCTTACGTGCCAGAAAGTTACGAGTAAACTCCGGGCACGTTGCTTGATTACATTAATTATTCCTTTATTGTTTGCAAAAGTTTTCACCATTCGCGGCGGTTCTGTAGTTATGTTTTTGTAATTCGTCTAATTGTAATTAATTAGAAAAGAGTTTACTTACAATGCATATCTTTTTCTATTTCATTTCAGTGGTCCTTATAACAATAGAGTGGTAAGTTAAAAAAAAGCATTGAATACTTGATTGTTCTAATCAACAAAAATGTTGTAGTGGACCAATTATAATCAAAGGCATTCGCCATACCCGCGTTCAAACTACGGAAATCGAGAGCATTCGGATAGTCACAGTTCAAATCAGCAACGCCAGGAGAGAGATTATTCTAAGAGAACTGATTTTCATGAGAGGAAACCTAGATATTCCGATGAAGGCTACTCTGGGAGGTACCGAGATTATCACTACAGGGACAGGGACAGGGATAGGGACCATTACCACAGATATCAGTCAAGGAGGTCGCCTTATCGTAGGGATGAACGTGATTCAAGTCTAAGTCGAGATAGTTTCTCTAAATCGCCTTATAATAATGACGAAACGGGTTCAAGTCTAAGCAAAAATCCAAGTGACACTAGACGAAATATTGAACATAACTGTGAACGGGAAAGTGACACTTCTAAAGCTCAAGAACCTCAAGATCAGGATCAAACTGAAGACGTAATAACTGAACACGTGCAAAATAAAGATCAAATAGCAAGCAAAGACCACGCAAGTGAAATAAGTACAGTTGCGTCAAAACGTGATCAAAGCACAGAAACCAATGGGTTGAAAGAAGGCTCCACTGCTACCGAGCCAGTCAATGAATCTAAAGCTTCTGAGTTAATAGAGAGAACTCCCACTCAAGAGCAGAAGGAATCAGATCAAAGCGCAGAAGAACTACCAACTATCAGTCGATTCCTAATAGAGAAACTAAATCTCTCCAATGAGAATGCTTCGTGTTCGGAGGCTGCTCAATCATATCCCCGTATTACTGTGCGTCCCCTCACGGAGCTACTGAAGCAGGAACTCTTTGCAGTAACCCAAGAGAATCTTCTGGGCAAGAAACCTTCTCTGAGTCCCGCCAGTCCTGGTCGCCTGGCTGTTAAACCCACCCTCCGAAATCGTCGAAGGACAGTAAGTAACTGTAATCACATAGCCGGGAGTACTAGTAATGCCGAAGACAATGAAGCAATCATCAATGATCGGATTGCTAGCATGGACAAGGAGAGTCTGAAGTACATAATCAACAATGGCGACACCATCTACGAACAACACTTACAGCTCCAGGCCAGGCGACGTTTACGCGACGAGATCCGTCGACAGCTAAAGACCATCGAATTGGATCAGCCCAAGGATAATCAGGTGAAGGAACTGGTCGAGGATGAAATAGTAGATGCCATCAAATTGCCCGAGCTTCTGCTGCAGGAGATCGGAAAGTGTTTCGGCATAGACATATCAGAAGGTCAAAAAGTCCAAGATTCTAAGGAAGATACAACGTCGAGTAAAAACAGCGAGGAAAATCCCAGCCCAGTCAAAGAAAGTGAAGGCTCTGAAAAGGAAACTTTCAAGAGTGCAGAAGGTTCAGAAGAATCTGTAGCGGTCAGTAAAGAAATAAAAACGGGTGTTAAGAAGACTAAGAAGACTATCAAAGATAGCAACCAGTGCATTAAGGATAAGAAACTTCAAAAGAAAGGGCAGATCAATCATCAAAACCAAGAAGATAATCCAGAAAATGGTATAAAATCCAAAAGGGGCAGAAAAAAGGTCTTACAAGAAAACAATAAAAAGAAAAGCCCTAAAAAGAAATTAAAGGAAGCCTTTCAAGGAAAAGGGAAAAATAAGAAAAATATTGGTGCAGAGATCCCCCAGTCAAATCCTCAAGAAGAAGCTCTCACAGAACCCACGGAACCCTTTAATTCTATGAAGAGGTCCATGGATTTGATGGCAAGGCTGAAGGCAGCCGATGAGGTCAAAACTTTGGCGGGCTTACGAAAGAATCGTCCGCCCTTGTTGCCAACCCCAACATTTGGAAGAATTACCAATATCGCTGAAGAAATAAATATTAAGAGTGAGGACCCCAAACCTAGTGAACCCGTAACAAAAAAAATAAGGAACACTTCTGAAAAGGAAATCACTTCTGTAGTTTCTCCTCCAGTGAATATTACTCCCATCAAAATGGAAATAAAACGGGAATCTAGCAGCTCACCAATCACAGTGCAACCATTACCTTCTAAAGATGTTATTGACCTCCTGAGCTCTTCTGATGAAGAGGAGGAAGATCATGGCGTTGTAGATATGGACTTGGATGAATCTGAGCAAGAAATCGTTACCCCAAACATTGATCAGATGTTAGAGGTAGTACTAGAACCTGAACCTCCGACCGTGGATGATGCCGCCAGTGATCATTCCACAAGCTCCCAGTGCAGCAGTGAATCCACAAAAAGGCGCCGTAAGCTGAAACTCCAGAACGATGCAGAAAATGTGGTCGACAGCTTCGAGAAACTGATTCTACCCCATCTGCGAGAGGCTCTCACCGATCGCTATCGTCGCAATTTTTCAACAAATCTACAGAGCCGCCTGCACTTTATCTCCTGTGTGGTAACAAGCTCCGAGCACAATTCTCAGACATTTAGTAAAATCGAGATAGCCAAGATGCAGATGAATCTCAAAGCAGCCGACAATCGCCAGGCTATCGAATTTCTCCTCCGGGAGATCGTTAACGTGGTAAACTTGCAGAAACAGCGACGTCGAGAGCAGGAGGATGAGCAAAAGCTTGCGCAGTTGTTAAGCCCCAAAAAACCAGTATCCCCAGTTGAGGAAACGCCCAAGGCGTCATCGTCATCATCACCGCCTGACCGGCAGAGTACCCCAGTTTCAGTTAGTCGCCAGAGTCCTCCAACTTCATCCGCTCGCCAGACTTTACCAGTAATGGACTCCTCCGCCCCAACAACTTTACCCCAGACTGCCCGTGAAAATCCTTCCGAGCCCTTTCCCGTTGGACTGCCATTCTTGGCCATGGATCCCAGCCTATCCCATTTTTCGGCCGGTGGCTATTCTAGCATGCTGGCTGGAGGAGGGAAGACAAGCGAACCTTTGGGCCACTTGGGCGATATGGTTGCTCAGAATCTGGTTGATATCGATCGCCGTCTGCTGGAAAACCAAAACCGTCGCAGCATTCTCGAGGAGATGATAATGAAATTTCAGAAGGAGAAATCTGATCTGGAGATGCTTAGTCTAGAGCTGCAGAGTCGCAAGTTTCTGCTGATTAACTCGATGATTTCCCGAGGTCAGGCATCTTCTGTGCCAGTCGTCAAGCCAAGAAATTCACCGCCTCCAGCTGAATCAACTCAGGAATCAACGCAGGAGGAGAGTTCTAACAAGGGAGCGATTGCCAGGCGAACTAGAAGTAGAACCAGATTGAGAAGACCTATGGTAGTGAAACTGTTGCCCAAACGTCAGGCCAGAATACAGAAAAAAGTGGTCAAAAGGCAGAAGTCGGGCGAACTGATAGCGCAATTGCAGCAAGAGATGGCTGATCAGGAGGAGTGTAATAAGACGAAGGAGCAGCAAGCCAAGGAAAAGGAATCTGAAGAGAGCCTTCAATCAAATATCAAGGAAGAGCCAGTGGATGAGTCAATAGCTGATACCTCGCCCAAACTTTCGCAATCGCGTCTCAGTAAACCGAAAGCCAGTGTTACAGTTAATCCGACCCATCAACCACTGGCTATAATACCACCGCTACCACCACCACCACCGCCACCAGAACCCATCTGTCACATGTCCTACGAAGCTCCCAGCTCCTTTCTCAAGGAACCACCGTACGAACTTGAACAACACTGGTCAGAACTCGACTCCAAAGAGCAGTGCAGGTTGAGCTTTGTACCGATGGGGAAATTGCACTGTGTTCTAAGCCCCATCACCCAGATAAAGATTTACAGAGAGTACGTAATAGCCGCCGCCGAGGATGGGGATATCTACATGTTCCACCTGGTCAGTCACAAGCTGGAACGGAAGATCACCAAGCACAGCGAGGCCATTACGAATATGTGCATCAGCGAAAAGGATTCTTTTCTGTACACGACATCGCTCGATGGATTTTTTAAGAAGTCATCTCTGCAGGTTGGTCACAAGGTTTCTTTTCAGGGAGAACCCTATAATGTCTAACTATTTTATACCTTTACAGAATCTGGAACGCGTTATAGAAACGGTGTACTTCAAGGAGCCCCTGCAATCGATTGACATCGCCTGGGGATTGGCTTTTATTGGCAGCCGATGGGGAATTATATCTACCTTCAATGTGCTGGTGAGTTGAATAAACTTTACATATTACTGTAAATAAAATAAAAGTTTATTTATTTATTTCTTTTTTTATTTATTTATTTATTTTTTTAAATTATTTATTTACTTATTTATTTATTTATTTATGTATTTATGTATTTATTTATTTATTTATTTTTTTATTTATTTATTTCTTTATTTATTACTTTATTTATTTATTTATTTATTTATTTATTTATTTATTTATTTATTTATTTATTTATTTATTTATTTATTTATTTATTTATTTATTTATTTATTTATTTATTTATTTATTTATTTATTTATTTATTTATTTATTTATTTATTTATTTATTTATTTATTAACAGGAAATTATAAATTGCCTATAACCTTAGTGGCCTTAAGCTAAGTTTGTAAAATAACAGTAATTTAGGCGTAAAGCTCTCAAGAGTTTCCCTGCTCAATCTTACTTATGCCACTCCAATGAAAATTTCCCAGCCAGACCAATAACTCATTGGAAGGTCTCCCACCGTGTGGAGGTCAATCAATCGTCTCTCAATATATTTTCGCCACTTAATTTGACTCATTAAATATTTATCTGTCAAACAAACACTTGAACAATTTCAATTAAAATATTGAGCTGCGACTCGCGAATCCTGCGAAAAGGACAGCCACCACACACAGGACGAGTCCACACCTTGCCTGCGCGGCAACAACAAGAACACCAGGAGTTAACGAATTGGCAATGAGCAAAGCCAAAAACAAAAGTCTAGACAATGGAAATCAAATCGAATTTATTTTTCATTTTTCCTTTCTTTACACTCGCGAATTTAACAAATTGGATAGTATGAAGGAGGAAGAGAGTTTTGGTCCTGAGCTCTGATACTTCATTAGAATATTTTACATTGAGGGGAGAGTAGAGCTATAAGTCTTAATTCTGGCAGAAATTCGATTTATGGCTGCGACGTGCTGATAACTCATGGCTCGAGTTTATACTGCGTTTATTTCTTTTGTGCACAACTGTACTCTTTTTCGGGGAAATACAAAATGGAGGAGGTGCTTAAGCTTTTAGTTGTAGTTTCTTAAAAAACAATGGAAATAGAAAACATGAACATTTAAATTTCAAACTGGTCTTAAGTTTATTAAGTAGCAACTGTACATGGTTTTTTAAATGAAAAATAACTAACGTCCTAAGGAGGCAACTGTACTCCCTTGAAATATAGAGGGGCGGAGACAAGTGGCCTACTATTCATTGAAAGGGGGCAGGACAACTACGTTTTTTACTAAGCCAGGGATGAGGCAACTGTACCTGCCATTGTATTGCAGATGCAGGCAATTGTACTGCCGACTGTAGTGTGGGTGGTGGGTACTGTACTTGAATCCTTGGTAGGTGCAGTCTAGAGCTTTGGTTATTTGGTAAATATGCAAAGATGCCACGCCCCATTGGGAAGCAGGGAGCACATAGAGGGCGTTGCTGGTATTGCAGTTTTGGCCAGCCGTGCTGCTATTGCTTGATATTTAGCTTTGGCTCGTGTTTTGTGTTTTATTGTGCCGTGTTTGCTGCACGTTGTTTGGCCGAGGACTACGAGTCCTGGGAGTATATAGCCTCTTGGCTGAGTCTGGATATACATACCTATATATCGATGTATGTAGGACGAGGGCTGGGGGTTAGTTGCAACAAACAACAGCAAACTGCAGCACTATCTTGCTGTCTCGCTCGCACACTCATTGGGAAGAAAGGATGTTGCTTCCTTGCTCGCACTTTCTCCCTCTTCCTCTCTCTCTCTCTTACTAGCCAGTGCTCTCTATTGTTGTTTATTTAAGTTTTTATGTGTGCCTGTTTAGTTAACGGTATATTTTGCCGGCACAGCACTCACTCTCTCTCACTCTCCCTAAATGCTTTTTTTTCTGCGCATGTCTTCTGCGCTGCACTTCACCGTTAGTTGCATATAGTTACTGCCATTCGTTAGTTTTTTGGCAGCAGCAAATAAAATGTTTATATGCTATTTACTCAAAACAATTTTAAATAAAATACAAGCCGACGAAGCTGAAGCTCTCACTCTCTCACGAGTAACGGGACTGCGCTCTCTCTCTCAGCTTTCTCTCTTTGGCTGCAAGTGGGAGAAGAGAGCCTTCCAAGGCGCTGCAATTGGAATTGTCTTCGTGCCTGTTGCTTCCCTTGCTCTATCTCTCTTTCTCTCTCGTCCTTCGTAGCTCCTGTTTTTGTGTTGCTATTGTTGTTGTTGTGGCGTGGGCTTTTCTTGCTGGTTGGCTCCTGTTTTGTTGTGTTGTGTTTCTGGAAACTGACGCCCTGTCTATGGCTTGTTGTTGCCGGTGTGTTGGTGTGCTGGTGCGCTCGTACCGCTCTCCCATTGGCCGACTTGGCCAACTCGGGTTGGTTGTTTGTACCGTTATGTGGGCCCCCTCCACCCCCATTAACTCTTTTTCGTGTTTATGTGAGCTTTTCTATTGTTGTTCGCCGTGGCAAATTGCACACATAGTTGGGTGGGGGTGTGGCAATGTGGAATATCTCCTGCAGGCTGCAACCACTAAATAAACTCCCCATTTCAGTGTATCTAATTTCCCCCCAAAAGCAATTTATTTGTATTTTCTTGCCTTGCACTCTGTGCCCGGACGCCATCTTGGCGAATGGCTGAAGATATAACGGTAGATAAAAGTGCACTACATCGCTCCATCTCGTTCCGTTAACAGTTTTTTTTTTATAGTGACTTGGAGGAGCTATGAGCTATACCTATGTACATATACCATTGCACGCCTCTACATTTTATTTTTAATGGTTTTTGGGTACACAATTTGTACTTAGTATAACAATTTTGCTTTCCTAAAAGCTATAGTTATTTTCACAAGAACACCATAGGGGTTTCTGATACATTAGCGTGCTAGTGGGATCTTAGGTATAAAGGTTCTGTAAATATACAAATATCTAGTTGGCTAAATATTTTCGGTTACCCATTTAAGAAAATTAAGTGAGACTGAAACCAATTAGGAGTCAAAAACTATAAAATCAAACTATTTTTGGTTAATAGTTTAATGATCATCTTAAACATGTAACCTTTTTTAAAAAGTTTCGTTTTTTAGAGAAAACTTATTAAAATCTATACATTTGTAAGCACATTTCTATATAGGCATGGCTTATAAAGACGGCATGGGCCAAGCCATTTTTGTAGCTTTTTGTTCTGATTATCTCCTCGTTGGGTCCATTGTGAATCCCAAGGAATGATTACCGAAAGCAAGCAGCTCAAGTACTTCCCCAAAGGGGAATTTCTATATGCGCTGTTATCACCTAATGCAACTCATATAAATACGGGCATCCCAAGTCTTTCCATCTTAATAAGAAAATATTCATTGTACAATCAGTAACCTAAGATGAAGTTCCTGTCGCTTTTCGTATTGCTGGCGCTTGTCGTTTGCGCTGCCTGCAAGAATCACGAGGAATGGAAAGGAGAACGACCTGGAGATTTTGATCGCAGACCTTATTCCAATCCCTATGCCTAAACATAGAGAATTTCAATCATTAACATTGTATGTTATAAAAACAAGACAAACTAAATTGTAAATTTAATATCGCAAAAGGGAAATACTAAAAAATAAAGAAAACATTAAATGGTTTATAAGACATCAGTTTACCATTCAAAAATCTCACTTAATAGAATTTGTAGATAAGTTGCTTATCTAATCATAACACCGTATAAATGTATACACATACATACTTTACAGAAATACTTTAAAAATAGTTCTCACAAACGCAATGTCTATTTATAAAGGCACAAAAGTGTTCGCTGGGCATTTTTTTCTTTTGACCATTTCGTTTTGCTTACGGGACCGAACGCATTAATTTCATGACGATGCATTTACGGAATTTTAATGAGCACGGTAACGACAGTAGATTCAAAATCAAAGACGGTAAATGTGTGACCAAACCTTGTGAGGGCTACTAAAAGAGGTAAATTCACAACGGGGATGTAGCTCAGATGGTAGAGCGCTCGCTTAGCATGTGAGAGGTACGGGGATCGATGCCCCGCATCTCCAAAGGATTTTTTCTTCTTTTTTTTTCAGAAGGAAACTTTTTTTTCGATTTTTAAAGTATTTTTAAATCTGAAATACATAAACTTAAAAAACCATAGCCATTAAAAATGTGAGTTATAGGTAGTTATAGAATGGTATTCTACCATTCGACGTACATTGTACAATGATACTTTCCATTTCCAATACAAATTTTTTGTCTAAAGCCTAGTACTCACTTCAATCAAAAAGGCGACGATATGAAAATTTCTATACAAAAATAAAAAATAAATAAACTTTTGTATGGAGATTTTCATTTCGTAGGCTTTTTGATTGAAGTGAGTACTAGGCCTTAAAGAGATTTCGAGTTAAGGAAATTTTATGTTCTGCACTCCCATAAATTTATTACAATTAGAAATATTAAAAAAAATATATATTTAAACTTACACATCGAAATAAAGCTATCATTATAATAACAAACACAAAACTTACTATTTCCAGACGAACAAGGTAATGGATAAGCCTTTGGTTTCAACAGGCCAATCCATTATTGCCATTAAAGCCACCAAGGAAGGTGTACGAAAGATCCTTGTTCTCGGATGCAAGGGAAACTTTGTCCAAATGCACGATGCTGGCACCGGCTTGCTGCTGCGTCGCGTTTGCATTCCAGAAGGTCTGAATGTCTACAGTATGCTCCTGAACGATGGACACATTTACTGTGGTACACAGAGGAACGAGATCTATCAGTTGGAGTTTAACGTAAGTGATGTTAGATGACTTTCAAGTTGGCCAAAGTTATTTCAATTTGTATCCTTTTTTAGACTGGAAACTTGGTCAAAAAGTTAAGCTGCGGCAATGGTGCTGTGTCCATTGTGACCTACAGAGAGCGTTATTTGCTAGTCGGCTGCTACGATGGCTTCATTTATGTCCTGGACAAGGTAGCTGGAACCAAATTGGGTCGATTCGAGGGCGCTGGCCGTTTGGTCTTAGCCCTGGCAGTTGCAGGCGATAAAGTAAGTTAACAAAATTTACCCTTGAATGCGTAAATACTACAACTCACTCCAAATTTACAGATCGTCACATCTTCGAAGGATAACTCGCTGGAGATTCTAACCGTGCCCGCAGCCTTGCTAAATGGCCATTGAAACGAGGCCTGTTAATATTTTTATAAATCATTTTTAATTTAATAATTTTTTACACACACACTTGTTTGTATAATACAATTCAATGAACTTAGTCTTTGATCGCGGATTAAGAACTTAGTCTTTGATCGCGGATTAAGAATTGCGTTCTCTGTATTTACAATTTAATATTACATTTTTTCGTTAGCGCCCAATTGCATTTTTGCAATTGATCTCCTTGAAGAATATTTCTTCGTCGTGAACAAAATAATTAAAAATAAAAAGAGAACCACCAGTAAAAATATAATACGTAGAAATATGTAGACGCTTGTCTTTAAGGAATTTGAGGAGCCCTCACTGGTCGCACGTTGGTCTGCATTTGGTGCAGCTTCTGGTTGAGCTTGTGTGTGTGGTCACGTAGATATTCGATGAGGTCGGCCTGTTTTTCCAGCAAATCCTCAGTGTCGCCTCCTGGTTGCATGAGGCCCAAGGAACCACCGGCGCGATCCGCACCGCGCAGAACATCCGGAGGCAGCTTGTTGCTGTTGAATTTGCGCACTTTTTCTGGAATGGATATTTTGTAATGAGTAAAGGGAGACAAGTTTCAAGGCCCTTGCAGATTCATTGTATCGTTTGCTGAATATCTAAACTAATATAAAATTCGACCTCTAAAAAACGGTCAGTAGCAAATTCCACCCATAACGGATTGACATAAAAATCTAAAAAAATCACATTAATTACTAAAATAATATGTATTAAACTTATATACAAATTATTTTAAAGTTGGCCCAACACTATTCGAGTGAAAATCTTAGGATTTACCCAACCGGTTTTTACTTTATCCAAGTGTCTATGACTAATTTATTGCGAAAAACGAAAACAGGTATTGGAAACGAATTAAGTCTGATTGGTCCCTGACTCATCAGTCCCTTTGTCAGAAACCTAACTTAACTAATTACTCATGTCATTACTTAAAATAGATAAGCTAAGAAAATAGATAAAATCAGAAAGCTTTTGGCTAAAAATACGTTTCTTATTTAAGGGGTTATATACAGTTGTACCGCACAAAAAAATGAAACTTTACCGATTTTTTTTTGACACAAAAATTACTTATGTTTTGCCGGCGTTGTTTAGTACATATTTTTGGGTACTTATTAAAATTTTTTCATAAAAAAATATTAAATAATAAAAATGTTATGGTCAAATTCCAAGACTTGCGGTGGACATCACATCCCAAGAACGGTTCATCTCAAATCCCCAATTCAAAAAAATTCGTTAGTATATTGTATTGCCTAGTCCCTAAACAAAGAATTTGTAAAAATGTTGATTAAAAAAAAAAAATGGCGACGGTTGTAACAAAAAATGTACTTTTTCAAGGTATACAATTTTAAATTTGTATGCTCTAAAAAAAGAAGTTTTCAAAAAAATTGAAAATCCTTCGTTCAAAATTTGGTGTCGAATGAATTAATACTTTTTTAGTAATCGTGTCCACCGCAAAGGTAATTTCGAAAAAAAAAAGATTCTGAGATAATCGCGTTTAAAGTTTCAAGTTTGTAACAGCCGATGTGCAGGTAGTGCGCTATAAATAGCTAAAACTTCGGTTCTAATGCTCCAATCGTTATGAATTTTTGTGAGAGTATTCTCAAAAGTATATACTTCAAGAATATGCAATAAAAATAATAGATTTTTATCTATCACAACTGTATATAACCCCTTAACAATTTCGCTGTCGATCATATCATGATAAATTTTTAAAAAGGGATAGATAGGGATTTTGCATTGATAGTATCAATTTGATACTCCCTGATATATTTTTAGACCTATCCAATTTAAGACCTCTCCTTACCAATATAAAAGCTGTGGGAGACGGCTAGAACCACATTTTCGGCCACGGTGAAGGCGGTCACATAGCTAACTGGCGACAGCCAGCCGGCGGCGCAGTGCTCCCAGAAGTTCTCGGCGTAGAAGTGATGGATCAGGGCCTGGACGGCCAGCAGCATGGAGTTCCACAGGGATACCAGCTGCAGGGGAATCCCCTTCTGCATTTTCGTCTCGCGATGGAAGTCGTGGTAGCCCTGCATGCGCAGATTGTCGTGTTGTCTCTTCACAAAATGATCGAAGAGCTGGAAAACCATTGACATTGAGGTAGGTCGGAATTGACAGAGCCACGGAATGGATTATTTACATATGTGATGACCCAGAAGGTGGCCCGCAGATAGAGCATTATGAAGTAGGCATCGCAACGTCGATCCGCTGGAAACGAGGCCGCCAGTACGATTCCCACAATCGAAATTGCAGTCGAGATAAGCAGATGAAGGCTGTGGGAGCACAGGGAATGGGTTTAATTGGGTACATTATCAGTGGTTTGGTTTGGAAACGCAATGGATGATTCACTGCCGCCGGCAGAAGTCTCCATGATTCCCCTGGTCCCCCGTATCCACCATATAATCACCTAAATGCGGGCACTGTGTTCAACTTGAAGCTCCCATTGTCGTTGGAGAAGAGTACGGGGTCCAGTAGGTGCTCCGTGTCGCGGATAAGGGCGGGGGACACGCCCGGCTGGACAGCGGCACCTCCTGTAGCTGGTTGCTCCATTTGCACAGCCCAATAACGCGTAGTTTTCGAATTATTTTTGCTTTGTTTATTAACGCCGCAGAAAAACAACACTTATTTTCTTTCGATATGGCAGCACTGGTAAGAGTTGGCATTGTTCCACAGTGGCAACGCCGGGCTATCGATATTTTTGGGATGCAGCTCGATAGCCCTGACATTAGGCTGTTATAATTTAAAAAAAGTTTTCTTTCTATTACTTATGTGTTTTTTAACATTCTTTTAGCTTTTCGCTTCCTTAAATGTATGGACAATAATTCAAAAATTGTTTTCATTCTTAGTACCAGGCACTTCTACCTTCAGCCATGCCTTTGATTTCCTTTTTTTTTTACAAATTTTTAATCGCTTATAAATCATTACAAATTTTAAAATTATTTACCCGTTATTCCTCTTATTTCTTATGCCAATTATCAAATATTCGTATATTAACGGAAAAATACCAGGGATCCGAAAAGACTCAGCGCTATCAACAACTATCGATTGTTTTGAAACAAAACCAAAATATTCGATATATTCGTATAGCAAACCCAGCTCTATTTGAACCTTGCATTTAGGCAATTGGATTTTATTTTTAACTGATTGTCGGGTAGAATTAAGCAGATTGCACGATGACTACGCCTGTGCCGCGTCGCACCAAGGATATGATGGCACTGGCACTGGATTCGGACTCGGAGGACGACTTCAATACGCCGTACCGACCACGATCGCGGCAAGCGGCGGCGGCAGAAGGAAAACAGCAGCCAGTGGCGTCTTTCCAACTGCCTGCGAGGGGCAAGGAGAACGATCCCTATCCCATGCCCATAAATGTGCTGTAAGAACTGAGATATCCTTAGGGGATTGCTTTGTATCGAATAATAATCAGGTGTACCTTATCCTTCAGAGATTCATGTTATTTAAAGGGCTTCTGTCATAAAGTTCCTATTCCTTTTTATGATAGGCTCTGTTTATAAGGTGATCTCATAGACCATTCAGTGTTCCCATTTCAATATGAAGACTAAAAATATTTATATTATTCAGACTAACTTTTCTACCATTCCGAAGTTAAGATCTATTCTTCTGGACCTTTTCCACAGAAAGTTGTTCATCTGTTAAAGAACCCCTTATCATTCAGCTACTAATGTTCCCTTTTCCACAACTATATTAATGCATGTCTTAATTTTATAATCAACATTTTAACATTTCAGACCTCGTCGAGTCTCCGAATTGACCATGATGGACTCGGACAGCGAGGAGGAGGACATCAAGAGCAATCACAACCTAAACTGCGCCATCCTAAACGATTCCTTTGTACTGAGCCCCTCCCAAGAGCTAACGAACAGCAATGGCAACATTACCACTCGACGATCATCCCACGCCGTTCCTCTCAAGCAATCCGATTCGAATCTCTCGTTCCTGGGGCGTTTCAACAACATGGGCATCAATTGCAGCAGCAGCCAGGGATCCCCGACTTCCAAGTCGGAGAAGCAGGTGGCCAAAAAGCCAGCGCCCACGATCCAAACCGTCACGGAAAGACGTCAAATCCAGGACATAGAGACCCCGCTGCGCAAGGAAATCTGCTCAACCTCGAAGGGCAAGTCGGATGCGGACTTTATCACACCCCAAGTGCGAACCATTGGTTCCAGTTTAGCTGGAAAGAGCCGCAGTGCGGTGTCCACTGACTTTCGTGCCCAGAAGGTGCTCTTCCAAACGCCCATGACCGTAAGTCGGGCGGCTCCTGTGCCCTCGGAGAGCATAAGCTTCTCGCTTTGCGACACCATCAGCGAGAGTCCCGACATTCCGGAACCTCCGAAAAAAGCAGATCCTCCGAAGAGCCAACACCAGTCCAAAAAGTCCCTGGATAATGTTTTCCGGGAATCGGAGAAGGACAACGGAGCAGCCAAAGAGGAGATCGCTGAGCCAAAGGAGTCGATGCCCGCAGTTCCCGTCCAAGCAGAACCGTCTTCCAACTCGTCCAAGACCTCTACCGTACTAAGAATTAAGAATCATGAATATACGATTGCCAAAAAGCTGGGCTGCGGTGGGTCCAGCTCGGTTTACTTGGCGCGTCGCTCGGATTCCGGCGATGAGTTCGCACTGAAGGTGGTGGATCTGCAGGCCGATCCCCAAGTGGTTCAGGGCTATCTCAACGAAACCAAGCTGCTGGCCAAGCTGCAGGGAAACGTTTGCGTTGTGGCGCTGTATGATTAGTGAGTTGAAAGCATTTGAAATTTGATATATAAAATATTAAACCAAATTTACAAAGTATGTGGTAGGTGATCTGCAATGGAACTATAATAACACTAGTTTACAGCCAAATTAATTGCAAATTCTGTTAGTGTTGGAAACAAAAAGACCACTAATTTTTTTTTCGATGGCACAGTTTTTTTTTAAGATTTTTTAAAGTTTAAAATGTTACATTTCAGATTTTTTTCTAATTTTATTCTATATCCTGGCTTATATCAACCCAATTGGACCAGTTTCCGTTTCATTTTAAAGTCAATAGATCAGAGCTTAACTTTGCCATACAGATCAATACGATTGGATAAGTGATGGCAGCGCAGTAGCTCGACAAAGATGAAAAATGTGTTTTTTGGTCGACTGTAAGTCGGCTGTATGTATTGTAAAAACCCGAAATAAATCCCTTGAAAAATCATAATGGTTCCAAACTTAAAGCTTACATCCTACCAAATAAAACAAGCCAAATGTTGCCCAAATCCATGGAAAATTGGATTTTTAAAGTTCGGATTCTTCAACTTTTTTCGATCGACAGAGTCTAAACTTACGATTTATCATAGGAGGCGACATTTAAACCAAAATTAGTGGTGATGGCAGCCGGGTCAAAAAATAGCTTAATTTTAGAGCTAGAAAATGGTTAAATAAATTTAATTTCTTATAATTCTTTGATTACCCCTACTAACATTGGTTTATTTTTTCAGTCAACTGGTTCGCGAAGAATCCAAGCTCTATATGGTTATGGAGAAGGGCGACTGCGACCTGAACAAGATCCTGCAAAGCTACACCACCACCCTGCCGTTGTATAGCCTTATGAACATCCTGTACCAGATGCTGCAGGCGGTCAACTACATTCACCAGAACGGTGTCATTCACTCGGATCTCAAGCCGGCAAACTTCCTGATGGTCAGCGGAAGACTGAAGCTGATCGACTTTGGCATCGCCAGCAATATTTCTTTGGACTCGACGAGCATCATCAAATTTTCACAGGCGGGCACATTCAACTACATTAGTCCGGAGGCATTGACGGACACATCCACGGGCAACAGTCCGATGCGCGGAGCCAATCAGCCCAAGATCAAGATATCCACCAAGTCGGACGTGTGGTCGCTGGGCTGCATCCTCTATCTGCTGCTTTACCAAAAGACGCCCTTCGGCCACATCCGAAACATCTATGCCAAGATGAGTGCAATCGCGACTCCGAGCACCAGCATCGAGTTTCCGGCCATTCAACCCTATTATCCCATCATGCTGGTTCATGTGAGTTGGGCAGGGATGATGCTTACATACTAGAGCCCTGCATGAATGGATTCAATGAATTATTTTGACTTTTTTGTTTTATATGAATGAATTAATTCGAATTTTGATTTTAATAGTATTGAATGAATTTGAATTTTGAGTTTAATAGAATTGAAAAATAATATAAACGACAATTTCTTTTGAAGAAAAAAGGGCATAATTTTGTGATTAAATCTGCCTGAATTTTAACTAAGCAGTTAAAATTGATTTGTTAAAAATTTTTCACTTTTTGTTCTCAAAAGAAAGCACAAAAAAAATCTGGCAAATTAAAAAAATTCATAAAAATTTTTCATACATTCATTCAATTCGAAATGAATTAGAAAAACATTCAATTTATTTCACACAGAAGGACAAATCAGAAATTTCATGGCATACTATGATAAAACAAAAATTGAAAGATTCACGCAGAGCTCTATTACATACTTCAATAAATCGAAAATTAACTAGCTAGAAATTTGAAAGAATAACTAATTATTTTTGCAAATTCGACTTGAATAGTTATACTTATATCCAACAATCTCGGACCTATTTACAGATGGCCAAGAACTGCCTTCAGCTGGATCCCAAGAAACGACCGTCGTGCACTGAACTGCTACAGTATCCATTCCACATGATCATTCCGCTACAGAATCTGCAGATACCCAAGCAGAACCGCCAACAGTAATTAAGCTTGAGAGCTCAACTATTTATTAGTGAAATGTCAAAGGTCAAATGTCTTTCTCATATGTGTGTGTATATATTTAATTCTCATTTTATCGTAAATTAAACATCATAAATCCTTATAATGCAGCTATAGCTCATTCTTTTTTGTGTTTCTTGTGGTTGCTGATGGGCTTGAATTTGTTGGTTTGCCTAATTTATATCAGTATGTCGCATGCAACAGGTTTTCGACAATTACTTGCTAGTTAGCATTCGTGTGTTTAATTTGCGTTTACTTATTAGATAGTTTCTCATTCAGTTTTTTATAAAAATAGTTATTTTCTTGTTTATATACGCTTAATTAAATGTTGCTGCTGCCGTTTTGCTCTTTCCGGGCTTTGAATACTTTGCGCTGCTCCGCGGCGGAAATGAAAAGTACATAGAAACGGAAAACAATTATGGAAAACATACAAAAGTCACAGTAACCCAAATGCAAGGACATACATTCATACTATTTAGTTTAGTTTATTTTTGTGGATTTGCCTTTTAAGTAGCTGGGTTTTAAATTCATTTGCTTAACATAAGATACATATACAATTGTTTATAGCGCGTTTTTAAATGCAAGTGTAACACAAAAATAATAATCGCATGCGAAGTATAGGATAAATAATAGTTAGAAAGTAGCAGCAGCAATGGATTTTCTTCCGGGTTTAATTTTTTTGTTTTTTTTTCTGGGAGGGCTTGGGTGGAAATTGCCTGCTTCTGTGTTCAGAGTCTGGCTTTTCCTTCGCTAGCTTTTCTTCTGTTCTCGTTTAACATTGCACAAGTTTCGATTGTTATCATTATCTTGCTTTAGTTATGTGTATATAATTTCTTAAAGCGTTCCGTAGTTCTTCATTCTCGTAATTGTTGCTTTTCGTTACTATAAAATGTTAAATGTTGCTGTTGTTGTGGGACATGCTTTAAGTTTACTTAATTTTCCTCGCCTTTCTCTGTTGTTACATTAACTTTAAACTTAATAGATTGTTAGAGTTGTTGTTTGTTTTTTTACTGTTGCTGTGGTTATGGAAGTTGGACAAACTCCGCGGTTGCTTGTCAGTTTATCGTCGTTGTTGGCCTCCACCTTCCTTTTCCTCTTTTATCTAGGCGACATTAAATGTCCTGAAATGGGAAGAACGCTATTAATGAAAGGAGTTCTTTAGCAATTAACTTATTTTAAATTTTTATTAATAAATCTTACCTATTCTCCGTTGGAGGCATGCTGCTGCAGCGTAAGAATCTGCTGCTCCTTCTGTTCGACGATGCCGCGCCAGTGCTCGTCCTGCTCGCGAGCTCGCTCCTCCAAGTCCATCAACGTGTTGGTCTGTGCGGGTAAATATATTTTAATGTGAACCCTGATATTTTCAAGAGTATCAGTAGTACTCACCGTCTTGGTGACCAGCTGGGTGAGCTTGTCGTTGCACTCCCGCAGCTGCAGGTTCTGTTTGTGCAGCTCCTGCTGCTCGGCGGCGGCGGCGGCGGAGGATTGGCTATTCGAACTACTATTATTGCTACTAATATTGTTGTGGGTGCTATTGTGGTTGCTACTGCTACTATTGTTTGATTGTGTGGACTTATGACTACTGTTGCTGCTCTGCTTCTCGGGCTTCTCGGCCTCGAGCTTCTGCCGCAGCTTATCCTGCTGCTGCTTGACATGGGTGGCCAGGACGTGTTCCAGCCACTGGTCGAAGGAAGCTTGCTGGGCATTGCCGGACTGCGCCTTCACTGCCTCGGGATACAGGCGCTGGTAGAGATCCCGGATTCTCTGCTGCTCGCTCTTGGCCGAGCTGGCACTTCCTGCTCCATTGGCGGCCACTGCCTTCTGTTGCTGCTGCTGCAGCTCTTTGTGTTGTTGCTGGAAAGATTAAAACGTGCAATTGTTTAAGCATTATTCGATTAAAAAGAATTGCAGATTGAAATCAAATAAATAAAGCTGAAGAAGCTGGCAGAGTTCATGCACTTACGCCTACGGATTGCGCTGTATTTGTTTTCGTCTTGGCTGTTGCCTTAGCCGTTAAGGCTTCGGCATTTTGCAACGCTTCGATCAACTTCCAATTTTTCAATCGCACGTCCTGACGAAACACAAATACGTGGCAATTAGTAAAGGATGCAGGAAAAGACGTAAGGATGCGGATGCAAGAGACAGCGACAACAAATGCGTAAATACATTGTTAGAAAGTTCATAAATCCCCTACACCATCATTGGTTATTGAATTCTTCGGTCCAATTAATTGAAAATTTCACTGGCAATTTTTGACAGATTTAGTAGGCAACCTATACAAAATATTTTTTAAGCTTTTGCTTACTTGCTGATATTAAATTTAAAGAAAAACAAAGTAAGGCAAAATAATATGGTAAGAGAATTTAAGAATTAAATTAAGAGTTAGAATGAGAATGCAATAGATAATAAATTGAAATAGGATAATTGTAGGTATACAATAGAGCCCTGCATGATTGGATTCTATGAATTATTTTGAATTTTTTTTTTAAATGAATGAATTAATTAGAATTTTTGGTTAAATAGAATTGAATCAATTTGAATTTTGATTTTAATCGAATGAATAAATGAATGGCATGAATTCCGAAATAATTCAAACGACAATTTCTTTTCCATAATTTTGTTGTTAAATCTGCCTGAATTTTATTTACTAGGCAGTTAATATTAATTTGTTAAAAATTGTCCACTTTTTGTTCTCAAAAGAAAGCACAAAAAATTCATAAAAATTATTCATTCATTCATTCAATTCGAAATGCATTAGAAAAACCTTCAATTTACTTCAGATAGAATTGAATTAAATAAATCAGAAATTTCATCGCATACTACGATAAAACAAAAATTGAATGATTCACGCAGGGCTCTAGTATACATTAACTACCTAATTATATTTATAACTTTTCAATCTCAACTCACGTTATTCTTCTCTCGCTGCTCCTGAAGCTCCTGCTGCAGCTGCTTCTCCTTGGCCTGCAGCTGATCGGCCCGCTGCTGTGCCTCCTGGAGCTGTGACTGCAGGGCGGTGGCCTGCTTCTGCTGCTGGACCTGGTTGTCCGACAGCGAGTCAACCTGCGAGCGCAGGGCACTCAGCTCCTGCTGCTTCTGGGCCAGAGCTTCGGTCTGGGCCTGGGCCTGCTCCGACTGGGCGGCCCATTGAACGGCATTGCTGGCGGCTTGGGTGAGATGCTGGCTGAGCGTGAGGTTGCTGGCCTCCAGGTTGGACGACTCCTGGCGCAACTCCTGCAGCTCGGCGGCGTGGACGCGCTGCAGCTCCGACTGCGCCTGCGTGACGGTGCACAGCTCCTGCTTGAGCTCGGCGTTCTCAGCCTCCAGCTGCTTGCGCTGCTCCAGCTCAAAGATGCTGTTGTTCTGACGCGCCTCCAGCTCGTCGCGCTGCTGCTCCAGGGCCTGCAGCTGCTGAGCCTGCTGCTGAATCACCTCGTTCTTCTGCTGAGTCTCGGCGTTCACAAACGCGGTCATGTCGGCCAGGCACTTTTCCTTGTGGGCGAGATCCTGCTGCAAGCGTTGAAGCTGCACAAGATCCTGCGAGTTGGCTTGCTTCTCCCTTACAAGGTTCTAAAATAATATTTAAAGATTGCAATTACTGTTGGATAAAATCTCAAAAAAATTTTAAAAGTATTAAAGGATTCGGCCAGTTGAAGCTTTTTTACCCTTGCAGATCATTCCTATTAACTTACAAATCGCAAATTTTAAATTTCGTTTTATTTTAACATTATTTTTTATATCCTTCCCTATGGCAGCTATATCTTATAGTCGTCCGGTTTTTGTTAAATTTAATTCGAAATTCGGAAATATTACAAAAAAATCATATCCTAGAGTAAAAGAAAATACAATAAACACCAACGGAGCTATAATTTGTTTCCAATTAATTTCCCAATAATTTTTCAATCGTTCCTATGGCATCTATATGAAATAGTTATCCGATTTTGATAAAATTAAAATTGAATTTCAGAAATATTAAAAAAGAGAAAAGAATACAATAAAAACCAAAGAAGCTAAAATTCCTTTCCTATTACTTTCCCAATAATTTTCCGATCGTTCCTATGATATAGTCGTCCGATTTTTTAAATATTGAATTCGAAATTCAGAAATATTTAAAAAATAATATTCCCAAGAGTAGAAGGTAATATATCAGAAAACACAGAAGCTAGAATAATACTCTGCAAGGGTATAATAATAATTTTCTCCCACCTGCAACTGCTGTCGCTCGAGCGTCAACTTGTCGTTCAGACTGGACAGCTCCTGGTTGAGGGCGGCCAGCTCCTGCTCCTTGCCTTGCAACTTATCGATGTAGGCCTGGTTGCGGGCATGCATCTGGGCGCGTTCGGTGTTGACCTCTTGTCGCAGCTCGCGCAGCTTGGCCTGAATTCCGATGGAGGCCTCCTGCTCCTCGGCCAGCAGCTTTTCCTTCTCCTCCAGCTGACGCTTGAGCTTCTGGCAGATATCATCCGACCACTCGGAGTGCGAAGCGGGCATATCCTGCTGCTTGTTCAGTAGATAGTCAATAAGTATCTGAATCTCAGAGCGATTTAGCTCGGCACGGGAGAACACGTTCATCAGAGCATTAACGCCAATGGTCTGGTTCTGGTGATCGGCCAGTTTGTCCAATGCCTGAGCCAAATCCTTGGCCGTGAGGGTCTCCTTCTGATTCTGTTTCTTGTTTTGCTGCTGCTGCTTGGTCTTGTTGTTGGCCTGGTTGTGCTGGGTTTTGGGCGAGCCATTCTGCTGCTGCTGCTGTTGCTTGAGGATCTGCTTGGTGACAACGGGTGCCTCAGTTTCAGCTTTCTCCTTTTTGGCCACGTTACCGCCGCCGATCTTCTTCTGGGTCTGCTGCTTGTTGTTGCTGTCCTCCTTGCGCTCCTTCTGCTCCTGCTTCTTCAGCTCGACCACATCCTTGGGAATCTTGGTCTCAAAGGTGTTCAAAGAGGGTGTCTCCTCGGAAGTTGCTGGCGGCTTGACAGCCACAGTTTCGTTCTTGTTGACCAGGATGCCAGCAGTCTTGTTGTTGGCTCCTCCGTTGCGCTTTTCCTTTTTGCCCTTTTTGCCAGCCACAGCAGGTTGGTTCTCCTTCTCGGCCACGCTGCTGGGACGACGCTGCTCGTTGAGAATCTCTGCATCGGGTTCGAACTCCACATGCTGCTTGGACAGACCGGGCTCCTCATCAGCCACCGATCCCTGGCCCTCTGACTGACCATCGGAGTAATCCTCGACTTCCTCTGCCTCGTTGTTCACATCGCGCTGCTGTTCCCGCTGACGTTGCTTCTTCTCGCGCTTGAGGTCCTTCTTCTTGGGCTTCTTGGCGGCTGCTCCGCCGGCTGCCTTGTACAGATTGGCGCTCAGGGCACGCTTCTCGGCCACCACCTCCTCGAAAGTTTTGCGCCGGAAGATCTTGTTGATGAACAGGAACGAAAGCAGCGAGGCGCTGACCACACAACCGATGACGATCAGTATGTGGAAGTCCATATTTGCATATCTTTCCGGTTCAGCCGTGGGTTTTTCTCAGAGATCTCCTTTGCGAAAGCTGCCGAGTAAATTGGGAAATTTTTATTAATGAAATACTATTTTCTTTACTAGTAAAAAGCTAATTAACAAGTGATTAGATTCAATGAATCGCCTATTTTCGCAAATTGATCAATTACTTCAATTAGAATTGTGATTATGAATTAAAAAAATATTTTCAAGTATTTATATACTTGTACAGATTACTCTGCATTATCAGTTTAAAGATGTATCAAGTAAATAGAAATAATAATACATATGTATTACTTTTTAGTAAAAAGTGATGAGAAAACAGATTTTTGAAGATAAGGTTCGTTTCAATGAAAAGGGGGAAAACCCCAATTATGGCCACGTTTTCACTGTCTTGTTTCTGAAAAAAGCAACCAGCCAAGCAAGAAATAATCTCAAGTGAGGAAATGTTTGAGGTCACTCGTTTAAACTTCTGCTATCAAAGAAATTTTTGTGAATATGGCTTTCAGTTCCTTCGGTCTTATCAGTGTTTAGCTATAGAACTGCTACTTTGTAGTACAAACTGATGACGTGGGGATCAAAAACCAAAAAATACCAGTGAAATGAAAATGACCATTAAATGGCAGATCAACGACACTACCCTCAATGGCAATTATGCTATATATAATCGGATTGTTTGAGTTGTACGTGCTTATCGGTTTACCGGCCGGAGAATGGCACACAAACCCATGCAAACTCTCTTTTTGTATGACTAAGTTGTTATTGCAGTTGCCTGTGCTGCTGGCTGGCTTGACGTGATATTAATAAAACCGACCGCAGTTGATAATTTTATTGTTGTTTGCTCTGCTGAGATAAACAAATGCACTGTTGAATGCCTCAATATTCCTGGAAATCCGGATTATACAGTGGACATCCGCTTGCCCAACTCGCAATTGGAATTCACATGAATTTCAAATTTAGGCAAAAAGGTCATTTGGATGAATTTGATTTGGCTGGCTGGGAAGGACAATTCGAAATCCCCGCTGGAATTATCGATTCCTCAAAGACCCCAGAGACTGTTAAATGTATTCAAGCGGCGCCGAGGAGAGCAGACAAAGTCACAAAGAATAAAATTAGCTTATGAAGCAGCTGCTGCACAGCCTTGAACGAAAGTTAGTAGACAAAAATGTATTCTGCACCCAAAGGTGTTGACGCAGATTGAAGAGAAAAAACTCACAAGAAAAAGGAAAAAAGAATAACAATTTAAAATAACGCAAAGTCAAGATTCTGACGCACACGTATGCAAATTTGCCGATTTGCTCACTGGAAAAAATTAAGCACTGGTAATCTTATCCGTAAAACTCCACGAGTCTCTTTCGATGGACACGATGCGAATGGCAAAAGGCCAGCGAAAAGATTCGCAGCAGAGCTTGGCTCGCAAAGTGCGATCTCTCTTTGGCTCTCTACACTCGAACCAATTCTTTGAGATCGATTAGATGAGTTCACATCCGGAATTCCATATGATTCATTCGTATTTCTAAGCTTATATTGTACATTTCCTTAACTCTTAACAAATAATAATACTGTTTCCACAGATTTGGTGGTAATAAAAATGTTATGTTTTTAGTTCTATAAGTTAAATTTTAGACATTCTTATATCCTATTTAATACTGTAAAAATCTATTAAAAATAAACCTATATTTCTGAAAACAGTTTTCTAGTTTAAAACTTGATACTTGTATCTATTGTTCGAGGAGCGAAGATTGTTTTGTATTTCTACAATTCTGTCCTGAGTGTAATAAAATTGAAAGTTTTCTCTCCGTGTGCTTACGCTCAGTGGGCTCTTCGTTTCTCTGTTTTCTCTCTTCTCTCCCACCACAAACAGTTAGAACAAAACTTGAAATTTCGCTGGCTTCGCGAGAGCTTGGTGGAAGAATTCACAAATTGCAAAAATTTCAATTCAAGGTTGTTGCTCTCTACGGCTGCGATAACTGGCAGGTCGGGTATTTCTTTTTTTGTTAAATTTTTTATTTCTTATTTCTTTTGCTTTGCCTGCTCGCGTCATGTATCTGGCTAAAATATTTGAAGTTTTATCCACATTCAAACTTTTCTAGGGGCTTTGAAAATACTGCTCAAACCACAGAGTTATTGAGAATTTCTAAGCTCAGGTTTAAAGCCGTTCTTAGTTATTCTTGGAGATACAAAATATTCCATTTATTTAAAAAGCAAACATTTCCCAAGGTCTTCTTTCTTTGTGTTATTTCTTGAGGAACAAGGTATTTTTGTTTGCCTATTTGCTTATGAAGCCGACATTCATTTCCCCTGATGGCTGGCTTGCTCAAATATAATCGTGTATTTGCGCTCTACAAAGTTCAATTAATATTTAATGACACAATGAGAACGGGTTTCTGTCAAACAAATCGATGGCATTTAACGGAAAGTAAGTAGAGTAAGATTCGAGAATTTCGATTCCGGGCGTAGCGCAGGGAAAGCCGACGGAGAAGAAGAAGCAGAAGAGAGCCAAAGGCAAAGAGAATAAAGCACAATAAAAACGCCGGTAAAGGTCATCAACCGGAAGAAAAGCGCCCGTGTGTGAGTGACTTGCCAGCGTCTGGGGGCGTCTGTGTGTGTGATGTGTGTTTAGCGCTGTGTATGTGTGAAAGTCGAAATCTTGCTGCCAATTATCATTATGGCCATCTATAAATAATTATGTATTATGGTCGAACAGCATGCAAAACATGCTGCTCGGCCTCGTTACAAGCAACTGACAAACTGGCATCGAACTGCACAGTTGGCCTAATTTTCCCGTTTTTCCTTCTATCTTTCTGTGCCGTTGTTTCGACCCCCTCCCCCCCCCACCCAACGCCACGGCGCCCCAGTGTTCAATTAGCCGCCTGCCCGCCGCGCACTCACACACTCGCACTTGCTGGCACATGGAATTTCTCTCCTGTCTGTGAACACCGGTCAGAGATGAGAAATTGGACAATTTCTTACTTGCGGAATATTTTGTGGGTCAAGTATACGCCCTGTGAAACTGACTTTCCTTGTGACTCAAACCAGCTAGCTATCAAAATCTGAAGTTGTAAGAAAATCTTCAAAAACACAAATCAATATTAAGAATTAAAAGTTTCTAAGAATAGTATTTGGATCCGAAGGAATCCTTACTTAAATTTTTAGATAAACTAACATGGTTCCTTCACAATTTACATTAGTGTAAAAATATATACATAACTTTTAAGTTCAAGATTTTAAATTGAATTGATATAGGCACATAGATTTCTCTATATTCAAAACCAATTTCAATCAAGAGTGTTTTAGAGTATTTTTAAAAACCTGACGTTTTATAGCTTTCTCTGTGGCAGCATCACTGATAACGGTGCAAGTGCTTTTCTCGCTCTCCTTTTGCCGCCGACAGCGAGAGCGTACTCGCACTCATTCATTAGTTTTCTTTTATTTATTCATAAATGCATTTTTTTTGCCCCTACTATTTTCAGCGGCTCGAGTGTTTTAATTTTAGAAAGCTCTGCTCCCTATTTTTCGTCTTTTTCCCTGTAATATTTATGCAACATGCAATGCCGTCTTATTTTTCTCTGTGCGAAAGAGAGCGTGGCATGTTGTTGTTTTTTTTTCTGTTTTTGTGTTCTTATTCTTCCTGCGTGGGAGCGTCAAGTTCCAAGTTCGTTTTCCTAATTTTTTTTTGGTCCACAGATGGAAGGTTGCTCTAAAAAACGGAGTGACGCATAAATAGGCTATAAATAGGCAAATTGATGTTGTCTGAAGTTTGACGGTTAATGGTTATTGATTGGTGACGTAGACGGCGATGGCATTTGTTGATTATCAATTGGTTTTCCCCGATGACGAACGTTTTTGAGTCAATGATTTATTGGATTGGCCGACTGCAAGCCGCTCTCTTGCGGCTCTCTCTCTCTTTGATAAGCCCGCATATGCTTATGTGTGAGTGGTGAGGTCAGCGCATCAATTATGCTCATTTCTTGACTTTTTCTTTGATAAAATCGCCAAATTGTGAGGAGGGGCAGAAGGGGGCAGGAGGGGCTGTGGGCCAGACGGCGGCGGCCGAGATTTTTTTGGCAAATCAAACAAGTCAGCTGTCCCTTTTGCTCATAATTAAGTAGTGAGAAGCGGTGAAAGTATGTCGGCCGCTAATTGGCAGCCTAAATTATTGCACACCGATAAATAAAATAGTGGCTTCCTTTTTCCTCCCAAGACAAAAGGGCGTCGCACTGCACTTACAACCACACACACACCGCTCTCCCTTTCTTGATGTCCCCCTCTCTTTCTCCCCCACTCTCTAACGGTTTTTCTGCCGATCTTAAGCCACTTGCAACGTCAACAATTTTCACAACATTTCACATTTACAATGCAGTCTTTCTTTTTCCTTCTTCTTTTCTTTTTGTTGGAAACGCATCCGCCATTTGCAAGCCACTTGTGTATGTGTGTGCCGGAGTGTTGTGTGTGTGGGTGAGCGGCGTTGTCGCAGCGACAGTTTTTACCTCACGTTTTCCCGTATCCCAATGCGCTTTTAATGATATATTTCTTACTTGCAACTTTTCTACTTTTCTTCAACTTTCTCAGGCCTTTCGGCTGCGGACTTACACTTTTTTCTGCAGCGCTGACTAGAGCTGGAAATAACAGCAGCGATGAATCGATACATCGATGTTTGGAAACACCGATGTATCGCCGATGTTATTTCGATGTTTCCTCTTCATCCATCACTACCTTGGCATGGTTTTTTACTTTTGTTTGAATTTAATTTAAGTTTAAATGTTCAGAAAATAAAATGAATTCATCTCAAATAAAGCGTAACTTTTTATAATGCAATAAAAACATTCTTTAAAATTAGACAACAAAATTCGAGTATCGATACATCGATGATTTTTTCCTGAAAAACATAGCGCTTACAATGTTCGTCCAACAAATTAAAATTTGTTCTACTTAAGGCCTAGTACTCACTTCAATCAAAAAGGCAACGAAACGAAAATTTCTATACAAAAATTTGTATGGAGATTTTCATTTCGTAGGCTTTTCGATTGATGTGAGTATTAGGCATTAGACAAAAACAACAAATTTCTTATGCATCCCATTTGCCTTATTCAAATTTAAATCAATTCAACTTTTGCGCCAAAAAACTCAAACAAAACAGGCCCACAGGGTGATTCTACGGCGCAGCCCTGCCAACCTGTTTTTTTAACCTTTACTAGAGGCATCGGTGACATCGATACTTGGCTCGGTATAGTCGATTCTCTTATTTTATTTAATTTTATTTTAAAAGCTTAATACTCCCGGTATTCCCTAATCAGTGGATTTGCTGAAGTAGACAAAATTGGTTCTGTTGATTTTTCAAAGCTGAGATAGATGTGAGATGTGAGGGATACGATTTTTCGGAATTAAAAACGTGTTTAATTTTATTGATCATAGTTATTTACTGACTAAAATGGTTAATAAAATAAAATAAACTAAGACCATTTGATTGTGAATTAAATACTCCCGCCTAAGTTGCTAGAAAGCAACAGATTTTGAATTTGAATGAAGCAGATAATAACTGCTGACCAAAATTCAACGTTTCTTCTTTGTAAATTTGTATATATTTATTTTAAGTATTTTATAGAATGAAAATCACCTATTTAATAAAAATTGTATTTATTTGGCCACTGATAAACAGTGGATTTAGTTTGGCCGCCCAATAATCGAAATATCTTTCTTTTGCAACCACTAGCGAACAGTGTGACAAAACAAAATTACCGTTAATATATACATTTAGCGATGACGAAAACCAAAAGTTGAGAAAGCTTGATGGCGCTGATTTAAACCAATTTCGAATTTTAAATTTACATTAGAATTTTAAATTTATATAGCTCTAATTAGCCATCCAAAAAGAAAAAACAATGTGAAAGTTGTAACATTAAATTCTTAGACATTTTGGTGTGTTATGAAATATAACGAACTAGTGAATGACCCTGGACAAACGTAGAAAAAAGTGAAATCTGCAGGGAATTCTGCCTAAACTAAATTAATGACTTGGAATTAGGCAATTACCATTAGGAATATCTCGATTTTTAAGTTTTTATACCCTTGTAGAGGGTATTATAATTTCAGTCAGATGTTTGCAACGCAGTGAAGGAGACGTTTCCGACCACATAAAGTATATATATTCTTGATCAGCACCAATAGCCGAGTCTATCTAGCCATGTCCGTCTGTCCGTCTGTCCGTCTGTCCGTCTGTCCGTCTGTCCGTCTGTCCGTTTCTATGCGAACTAGTCTCTCAGTTTTAAAGCTATCGCGATGAAACTTTCCCGAAGGTCTTCTTTCTATTGCAGGTAGTACATATGTCGGAGCCAGCCGGATCGGACCACTATATCTTAAGGCTCCCAAACAAATATAAGAAAATTCATTGTAACTTTGTAGGAAGTAGGCGTTTCGATTCTTGACTACTTAAAAACAAAATTGAAATAAATCGAAACGCTGAATCTGGAATCCCTGGAACTGCACCGAGTGAGTATTCTTTTATCTACAAGGGTATATAAGCTTCGGCTGGCCGAAGGTAGCTTCCTTTCTTGTTCCGGCATGGTTTGTGTCGGTTTACATGGTGAATGTTCAAATTATGAATCTGAAAAATATGGTACTCCTAAATGATGCTATATGGCAACGCTTTATCGATAACCCATCGACGGCGCCACCTTTTCATTCGCTTCACCTTGCGCCATCAGCTGTTCGCGTTGTTTGGCCAAGAATTCCAATTGGTGGTGAGTTCAGTTACTCAACACAGCGGTGTTTACGTAACTTACTTACGTTTGCTTACGTACAACTGACACCTTACGTTTCTCACCATTTTAAAAAAAAATTCCGAGGCGGATTGTCGCGCGCCGTCCGCGTTTGTTTTTATCGTAATTCTGATTCTGTCAACCGAAATACCGAAATCATATGTTTTTAGCCAGGAGAGCCAGGAGAGGGACGATTGCACTCCCAACCAGAAATAGTGAAAGCTCCGCCAAAGTGCAGTAAATATTTAACGATTTCGAATTGCTACGCGGCGTGGGCGTCTTCTTCCTCCCCAACTCGTTCCCCCCGCGTCTCGTATCTTGCGTCTCGCTTCAACAGCGCCGGCAGTTGCACTTGGAAGTGTGAGTGTGTGTGTGAGAGTGAGTGCGTGCGTGTCTGTTTGTGGCTTTCTGAAAGAATGTGAGAAATCATAATAAAGTCGCGCAAATAATTAGCCAATATTCAACGCACATGTGTGTGTTGCGAGCTCATTTGTGTGTGAACCAAGTCAAGGATGCCGCTTTGGCCGAAGAAATCGCAGTCCTGATGGCAGGATCAAGGTAAAATGGAAACATTTGGGATCTGTTGTATGAATGAACCAATGTTGGAGAAGAAGCAGCTGGAGCAGCAACAACAAAACGGCAGCTAGGAGAGCGAAAGAGAGCGAGGGCAAACAAACGAAAATACAAGAAAAAAAAGATATAAAGGAAAAACAGCAACAACAAAAGGTAAGTGCGTGAGTGTGTGTGTGGAGGCCGCACCTCCCAATCAGAAAATTAGTTGTGTCTGGGTGACTGTTACACTTTTTGTACTTATTTCTTTTTTTGGCATTAACTGTTATTATTATTTAAGTAGCACGAACGCGGGAATTACATAATTTCGGTGTCTTTTTTGTCGGTGAGTCTCTTTTGTGTGGGCCCCAAAAGGAAAGCGAAAGTATTCTTATTGGAATGCCATGTGTGCGTGTGTGTTTTTTGTTTTTATTTATGAATGGCGATTATGAGACTTGATAATTAATTGCCAGCATGCGTTGTGATTTGATTTTTGTGCGTTAACCAGTTGCGCGGCTGGCTGTCTCTTTCGCACCCACACTCGGCCATAAATCAAATAAAAAATTAACGCCGCAAACAAAAAAAGAGCAACGAAACCGAAGAGACAAAGCGATGAACTCCCTCGCTCTGATCAGAACGGCAAGAAGAAGAGTCATTTGCAGCTGCGCCGAGCGATCATTTGGCAGTATTTTATATTTTCTCGAGCCGTTTTTAATGCGAAAATCTTGCGGGCGAAAATTGGCCGCCGCAGTTGGTCAAAAAGCATAAACAACACATTTTTATGGGACGCCGGCGGCGGCACATGTACACAGAAACAAAATGCTTTGTTAACGATCAGATGATCAATTTAAATTTCAATCATTTTATTTTTATCATTTGTGATTCGATTTCTGATTTAATATTTTAATTTGAATAGATATTTTTTGACATTTTCCTTGACATTTGTTTTAGTTAACTCATTTAAGATTTTTCAGACTTTAAATTTATTTGATGACTATTTCCTCAATTTTTTTTCTGTGGAACAGATTCGCCCACCATATCATATCGTCACTCTTTTTTTCAAAGGCTCTCTCTTTCTCTCGCGATCGTTGCCAAATTTTATTTCACGCCCGCTGTTTTCTTACACTGCGAAATATTTGGTTGTTTAAATCAGAGAACTTAAAACCCAGTTAAACTTACTTTCCAAAAAAGTATTACAATTATAAAAAATGCATTGAATGCAACCCACTGCTGAAACTAACATTCTTTTGAAAATTATAATATTATATTTACTACAATTTTAGAAATTAATTAAAAGTGGATAAGGAAGTTTCAAACAAGTTCCGAAAAGCACCCTGTTAATACAACATTATTTCCGCTGCGTCTTATTTCAAAAATATTTTAGCCTGGCCAAAACGGCCAATACACACACACACTTGGCAAAATACAGCAGAAAAACGACTGAGCGTGGCGGTGTTGACGTTAATGAACTACAACAACAATTATGTACAACGTTTTGTATAAGGCAGCAACAACAGCGAATTTACCAACAACAACTACACACATTTCACCGCAGTTCCTTTGTTGTTTTTGCGCTTTGGCTTTTGGTTGTGATTTTATATATATTTTTTTTTTTTTTGAACTGGCCATAAGGCGAATTTATGCTTGTCCATTTGCTTGCAATTAGTTTCATGAAGTCAACTGCGCGCTAAAATATAGTTGTAGTTGTCGCTGTTGTTGTTGCTTTATTTGTTGTTGTTGTTGTATGAGGTTTATTGTTGCTCTCCAAGTTTTTCCTTTACTACGCTAAGCTACTTAACGTCACAGCCGCCGCTCGTAGTTATTTATTGTCCGTTGCTGCCGCTGCTGCGTCGACATTTTTTGCATTGCACTGCAAAGACCAATAGTACAGTGGAGCCTCGGAAATATGAATAATTTATGGGAACAATATCAGCGTGGCAATATCCATTCAAAAACATCAAAAGATTTCGGATTCTGTGGAATGAAAAATTGTTCATTACGTTTATATTTATTAAAGAATAACTTAAATTTTAAAATTTTCGCTGTTAGTTTCACAACGTTATATAATAATATTATTATTTTTAGAAAATTTTCCTAAATTAGCTCCAATAAATTGTGTTACATATTCTAATGTCGTTCTTCAATTCTCTAAAAATACTGTTTACAATTTATTTAAGTATTAAGAAATAAAGAAGGTTACTTGTTAAAAGTTTGTAGGGTGTACTCAAAAGAAGCAAAATATGCCTATGTATAAAGTATTTAAAGCACTTTAAAAAGTATCAAATACATAAAACGGTGTATTATTGTGGAATACTTTTGGACGATCTTTTAAGTGTTTTCAAACCTCTTAGTTTTAAAAACTTCAATAAGTCAGCCTTTGTGGAAGTTGCTCTGTACTTTCTGTATTTCTGCCTTTTGCTTTGGTGTAATTGTTTGCCCTTCGCAAGGTTGTTCCCACTGTGCGTGGGCGGTGAGGGGGCGTGGCGTGGTGGAGGTGGGTCGTGAATTGTGGCAGTGGCAGCGGCAGCGGTTTTCTAAAAAACATTTTGTTGGGCTGCCAAACAAAAGCAACAGCTGCGTTCAGCGTTCTGCTTCTGCTTTGGCCGCTCTGCTTTTGGGCCTTTGTGAATGTGCAGCAAACAGCCTTGTAAGCGCCACCCACACAAAGAGGCGGACCACACAAAAAATTGTATGGCCACTAACACACCGACTGCCCCAGCATCTACATCGTGTAGTTGTGGCAGATGTATGTGTGTGAGAGGAAACTATGACGTGAGCAGCAGCTGTCAAAGTCGCCCACGCCTCAAGTCGCGCTTTAAAAGCGTCATGTGCTCAGCTGAGCGCGTCTAGCTCTCCCTCTCTCTCTGTCTCCTTCTTTTCTTCTTCCTCTCTTTTGCTCTTTCAGTCTAAAGCTTTGTGCACGTGTGCGTTTCTCTCCGCTTCAGATTTTCAGCTTCTTTCAGCTTTCTAGCCTGAAAAATTAAGGCAGCATGAAATTTCTACTAACGCAGCACTTCCCTAATCCAAATTTATTTAACTTCAGCTTTCTAAGGGGGAAAACATCCCCGATTAAACACCCCTCAATACGTTATTTCTTAAGCTTGGAACTCATTGAATCTCAAGACCAAATGGTATTCGCACCACGAATTGTATAAACAACCCTATTTCCAATTGTGCGAAATCGAGTGCCACAGAAATCTCTTGAGGTCTGAAACCACCATAAAGGGTGTCCTTAAGTATGCTATAAAAATACAACATCTGCAATAGCCATTTATTCAAAGAACTTCGGGGTTCCAACTGTACTATAAATTTAATTATTCAATTCTTGAAATATTTTTATAATTGTAATAGAAAACTAAGTATTTATGGTTACTTTATGGGAATGCTCAATCTTTTTTGGTTTTTAGAGATACATTTGTAAAATCTGATATTTTTTGGGGAGGTAAAAGGGTCGTTCTATCCAAACTTGGTGTTGCTCAGTTTCACTTAAAATTGCCAAAAGAAACATTTTGACTTCCAACCAAAAATTTCATTCAAGATAAATTTTTAACCAAATTCAGTTAGAGTTTTATACGTATGTGTGTGCACTTTGTGTCACAGAATTTCTACCGTATTTGCATTCGTATTCGTTTCATTGCACTTTGGGTCTTCGGTTCGGGCCACACACAATGTACATACTACACCACAACAATGAGCCATGGCATAATAAACTTTGCCATTTGTGCCTCATCTTGCTCCTCTTCTTTGCCTGTTTGTCTAGGTCTTCTTCTTTTTGGTTTTTTCTAACCTTGTGCCAATAAAATTGAAAATAAAAAAAATAGAAAAGAAAAAATCAACCCGAGATGTGCACCGCACACAAAATGAAAAACTTGAAATGTTTCTAACACAATTTTCTACTTGCCTTGCCATTGTTTGCCGAATGTGTGGGTGGGTTGGGGAAAGTAGGGGAATATGGGGAAAATTGAGTGTGTCGAGCGGCACTTAATTTCTTGCTAGTTATTTTGGCTAGACAACTCGGTTACGCCTCGCTTGCACCGCTAGATGGCGCCAGCAGCCAGCGGCACGTTCCCAATTAATCTCTCATTTTATTTTATCTACGAGTATCTAACTATCAGTCGATCAACACCTTCAATTCGAGAGTGTGAGTGGGCCGCGCCAGGTGAGTGGGCCCGTTAAAAGCGCCCCGGTGACTCAACTCGAACGCTCTGCTCTTTTCATTCTCTGAAAGCCTACGGTTGATCAGCAGCGAATGCACTGTGGAAAAATAAGGGGAGAACATTTTATAAAAATCTTAAGAGTAATTATTTTGTAATACCACAAACCCACATCGGTATTTCAAAAGAGAAGGCTTTAATCCTATTAAATACAAGGGCTTCAAAAATTAGCGGATTATCTTAAATAATTTTATAGTACTCCAAGATTTGAAGTAAATTAAATCCTTGTTAAAATCTCGTAGGATAATAGTCTCTATCCTAAATAAGATGTTTATTTTTCTTAAAAAAATTCCTATCATCCCACAAACCCATCCAATTAACTTCGAAACTTTCTAAAATTGTATGTTATTCTTTTTTAATGATTTTTTTGTTGTATGATTTTGTTTAATTTGGTTTAAGTTGAGAAAACTTTTCGATTACACTTTCCTGTATTTCAGAAATTTAAACTTTCTTAAGTTAGGTTTTTTCGAGTGCATGAAATTGACTTTTGTGAATATGTGTGAACATTTGTACGTGCCGATAAGGTGTTGTAAATATTTGCAAGCAATCGAGCAGCTCCCCTGGACTCGCACATAATGTACCAGTCTCTTTCTGCTTCTCACCTGCGGGTCTCTTTCTTACTTTTCCCCATTTTCGCCGTGTCATTTACTCGTTGAAGTTTTCGCTGGCTGTTGTGGTTGTTATTGTTATTGTTGTTCTTCGTGCGGTTGGGTTGCCTAAAAGTCTGCGCTTATCAACGAATTTTCAGTGGGACGAGCGGGCGACTCAATTTACTTATTGCCGCACCTTAACCGCCGAAGCAACAAATGCAGAAACAAGAGGTGAGAAAGAAGAGCGCTCTGGCAAAAAGCAAAAAATGCATGATTCATGCGCTTGGTATTTCGCTTTGCTGCGGAGGCGTACACTGAAAATATTTCCGGACAATGAACTGTTAAATATTTCATCTAAAAAAAACAAAGAACATAAGTTTGTGATTAAAATACTTTTGCATTAGGGTTTAAAAATAAAAAATACTTATTAATATTAAATATTTTTTTTAGTGTACAGCGATGGGCGGTGGTCTGAAAGTGAGTGGGGCAAACTGGTGTGGGTGGTGGTTGGGTATTGGGAAGCTTTCGGTTTGCCGGCTGCTTGCTTGTTAATTTTAATTGATTTTAATTTGATTTGCTTAAAGTGAATTTTGTTTGGCCAACGACGACGTTTTTTAGTCGTTTCTCCTCCTGCTTTCTTTCTGCTCCTTGCTGCTCTTCAAATAAATTGAATTTCTGAGCACATGCTATATATATTGGGCTGAGGGATGTGGGTGTGGAACTGGCTGACCCATTTACCGAATAGACGAATGTTACTTGTAGAAATATTTTTCCTAAATATTGTAGTAGAAAAAAAGCACTTTGCATGCACATTGCAATCGCCCATCCTTGCCCATTCCCATTCCCATAAAGAGCAACCCAAACAAACAAAAGAAGCATGAAAACAAACACACACTCGAGAGCCACGCCATCTGTCCTTTCCTAGCAACTCTGAAGTTCTCTAGAGGATCTTTCACCTGGCAGCCTTTGCACTTTGTTAGCTCGTTGAGGTGCCGCTGGGAGTCGCTGTCGACTTGAGTAGCTGCTCCCACCAGCTCCCTCCTGAATTTCCCGCTTTTCCCCGTTTTCCCGCTTTTCCTGCTGCTTGTGAGCTTAATGAAATCCACAATGTTACCCACGTATAGAGACTCACATAAATTCCATGTAGAGCTGGATAGCGTTTCTTTACATCTGTGGTTCCCGAAAAAAGGGGTATTGCCATTTTCTAAAACAATCTGCTAAGGTAGTGAGATAAATATTTTTAAAATTTACATAGTTATACTAAAATGGGTCACTAGATCTTGAGTACACAGAAAAAAAATTTATAAAAAATCAGATTGATATGTGCAGTTTATTTTAATATTTTTAAAAGTTCAAGTAATTCATATCATTTTGATATGAAAAAAATGATAAAATATCAAGTTGATATGTTTGAATCATTAATTTGACATTAATCATATCGGCTTTTTATTGATATGAAATATGGGAAAAAAGACCGTATTTCATATCGAATTTTTTTCTGCGTGTGTTGCAAAAAACTCATGAAATAAGTTGGGTAAATGAATCTTTTATTTGACCTATTTATGATAGATCCTTATCAACAATAGTAACAAAAATAACTAAAAATGTTTAAATGAGTTATTATAAAATACAACTGGTCATATAAGTTGCTCATGAAGTTTCTTCGTATCCTGTGTAATATAATCTACCATACTCAGTTGAGCTATTTAAGAATGGATTTGCAAAAGGGCGCTTAAATATTCGGTTAAGGAACGAAAGTAGGTCTTAATGCATTTTGCCGCTGTCCGTTGTCAGTCAAGCGGCGAAGGAGAATGCAAGTCGCTCGGATGAGTTGTTTGCACGGAGGTGTGTTTGCGTTTGCGGGTGTTTGTTTGTTTGTCTGGATGTGTTCGGATGAAAGCTGGAAGGGATGTGGGATGTGGATGTGCAGCCAGCCATCGACATGCTTTTGTGGCCCCATGTCTTTTGTTGCTTTCACCCTGGCCATAAAGTTCAAGGAGCTGGATTGAATCCGCCCTGCCTGTCTTTCACTCTTTACACACATTTGTCAGCGCCCTGTCTTGCTATGGGAATACACTGAAACAAATATGTAGAATTTTGTATAGGGAAAGGAAGTGATTTCCAAAACTTAACCAATCAAATAAAATCAATTTGGGAAATAAAAAAAAATGTATTTATATTTCGAAGAAGTAATTTAGGCTTTTTTGAAACCCTCAACTTTTCATATCAGCACTTTTAATTTATAGAAATGTAGGTGGCCATGATATAAAAAAGAGTTTTTTCTCAGTGTATTGCTGGACGTGGACCGCCCGATGCTGGGAATGCATTTTTATGCGCATTATTAAGTAATGCCGGGGGTTGAGGTCACGTGGATGGGGCAGAAATCGCTTTGCTTCTCAACCGAACCGTTTAGAAGTATTTATTGTGGATTCTTCAAATGGGTTTCCCTAGCCAGAGGGGGATTACAGAAGTCCGCGGGAATGGAATTCGCAATGTGATGGCAACTGAAAGGATATTGAAGGAAATGCATCTCAAAGGATTGTTATGAAAGGGAAACGTTACAACATTGTTCAATATTTTCAATCAATTTGCATTCTACAACAGCTGTGATGGGTTCTTGTTTTTTAAGGACATTTTGAACAAAAGACTCAAGAAAGACAGAAATCTATAAATTATAATATTATCGATCCTAATCGATTAAACAAAACGTATTGTGAATGCCAATAAACTGTAGTCTGATTTGTTCCAGAATAATTGATCAAAACTCTGCAGAATATAAAAAAAAGGTGAAAAAAGGTTTTCGTTTACGAGTTTAATTTTAAGCTCACCCATAAACCTTTTACAGACTGATTGAGAAAATACCTTGGCAGTTCATTTATGTCATAGTTTTTCCCCATCACTGTGACCTGACCGCAAATTGTTTATTTACATTCCATCCGGAAAAGCCAACATATTGGGGGCTTAACGCCGAATAAAAAGCAGGGGACTACAAACTTTTCAGAACTATTTTCGAACCCGACACATGATGGGTGGTGTCATCGTAATGGCTGCTTCAGTGGACCAGGTAAAGGAGGTGGCGCCGAAAAGGGGCTGAATTTGGTGGGAAAAACATAAGACCCCCTCCAGGGTTGTCACCCCACCCCATCGACCCTGCCTTTTGAGCTCCCCCCATCATATGCAATCATTTTAAATCTGGGTAAAAATGCAGCCACTTTGCCGTGCGAGCTCATCAAAAAAAGATGCGAATATGTGTGCCAGCTCAACCTGCACACATAAATAAATATATATATATGTATATGCAATATAGTTGTATAAATACGTACATATGTATTGGGTTATATGGGTTATATTGTGGGTTGCTAGGGCGGCGTAAAAAAAAGTATAAATAAAATAATGCAAAAAAGGGCCAACCATTCGGGGGAAGGGATAGCCCACCATCTCCCCTCAACCCCTCGTCAAATTTTGAGCAGTGTAGCAAATATGCAAAACTCACACACACACAGCCACACACTCACACAATCAGCTGCAGACTTTTGGCATCGCCTTGCGGTTTTTCAGGAAAATGGGGGGAAAAGTGCAGACGGGCGGCTCTGTCGCTGAAAATCCTAAAATGCTTAGCGTGGCAAAATCAATTTGATGCCATTTGTTAAAACGCTTTATGGCCCAGTGTGAGTGTGTGAGTGTGAGTGCGCCTGTGAGTGAGTGCATTAAATATGTATGTGTGATGGAGAATTTTCCGAGAGAGATTTTCGGTGAAGTGCCGCCTCGGAGAAGTGAGACTTGAACGGTCGTCCTGGCAGCTGCACATCCTGCTGGATGATTTTATGAGCACATTTCATTGTGCCATTTTATTCCGTAGTGAAATTGCAAAGGAGCTGCCCTTGCAGCTTACAATTTTAATACCTCCATTACCTTGCAAAATATGTGAAATTTATGGTCGATTTAACAACCAATCAGCTGCACTGCAGATATTCCAGGGAACATATTTGACACATTAATTTTTACTATTATAATTTTATCAACCTATAAAAAAATTAAAATTTTGTTTAATTTTTAAAAAATGGGTTTTTACATTCTTCTTTTTTGAAAAAAGTTTTTAACAAATAGTTGCACACTTAGGGCAATAACATTTTCGAAACTGGACCAATAATTTCCCTTTTTTTCCCCATTTTTATGCCACTTTTTCGTCATCGCTGCGGGTGTATGTGTTAGCCCCTGTGTTCACGTCTGCTTGTGTATGTTTAATGCCTTTGTGTTTGTGTTTAGCGCTCGAATATCGGTCAAGGCTGGCAATGCAGCCAACTGGCGCACATTTAGGCGACGTTTGGTTTTGGTTGTCGGTTCAGCTGCCTCAGCCGCTGCCTTCTGATGTCTGTGCCTCATTTCTGGCAAAATATGCCACTAAATCAACACGCTCAGAGCTGCAGCAACCAGCTACTAGACTGAGAAAAAATGGTCTAAAACCTAAGAAAAGTTTTTGAAATCAAAAAAATAATATTTAAAAATGTTCTAAGTCAATGTGGGTGGGCTTGAAAAAAGTTTATCTTTTTGTTTTAATAATTGAAAATTAATTTACCCAATAATGTAGAAAATATTTATGATTTTGAAAAGCATTTTCTTATAAAATACCTTATAGGTACCGACTGACTAGTATTAATATTTAATTCATTATAATTGATATGATAAATTGATATAATATCCCTAAATACAGGAATAATTCGGAATCTTTTTTCAAATTTTAAAATGGTTGATTTTACTTACTTTTTGCACAGTGTAGTGTGGCAGCCCACGCCTCAGCGGCGACACGTCTGTTGGCAACTCACCTGCGAAATCTCGCTGCTGGCGTTAATAACATTTCAACATAGCTCCCCTCCTTCTCCCTCTCCACTCCACTTCTCGTTTAATTTGCCCACCTGCCTGAAAGTTCTGTACATGACAATGCTACCCTGTAGCTGTAGCCCCTCCCCACTGAAAAAATGGCATTAATAAGGTCAAGGATGTTGTTTGTAGCTCCTGTGGCGTGCGCGCCATCAGAAGCTCAACCCAGACCCAATTTCCCGGGACTGTTCTCCTGTGGGCGTGGCCCTGTTTAGTGCTGATTAAGTGCCCACAATTTCTGCCCCAAATGTCCGATGGCAGCGATGGCGTGTTTGTTGTTCTTGTTCTAGTGGCGGTTGCACCAAAATTGCATTTGTTTCTGGCTTTTTTTTTGTGCTGGGAGGCCGTCACTTTTGAACCGGAAGTTTGCGTGAGTTGCAAAGGGAAAATAGGGGTGGGAAATGGGTGGGGTGGCAGAGTTTCCTGGAGGCGGTGTCGAGGGGCGTGGCTGCTATGTTGCCCCTGATAAATTGAGAGGCGGTTGTATTTTTGGCCAAAAACATCAACTAGTAGCGTGTTAGCAAAGGAAATGTAAAAGGAAAGGTGAAAATAAATAATTGTAAACCGTTTAGAAGAGGATTTGATAGCTTAAATTAAATATTTAAAAACATTGTTCTTTATATTTTGAATGTTTACTTTACCTTTGCATTTTTACCTAAATTTATTGCATGTAAAATTTGATGTATAAATAAAATCTAATAAATTTTTATGTTGGGTCATCCTAAAACATGCTAAGAAGTTTTAAAGTCCATATTATAAGTATTTCTTACATTCCTTAAATATTTAAAGCACGACCTTCAGTAACTCCTTCAAAAACTGTCAATAACCCAGTCCACATAAGTCGAAAACACAACTGGAAATAAGCACTCGAGTAAAGAAGTGGCCTTATTAAAAGATTGGTTGTACTTCAGCTTTAAATCAAAGCGAACCTTATCAATTAGCGAGGCAAAAGCATAAAACGAGGGGCTCTTCGGGAGCCAATGGGGGAGTAAGCTCAGACATCGGGGAAGCTCCCGGATTAATGCAGCATGTATAATCCTGCGGAGCGTAATTACCGCAACTAACGCTAACCCAACAGCACCGCAACTATCAACACAGCGCTTTGATTAATTATATGATCCATGTTTGGTTTTCCGAACACCCTTCTGGGACCCTCTACCCTTTCCCTTTGCCTGCGGCTTTTGTAAAATTAATTAAGTCGAAATGAAACCAACCAGAGCCCGACTTTGTTTGATGAGGGGAAAAGTTGGCTGCCTGGTTAGTTGGCTGTCCGGCAGCTGATAAAATAACGCATACGCCGCGTTGCCTCGCGAAAACTTGCCAATTTGTATGGCTGGCATTACATTAAATTTTGCAAACCCAACTCAACAAATGGCAATCAAGCCAAGAAAGTTGCACGACAAATCATTGAAAAGTGTTCAATGCAATTCTTAGCCACCACCAATCCAACAACAAGCACTTTCAGGAAGGGGAAAACCACAAAATTCGGTGTAATCCCATTTAAGCAAGCTGCTTTTCAGCAGTTGATTTGCTTTTGGCTTGGAGCGTGCTTGAAATCTGCTATCAACACTTGTTTATAGAGACGGTTCCCTCGTTTCGCCCCGTCTCTTCTCGAGGAGTAAGCTCTTCCGGCTAAGAATTGTGCCCAAAAGAAGAGAAGCGATTCAAGGCTTACGCATTTGTCGTCTTAGTTGCAGCTTCTTGTGATTCTGCTGCTGCTTCTGGTGGTACTGCCACTCCCACTTCTCCATTCTGCTGCGGCGCCTCTTAATCCATTTGCTGCAGTGCCAGTCACGCCCACCGGCGTATACACGCCCTGGCAATAAAACTTTTACTCTGGCCCTTTCCTCGAGGCCCTAACTTTGCTCGTGAACGAGTGCCTGCAATTTTTCCCCAACAACCAGAGGCGATGACGATGACAGCGACAACGTCAATGAGCTTTTCTTGCCCAGCCAGCGTCAGTCGGCGATGACAGCGGCTTTTTATACCCCGTAAATGCAAAAGGATAGGCCAAGCTAAGGAGTTGATTGATTTTAAATGGAATAAATACATTTTTTATTAATTAACGATAATATTCCCATACCATGTCATTATTAGAACGGATTAACATAGTAATTTCTCGCCAAAAACTATCCTACACGTTTTAAGTAATGTAACCACAAGACCAATTAACATTACTTTAGAAATTCCGTAATACTCATTTGATAACTTTATAAAGTTTTCTTCTTTTTATTATTTATAATATTTGTGCTTTCTTTAATATTTAATTTAATATAAATACGAGGTTGACTCCTGATATGATTTGCGATTTTTTTATTCGGTATCCTTTCAGTTCATCACTTCATGTAACCCCCATACCTTCCGTTGTTTATGCGATTCTATTTACTTGAATTTTTTCTTAAATTTATTTTCGGACTGACCTACATTGATGGCTGTCGACTTGGCCACGCCAGTGCCTTTGTGCTGTCCTCTTCTTTCTGCCTCAAGAACTTTAGCTGTCTTTGGTTATATGGTATGCCAACGAAAAACGTCATATGATTTTTGATTATAACGTCAATGGCACGACATAAAGCTCGCAGCTGCTCTTGGCTTGCTGTCTTTCGTAGCGCCATTTCTTGTTTTAAAAATATAAAAGAAAAATAGTGTGAGACTAAGTATTCTAAATGTTTGACAGCTGGATAAACGACAAAAAAACAGGATGGAAAGCTTTTTGTGGCCGTCAGAAGATTTGAATACACTTTCTGTTTTGTTACAAGTTGGAATAAAGAAATTTTAATAAAAATGGTAATATAGATCTGAAAAAAGCTGGTAATTTTTGAAATGAAGAAAATGTAAAATAAAATAAACAAACAACAAAATAAAATAAACAAATAAATAAACTAAACAAAGTATACCTACGTAATTCAGATATTTTTTCTTTAATTCAAAGTAAATGTCAATAATTTATATCCATTATTTAAAGGACTATGAAGTAAACAGAAAAATATACAAGGACAAGGCTGACTGAATGGTGTATAAGGTCAGAGTTCATCGATGCATATAAACGACAAGCCCCAGGGCAACAAGGGTATAAAAAAATGGTAGAAATAATGTTGTCGGGCGACAAGAGTTCGCTTTTTCCATTTCCATTTGCCTCCGAATCTGAATCTGAATCCCAACTCCCAGTTGCTAACCATTCTGCCACTTTCTTCCGCCATGGGCAATGGCTTCTGGTCCTTTGTTCTCCGTCGCCGTCTCTTTCTCCGCCTCTGTTTCTGTCTCTATCTCTATCTCTGCACTCTGCTTCCCGTTTCCTGCGTTTTCGTTGCGCCAAAAATATGAAAATTGCTTGTTGTTTCTGTGGTCTCCATTCTTTCGTTAGCTATCCCCAAAACACTGCTGAAAAAAAAAACATATTTAAATAAATTTATATGTTTTTTTGGATCAAAAGCAAGGGGTTTTTAGAAATATATTTGTAAGTATAGAGTTCAAAATATTATTTTTTAGTGCAGGCCCTTTTTACGTATAAAATTAAATTACTTAAGCACTTTGAAGCGAGTTTTTCTCAGTGTAGCCCATACACACTCCATTGTAACTGGGGTAAACCCCATCAATTGTAATTTTAGCCTCTGCCTGCTTCTTGTAAGCTAAATGTCGTACATTTAGCTGTTTTGTTGTCATTTCTCTTTGTTGTTCTTATTATTACGGCTGTTGAAATAGTTTTACGAGATTGTCCCATTGCCTTGATTTCGCAGTTGGAAAGACCGACCAAGATTGTTACCAAGATTGATCGGAATTGGTCTGCTTTCAGTAGCAAGTTTTCCATAATTAACATATTTCAATGTGAAATATTAGGCCATTTATTTTGAGTCCACTTTACTCGCTTCATTTTGGCCAAAAACAAGCTGAAAATGCGTACTCATAAAATGGAGGATGGGTGCAGATGGGGGAGGCTCTATTGTTCCAAGCCATTCTGGAATTCAGGCCAAATATTGATGGATTTTGATTGCCAAAATGGCTGAAAAGCCACATGGAATAAGGGAGATGACTTCAAATAAAGTTTTGACATGCAATATTTATTCGCTTTTCCTTCTAAATTGATAGATAGAAAAATTTCAAAATTGGCAGCATTTGAGGGCGATTTGCAATAGTTGGCAAAAAAAGCGACTTTGTTATGTGTCACTTGGCATTTAAAGAATTCTGAAATAATCTTTACTTAATAATCTCAAAGAATTCTTTATGGAATCAAATTCCGGAGAAGTATAGATTAAACTGTACCTTGATATGCAAATGCTCATTTTTATGGATAGTTGCTATGAATCATGGCTTTTGATAATAAAATGGTATGACAATCAAATTATAGAGGCAAAACTGAGTTTTGAGGTATGTCAGATAAATAAATAGAATAAATGATGCATAAATGTAGAAAAATGTGTGCCCAGAATATGCACTTTTTTAATTAATTAATTCGTAATTGCATTTTTATATTTGTATCCTTAAGCTTCTTAGCTTTAAGGTTTATAATAAAATTATATTTTTTCGTCTCCATTTTCCTGTTCATCTCGGCACAATTTTTAATTAAAGAAAAACTAGAGCAAGTGCATACTTAAACTTTAAATCACAACTTTTTCTTAGAAATCCATACAAGGGGGCAGCGAATTCCCATTGAGAACAGTCTGTAACGGAATCATATTTCACAGTCTCTCATGTAAATTAACTTCCACGAGGGAAAAACCTCTCAGCTGCATTAAGGTTGCGGACGAGCTGCGTTAAACCTCTCCTAACCGCACACCATCATCATTAATTGCATATACATATATGTTCAGATGTGCACTTGTGTGCGGTCTTACGTAAGTGTATGGGTGATTTTAATCATAATTTACTAGGCCAGCGGCCACAGCTGTTTGCTTTTCCCATTTTCCGGCGTAAGTCAATTAATAATGCGTCGAATATTAAATTTATGCAAAAAGGCAGCGTTAAGTGCATTAATAACTTATCCCAATAAGGGGGTAATGAAACCGCAGTTATCTACGAAAAGCAGGGACGTTTACTGCCAGTGAAAATTCTGAGAACACAAATTTAATTAGTTTTTGGAAAGCTTTAACAATTTTAACACTCGAGAAAATTAAAACACCTTTTATTTGAAGTTTTATGATTGAATAACTATTTTTATTGAATTACTAACGATTGAATAATTTGATTAAAAATGGAAGTATCTACTATCTGCAGAATTAAAATTGCGATAAGACAAGCCCCTGAATAAGTGAAACTACGCAATTGCTTAATTATATTTTCAGCGGGTCAGATTACTTAATAAGCGTTTCACATAAATTAAGCGACAAATTATTTTGCAATTGATGACAACAGCCCGCCCGAAGGGCCAAACTGTGGCTAAAGATCGGAAAATGCAATTTATTTTATAAACTCAGCGCCCTGCATCCGAATAATGAATCATTAATTCTGTAAACAAATATTAACATGTTGCAAATGTGTTGAATTTTAAACCCACGTAATTGGCAAAATATAAAAGTGAAAAATAAATAAATAGAGCCAACGAAAAAAAAATATAACCGACGAGGATGGGATTCGAACCCACGCGTGCAGAGCACATTGGATTAGCAGTCCAACGCCTTAACCTCTCGGCCACCTCGTCATCTGATTTATTACCTTCCGTTTTGCAATTGCATAGGTTCTGTAACTGCAAGTAATACTGTTATATCACCATATAAAAATATCTCCGACTCTAATCCATACAATTTAACTTACGCCAGGATAATAAATACGTACGTAAATAGAAAAACCCCCTAAATATTATTCTGCAAATTGCTTTCTGCATCTGTTATTGCAACTCAAGCAAATAGAACAGCAGTCCTTTTTTTTGCTTTTGTTATAAATTCATGGGATAACTAAATAGAGAAAACTGTCGAAATGAAAATGAACAACCGACAGTTTGTTGGCTAGGTTTGGACTATTTTTTTCTCTTGCGGCATGGTGCGGATGTTTAGGGGAAAGGGTTTTTCGGTAACGCCCACACGCATTGCCATGCATCGTTTTGCGTTGGAAATTTCACTGCCACTCGCTTGTCTAATTTATTTGCAAATTTTTGAGTGCTATTCCCTGCTGCAGCTGCTCTCCCACTTGTGGGTTTTTATTTTAATTTGTTTTTGTGTGTGCATTTAATTATTGTTTATTTGTCTGGGCGAATTGCAAATTATGTACACTTGAAGCGAATAGTAATTTTACAGAGAATAGTAAATAAAATGGATTTGAGGCTGATTTAGTCAGAATTTTAAGATCAAAGAAAGATTTCTTTGCCAGCTTTGAGCGAAGAAATCAACGAATTTGGTTTGCTTACTTTTATTCGCTAAATTGGTTTTAGTATTATGGATTTAATTATTATGAAGTATACATTAAAAATACATAAGTGTTTTTAAAGCTGGCAGAAAATGTTGGTAAGTATCCAACAATAAATGTATTAAATTTGTAAGCCTGTGCATTTGAGATTCCCCTTTAATATATTTTAAGGCTTTATCCAATTTTCTAGTTGGCCAAAGTTTTAGCATTTCATAGAATATTTTTATTTAGCTCTTATACATGTTCGTGTATAAATTTATATATTTTTTCCTCTAAAAGGCACTTCTGGCATAAGCACAAAAATAAACAAAATGGCAACAACAGTTGCTAAACTATGCCCTTCCTCCCGACGAATCCTTTTTCCGAGAAGAAACTCTTGGAGAGCGGCGGCGAACAAAACAAAAGTTTAAAATGCATTTTAATTACACGCGTCTCGGTGGCCTGTGCCCCGCCCACCTCCTCATTGCCGCCTTCTTTTGAGTCATGCAGTCTGCGCTTCCATTTAATGGGCAAAAGTGCTTAAAGCAGCAAAACGCAGACCTGCAATTAAATTAATTTTTCGGTTTGTTTCGGCGCTTTTTTATTTTATGGGCCTGGCCCAGCAGAAGCAGCCTCAATGCGTCGAAAGTGGACAGCGGTCAGTGAATAAAAAAATAAAAAAGGCAACAATTAAAAAAGTGTGCCAGCGTTTTCGAGCAGCCAAGCGACAAGTGACAAGAATGCCGCCAACAACCTTCGAAAGTGGGCGGTGGGCTGGGGGTTGTCTGTTTTCATTGGGTTGTTTTCGGGTGGCTTGCTCCGAAATTCGAGATTAAGCACTCCGACAGTTTGTCATTTTTGCGCACATTCATTTAAATGTCGAAATTAATGAACAAGAGGAGCAGTCTGTTCAAGACATGCAGTACGCAGGCGAATTGCTCAACTAATTGGCTAAAAGCATTTCGGGGAAAATGCATTTTCTGGCAGCTCAGAATTAATTAGGAATTTTATCATTGATGCATGCAAAATCAATTCCTAGCTTAAAAACTTTTCCAATTAACGAGAGTTCCTTCCCCTCATTCTTTCAGCAAAGTTCGGCGAATAAGTGAAATATATGTATTTATTGCTTCGCAAAAAGTAAACCAATATTTCGCTCCATGACTCTATAAAACTTTATAGGAAGCAGTTGAAAAAGTAAAATATATACATCTTTATTTTTTTTCCTTTGAAGCGGCACACAAACTTTTTATTAATGTTTGTCGCACTTTTTGGTCGGACATGCGGCGCCCGAGTCTAGGAAGCAATTTTTATGTTTCGCCCATTGTTTGTTGCCTTTTTTTTTTGTAGCTCTACGAAATAAACACATTTTTATTACAAAATATTTTGTGTTGGATGCGAGCGTTTTATTGCACCAGGGTTGGCTCTAAATCAAAAGCTTTTTACACTAACTTAAATTATTTGCCAGGCCAAAAAAAGGGGTACAAAAAAATCCATGCATAAAATGCATAAATATGTGAACGCCCTACAAAAGTAAAGTTGGCCAGCAGCCGGAAATGGTAATAACATCTATACACAGTGCGTTTCACAGCTGTAAAGAGCGTTATTTTAACGAAAAATAAATCGAGTTCATGAACATAAATTCAATTGTGAGGAGATCCAAAAAATACATTTTTTGGTATAATCCTTTTCAATTTACTGTATTGTTATTTGGAATAAAATTGGAATTTTCGCTTTTATTTTATTGCATAAATTAATGCTGCGTGCGATTTTAACGCGAATTAAAAATAAGATTAAATTGTTCAAAAGCTTTATTTTATTTCCTGCTGATAAAAATGTATTTCCTTCAAATAATGATGAATTGGAAATAAATGTGAATTTATCACTGATAAGCTTTATATTCCCAGCCGATAAAAACACTTTTTCGTTTAAAATGTATTTCTTTCAAATAATGATGCATGGGAAATGAATGTGAAATTTACACCGATAAGCTTTATTTTCCCTACCGTTTAAAAATATTTCTTTGAATTTGTAATTTTACTTAAATGTTTAAGAGTTATGTGTAAAAATATTTAATATTCTTAAAATATATACTCTTTATAAATAGAAAAAAAGTGTGAAAATATTAGAAAAGTTCTTTAGTTCATATTTCACTATAGCAACCTAATGACTCTTCTTATCGATTGCAATTAGGCCTAAAGTACCTGTTCCCTTGCAAAATTCGTGCCAAATTGAAGTAGGCAACAACTGAAAAGTCCTTCTGAGAACATTACGTATACGCCACGTTCTCGACTGTTGCTGTTGCTGTTTGTGTGTTCCAATTGTTCTCGGCCCGGCACTCTTCGTCTTGGCCGAAAGGAGTGCAAAATGTTGCTGATTAAGTGGTTGCCGCAAGCAATTTGCGTCAAGTGAAGCGCGTGACTCTCAGCATGTGTCACCCGTACAGTGGAGACTCGAACAAAAAGCCGACGAGGAGGAGAAAGCGGAGGAGGGGCATGCAAAAACAAAAGCCACGATGCGAAAGCGACAATTACAACCGTAAATTATGCCACAAGCAACAGCAACAATAACAGCCCGGCCACGCCCACCTCGGTTGGCCTCCGTTTTGGCCTGGTCCGCCAACTTGGCCACAAAAGAAACAAGCCCAAACAACAACAACAACAACAACAGCAGCAGCGGCAACAACGACAACGCCAACGACAACTCAATTAAGTAAATGAGTGAAAACCGAGATGTTGTTGCCCGTGCTGCTTATGTTGTCGTTATGTTGTTTGTGGATGTTTGTTGTTGCTCTTGGCAGAGTGGCTTACTTGTGTAATTAAGTGAGCAAATCACAAAATAATTATCCAGCTAGGGGCACAAACTGCAATCGCTAAGTCACTTCTCGCTCTCTTTATTCTTCCGAGTATTTACTCCTGATGTCGTCATTGTAATTTTCCAAAAGAATGCAATTATCGCACTCTGTCTCCCCTGACAATTAGCTAGCATAACTAAAGCTTATCTCAGCGTCATGCAAAAAGTCAATTACGCACAGCTTAAATGGCCCACAGAAAAACTGGCTAACACCCACATGCACACCCACACCCGCAAGAACACCCACACACTCACATGCGCAGGCTGAAAAGGACATTTTGTAGCTATTGCGTCCTTTAGACGGCTGGCCACCCATTTCCCATTCAGGCGCAGGCAAATTTGACGCGTGCAATGAAATGAATGCAGGTGTGACATGAAATGGTAGTTCTGGAAAAAAAAACTAAATGGAAAAGAATTTTACTTTGGCTGCAAAAGGTGAAAGCAAGTGCCCGTTCTGTCAAAAGGATTTAAAGCTTTAAAATTTAAAAACTTGCTTTATTTGTTTGCTCTTTATAAGGGGTTACTGAGAAAGAAAAAAAAACGCCGGGATCAAATCGATATGCGCATGGTAAATTTCTTGTATTTATACGCATATAGTTTTTACTGTGCAATACCGATTTCTCTCCCACTCGGGATTCTCTGGATCATCCAGAGATCCAGATCATTTGATATTTAGATCAGGAATTTTTATTCAACAAAAAAAACCTTAATAAATACCTTATAAACTAATCAAAGACAAGGAATACCTCAAAAAACGTTAATACATCTAAGTCCCTTAAGCCAAATTACAACCCAAAAAGACCATAAGAACTTTTAACACTATTAGTTCAAGGAAGATTGGGTGTAAAGGAGGGGATTAGGATTAGGAGGAGAAAACTTTTCGAAATTCATACAAGTTGCGTTTTTAATCATCGCCCGCGCACTTTTATGGTAAACTATTTTAAGTATGCGCTGTCGATTCAAGCGAAAGTTAGCGATTTACGAGCACCTTCACAGCACTCAGCTCACGCGTATGCTATACGCAAATATTACGTATACGTATGCGTACATGTATGGAAAGCCCCTGTTCCACTCCCCCGGGCTTTATTGAACCAACAAAAAGTTGAGCAGTCAGCGAAAATGGCATTTCCGGTTGAAGTTGGCACACAAACAAAATTCCAGCAATGTCGCGTTTATTTATAAGGCAACCCGAAATGCAGGCACGCACATGGTATATATCAGCCCCTTTCCTGCTTTTCCGACTCCTCCTACACTCTGATTTCACTTGTTTTTGTTTCGCTTTTATTTATTTTTTTTTCTACTTTTTGTCGTTGGCGACGTTTTTGGCATGCAAGTTTTGCACTTTCCTTTTTTTCTTCTCACTTTTCTTTATTTTTGAGTGACTTTTTGCTGTTGCATGCACCAAGTGCAGACATAAGGCGAAAACGAGGCAAGGCGGGGTCTTAACTAGGTCGATCATTTGATGGCACACGCACACACCTAAGCCCACCCGAACTCACATTAAATATTTACCAACACTCGGAAAAACAGGGCCATCTGATGGCTCAAAATGTTTCGATTTCCAAGCATTTAATTTTTGAAACTGAAATATTTATCTGCAGGCTTTTGAGAGAAAGCATTAGTTTTAAATGAGTTTTAACCAATAATGTCCACATCAAAAACTTTGTTTCTTTTTATATTAATTTATTTTTGATAATATAAATATGTATAAGAAGTAGATTCAATCAATTTAATTGTATGGATTTTAATTTTAGAGTTACAATTTAATAAGTAAAATTAACAATATACAAAAGCGGTTAATAATTTTCTCAATTTAGTATCAAATTTAGCATATTTTCAAAAAATGTTAGTTTTCCTTTTTAAAAATCAATTTTCCCAATAAAGTTTTCCGCAGTGCCATTATAGTGCGAGTAAAAATGGCGTGCGGAAATTATATAAGCTCACTTTATGCTATTAAGTTTTGACTTACTGCCTGTCTGGTGTCTATTTGTCTGCCCGGCTGCCTCCGGGTGAACCATGTGCTTCCAGTCCGGCCGTAGCCATAGTCGTAGCCTTCCAATTACATTACCCCGGTCTCGGATCGTCAGCGTGCTCCATTTCTCGGTCGCTTCCTCGACGGAAATACGGGGAATATGGTCGCCCACTTTGAGCCGGGCAAATATTTGCCCTGCCTTCGACTGAAAAGGTGATAAACTTGGCATAATGCAATATTTAATGTTTGAACAGGCATTTAAAAGGTTATATAATGCAGTTATGCTGTTGCCCCGCCCACACTATCATCATCATCCCCGTAGTTATCATCACCATCAGCGTCAACCATCGTGGTCTGAAGTATTTCTGGCCGGTTGTTTGCCCAGCGCTGATAAGCTTTGAAATATTTTGCCCGCCCTTGCATGTGAAAATGCAAAATAGACGTGCACTTGCAACAAAAGTTTCTTAAACTAGAATTTTAAATTGTATTTAGTTTTATATCCTAACTAAGTGTGCCAAAGACTTAATGATTGGATTAGCATTAGTTTTTAATGACTTACAATTTGTTTCAAAATTAAAGTCCTTAAAAAGAGGTTATTGCTTAAGAATTCTAGTTTTAACCATTCTAATCCGTAGTGTAGGCCGCACTAGAACCATTTCCAGGGCCCAATCTACTTACAGTCGGAGCATTAGAGGCAGGGCCAAATCAGTGACTGGGGAGATTCGGGTACGGTGTGGATGGATAGACATAGACCTATATATGGGCACAAACATACTCACTGAGTTCCAGCTCCTCAAAGCTACTGGGTTCGTGTGAGCGTGCTTACATGCTTTCGACTCTGTTGATTAATGTTGTTGGCCACCCAGCTGAGCATTGAGTAATGCCAAGCAACTTCTGCTTGATGGATAAACGGGACTCAGCAGGTCTTCCCATCCATCCGTTTCTCCCCAGTCCGTATTAGGGCCAAAAGAATGTTACACTCGGGCCAAAGTGTGTCTGGGGCATGCACATAAAATTACCTGAATAAACACTGAAGTTGCCCATGGAGAGAGGTGTGCAGAGTCCAAATTTGGCATTCATTTGTGTTTACAATCTTCTGAAACATTAATAGATATTTGGGAGGTTTTCTAAGAACTAGTTGAAATGGATTAAATGAGAATTATACTAGTTTTTTTTTTAAGATTTATAGGTTAGCATACTAAAGAAAGCAGTGTTTAAATATCAAAATTACATTGATTTGTATTAATTGTTTTTAAATATCTTAGATATATATTATCAACTGGACTTTCATTAGCCCAACACTTTTAATTTAATAAAAACCGAAAGGTAAATTAAAAGAATAATCAAATCATTAGTTAATACTATTAATATAATTATTATTAAACGTCAGAATTATCCTCTTCAGAATTATTTTCGAAAGAAATACTTCCTGCACATGCAATGTTGGACCAACTCGGTGACCTTTGTAAATCTACCAGCCTTGTAATTCGTATACTTGCGTATAAAGAAATAAGGAAATTATATCTAAATAAATCAATGGCTCATTTGCCAATGCCCCCGCCCTCGAGCAGCTGTTTACATAGGATATATGTATACATATATGCGCCCACAGCAGCACATGCGTATAAACAACGTCTTATAGACACCCCAATATACAAATATACATACATATCTGTATGCAGTGATCGTGATTGCGATCGGTTCACACATAATGCCGCTCCATCGTGGCACGCGCCTCGCTCTAAAATCGGAGGAGCCGACGCACGTGAGAGAAAAGAGGGACGGGACAGAGTTGGTGTTATATGTGTGTGGATATAGGATAGAGATCGAAAAAGAGAGATCGCCTTTTTTTGGGAGAGAATAGTGCATTTATTTTTAGGATAACAATGGGCCCCAAAGAGCACCGGCAAGCGGGCGATGTTCAGCGGATTTCTATATTTTCCTCGGGAAAAATCGAGGAAAATTTTTCAGTCGAGCGCATAGAGCAACGCGAGCAAGGCGTCCAAAGGCCGCCAGTGCGCGAAATATTTTGTATATATACCAAATATATACCCAAAAATACCTATAGATATCTACATATATATGTGCACAGATAGCCCACGGTATAAATATATACTCGAAAATTATACTACATATGGTGGAGGAGGAAAAAAGAAAATTATTTCTCAGTTTGACGAAAAGTAAAATGTGAAATTTTGTGTGTGATTGTGTGAGCTGGTCATGAAAAATTGCAATACGAAGAAAAGGCCATAAAAGTGAGCAAAAAGGAAGAGATAGCAAATATCTCGGTGTGTATCTATAATAGTATTATCCCAAAAAAGCGACGAAATACACCAGATCCCAACAACAAGTATCTTTCAGATACGTATTTCGAATTCAGATTCGGATTCGGATTCGGTTGTGGTCTTGGTCTTGGTGTCTGCGGTAACGCTTCCTCGTTCCCATCCCATCGCATCACCATCATCATCTTCCACATCCACGTCCCATCTATGCTATTTAGTTTTTGGGGTATGTTTTCTAGTTGCCGTTGCCTCTCTTGGCTGCTTTTACTTTTTATTTCAACTGCTGCGCCGCTGATGCTGATGCTGCTTTTCTGGTCTTTTGCTCAAATAAAAATTCCTCTTGCGTGTTAGCTAAAAGTTATTTTTAAAAATTTCTTTTAATTTTGTTTTCTCGCTTGCGCGGAGATACGAGACTTTAAATACGGCGACGTCTTCGTCTGGCGATTGCTCTCAAGGAATTTCAGCTCTCGCCGCTGCATTAATGCCGCATAAGAAAGCAAAACCCCACAAAATATTACAAGTTTCCGCCTGATACACAAATTAGATCTTGCAAATTAGCGAAATTAAATTGCATTGCATGCTCGGTGTAATTATTTCAACATCTATCACAGTTTTTCCTGCCCGATCTTATCCTCTTTTCAATTTTTCCGCTTGGAAGAAGTCTGTGTGTGTGTGTGGGTGGCAGTTGAAAATTGCACAAAGGAGCAGCCCAACCCTTCAGTTCCAGAAATGTGTTACGTATACGCCGGTTGGCCTTAACTTGGCTTAAGTGCGCTGCATTATGCCACAGCTAATTGAATGTAATACGTACAACTTGGGGTGTATAAACAAAATATATTATTTGTGCAATAATGCATTAAATTTTGCAAGCCAAACAAAGCAGCTTAAACATAATGGCTATTGGCAAAAGGGAAGTGCCTTATTTTCCCAGCTGGAAGATAATAGAATGAACAGGCATCCTGTCCCGAAGATTTATGACCTCATTAATATCCGATCAACCTGTTCAGGCCAAATCGGTTGCTTGTAATTAAGCTCCTTCGTTGCCTGTCAGCCGGACTGTAAACAAACTCACCACCTCACCAAAATGGCAATTAGGCAGGGCCTTTATTTCACTACAGTTTGTCAAATGCAATATCCGTGAAAATGGACAGTCGGACGACGGAGGCGACAGACATTGGCAGACCAACAGACAACGAACCTGGCCATGGCAACAATGTCACAACTCAAGTGTCAAACAAAAGGCGACGATGGCAGTGGCAAAAGCACAGGCAACGCAACCAAAACAACGTCAATTTGGGCGGAGATTCTCAGGGAGTGAAGTGGAGGGTACGGATCTGAACGAAACAGAACGGGGAAGCTAAAATATCAAAATTTGCACAATACTATGACTTTACGCTGGTGACAACAAAGCGCACAAATATTTTCCATTCAGCTCTCGGGTGTATGTACATTTTGCATAACTCAAACAAAGTAACTAAGCGAGCTACCAATTTTCAACTAAAATATTTAACATTGAAAGTTTAGCAAAAGAACGAAAAACGTAAACTATGCAATATTTTACAATAGTCTTTAAGGTGAAGACCGCCGAAATCTTTTAGTCAAGTATATTAATGTAAATAAATAGGGAAAAGAAAGACATGTAATGCAGTATATTTCCACCGTTATCCAATTTTTAATACAATTCATTTTACACCAGCTTCTTCCTCTCTTTTTCAAAGTTATTTAATATTATTTTTATTATATTATTATTTAATATTAATGCTAACAGCATTGCATGGTAAAAACGATATGCCAATAAATACCACAAATATACCATGCGCATATCGATTTGATCGCAGGGTGTGTATTTTTGTGAGTAGAATCATATCAAAATAAATCCGCATTAATGTCTTAATTTAGTGTAATCGGTAGGCGGTTTAAGCGGAAATAATTTAAATTTGTTTATTTTGCACAGCTATTGCAATTTCAGAGCTCATTATTCAGCTACCGTTGTGGCGTCAAATGTTGTAGCAAACGAAAACTTTTCTCGTATTCGGTTCCAATTTGCAAATATTAGTTTTTCCTTGGGGACACTATGAGCGGAATTCATCATTTGCAGTTTGCAGATGCTTTTGCCATTGCCCTTGCTGTTGCTTTTGCAGCGAACTCGTTACGATGGCCATTTTCATGTGGGGGAAGCTAGAGTAAATGAAAACTTTTGGCCTGCAGCTCTTTCGGCACCGGCATAAAGAGCGAGAAGCGTTAAATTCTGGTTTCCACCAGCCAGCTAGGAAAGTTTCAGTTTTTCGTGGGTGTGTGGGTGCTGGCCTGTGTGTGTTGGCCAACTTTTGTGGAAGCAAAGGAAATGCTTGACATGTCTTGTTCCTTTCGCTGGCTCGCTTATTTTATTTAGCATTTTTTTTTGCCTGCCTTTTGTTTGGCTTGTGTTTAGCCTGTGGCATTAACCAAAAAAAAAAATAGATGCAAACAAAAAATTGTTTTGCTGTGCGTTTAATTTTTCCTTTCCTTTTTCGCAACATTTTAATTATTTGCTTGATCGTCTTTATTTATTTTTTCCGCTTGCCCTATGCTCTTGCGAGGCAATTTAAGGCTTTGACCCTCGAGGACCTTAAACTTATCTTGTGTACTTTGAGTTCTTTTTTTTGTTCTTAATGTCTGGCAATTTGATAAATTGCATAAATATTATCTTCAGATTCACAGGAATATTGAGATGAGCAAAGACAATAAATCGTCCGATTTATTTAACGCAATTAATGCTGATGTTGATTTGGGTTGGCATTTGGTCTGTCTGCTCTCGTTTTGCGTCCATTGAACGGGAACTTTTTGACTTATTGACACTTCACATTGCCCGACATTTGCCTTAATTGCCCAGGGAGACGGCCATGCATACAGTTGCGAAAAAAATAATAGCACCACTTCGTCACAGGTTCTTAATATTAAAGAAATATGCGGAAAACGGGGATTTTTATATAAGAAGTGTTTTTTATTATCTTGATTAGTATTCCACCTATTTGAAAAAATTGATACGGATATCGAAAATATTGTCTACATATAATTTTTTCAGATTTTAAGAAAAAAAGTCAAAAAAAGGCCGAAAAAAATAATAGCACCACTTCCGTTTTCTTTAAATAAAACGTTACGATGCGCTAATATTCTTGTGTATAAAGGATATATTTTATGAGATTTGACTAAAACTAACTTCTCCTGATATCCAGACATCAAATTGATTACCATTTGGCAATACAAGGACATCTGGAAAATTTTCCAAGTCGGAAAAGAAAAATATTCAAAAAAGAAACATATTGGATGGAAAACGGTCATGAAAACCGGTTGGATTGGTTAGGTTTTGGATCATATTCATTAAGAATGGCATAAACTTTGAAGGATAACACAGAAAAACCGAGTCCTGGCCCAGTTTTCCTTCAAAAATGTTATATCACAAAGCACAAAGAATCTTATCAGGGCCGATACTAAACTAAAACACGTGCTTAAAATAATAGAGAATATTTTAATAGTTGGATAATGTTTCAATAAACAAATTTATAAAACATGCACTTAAAAAAAAATCCTATCCGAAATGCGAAACACATTTACAAGGGCATAGGGCTCGTCAAAAAAACTTACAAATGAATGCCCGCAAACTTATGAGAATGTGTGAAGGCAAAGTTAAATTGGGTAAGAAGAAATCCTTTTTATAAGTCATGTGTCTTCTAAACACCTAAAATGACCAAAAACATGGTACCAAAACATCTATTTATTGAGCATGGACCTAGTATTAACATAGGCTTGTTTTTCCTTCTTGGAGTAAGATCAATACGGATGAATACATCGTTCATGAATCATCCTATGATGTAATTAGTAATACGGTAGTAATTCGTAGCTTAAACTGAATACAAAATACTTCTTAAATGAATCTTTGACCAATAAAATCCGGCTAGGATCACGGTCAGGATAGCAAAGAAAGAGTTCGAAAGTACTCAGTCAGCAATATACAGTGACTTGTGTACTCGCTTGACCATAACACAACCAAAAATCTTCGAGTTTTTTTTTTAAAGACAGTTTATACAGTTAATCTAAAACGTCTTAAATCATTTCCGAACAAAATTTGAAAATATATCATGACTTTTGGGCCCCAATTCCTTTATAGGTAGGGTCCTGACTTGTTTAATCGATAGTAAGTCATTATATCCAAAAATCGCAAAAGATATTTACACATTAAACTTAGATTTACTTGTTAGCTACCGCCAACTAAAGATTAAGTTACCCATTTGTCATTTTTCTACCTTTTATTCTATTTTTAGAGAAGTGGTGCTATTATTTTTTTCGTACGTTTTTCCAGTTTTGCATAGATTTTCTTAAATAAGTCCAGAAACCTTTTATAAAGCTAACATTTTTTTTCATATTCAAATTATGTTTAGTCTTACTATTTAAAACCCGTTTTGAAAAGTTAAAAATGTTAAAAAATGTGAGTAGGGTTACTAGTTAAAATTTTTTTGGGTTAGTGGTGCTATTATTTTTTTCACAGCTGTATATGTTTTATCTACATATATTTGTGTATTATTTATTAGATTTCAGACAACATAAATTCGTATTCTCTTTGTATTTTCGGTTTGTTTTCTTTTAATTACCCGAGCTGCACAGACGAAAATTTGTTTTGGCAGTGAAGATGTTGATTCTAATACAATAAATTAATGTAATTGGTTTGATATAAGAAGAGAGGTTAACAGACTACAATGATTTCTATATTCTCTTGATTTTACTTTGTCAAAATACTTGGCATTCCATTGGCGCTTTCATACATGTTTTATATACACAAAAGTATATATATTTGGCCGATGTTTATATGTTTCATAATATTTAGTGTATGATTTTCTGATTTAGATTTTGAATACAATATTTGGTTATTATCTGAATTTTGTTTCACTTTATTTTCCTTCAATTTTCTAAAGAGTTCAGTAATGACAAAGCAATATAATTAATATTCATGCTTTTAACTGATTAATTTTTTGTTGTTTAATTAATGGCCTTTGTTTGAACACTCTACTCAATGAACCGATGTGAGCTTCAATTTTAAATTTAATTAAATTTAATATTTTTCAATCAATTGCATAAAGTGGAGACCCTTGAGCCTCATCGTTCCACCTAGAATATGTCATTACAATTATTCAATTAAGGCCCATCAGCAAAATGTTATTTTATCAACAGGGAAATTCATTTAATTTTGCAGACAATCGCATTGAAATTGATTTACTCGCATTTGAATATCAATTTTGCTTGTCCGAGTGGAATTCTCTTAAAACACAAATAATTTGTCATTTTCCCTGGCCGTATATTTCGATATGTTTGCCCTTTGTTGCTGCGCTCTTGTCACTTGTTTTTCCTTTTTTTTCACCACTACCCACTTCCTCCCACCGAATGACATTGAAGCTGAAATTCAATTATGCCATTGAATTCATTTCATTTCTCTGCACAACACGATTTTTATCATCGGTTTATGGCCGTTGATTAATTTATGCTATTCTTATTCTCGATTATATGAGGAATTTACCGCTTGGCTGGATGGATCGGGATCGTTCGCATGGAATTCAAGCGGACCGAGGAAAATTCAAATATTTGAGACAGTCACTGAAATAACTTGGCCAAAATGTCGCACTTGACTTGACCCAGAAAAACATTCTCATTTGCATATTTACATTGCCTATCTGGATGGAATTTATTGTTGCTGTTCCTGTCGAAAACAGCAGCGGTGCAAAAACAAAAAAAATAAAAAGAATGAAAGCGAACTAAAGAAAAAAAAATAGAAGAAAATATTTTCCCTTTACGTAAACGACAGCGATGCAAGAAATTCCAAACTGACGGAAAAGCAAGCGCAGATATTTCAACAACTTCTGACTGTCAAGGAAAAGGGAGGGGGCGGCATGGCGGATGGGGGGCGTGGCCGCCGTCTTCGCTCGTGTTTATCTCTGCCGGGTGCCATTCTCATCCCCATCTTCATCCTCATCGAGATTCGCATAGTTAGTTGTTTCGCTAGCTGCTCAATGACATGTGCTGTCTGAGTGCCAAAAAATAGGGAGGGCAAAGAAAATAAATAAATAGCAAAGACTGGACGCCTCGCAATGTTATTGTATCTTGCAGATGCGAAATTGAAGGCATCGGGCAAACGGCAAACGGCGAACGCCGAGTTCAGCGCACTTTGAAAACTGTTCGTTGCCCTGATTTTGATTTTGGATTTGGCTTTGGCTTTGGCTTCTACCAAGCAGATGCTTAAGATATATAAAATCAAAAAAAGAATCAGAGCACCTCTCTATCTCTCACTCTCTTTCTTTTGCACCGAGAAAAAATTCTGTTTGGATACCTGTTGTTTCTAGGAACTTATTATAATAATATTTTCTAGATACATCGATAAAAAAACAGTATTTTACGATTTTCTGGGGATTTTCAAAGGAAATGGGCTTATAAATTTAGTAAATTTCTTATTTTCCCGTAACGTTTCCTTTCTCGTTAAAAATCTAAAGTAATGTATTAAAAACTAAATCCAAAATAAATGCAGTTAAATTCACTTTGGATTGATGATACAAATTTAAAAAATCTTAAAGCTTCACAATGTTGATTTGTGTATTTATTTGTTTCGATTTTGTCTAAAAGCTTTCTTAAGTTATGAATTATTAAAATGTAATCATTTGGATAGAAATTTAAGCTAGCAGAGTACAATGATTTACGTACACCAGAACCATTCCTTTCAATTGATATTTTTTTCTTTCTCTGTAAAGGGGGCTGGTAATATAATTGCGTGTAAAGATTAACTTATTTATGTGTGTGAAGCGCTGGAGGGGGAGGAGGAGCTGCACGCGTGCCTCGCACATTTGTTATGCATCTGTGTAATCGTATCTTAAAGATACAATTGCAGCCGGGCATTGTTATTGTCGATTGTCGGTGCTCGGCGATGGTGGTGGCTCGTGCCCAACTCCGCAGATGGCCCACGGCTGCCTGGGTTTCTGTTGTGGTTACACTTTAATTTACTAGCCATCAAGTGCACATTTATAATTGGAACGTTGCCAGCCAAAGGGGAGACCCTAGAGTGGCTTCTATCTGTCCGTTACGTATCCGTATCTCTGTCGCCCCCTTCTGTTCCATTCTAATGCTACCATATTTACTAGGTCTTTCCCTTATTCTTGGCTTGCTGGCTTGCTGGCCTGCCCTGGCGGTCGTGCGGTCATAACTGTCAGAGACAAAACGCTGCAGCTTAAGAGACGGGCAAGTCCTCATAGTTGCAGTGCTGCAACTGCTCCACAATGCTGATAGATTAGTTCTCTAATAGCATCGCAATCCACATTCAGACAACACAATAGCAGAAACGGAGGCGGAGCGATGAGTTGGCGGAGCGGTGGCTTTACAAGTGACCACTTTAAGCCAGACACTTGGCGGACCTTTAAGCAGAGCCAGCCAGATAGATGTGGGTCGCTAGAATAGAGCATTCTGTAAGCAGGGAACTTAAACAATTTAAAATATTGTGGAGCTTTGAATAAATAACAAAGAAATAAAAATACTTTAAATTATGTCTACATTTAAAAATAAAGTTTCTATTTTTTAAAAAAACTTTCTACTTTTTAGAAAACATTTCTCTTTTTTAGGTTTAGCTTCATTTTAGGGTTAGGGTAATCATATTTAGAAAAGGTGTTGTCTAAATATTTTATTATTTTATTTAGCCTTTCTATTTTTTTTTTATTTAGGGCGATTCTAGTTTATGAGAACCATTTCAAACAATTAATAAACGCTTTCTTGATTTTAGAAAAAGTTTCATTGAGCTTATAAAAAATTTCTTGTATTTAGAAAAAGATACATTTGAATGGTGATTTTCAAAGTTTAGGGTCAATTTTATTTTGAGTGTATAATTTAATAATTGAAATTAAAAAGCGTATATCTGTACCTTTGAACATCGAAAGAAATGTTCCATATTTATTTTCAAACATTAAAATAATTATTTTCTATATTGCATTTCTATTTTACATTCTTGGTTCTCAAATATTTCCTTTAAACAAACAAATCTCTTAAAATAAGAGTTTTTTTTTATTTTAATTCCTTTTAGCTTTAGTTTATTTATAAATACATTGACAGTAAGTCAAAAATGGAAGCAACAATTCATCTGCAAAACTGCTTTCTTTGACAAGAGAAGACATTTCTGATGCTTTTGACATCTTTTGGCACCTCATCAAAAGCAAGCCCTGAAAAATGTGTATATATTTTGATAAAATATTGCTAAGAACATTTTTAAACAAATAAAATCTTTATGACACTGCGCGGTAAATATGATGGCCCAAAGTAAATGCTTCCCAGCAGCCTTGCTTGGGCATAATTAAAAACTGGGTCGAGTGTAGATTTTTGGCTGCTCTTCTCCTACTTTCTATTTTTTGGCCAGTCAGGAGGAAGGGCGAAGTGCAGTCACAGTTACCAGCAACTCTTTGCCAGATTTTTCCATACACACGTCAATCCCCGAGAGCGATTGCCTTCACTTCACTTCACTGTTCCACCCACTCGCCTCGTGGATAATTAATTGATTGCCCATTTGATTGAACGTTTGATGGATGAGTGCTGTCCGAGAGTTTGGTTCAGTTTGCTAACGGATTCCCCATCCTTTCTCCTTCTCTTGCAGTAATTTGCATCGGCTGTCAGTGGAGCAGCCTCGCCATCAGACCCAGCCCCATCTCCAGCCTCAGCCTCAGTCCCAGATCCAGCCTTGAGAACAGTAGCAGCTACATCCACCGCAATCACAGCCAGATCTGAGTCCTCCACGCCCACATAACCACCCACATCCACATCCACAGACATGGTGATAAGCAAACCCGATGGAGCGGCGCCCAATGGAGCGGCGGGAGGAGCGGGCGCCACATCAGCAGCACAGTCAGCTGCTCCAACGGGCCTCGATGCAACCGGGAACAGTCTGGCGCATCCCTCTGGGATACCGCAGGATCAAATAGACAATATCATGAGCGGCATCGCCAATACGGGCGACGTCAAAATGAACAATCACCGCAAGAAGCTGCGACAAAGGTGAGTGGTCCTTGTGTAAATTCAAATCAATATTTCTAAAACCCAACTAAGGTAATTGGCAATGGGGTTTTATGATTAAATGTTGAGTGCAACTTGAAATATAATTTGAAATATAAATATTGCTTACCTATTTGTTTGTAGCTATGTCTATTTTAGCCTTTAACAATTATCATTTAATTTACAATTTAATAGGTTACAAATGATTATTTTTCACAAAATGTTTAATTTATGATTCTGTAAAATTTTTATAAATTAATAAATTGTCCCAAGTTTAGGCTTGGTTTCTTTGTAAATTGATGGACAACATTAGCGTAAAATGTTTCGACTTTAAAATTTAAATAAATTAAATATTAAAAATGTTCAAATTACGTACCTCATTTCTTCTTCAGAATATTAATACCCTTTGCTCGTAGAGTAAAAGGTTCTTATTAATACCAATGGAAATTTACAAGAAAATTAAAAAGTTTTGAGCATTTTCCGATAGATGGTGCCACTTTCAAGCGACTGCTTGTTTTGCTGTTTGCTTATTTCCATCTCTCGCACTAATTTGGCTGAGTGAGGATATTTGATAATCTAGGATAGTTGAAGCTTAATATGCTTAGGTTGAAATAAACTTTTAAATCTATTTAAATGTAGTCATAAATGTAATAACATTCCTGTTTCTTATTCCTTGCAGATTTGATATTATTAAGAAACTAGGACAAGGCACCTACGGCAAGGTGCAATTAGGTATTAATAAGGAAACCGGCCAAGAGGTGGCCATTAAAACTATCAAGAAGTGCAAAATCGAGGCCGAGGCTGATTTAGTGCGCATCCGGCGCGAGGTGCAGATCATGAGCTCAGTGCATCATCCAAACATCATCCACATCTACGAAGGTAATTATTCTGGTTACAATAAAAGGCAAATAAACAGGCATTTAACTCTGTACATGGTTTCAGTATTCGAGAACCGTGAGAAAATGGTGCTTGTTATGGAGTTTGCCGCTGGCGGCGAGCTCTACGACTATCTGTCTGAAAGGAAGGTTCTCACCGAGGAGGAGGCGCGCCGAATCTTCCGCCAGGTGGCCACCGCCGTCTACTACTGTCACAAGCACAAGATTTGCCATCGCGATCTCAAACTGGAGAACATCCTGCTGGACGAGAAGGGCAATGCGAAGGTAAGCAAAGGATTTTAAAGTGATTTTAGATGAGAATATAATAAATAACAATATAAACAATAACAATATTGTAAGTAACATTAATTTGAATAGAATAGCTTAATATTAATAGTATAGTAAAGTATTTAATCTCTACTAAAGAAATTTAATTTAAATAATTGCTCTTCAATAACTATATATTTATTAACAATATTTAAAAATTGAGGGGCAATGCGAAGGTAAGCACAAGATTTTAAAATGATTCGAAATAGAAATATATATAGTTAAATTATAAATAACTTTAATTTGTTGTGTTTCTGAAAGAACTATCATGATCTAAACTTTATAAGCTCTGCATTAAGATTTATATAATACAATAAATTATTTAATCTTTATGCAAGTAAATAACTGCTCTTCAATAACTATATATTTACATTTAAAATATTTAAAAATTCTTACTTTTTCAGATTGCCGATTTCGGTTTGTCGAATGTGTTCGACGACCAGCGCCTGCTGGGCACCTTCTGCGGCTCCCCACTCTACGCCTCGCCAGAAATCGTGGAGGGAACTCCGTACCAGGGACCCGAGGTGGACTGCTGGTCGCTGGGCGTGCTGCTCTACACGCTGGTCTACGGCTCCATGCCCTTCGATGGGTCCAACTTCAAGCGGCTGGTGAAGCAGATCAGCCAGGGCGACTACTATGAGCCGAGGAAGCCTTCGCGGGCCTCCACCCTGATCCGGGACATGCTGACCGTGTGTCCGCGGAAGCGGGCCAGCATCGAGCAGATCTGCTCGCACTGGTGGGTGAACGAGAACGACAATGTGTCCTGCCTGGACCTGGCCGAGGATCTGGCCAATCAGACGCCAGTGCGTTTGGATGTCCTGCTGTCACTCACGCCAGCCACAATTACGGCGGATCAGCTGGTGGTGCCGTCGGCTGAGGGAGCAGCTGCAGCCAAGGCGGCGGCCAATGAACGCGTTCCCCGCTCCCATTCGGTGGGCTCGATCCGCGACATGGGACCACCGAACACGGAGGCGGAGCGCCGCATTCTGGACATGGTGGCCGGTAAGTGGAATTCCATCTTCCTGCTTGTCGCTTCTGAAATCGCTTGAGTGGTCCCCAGTGTGTGAGATAGTGGTTCCCGTGCAGCAACCCGCGCTGAGAAACTTGTGGAATAGGATGGGTCGATTTGTGCGGACATAATATTATCGTAAAATCTATGTAATCTATGAAAAATGATACGCAATGCTTAAAACTATTTCTGTTAGCTTTTACCTACATCCAAAAAAAATAGTCATAGAAACGAAATGAAACTTCAAAATATTAAGTTTGTAATATTTCATATGAAATTAATACTACTGAGTATAGAATTTGTATTATTTAGTATTAGGTCAATACAAATTTTTTATAATACATCTTGGGCCGTTTTTTCGTCCGTTTGTTAAATTTAAAGCAGGGTTAAAACCATGAAATCGTATGGGAAATCAGAGTTTTAACCCTACTTTAAATTTAACAGGCGGACGAGAAAACGGCCCCTAGTATATTTTTAATACAACGTGTAGAGTGCTAACACTTTTAATTTTTTTTTTTGGGTGTAGTATTTTGACCTAAAACTTGTTATGGTATTTTAATTCTTGTAAATAAAAATGTTATAATAATGTTTTTAAATTTCCACCACAATATTGCTTAGCTGAGTTCATAGATTACTCTCCCGTTCAGATATTAGTCCAGCAAATCGCCCCACCCTATTGTGTATATAAATGGAGACTAACTGGCTGCCCAACACACACCGACACCAACCGAACACCACCGACCTACCCACTAACTGATCCTGCTCCCGGAACCAAATCCCAACCACATAACCCCATCACTTGCGAGTGTACTAAACAACTTGAAACTAAAGTCATTTAACCAAACTCATTAAACCACGCCACCCTTTCTCTCTCTCTCTCTCTCTGTCTGCTTGGTGAATGTTTTCCAGCTGGAGGAGAAGCCGCCCTGATGCCCTCACCCACCAGGACCATTACGCCCGCCCAGAGTCCGGTGCAAACGAAGAGGAAGCTGCAGCCCACTGTTTCCACGGAGAATGCAGCCGGAACCACCGCCAAGAAGAAGGAGAAGCCGGCCAATAGCTCGTTTGTGATCAGCAAGGATGGTGCGCCGCTGACTGAGGCCCCACCACCGACCATCATCGAACCCCAAGCGACGCTCATGGAGGCGGAAACGATTGCCAATATACCAGAGGAGGTCCCGGCACCAGCGCCCAGTTACTCCCAGAAAGACATGCAAATGGTGGGCGATCTCTGCGAGCAGTTGATGGGAAATTCTTCCACCACTCCCGTGGCAGCTGCACCACCTGCACCCTGCACACCTGTTGCTCGCCAGGCCACCCGGGGCAAACTGGATGCTGTGGCGGAGACGCCCGAGGAGAAGGACGCCACCAAGGTGATCAAGAAGTTTGTGAACAAGCACAAGACCGCCGATCTGGTGAATGCCATCAATGAGAGTGCCTCCAAGGCGGTGGCGCCCGTGGCTGCTGCTCCGCCCTTCGTGCGCAAGTGCAGCCTGCAGGATGAGACCACACTGAACAAATTTAATTCGGAGCGTCGGAAATCGCGCATTCTGGAGACGGCCGAGAAGTTCCAACCACCGCCGCCAGTGGCCACAGCAGCAGGAGTAACTCCTCCAGAGAAACCCAAGAAACTCAGCATACCCGGCGTCAGTGTGGGCAGTTTCAAGAAGGAGTTCGAGAAGAAGGCCACCAATCCTCCGACCGTAGAAGGACCCACTCCGGGTGAACTGAGGGCCCAGGAGCAGGTGGCAGCAGCAGCAGCGGCGGCCCAGGAAGCCGAAGCTTTGAGCACTCCGCCGCCATCGCCAGTGGTGGCCTCGCAATCCCTGGAGGCCAGCGATTCCAAAAACTCGGTGGCCTCCATTTCGCTGGACGAGGCCCGTCGCTCCATGGAGAACTCCATTGCCCTGCTGCTGCAGGCTCAAAACGAATCCAGCAAGGAGGTGGACCAGCTGTGTGCCCAAACGGAGACAATTGGAGTCAGTGAGCCAGCAACTTTGCAGGAGCGCGAGCGTAAGTTGAAGAACGCCCGCGCCATCATCGGAAATGCCATCCAGCCAGGTGAGTGATCTTTGCATGCAGATCCTAAGATTCTACCCCTTATAGAGACTATGATATCCGTACCTAAGTTAAGCTAAACCACGCAGCGCTTTCAAGTTGACTACTAGCATTACTTAGCACTAGTAAATGGTATCAGGTTTTGCATCAGGGTACAAGTCAAGTTATCAAGTATCTATATCCATTTCCAAACATATTAAAGACGATATATAAATTCAGAAAAATATCTTAAATAAAATATTGATAAAGTAGAAACTGAGAACTTTCTAATACCCCCACAAACTTAATTGATTCGAACTTTCAAAACACTTTTCTTTATTTTCTCCCCCTCTATTCAAATAACTTTTGACTTGTACTTGGCAAAACCCGGTGCCATCGTCTTGTTTTCTATCTTTACTTTGGCATATATATTTAATTCCTTTCCATTTTCAATGTGTATGTGAACGTTTTGCAAGCCGAGTGCTGCATGGATTATATTTGGCTTTTGGAATATAATCTCCTGCTCACACTCACCGAACTTCATCTGAAGAACCAACAAAAACCGAGCGAATCCTCCTTTCCAATTTCGCATTTTCGCTTGGCCAATCCACAAAGCCAATAAAAAAAAAAAAGAAATAAAGAATGAAATCCTCAAGCAAAAAATACACTCATCATCGACATCATCATCATCATTTTCAAACTCACCTGTCTTTTGTCTATCGCTCCCTCTTGTGCTGTCTACCTCATCGATGAGGTGGTTCGATTCGTAAGGACTTAAATATCAAACTAGTAGTATTTCTGGTTCTCTAAATACTGAGAAATCACAATTCAAAAGTACGAATATAAATTAATACGGCTCTTTCTTTGTAAATTATAAACTTTGTTTTTAGAAAATTGCAATATAATTAGATATTTTATTTTATAAAAGTACTTTTGAGATTTTGAAGGAACTTTGCCTAAAATTCCATGTGATCGACCCACCCCATCTTCCATACACGCTCATCATATTCATTGACTCATCATCTTAATTTTAGTGATACGCAGGCCAACACCGTTTTATGGCATCGGCAACGGCAACGGCAATGGCTATGGGAATGACATGGTGGGTGGTGGTGTTGGTGGTGGTGGTTCGTCTGTTAACAGTGCACCCAAGCGAGCACAGAGTGGCATCAATTTTATGGGCTATTCAGGAGCAATATCGCCGGGAACAGCGGCAGCGGCAACATCGCCACCGATTATGGAACCCCAGACGGCACCGCCGGTGCTGATATCACCCAATGCTTTGGCTGCGGCCAAGCAAACGATACAGCAGAGGATTTTCGGCGGTGGATTGGCCAGTCCAAATAGCAATTCCTTAACCAGAAGACCGGCCACCTGGCAACCGCAGGCCTCCTACAGCACGGCAAGCATTTTCCAACCGCCGCCGAGTGCGAGTAGTCCGTTCAAGATGCTGCAGCAGCAATATCAGCAGCGCTGTCAGGAGGATCAGAAGCCGAGTGCTCTATTCACACCGCCTCCATCGCCACAATATGCCGCCAGCCATGCCCTCGCCCAAACAGCAGCCACCTACGGAAGCAGCAACAACAGCAGCAACAGCGGTACCAGCAGCAGCAACAATAGAGGCAACAGCAGCAACAGCAACATAGGCAACTGCAACACGATGCCTAATCTCAAATACAATGTCAATTCGCGCACGAGACCATTCAATCATAATCAAGCTCAAGACACACTCAATACCAATGCCAGTGCTACATGTGCCTTGCCTGCGGCTATGTGGCTGAAATGTAAGTCTTGGCAGCGGCTCCAAAAACCAAAAAAAAAAAACCAATCGTATCCGAAACCGAAAACAAAAAAGAAACATGTGCTTTGTGCTATGTGTGCCTGCAAAAAAACAAAAACCAAAAACCGAAGCAATCCACTCGATCCGTTTCCGTTTCCTGTTGCGTTCCTCGATTATTTGTTATTCTTTCCGCTCCCTTTTGCTATATGAACACTGAATGGCCTTTGGAGGAGTCCAAGGTTAATCAGTATCATAATATCCTGGCTTTCCTTTTCCCGAAAACCCCAAATCTTTGGCTTTCCCTTCTCGTTGTTCTCGATGTGTGGTTGTTGTTCTCGTTCTCGTTGTTGTTGATGTTGCTGCTGCTGCTGTTGCAGTTCTTGTTGTTATTGTTGTTCGTGCTCGTTGTTGTTTTTCTGACTTTTTCAAGTAGTAGTCTCGGCATAACCCCACCCCTAAAAAAAACACAGGCGCGCCTTAACCCTCGAAACTGCACTCCTTTGGCCTCAAAGTTACTCTATTTGTGTTCTCTTACTGTGTTACTTATGCTTTAATTGCTTACTTGTTCCTCTTGCACCTTTTTACAATGTACACTTTCCCAAAAAAAGGATTAACTCAAAGTAATTATTGTACTCTTTAATCTACAGCCTCGCCGGGCATCGAAGGACCTCCAACTCCACCCGGAGCGGTCAAGACATCGACTGCCTCGATTACCCTCAAATCGGCCACCCTGCCGCGTCGCAAGATTAACGCCAAGGCGGAGGTGCAGCTGGACATCAAGCCTCGCATCCCGGAACAGGGAGCTCCTCCCCAGCCGGCGATGCGCTTCAGCACGGAGATGCAGCATCCGGTCGCCGATCTGCGCAGTGCCCCGCCCCGCGAGGGCCCCATCCCCTACAGTCCCATCAAGACGACGGTGCAGGCGAGGGCCACCAGTTTGGAGCCCAAGGAGCATGTCATCACCATCCAGCGACCGCCCACGCAGCACGCCTACGGACGCACCGGCTCCAACACAACCACGCGGTGAGTACACCGGATGGGAACTTTCCCAGGGGTGTATAATTCGCCAATTTATTGCCTCGATTTTTCTTTTCGTCCGCGCGAAGAAAATTCAATATAATTGGTTGAATGAAACTCAAATTGGAGGGTACAGGTTATCAGGTTTCTTTTGATTCCTCTTTTATATTGCCTTAAACGAAACCACTATTAAATAATAAATAGTTGAATAAACAGGGAAAATGCATAACCAACAGGCTAACAAAACAAATAATTTAAATTAAATAATATTTTATTAATCCATTTTAAAGGGTTTTCGATTGGCCTTTGTTTTGCTTTTCTAGTTCATGAATATTTAATTTAAACCAATCAATATAAAAGAGTAAATCATTTAAAATACGCCATGTAGATACAAGTTAGATACAAAAAACCAACTTAATTTCCTGTGTAAGCTTATGATGGATTTCGCCTGTTTCATGACCTCTTGCAGTTCCGGCTCGCTGTCACGGCAGTCGACGGTGGAATCCGAGTCGGATGCGACCACCACGGCCACGAATATGTCGCAGGCCACCATCACGAGCACCTCGCAGCCCATCAAGAAGAGTCCGCGGGAGTTTATCATCCCGATTGCCGTCGAGGGAGGCGGCTTCATCACGCCCCGGGAACGCAGCGTGGAGCCATCGGAATCGAGCCACACCACCAGCAGTCGGTCCACGTTCACCCGCCTGCGTCCATCGCGTCGCATTGGGTAAAGTTTAAGCTTTAAAAAAATTCCCATTGCTTCTCCTGTGCAGTTTACTGAATTCGATTTCGTATGCAGCTCACTGTTAAGCGAGGCGGGCTTCGATGAGGGCTCGCCATTCCAGAAGATGCGCACCACTTCGATTACCCGGGATGGCGTCAGCGGAGGAGCCGAGGACGAGGCCCGCTTCACCCCGCACCGACTCAGGTTTGCCCACATCCTAACTTCCGCTTATCCCTATCCTTAGCCCAAAAGGTTTTTCTCTCTCCTGCACTCAAAGAAAGTGCATAAGAATTAGAAAATCAAGTATTTTCTCTCATCCTACAAAAATAGTTCATTAAAGTGTGTTGAAATGCTAGAAACTGTTGAGTTATTTATAACCAACTAAAATGACCTTGAGTCCGATAAAGTAGGGGAGAGTGGGGGAATTTCGTCACAGGGGCAATTTCGTCACCTGCAATATCTCGGAATCCATAAGTCGTAAAAATATATAATTTTTTTGTTTTAGTCCTTCAAGAAGGCCAGACACAACCAATGCATTTGTTTTGCACAGAAGGCCAAGATAATTAAGCTATAATATTAAATGTGTTTTAACAGTTCAAAAGCTACATTTAGTTCTCGACGAAATTTTTTCTGTATGCCACAATTCAAAAGGAATAAGACACACGATTTTTTATATAATACACAGTGCTATAATGTGCATTTCTGCGTCAGTGATTTTTAACTTCGCGCCTAATTTCGCAAAAAAAATAATTATTTCTAAAAAAGTACGGTCTGGGGAAATTTCGCCACCCTACGCTAAGGGTAAATTCGCACCTATTTTAAATACATATTTTTATATTTGACGAGCTGGCTAACGAACAGACTACCAGCAGCAGCAACAAATATAGGACGTCAACAAAAATGGTACGCTTGATCAGTGTAGCATATTTTCAGGCGTTAAACTCCCTACATTTTTCAGGTGACGAAATTTCCCCAGTTGTGTGGTGATTTTACCCCCCTGTGTGGTGAGATTGCCCCAGTATATTGGTTTTACATTTTATTTTTTTATAAATCACCAAGCTAATTAAAAAAATAGGGAAATGTCACATTTTAAAGCTTGGTGCTAACCGCATTCAACAATAAAAATAGAAATATGATAACGTGTCTCAAGATGGACAAAAAATAGCTTTGAAAAAATGCTGACGAAATTCCCCCACTCTCCCCTACTCAATAGTAAACATAGGTCGAATAAATCACTAATAGTCTACAAATTTAATTAAATGATGATTAAATACGTGCTAGAATTTAATGAAGAATAATCCTGACAAATATTTATTTAATTATTATTTTAATAGAATTTATTTGAATTTAATTTCTTCATAAAGTTAGAACATAATAGAGCTTTAAAAAGTGTCGACAGTTTTTCTATCGATATTTATTACGTGTTTTTCCTTAAAAATATCGAAAATATCGATAATTTTCAAGTACTAAAAGATACAAGATATACAAGATAAAAGGTACATTTGACGAACTTTAAAGTCATTTTGGTCTTTTATCTTACTACTTCCTTTGAGTGTAGTTCATGAATAAGTAACTGGATTGCTAAATTGAATCTGGCTTGCACAGTTTCCTGCTCCCCGACCTCCTTGACTGCCGTTTGATTCGGTTATTCTCATCATCATGCATATATCTTCTTTTTTCCATTTGACGCACCCGCAGAAGCTCAAGACCTGTCAAGAAAATTAGTCAAGACAACGATTCGCAAAGCTCCAACGAGGAGGACGATGACGATGACGATGGCTTTGAGATACTCACGGCGGAGAATCTGTTTTCGACTTTGCTGCAGCGGGTAAGACGTCATCCGTTCGCCGTAATGTGGCCCATCTTTCAACAGTCGTGTTCCTTTTGGGTGATTTTTAGGTGCGGGCCCTAACGAATCGCCTGAACGTCAACAGTGACCTGACGGTCGGATTCCCCAGCCATTCTAGTCGCCTGCTCACGGACATTTCGCGGCAGGCCCAAAGTCACAGTCCATTCTGGAGCCAGGGCAGTCCCTTTGCCAGGTGAGTGCGCCCTCAAGGGCGAGGGAATGGAGATTGGAGTGGCGCAGCAAAAGTTGATTGCCATCCTAGCCCGGACTGCCTGTCAGTCAGTCAGTCAGCTTATGCAAACGTGTCGCGACACTGGCTCTAGTTAATAATTTCATTAAATTCCCTTGGAGCGGCTGTCTCCCTGGAGAGTTATTTGATTAAGAGCCGGCTTCTGGCTTCAGCTAAAGATGGGTGCCATTTGCTATTCGCATCCTCTGTAGCTTCAACCATTGGACGTCTGCTTTTATCCACCCACCGACATTAACTGCAAATTTGTTGTCCATTTCTTACATGCTGCCCTCCACATGCCTACCATCTAACAAATAACAAAAAATAACTCACCAAACATGCTTAAACTAATTGTACGCAAAGTGTGCTTAGATCTCAAGTTAGTTATACGTATAGCGAAACGGTCGAGAAGAAGAAAGTGTAAGTACTAAGGTTCGGAATTACTTTTAAACAGTTCAAGAGCCTATACAACCATGCTTAAGAGTACAGTGCGATTTGGAACCAAATTTAAAGAAGTTTTGATAACGATTAAAGAACTAAATTTGACATTTTTTATATAGTAATATGTATAAATCTTAAAAAAAAATACAATATAAAAAGAAGGGTTAGTTTCATCTATTAGAAACGGACAGACGGACAGACTTACATACGGACAGATTTCTTCAAACTTTTTACTAAAATTATATTACTCTCTGCAAGGGTATAAAAAATATTTGTTATATAGTGAAAGTACTTTCAAAGGTATTTGTGACTTTCTTAGAATTTTAAAACTTGAATATTCATAAAGCTTGCTTGTGGCTGCATATCATTTTAACGAGTCCATTAAATTCCTATTAAATTTGGTTTGAAACTCACTGTGCGCTGCTTTAAAGCCCACCCAGAACTCACTTTCGCATCGCACAATTAAACCGCAATCCATTCATCCATCCATATCGTCTAATACCCAATACCTCATACCTTATACCTGGCTGTCTTTCACCTGCTCCTGCTCCTGCTCCTGTTTCCAGGTGCGGGTGGCGCTGGCTGAGGGTCTTGAACATTACGGAGCGGCTGCGTCGGTGGTTGGGCCACGCCCCCAAATGCTGCCTGTAAGTTTTGGCAACCGTATGTAGCTCACCCCGTATGTAATGTGCAAGTCCCTCGGCGCAAGGAAATCGAAATCGCTAATGCATTGTTCTCACCCGTGCGTCCACTGTGCTTATCTCAATTACAATATCCTTCACAGCCGCCTGAATAGCAGCAATAGCAGCGGACTGGGAGCTCCTTGGCGGCACAGCATGTCCCGGGATCTGGGCAGCGACATGGAATCGATGTTCTCGCGCACGGGGGCCACGCTGCCAAGAGGTGAATATCACAGAATAAAGAGTAAATACCTAGATCAGTAGTGAGACACGCCAATCGGAGCCAGCGACGATGAAGCCGCACAGACAAAAAAAAACAAGAAAAAAAGAATAAAGAACAATACAAATGTAGAACTAAAGAAAGAAATGCGCTGCAACGTATGCTACGTAAATAAGAATACCTTCACTTTCAATATGCCTATATCGTAAACTTAATTAAAACAGTTTTATTTCAAGTAGTTTTTGATGTCTGCTAAACAAAAAACAAACAAACAAATGAACACAGATCACCGATCGAAAGAACTACTTTGTCTACTTAGTCTAAAACCCTATATTGTCCCATAAAAACCAGATAAAACAATAGCCAAAACACAATAATTAATCATAAGTGTCTACTGTAATTATCAAGTGAAAATGCCAATTAATACTTAAACAATGACAAACCATTATTTCCGTTGAAGACTATATTTATTTGATTTACTGTTTTGTGTGCGCGCACAGTTCTTAATAGCATAATTCAATCTCAATCAATATTCACTCTATATCTATTCTCTATCCAGTGAACTATCTATAACTACTATCTATCTATCTATCTATCTAAATGCTGTCTGTCCTAGAGCACCACTCTTTTGTTATTAACCCAAAATGCCGCTGACGCTTACAAACCAGAATATCTATTTATTTATTGCTCAACAGAAGAAAACCACCCCACTTTCTACCTTAACTTATGCACTATTTATTTATTAGTTTTTATTTACCCCATTTATGATTTGCCTTTCAAATTTTTGTTCTGCACTCATGCAATGATGATGAAAATAAAGTTACTTAGCAAAGAAAAGCGATGAAGAAACCCCCAAGAATTTGTTAAGTCAATAAGAAGTGTAATCAAATCGTATTCAAAGTTCTGTATACCAGCGCAGTTATCTAGAGACACACGCTCAAGGGATATATACAAATATCTATATATATATTCGTTTATGGCGAACCCAAATCAGGCCTAACCCTTGACCTAAATGTTATTCGAAATGAGATGATGAAAATATGTGGATGGCGACCCGAGAAGATTGTACTTAATGTTAACAGTGAAATAAACTAAAGCGAATGAAACCAACACCTAATAAATTTACTACATTTTGCAGTGAGAACAACAACATAGATGACAATAAAAAAGAAAAAAAAACAATCCAAACGAAAGAAGACAAAACCTTTTGTTATTTTATTTGTGGTGACCACTGAGATTTTGTTTTCGCAACCAAAAGAATTGTTCGATATGATATTTTCTTTGGCAATTTAATTGTTGTACAGTTTTTTATGCAAATGGCCCCGCTACCTTAAATTTGTTTTAGTTTTACCAACTCGTTTAAATACGTATATTTATATTTTTTATAAATATATATATATCCCCTCACCAACCACAAACAAAACAAACTACAAGTTTCCTAATGCGCTAACCCAATAAATAAAAACCAAAAGACAAAGTTTCAAGTTGAGTTTCCCAGTTTTTCTTCTTTTTGATGTTTTTTATTAGTTACAAACTGAATTAAACCCCGAAAATGCAAAACAAAAAGCGAATAATAAGTAAACGAAATTAAACCAAAATTTGTGTTGTACAAGAAATTTATTTGTTTAACACCACTAAGCTCACACGCACACCCACACACATGCAAATACAAATACATGCGCACCAAGCAACCAACACACCCAAAGCTTCTCAATGTAGTTTACTCTGTCCACGCTGTTAAAAAACCGCCAGCAAACCAGCTAAAAAAACAACCAAACCAACCAACTAACTTGGCACTAAAAAATTATTGTTTCCAAAAAATTCAAAAAAAAAATATATTAAAAAAAACAAAAACAAATTTCTGAGTTCTGGGCTTTTTTTGGATGAATCTTTAACCACTTGAATTAGAATCATAATATTGAACCCAACGGCAATCTCTTTTTAAATGTGAAACAGAGTTGATAGAGCAACACCAAGAAAAAAATGTCCAAAACTTTGAATACGATAATGTACAGAACTGAAACTCTCTCAGCTACTAATCGAACTTGTTTACGTTCATCATCATTCCATAATGTAGAGAAATAAATCTTAACCCCCCATAAAATCATGATCAAAAGCCACCGTAGTCGTAGTTAGAGCGATTTACTCGAGTGATTTGAGTGATTCAGCAAGCCATCAACCAACCGATGATTTGATGTTTTACGAATACCTAATGATTTTATTATTGGCCGTTTACACACGTTTTGTACTTACTTTCGTTTACAGTTGGTTTAACTACTTTAACTACTACTACCACGCCCACAAAGCATGTTATAACCATTAACCAGAGTCCGTTCAGTACCGCCACCAAAACGCATCCGGGTCATTTTGCCACCGCCACCGCCACGACGACGGCCAAAACGGTGGCCGTTGCCGTTGCCGGGGTTCCGAAGCAGCTAACGATAACCACCACGACCACCACGAACAGCAGCAGTAGCAACGCCAACGGCAGGAGCAGGCCGCCAGCCATCCCGGCCATAAAATCCGCGGGCACAATCACCGCAACCCAGCTGCCGGCCAAAACCAGCACCACCTCAACCACCAGCAACCCCCCAAGGAAGCCATAAAGCCAAGAAATTGGTGGTTGGGTGGTTGGGTGGTGCTGCCTTTTTCCCATAGACTGCCCGAAAAACGAGTTCCATCTTTTATGTTGCCAAAATTCAATTTGCATATTTGTTTTTATTTTTTTTTAAATTTTTAAATGCTACAAATTTGTTGAGTGAGAATCCCCAAGGATTAACTGGAATTCGGCTTTTTAAATGTTATTATTATATTTTATATTTTAAAATTCCAAAGTCATGTATTTTTTATTTGAGGCAACAACAGCAACACAGCATTCCCTTGAGTACAATGTATATTGTACATTGTATTATTGTGATTTTGATTTTAAAAATTAATTTTAAACCTCAACGAGAGTTACGCGTACTCAAGTCATTTTTACCCAACTCATTCTACATTCGCCTCAGTCAAGCAATTCCTCTAGCGCAAAAGCTTCAAGCATACCAACTAAGCAATACGTTTACTTAAAGCCTAATACTAAAACTGATAACCGCGAACTAAACATCTAAACTGAAAAACCCTAAACTATATGAAACTATTTTTATACGTACACCAAGTGAAATAAAACATGAAATCCAAATTGTCCAGCATTTTGTTACTGCCCGTTAATCGTTAGACCTGCACGTGAGCTAATCCCAGTTGTTTTGTTGATTTTTTGTTAACCCTTTGGATACTCGTAATCCTTCACATCCTGCAAGTTTGTTAAGTGTTCGAGTTGAAGCTTCCCCGCTTTGATTGCGTCTCTGGAAAGTAATTCTTTTGGTTGCCAAAAACGAAAACGAGAAAAGTTTTCAGATCTCTGGGGCTGAGGAAGTGGGGCAGTTGACCAATCAATCACCATGTAAGTAATCCTGAATAATAAAAATTCCATCAGTTCATTTGGCAAGTAAGTGGAATACTTTATCAATCACTAGACGTTTGTATTTAATTTTCCAGAAGATGCCAAATGTTTATATTGTTCCTGGAATTTTTGACCTATTCACAGGTCATCATCAGGGCAAGGTGAAGCCCAGCTCAGCTCCTGCCCAAGTGGAAAAGGATTCGGTTAAGGGATCTTCGACCAGTGAGGAGCCCCTGGATCTGGCCGATCTGGATCTCTCGAGGCTGCGCCTGAGCAAAAAGGATCTGGAGACCTTGTCCAGCATAACGCCGGGATTGCCCAAGTGTTTTCAGGAGCAACTGCTGGCCAAACTGCCTCCTACTCAAGCACGCAAATTATCCCGCACGCTGAGCGTTCAGACTCCCAGTGCTCCGAGTACTTCCTCCACCCCGAAAATCTACAAACGCAGCCAGAGCGGCGGAAGGGGCTACCAGGAGGAGCAGCAGGAGGCCAAACCCCTGACAGATGCGCCCAAGACAACGGCAGCCAGTACAGCCATTTACCGGCGAAGCCTCAGTCGCAGTCAGGCGCCCAGTTCCCAGAATCCTGCCCAGGAAAGCCAGACAACCAAAAGCAGGAGCAGCAGCGTCTGCCGCGATGACTATGGCAAATCCTCCCTCTGCAGCAGCAGCACCTACACCAGCGACATTAGCGAGAAGTACAAGTACTACTCGCCGTATCTGAGCAAGTCCAGCAATGTGAGTCCATCGCTTCCAGTCGCGAAGGATGCGCCGGAGAAGCGTTACAGCGGCGGACTGGGACGTCCGCCGAGTGGTTGCCTTTCGCCGCCGCCGCAATTGCCACAAGTGGCTGCCACGGAGGGATCGCAATCCCTGAGGATTGGACGCTCCTCGCAGCGTCGAATTTCCCGCTTCCTGCGTCCCGACTTCTTCGATGATCCACGGGATCGGGAGACACAAAGCATGCTGAGGGAGATACGCGAAAAGTCCGTAGATCGCCAGCAGGATCAGGAGCAGCAGCAGGGCCAAGACTTGAGGCGTCGCAAGCACAGTTTGCCCAATGTGGAGCAGGCGGAGGCGCCTCAAGAAACGGCACCCATCAGATCCTCCATGCGGCACTCGCGCAACAAGAGCATGGAGTTGTTCACAGATGCCGAATCAAATGGTCAGGCTCAGGAGCCAGTCAAATCCTCATCAGCCAGGCAGCGCAGTGTTTCGAGGGCTCGCGAACTGGAAACGGAATTGGACAAGCACGAACTGGCGGACAAGATACTCCAGGAGCTGCAGCTCCTTTCGGCCGCAAGAACCCAACATGAACAGACCCAGGAAACGGAGAAAACCGAGGAGACCTCCACGATCAAGAAGGTGAAGAAGTTGAAACCCAAGGAACTTGAGACGGATGGAACCAAGATATCAGCCACGTCTACAACCACTTTGGTGAGAAAGGTCAAGAAGGTGGTTAAGAAAACCGATGAGGCGACCAAGCCGGAAAGTAGTGATATTGCCAGCTCCGCTCCCAAAGAAACCAAATTAAAGAGACCCAAGTCCTATCCCATGAAAGATCTTGGCTTGAGCCTCAAATCCTCCACGGACATCCCAGAACCCAGTGCTTCCCTATTGCCCAGCAAACTGCCCAGCAAGCTGCCCGCGGGACTCACCAGCGAATCCGCTGAAGAGCCTGCTCCTCGCGAAAGTCGCCTGATGAGACCCAAAAGCTATCCGGCCACCAAACTGGCGACGCCCAAGGAGCTGCGCAAGGTAACCCGCAGTGGAGTGGCTATACCCACAATAGCAGAAGCTATGCCCACGCCCACCAGTTCCAAGTCCACTTCCGAAGAGAAATCCCTGTCGGCCACGCCTACGGGAACAATGTCCACAGTTACAGACGTCAAGGATACGGGCTCCTCATCCAGCGATTCGCGGCCCACGACCATCAAGAAGATCATCAAGGTGTCCAAGAAATCCAAGCTAGTTCCACCCACTCCAGTGACTCCAACCACGCCGAACACAACCGCAACCACCACTGCAAATACCTCACCCGTGGACAGCTCCAAGGAGTCCAGTCCGGTGATCAAGGCCAAGGAAAAGTCGCCGGAGAAGAAGCCCAGCAAGGGATTGCTCTACGCTTTGGGCCAGAAGTTTGAGAAGCTGCGCGACTCCGCGATGAGCAAGGAGAAGAAGGCGGGCTCTGCGGGAACAGCAGCATCTCTGGCCTGCACCCAAAAGCAGGGATCTCCCGAGGAACGCAGTTCCCCAGAGAAGTACCAGAAGAAGAAGCTCCTGGAGACGGAGAAATCCCTGGAACTGGGAGGCCCGGAGGACAAACGAGTAGACAAGCGATCCCGCTTTGACACCATGCTGCGTTCCCTGAGGGAGAGATCCGTGCCCCGGTCCCAACCCAATGGACGAGTGAGTCCCAAGAGAGCGGCCAGTGTGGAGGAGCTGCATGATGGCCAGGGAAAATCGGGTGGAGCCGTTAACAAGATGTTCGGCGGCTTTCTGCGCCGCTTCGACAGGGAGAGCAGTGAACAGCGCAGGGTCAGGAGCACCCGATCCACCAGCAACATTGAGCGGCAGGTGCGAGAGGAGCAGGATAAGCTATTGGATGCTTCGCTACCCACATCGCCCATCTATCAGAATGTGGTTAAGGTCAAGGCTGCTGCTCCAGCGGCTGAGGAGAACTGCAATTGCGAGTCGGCCTGTCCAGATTGCCGGCAAAACAAGGGGCAAAACGTGGTCAATCCTCCAAGCAATACGACCAATCCAACCGCCACCAGCAGCAGCAAGGAGAAGCGGAAGGGTCTCATGCTGGATCTGGCCAGCGCCAATGCGTCGAGCAGCGGAGCTCCCAGTTCGGTGACCACGGCCACCACAACAACCACCAGCGGGAGCAGTTACCGTGGATCCAAAACTAACCCAGCTCTGCTCAATGGAAACGGCGGTGGATTGGCCATCTACTCGAATTTGCCGCCCTATCCGGGAGCCATCAAGAGTGCCAGCTCCAGCCAGCAGTCCATGGAGAATGCGACCAACAATAACTCCACCAATACGAATAACAATTGCAGCTCGCAGACTTCGGGCTACAGAACCTCATCGGCCCACGAGATCAATCGGAATAATCCCCTGCTGACGCCCTCCTTCGAGAACATTGCCAACTACTCCTCCGATTCGAGGAGCTACCAGGATGACTGCGCCTCCACCTCGACCTTCCTCTCGCCCACCGAAGAGCCAGAGTTGTACTTTGACAATTGGTCCATCTGCTCGGAGGATAACTATATGCTGCATGCCACGCCCTCGCCGACGGTTTCCCGCCTCTCCAGAGCCTCTCTCTCCTCGCCCACCCGCTGCTCCGAGAGCTCGGATCCGAATGAGAGTGTGATTGATCGGATCAAGCGGCGCAGCTTCTACAGTCGTTTCAACGAGCAGAAGAAACCGAGAAGAACCAGCAGCATAGTGGGTCCCTCGGCAGTGAGGGATTACTATCGCGAGCAGCAGGCGGCGGTGAAGGCGCGCTCCAGTCACAAACTGCACGCCACGGAGATGGATGCACCGCCAGCACCGCGAGCCCATTCGCCGGACATTGCCCAGCAGTTCTTCCGGCCGCTGAAACTGAGTCCCGTGGGCACGGAACTGAAGCCTCCCGTCTACCGTTCACCGCTGGATTATTCCGCCTCGTCGGCGGGGGCCACTAGCAAGCCGAGGAAGAGCTTGAACGACATAAGGAATACCTCGCCCTCGTTCCTCAGCAAGCGATACGAAACGACCACCACCAGCGACTACAGTTCGGTGCCCATGCGGTACAAGAGCTCCTCCAGTTCGAGTCCGAGCAACGGGGCCATTGCCAGTGGCTATTACAACACGTACAATCCGAAGCGCAGGTCATCGTACACCCTGAATGGCAGCCTGCCCACGGCGACCAGCGGCAGCAGCAGTGCAGCGGGGAGCAGCCACCTGGAGGGATATGCCACCCTGGGCAGGAGATCGATTCGGGCCTATGACCATCGCACCATGTCCCTGCTGGAGCCACCGACCACGAGCAGCAGCCGGAGCGGCGAGGGAGTTTCCTATCAGCGGAGAGAGGCGAGGACACCGGTCAGGGACTACACCTCCAGCATTTCACGGTGAGTAGTTGGATCAGTGCTGCCATTTTGTCCTTTTTCCGGAAAGATCTGTCCTTTTTTTAATGGCTTTATTCACAAAAAATTTCAAAAATCCCCTATCCCGAAATCTGTCCTTTTTTAAAAAAAAAGGTTTTGAGTGTTATTTTTGCTAGTCGAAAGTGCATAAACCTGTTTTTAAATGCTAAATCGCCTTTTAACCGACATTCTTACAGTTCGGCATTAAAAAAATAATTATTTTTACAAATTATCAAAGAGATGTAGCAAAAAAAAAAACGGGAAAACATTTTAAAAATTTCTTTTTTTAATTTAATTTTGTATTACCAATGTAGTTACATGAAATGCTTTTATTAATTTAATAATTTTAGATTATTACGTATACGCCCAACAATTTACCATGTTAAAATGATCAAACGAAGAAGGTTGTGAGTCGGGCGCAGTAGATCATTACATAATTGAATTTAATATAAAATCCATTTAAATTAAGTAAATATATAACCCATTGGTAAAAACAGAAAAATGGAGGCGCATTTATTTTTGTCCCTTTTTTCACAAAATGTTGTCATTTTTTCCCTGTTTTTTTTGCTTATCTGTCCGGTTTTTCAAGCTGAGTAATGGCAGCACTGAGTTGGATGACTGCTCCTAAGAGATTTGGTAATAACTATTTTCAAATATATTTTCCAGCTCCGGATCACGTTATCGCACTTCATCGGCCACTCGCAGTCCGACAAACATTTGATGTACCACACCGCAGAACGGCTTCTGTATCTTTTGCTACTACTCCAAACGAAAGAAGACGACTACCGGACATGGGATCGGGCACGGACATGGCCAGGCCATGAGCACGCCGCCCAACACCACCGCCTCCTCGTCATCCTCGCGTGCCAGCAGCGGCGGCACCAAGAAGCAACCGCCCGGCGCCATCCACCATTACAACCACCATCACAACGAGCAGCACAAGTTCTAGACTGGATCCCAGATTCCCCATACTATATACTATATACCATATACCCAAAACCCCACTTAGGCTTAGAGATTTTTGATAATTTTTGTATGGAACTTAGCCAAAGTTATACTCTAGTGCAGACTTTTCGACGCTGCCCCTAGTCGTAGGTTTGTTGTAGTTCGGAAATAGCGGAGTTTCAGCCATAGATCGTGACTCAATAATGCACGTGTGCATATAAATACGATTTTCAAATGATTGTGCCTTGGTTCCTTCGGTGGTTTTAGATTTAGCCAATAGTCATAAAGCGTTGATTTTAATCTGTAAGTGTGTAAGCGGAACGGAACTTAAACGGAAGCGGAAACGGACAGAAAAAGAGAGACAGAAGTAAATAAGGGACGTGTTTCACAATATATGTATATGTATTTTCTATGCTATTTTTGTGAGAATACCTCGCGCCGAAAATGCGTTAAAATTTCTATGAAATAATTTTAACAACAATTTTTTTGCATTATACAGAACTGATGGGTTGTTTTCGAGATTTGAATAGTGTTTAATAGGAAGAACTTTCGTTTGCTAGGACTATTGATGTTATTGCAAAATAATAGAAAATATGCGAATTGTGAGCGAGTGTTAGTTAAAACGTAGCAACAAACGATAAGCGAATTTAACAAGCAAATTAACAAACAAAGAACACGGAACAAAAAGTAATAGATCTAGAGTTTTGGGTAGAATCCGAATTCGAAGTTCAAATTGTAATTAGAGCGTGAGCGCACGAACAGCGTTTTCTAAAAATAAATAAAAACCGAATCACCAATTGAATGGTTGTTATTTACATTAAATCCCACGGCTGCAATTTTGATAATCCAATCAGCTTTGCTTCTGGAGCTTGTAGGTTGGCATAAAGGGAATGTAGTAGGTCCATTTCCAACGGCGAATCGCATCCATGCCAAATGGAAAATCGTAATCGGTGGCTGTGCCATCGTTAACATTATCATCACCCAGGGGCATCTCATTTGCCCAGTCGACCAAGCCCCGCTCCTCCGGAGTTCCCGGTATCAAATTGTCCAGCAGGCATCCCAAAACTCCGCCCACCAAAATGGTGGTGCCCAGCAGCACCGATAGGGTGGAATCAACTGTCTTGTTCCCGGTGTCAATAGCTCCGGGATTCTTCTGCATCCAGCGGCACAAGACCATTGGGAAAAATATGGATAGTCCCAGGATGTAAAGATTCCTAGCAGATCGCAGATCTACATACTGCAGCGTGGACAGGCCGAAGGCTATGATCATGCCAAACATCACGCAGAAGATCCCGCCCACCACTGAGTCGGGAATGAGGATGAAGATGGCTCCAAACTTGCCAATTACCCCCTGTAGTACCATTATTAAGGCTGCCCACTGGATGACACGACGCGATCCAATCTGAAATTGAAAAAAAATAATGATTCCCTTAGCCTGAATTTTAAGTTATGTATCTTAGATTAATCTTACTTTGGTGACCCCGATGGCGCCCACGTTCTCCCCAAAGGTATTGGTTCCATTTCCAGCTCCCCAAAGACCAGCGAGCACAGTGCCCAATCCCTCGGTTCCGATACCGCGATTAATTGCATGCAGCGGAGGTGAATGGGCTCCCGACATCTGCGACACAGTGGGATAATAACTGAGTGATTCCACTGTGCAGGCCAAGACTCCGGCCAACATGCCCAGCACGCCGGAGAGCGTCACCGAGGGCCAACCGAACTGTCCCGGATACGGTACATAGAACCACTTGGCACTGGTCAGCACATTCAGGCGGACATCGGTGCGAGAAGGATGTCCCGGAGGGAAGACATCGGTGGCCGTCAAAATCCCGCACAGACCCCACATTATCATTATGGTCAGCAGCACGGGAAAGAGGCGGAACAGCTGGAACTGCCGAACCTCCATTCCGTGACCCTTGCGGTAGGCCAAAATTGGCACGGATACATTCGACATTATTTGCGAGAAGAGCGTCAGCATGCCAGTGGTTCTGTGGAAAATTTAGAAATGTTCAATGTTAACTAAAGTATTATTATAATTATTAAGAATATATTGCAGAAATCTCTTGAGCCTGTATGCTTAATCACAGCTTTCTAGCTTTTATGGTTTCCGATATCTAAGTATTCACAGACAGACATGATCCCTGATCAAGAATTTATATAATTTATAGGATATAGCAAACGCTTTCTTCTAACTTTTACATAAAATATATCCTTTATTTCTACGATTAATATGTATACAAAATACCCCTTTTTTGAGGTTTTTCACTCGAAATTTGAACAAATAAAGGCCTACAGCTAAGAGATCTACCGTTTTATGCAGCTAACAATCTAAACTAACAATCCCCATCACTTTCCTGAAAATTTATTTTTTTACCCATTTTTGAAATTTTTATAAGGGGTTACATCACAATTTTTTGAGAAAAATGGACAAAAATAAAAAACTCCAGCCTTGAATGCCAATCGATTGGGGATAAAATTACGAGTTCAACAAGGTATGACATTCCATATTTGGACCTTATTTTAATACATATCGGTTAAAAAACTGTTTTTTAAAGCGGAAAATAAAGATTGGAATTTACGAAAAAAAAAAACATTTCTTTGACAAATTATGATGTTTTAAAGAAAGCAAGCTTTAGTCATTCTGAGTTATTCAAATGCAATTTGTGAATTTAGTACTGACAATTAGGCAGTAATAACTAGAAAGCAATCATATTTAATGTTCTGAGCTAAGGCCTGGATTTTCCTCTAAATAGACTTGCATTTAATTAGCAATACTCACCCCACGGCAATGCCCCAGTGCTTCGAAGCCGTGTCAGCCGCGTGCTCGAACAGAGTGAGTCCCACCAACGAGACTGTGGGCACAATTGTCAACGGAGTCACATACTTGAGGATCTTTCCCACCAGACCAGTGTAGCCCAGGATAACTTGCACCATGGCGGAAACGGCAATGGCGCCGGATAGCTCCCGCATTCTCACTTGCCACAGTTCTTGTCGATCCTCCACGTTCATGGAGTCCATCTCGGTCTGCTCCGGACACTTCCACTGCGGCAGGGCCAAAATGGCTAGGGTGGGTACCAAAAACGAAATGGTTCCACCCTGTACAATGGGCAGCCGGACGCCCCACGTGGCCTGGAAGTACGTCACTATTCCCGTCACGAAGATCATTGTAGATATGATAATGCCCCGGTTGGCGTCCTCGTCTGACATGCACAGAGCCGGCGTTAAAATAAAGGGTATCGAAACGATGGCTCCAATCATGGTCAGGTAGTGCTGGAATGCGAGGAAGATGCTCAGGTACCATGGGGGATTGTCGTTGATGGCGTAAAGCAGTTGCGGCTTGGGTTTCTCATTATTCTGAGGCGTGTTAGAAGCTTGAGTGTGGGACTTGGACGCATCAGCCTGGAAATTAATATAAATGCTAATTAAAATATTGCTTTATTAAACACTAATCAAAAACTTAACGTTTACGTCTTTTACATATGTAATCTAATATTGTAATAAATAAGTAGGTAATCTTAGATTTTTTGTTTGGTTTAATATTTCCCTAATTACCAAGTTATGTTATGTATTTCACATAATTTAAATGAATAATTCTTGAAATATTTTCTAATATTTATTTGAAAAGGAGGATAATTTCAACTTGTAATGATGATTTAAGTAGCAATTCCGGCATTTTTAAAGATAAGTTTCCATTAATATTGTTGATCAGTGTAAATATATTTTATTAATGCAAATTTCTATTTGTTTATGTTAATGAGTGGTTTTTAGTATCGGGCATAAAGATATTCTCACTTTTTATTGTGTAATTGCAGAGTGCGGAAATTTCATTGTTTTATTTATGAGAATTGCAATTAAAGTTTTGAATTTATTTACATAACTACATGGCTTAAAACGTCCCATGGAGGGAGGAATTTAATCTTAGCCCGAGTTTGAGTGACGGCTCTGGTCGCCAATCGTGATTAATTGAGCGTGAGTATCAGTGCGGAGATCATTGGACGCCGGTTTTTCTCAGCTTGTTGAGATCGGTAATTTTAATCAGACCATAAATTAATAGCTGATGAGATTGGCTAGTTAATAAATCAGTCTTTTGTTGAATCCAACATTGTTGACTGAAAGGTTTGCGCCGCATAAAAATGACAAATTACAATTGGATGTTATTAGACCGACAGTTACTCACTCCCTAGATCGTTTAAAAAATATTTGTGAATGAACTGTAAATTGAGGGGTGTTATCTCCACGGTTTTATCCCTCTAAGGCGCCAATCAGAAACAATTAAGCGAAAACTGCAGTTGAGTGAAGAAATGCATCACAAAACAAAACTGATGAAAATCAAAATAGGAAAAGCAACAATCGCTAGCAATTATGCAGCGTCCTCTGGGAGAATTGCTCTTATATAAATCCACGCGATCGCCAAAAAATGTTATGCCAAGAAACTATAGACTTACGCCATCCTCGACGGTAACATTATTTAGCTCCATGATCAAACGAGCTCACACTTTATATCCGCCATAAACTAATTGGGCATAAGGCACGGAAGAAACTCCCGAAGAATTCCGCTATACGTCCGAACGCGACAAAATCCCGAGACTCAATGGCAAGATCTATCAGCCACTTGTCGAATTTCGCTCAATCGAGGCAATAGTTATATCGTTCAGCTCTTTGAGAACAGGGCCTTTAATTCAAGAGCATCTGAGAGGAGGCGATCGATTGCAGTCAGCTCTCAAAAAATGTACTCGAAATAAAAAGGGAATAGTGAAAGTAAAATAAATTAACGTTCCGTAGGTAATGAAAATTATCACAGCTAATTAGAAGTGAATTTAATTGTGTATAAAAATTAAAACTAAGCTAAAATCTGAATACTTTGAGAGCGATCCAACTCAGTTGAGCAGCCGAAAAATATCACAAAGAGATAACAATATTTTATTAAAGGCCAATGCTACCCTATAAAAGTGACAAAGTAAGTGCTATTAAGATATCGTCTCATAAACTACCCAAATGTGATATATAATCTTTCGCTTTCGTTAGGCCATGAGCAATCTTTATGATCAAATTGTGGCCCAAATATTCAAAGAGAACACTGCACACTTTTGGGGGAAACAAAATTTTATCTCGCGTTTTATTTCAATTGGAAACTGTTCACATTTTCTGTAAATATTTAACTAAATTACTACGTACATACATAGTTTAATACACATTAATTTAGTTTTGGTGGTTTTTGTTGTTGTTACTGCTTTATAGTGGTGATATTTTCAATGACATGCATGTCCGTTCTATTCTATACACACACGGGTTATTCTTGTAGAAATGGATAGATCCGTTTATATAAGCATTTATAAAAAGTTCGATACAATAATCATACATACTTGTATGGTGTGGGATATTCGGTTTTCTTTTTTTTTTAATGGAAAGTTTCTGACAATGCTTTTTGGGGGAGTGTATGCATTCTGTATGTGTGCACGCCATGAGCGTAATTTGTTTAACATTAATCATTACGGTTCCATTAAGTAAAGCACACCAAGTTCTGTTGCAGTCTCTCTCTTACAAAAAATTAAAACAAGGAAAGGCGTAAAACAAAAATCATAGCATATAAATAAAAAATGTCTAGGGCAGCGCGAAGATGCGGTAGGCCTGGGCAAGCAGCTTCTGGGCATCACAGCAAATCCAACTCTACCAGCTAGGGATTCACAGCTCCTCCTCTTCTTTCTCTTGCCACACACTGCTCTCGTTCTCAGTATCACTCAGAATTTCTACGACTTCTTCTTCTCCCGTCAGCAAGCCCTCCTCCTGTGGGAACCCCTTGAAGCCGTCATCCACATCGCCGTCGCCTTCGGCATCGCCATCAACTTCGCAATCATCCGCTGTCTCGCCGAGCAGGTTCATGTCCGGCACTATCGCATCATCTGTTCCCGCCTGGGTCGTTGTGGCGGCTGCCGCTGCAGGAGCCGCCGAGACATCCATCGGTGGCAGCGTGGCCACCGGATTGAACGGCGCATCCAAGTCCTCGAGGCCACGAGGCGGCTTCAGCTTGGATAACTCCTCACGCAGGTGTCGATAGTGACGCCGCAGGACCATTGAGTTGAAGGAAATAGTGCGACTAGCCCTCTCGGTGTACTGAGGCTTGCCCAGCTCCTCGATCCAGCCTTCGATCTGGGCGCAGATTTCCTCCCGCTTCAGCCAGAAATGCTTGTGAATGACCTTAATTAAATAAATGTAATAAAATTAACTCTGCCATGATGGTACTTGCAAGTAAAACTCACATCTTTAAAGCAGTGACTTGGGCTGCGTATTTGCTCCAGCATCGCCCACCGCACGCATGCCTGATAGATATTGCTGTTGTACTCCCGCGACGAGTTGGTGCCACTCGGTGTACCGCGGCTCCTTTCAAAGCCCGGCTCATTGAAATACGGCTCGGGGACGAGTATGAGCGACTGAATGGAGACGAGCACCTGCAGGAAGCTCGAGGTCTGCGCATTCCACTTCTCCTCGGGCCGACCGTGCCAGGTGTTCAGAACCGACAGGCACACCTTGCCGTCGTTATAGAGGTTGGGGTTGAAGCGCACAGAATGGCGGCCCGTGGTCTCCAGATTGATGAGCATGGGCTGGTTGGGGTAGTCCGGCGGAAAGAAGACATCGAACTCGAAGCACCCGTTGGCATATGGCGTGTCCGCCGGACCAGTAATGAGTACCTAGTAAATCGGAATAATAACCATGTAAGCATGAAGTGGAATTCATAAAACAAAGGAGCTAACTTACCTTCATGATGTCCAATCTATCCGTATCACAGCGCACAAATACAGAACTACTAAAGCTGAGGGGCAGGCTGGTGGACAGGGTCACCGCCTCCTGGGCGAGCCGCTTGACCCGAGACGGATGGTAGCGATCGCCGGCGAGCCGCACCATTTTCTCAAAGTGGTGCGAGACCACAAACCGAAAGCTGTTGTTATCCGACTCGACAATCATGTCGAATGTGTCGAACTGGCGCTTCTTCATCAGCTCCAGGTAGCGCTGCTCAATGGATTTACTTAGCGGCTCCAGCTGCCCACTGCCGTCCTCGTTGGTGTGCAGCATGTTGATCAGGGCATCCGCATCCGTGGTCTTCTGCACCAAGACGCTTGTCTCATGGATGTCCGGAATGAGCAGAGCCAGTCCCTCATCGTCGCCGTCATCGATGTTGAAGGTCAACTGATGTGTCTGACCCTTGATGTTCGACTTCTTGTTGACTCTGTGAATATTAATATTAATTAATATTAATCGGTTAATGACAGATAATACAGAACATAAATCATGCACTCACTTGAGCCGCTTGGCGTACGTGTCCACGCAGGTCTTCATGTTCGTGAGGAGCTCCACTATGGGCGGCGTGCTCTCCCCACTGCCACTGGCCGCCGGCTGCAGCAGCGAGACGAGCATCTTGGACAGCGACAGGGCGCGCAGAAGCTTCAGTATGGCACGGTACAGCGGAATGTGTCGCGTGATGTCCAGCACGGAATCGTTTCGCAGGTAGGAGCTGAGGGCGGGGATTAGGCAAGACTGCTGCAGGAGTGTTTGGAAGATGGGCGGCAGCTCGCCGGTAACATCTCTGACATCATGATAGGCCAGGATGTCCTCGCCGCACATGTCACTCGGTATGCAGTCACCCGGATTAATGTAACTGGCCAGAACCAACAGCAACACCGTCACGTGCTCCTCCTCGCTCTTCTGCCGCAGCAGCGCCTGCTCCACATTCCACGACTGGGTGGTAGAACCGGTGCCGAAACCCGTACCCTTGGCCCAGTACATGTGGCTCTTATCGTCCGACGTTGCACTGGGCGTGGCCTCCTCCGGTGCATTTGCCTTAGCACTTCCGTTTCCACTGCCATTGGCGATATTGGTGCCACTGCCACTGCTGGCTCCACTTGGCGAGGGCTCGTTGATCGGTGCTCCAATCCTGTTGTTGTGCGACTGATGCGAGAAAATACCCAGGCAGTTGAGCACCAGGTGCATGGCTCCCACTTCGATGACTACGCGACGCAGTAGCACGCCGTCGTCGGTCGACAGAGGCACACTATCCAGAAGCTGCCGGAACACCTCGAAGGGCAGGGTGGGCAACGAGGGAGCCAGCGATAGACTGTATATATCATCTGAAACGGGAAAAGTGGGGTTACAAGCTGGAAATCAAATGATCCTTCTATTATTCTACTTACTGCCTTCGCCGTCTCCCGTGACGCCCAGCACCAAACGAAGAAGGCACTGCGCTCGCATCTTGTCTCGCAGCAAGACATCGGAGTAGGCAGGCAGTCGCAGGAACAATCCGAATGCGGCTAGCGAGTGCTGCGGCACCGAGCTGACAGTTGCTTGCTTTGCCGCCGGCTCGCAGATGGTGTCCTCCAGATCCTCGTAGATCTCGTCGTTCGGCTCCAGCTTCACCCAGTCAGAGAGCGGCGGACTCTTCTCCTTTTCGCTAACCACCAAGGTGGTCTTCCTGCCCGAGTGCTCCGGATAGACGGTGGGCAGGTAGTGGGCGAGTAGCGAAAGGCCGCCGCTGCTAGAAAATCGTTGCAGAGGCGATGGCAACGGCTCAGTGCAGGCGGCCTTGGTCTTCTTGGCCTCGCTCGCATCATCCGCTCGCTGCTGGGGCACCAGGTCGAGCGAAATGCAGGGCGTCGACAGCGAATGTCCTGCATCCTGGAGAGAGGCCAACACCTGCGAAATGGTCGCATCTCCAGCCAAAAGGATATCCGAATACTCTGGTATAACCAACTGATTGCCATTGGCTGCATTCGCCGATTGCAGCAAGAACTCTTCAACGTTGAAAATATCTGTAAGAGAGTATTTGGTTAAGAACACATTTGATTTGTAAGCATAGCGGATCCTCACTGGAAGCCAAGTTCATGGAGCTGGTCTGAGTCTCCTTGTCTTTGTTCATGGCCGCCTGGTTCTTGGCATCCTTTATTCGCTTGTCCTTGGCTGCCACAGCTGCTCCAACGGTGAGGAACTCCATGCTGCCCGCCTCAACGTTGTTGAAGTTCAGGAAGCTGTTCTTCTCCAGCTTGCTGTCACTCGACTTGGCAGTCGCACTCGACACGCCACTGCTGGAGGCCGACGCCTCGCCAGCTCGTTGATCTGTTGGTTGTTGATAAACTAGGTTACTATACACTAAGGGGTCACGAACAAATAAAATAAAAGAAATAAAATAAATTAATTATAGAAGGCAAAGAATAAAAAACCAAACTAATAGGTAGAAATGGATATATGATTAAAAAAACTCACCACTAACGCAATTCTGCATAATCTCCTGGCACGTGGTGCTGGTGGTCACCGTGAACAGCATGTGGTGGGCGCTGCTCCGCTTGGCCGGGTGGTTATTTACTGCTGCCACGGGCAAGCTAGTGCTGGCACCACTCGAATTCCCGCCCAAGATGGCCGAGAGGGTGTCCCTCCGCTGCAAAGGCTGCTGACTCCTTACCGACACGGTGATGTGCTCGTTCTCCAGGAGAAGCTGCAGCACCAGCTGTCTGGTGAATCCAGAGATTGTGGGTCGAACCCCATGTGAAGACCTTAGCGGCTTGCAAATTATGGCTCCGATGAGCAGCGATGTGAGCACTTCCTGGTTGCCAGGATGGCAGGCGCTCACCCGCGTAAAGAAGTTGATGGTGGCCCGTTCCAAGCGGATGAAGGACTGCTGCATGGGCAGCGTCTTGCTGAACTGGGCGGCATGTGTGTTGCAGAGCAGCTGCAGCAGTGGCTTCCAGAACACGGAGCCCTGCATGGTGCCCAGCCAATCTCGCATCGGTCCCTCGGCACAGCACTCCGCGAAGAAGTCAAGCACTTTGGGCACATTCGAGCTACTCAGCAGTGGAGTGTTATGGCTTACACTTGCTCCGGCCTTGTCGAAGTCTGTTAGCGAGGAGTCCTCATCATCCGCTGGAGCAACAACCGGATTGCTGGCTGCGGAATCCTCTTCCCCCGCAGCGACTGTGGATGTGGAAACTTCTTGCTCCGAACCGGGCAACAGGTGCATGCAATACTCGTATATGGCGTGGGACAACAGCTTGGGGAGTCCCGAGTCCAGCATTTGGTAAACTGCCGCCGGAGACTGGCAAGCCAGGGCCAGAGTCTTCAGGAATGTGGGACGCTGCAGCAGAACTGTTAGATTCTCGCTGCCCTCGCGCCGGAACCAAGCACTGCCGCTCTGCACCTTGCTGTCATCCGTCTGTCCGCGAGCCGGAGGTTCCAGTTTCACACCCAACTTGACCAATAGCTGGTTAAACAGCTCCGGCTTAATGTAACACAATGCACACAGCAGGGAGTCGAAACTACTCTTCAGAGGCTCATCGTTCTCCAGCGATGACACCCATTCGAAACAGGTCTCGAACAGCGACGATGAAATGAGGAGTGGCAGCTCGGGTAGTTGCTGCTGGGTTTGCACTTTCCACAGAATAGAGGCAATCACCTTGACAAATCCACTTTGTGGATTGTTACAGCGCGCCTGCTGGCTGTAGTTATCGTGCAGTTGCATCACCCAGTCGATCAGGACGCGCAACTTGTCCAGCAGGTGCTCCGTCGAGCCGGTAACCACTTCGTGGATGAGATCGCACACAGCATCGCTGGAGAGTTTGAAAACTGAAAGGGAAAATAGTTTAGTTATTAAACGTGATTATTTTTCGTGATTCTGTAGGACTAAGGAATGACTTACCTTGTGGAGTTGTGTGCCACAGGAGCGTGCGAAGTAGCTGCAAGCTGAGCTCGTGGTTGTAGGCGCCCAACTTAAGCAAAATGGTCTCCAGGTGCTGCTGAGCAAGACTTGGAATCATTGGCATTATATTGAGCAGTGAGCAGCAGGCCTCTAGGAAACCCGGATATGCAGCCGGGTAGGCGGCGATCAGGTCCGCCAGCTTGCTGTCGGGTTGCAAGGCGGCCACATGGAAGCAGCGCGATAGGATCCGCACCCAGCCAATGCTCGTTTTGGCAAAGGCATCGTCCTCTAGCATGGCATCCGCATCCATGGCGGCCAAAGCTGCCGTTTGCAAGGGCGACGAGCATGACGCCAGAGAATCGATAAATGGACTTGGCGAGCGAAGCCCCTGCATGCGATTCCCGAAGATTGTCTGGCCAAGCACAGCGATTTGTACGAGGCCTACATTGCCACAATCCTTGGGTCTGCAAGATATGATAAAATCATTAAAGTTTGTAAATTAATTGGCAATTTTTGCCTTGAACTTACTTGTAAAGCCTCAGAACAATGCTGGTAGCCACCTCCGCCTTGGCTAACTTCAGCCTGATGCAGGTCAGCCCAGTGGTGGCCATGGGTGCACCCACTGGGATGGAGCCCACCCCATAATCTCTTGACAACTCCAGCGCCACCGCCGAGGGGCAGGATGCCAGACTCGTTGTGTGCGGCACCAGCTGAACCTCCTTCAGCAGAATCGCCGTGGGCAGCGTGATAGTCAGATCCACGTGCGTCTCATTTGGATAGAACATGTAGCTCCACGCTGGCGATCGTGGTCTTCGATGCGAATTATTGGGATTAGAGATTAGCACCTCTGCACTTTGGGCCGCATCGTTTTCGGAGACAATGTGCGAAAAGGGTGCAAAGTTTATCAATCCATCGTACTGAGCACCGCTCCTCGGCGGCTGGGCTGCCGTTGCGCCTGTTGTGCCCGTGCCAGTCGTTGTCTTTTTGCACGCACTGTTCGCCGCCACATGACTGTTTCGCTTGAAGCGTGTATGGCGCGTCAAGTGCTGCATAATCAAAGAGATCTACAAAAATGTAATATAGAATTTGTTTCTGGAGGGTAACATTCTTTCAAATGTACTCTTACCAGTCCTGGCTGCATATTGATGATCGTCTTATTCAGTCGCACCAAGTTGTGACAGATAATCTGAATTCCACCCAACTGGGTAAACGTCTGAACTGCCGCTGTGACCTCCAGGACCTTTGAGATGTACCACAGGAAGGGTTCCGAGAGCGGCAGACGCGGCAGCGTTGCGTTTCTTTGAATGGTGGCTGTTAATAAAGCAGAACGTCTTTTATACTCGAAAAAAAGGTTTCACATACAATACAAACTTACTTTCTTCAAGGTATTGGCAAATGGGTGCCACAACCAGTCGAGGATTGGACGCCTTATCGCTGAGGGTTATCATCAAACTAAAGACGGCGTCTGCAATTGTCTGCGGATCATCCAAAACCATATTGGACTTTAGTGAGAAAAAGCAGCCAGTGGACATCATGGTGAAAGTGTTTGTAGAGCACTGGGAAAGCGTTCCAAAGAGGCGCTTCATTGTGGGGAAATGGCGCAGAACTAAAACGGCAGCAATAATTAATAAAGTTTGTAGGGAAACTATGATTTAAAACCTACCCCAATCCGCAATGCATGGTACTTTGCTGCGATGTCCTTCGGTATTTAACTGTTCTGCTTTGGTCTCATCCGTTTGACTTTGATTGGACAGCTCCTCCTCCTCGGGTATGGTAACCTCCTGTCAAAATAAATACAATACAGATGAGATACGTTTCAATACATTCTGTGCGGAGACACATACACTTGGTTGCCTGGGCATCTCCGTCAAAACCATGTGCGACGATAGTTTCAGCAGATTTATAATAAGCGAATTGTCGCAGATTGTGGCATTCTGCTTGGCGGGATTTTCCGATCCCAAAACATTGGCAAACAGATTGCTAAAGTTGTTGCCAGCCGTATTGTTCTCATTTCCACGCTGACACTGCAGTTTCTCACCATTGGAAATGTTGTTGTACACCAGGAAAGCTAAGCAAAAATAAGGATTCAATAAAATATTCGAATGAAGGAGAATTTCCATCACATACAAACACTTTCGGTGATCTTGAGGGCTATGTTGAGATCTCCCTTGTCGTTGGGCATCATTAGCAGATCACGAACCAGCTGATTCTGGGCATCGATGGGTCCCTGCTGGTTGCTAATAGCGCCACCAGGTTGCACCAATTGGAGGACAACATGCAGCAAAATGTCCTTCAACCGGCGCTTGCAGGGAATGCCACTGGTCTCGCTTTTGCTGTGCAGCCAAAGCAGCAACTCATGCAGGTGCTTGCAAATGGTTGGTCCAGCCTGAAGGTAAATGAATGACATTTTAGAACAAATTCATATTTAATTCAGCGCTAAATAACTTACACATCGGTTGGTTATTATAGAGGAGCTCATGCCATAGCCAGAGAAGAAGCGCAGCAGCATCTTCTCAAAGTTCTCATCATTCACAATGACCTCGTTGATGCGAGTGCAGTCCGCATCCTCGCCGATGGGCAGTGAGTTGCAGGCGAGGAACAGGCACTGGAAGCCCAGACACCAGGTGCGCAGCTTGATGTCATTGTGCCAGGCCAAAGCGAGGAGCAATCCCTGCACGGCATTGGCACCAAACGGAATCTTCGGAACATCCGTGTTGGTGATGCCACTGGTGTATGGCTTGTCGGAGAGCTCGCAGTTCAGCGTGAGCCACATCTGCAGCACCTGCTCCAAGTGCACCCAAGTGTCTTCATAGTGTAAATCCGCCAGGATGGAGTCGAAGACTTTCTTGAACATCACATATGTGTTGCGGCCATTGTACTCTGTACCCGACCACAGCTGCGTCAAGTACTCTGGCCAAGGAGCAGCCTCCGGTGGCGGAGAGACAAACTCATTGGTCAGCACCTGAGGCAGCGAGGAGTAGAGATCCAGGGAAGTGCGATTCGTGAGCCTTCTTAGCTGCGTTTCCACGTGCAGTTCCAGGCCCACGTCCAACCGAGAGTCCAGGGCTATGGAGATGGACTTGCAGAAGAAATTGAAGGTGTTCTTGCAAAGGGCGTTGCTCTCCTTCTTGGTCACTGGCTTCGTACGCTCGATCATGTCGATGTCATTCAGCATCTCGTCGAATTCCGTGTCATCGCATTCAATCAATGATGGCAAGTAATTGTATTTGACGGCTGCAAAAGTGAATACAGTCAGTGGTAGAGTGCTTTGTTATACAATTGCAGGATACGGGTATTCAAATTAAATTTAATTGGGATCAAACTAAAAGCTTGGCTATGGGGAAAGTGGTCTTGTAGCAGGAACCGTAAATGGTTAACATCATAAATCTACCAGATTTATTTAATTTTGTAATTTTTGTTATTAAAATTCAAAACAAATACGATCCCTGCTTACACAATATGCGGTAGTCAGGAAATCTATGAATCAACCTTGCAATAACATGCAAGGCTCTACGGTTAAGAATAGTACTATGTTTACCCTCTTGATAAAATTCTCTTGCTGTCGGCATCAGCATCTCGAATTGTGCCTCAGTGCACGAGGAAGCAGTGGCTAAAAGAATGGAAAATTCATTGTTTCACTATGCCCTGCCAAGGGATTTCGAATACCTTTGCAAAAGGTTTTCAAAGTAATTTAAAGTGCACATATTTGTGCACACAAATATATAACTTTTAATTTTCATAAATATATATAAGCATTTTGCTTGTTAATTTAAATTCTAGTTAATAACTTACAGGTATAGTCGTTGAATAAATCTCGTGTTTCCTGCACTGTGGCTTCCATGGTTCGTGGTGTGTCATTAGTGGGTGTGACATCGTTGTCTCTGAACTGCTTGTCTGCATCCAAAAGGTCCTGCAAGAAAAATGCGTGTTTATCAATTATGGTTTTTTGCTAATATTTAATTATTTACTCACCTGAAGCAAACACGTAATGGCATGGACAGCCCAGGGCTGCTGCTGATCATTCCACACGGATAGACGTACAAGCTGCTCCAGCTGGGCGGTGGTCACAATCTTACAGAGCTGCACAGACGGTCTGCAAGCGGCCACCAGACGTGCGATTACCTTGCAGGTGAGCAGAAACTGGTCCATGTTGCAATCGAAATCCATTTCCAGCAGCAGAGCAAAGAGCCCGCGAATAACCACCTTGATGTTGGCCATTCGCAGTGTCTTTAAGCCCTTGTCAAAATTGCTGTCTCGTTCGCCATCGCTACCAGTGACATCCTGGTGCTTAGGCGAGGATGAGGAGGCCACCGTACTCTTGGATGCACCGCTACTTGTACTGCTACCACCAACACAGAGGCCAGCCATATTGATCTTGCCACCGGTGGATGTCGACTTGGTAGGTCCACTGCCCTTTGATTTCGTTGAGAGCTCCATAAATATACCAGGATGCTAGTTAAAAATGGGCAAATATTATATTGTTGATTACCATTTAAAGTTAATAAGTCAACTTACCTCATTTTGTATCATGTAAATCTTCTTTCCCCAATCCGTGTAAGGTTGCACCGAGTACTTGTTCTGCTGGATGATGCGCTTCTTAAAGCAGCGCAACTGCTTGCTGTTGGGAGTGTTGCTGGGCCTGGTCTTGGTGAAGTCGCTCTCACAGCTCATAAAGTCCCAGCGAGCAGCTGCTGCAATAAGATATTTATTAATATATATAAAAAACCAGCCCGATTCAATTCCCTTACATTTATCCTTGCGCTCGTTGTCGTCGAGGCACACGGATAGAAACAGAAGTAGCCAGGTGATCAGTTGAAGATCGGATGTGGTGCCCATGGCTGCATTGCGATCAGCAGCATTGGCAGACGTGCTGGGCTGCTCCGACTGATATTTGTAGTGCGGGGAGATGGGTGCCAACAGCTTGACGAGCGTCTTGAGCACGGCGTCAATCACAATGGATCGGCAGGCGCCCATGGCAATGCTGCGACGTCCCAGGTAGGTAAGCAAAAAGAATATGCTGTAGATGAAAACGAAAAATACATTAATTGATTTGTAATTTCTACCAGTGCTCTCTGAAAACTAACCGATCCTGGGGGAAAGCCTTGCAGTTCTGCGCCGAGAACAGGCTGCAGAAGGTGTCAGCGAGGAAGTCTCCCCACCATGGCTGGAAGCAGCACATCCGCACCAGCAACGAGCAAGTGGCCAACTGCAGTTGTGCATCGCCGTAGACTACCAGCGAGTTGAAAAGCGCCTTAGCCGTGGCCGCATTGAATTTCTGGTGAACAGGCAAGATGTTCTTAATTCCATACTCGATGGAGAAGTGCAGAAGCACCTCCACCAAACTCAGACTGAGTACTCGTAGCTTGTCCCGCGACGCAGCACGCAGTATTTCCTCCGTTATTGGAATCGGCTCTCCCGGAAGAGGCGTGCTACTCAACGCGTTGGGGGAAAGAGCTCGTTCCAAACGCAGCACCACATTCCGGATAACATTGATTTGATACTGCAGAAGCATGCATTCGTCGTACAGTGAAACCACCTTATTGTTGTTATCCAGGCCACTAAGCTCCTCGTCGCGCTGCTTGTTGATGAAGGCCTGCAGGTGAGCCACGTTCGACAGCTCACTATTCCGCATGGGAGCCAGCAGATCCATTAGTTTACAGCTGGCCAGGCTGTAACGGCAATGCACATCCTCGTACAGTGCATTTAGCGACTTTAATTGCGCTTGAAGGCTCTGAGTGGGCTGCTTGATGAACCTCATCAGCTGATCCCCGTAGCCGTCGTGCTCCAGCACCACCGGATGACCGAAGAAGCGTCCCAGGGGTACTTTGCACTTTGTGGACGACATCCCAATTCGGCCAATAATGGTTAATTTTAAGAACCGGCAAATAGGCGCCGGCTGAATGTCGCTGAGCACAAGTGTCTTGGTCTGGATATCATTCACCTGCACCAAACGGGTGCAGTCTGTCTCCTCGTCAAAACACCAGATGTCAATGTTCAGGGAAGTCAGTTCATCGCACGAGGGAATCACCAGATCCGTGAGCAGAATATGCTGGCCAAAGTCCAGTACCACAAATCGTCTAGCACCCGAGTGCATCCGATCGATGACGATCATCTGCTTGGGCGGGGGAGTGATTAGCTTGTGCCAGGCAATCGGTTGGCAAGGATTGGCGTTTAGATTCTCCATGATCTTCTCGCTCTCCGCGGCATCGTCCAGTATGCCGTCACCTCCTGTTCCTGTCGACTGCTGAGACGGATTGGGGTCAGGAGTAGTTTCCTGGCCTTCAATGGGGGCTCCCATCTCCAAATTAAACGGTGGCGATGTGTTACCATCCCAGTTGTCTAGTTTGCCAAAGTCATCGAAGGAGATGTGCTCGTATATCTTTTTCTGCATGTAACTTTCGAATAGCGATAACTTGGGCAGGAACTTGGACATTTTTAGCTTGTCCATGATGGCCGCTTTTTCTATTTTAACCTCTTCTTTCAGAGCGTGTTCGAGGGAGTCTGCGAGCGAGGACCCTGCTAAAGAGATAATTTAATATTAAAATAGGGTAACCCAAAGTAATGCCAAAGAAAACTTACATGTTTTATCCTTGAACCCGTTGACCAAACCAAAGGCATCGTAATCGACCTTGCCCTGTTTCTCCTTCATCTCCTCCACCAAACATTCCACATCGTTAACTAGGTCGTTGAGCTAGTGAATATTATCAGATTACATTTCTTACTTTTTCGTTTCTTTGTTTCAGGCCATACCATTTCCTCGCCTTTCTCCTTGGCCACCACCAACTTTGGCATCATCATCACATCCTCAATTACCACATTGGCAGCGGAGTTCCCTCCAACACTGTCGATGTTGTCGATTCGAGTTGCCTCAGAGGTTTGGACGCAGTTAAAGTGCAGCTGTACCACCTCTAACAATCCACGCAGTTGGTTACTGATGCTCTTTCCTCGGATCAGATATGGAAACGTACGAAAGTCAACGCCGTCTGTAATATAAGAATTTTGCCATCATCTATGATAAATTAAATTATTTTAAATGCAACCTATGGAGCTCAATCGCTTAATGTCCAGTCCCGTCACCGGCAGAATAGTAGAACTGCTGCGTATCACATTTGTAAGGGCCACCGATGAGCCGGGACCCTGTCTGCTCACGTTGGGGAAGTCAAAATCAAATATTTCCGGCTCGAAGGGATATCCGTAGAGGCCGAAGCGCGTGCTCAACAGAGCACAGTGAGGATCCCAGCGCTTGTCGATTTCTGTGGCAATATCCTTCAGAAGATTGATAGCCTGCTCGGAGATGCTGTTGTTCGACTGGGCTGTGGATGTGGCACAGGTAAGCATCATGTACCAGCGCACAACGCTGCCGCACTGCGCACGCGGTAGTTCCGGAAATGTGTTGGCAATCGCCGATTTGAAGCTATAGTCCAGCGTTGTGTGATCCTGCACCTCTGCTGGCAGATTGGTTGCACCCCTGCAAGTAAAAATGGATTTGAGTTAATATATCTCAGCAATTAATTTTCTCCACTTACTCTGTCAACATGATCAGCAGCTTAACACACTTGTGGGCCGTGCTGCGTTCGCTGTAGATAACGCAGTTCCGCAGCAACTGCTCGATATGCTTCTCGGCGAGGGAAATGCACTCGAACTGCTGCGCCAGCAGGTCTTGGATGTTTGCTGCTGTTTGCTTGTTGATCTGGTCCTTAAGCCGCTCCGATTTGGGTGAGCGAAAACGGTTCAGCCTGATGAAGCAAATCCAATTGAGGACGTCGAGCGACATGTTCTTGGCCAACGGACTGGAAGCCGGATCACTGGCGATGCGCAACAGCTGAACCAGCAACACATTGCTCTCCAGCATGGCTATGCGCTGCATGCGGCCATTACTGATCCGACTGTGCGACTTGACCGCTCGCACACTGATGGAAATCTCGTGCAGCCAGTCGCAGCCTGAGAATAGAAACAGAAAGAAAAAGGTCCAACTTTATTGGGATTCTCGGCTATCGGAACGAATTGAAGCGCCAGGAAATACCTTCCCTACTCGGCAGTTGCTCGGGCCTGCGTCCCACAGAGGGAGCAACTGCACCTGGCTGGCTTTGGCACTTCTTTTTTAGAATCTTGGCCAAACACACAGGTTCACTGCTCTGCAACTTGGCTGTGTTCACTTCTATGATATTAAAGCAGGCGCTTTTCGCCGCGGGATAGGCTTTTAGGACCGATGTCTTGACCACCCGGATTATTTTAAAGGGGTTCCTAGAGAGCTTGTTTCGATCCACTAATTCCTCAACTTGATGCGAGCGCTTGTGCCCAGTTGGGGAAGCTGCAAAAGGTAGCGATATGGGCGGTAAGATCAACGGCCTAACTCGATAGAAAATTCAAATCTCACAAGCTGCCACTAGTAACCAACTGCAAACAGTAGTCGAAATTCGATGTTATGAGTGGCAACCATGACCCCAACTTTATCTTAAAAGTAAAATGCACTGTCGCTCCTTCATCGGGCTCCCCGTTTCCTAGGCAACCCACCTCTCGTTTTGTTCTGACCATCCTTCGATGGGTCCGACACTGTTTTGATGTGCAGCAGGAAGTTCCTCGTGCGGGTCTTGAACAGTTTCGGGGAAGTGAGCGTGGCGGTGCCTCCCTGATCGCACAGATCAATGCATGAGGAGAGCTCAATGGGACCGGCCAAAACCTCCGCATTGTGGGCTAGTAAATACTCCTCACTCAGCACTGGATTTTCGTTGGCAACTGGAAAGTAGTTTGCAAATTAATTAGGAAACAGCTAAAGTTGCAAATGCTACAAACTTACTATAAGAGAGATCAATGTTGTCATTAATGACATTTGGCTTATAACTCGAATGAGGTCCCTTCATTCGGTAGCCAAATCCGTTGGTGTTCTGTTTCAGTAGGGTGACCTGGATAGCTGCGGGATTTGAGCATTGCTGATAGACCGTGAACTTAAGATCGATGTGACCCAGAGAAACGGGTTGGGCTAAATTGAGCTCTATAATATGTTCGTCCCAGGTGGTTCTGAAGGAATAATAATAGTTTTTACTAATGGTATAGTATAGAAGTATATGAAATACTTACGCATCATTGTGCAGCCGCCAGGTGCGTGTGAAATCCCGTTCGTCGCCTCCATTCCGCATATTCTGCGACTGTTTGCGCTGCTTCTGCACCTGGCCGAGATCGTTCCAGCAACTGGGCACTTCGGCAGAGTAGACGGTCAGCTTATCGTCAAACTGAGTAAGAGCGTAGAAGACCTTCAGGTCTTCGAGTGTCAGGTCGGCCGTCTTGTAAGCAAGCAGGTTGGCATTGGAAGCCATGGAAGCTGGCGACGTTTGGACGTGGGCGCCTGACGAGTTCAACGCTGCTGCCGCTTCACTGCCAACATCCACGCAAATGGAATCGCTGGCGAGCAGGGTCTTGCCCAAAAGATCTGTTCCAGCTAAATGGCGCGCGCCATCCGTAACACTTACATCCGCTACCTGCGTTAACGTGGTACTGCAGTCATCCTCCATCTCCAGCAGTTCGTCACCGGAATCGTTCTCCCCCTCGCTCAGCGAGTAGAAGAGCAGGCCGCCCTGGCGTGAGCAACAGCAGAGCCTATCCAGATTCCGGCAATAAACCACCGACTCAAAGTGCTCGCCCTCCTCCTCGATCACCATGGTGCCTTGGAAATCGGCGAGCGAGTAAATCTCAACGCTTCCGTCTGCACAAACTACGCATATGGATCCGGCATCCTTGTTCTCCGGAGACGAACTGAAGTGCGGCAGGATGCAGAGCTGCTTGGGGCACTTGGCCCGACTGAAGGTCATGGCCAGGGTGTAATCGTTGGATATCTGAGTGTCGTCGTAGTCGAACACCAATAGCTGAGCGGCCCACATTACCCTCCGCATTGTTATCTGAAAAAGTTGACTATTAATTTCAATTTATTCAAGGAGTTACATTTCTCGTACCTGTGTCCATTGACTCATCTGCCTGTTGCTCCTCATCCTCCTCCTCTTCCTCCTTGGCCACGGTGGCCATGATGATCTTACTGCCCTCCGTCTCCGGCGCCTTGGTGCGCAGCAATTTAACCAGCAGCTGGTTGCATTTCGGAGTAGTGGGCAAGATCTCGGCTATCTCGATAATCTCCTGCACCGAGTGGGTCACACCATTCGCCCCACTACTGGCACCATCCAAGGCATTCATGCGCTTTACACTCGTCCAACTCTCTACCACACAGTCAATCTCCTCGGTGGCCGACATCTTGTCGCTGCTGCTGGTGGTGCTTCCGTTGATCATGATGTTATTATTGTTATTCGACGAATTTCCGCCCAGGGAATTAGCCTCATTGTTGTTGTTATTATTGTTGTTGTTCTGGTGAGTCATCTCCACATCCTCGACCAGTTTATCGATCTCGTTGCACATGCCAAGATTACTAACATTCACCGTATTCGATCCGACCATTAAGCTAAGCGGTTCCTCCAGATTGTGATCGAGGATCTGGGACAAGGTGCACAAATCGAAATCGTACAAAACGGAGGCATCGTCGGTGTTTTGGCTAACTCCGTTGTTCTTGTTGTATGTCATCAGGGCGGACACAAATCCGTTGCTATCGAAGCCATCGGTGAACTTTTCGTATGGGGTCATAGCCTTGTTATCATCATCTTTGGACTCGAGATTCGCTTGGGTCACGGCCGCATTGTTTTCGCCGGAGACTGTAGCGAGAGGAATAATTAGAATTAATAAATATAATATAATATTTAAGGCTTAGGCTGGGTTATCAATAAATAGTACAAATATGATTCAAGTCTCAACAAAAACTTTAAATCATATTTAAAAAAGTATAGAATTGTTAGAATAGAATAATTAGAATTGATTAATATCATATAATATTTAAGGCTTAGGCTAGGTTATCAATAAATAGTACAAATATGATTAAAGTCTCAACATAAAAATTAAATCAAAATTAAAAAAGTATAGAATTATTAGAATAGAATAATGAATAATTAGACTTCATTAATATAATATACTATTTCAGGCTTAGGCTGGGTTATCAATAAATATTACAAATATGATTCAAGTCTCAGCGTAAAAATTAAACCATATTTAAAAAAGTATTAGCTCACCGTTGACCATTGGGGATGAGGACTTCATTAACTGACCGCCAACGCTGGAGACGCTGCCACTGTCGTTGCTGACGCTCGTCGAGGTCTCACTGCTTCGGTCCACCTCGACGATGTTGAGCACCACCATGCGCAGGGCCAGCTCGCCGCTGCTCTGGCGCACGCTGACGCCTAAGACGATCTTTGATCCCACTACGCCTGCGCGAAGCGTGGACGTGGAGGTTATGTGCTGGGCATTCACACTGCCAAACTTTCCACTAGACACCGCATTTGATCCCGAATGTGATCCTACTCCACTGCTGCTGCCGGCTCCGCCATAATTTGCTGCCGAATACACGTAGTTTACCTTGGTGCGGGCTCGTGCATTGGGCAGAACACAGATGGCCGTCACCCGCGCCCACTCGAAGCTCTCTTCGAAGACGTCCTTTAGCAATGTGGGCACATGTATGCTGTGCATCAGCTTCAGGTGACGTTCAATGCTCCAAACGCTCAGCTCTCCCGTTTGAGAGCAACTGGTGCAGAGCACATTCGCATAATCACTGTTGGAGATGATGTCGAATCCTAGTCCGGGTGCTGGCAATGCGGGATTGGTGGCGTAGGTTATGGACAGCGGCACGTTCTGCGTGTACTCGCCCTTGACGAAGGGACACAGCGGTGAATGTCTCTCGTGCTCGCTCCACGGCTCATCCGTCTTCTCCCAGCAGACAAGACACACGTTGCAGGTGAAGCACATGGCGCGATCCTCGCCAGAGGAAGATGGCTGATGGTAGAACCCGGCCTGGGCCATTTGATCGGGCAGAGCCCACTTGTAGTCCATATGGGGCCACTTCTCAAACGTCTGGCGACGAACTGCCTCCGAGTGCATGAGCACGCGCTGAAAGTTACTGAAATTCCAGCCAAAGTCTGGCACCCGGGAGCCCATCAGCATGTCGGTGAGGCGCTCATTGATGGCCGAGGCGATGGCCAGCACGGGAATGTGGCGCTCCAGGCGCTTCAGTAGGATGACCACATTGTTGGACACCAGCTTAAGACTGGAATAGGGCACCTCCAAGCATATGGTATTCCACTGAAAAGGAAGAAAGTGTCAGTTTAGGTCAATAAACGATCAGTAGCAGTATAATCTCACCCGCTGGGCCTTGATGCCCTTCTTGGCATTCAGCTGCGCTTGGTTAATCTTCTGCGTCAGCTCGTTGCTAATGTCACAGGGACACTCCAGACCCTCGCTCTCCAGTTCGGTAATGCAGTTCTGAAAGATGATCGCCTCCGACAGGATAATCTCCAGTTTGATGTAGTCATCGTTTTGGCCAATCGGCGCCTGCAGAATGGTGTCCAGCAGCAGGACGCCGTTGTAATCGCCCCGCAGTCCAAGATTATGACCATCCCAGAACAAGATCTTGTCCTGCAGGGGCATATAGCGACCATTAACGATGCTGTCGCCTGAGGAAAACCGGAAAAACGAAAGCATTAGAAAGGGAATATGACTCATCCTTGCTGATTTCATCAGAGAACAATCAAGTCGATTTCTGATCTCCCTTCTCCGAGGCATTTAAGGCCTCAAATGATATGACTTGGAAATTCTGCAGTGATTTTTAAAATATATATATAATTATGATAATGATTTAAAATTGAATTTTAAAGCTAAAACCAATCAAATATAATCGAAAGTTAATAAATCAAATTTTAATAAATATTTTTAAAGGCAAAAACTTCATTAAAGGTCAGATGTCACAATTACATGCGAAATGAAATCAGACCCTATAGATAACGAGACAACATCCGTAAAATTGAAGACCGGAACATTCCCGAAAATAGTTTCCGTCCTACAATTTCATGGGCAGCGGGGGTGTGGGGGTCACTAATCTGAACAACTGCGTAATAGAAGCAAAACAAAAACAAATGCGTGCTTCTGGTGGCTAATAGAAAACAATAACAAACGCATTGCGATAGGACGGTCTATAAAATTTCGATTCCCGGGGGGAATCACTCGGATGGGCTTGGATTGGATTATCACTCTCCGTTTAAGGATTTCCCAGAGCTTTGTTAAAAATTGATGCCAAACGCATACACAAAAAAGTGCCAGCACACACAGCCATACATACAAACGAGTGGACAAGTGCAAGGCAATTACGTACAGAAATGCAACACAGTGAGCCATGGCTATGACGAACTGAATATGAATTGTAAGTTAGCATGCACAGAGAAAAACAGGGGACGCAGAAGTTTTAGCATGGTTCATAATTTAAAGAATTCAGAATTCGAGGAATACCAATACTATACAAAATCGGGCGTAGTACTAGTTTCAGGAAAAAATTTCATTAAAGCAAAAATATTCGAATGTTTCAACGATCTTTGATAACATATGATTTTAAAAAATATCACTAATTTAATTTAGAAGTATGGAATATTTTACAATAAAAATTATTTTAAATTTTAAAGGATGAAGTATTGTATTTCGTTTTTATAGTAATAACACTATGCAGCATCAAAAATGAACCTCGATGAATGCTATTTTTTTGGATTCGTTACGAATTCCCAAGTTAAACTGCGTTTTCCTAAAAGTACCCCGACGCAAGGATTCTTAGCAAAAGGACCTCAAAGTTCGAAAAATGCTGTAATTGACCAACTTTGCGGAGCTCTCAGAGGCAAATGGATGCATGGCTTGGTTCGAAGTTAAAGTTTTTTAAAAGATACACCCTTTATCTTTCAAACCCCATACATAAAATAATTTTAGGATTTTTTTTAAGGCAGAAATAAATTCCAAAAAACATAGTCAAAAAAACTGAAAATCATACAGCTGCGGTCAAAATAGTAGCAGTGTTGCCGCCTTGTGTTTTTAAAAGTTTGATGTTGTAATTTTTTCTTATCCAATTAGTCTAATAGTAAAATTATAATCAATACAATATTACCAGGAAAAGATCAATTACAACAACAAACTTTTAAATACACAGGGCGGCAACACTACTACCATTTTGACCGCAGCTGTATACTTTTATGTTTTTTGACTATGTTTTCTAGAATTTGTTTCTGCCTTAAAAAAAATCTTAAAAATTTTTTAAGTATAGGGTTTAAAAGATAAAGGGTGTATCTTTTAAAAAACTTTAACATAGAATCAAACCATGCATCCATTTGCCTCTGAGAGCTCCGCAAAGTTGGCCAATTTCAGCATTTTTCGAACTTTGAGGTTCTTTTGCTAAGAATCCTTGCGTCGGGGAACTTTTTGGAAAACGCAGTTTAACTTGGGAATTCGTAACGAATCCAAAAATATAGCATCCATCGAGGTAAATTTAAAAAGCACTAAAAATGCTGCAAAGTGTAATCGATTGCTCTGCTATACTGATATGATTCAGCCCTTTCTGATCTTCGAAAAAATATCAAAGATTATTGATATATTGCCGTTTTTCTCTGTGTGGGTTCTAATTCGCAGTTCTCCACTGTATTGACATTTGCGTGCGCCTGTGTGCGTCAGCTGCCCCATCCGTGTGTACATATGTGTGATGGTTTTTTCTTCGAGACATCTTACCATTGGAACTGAGCTGGTAGGTCTGCAGGATCACCCCAGAGTTGGCGTCCAGGACCTTGACCGTACTGCCGTTGTCGAACAGCAGGAGGACATTCAGTTGCGGATGATAGACGACGTTGCGCCTTTTGAAGGGAGCTGGAGCGCTATTACAGTCGCCCAAATCCAAGTAGCCATCTTGCTTGAGGACGCGCTGCTGGTGATGCTGCTCCGTGGCCATTCCGGAGGTGCGCCACTGCGGTTACGTTCTCCTGGTTCCGGATGGGATACGCTGTACGGTTTTTTCGCAATTCAATTCGGGAAAATAAATTTAAGCGAATTTGTTGCTTCTTCTTCTACCTTCTGACAGATGTGTTTGCCATTCGATTGCCCCCCACTCGATAGCCAAGCTAATCGGGTGCCCAGTGGGCGCCAACTTAATCGAGTGTTGGGCCGGGCGTGGCGTGTGGCGGCGTCAAGTCAGCAAATTAAATACATTGGAAACGAATAAAAATAGTTTTTAAACTATTGCGAGTGTAATTCAAACTTCTTGCCTACTCGGCTCTGGCCAATCGATACTTCGGTTCTATCGATAGCACCGATAGCTCCATTGTTATTATCTATCGAGGAATTGGCAGGGCGAAATGAATATTTTACCCAAAAAACGGTGAGTTTTGCATTTAAATCATGTTTTCATCCTCTAAATCGCGGTTTATTTCATAGCTGGCATGTGCGCACCAAGGATAACATTGCCCGCGTGCGCCGGGATCAGGCGGCTGCGGCAGCGGAGGAGAAAATCCGCCAGGACAAATTGGAATTTGCGGTTGGTATTGCTAGACGATCTAGAAAATCCTATATTAATGCGTGTATTTTGTATGTAGGAGAGCGAGGCACGAATTAACTTCCTGCGCCGCCAGTCGGGTCTGCCGGAGAAGGTTTCCCGTCCCAAGGAATCCGCAGAGAAGCCTGAATCCAGCAGTGAACCCACCAGGGGAGTGGATCTCTTTGCAGACTACAAGAGTGCCGTGAAGACCACCAACAAGGACCTGGAGAAGGAGCAGAAGGAGGAGCAGGAGAAGTACGAGAAGCAGATCGGCTACCTCACCTACTTGGGCCAGGACACCAATGAAGCTCTCAAGGTGCGCAGCTGGTACGAGGTGGCGCCCAAAAGGCCAGAAGTGGGGGATCCCGCCGCTACAGAGGCATATCTCAAGCAAAAGCTAGCCCACGATCCGTTGACCCTCATCAATGCCCTGCTGCCGCCGGAGAAGAAGGATCCCAAAAGCGCCACCAAAAGAAAAAGGGAGAGGACACCCACTCCCCCGCCAGAAGCGTCAATCTCCCACAAGCCCAAGAAAAGCAAGAAGGACAAGAAGCAGGGCAAGCACAAGAAACACAAGGGGCACAAGAGCAAAAAGGATTCCAAGGAAACGCTTCTGGCCGCCGAACGGCAAAAGCGAGAAAAGCTGGAGAGGCTGAGGAGGGAACGCCTGCGACGGGAAACAGCGGAGCGCCAGCGCTCGGAGGCTCTGTTTGCTCCCAAGGAGCCCGCTGTGGGCGCCAGTGCCGCCTCCACGCCAGCTCCCACACCCAGGATTGTCCAAAAGTACAACAGCCAGTTTAATCCGGAGATAGCGAAGCAAAATATGCTGTAGTTTGCGACATAAGTAGGGAATTTTAATGGAATTTTAAATTATAAAAGCGGTTAAGTTGTAAATAAAAACAGTAATAGATTTTACTTGGCTAAGAAAAAATTAGAAAAATGTTGACCAATCGGAGATGTTTTTAGAATATTTACTAATCTAATGGATACTTAACATAAATTTAAAGGAAACGGACAAATTAAATACCATTGGCCAGATGAGAGCCTATAATATGCGCGCACTAACGCTCGTGGCTTTAAAATCAAATTAATCACTTCATTACGAGATATCCCCGGGCGGAAATAGTTTGGCTGTTGTCATAATTTAAATTTAGATAGAGCGATAAATCCGGTTTAAAGATAACGGCCTCTCGATGGCCGAAAAAGACCAGTGCTGCACAGCGTCTAAAGTAGGCCACTTATTCACTGTTTTTACCAACAATTAAAAAAGATACGAATACGATTTAATTAAAAAGAGATAAGTTATCTGCAAGAGCTGCGATTTCACATTGGGCTTTAGCATTATACCCCCGAAGCCTTGAAAATTCAAATTGTAACGGCCGTTACACAAACGCGCCAAGTGTTGGCTAACGTCTCGGTTTGCGGCACATGTGAAATTCACTTTTTGGCTCGGCGTCTTCGTTTCTTTTTCTTTGTTTTAAATTGCCTGCGGCTTAAAGACTCTCTGATTTGAACTAACTTTTGTGTGCTGAAAACAACAGAGCCGAGCCAAATGGAGGATAATACGGAGAACGACGATGGAAAGCGCGGTGAGTGGATATTTCGAAGCGGGCGCTGGTGAGAAATGAGAAAGCAACGGGACAAGAAGGCCGGTGCTCCCAAGTCGGCCATTTTCCGGAGCCCCGTTTTCCCAAGCTGCTCACTTTTTTCCGAGGCTCCTAGCATAGCTCACAAGTATTAAGTGATTTCCTTTTTGCTTTCCCTTAACCAAAATGGTAGTGACGCGGGCTCGCACACGCCGCTTGTCCGTTTTGGATACGGACAGCCGTCCCAGTACTCCCCAGTTGGATACGGCCGCAGAGCGCGGTAAGTTTTCCATCCACATTCCTGTTCCCTTTCCCCTGCTAAGACTCTCCTTCCGCAGGTACCGCCTCGCCACGTGCCACACGCCGCACTCGCTTGAACTCGTCCACCTTGGATGTGCGCACTCCGACGAGGACCCGACGCGCCTCCTTGGCCCGCGGCGAGACTCCCGAGCCCATTACGCCCTCCTCCGTGAAGCGGACGGCTCGCACGCCGGCCAAGAACACCAGATCGGTGCGCCAACAGCTCACGCTCACCGAGGAGCCGGAGGAGGTGGAGGTCAAGCCCAGTCCCAGTGCCAGTCCCGTGCCAAAAGGTGCCAAACTGGAGCGGAAGCCAAGTGCCAGCCCAAGTCCCGTGGCCAGACGCCCGGCCACGCCCACACAGAACAGCGATGAGAAGCGCGTGACTCGCTCCATGTCCCAAACACCGCCAATGGTCACTCGCTCCTCCAGCAACACGCCACAAGAAGTGGAGCCTGCCAAGTCGAAGATCCTCACCAGAAACACGCCCAAGGTGGCAGTCAGGGTGGAGAAACTGCCCATGGATAAGGCTTCGGCGAAGAAGGCGGAGGTGGCCAAGCAATTGATTCTGCCGGAGAAGGTAAAGGAAAAGGAATCCGCTGAGGAGTCGAAAAAATCTGAGGTTCCCGAGAAAACAGACGTTAGTCCTGCCAAGGATAAACAATCCTTCTTGAAGACATTTAATACGCTTGCCCAAATCGAGGCTTCAAGCAAAGCTTTTAGCGCAGATTCTTCGGAAACCGAAAATTCCAAGAAGGTTGAAGAGGAAAAAGTCGGAACTCCGCAGAAAGTTCTGCCTGTTGAGTTTCCTAAAGATGTCAAGAAAATCGAAACTCCACAAAAGGTTGAGCCTATTGAGTCTCATGAAGTAGTAGAGTCTAAAAATGTAGAGATAGAAATTCCGCAAAAGATAACATCTGTGGATTCTCCTGCTAGGATTGCAAAGAAAATCGAAACTCCTCAAAAGGTTGAACCTGTTGAGTCTCCTACAGTAGTAGATGAACCCAAGTCTATCGATGCAGCCCCCAAAAATGTAAAAATAGAAACTCCGCAAAAGATAACTTCTGTAGAGGCAAAGAAAATCGACACTCCTCAAAAGGTTGAACCCATTGAGGTACCCAAAACTGAGAAGGAAGCTGAAACTACAATGGAAAAGAAACCCGAAACTCTGCAGAAGGTTGCGTCTATTGACTTGATAGACACAAGCTCCGAAAAAGACGAGTCCATGGAGGATCAAGAGTTTTTGGACGCAGAAGAATCGCACATTGAGACTGAACCAATGATGGAAAAAGAGGAACGGGAGATAATCAATCTAGACAACGATGAGCTCGAAGTTTCACTGGAGACTCCCAAGGCGGATGAAAAAGCCAGCGACGAAGTAGAAGCCATGGAAGTAGATGAGCCAGACAGAGTAGATATAACAGAGGTCATTCGTCTACCGAACCTAACTCCCGGCATCAGATCTCGTTTTGTGGGCTCCCCTGCGGGCGAGCAAAAGAAATCGGTGGGCTTCAACAACGACACCGATGATTTGGAGGTCGAAAAGACACGCTTTCCAAAGACTCCCGGACGTGAGAAGGTGCCAGTTTACCGCACATTAACTCCCAAGCCGGAGACTCCCTTAAAACCAGCCCTTCAAAAGGGTCGAAATAGTTCCACGCCCATATTGAAGGACAGCAAGGCGGAAATGCAGCCAGCTCCGCCCCAAATTGATGCCATTAAGTCATTCGATGAGCTGGAATCAAAGAATGCCAAGGATGAGGCGGTGCAGGCGGCCAAAAAGTCTGACAACAAAATCCTGGCTCGCCTAGAAAGCTCCGACGAAGTGGAGGATAAAGAAGACGAGGAGGAGAACGAGGAAGAGGAACCACATCCCGAATTTGTGAACCTGGAAGCCGAAGATGCTGGGGAGGATTACGAGTCTGGGGACTCGTTGGACAGTTCGATGCGCCGCGAGATGGAGGAGAATGAAATTCCACATGACGGGGAGTCGGTTGGAAGTAAGGACACTGAGGAGTCGACCCCAGAAGAATCTGAGGGCGACGACTCGTTTATTGTCTCGGACAACGATGTCGATGAGGAGGAGGAGGTGGGCCAACTTTGCTACTTTTCCGACGAGGACGAAATCGAAGAGGTTTCTACTGAAAAACCCGAGAAGTCCAGCAGCAAGCGTCGTCGCATTATGGTCCCAAGTTCCAGTGATAGTGAGCATCTTGAAGAAACACACGAGGAGGGGTCAAACAAGAGCAAATCGGAGAAGCCAAAGAACCAGAGCAACTGCTCCTCCGATGCCAGCAAACTGAGCGAGGCGGCCCAACTGATGAATGCCAGCGAGGAGAAGTCCTTGGTCTCGGAAACCGAGCTCGAGAGATCCCGCCAAGTGGCGCTCAACGAACTGAACAAGTCGGAGAGATTCAACAAGACAGAGACGCGCCTGGACGTCACCGTCATGGAGGTGGACTCCTCGGATCACGACGACGACGTCGTGGAGGAGTCGCAGAAGCCCAGGGCCAGAAGCGTGTACGAGGTCGAGGATTCCGATGAAGTGGAGGAGCTCTTGGATTCCGATGGCGACTCTGCTATTCCAAAACCAACCTCATTCCAGGCCCAAAAATCCCTCAAATCGGCCGACGAAGAGGCACTTCTCGCCGAATTGGCCTCTAGTGATCTGCGCCACCTGTCCACCATGTTCAATCCGCTCCAGAAGTCCCGTCGCCAGTCCTTGTACGTGGCCAGTGCCGAGCTGCCGGCGAAGGAACCAAAGCTGCGACGCCGCAGTGATCGTGCCAACCTGGCCAGCGACTTCTGCCCCTCGCAATCCTTTGTGGAGATGGTGGCCGAAAAGAAGAGACAGAAGAACAAGCGCAAACGGCTGTCGAAGAGCTTGTCGGGCGCTCCCGAGGATCTGGAGGAAATGGAGATCCGACACGAGCGCAAGCGCCTAAAGAGTTCGCATGGTGACTCCACGGAGTCATTGGAGGAGCAGGACCACGAGTCGGCCGCTGTTGTCGAGGAACTTGCAAGCGAGGTGGAAAATTCGGAGGGAGAAGTTCCAGATCAAATCATTGCCAATTCCTCTTCTCCAAAAACTCGTGTGGAGGAATCTCCCGAAAAGGCAGAAGGCCTTAAAGAAAAGTCCTCGGAGCAGCCCTCAACTTCCCACGACCCGCCTCCAGCCGAAGAGGTGACAAAAGCGCTTGAAATTACTAAGGCGGCTGAGAAATTGCCGGTCAAGAAGGAAAAAAATGCTGAATTTTACCTAGCCTACTGTCAGGACCTCCTGGAGGCAGCCAACCAGGCCAAGTTGAAGGAGAAGAAGGAGGTGGGTTGCTTAAAGTTCGAAAATGTATTTTCCACTAATGTAAAAATATATATATTTTTCCTTAGCAACTGGCCACGGGAGCCAAGCAGAAGAAGCCAAAGCGACTGGCTGCTCAAGCGGCTCCCAAACCCTTGGTCACCACTAGCTCCAAACCGGAAGCAGCGAAGGCGAAGCCATCTGAGCAGCCACCGCCGCTCAAGAAGGATATCAAGCGCCTGCAGGCAGCACGCCAGGCTGTGAACCATGCCATGAACTTCCTCGCTCCAACAAAAGCCACAGATGGAGAGGTAAGTAAACTAGTAAACTTTCCTGGCCAAACTAGACCTATAATACCAACCCTTTATCCTTTAGCCCCGCACACTCTCACGCAAGCTGTCGCCACAGCCGCCAGTGGCGGAAAAAAAGGCGGCCAAGCAGACGAAGAAGCAGGCGAAGAAACAAAAGACGCCGGAGATATCGCCGGTAAAGAGTTCCGATGAGGAGAACCACGGCCATGGGGTCAATCGCATCCGCACAAATGCCGGCTACGTGACGGTGGTCAATGAGCGCGTCCAGAAGATCCCCAAGATCGAGCTGATCAAGACCAGTTCGGGTCTGGTGCGCGTGGAGCCCTGCACGCCCAAGCAGAAGTACTTCCGCGAGCTGCCGCCCACACCGAAGCTGCACGGTTTCCGCGAGGAGCCAGGACCCTCGGGGATGTCCAGGAAGCGATCCAAGCAAGAACACAATCCCGCCAAGCAGTCGGCGCTGCGCTTCAAGGAGCAAATCTTTGCTCGCAAGTCTTAGGATATTACAGGATAATAGAGGTCGAATCTAGTATTAGCGGTTGGAAATGTCAAGTGTACCCGATGCATACTTCAGTTTTTTGTTTATTTTCTTTACTTTTTTCCCCCAAATTGAATTTGATGTACCTATTATTTGTTCTTTTAAATATTTGTTATGAATTCATTTTCATCTTGCCACTTATTACACTTTTAGCTCCAGTGCACATCACAATTATCACATGCATACCTCTGAAATAAATTTTTGTTTGTTGAATATTAAACTATTTGTTGTCGGAAACATTAAAGAAATACGCAGCATTTGCTCGCACAGTGGTTGATCCAATCAATTTCATAAAGCGCTGAAAAGTTTTTTTTTAAATAATAATTGGCTGTATATTAGATGGTAAAATGATTAATTCTAATTAATTGTCCACACTTATTGAGCTTTCAATTTGTTGCATTCCAACTATTTCAGCATGTATGAAACGGACACAAATGTTTATTAATGTATTTATAACGAAAAATAAAGAACACAACTGCTTACTTGTTTGGCGAAACAAAATAACATTTTTAAACATAATTTGTTCTAGTCTGAACAGTTGATCAAACATGTTTACGGTCTCGAAAAAATGGTTTTTAATATCACAAATGGAACTAATTTAAAATGGCACATGGCACATGGCACATGGAACATGGAACATGGAACATGGCTCATGGCACATGGAACATGGCACGTGGCACATGGAACATGGAACATGGAACATGGAACATGGAACATGGAACATTGCACACGGCACATGGAACATGGCACATGAAACATGGAACATGGAACATGGCACATGGAACATGGCACATGGCACATGGAACATGGAACATGGAACATGGCACATGGAACATGGCACATGGAACATGGCACATGGCACATGGAACATGGAACATGGCACATGGCACATGGCACATGGAACATGGCACATGGCACATGGAACATGGCACATGGCACATGGAACATGGCACATGGAACATGGCACATGGAACATGGAACATGGCACATGGCACATGGCACATGGAACATGGAACATGGAACATGGAACATGGCACATGGAACATGGAACATGGAACATGGCACATGGAACATGGAACATGGAACATGGAACATGGAACATGGAACATGGAACATGGAACATGGAACATGGAACATGGAACATGGAACATGGAACATGGAACATGGAACATGGAACATGGAACATGGCACATGGAACATGGCACATGGCACATGGAACATGGAACATGGCACATGGAACATGGAACATGGAACATGGCACATGGAACATGGCACATGGAACATGGAACATGGCACATGGCACATGGAACATGGAACATGGAACATGGCACATGGAACATGGAACATGGAACATGGAACATGGCACATGGCACATGGCACATGGAACATGGAACATGGCACATGGAACATGGCACATGGAACATGGAACATGGCACATGGCACATGGCACATGGAACATGGAACATGGAACATGGAACATGGCACATGGCACATGGAACATGGAACATGGCACATGGAACATGGAACATGGCACATGGAACATGGCACATGGCACATGGAACATGGAACATGGAACATGGCACATGGAACATGGAACATGGAACATGGAACATGGAACATGGAACATGGAACATGGAACATGGAACATGGAACATGGAACATGGAACATGGAACATGGCACATGGAACATGGCACATGGCACATGGAACATGGCACATGGAACATGGAACATGGAACATGGAACATGGAACATGGAACATGGAACATGGAACATGGAACATGGAACATGGAACATGGCACATGGCACATGGAACATGGAACATGGCACATGGAACATGGAACATGGCACATGGCACATGGCACATGGAACATGGAACATGGAACATGGCACATGGAACATGGAACATGGCACATGGAACATGGAACATGGCACATGGAACATGGCACATGGAACATGGAACATGGAACATGGCACATGGAACATGGCACATGGAACATGGAACATGGAACATGGAACATGGCACATGGCACATGGAACATGGAACATGGCACATGGAACATGGAACATGGCACATGGAACATGGAACTAGGCACATGGAACATGGAACATGGAACATGGCACATGGAACATGGCACATGGAACATGGCACATGGCACATGGAACATGGAACATGGAACATGGAACATGGAACATGGAACATGGAACATGGCACATGGAACATGGAACATGGCACATGGAACATGGAACATGGAACATGGAACATGGAACATGGAACATGGCACATGGAACATGGAACATGGCACATGGCACATGGAACATGGAACATGGAACATGGAACTAGGCACATGGAACATGGAACATGGAACATGGCACATGGAACATGGCACATGGAACATGGCACATGGCACATGGAACATGGAACATGGAACATGGAACATGGAACATGGAACATGGAACATGGCACATGGAACATGGAACATGGAACATGGAACATGGCACATGGAACATGGAACATGGCACATGGAACATGGCACATGGAACATGGAACATGGAACATGGAACATGGCACATGGAACATGGCACATGGAACATGGCACATGGCACATGGAACATGGAACATGGAACATGGCACATGGAACATGGAACATGGAACATGGAACATGGAACATGGAACATGGAACATGGAACATGGAACATGGAACATGGAACATGGCACATGGAACATGGAACATGGAACATGGAACATGGAACATGGAACATGGCACATGGAACATGGAACATGGCACATGGCACATGGAACATGGAACATGGAACATGGAACATGGCACATGGAACATGGAACATGGAACATGGCACATGGAACATGGCACATGGAACATGGCACATGGCACATGGAACATGGAACATGGAACATGGCACATGGAACATGGAACATGGAACATGGCACATGGAACATGGAACATGGAACATGGAACATGGAACATGGCACCTGGAACATGGAACATGGAACATGGAACATGGAACATGGAACATGGCACATGGAACATGGAACATGGAACATGGAACATGGCACATGGCACATGGAACATGGAACATGGAACATGGAACATGAAACATGGCACATGGAACATGGAACATGGAACATGGAACATGGAACATGGCACATGGAACATGGAACATGGCACATGGAACATGGAACATGGCACATGGCACATGGCACATGGAACATGGAACATGGAACATGGAACATGGAACATGGAACATGGCACATGGAACATGGAACATGGAACATGGCACATGGAACATGGAACATGGCACATGGCACATGGAACATGGCACATGGAACATGGCACATGGAACATGGCACATGGAACATGGAACATGGAACATGGAACATGGAACATGGAACATGGAACATGGAACATGGAACATGGAACATGGCACCTGGAACATGGAACATGGAACATGGAACATGGAACATGGAACATGGCACATGGCACATGGAACATGGAACATGGAACATGGAACATGGAACATGGAACATGGCACATGGAACATGGAACATGGAACATGGAACATGGAACATGGCACATGGAACATGGAACATGGAACATGGAACATGGCACATGGAACATGGAACATGGAACATGGAACATGGCACATGGCACATGGAACATGGAACATGGAACATGGAACATGGAACATGGCACATGGCACATGGAACATGGAACATGGAACATGGAACATGGAACATGGAACATGGAACATGGCACATGGAACATGGAACATGGCACATGGAACATGGAACATGGAACATGGCACATGGCACATGGCACATGGAACATGGAACATGGCACATGGAACATGGAACATGGCACATGGAACATGGCACATGGAACATGGAACATGGAACATGGAACATGGCACATGGAACATGGAACATGGAACATGGAACATGGAACATGGAACATGGCACATGGAACATGGAACATGGAACATGGAACATGGAACATGGCACATGGAACATGGAACATGGAACATGGAACATGGCACATGGCACATGGAACATGGAACATGGCACATGGAACATGGAACATGGAACATGGAACATGGAACATGGCACATGGAACATGGAACATGGAACATGGAACATGGCACATGGAACATGGAACATGGAACATGGAACATGGAACATGGCACATGGAACATGGAACATGGAACATGGAACATGGAACATGGAACATGGAACATGGAACATGGAACATGGAACATGGCACATGGCACATGGCACATGGCACATGGCACATGGCACATGGCACATGTATTGTATTCCTATACATTTTGTAGTAAATTTTCGAACCTTTGTCGAACATTCGAGAAAATTTTCTCTTCTTCTATCCACAGGGTTCCTATGGAAAAAAAATCAGAACATTCTACTTTGCGTCGCATGTTAATGATTCGCCCAGTCTAAGCCAGGGATCGCACGTAAGAATTACTTTTTTAAAAAAATTAACAAATAAGTCTTATTTTTCAATTTTTATTATAAAAATCAACAAATATTTGTCAACTTTTATAATAAAAATTGAATTGAAATAACTCTTGAACTGTGGGGTACATTGGTTTAAAATTTATATATGTATAATCTACGCTTTAATACCTTTCTGTTGATATGCCATATGTCCCCAAAATATTTTTGATGATGTAAAAAATATTATTATTATAAAAAATATGTTGGGGACATATGGCATATCAACAGAAAGGTTTTAAAGCGTAGATTATACATATAGTGACATATCCATAGTTCCACATAACTTTATGCACATGTCCATACGCCCACGCACTTACACACACATACACCATCCCAGAATTCACCCTTCAGATAACCTTAGTTCGCCACCAGCTAATATCTAATTGCAAATGCACCCAGGCTTTAGACTAAACATCCAGAACGAATCAAATTACGTTATCAGTTCGTTCCCACACTTTTGGACCCTCAATGGAAAATTACCATGAGAAAGAATCCCCAAAAGATTTAGACTAAACAATCGGATTGAGTCGCCGGTGCATTATCAATCAACAATCCAAAGGGCAATTTTAAAACTCACTCAATTAAAGCTAACTCCACTCATAGAAAGCTCTAAAGCTCAGAACCGAGGTATGATCATCAAAGAAGTTTAAGTTAAGAAGCGAGTTCAGTTTGAGACTTGTCTAAAGACAGTCAGTGTTCTTCCAAATAAAAAAATATTGTCACCAGTTTAAAATTAAATTAAATAAAATTTTTTTTTTTATATTAAACTTATGGTGCAAACATTTTATTATATATAAATTTTAAACCAATGTACCCCACAGTTCAAGAGTTATTTCAATTCAATTTTTATTATAAAAGTTGACAAATATTTGTGGATTTTTATTATAAAAATTGAAGCATAAGAGTTATTTGTCAACTTTTATAATAAAAATTGAAAAATAAGACTTATTTGTCAATTTTTTTAAAAAAGTAATTCTTACTTGCGATCCCTGGTCTAAACACACTATAAGGATCCACATTCGAACCACAATTTTTTTAATCAGATAAATTCTTGGGAAAAGTATGCCGTTGCTTCAAAGTCATCCCCTTTAGAGAACGATTTTCCCCGAGCCCCTTACTTTTTATTTGGTTGGCTACTAGCTAACATCAAGATCCAATTTCGTTTCGTTAACTTTTAGTTTTTCTCATTATTACCAAAAATGATGTTAACTCGCAGTGGTGCCAAAAAATTGAAGCAAACCGAAGGCGTGAGTTTTTTAAATAATGCTTAGAAAATTATAAGTAAATATAATTACGACTCTAGAAACCTCCCTCGGAAACTAAAGTAGTAAAGGCTCGCGAACCTGAGGCCCCAGTCAGTTCCACTCACCTGGCCGAGAAATCTAACGACAAAGAGGTTGGTTTTAAAAATATTTTCACAGATTCTAGCTGTTTTGTATGTTAATTTGATTTAGGAATCTGACATGGTTAAAAAAAAGAAGGGCGGAAAAAAATTGGTTGCTCAACCGCCTTCTGAAGAAAGTCCAACTGCCCAGAGCCCAGAAGCCTCCACCAAACAACCAGTAGGATTATTATTATTACCATTTAATAATCATTTCGGATTTATAATTTTTAAATTTATATTTCACAGCCCACTAAAAAGGCAGTCAAAACGAAGGCGACTAAGAAGGCAAAGAATTCCGATAAGGAAAACGAAGCAGTAACGTCTGATGATCCTCCGCCAAAGGAACCCTCTCTTAAGACAGTGAAAGTCTCAACAAAATCAAACAACAGCCTTTGAAGAATCAAGCGGATGTTAAACGCAAAAATTAGTATCAGGGAAAAAGTGTACACATAATTGGGTGGAAATGAAGACGTTGCATGCTGGAATTTTTGTTCATTTCTTGTTGTACTTTCAGTTATTTTTTCGAAATTTAATTTCAAATGAACATATTTATCAATTTGTTTAACAACTTTTCTCAGTTGTCAGTTAGATACAAATGTTAACTTTACTTTTAAACGAGAACCAAATAATTAAATGTTTGAAAAAGAAACCGTAAATAACACAGGTACACAGCCAAAAATTTCCAGGAACCATTTCTAGTTTTACATGATACTTCCATTCAAGATTTAATCCTCAGAATTGTTTTTACATCAGAAAAATCTCTACAATTTTGGGATTTTCAGCTTTGGCGTCGAATTCCAAAGACATGGGCAATGGTTCACAATGGGGACTATTTTTTAGGAATGCCGTGATGTATTGAGAGTAGGTCCTACCGAAAATAATAAAGGTTAGTACAATTATATAGGCCACGTAATTCAAAATGTCGGCAAACATCGGTTTTTTGTATTCTTAGCTATACCGCGGAACCTGTAGGTGATGGAAAATAATTTTGTATGGGACTTTTACTCAGGAGCACCCAAATATCATGGAAAACTTGAAATGGTTCGTGGAAATTTTTGGCTGTGTACCTGTGTTATTGATATATTTTTTGAAACAAAAAATCAGGCACTTAGGATCGACATACGCAAAAAGGAACCACCATAGTGATCCTCTTTGCTTAATCTATTAATTATCTCCATGATTTTTATTTTTGGAATTTTTATAATATTCCTCAAAAATAATGATTATTGTTGATTTTTATTTTTTTCTCTCAGAAATAAAACTCACTTGGACGCCACGGCTTTTCTGTGCCGATTTTCGGCGTTTTTTTTGCATAGTCCTATGTAGCGAATGCAGACGTACCACCTCTGAAAAAAAAAATGAACTTGGCTTCTGCATCCCGTTAAATGGTATCATTCTTATAGTCAGTAAAGGAGATACTTCTAGCCTTTGCTTATGTTTATGTATTTAACCATGGATTGCAGTCGAAATGCACTTGTCTTTCTCTCTCACTCTACAATAACTAATTAACCAATGAAGGCTGCCAGCTCGACAATACATACTGGAAGAACAATTAACAAAGTGCCACCGCTTTTTGAAATCTCTAGAATCTAAAGAAGCATTGTCCCTTATTTTTAAGAACAGCTTATCCTCTTCTTTTTAAGAATTCTCGGCTTTTGCAGAACTAATTTAAATATCAAACCATGTATAGAAAAGGGTTTTATGTAAGTAGAAATTGGTTAACAAAGTCTGAAGTATTAGTTGTTCTTAAGAATTCGCGGTTCTTCAAAAATCGATTTCAACATAGAACCTATTTAAGACATAGGTCTATAACTTCTATACAACCCAAAGCCTATTGATGTGAGCACATATCCAGCTAAGAAAAAAATACATTTTCTTTGTATAAACCGCTTAAAAAGCGGTCTATGTGGGTCTATGTGGAATAGTTCATAACATCTTGTTAAGTCGTTTTGCTAATATATAAATGACATAAAGTCCTAAGTTTGCTACAACCTTTTGTATTTATGCATACCTCTTGTAAACTAATAAGCGGGTTTTTAAAAGTTTATACAAAGAAAACACCTATTTTATTAACTCAATATGTGCTTCGTGGTTCTACCTACAAGCACAAATTTAAATCTTTCTAAAATTCCGTACAGAACGGCTGCAATCGCACTTTGAGTGATATTTTTAAGCGAAATAATATCGCTCACATGATAATCATTATTTCTGAGCGATATTTTTTTTGCTTACAAATAATCATTAAAGGGTAATTTTTATTTTTTCACTTATAATGATTACGGTCCGTGGTACTCCCCCTTAAAGCGTTGGTTTTTTACAATTTTAAAATGTAACGTTTGTTTCTTAAATTTATACAGTTTACCTTGTGTCTCTGCTTATCCGAGTTCGAAACCGCGGATAGCCTGGTACCAACGGTTTTATTCAAAAATGGATTCACGGTGACACTTACGTTTGGCTGACTTGCGTTTTACATTTTACATTTACGTTTTGACGCATACGTCGACAGTGGCAAAAAACATCGGTGTCTCTAGAAAATTTTAAAACATCGAAGCATCGATGTTTCTCCACCTCTAACAAACAACAATTTTCGGCTCTCTCTCTCTCTCACTGAGTTAATGACGGAGAGCCGGTGTTACGTATTACACTTACGTTTATGACACTTACGTTTGCTTACGTGGAGTGTCGGTCACACTCCTTTTTGGTATTTTGGCATCTTTCAAATACGCACCGACGGTCTTACTAAGCTCTCTCTCGCTCTCTCCTCTCTCTCGTTAATAACGGAGAGCGGCTGTTACGTATAACTTACACTTACGTTTGCTTACGTTTTGACGCTTACGTTTTGGTGATGTGACCAAAAATCGATTGTGGCAAAAAACAGATTTTTTCAAAAATGAGTTCTGCATCTTTCAAATTCGCCTCGACGGTCCCACCAATACAACAAATTACAACAACAACTTTCGGCGGAGCAACACAAACACACGGAGCGGATGAAACTCACTTTGCTTTGCTTTCGTATTTTGCGGGTTTTACTTTGCCTGATAGCTGTTCGCGATATTCGATATTCGACATTCGGCGCCATGAACGGGGTCCTTCCGAAATAGAAATATAAATCGTGAGCACTAATCGGATTGCAGTTCCAAGGAACAACGGGTTTTACTGTGTTTCGCCAAAGTGCGCGAAAAGAACCGTTGAACGGTTTCTGGAATATTGGAAGAGGAGGCAAAGTCGATCAAAACAAAGTGCATGCTAAAAACAAAGAACATCGCCATGTTCGAACTAGAGGATTACTCGAGCGGCATACACGAGGGTTTCTTCAGCAAATACGCGGTAAGAACAGAGAACAAACAGCCTAATAACTTTTTGCACACATTTCGCCGGCCGGCCACCACACATACACACGCGCATGTGCTCGTTCGCGCACACAGACAGGCGCACTTTTTGAATTTAACGTTCAGTCTCCACGTTCCCCACACCCCCAACCGTTCCCATTCCCACCTGAACGAACAACCCACCACAGAAACTTTGGTTCCACTCGCCATTTTTGTGGAGGACGTTTATAAACGATAACATTTTTGTGGAGGACGTTTATAAACGATAACATTTTTGTGGAGGACGTTTATAAACGTCCGAGTGTGTGTGTGTGTGTGTTTACTTTTGATCGTTAAGCTTTGAAAATTGCCTTTTTCGCTTTTCGCTCAATAAACGGATGATTAATTACACACAACCGGAACAGCCAGCGCCGATAATAAATAATGGACTTGTGGTTCTGTACAGATTGCCTACTTCCTCATCTTCCGTTTGTTGGCGGCGGCGGGGGGTTACTAACTTGGCTAGCCGCGGAATTCACCTCTGTTAAGCGACTGTTGTCCGAAGTAAACAGTGGACTTTAATTCACTTTTAATTCGGAGGGGAATTATTACTTATTGTTTTACCGAGCTCAACCAGCACAAGTCTTTCTTTTGTCTTTTGCTTGTAGCCGTTCTCAATTATTTGGCTTATTTATTTTTTGTCACACACAGCGATGGTTAAAACAATAGTGCATAATAGTAACAATAATTCTAGAAATTCATTTAAAATAAATAAACACTATTTGGAAAGTCTTATCGTTAATTTTTGAATGAAAACTATAGTATTTCTTGTGATAAAATTAAATGTATGAAAAATAGGTTATGAGGATAATATATTATACTGTGTAATTTTAAATAGTCTTCATAGTCTACTTCGTTTGGTGATACCATTGAAAAATATAATTGAATAAGGACGATCCGTAGTTTGCATAGCACAGGTTTCACTGTAGAGTTCTGGGACTTTCCTATGGACAAATTCTAGATAACATCACATTTTGTTAGGGGATAGCACATTCGCAGTGCTATTTTCTTGGCCGCCACTGTGGCCCCGAGTACTTCACTGTGTTTCTCCGCTGGTTCGCTGAGTTTTTCGTCTGGGGGCCTCTTCTTCAGCTTTTGCGTTTTAAACTTTTTGAAGGCCAAGCGTTCACCTCGAACTTCTTGGTTTTCAACTGTTTTAGGCCGGGTCTTTGGGCCCACCAACAATGTGATTTTAGCCACTGATGATTTTGGGTCAGAAAATATGGCTAAAGTTTAAGTTTGAGCTAGACTAACCGCCAAAATCGGCAATCCGGCAGGAGAACTGACCTCCAGCAAAGTTGGCATATTTTGAAATGGAAAATCAAGCCGTTCTTTTGGAAAACATGTGCGCCTGTTAAATGCAACATGCAAAACTCCACACACAGACACACAATCTACAAGTGTTGCGAATTGCGAGTGCGTGCGTGTGTGTGGGTGCGCGAAGGGGAACAAGAAAAGCAAACAAAATAAAAAAACGTTTTATCTTGGGGTTTCCGCATGTGTGTGCTGTGTGTTTGCCTGTGAGTGTGGGAACAAAACAAAAGAAAAATAAAAAAGCAACAGTCGACAGTTCCAGCTCCCCACATCAAAAAGCTTTTCTCACCCGTTGTCCATCTCTTTCGCACTGTTCTCTTTCTTCTCTTGGTTTCGGCAACCTTTGTTGCAGCAACATGGCAAAAAAAAGCAGAAGAAAAAGAAAGAAGAAAACAAAAATCAAAGTAAAAAGTAAAAAGCCAACAAAGAACAACTTCAAAGTTCAACGCGCTTTTCATTGGGATTCTCAGGGTGGGGGGAAGGGTTGCCAGGGGGTGGTAGCACACCTACCCCAAAATGCACGGAAAGCGGGAGAGAGAGAGATGGAGAGTGACTGAGATAGAGACAGAGGAACTGTGGGAGGACTGCCACTTGTGTGTTTTTCGTTCTGCTGCCGAATATGAGCGCCCAGCTGTATGCCGCATAGATTTTCTCACGGCCCCAACACACAGACACACAAGGCACGCACACTTGCAGGCATTCTGCCCCTCGGCCTCCCACACACACACACTGATGGCTATTTGATATTGCTTATAGGGAAATTTAGATCAGGTGTGCCTAACTTAAGTTAATATTACAAAAATAAATAATTTTAGGAAAATCCTTAAAAATTAAAACCATAATACATTCATTTGAAAGCAATCGCACATTAACAAAAACCCCGAGTCAAAAAGGTAATTACCATTTGGTTATTTCCGCGATACATCTCGCCCGACTGACTAATTAGCCCAACAAAAAACATCACCCGCGGCGAACTTTCTCGAAGGGAAAGATCAAAAATGGGTTTTCAGGCTAAAAATATACTTTTGGCAAATGAGGATTGGTGATTTCTTAAAACACATGCACTTAATGAATGAAATAACCCACGGGGAAACTGCCTTACTTCTCGCTAAACCGAGAGATTTAAAAACGATTTACGACTCGAGATCATCCCGTGTGCTTAAGGATGTACCTCTGGTTCGGGACTCGGATTCGGTTGGGAATTCAGGCAAGCGACTTTTATAGCACCATAAAGTAATTTACAAATGGGCGCTCATGACCCCGGGGAAGATGTTCGAGAAGGGTCTAAGGAAACTGTTGGTTTTACCTGAGTTCTTTATTTGTCCTGTCCATCCTCTCTTCTTGTACTTCTCTGTGTGTCAGCAGAGTGATTTCTTGAGGTGAAAGGCGGAGAAAGATGACGTGCAACAAGAAGAACTGCAACAAAAGACAGGCAGATGCAGGAAATACGGAAAACATGGAACAATTGCTAGTGACGAATCCTGCCGAGAAAAGGACGAAAATACCCCCGGTGGCTCCTTGATTCCTTGGTTCGTTGCACAACTTAAAAAGGCCAACAACTGAGCAGCTGCAACTGAGCAGCAACAACTTTTCGAAGGCAGGAGGTGAAAAAGAAGGGGGGGGGGGGGGGGGGGGTCTGTAGGCCTTGTCGAAGTTTTACTGACAACTTTTGCATTTTCCTTTAATCCCCCTGATGGCCAAAAACAGCTTGCTGTGAACTTTGCTCGCCTGTTCAATGCATTTTTATTTCGGCACATTTTTTCGAGAATTTTTTGGGGGGGCAAAAAGTAAGAAAAAATGCAATAGTGGAGTGGAGTTGGGGGTAGCAAAAAAGGCAGGTTTCGTATACTAGGCCTTTTCCTGGGCTTCCTGAGCGCCGCATTCAAAAGCCGGTTGATTTATTAGGTCTCTTGGATTCAGGGATTTATTAACCCTTCACCCGCATACTGTCCTCTTTTTCTCCTGCCTACTCCCCCTATTACAGCCAAAAGGTGTGAAAAGTGGCAATTTCTGGGCACCGGAGGCCCGGCAGTAAACTAATTAGAGCCAGGAAGTTCGCTTTCCGTTTGGCGCAAATGCAATTCTAAACTGTTTACGATTCTGGAATTGCAACTTACAGCAGGAAGGAAAATAGAAAACTACAGTGGGGTGTCGGTAAAGTGAATCTTAGACCTTTTTATGAAATACTTTTAAAAATTAAAGTTTTTTTAGTAGTTGCTTAGAATTTCTTTCTAAATTTTGAGAAGGGTTTCCAGAACTTCAATATTCCTTAGGCTCTGTAATATAAACCCTTTGGCTCACAATTGCGTAATCCACTCAATCGATCACTTACTGTACCGCAAGCAACAGAACAGAACTAGAGACTTATCAACCCCCGAGTTGCAGCTGCCTGAGCCTGCTTCCTCTTCCCCACTCCCTTCCAATTTCGACTGGAAACTGGCAATTCAACAGAGGGCAGGCCAAAAGGTTATCACACAGACGGCGAAACGCACACACACTCACTTTAGGAATGAATTTAGCGAGGGGAGGATGAAGGGAAGCACCGAACTCTGAGCAGGGAAAAACGGACGGAAAGAGGAGACCTAGAGGAAAACCCTCAATCATTCCATCACTCCCATAATGGAGTGGTCTACGGGCCCGAGCAATATCATATCATCTGCGTTCTATTTCGGTTCTAATGCTCAATTAATGAGCGCGGGGGTGGAGACGCAAGGGATGGGGGTTAACTGTCGGCAAAAGGTTAAAGGGTTGTCCAAATTGCCAAAAAAGATCGCATAATTCAGCATGAAATCTACACGAAATTGGTGAATCACTACTATTGGGGTAGATTACGAAAAAGGGTTGGATATTCCTCGAATCGGATTAAAGACAAAGATAATAGTGATCCAACGATGGGTTTGATATAATGTTAGAAATACAGGCAGCTAATTTATTTTGTTTGTTTCTAAGCACTATGACAAATTGCCGTTTAAAATATTTATAAAATTGGAATTGGAAGAAACTCTTAATAAATAAAGCCTTTGACAGACCCCAATTTATTTCATTATATCTTCTACAAATAAGACTTTTTGCATGCGAATTGGCAGATGCGTTTTCTTTATAATACCATAATGGATGGCTAAACATCTTTTATTAACTTCCTTTAATCGCAGCAAGAATCCTAGATCTACACGGTCTGGGTTCTATCATTGTTGGGTTCTTACGTCCCCTGTCCAAATATCAATTAAACCACATCATGAACACTTTGTCGCATTGACTCTTATCGCTACTCAATACAAATCGATTGAAAAACTGAAAAAAAATTGAGAAACTGCTGAGAATGGCCAGCTGCCGAAGATTGCCAGCTGTCCCAGTCTTCTGTTTTCTTTCTTCTGGCTCCCCGACTGCTGGAGAGCTCTCTTCCGAGTTTCCCTTTTATCGGTTGGGTTGCTTGCAACATGCATGTTGCATGGTGATGGTGGCTGCATTCGAAAAGCAACAATTACTGGCTCAGCCTTTTGGCCCTGCTCTTGTCTGCTTATCGGCCAAACACCTGCCGCGAAATAATTCGATTTTGTTTTGGCCAGGACGCGCCATATGGGGCCTGTATGAGGAGTGATGGTGGTGCAATTGAATTGGGTAAAACCTTTGCAAGATTGGGTAGGGAAAAGCGAACACTCGAAGAAAAGGCATTATTTCAAGACAAGACAAAAAAAAGTAGCATAGATCTTAAAAGGGGTTGTGTTAATAAAAGATAATTTTATTGAGAAAAGTAATAAAAAAGTTAGGCACTTCTTTATAAAACCTCTTAGTATTTTGATTTTATTTATTATCTAATTGTGGTATCATAGTATTTTGATTTTATTTAACCAAATAAATACCCATTTCCCCCTGTGTATTTCAATCGCATAATGGAAAAACAAGGAAACTGAAAATGGGCGGAAGCACTTGGATGCCACTTGAAATTTTGAACTGACAAAACAGGGATCCACAGAATCCTCATCGCCCCTCTGCGAATTCCTCACATCCCGATAATTCCATCACAGACACATGGGATGGGGAATTGGGTCTGGGAGAGTGGTGGTGAAGGGGTTGTGGAGATAAAGGTGCTCACTTTTTGGGGAACCCCATTCCCCTCTCTCTCCACCCCCTCTAGCCATCTCTTTTTTCACAGTGATAAAGGAGACCCGAACATGCGCCTGCACCAATTTATGATATCCTGCTAAATTATGCAACTTATCATTCCCGGTGTGTGTATGTTATGTGTCTATCGATTTTTCAGCGTCGCCGCATAATAAAAACACAAAAGTCGTCCTGTTTGGGGTCACAAAATGACCTCCGCCCCCTTTTTTGGGGTCAGGTCAGTGTTTTGTGCTCTGCTTCAAGGACACCTTGACATTGAACTCTCTCTCGCTCTCCTCTCTCCCCATCTCTGTCGCTCCTTGTCTAACAGCAGCGCCACTTTTAACAGCCGGCCCAAAAACTGTAAAGTAACAAAAGCCTCCATATCATCATACTACATTTTGCCAACAGAGCTGCAAAAGAAGAAAATATAAAGTCCGCAGGCAAAAACAGCAAAAAGCAAAAGTAATTTTGCTTTGCCTCGCTTCTTTTGTTGTTTTTGTTGTTGCCCGCCTTGTGTTTTCTGTTCTCAGCAACTCGCCGCATGTTTTGTTGCCTACTGTACGCGCAACAGAGGTCGCTGTGGCAGCTCTGTTATGTGCGTTCTATGTTTCTGTAAATTTCCTACCCTCTCTTTCTGGCTCTCATTCTCTCTCTCTCGCTCAACTTCGCCGCACACATAGAGAAAAAAGGAAAAAAGTTTCCCTGTTTTTGTACGGCTTTAATTCCCTTTTCCCTCGGCAGCTTATATGTTTGTACGAGTATATTATGTCTGTATGTTTCCCCCTTTTCTGCAACATGCTGCCGCAACATTTCTGGATGTAAATCTAATTCAAAGAAGTGAGTCACTTTTTGTGGGGGGAGGGGAAAAGTTTGCCTCTCCAGGCCCCATTTATAATGCTGGTCGCGATTCGCGATCCCCGCAATCCTCGATTGTGTTGCATAAAACTTTCAATTTTTCTGATATCCGGTTTGGCCGCCGCCTTTGCAGTTGTTGCTGTGTGGCCTTCTCGCAAAATGAACCTGGACCTCGACTCCTTTTCCTCCCGCTTTTGTTTATGTTTATGTTGTGTAAATACAGCGATTGGCAAAATAATAGTTATCAAAATTTTGTAATAAAATTACATAAAAACTGGTATAAGAAATTTAAAGTGGTTAAGGCTGGGCAATGCATATCCTTCAATATTTTTAAAATCAATAATAAATTTATAACCTGGTATAATTACAAAAAATATGCATTAACAATTAAAAGTTGTTCTAGACTTGTTTTAAGAAAGTCTTTCTTACATTCTTAAATATTAAATTTAAAAATGGCTTTTATTTTTGCGCCACCACTGTATGTACTCGCAATGTTTTGAACATTGTACATACATATATTTATGTAAACGTGCAGCACCGACCCACGAAAAAAAAAAATTGTTTACATGTGCCGACTTTGTTGTTGTACTGGTTATGGTGTTGCAACATGAGTTATTTTCGTTGTTTTGTTGTTGGACTTGTGGTATATGGTACTCTGAAAATATCCAAACCCCGACTTTTTCCCTTTTCCTATCCTTTTGCTGTCTGCTTGTTGTTTTGTATTTATTTTTTTCCAGCCTGCCTGCCTTGGCGCGTAAAAAACTGGTTTTGAACTCGGCTCTCTTGCTCCTGTGGTCCCTCATTTGTTATGGTTGTTGTTGTTGTTGCTGGTGCCTCATATAGAAAATGAAAACTTATCCGATCCCCAAAACACAGACATACATACATACCACCACTCACATGCAGATGCACGGGGATATCACATTCGGACCCAGATCCGAGCGACTTGTGTTACAGATTTAATCATTATAATATATGTTTGTATGAGGGTTCTATGTGTGCATGATTGTATGCCAAGGAATTTTATCCTACCAGAGGTTTTCTTTGGAAAATCAAAGCGCGGGAAAATTTTCAGTACGTGTTTCTGGATTTGTTGATGTTTTGATTTGTGCTAAGCGAAGCAGAATGGATATTTGTTTGCTGGGAGATACAGTTGAAATGAAATGTTATATCTTGGTAACATAATAATAATAATAAATCGGGAAAGGGGTTTTCTAATATACTAATATTTTGTTATCCGATATTGGAACAATTATATTTTCTATGTTCTATCTGTATTTTCAAACTGAGATTTAGGATTTATGGGTTATAGCAACTTGTACTAACATTTATGACATAATACTAAATTACATACTTTCTTTTTCAACACCAGAAAGTGTTGTGTACTGACTACGATATAAAAAACAGTTTGATATTGATAATAAAAATGTACGTTACTTCCGTTTTGCAGGATGCGGCTGGACCCTCGCTGGACTTTTATGTATCCGACTCGATGCAGGAGATGCTGAACGTGGACATTCGCGCAGAGATCGCCAATGTGGTGGGCAGTTCCAGCAGCGACCTCACCGCATCACTGGATCAGACCCTGGAAGCTATATCCGCGATCAATAACACCCAGAACAGCGGCCAGTCGGCCTCCTACAATGCAAATGCGAATTTCCTGACCAGCAGCGCACTCCACGCCTCGCCCACGGCCAAATGGATGGGTTCATCGGCCAGCTTTTGGTCCAACACCGATTACTATGCGGATCTGGGGGCCTGCGTTAACCCCATTTCCGTAATGCCACTGATAAACTCATCTTCCGGTTCCGGAATGTTCTCGCCGAAGCGAAACAAGACAGTCTCATGCACTCAGGGAAGAGCGGGAGCGGTGCCCTCGTCTCCTGGCGCCGAGAGGGATCAGCACAAGTCGCACCTGACCTTCTCGCCGGCCCAGATGAAGGTCAGTGCAGGGTCCATGCGACGGGAGCAGGTTATGGCCCACATTCCCAAGCAGATATCCGTGGTTACGGGAACCGGGACCACCGCGCCCGCCACAATGGCCACAAATTCGGCGCTTCAACGTCGTAATTCCTCGGCTGTAGATGCAGTACGAAAGGACCTAGGCACAGAGCTGCGCAAAGCCCAGTCCAGTCCGGTGCCCAACTCGGTGGAGGAGCTGGGCAAGGGCAAGGGATCCGCACTGCTTAACGCAGGCGTTGGAGCCACCAACACCATTAAACTGGCACCCGGCATCGGCGGTCTGACCTTTGCCAACAGCGTTGCCTACCAGAAATTGAAGCAAACCTCCAACGTCAAGTCACCAGGAGGAATCTCGCCAGGAGCGGGTTCAAATATCGGCCTCAAGCGGGAGGACTCGAACAAGCGAGGACTGCAGGTTAGCACCACACCAAAGAGTATCGCCTCGGCGGCCAACTCGCCGCACCATCAAATGCAGAGCAACTACAGCCTGGGATCACCCTCGTCCCTGTCCTCTTCGTCGGCCTCTTCACCGCTGGGAAATGTTAGCAACCTGGTCAACATTGCGAATAATAACAGCAACGGCGGAGGTAATGTCGGTTTGGTGAAGCCCCTGCAGCAAAAGGTCAAGTTGCCACCGGTAGGCAGTCCGTTTCCCAAGCCAGCCTACTCCTACTCCTGCCTCATCGCTCTGGCCCTCAAGAATTCGCGTGCAGGATCACTGCCCGTCTCGGAGATCTACAGTTTCCTCTGCCAGCACTTCCCCTACTTCGAGAATGCCCCCAGTGGCTGGAAGAACAGTGTGCGTCACAATCTGTCCCTGAACAAATGCTTCGAGAAGATCGAGCGGCCAGCCACGAATGGTAATCAGCGAAAGGGTTGCCGCTGGGCCATGAATCCCGAGCGCATTAACAAGATGGACGAGGAGGTGCAAAAGTGGTCGCGCAAGGATCCGGCTGCCATACGTGGAGCCATGGTCTACCCGCAGCATCTGGAGTCCTTGGAAAGGGGTGAGATGAAGCACGGATCGGCCGATTCGGATGTGGAGCTCGACTCGCAGTCGGAGATCGAGGAATCCTCGGATCTGGAGGAGCATGAATTCGAAGACACCATGGTTGATGCCATGCTGGTGGAGGAGGACGAGGAAGCCGAGGAGGAGGAGGACGACGATGATGAGCACATACTCAGCGAGTTTGAGGCGGAAGATGAGCGTCAGTCCCATGTCAACGGAAACCAGTCGAGTAACCACCTGCCCATCGACCATGCTTTGCTTGGACAGAAAAGCAGCGACTTTGATATAGAGGTGAGTTTGAATATGCATTTCTTTAAGTGTTCAGTTTTAACCTTTTCTTTAATCTTCAGGTCGACGATCTGTACGATGCCATCGATATCGAGGACGACAAGGAGGCAGTGCGTCGGGCTATCGCCAACGCCCAGGCGCAGCACATCATCGAATTGAATCCGGCCGATTTGAATGCCTCCGATGGCTACCATCACCAGCAGCAGCAGCCGCCATTGAAGCGGGCTCGCGTGGACATCAACTATGCGATCGGCCCGGCTGGCGAGCTGGAGCAGCAGTATGGCCAGAAGGTGAAGGTGCAACAGGTCACACAGCCGCAGCAGCATCCGCCCACCTACAACCGGCGAAAGATGCCGCTGGTCAACCGCATCATCTAGAGCGGTTACATTACATTACATTAATCACTTAGTGCTAGGTCTTTGGTATTTAAGGAACCCTTGCTACGCTTAAACATAATCCCTAAGCCCCATCAGCCAATATCGAATATCAGTTTTCGGTTTCGTGTGCAGAAGCCAACAGTGTTATTTAATACCCAACTCCTTTACTTGTAGTTCAGTTTGGTTGCCGTTTGATTTTAAATCTCAACTGAATCAGAAGGAGAGCTTGTGTGCCCCTTTATTTTTGCTTAATTTGAATCTTTTTCCCCTTAGTCGTTTCTCGAATAAATCTTTATAATTTATGTTAATCAAACACCCGAAATTTTGCTCCACTTGACGATACTTCAAGTCCGTTTTGCCTGACGCCTGAGCGGAACAGCTCAATAGGTTCCACTGACGAAGCATTAAGCATGTTAATACCATATTTTTCCCAACTTTTGATTTGATCTCCCACTGACAAACAAAATTTCATCCTTAATTGATAAGAAACTTGACAATGCATTTATGACAAATGATTCCGCGCGTAGTCGTAGAATAATATCAATGTGCAACACAACGATTATTTTGACAACGAAATGTGAACAGTAGGTTTATGTTTTGACCTTTGTTGGTTATTACACCCAATGGTGAAAATTTGCATTTGCTAACATTTTCAGCTTACATTTAAGAAAGTTGAAAGAGAATTGATCACACACATACTTGCCGGTCCAGTATTCGTATGCGAGTTATAATGCGGATTTTTATAGAACTTTTGTATGAATTGTACTATATACATATATACAGACACAGAAATCCCACAATTATTGTCGGAAAGTTCAGTCAATTAATTATACGGTTATTTTGTAAGCCGGTTCGGAATGTAAATAGTTTACACGCAGAGAAAAACTTGTATACTATGTGCTAGCTGTAAGAAAGATGTATGTAATTTTATTTGTAAGCCAAACCCGAATTCCAAATGAAACAAGATCCGAAAACCAATAAGACTTGAAAGAAGCGTACCCGACTAATGAACATGATCAAGCCTCAGAAGTAAATAGTACAAAGAGCTAGCGCTAACTAAGTTACGGGCACGTAAAAGAAAGCATTTACAAGGCCAGCTCATGGATGGCTCAAACAAATGAATCCTTTTTGTTATTATTCTTTTCTCATCTGATGTTTCGAGTCAGCTTTCGCATTCAACAATTCCATTTACAAACCAACAACATTCATGCATTTATTTGTTGTAATATTGGCACCTAATTAGCATTAAAAATGAATATTGTCATTATAAGTATAACTATGTAAATCCTTAAGCTAAGAAAGAACAATTTTTGTATAGAGTTGTTAGAAAATCAATTGACAAAACAAAATTGAAACCAAAAAAAGAAATAAAATAAAACTGTACTAAAAATATTATGCTTTAGACTTTTTCTCTTTAAAATCGAATCCCAAATACGTGGAACAGTGATTTCTTGGTAAATTGATAATAATAAATACAGATTCCTTAAGATCAAAAATAACTGGCGACTTAATCCGCTGATTTTACAGATGGGGGGAGAGGTGGATGAATTGATAGCGACGATAAAGTATATATTGTGAAACATTTTAATCGAACAAAATACCTATTAATAAGGTTAAAAACAAGAGAAAACGCTATAGTTGGGTTGGTGTCCCGACTATCTAATACCCGTCACTCAGCTAAAGGGAGTGCGAACGCTGTACTCGGGTAGGTGTTTCGACTATCTAATATTCGAACCTCAGCTAAAGGGAGTGCGAGGGAGATAGATATATACATTTTGATTGCGTATAACTTTTTAATGAATGGTCCGATTTCAAAAATGTCTTTTACATTTCGATAGGTATAAATATACACAACAAAATTGCATTTGTACTTCTGGGAAATCTTTAAAGATGTGGGCGCAGGACCCATTTGAAAATCGTTAGTGGGCGATTGTGGGCGTTAGAGGGGGCGTGGCGCTGGTCTGAAATAAACTTACGCTACGTAGGAGGCTCAAGAATATGTGTGGAAAATCTTAACCTTCTAGCTTTTGTAGTTTCCGAGATCTCAGCGTTCATACTGACAGACAGACAGACAGACGGACAGACGGACAGACGGACATGGCTAGATCGACTCGGCTAGTGAACCTGATCAAGAATATATACTTTATGGGGACGGAAACGCTTCCTTCTAGCTGTTACATACTTTTGAACGAATACAATACAGCCTTTTACTCTACAAGTAACGGGTATAACTAGTGACCCTCAACATACAAAAGTTGTGTTCTGACCGGTTTCCATAATGCTAATTTTCCAACATTTCTATTTTTACTTTCACTTTCACTAAAATAAAGTTCTTAAAAGAATCAAAATTTGAAGAGAATAATAATACCTTTCCATCGGCGTATCACTAGTTTTAATCTGACTATCGTAGTACATTTTCAATTCTGCGAATATACTTAGTAGTCCTTTGGCGCACACTCCCGGTGCGATTCGTACTACTTGGGTCGGCCGTCCACAGTGATCCCGTACTATGAACAATATGCTAAAAAAAATCCATTAAAGATGACTACTAGCAAATAAGTCTAGCAAGTTCTACTACAAACTTTGTTGGTTACGATAAAATTAAATAATAAAATATGTTTTATTTTATGAAGTAAATAATTTAAAAAAGTTGTATAAAAAAGACCGAAAAATCCCTTTGCAATAATAAAAAAGGAATTTAAAGGAGTTGGCAGCGCTATTTTATCCTAGTGTTGGAAAGTAACCAGGCATTGTCGGCAAAGAAGATCGAATTATGTGAACTCGTTTTAATTTTATGAATTTGGTGCCTTAAAGTCGATCGGAATTTGGCGAATCTAATATAACTTGAAAACATGGGAAAAAAGTCGAGAAAGGTATGATAAAAAGGGTGAATAAGATCGAGACTTCGTTCTTATAGATCGTAATGTTTCTGTGCCTATTGAAGAGCAGCCATTTTGCATGTGCCCGTGTAAAATATTACATTCTTTCAATTCGCCTAATTAAACTTTTTTTGTAAACTTGTTACTTGAAGAGGATTTATGTATGCATGTTACACAGAAATCACGCAGGGTTTCTTATCTGCATCAATATAGATTGTAATTTTAAATTTTTAACTGTATTTGGTTTTTTTTGATAAAAGTCCTAGTTTACAAAAAAAATGTAACAAATTCTTTTGTGGCGGATTGAGACGTATACAGGTTGATGAGCATACTAATTTATTTTTAATATTATTCTTTTATTTTTTAGAAGACCTACAAGGATTATTACTTAAAACAACGAGTAATCGAGTACAAGAAGAAAAAGCTGGCCCTTAAAGAAAGGATAAATACGCTTAAATTCGAAAAAGAGCTTTTAAAAATAGAGGAACAGCGGAGAGTTAGAAGTTTGTCATTCAGTTCATCGTCATCCCTAAGCTCCTCGTCGTCCAGCTGGAGTTCCAATAACACTTCAACATCCCGCTCCGCCTCCCCGGACCCAATTCCTGTCCATCATCAAAATGAGGATCCTGCCCGACTTTCTCTAAACTCTTCGCCAATCCCTGATATTGATCAGTACCCGGAAACTAGCCCTTCTGAGGTGAACGAATCAAAATACTGCGACAAATTAATAGCTTTCATGGAGTTGGCGGTCCAAATTAAAAATAATGAATGGAAGCTAAAGCCCTTGGTTCCAAAACAATGTCGTTTCTGTCGCAAAAAACATAAAACTTGGTCTGGCTTGTCGAATCACAGATGTGACTGGGAAAGTTGTGACCTTGGATGTTATTGTGGTTTCTTGGCCAATTCAGCCAAATCGTTTTATGGACACATGACATCTTGTACACTTAAAGCCAAAAATATGGAACGTAATATTAAACGGAAGAAAAGTACCTCGCCCGAAAAGGTATCTTCTCCAACAGGAAGTAATGTCAATCTGGACGCTAGTTATAAGATGGATACTGAATCGGGTGAGGAACTTGATTTTGAGGCCGTTATGTTAAATGACATGATAATCGAGGACGAAGAATCGGTGAATATAGATCACGACTCCAGCGGATTTCTGGTCGACATTGAACCGAATTCTCCATCGAAGTACGAGTGTGATTTTGAGGACAATGATGAGTAGAAGTACATTGTGATTGAGTTTCCGGATAACGATGCATAGGATTTTCATGCCACCGACTAAGATTTAATTTCCCTCTATACATTAATCAATTAAAAATTAAGGAAATTGGGCTATTTTCGCTTGTAATCCCCAAGCTTTATTTGATATTGAATATCAGTGTCTAGTTTCGTTTGAAGTCAACTCATAATAACAATATTTATAATTTATGTCTTTAATTTAATCATTTAATCATCCATACTCCATATGTCTATGACAAAACAATCTGAATTTCAAAAGCCCCAAAGCTGTAAGCCAATAAAACACTTTGTTATATTATTTTGACATTTTTTATTTCACATACATAAATAGTTTTGACATTTTAAAATTTCAGTTTTCGATTTACTTTTATTTTTCAACAACCAATAGAACTTAGATGCTAGGTAAGCATTTTGCAATTTGAGCAGAACCAGTTCCCTGAAGTGGAATACTAGTTATTATCGTCGATTTCTTGTGCCAGACAGAGCATATAATTCAGATGTGTGCTTTAGGACTAGACAGTTGGGTGTCAGATGTGTCGTTGCAGATGGTGGTCTGAACACCCTACCCCTTTCAGTTGACTAATGCTAGATAGTTGACTTAAAAAAACTGTTTCGCTTGCTGCTTGTACTCTTACCCAAAACGGCACAAAATACTCTGATAAGCGTCTCTCTGTTAAAATACATGTTTCGTAATAAAATGATTCCTTGTAGTTAAAATATACATATACATTTATGTATCATTATATGGTAAATTGTATTGTTTCAAAATTGAGTGTTGATCTTTGCACATTTAAGGCCTGTTGTTTACTTAGCTTAGGTTTGAGTTTGAGCTGGTGTGTTCCTTTTGAATTTGAGCAAGCTGTTCCATGTGAGCTGTGTTCCTTCGCTATTACCTATAAGCCCCCGGATAATTCCTCTGAGTGCGCGAGTGGGTGTTAAGACTAGGTGTGTGGGGTGCGCCGTGCGCTATGATATACAAGATCGTTTGTTGAAACCAGACAAAACTGATGCCACCTCCGAACCCATCGTTATAGTAGACAGTTGATTACAATTATTAATGCACATGTACTTAAACTAAAACGTATCCTACGAATACAGATCAGGGCAGACAAGGCCAGACGCTGCTGCCGAACTGGCTTTCAACTTGCTTGCTTTCTGGACGGCTCTTCACTTCGATGCGGGGGCAGTCCAATACTCGAAAAGATCCAGTTAAAGCTTCCTTGGGCAGTCAGGTATTCCTTTTGAAAATCCAACAATACTTTGTTGTAATATAATTTATTTCTTCGTATTTAATTACGAATGTCCAAGAAAGCCTTTACTGGATATGAGTTCGGAATCTGCCTAAAACTATCCACTAAAATTTTGACTGACTACGCTGGGTGTGTGGTAACTTAGGGCTAAAAACTAGCACACGGATACGGTACAATTACGGATATACAACACGGTTCCACTAGTAAATGCAGAGCTGAATGACTGGTGACGACTGGTGACAGGGGCTGGGGGGTGCACACTGATGGGGACAACGATTACTGGTTAGATAAACACTACGAATACTCCGCTCAATGCCAGCCACTGCATCCACATCCGAATCTCGGGGCCTCATTCCTGCTTCAGTCGCTTGGCCTCGTTGCCCACGTCGCCTCCACTGCTGGCCGAGCTGGGCGTCGTCTGCTGCTCCGTGTCGCTGGTGATGTAGGCGAACTGGCACTCGAACTCAAAGTCCATGTCCTTTTTCTGCGCAAAAAAATGGGAAGGTATTTAAAAATAATCTAGCAACTAATAGGTTCTGTCTAATTACCATCCTTTCACAGATAACCGCAATGGCTGTTTTGTCCTGAGCCTCGGCAATCTTGTGCTCCACCAGGTAGAACATGTACTCATCGAACAGCAGGCGAATCAGATGGAAGCTGCCGAAACTAGAGGCGGATCGCAGGGTCAGGTCCCGGATGATCATCGAACTGTAGAAGCTCCACTTCAGCAGAAACTGCCGGGCGGCTCGGGCATATGTCGGCTTGCCGTTGTACTCCTCCATGGCCGACTCCACCACCAGTTGCAGCCAGCTGGCCCACTGCTCCAGGGAGCTCTGTTGCTGCAGTGCAGCTTTGAAGTCGTTCTCCAAACGCTGGACCACGGCGGGGGCACACTGACTCACCCAGGCGGCTTGTTCCTGAAATGGTTAATTAGTTTAGATCAAGAAGTATTTGGCAATAGTTTACTAAGGCACTAAGGTATATCACTCATACGCCATGTAGCTCTGTAAATAATATTCGCCAAGTGGTTGATGTAGACTTATATTCTACGCAGCTCATATTTTTTTTAAGTAATATAGTTGAATACTAAATTATTTGTAGTTAGTTTTATTTAAATATCCAAACAATAAATGATAAAACAGCTATTAAAATTATTTATTTCCCATCTCCCTCTATAAAGACCCATTAAACTCACCTGAACATTGTGGAAATCCACGCGATTGAGATCGCTGAGCATCTGGGATATCTGGGCACCATTCTGGAGCACAGCTCGAGCGGCCTGTGCCAGGTGATTCAGCGAGGTGTATCGCCGCAGCGTTTGGCAGAAGGCCGAGACTGCACTGGTCTTGATCTGGGCCAGCTGCTCGGGCACACCAAGCATGCTCTCGCACAGCCAGATCTCCAGGTTCTTGGCGAAGTTGCGGATGGCCTGGGTCAGGGCGTTTGGTATGGAGCGCAGCACATCCGGTATTATGACATCAACGGTGTTCTGGTAGAATTGATAGTCCACCTGTTCAAATGATCAACATAATTAATAAATTAATATAGTACATTTAATATAATATTTAATTAATATTTTTATCTTTACACCTCCAAGGACTCTTTACAGTTCAGATGGAATGTGACATGGAATCGAATTTTTCATACGAATTTCGAAATTTCAGATGGAATAGATTCCATTTTTCATTTCATGTTTTATTTCGAGTTTACCATTCAAATGGAATTTGGTCAAGAGGTGTTAAATAATAAAGTTTTAAGATATTTTTAAAGTATTTTAATATATTCTTAAAGTGTTTTTTTTTAATCTAATTTGTGTTGCCATTTAAGCTAAAGCATTTAAAATTTAAAAGGTTAAAAAGGAAACTATTAAAACTATCAAAACCAAAAAACATAAACTTCTGTGCTTAGTTGAGTAATTGGTTTTGTTTCTGAATAAAACCTGTAGAAGTTTTTAAAACCGGGAATAGACCAAGGAAGGGCTCCCGGGACCTGACTCCCGGCTATTGGCTACAAATCGGATACCACCCACCTCTCGCACGAACTTCTGCACTTCTGCGCAGTGGCACAACAGATACAGCTTCGTCTTGCTCAAGTACTTCTCCTCCTCGCACTCGTCCAGATTGTTGTTGTCGCTGGCCCGCCAGAAGTCACGGAGCAGGAACTCCACGGTGTTGAACTCCAGGTTGAGCACGGCATCCAGAAAGGACTCGCAGTGCTCACGGTACAGGGCCCGGAATGTGTCCACGTCCTCCAAAGTCAGTTCGCTGTTGAAACTGTGGTTCAGCTCGATGGCCGGAAACGAGGGCAGGGCACTAGTTCCATCGCCAATGTACTGGGAGTATAAAGGAAAAAATCAATCATCTACGCATTTCACTGATTTTAAATATGTGCTATGATTTAAATATTCCATTAATTTTATCACTGAATTTTAATTGCTTGCAATATTTTGAATAGGTACACTCGGAAATTATAGTTTCCTAATCAAAAATGAATATGTATTACATTTTTAAAATACTTTATACAGATCTAGATTTAAATTTAAATGTTTCTGAATCTATTTAAAAATGTATAACTCTTCCAATATTTGTAAGAAAACATTTTATAATTAACGAAGGACATAGTTTTGCTTATCCATCCTATCAAATGCATTCATTCCAATAAATCCATTACATAAATTTTTTTATGCTCAATTAAACTCTAAAATCTATAACTTTAACTGATTTTATCACTGAACTTTGAATAATATAATATATAATATATAATAATAATAATATATAATAATAACTTTGAATAATTAAAAATGGATAATTGCTAGCAATATTTTGAATAGGTATACTCGGAAATTATAGTTTTCCTAATCAAAAATGAATAGGGAGTATGTACTTTAATTGCCTTCAATTTATTAAATTTTTTAAATATTTTATCCAAATCTAGATTTAAGATTCTGTATCTATTTAAAACGTGGACCTCTCTTTAAGTTCAGTTCTTCCTATCTATCCTATCGGATGCATGCATTTTTTAAATTTATTATAGGTATTCATTTAGTTTTTAATCTCAAAACTCTGATCACTTTAACTGCAGCATTAAAAATATTTTTTAAAAATAATAATAGTTGATCCCTACCTGAATGCAGGCCTCGTAGGTTTCCGGTTTGAAGGTGTGCTTCTTGGTGCCGCCGCTGTGCCGATGACCCTGGCCACCGCCCAGTCCATTGGAGCCCGCCATTTGGCCGGCGGTGCTGCTGGTTACGCTGACCATGGGTCCACTGCCAGGACCGCCGGATCCGGATCCATCCGCCGACGGACCATAGCCGGCGGCCAGCATCTGCTTGTCGTCCATCGACTGGCTGTTCAGCAGCGAACCGGGCTTGATGCGGATGCCATAGTAATGGTACTTGGAGTTGCCGCGTGTGCCCAGGCGACGTGTGCGCAGTCCGGAGAACACGGAACGTATCAGCTTGCCGAAGCTGGCCGCATTCACCGGCTCCAGCTTGTGCTCGCTGCAGTGCTGCATGTAATGGTTGTACAGCGTGCTCCTGGGCAGGCTCACCCCGTCCGCCGTTTCGTAGTTGCGCGACAGCCACTTGATCTGAAAGAGAGAGAAGCATATATATTGGGGGATGCTGGCGTAGCCATGGGGATGCACACTCACCGTTGCCGAGGCAATCTTGTTGCTGCTGCCGAGCGCACTCTGGTCGGAATCCGGGGAGGCGCCTCCGCCGCCCGTCCCCAGGCTGCCGCCGCTGGCCGAGTGCGTTGTGGTCGTCGAGGTGGGCGTCTGGGGCGTGCTCTGCGCCTCCTGGATGTACGCGACCTCCTGCACCCAGTGGCGATTAGTTCCGTTCACCCGGTCCGCATCCCGCTCCCAATCCCTGCTACTCACCGTCAGGCTGTGCGGCGAATCGCGTCCGTGCGACTGCGACTGTGACTGCGACTGCGACAGCGAGTGTGCGGAGCCGTTGAGCAGGATGCCCTCCTCCACGGGCACCAGGTACGGCAGCGTCGTGGAGTGGGCCCCGTTCGAGGAGCCGCCGGCCGACGAGGTGGCTCCGTACTGACCCGTGGTCGAGTAGTAGGCCGTCTGCCCGTTGCCCTGGTAATCCCCCACCGGGCAGAACGGATAGGTCCTGAAATTGGCAACACGGGGTAGCGGTGAGTAAAAGGTCGATTTCCGGGTATTTATCCATTTATCGGGCCACTTACATTTGCGTCTGGCTGGAGTTGCTGTGGTACAGCTCCGAGTCCACATATTGCACTTGGTAGTTTTGCTCCTGGCCCGAAACTGAAAGAGGATAGAATCGATAATTAATTGATGTGCAAGTGTTTTAGATAAACAAGAGTGTAAACTTAAAATTTCATCGTATGCACCCAAAAAAGATCAATTTTACATTACTTAAGATCAATTTTAATTTGATATGTGGCCAGGTAAATTAGACCTGGTCGATATGAAATTTACATGAAAATTTACATGGCCATATCGATTTTACGGGAACATGTTTTTTTTTGTGTGTGGTATAAGTAAACCATTTAAAGATCGTCAAATACATTTTCGTCGCAAAAGTTGATATCAGATCAGGTGCGATCGTCACTAGTTTTGTACTACCTCGTTAAAAGGTGATTTAATTTCTATGTTTTTTTACAGGCTTTTACTATAATTATATATTAACTGAATATGTGGAAAGAAAGCCGCCGGTAATATTAAGTAACATAAATAATCCCGGCGGAAAAACATCGGGAAATTAATCTTTGAAGCAATTTCAAAAATAATTTTTCCAATATTTTTCCATTACAAAAATGGTGTAACATCTTATTATAAAAATGTGTAAGGGATAGTTTAGAACATCTTTAAATTCCGTTTAGAGTCAAGGCCTAGAAACTTTTAGCAAACCAAATCAATTGGGTTGTAATAACATTTTTAGGGCCGTTTTCTCGTCCGTTTTTTAAGTTTGTAGTAGGGTTAAAACCTTGAAATCGTATGGAAAATCATTGTTTAACCCTACTTTAAATTTAACAAACGGACAAGAAAACGGGCCTTAGTATGGAGAAAATGTTTTAAAACCCCTCCACGGTTGCTACAGGAAAGCTTCCACTCATTGAACAAAGTTTATTCAATTGAACCGCAAACTTTGAACACAACGATATAATGGCAAATACTCTTGATTTAATCAACAGTCTCAAGTCGTCCATCTGTCTATTCACTTCATTCAATTGGCCCAAATGGGCGAGGACACTTGACACTTTCCTTGCCACACACAATTACACTGAACACGAACACAAATATTTCCTGGCGAACAGGTGCTTCAGGTACGGTATTCAAAGTTCTAAAGTTTGAACAGAAATCGATTGGTTTCGAAGGAGGAGAAGAGGCAGATATTTACCACCGCAGTAGGACAAATTGTTGTGGCGTCGATGGTGATGATGGTACATGGTGGTGCTGGAGGATCCACCCGAAATGTTGCTTGCGGCGGCACAAGAGGAGTTTGCCGCTGAGGATCCACCTGTTCCCGATCCCGAACCCGAACCCGAACCCGTTCTCGATCCCAATCCGATTCCCGAGCAGTTGGTGTAGCTAGTTGCACTGGCGCTGGCCACAAAGGTCTGATGATGGTGGTGATGATGATGGTGGTGCAGCTGCAACTGAAGCTGGGCGGGCGGCGGTGGTGCTGGGACGGGATTGCTGGCCACGGATTGCTTGCAGCGGCACTTCTCCAGGAGATTCGAGTAGGCCACGGCAGCAGCGGTGGTTGGACTGATCACTGGTGGCGACTGCAACGGCGTGGATGTGGGGTGGTGGTGCGCCTGCTGCTGCTGTTGGTGGTGCTGGAGCTGCTGCTGCTGTTGGTGGTGATGGTGGTGGCGCGTCTGGCAGTCAAAGCCGTACCGCGAATGCATTCGTTTGGCCGGAAGTGGAGCGTAGGCTGCTGAAATTGGTGGTCCCTATTCCGGGTGGAAAGTCTCAGCGGTTCTCAGATGATCACGGATATAGTTTGTTCCACTACTTTAAGCTTGAGTTGTTTCAGAAAATTCTCACTTGATTCTGCAAGCCAAAACATGTCTGTGTGTTGAATAAAGTCCTTTGTGATCTCAGTTATAGTATATCAATATATAGATCCTTTGACATAAATGTAGTTCATAAATTCAGGAACTAACTCAGATAGGAATTTTCAACATAGTTTTAATCCAAGGATTGAAATAAAAGTATTCGTATCCAATTAAAAATCCAATGATAAGAAATCCAAATCCAATGATTTCAATAAATATGATCCAAAGCTACAACTTCTTAGATCGTGGAGCATAGTTTCGAAACGAGATCCACAGTTGCAAACCAATCCAATCGAATATGCAAATCAAAGGCGACAAAGTTTTGTGATGTAAGTGGAGAAGACACTCCGCTTGGTTGCTTCTGGCAACTGGCCAACTGGCTCAGAAAGCGAAAGTGAAATCCTTGACCAGGCAACCGGGCTCCATTCAGATTTCTCCTCTCACTGTGGGTGGTATTTCAGTGCTTGGTTTTCGGGCTTTTCTGCTTCGGTCCTAGGGTTGCGATGGCTGGCTGGATGGATGGATGCTGTGGATGGCGTGGAAACGGAGCAACCAGTGCCTGCGAACGGTAGAATTACAACTGAATCCAAAATCAAATGTTATCCTAGCAATATGCCTCCGAAAATAATGATGATGGCGAACTCACGACGACGGCGGCGCAGCAACGAATTAAATTACAACAACGGCGGCGGCTGCTGCCTCCTCTGCCTCCTCCGGCTCGGCGGTTGGGTGGTTGGGTGGTTGCCGGGTGGGTGGTTGCTATTATGATCCGTATGCCCGTATGCCCGTAGCGAGTAATCCAACCCAGACCCTCGAGGATGTTTTTTTCCTTTCCATTCCGTCCCTTTTCCTTCCCATCGCCCAATTTCAAGCGGTGTGCTGGCTAATTCCGGGCTCAAAGTCGCATTTTCTGGGATCTGCACAAGTGGTGGTCGAGATGGGAGGTTGGGATGCTGGATACGCGAGCGGGATGGCAACAGGACGACGGAGTCAAGGCAACGCCGCCTGGCCAATCCCACTCCTCACCGGTTGCTAGGCAGCCTCGCCGTCTCGCTCCCACCAACGCGGCCTCTCGCTCGCACACCCGCTCGACAACCCCTGGGATCAGGATGCTGAGGGATGTAGCCTGGCCAACCAAATCGCTTGCTGCCATCCCTTCGGCACTGGGCTGGAGATGTGGGAGTTTCCATGGCCGACGATGAAGTGACAAAGGTGTGGGTGGTGTTGGGGTGGTGATGGGGTGGTGATGGGGTGGGGCTGGGATGATTTACGGGTGGTTTTTCGAGTGGAGCAAAGAAAGCAGCCGGAATGGAATGCCATGCGTGGAATTTTTCCATATTCTCCTCCGTGGTCAGGCCAGTACTTCTCCTCTGAGGAATTTTTTTTGTTCCTGCAGCTTCCTCCTGGTCACCGCACGTTTCACATATTAATTTTGCTACCCTTCACCGATGTGTGTGTGTTTTTGGACCCTGAAGTTGCTGCGGTCAGAACTGCGGGCTATAAACCCCCTGACCCCAGAAATTTTCCCTTTGACACGCTGCTGCAAACTGTAAATATTAACAGGTGCCCCTTGGGGCAAACTCGGCAATTTGTGGACGTGAAGTGATGAGTGGCAACCAGGAGATGGGGGATTGGAATGGATTGGAAGGTGGCAATGGCAATTGTCCTTTAAAGTTGTCGGGGCTTAGGACGATTCTACTGTCGTGTACCGTACATGGGATCTTTTGAGGTTCTTTCAAGTGGACCGCATTCTCGCCAAAACATTTTGACTCTCAATGACTTTGGTTTCAGCGCAAAATCTGTTTTGCTTTGGTAATTGCCTTTGGAATGGTCACAGATTGAACCTTTAACAGATTTAAGATGAAGGAAATCAGATCAACTGGATATTGGAAGATTTTTAATGGAAGGAAGCAGAAAAAGGTTAGACTTTATGGGGAATATGGGTAATAAATCCCCCCACTCGGGTAAAAAGAAAAGAAAAATGTGACATTCAAAAAGTATGCAACAAAAAATTTGTTGCTACTTACAAAATGTTTAAAACTAATTTAGTTAGCAGAACAATTCAATTAAGTTGAAGATTTTTTAGCAGATGAAAAATTGTTAAATCCTTGTAAATATCTTCTTATATAAATCTATGGGACTTTATATTCATAACATACCAATTCAGTCAGGAGCTATACGAATTCCAGTTAGCAGAACAATAAAATTAAGTTGCAGATATTTTTAGCAGATGAAAAATCGTTAAATCTTTGTAAATATTTTTTAAAAAATCTCTGGGACTTCATATTTATAACAAACCAATTTAGTCAGGCATTATACAAATTCTAGTTATCTACCCAACTAAATTTTAGAACCCTATTCACATAATTTTAACGAAAAGAATCAATATTTCTATTGACCTTATTGTACCCATTGTCTGTGCAAAGTTAATCTCAAGTTAAGATCAATCTGCCGACCAATAATGAATGAAAAGTTGAACAACCACGATGCAGCAGTCTCATGAAAGGTCTTTCCAATATTTTGGGTTCAAAAGGTTTATTGCAATATCCACTTTGGTGCGCCACTTGTCCAAATTCCCAGCTCCACTCCACAGGGGCAACATGGGAGCTAAGTTGAGCACAAATTGCCAGGATTGCGATAACAGACAAGTGAAGGATAAAATGAGGGGGGAGCGCAGCTGGCTTATCCTGCATCTACTACAACGTCAACAAACAATTAACCTTTTTGTGAGCCGGACACAGGCAGGGGATGAGCTTCAACGGGATGGGATTGGGTCAGAGGTGAGTCCTTTGTAGAGCTTCACTTGCTGTGATTTCCACAGCAAGATAGCATTTTGCGAGAATTATGAACTCGCCTTTGACGAATAAATTTCTGCGATTATCTTGATTGCCAGCGAGTACAAATAACTTTTTGTTGGCACAATTAAAAGAAGCCCGACATATGCCAGTGTTCCCTAACTAACCTGGCAGGCAGGAACGCAGGAGCTTGGCAACCACCACCCACATCCTGGTCCACCTAGCCATTCCGGCCATCATCCCGACCAACCACTTCAACTGGTATGGATTCCCGCGTTGGATATTTCTATTTTTAGTTGCTGGCGTTATTAAATGTTAAGCTCGTCGTCTTCTGCCTCGTCGATTCGATGAGCACCCAGCAAATCCGTATCAATTGAAAAGTACAATACAACATATTCGAGAAAGGTGAAATATGACGTGGGCATGCTTTTCCCCCACTCCCAGCCATCGCTGATAAACACCCACAACCGGAACGAAGCTCTAATACCCTTCCGCACAACATATGAAAGAGATTCCGCATCAATTTTGATTGGGAATCAGAGTGCACTGGGAGAAAATTACTTTGGAATATTAAAAGAAATGGTATATTAGAGACTCGCAATGGTAATGATATTTTTTGGAGATTTCGGTTTTAAGTTTCATCTGAACTACAACTGGGATAGCTTTACTGCGTTAAGAGAAGAAAATTCATTTTTTTAAAGATATAGGATCATCTATAAGCAATGAAATTTAAAAAAGTTTTGGGCTAATGTTTATGTTGCTTACAATTTAATTTAAATAATTTAATTTGTACTTTTAGTAAAGGGAATATAAGTAAAATAATTTAACAATTAATATTAAGTTTAATTGAAATGTAGATCTAGAAAATTCCACTATTTTTTTTACAGGAATATCAATCAATTTTCCTATGATTTTAAAAATATTTTAAAGATAATAATCTAGAAAATGACCGTATACTTTTTAGAGGAATATAAATCAACTGTCCTATGATTTTAAAAATATGTTAAATATTAAAATCTAGAAAATTCCCGTATTTTTTTAGAGGAATATAAATCAACTGTCCTATAATTTTATTAAATATTTTAAAGATTAAAATAAAAGTATTGTTTTAGTTTTAAAAACAAAAACAGTTCAATTATTATGGTATTTTTTCAGTGATGGAGCTCGAGAGGTATTCTACAAGGACGAAAGTATTAGTTGACAGCGGGCGGTTATTAGCGAGTCGTCGACTCATCCACGTGAGCACTAAGCACCACCCCCACCCATTGTGCGGCCCCCCTCCTCCCAAGGATCAGGATCACGCATCACCGTGTGAAGCCCTCTCAATTTGTTGTGATTACCCGAAGTTGCCATCCGGATGTTTACCCCCTGCGTGTCCTGGTGGTGGTAATTTGTGCTAATAAAATCAAGTACGATGGCAAACATTCATCCGAATGCGACCCTTTTCGATGTCCGATTTTGTTATAGATATGTAGTTCCGCGGCGAAGTGTAATCTCGATTAATTCATTGTGCGGCGCTCGAGTGGATGATAATAATTATGTGTGCGCCGGGTAGATCCGAGTACGAATGTATCACTCCCAGTGTGTCGTCCAACTCAATCCCAGCTGCACTTTGCCTCTTTGTTGCTTTTTGTTTTGCACGTGGCTCGGACGGATCCGTGTCGTGTGTCCCTGGACAGGTAGTATCTCTATCCTCCGCGGGGTGTGTGTGCTATCCATCCATCTGCCTAACCACCCGACCATCGGAACAACCAACCATCCATTTATTCACTCATTCTTGTACCACCGCTCGTTTCGTTTTTCAAATTAAGTCGCTTTAATTGTGATATCAGGCAAACGTTTAAAATACGCCGGATTTTAAGCTGGTCCTTGTTTCCAGCTCAACTCCTCCCCTCCCCTCCTATCTTCCCCTTCCCCAGGGACATGTTGATCCTGTCATTATGTTTGTTTACAAAGCCGCGACTTTTGCTGTTTGTTGTTTCCCGTTTGCTGGTTTTCGCTTTGATATCCGCCCACTGCAAGTGCCTCCCTTTGGATTCAGAAGTTTCTGTTTCGGCTCAGGACTTTACGAAAGTGGGGTTTTCCGCTCTCAACTGGAATAAATCGGCAACGCACGTTTTTTATGCGGCTTTGCAGTTTTTGCGCTTATTAACAAAGTGCCATTGCGATTGATATTTATCCATCAGATTTCGCACATATTTCAATAAGCGAATATCTGTAGTAAGTAGAGCTGCGAAAAAATCCATTCTCAGCGAATCAGTTCTTTTCGATCTTTTAAGACATAAAATCGATTTAGTCGGTTAATAACTCGATTTTCCTTTTAAATTAATTTCGAAAAACTAAAAAATCAATTATTTAGGATAGTAAAACCACACTTGTCGGTTGACGATTCTTTCAAAACGACAAAGACAAAGAATCACGGTACTTTAAAATCTGATAATTTAGGTATTTCCACTTCAAATAAATAGAAATTCTTTTAAGGTCTGGTCGAAACATTTAGAGATACTACCTAATAATTTTATATCGAAAAAAAAAACATTTATAGTATTATTGTAAACTGAAAATTAAGCATTTTTTGTATTTTTTAAGGTCAAAGCAAAGACTTTAAATGTTTTCAGTTAGGAATGGTATGCTTTAGGGATTCAATATTTAAACTAACTCTCAATGTAAATAACAGAAATTTCCAATTTGCATATATTCAAAATTTTAAGCTGGACTTTATGTTGAGATATCTAAATGGGAGACTTTTTCATTCTATCCCCAATAACTTCTATCCCGAGACTCACCCGTCACAGTGATGAATGGCGTTCCATCATCGTCCTCGGTGGCCTGGACCACGGTCACCTGTCCACTGGCCACCTGCTGGGCCAGATCCACGCCATCCTTGATGGCTGCCAGGTCGGCCATGCTGTGGATGGGTATCGAGTGGGTCACGGTGGTGCCGTTGGGCTCCGTGGTGGTAATGGTGCCGATGGTGTCGCTGCTGCTGTTCACCACATGCCCATGCAGGTGGGCCTCGCTGCTCGAGTCGTCGGCATCCATGGGCAGGACGACGCGGATCACCTCCAGCTGATCGGCTCCCGTTGTTCCCGCTCCCGTGGAGTCGTCGTCGTCCTCTAGTTTCTTCTGCAAGAGCTGGCAGTTCTGCAAAAAGGGGAGAAGTTTTACCTGTTTATCAAGGAAGGATGATAAGGTAAGGTATTTGTTTATTTTAAAAAAGTGTTTCTTGATGAATCAATGGAGTTTCCAGTTAGTCAAGTCTATTAAATATTATTGTTAAAATATATTGTTAATATCATGTTGAAATGGCCAAGTAGATATTATAGTTAAGAACCACTTTAGCTCTTATGATTAAAAATGGTTATTGTTTCCTAAGTTTAATCTAATAGTTTAAGGCCCGTTTTCTTGTCCTTTTGTTAAATTTAAAGTAGGGATATTAATAATTTCCCATACGATTTCAAGGATTTAACCGTACTTTAAATTTAGCAAACGGACGAGAAAACGGCCCTAAGTAAAATAAATAATATCTTAAAAATGTATTTATGACATGATAGGTACACAGAGAAAAAAAAAACCAAAAATAATCATCCATCGGGTATTTTTTCATATCAATTTCGGCCCATCTGTTTTCATATCAAAATTATATTTCCGAACATATGATTTTGTACCATATTGATATGAAATTATACCATTTTGTTATGGAAAAATTGATATGAAACAATATCAGTTCCATATTGTTTCGTTTTTTTCTCTGTGTACAAAAAGGGTTTCATTCTCATACAATATCATTATTTTAAGAACATTTATTCCTCATTAAATTCTAGATGCACCCACCTGTGTCATGACATCCTCCAGGGTTGCCGAGACCACGACTCCATCCTCGGTGCAGAACTCAAACTGCTCGGCATGCGGTGGCGAGGTGGTGCTATTGGTGGTGCTGGCCGCAACGGTTCCGCTGGTGGCGCTCTCCACCTCGACGGTCAGCTGCTGCTCCTCCGCTGAGTCCTCCTCCGGGGCCGAGGTGGCATCCGTGATGGCGGAGCGCGTCGAGATGATGAACTGGCGCTGCGGGGCGAGGCGTGTGGTCATTGGTTTGGGATTCGGGGTTCTCTACTCCACAAAGTTGATTATCCAGGGCGATAATGGCGATAAATTCGTTGACTAGTAAGCTCGTTTAATGTCGATTTTATTTATTATTTTCCAAGATTTAAGGCAATGGCGGTGTTTAGGTTTAGTTCTTCAGCTTCTTTGTGTTTCTCCCGGTGGATGCTGTAAGGAAAAAAGTGAGAAATGGCAAATTTAACAAGGCATGTCGTCAATCAAAGAGCAGGTATTCAATAAGGAATCAACATCATCATCAGCATCATCCACCCAACCGCCCACTGCGGCACCTTCCCCATCCCAAGAATCCGGATCCTTTGTTGCCCCGTGGTGGTGGCTTGTGCTGCTTCCGCTGGGGCGTTGCTATGAAATTAAACTTTTCGCAGGTATTTCTTCATACTTTGATTTCCCCATCGCTTTGTTCTCCACGCAGCAGGAACAGCAGCGGCACAAGAATACATATCTCAATGTGTATAAATATAAATAAGTGGATACATATATACGGATGTCTATTGTGTACAATATCGTATTTTTTTCGGGCGGCCATTTTGGTTTCCTTCCCATTGCCGCGGCATCTTTGGGCAAGATTCTTTCGTTCGAGTACAGCACACATTTGGGGGCAATGCTAGGGGATTTCTTGTTGTTGGGGAATCACATTAGCACATTGGCGTAGTAGAAACTACTAGTTACAGGGGCTTACAATAGCAATTTTCTGACTAGAACTTTAAAGAATTATAATTATAAATATCTATCTTAAAGAGTAAAAAACAAGGACCGAAAATAACTGTTATTGTAAATTTTTCTTACCAAAAATATCATGCACTTAGAAGAGCCCAAACATTTTTTTAAATACACCATTATTTTTGTTAGCGATTGTAGTTTACAAATCCGTAATGATTTTTATTTATTTGATTTTTATAATAAATGTCAAAAATAACTGTTATTTGTTGATTTTTATGAATAACAGTTATTCCTTTGACATTTAAAGAAAAATTAAAAAATTAAAAAAAAAAAACCAACGGTGTTTTATTAATATTGCCATAAATCAAGTTTAATTTTATTTTTGATCACGACAAATAACGTTTATTTGTCAAATTTTATTATAAAACTCAAAAAATAACAGTTATTCTTTGAGTTTTACTTTACGAATCAGAAAATAACTGTTAAAATGTGATTTTTAACATAAAACTCATAACAGTTAGGGTCCCTGGTAAAAAAGGATAGCCTAATCGTTTTGTATTTTTACCTTAAAAGGAAGAAAAAGAACCTACATTTTAAAAATTAAAACATTTAATTCAAAAATGAATTAAACTATCAGACTAACTCAAACTTTCATTAATTACATTTAAACTTTATTGATTAAATCCTCTATTATATAACACCTCCACTCCACTAAAGTAATTATCCTTAGTGACTGCCTTTGGGCAAGTGTTGGCCACATTTACTGTACTTACATAATCCCACACCAAGAGAATCCATTTCTGGCTTTTGGCCTACGCCTCTGGCTGTGGCCAATTACATTAGGCAAATTGTAATTGTTCAAAACGAAAATACGAGAGCGAATCAATCAAAGGAAAACACATTTCTCAAAGGCAATTCCATCGTTAATAAATAACAAGCTTGTTTTTTTAGCAGAGATTTTCCTTGCGCACTTTCCAGTTGAATTTCATATTATTATATAAATTTTTATTTTTTAATTTTCGACTGTTTTTTTATGTAAACAGTTTAAAAAGTTTGAAATGTTGCTTTAATGTTACTTTTTATGAAAACAGTTTGAGGTACATTTTAATGTAATTTACGGTGTTTTTAATATAGTTTAAAAGGTTTGAAATTTTGCTTTAATGATACTTGATAATTTTCATAATTTCAGTTGAACATTTTTAATTTGAATTATTTTATAACTTCCGTTTAAATAGTTGGTATAAATTTATAAACTTTCATGTAAATACGTTCAGTTTTCCGTTTTTAAAAGACCTTTGAATTTATTTTAAAATCGTCTTAAATCATTTAATGTTAGTTGTTTAAATTTATATTATTTATTGCATATTATTTTCCTCTTTTTTTTGCACTGGTTCAAATTTACGTTGTATTTACAATTAGTCAGTCTGATTTAGAGCTTCTAATTTTCACACTCGGTGCGCTTTTCCTGCCACTTTTGCACCTGCCACATGCACTTGTTCACAGGGCAACCGGCTCAAAGTAAATAAGTTCTGGAGAAGGCGCCGCTGGCGACGTCAACGTCCATCCCGAAAAAGGGGAATCGAACTTTTGGTAGTTGGGGGTTTTGGGTTATAAACAGGGGATCCCCCATTTTGAAAGCGCGGACAGGACAAACGACCCGGCATACGTCACTTGGTCTGGAGTCGTCGAGACCTCGCGTTCGAAGTTGTTGTTTATAAACAATAAACGAAGTCGGGAGTTCCTGGGGGAGATTCCCCGGAGTGGGTGGATGTGTATGGCTAATGCGTTGCCCCCAGACGGAAGTGCACTGGGTTCCCGAGTTCCTCGATTCCTCAATTCCTCGATACCTCAGTACACAAATCAAGCGGCGCGCTAAGCGAGCTCATAAATTTGACGCGTGAAAAGTGCAGCTCACTGGCTTTCCAGGGGAAGTTTTCCCAGTCACGACACCCACACTATAACCACTGTTTACACCTGTGCAGTTGTACAGCAGTTCACCTGTACAGTACACCCACACACCGCGAATAAATCACTAAGGACGCGCAACGCCAAATTATTGATCAAATAAAATCGGGATATTATTCTCGTTTGCCAGAGAGAACTCTGTTTTTCTCTCCTCGTATTTTCCATATATGATTGGGGATTTACCGTGCATATATATAAATATATATATGTATTCAGATATACAGATATCTGGTGGCTGCTATAGTTATTGCTGCTGCGGTCTGTTTACTTCGAGCGTGAATATGCAACTACGGCGGGGAAAAGTCTTTGGCCAGCTGAACAGCAGCACTAACGAAAAACACAAACTGAAAACAACCAACACTCTGGCAATGACAATGGCCAAAAGGGGTTGATAGTTTGGTAATAGGGAATTGGAATTGGTCAAAATGCACTCGGTGTTTTTCGTGCTTTTGTTGTTGCTGCTCCTGCAACACACAACCTGCAGTAAATTGCTGTTGGCAGAGCGAGAAGGAAACTCATTTGAATGCCATTTGAATTCGATGCATAATACAAAACAAGATAGGTTAACAAATACAGTCGAAACTCCTTAGGCTATCGTTTTATTAACTTGGTAATATCTACAATTCAACAGCTAACATTGCCTTCAATTGCTCTGAGACTTTTGCAGCTTTTTATTGAAGTAAAAAAAAAAAAAAAATATTCACCTATTAAGAATTTCTGATTGACTAGTAAACAATCAGCATCTTAAAATCCCGTGCTTAAAGAAGGAAAGGGTCGAAAATTCGGTTTTTTTTCTTAAGATCTTCGCCAAACTTCCAACTTTAATTTTTTTTAATTCCTTTCTTTAAGGCCTAAAATCAAAAATATTTTAGGAGAAAAAAAATTTGATAATTTTAAGATGATCCTGAAAAATGTTGTATTGCCACAAAAAGCTTATAATATCGTTAAAAATAATAAAAAAAACCCAAAAGTCCTTCTTCTTAAGCCAAAAACCCTATGTAACTCCTTTGGAAAATCAAATAAAAAATTTAAAAACTTAAAAAAAGTGCTGGAAATATTATACAAAAAATTGCAAAGTATAACTAATAAATTTTTTAAGATATAAGAGATCTTAAACATTAAAAGGGGTTAATAAGGAATATACATTTGTAAGTTTTTATAACTAAAATTATTATAATATTTTAAATGTTTGCTGTAGAAGTGCTTGCAATGGCACATGGTCAGTGAAAAAGAGACAGATAAATGTTCAAAACAAAATGTGTGGGGGTGGAAGAGTTGGAGTGGGTTCTGCACTTTCGGCTACCCCATGGCATTGACCCCTTTTTTAATGTCCAGCACCAGCACCACCACCTACCCCTAAGCGTCCTCCGCCGGCAGCTGCGTTGTTATAGGGACAACTTCCAAGTCCAGGGGCTCAAGGGATGGGAATGGGGTATGCAAAGTAAAAATACAGAAGCTCAGACAGCGTGACGCTTTCTTTTCTGCCTAATATTCATATTCACTTGATGGCTGCAGCAGGTAGGATAGATAGCATAGATAGAATAGAAAGGACATTTGGAGTACAGAAACATGTGTTCAGCGTCTAGGACTCGAATTTAGATGGTGCAGATGTGGAATGCACCTCACAGTTGGTTGATGTGGGCATCGACATGTTTATTTTTATATTTATGTCATGTTGGTTTCTAAACATTTTTCCGGAAATAGTGTGTAATCTTGTAACAATGGTTTTAATGAAAATGTTCCGGAAATAGATATAGTATATCTGTAACCAATGATTTGCGTAAAACATCATACAATAATAACAATTATTTACCTCTAAAATATATTACTGTTATTGGCTGATTTAAATTAGTTAAGCACTGCTGAAGATATAAAATAAAACACAGAGAAGAAGTTATTTTAAAAATCATTTTAGGTAACTTCTATCGCTGGGTCTTGAAAGTAATAGTTCTTTTTAGCAGATAACGAGCAAAAAAGTATAATATTTGATACTTTGACCGCGATTTTTTCAAAACTTGATAGAAAGTTTCCCATTTCTAGTTAGTAGTCTACACAAAAAATCCTTTAATGAGAGGCGCTTAGCTTTGGGACCTTTTTTACGACCACTGTAATTCCTAATTGGAAATTCAAAGCTCATCAAATATGCTTTTCACATTGTTTGCACCTTTTTTCGCCATTTCAATTTCGGTTAGAACCAATGGTAAAATTGACATTGACATTCATTAGAATGGACACTGCTCATCAAATGAAGATGATGGATGTAATGTGGCACTCGCTTGCTGGGCGTGTGGCATGCGTCCTGCCCCGCCCCCTGCGACCGCGTCCGTGTCCTTCTACCCCGCCCATTCCCTTCACCTTCCCACTCCATCACTTTTCGGGGAAGAAGACGCGGGCAGTGAAGCAGGACGAGTCGAGGCAGCAAAGCGGAAGTGCACAGGAGGTTGGAGTTTTTCCCGTACACTTCAGTAAATTTTTGGAGGAAAAATAGGTAATTTTATAAAGGTATTTTGAATTTTATAATTGCTTACATTTCTACAGATATTTAATTTAAATCATATTTAAATATCATTTTAAAAATGATACCTTTATTAATTAGAAAAAAAACTTATTTTTAGACTGCCTAGAAAAAATTAAAACAAATGTAAACAAAATATTTTTCATTTATAAAAGTTGTAAAAAAATATATTTTATATTCATTTTCGTTTTTTTGTACGAACCATGAAAGGTTGTAATAATTGAAAAGTTTTCAAACTATTTCGGTAATTGTATCAACTAATTATAAAAATTTTCAAGTGTACCGGGATTCCTGGTCTTACACCTGGCGCCAGGACTCGCTGTAATGTGCAACCGGCCATGGCACACTCCATATGGATATAGAACTTTGATGGAGAGGACCTCAGAGGGTGGGGGAGGGCTCAAGGATCAAGGATGGAGGTGGGGTTGGTGGTGAAATTGGGACTCGACTTAATTGTCTTTAAATGGCTGAGCGCCTCAGATGGGCGAAGGAAAACGCGCAAATGAAAATGCGGAAAAACCGCTGACTACCTGGCTGGTTGGGTAATTTTCTCATTTTCTCGTTCAATGAAAATTCGCTGGGTGAAAAATGAGAAAACTTCACCGGCTTTTGATCTTTCGATTTGATGTTGAAAAGTTTCTTTCTCCGTCATTTCGGTTTTTCGTTTGATTATAAGGAATTCTAGTGAGTGGGTGTATATGTATATATTTCCTTATATATACCAGAATCTAGAACTTACCATGGTGACTAGGGAGCTCGGCTCCTGGAACTCATTTCCAATATTTTGGCTTTTCAAAAACCTTTTCTAGGCAGGGGTTATCCAACTTTTTCTCTGCGGAGTTGTAGGAAATCCTGGCTTTTAGTGCAATTTTCCTAATCCTTGGGTTTTCCAACTGGATTACGACGTAGTAACGGGACCGGAAGGAAATGGCTAGTGTTTTGGGCTTTTTAGTTGCTAGGCAACAGAACAAAACAACAAACACATGGGAAAAACACGGCCACTGACATTTTTCGATATCCTTTCGCTGAATCCTCACATATCACATGACTAGCTGCAGAAGTGGCATTCTTTATTAACAATATCCTTTGTTTTCGGGTACATTTCGCACGTTCTAATTGGAAAAACAAAAAAAATAATAATTTGTTGCTGGCTGAAAACAGCTGACAGCAGTATTGGTTAATGGGCAAGGCTGGGTGGCAACGCCAACAGCTGATCGGCCAGTGTTGGTTAATTTTCGAAATGAGCCATTCACTGGGGAACGTTAACACTTAAAAAGGGCGCGCTGTTTGAATCTGGGGTTATTTCTCTTTTTGTGTTTCGTAAGAAACAACTTTCACAAATTGCATCTATACGCTGGGTATTTTTGCGCCTTGAAGCAAACGTGATCAATTTGCTGCGCATTGTTCGCTAATTAATTTGTTGCGAATTGCAATTTTAACACTTGTGATAATTAGCAAAGCAAGTACTATAATAATGACGGGAATGAAGCAATAAAATGGGCACCGCTTACGTCCGCTTGTTTACTATTTTTTCCAGTTTTTTCGCCCCGTCTCTTGTGCTTTGCTTTGCTTAATTAGCCAGGTAAGGCACTCAGGTGAGTGAAGTAAAGTGCACACGTGTTGCACATTAGCACAGCTCGCAGTCGGCTAGCCATAACCTGGAATTTATTGCAATGCCTTCGCAAACCCGTAGATCTGCTGCTGCAGTTGCGGATTGGGTTTGGTTTTATTTTACTTCTATTAAATTTATTTTTCCGTTTAGACCCAGTCATGCTGAATAATTGTGTGTCGCAAAATGATAGTTAGGTTGATTGTGGGTGAGTTAGGTAGTTTCTGTAGAATTTATTGCGGGTCAAGTCCGGTGCATTTCGCATCCAGGTCATTTGATTTTTATTCCTCACCATCTTGAATGGATTTCAAGAGAAGATTCCGAACTTCAGGCATTGAAAGAAATTTATGCGACTAAACAAGCTAAATTAAATAATAATTCCTTTTTTTATTTATATTAAATATTTACATTTAATATATAAGCATATTTGTTTCCTATGCTTTGGCAGGTTTACTTTATTATTTTAGTCAATAACAACATTCCATAGAAAAGATAATAACAAATAATTTTGCAGTCTAAGTATTCCGTGACAGGTGTGAAAATCCCGGTGTCTATCATTGAAAACGTGACATTAATACCCTTCCTTAGCGTAAAGTAGAACAACATTTGAATGTCTTTAATGATTTATTAAAGTGAAAATATTTTTAAATGGTGGATGAAACGAGGCTTAACAAAATTCCTCAAGCCTTCCTTGTTTGCAACTTGAATAGTGATCTAAATAAATATTTTTTGCCAAGTTGTTAGCTTAGTTTCAACATTAAGAAAAGAAATATGACTATTAACAGTTGTTGCCTCATTTGCAAATAAAAATGTGCCAATTTTCGAATGTGGCTGCTTAAATATAGAGATATTTTTCATTTGCATGTGAGTAAATCTCAAAATTATGAATGATAGCTTACGCTTGGCCAGACACATTTGTCATTCTCACATGTTACTCGAATTTTTTCGTAATATTTCATGAGTTAAGTGGTTTTAAATATTACACTTTTATATTGAAACGCGTGAAATATAGCTTTAAAATTGAATTTATTTTATTTGTATTTTGAGACTCTAATTTATTTAGCTAATATATCAATAAAAAGGAAAGGATTTCTTCTTATATTTATTAAAATACAAATTTTCTTTGTGTAAAAGGGGTATCTACGCGCAACCACAAGAACCTTTAGGTATGTATGATGTATAATATATGTATTTGGCAAGAAAGAGGGATCTTGGAGGAGACTACGAATGGAGACAAAGGTAGGCGGACAGCACGTTTGTTGCTCCTCTTACGTGGTTGACAATCGTTCACGTTTGCCCGGGGGTTACGATCCGAGAACTGCGTCAAAGTCAGCTTTCAATGGCAGTTTAGCCCGCCCACGTGAATACGTAACCATTTCGCAGATACATATTCAATGCACAGGGGCAAAATAGGAAATACAAGGGTATATTTCTCTGGGGGCAGCTGTTGCAAAATGTTTCTTCGTCGCCGTTTCTTGTCGCCCTGCGACCAAAGCGTTTGTTCTTGCCGGCTTATCAGCCACAGAGCGGCCTCCGTGGCGTATGCGTAACGTGCTAAGCCCCTGGGCGTTGCAACATCAGAAACAGAGGCAAACAGAAATGGCAGGGCATCAAAAACAGACACAGACTGCCCGGCGAGACATTGGCTTGTTCTGGTTCCGATTTGACATTTTGTGGCAATCCATAACGCGCCCATCCCCGACAACCTGAGATCCATTCGCAAAAAGCACGCAAATTCGATTAATGCAAATGCCATTACAGCCAGCAATTGTGCATATATATCTCCTCCATGAGCGCATATAATTAACGCCACTTCCTCCACGATTCCAAGTCCGACTTGAGAAACCAAACAAAACCACTAAAAACTCAGTTGAACTTCTACAGTTGCAAGTGGCAACACACAAAAGAATAAAAAAGGTTTTAAGGAATTTTGTAAAAACTTCTTAAAATATTTCTAAATGTAATAAAAAACTTGTTTACTGTATTTAAAGGAAAAGTTTAGTTAGTTAAATCGGCGGATTGACAATTTTTAAGCATGGGATAAATCTAAGATAATAATGGTTTTAAGATTACATAAAACAAAGTACCTACCAATTATTGAAACTATTAGGCATCAAATTATGAAATATATAGTTTTACCTCTAAGAACTGCGTTCGATTGAATCTGTCGATGAATTATTTTTTTTGGAAAGGAAATTCTACTTAAGGAAGTCCGCCTGTAGTACCAAAGTCCAGAGAGTTACAGGCGGCGTCACCTTGTCGCAGCAGTCGTCGTTTTTGTTGCCATCTCAGGCCCAATAGGAAATTCAAAACCCGCCTTGGCTTGATTTATCAACAGCAAACTCGACGACGGCAGCAGCAAAAACATTCACATGCAAAACGTGTAACAATTTGTTGGTTTTACATAAGAGGGCGCTGGGCAGAAATAGAACTCGTAACCGTAAGCGTAAACAAACGCGAAATCAATTAAAAGCAAATTAAATTCATCGAAAGCTGTCTGCCTAATAGGAAAAAATTCCACATGTGCGGTAAAATAATCCACAGATGTAACTTAGATGGCTGTAATTCTGGATACGGGCTGTTATTGTTCAATGTAAAATTATTATATTACAAATTGATATATTCATTCGAAAAATGTTTGATATTGCCTGGAATATGTTGACTTTGGGGCATACCAATCAGTTAGATAAAATTAGTAAATACTATAAATTACCCAGATCAATAAATAAATATAAACTTTATATTTAATCACATCTACGAGGAATTGTCAGCTAAATTAGAACTTCAAACACAGAGAAATATTACAAAATTAATATATTTTTTGTCCCAGATATCTTGGAAAATCATAGCTTTTATATCTATAAAATATATCTTATTTTATTTTCCCTCAAGTTATATATATTCTTCCAACGACTAATTAATGCAGGCACTGTACATGCATTTATTCCATGACTCTGCTGCTATTCATCTATAAACAAAAATATATAGTAGGTATACGTCTATGGAAAGCAATTTTTTATTTGTCCAGCTGCGGGCGCACGTGTCGTTGCCCCTGTCCCTGTATTCTGCGGCTTTTTATAAACATTTCTCGAGATTTCTAATCTACATAACAACAACATGCAGCAACACAGGCCACAATAACGAGATAGAAGTATCAGCAGCGCCAACAATCGCAATTTGTGTTCAAATATATTATAGCTCTCAGACCCGTTCCACTTGAATCTGCTGTTTCGGTTTAATTTCAGATTATTTTCGTTTTTATTTCTATTTTTATTGGGTTAGTTCACTCTTATCAGGGGTTTCTTTATTTTAGTTCGCTGTCATTTTATTGCTCTTGATTTCACCTCGACTTTGAAATTGAAATTTCGCAAGCTGATAAGGCAATATATTATAAGGTTTTATGAAGTTGATTTGGATTAGATACACATATCAATGGTGGGTTTATTTTCTGTGTTTTTTCCGCTATGTACATAGGTCGGCTTATTTCTGAATTTTTCACGCTCCATCTACATATCGCACACCCCTTTTCGATTAGCCCTTAGTTGGTCTGCTGATCGCACCAATGCCGTTCGCACCTGTCCTAATTGAAGGTGCAAATTGCATGAGTTGGTATGTGTTTCCTCACGATTATTTGTGCTAGTCATAAGCATTGGGATGCGTTACCCAAGCCACAGTGGAATAAGCATTTTAATTTCTTGTTCATTCAAATTTAACATAATAAATTAAATTGCATATTTACCATAATGTGTTTAAAATAAGAAACGACACTGTAACTTTGGAATTTAAATTATTAATGAAGTTTTATCAGTCTTTCTAATCAAACATTCGAATTATAGTTTTAAAAAATTTTGAAATTTAATTGTTTTCAGGTCAAATTAAAGGTAACCTTCTATCGATTCCATCGAAAGAATAGAAAAAACATTGTTTTTCTAATTTTGGAATTTGAGTAGTACCATGCTATACAAGCAATAATCTTCTTAATTCCTTTGTTTATTTTATTTCCACTTAAAATTCCATTCCATTTTATCCCAGTCCACTGTGGATTCTCCAGTTGATTGCTAACAAAACTTTAAAATAGTTTCACTGGGTTTGGCTGTTGCAATTGTTGTAGCTGTGGGGTTTTCCTTCAGCTTTCGTGATTAAACTTTAGCCATGCAACCGGGGTAAACAGAAATACCGACTGAGTGAGGTAGATAAGCTACTGGAAATGCACGAGAAAAAATTAAAACAATGCACAAGTCACACTATTTTAACTTCATTTTAGCTCTATTTACTTAATTATGAAAAATAAACTATTTCCACTCCCGCTCCGATTGCATTTTATTTCGTGGAAATTCACCGACCCACGTAACGATTTCGATTAACAACACGTGACCGTAGAAACGTCCGACCATGTGAGCGAGTAAAATGTATTACAAGACCGATAAGATTAGAGAGAGGGACGGGGTGGGGTGGGGGGTTGTTATTACGAGTTCATATGTGGCACATGAGTAACTCGAGCCCGTTTTTGTGTCTTTGCACGTGCCCTCCATCATGGCGTATGGGTAATTTCCGAACGGGGCGTATACGTAACGCCGTGCAAGGCGACACCAGATGCACGTGCCGCGGTGCAATTAAACCGAGAGATCGTCGAAATGCCGAAGCCAAAACAAAAACAAGCCCCGGTCTTATGCAAGCGGCCAATTGGACACGTTTAAGTCATTCCTCATTCGTCATCCGTCATCGCAGATCACGGATCCCAAATCACAGATTCGGTGCTTACGGAGTATAGAGTTCGGCTTACGGGGCCCGCGCCTTTGTGTTGGTGTGACCTTTGGGGCGGCTAAAAATAGCCAAGAGCCATTTAAATACAATCAACACGCTGGAAAGCCCAACACAAAGAGGCACAGTAAAAACTTCTTAGCTTGAACAGTGCTTAAAGTTAATATTATTTAATTATATTAAAATCGACCATTTTACTTTATTAACTTTGAAAGATTTAACAATTTGTTGATTAAAATACTGTTAATTAAAACAGTAAATAAATAAATTAGTCCAGTATAAGCCACAAACCATTATATTTTGTTTAAATTTTTTTGTATTACTATTGAATATTTATTTAAAGTGATAATATAATTAATATTTTAAATAAAAAAATTAATCAAATGAATTAATTATCATCGAAAAACATTTTAATTGAAATATTTTTAATTAACATAATAGTTCGAATTATGGAGTTCCAACTGTTTAAATCCGAATCAACTGCAAAACGCCAGCCACAGCGTTTTGTAAATGCGAAAACATTTCGACAACACGTGACCAACAACAAACTCGAGTGCTGCACTGGTGTGTGTGTAAATGTGCGAGCGTTTACATGTGGTTGTGTGTGTGCGAAATAGCTGACATGCTCGGCTCGCGTGAGAAATTACGTCATGCGCCACGAATTTTGAGTTGTTATTTATTATTATTTTTTTTTACTTTTTTTCGTGTTTGTGTTTGCCACTTTCAACGTGTCTCGATTAAAAACGAAAAGCGAGTGCAAAGAGAGGGGGGCCAACGTCGCGTATGATTATTATTTCGTTTATTAAAGCTCGACAGCGGCAACAACAACAACAGCAAGCGAAAAGCCGCGACTGTTGCGCTCTGTAATAAAAACAAAATGTCGGCCGAGCAGTGAGAGTGTGTGTGAGTGTTTGGCTTCGTGATTGTTGTTGCCAAGCGCGCGGTTATCAGCTTTTCTCTCTCTCTGTTTTTCTTTCTCTCTCTTTCGCAGCCGCCGCCCAGTTGACTTCGCCGTTTCTGTTTCGCTTTGGAATTTGTCACGTTTCACGTGTTTTATTATATGCCGCCGACTTTTGTTGTTGCTGCTCGCCTTGAGCTTCTGCGTCGTTGTTTTCTTCACATATTGTATACACATACATTGTTTTTTGTTTCAGGTTTTTTTTCTGTAACGGTAACTTTGAGGTTTACTCCCTCTCAAAAGTCGGAATTCGTACTTGAGAACATATGGTGCACTTAACCACAACAATCGGATCGGTCAACTAAATGCTTATAAATACATATATAATTCACACGCAACTAATTTATGCCTATCTTGCAACAACAATAATAGTGCTCTTGGTTGTGTAAGTGTCGTGAGTGTACGAGTACGAGTACGTGTTGTCTAGTCATCAAGCCCCCAAATGTCGGCGGCACAGTGGAGCTAATGGATCCAAGAACACAGTCGATCGGTATCCATCCAAAGAAATTTAACCAGTAAGTAAAACATAAGAGCCCTGGAAAGAAGGATTTTATCCATTTTAATAATGTGTTATGATAAGCCCCTACCAAAAATTCATAATTATTAAAGTAATGTGCTCGAACTCGGTTTCGTTTTAGATTTTTTAAAGGGGATTTCACAATGTGAAATCACATACTTTCTTTGCAATTATATAAATTTACGTCTTGAAGTAGGCTACAAATTTTAATGACAGCCATTTTCCGCCATATTTGTCAGTCGCCATTTTTGCAAGGTATTACCCTGAATGTAGGCTACATATTTTGTAAAATGGGTATTCCATAGAAACTAAGGTAAATTAAACTAAAAGTGGCTTATTCTTAACCATTTTCATTGAACATTTTTAGAAAACTTTATTTTCAAATGTATTCTTAAACACTTTGTTGCTTTTTATAATATTTTATACCTTTCCACCAACAGTTAACAAAAGCAAATAGGCAATCTGGCAAATTGGGCAATCGCAGGAATTCCCCTGAGCTAATCTCCCAGCGGAATTTTCGTGGCCATAAATCGAGCGGTTCAGTCCCACTGTGGCAATCACGTTCGCCGCGCACGAAACGCCTTATCTCCCTCTCTGGGGCCAACAACACAACACATGTTGCTCTCCATCGCGGGCCCCGCTCTTTTTGGGGTCTCGTGCTTATTCCGATTATACTATTCATTCACTTCGATTTTGTCTCTGGCCGCGAACGGACGTTTTGGATACTTTTCCGAGGTGCGGGTGACGTGACAGTGCAAAAATTAAATAAACCAACAAAAAAAGAGGAGAGAGCAAATAAAAAACAGCAAAATTAGCTGGAGGAGCAACAACAAATTTGATACCTATATACATACGTGCTTTAATAGTGAAACACGCACACGTACGCACGTTGCTCGCTCGCCTGTACATATATATGTATCCGAGTGTGTGTGTATATAGCGGCGGCTGGTAAAATTCCACTGTGAAACGAAAGGAAGTTATTGTTTTTGCGGCGCTGTGTGTGTATATATATTAATAAAACAAATAAAAGTGTGTGCACATAAAATTGATAAAAGCTTAAAACGTGTAAACAGAAATTAAACAAAAAACGGGCAGCGCAATCACGTTTTTCGACACTATTTGTTTTTCTTCATTGTTTTTTTGTGGATACCGCGAACGAGAGAGAGAAATGCTCCAACAAGTGCACTTTAATTGAAGCTCCAAAAATAGAAGTAAAAAATAAACAGGCGGAGAAGAAATACACGCGTTATCGCTATCGTTATCGCACTCGCACACACGTACCCAGTGATAAGCGGCAAAGAGTAAACAGGCGGTATACACTTATCAGCATTTTCCACTCGCTCCAACATAAATAAACAGCCCGCTTCGTAATGCCATTCTAAATTTCGAAAATAAATCCGGGACGTGCAACAAGAAAAAAAGTATCTAGAGACCATCTCGGCTTGGAAGAGAAAAGTAACTCGGCGCACAGCGAATTCGAATCGACAACCTGTTTGCTCGCCCATAAATTCGCCCCGGCATTTATCCCACAATTATTTCTGCACTGACGTAAGAAGGAGCACTTCCACCATTCCACCGCAACTGCAGCAAACCACGTCGACGCAGCAGCAGACGCAGCAGGCGCAGTTGCACTTGCAGCCCCACAAAACGGTCATTCTGCCCAGGAGCGGATCCGGTTGCCCGGTGCCAGCAGGAGGAGGAGGAGGAGTGCGGAGCGGATCGGGGAGAGGATCGAGGAGCAGGAGCCCCACCCCCAGCACCTCCATCATGGAGCCCTATTGGAACGAATCCAACGGCCACGCCGCCCATCCGGTCAAGTATGAGAGGTAGGTATATTCAGCACAGATCCCCAGATCCCGCTGCAAGTCAAAACAGAAAAAAACAAAGCCAAGACGATGACTAAATCGAACAACTCACTTTCACCTGCGCGCGTTAAGCTTAAGCACACAGAGAGAAAATATTACAAAATGTAACTAATTGGGTAATTAACAATGTCAATATCCAATATCACTACATCTTCTTCAAATTTCTTCAACTTGTTTTATAAATGCAATTAATAAATAGAAGTCAGTTTTAAAAGGGTATATCCCCCGAAATATTGCAGTTTAGTAAAGCTTTCTTTAAAACAAACTTACCCGAACTTTGAATAAAACCAATAAATCTCCATGATTTTGTAATACTTTTTCTCTGTGAATTAATTAATGGTTTAGTGTATCTTAGTCTTGCATTTAGTGGTTAAGCCTAAGTCTCCGCCTTCTCTATATCTTCTTATCGTATGTGCGTGCATGTCAGGATCGGTTGTGGACCATTTCGATCTGTTTTGGGTTGTGTGGGCCGCGTATTTTTAGCCATCGAGCTAGAAAGCAATTTGCATTTGCAAAACAAACGCGAAAATCGGGCGAAGAAAACGTGGGCAGACTCTGTCGCCGGGCTATTCTTGGCCGAGATGGGTGCTTTAGTTTTGCTTTATTTCATCTTTATTTTTTTTCGTGTTTGCCAAAAGGCAAAACACAAAACAAAATCCAACGCACGACTCGCCAAACGTGATGTTTCGTTGAGGTTTCCCTGTGAGTCTCTCCCCCTTTCCATTGAGTTTTTATTTTTGAACTTGAATTTCGTTTAAACGTGTCCGAGTGGAAACGAAACAAATTTTGCTTTGGTGTGGCCAGATAAATAATCCAAACCAATTGGTGTGGCCAGCGCTGCGGATAAATAATATAATCACAGTGCTTAGGGGCCTTCTGGCTGTCTGCTAAATGTCAACGGCCAAAACGTGGCTATAAATATCAGTTAACAACAGCGTGGGTCTATATTCCCCCACCAACTCCACTGATTGCCCATAGAGTAGGTGGAATGGGGTGCTTTTCACGTGCTTGGGTGGCTTTTCTAGCTTGTGGGTGGCCCGTGTCCTTTTGAAGGTCAACAAATTTTGTGTGTTCGCTCATGTTTCTGTTGGTTCTGTGGCTGTTTTTCTTTGATTGAGCTTTGTATTTGGCTATTTTGGTATTCAGTGACCACCACCGGCGCTCCTGGGAACGTTTTCCTCTATAAATACACAAGGGCTAATCGAATGAACCGCTCATCAAATATGCAGGTCCCCAATTTGATTGGCCTTAGGTTTTGTTTTCATTTCGTTTTCGGGTTTTTTCCAGTTTGTTTTTGGATTTGAGTTTTGTTTTTGGTATGGGGGGAAAGTTACCCATGGCGTATGAATACATAGATATGATTACGTATACGTCACGTGTGCCGCTTAATTATACGTCTAGCCGAGCTAATTAGCCGAAAAAAAAGCATTAGTGACCCGAAGTGGTTAAACATATATTTTAATCTTTGCACGCGGGATCAGCTCATGGAAAAAAATAATCAAAATAAATATTATAAATTCGGTTTGCCCCTGCGGTGGACTCCTTATCAAAATGGCACTCGGGGTAAACACGCGTCTTCGTCTTCGTCGCTGCTGAAGTGTTTATAATTTGCATTACGCGCTGCCATCTTAATCAACACCAAAGTCAGTCATAAAAGAAAAAAATAGCAGAGAGAAAACACAAATAGAGATAAGCAAACATGCGATAAAAAGCGAAACGGGCGTGACGCACAAATCGCCCCTCCAAAACGAAAAGTATCTATCTATCTATAAGCACATGTGTATCTATATCTATCAAGTGTCCAGAGTTGTCAAGCGTCAGTGAGATCTCGGGTTTGTTGCACGACGAGACAGTTGCTAAAGCCCCCACAAGAAAACAAAAACTACACCCACAACCCCATTTAATACTCAGCTGTCTCTCGTTGTTTTCGATTTCGGGATCTTGACAACGACGCCATCGATTTGATGTGAAGACCCTGACCCAGTGATTAGTGATATTTACAGCTCAACATCCCATGGAAACTTTATCTGAAGCAGCATGAGATCTCTGAAAAAGTGTGTTTGTTTGCTGGCTACGTCTGTGTTACACGGATCCGAAATGGATTTCCTGTAGACTTGGCAAATCACAGATGTTCAGCAAGACAACACGTCAAAAAAATCAACAGGATATGCAAGGATTAGAAGTGGAACTACAAAATACGATTGAAAAAGAATAAATAACAAATCTATATAAGTGATATAAATGTTTTGGCTCGATTCTTTCTTAATTCGTAAATAATAATGTTGGTAAATGTTTTATCAATAATTTGGAATTTTGAAAACCTGTTTTATTATTGCTTTGGCCAAAGCGTATTGTATGAAATATAATATTTACTAATTAATGGTGAAAATTCCATATGAACACAGTTGTTTTTAATTTATTCACTCTTTCGATCGTGTTTATCACCAAAACAAATAACAAACGCATGCAGCTCGCTAAAAATAGCAGACCGGAGTGTTATAAATTATATGGACAGATATATATCCGCCTGCGTCGAAAATGTTGGCGATCCTACCCGATCTCGATCCGATACGATCCGATTCGCATCGATCCGTTTCGTTCCGCCGCCGGTCTTATCGTATGGTCGTCGTCATCATCATCATCGTCCGCTCGGTTCGACGTCCATTGGCATTTGAGAAGCGGGCACGTAGTCGTTCACGTTCCATGCAGGCTGACCCCCCTATAAACCCCTCAGAAAAAAACCCCTGTAACCCCCTATAGCCTCTCTTCAACTCACGGGCGTCAAACGTGCCGCAGATATTGTGAAATTCACATATGTGGTGGATTTTCGTGATTAATGCACTCAGCCCGATGTTTCTTTTTGGGTCCGCTGACTCATGACCACTGCATTTGATTGCCGCTAAACGATTTAAATAGATGGATTTGAGTGTCTTTTGACCCAGTTATGGCGAGTGCGGACATTCATTTCAGCTGGGGAATGCGGATGGGGGATATGAAAATAGTTGCAGATCTGGGATGCCTGATTAGCGTTGCAATTTTTAGCGTACGTGGGGAGATTTGAAATAAATAGTTGCATACGTATGTTATGGAGAATCTATTAATAATTTGAAATTTACGTAGTATTTCTATTACCGAACATTTTGATTAAAATTACCTTACAATGGTATTAATATTTATAAGTTCTCATGTGAAAACTGTCTAAAATTAAACATTTCATATGAAAGCATGGGAAGTAGGAATCATAACGATAGCTACTTTGGTTATAATATTAAAGTTCTGTTACTAACTTGGCTTTATAATCTCACACATGGCTATCTTAACCATCCCTGCACCGAATACACAAACTATACGAGGATTTCATAAATCAGCTCTGTTTGTGAATCACTTTCCTTGAAACAAAGACAGCTTTATCTCATCACCAGCTCGATTTGCAAATGAGCTGCGATACGAGATTTCCATTTGCACATTTCCAGAGTTTCTTGAAAATTCGTTGAAGCAGCACTATGCGTAATAAGCCAAAGGCAGCCGCCTCCAATTGGCCTCGTGTGTATTTTAGCTCCCCGTATTTGTATCTATATGCTTGTCTGTATACTGCTTGTATCTTTGTGAATGGTATCGGTGTATCTGTTTATACTCGCATCGAATTGTTTTTCGCCTAGACAGCACGCCAGAGAGCAATTTGCCGGGGATTGTTGCCCTCGATTCGATTTCGATTCCATTTGCAAAGCCAATTCCAATCCCAATCCCAAAAACCGAATCCGAAACCAAACCCAAAACTGTTGCCAAGCAATCCATTCGGCACGTGTACACGTTTGTGTTGGTTGGAAATGGCTCGAATGGCTGAAATGCGAAATTGTTGCGAATCGAATTCCGTTGGTGGTGCAACTTTTTTCTGGTCTTTGCACCTTGGCCAAAAACAATTATATCACGTGCCGCCCGCCCGGTCAGTCGTAGTTTTCGCATCTGAATATTTATGAGCCGTGTGCGCTGCGGTATTTCCAGTTTGCAGTTTCGGTATTTTATTTTGCAGTTCCAGTTCGCGAATCTCACGTGATCGTATCGCTCACCTGGGCATCAGATGCTCCGCTGCACTTTCAGCGTAATTGGTGCTAATCTAGGCGACTGAGTTCGTGATATTACCTTATCAGCCGACCGGGGAGCCCAAGGTCGTCGATCAGGCGAGAACCAGACCAGACCAGTCCAGCCCAGCCCCGCCCCTTTTTTGTTAATTAGACAGGCAGACTCTTCTATTTCAATTTGATTTATTTTTCTCTCCTCGAGCTTTCGGCGTCATCGTCGTCGTTTGTTTGTTGTCTCGTTTCGGTTGTTTTCCACTCTCGCCCTCGGAGATTTCACAATTCGAGGCACCGGTGGCAGCGCATTTCCATTGCCCAATGTCGATATGGAAATTTTTGTGTCACAGATCGACGGCGGAAACTGTTGGCATTGAATGCCTCGATTGTCCACCGTAAACATGTGAGTTGTGTAAATCGATACAGTGAGAGAAATATTATTAAAAAGTGTTTTTTTAGAATTTTTATTAACTAAAGCTTTGCTCTTAATATTTATAAAATCATTTTGAATATTTTATTAACGATTTTCGATAGCTAATTGTTGAAAAAACATTATGTTGATTGATTTATAATATTTTTCCCTGTATATTTGGTCACGGCATGTTCATTGTTATGCTCTTAGCGTCGTCAAAAGATTCGTGAATCACTTGGGCCGTTTGAATGAGTCAACTGCGAATGACATTTGCTGTTGATTAACGTAAGATTTTGGGACCAAGATATTATGACTGTCCCCTAGATGATTAACAATATTACAGGCTTCTACGGTAGTTGTGGATTCCAATCTAATCTTTACTTATTAATTTTCAATTGTTATGCTTTTGCTTCGGCCCGTATTACTTGTGGGAAAAACCCGGTCTCAGAGATTATACAAACCGAAAAGAACAAGTTGTTTTCGGCTCATATCAGTTGGGTCTAATAAAATGACCAACAAAATGAGAGAAAAACAGAAAAATATAATAAAATGAGCGTCACGTGTAGCGTGGCAATCTAATCGGTAGGGTTTAACTACCCCTGATAAGGACAGGAAATGGTTAGACACAAACTTAAGTATCAATGGACAAGTTCAGAGATACGCGAATTGGGCAGCGAGAGCAGCGTGTGCAAATTCTATTATACATTACTACGACGGCACATGGGGGTAATTATCGCCGACCGACTCATGCGTAGACAAACGTGTCGGTAGAGCTCCATATAATATAATATGAGTACTGGGGAATGCTGTCCATGCCTTTGGCAACCCACAAGCGACTGATCGGAGGAGCTGTCGTCATGGCAGGGTCGCGGACTACCTGTGGATCTCACCCTCGTATTTATGTGCCAATTACTTAATAGTGCGACAACAAAAACGGCACCAAAAACGTAAACAAACGTAAGACATTTCGGTGGGCCAGCGCCATTCAGATGGGGGGCATTTTGCCAACTTGTTGGGGTCTTCGCCATGGCTCTCATGAATCAAGCGAGTGATTCTCGCTGACGTTCTGCATTTCGTTGCTCTTTGGTCAATGATGAAAAGTACGCCATGATGAGTACACGCCCTGTTCACGGGATTGTTTGATCGCTTCCCGATGGCGCAGCCCCCTAAATTAAACACGAATGAGGGTCAAACATTCTGGGAAACTTTGTCATCGTTATAAATTTATTCGGGATCATGACTATTTGGTGATTTATACATTTACTCAGAGATAATAACAAAAATAATTATTAAAATTAATCACAAAAGATGATTATAATTCAAACAAACCCCAAAAAATACAAATATTTGAAATAGAAATATTTGAATTATATTGTTAGCATAATAAGGAAGAGAGGCTTCATTATTTGAGTCAAAAAGTTTTATAGAGGGAAGAACTTTCAAATTTCTTAGAGTTATTTACCCCTTCATGAACTTTGGATAAATATGAATACCGAAGTGCAGTCAACCTGCAATCCAAGGCGATGCCATGCCCAGTCCAAATCACTTTATTTGCATTACTCATACGCAGTGTACGCTGGTGGCACGATAATTGGCCACGGTTTACAAATCGAATTCAGCAAATTGTGCTAAACGCCGAGATGAAAACAAGTTGCTGGCGCCTTTATTAAGGGGGAGGGGCCAGCCCAGTCGGATAAACAAGTTCTAGGCGCCAGGGACTGGTGCGTTCTGGTATCTCTCGCCATATACTAGATGGATAAATCAGACGTGAATATATATAGTATATATGACTTGCGTTTGTTTGTTTGTTGTCGCCCGCTTATCGCCCCAAAGCCATGACACTTATTATTATTTCGCTCTTGCGGCCACTTTATTTTATTTTGGTTTTCTAGCGCTTTCTGGTCGATGCTTATGATGTGTTTGTTTTGGTTTTTGGCTTTTGCTTCGAGAAATTGGCATTCAATGGGTCTGTAAAGTGTAGAATTGGATGGGTTTTCTCTGGGAATTTGTTTTTTTACCCCTGTGGCGCTTGGCAACAGTTTTTATCGAGATTTTGGTTTCTTTACAAAATATGTTCAAGTTTTCGCTCAGCTTTTTATTATATTTTTGTTGGCACATGGCAATAAAAACGTGTAGAGTCTAAAATTAGCTGGCCTGATATATGGGTAGAGTGGACGTATGAAAACGTGTGTGGTTTTTGTCGGGCATCTGGCGGGATAAAATCTGAGAATAAATTTTAAGGCAAATGGTCGATCGATCCTGACATCTTGTCCAATTAAATGTGCCTGTGTAAATGTGAGAGAGGGATCGGGATCGGGATCTCCTTCCTGGACTTGATGATCCATACCGGATATGTACTACGTATCGTATGCTAATCGTACTTTAAGGCATTTGCACCCGTTTTACTACAACACAAACCAAACAAAACGCTCGTTTGATTTTAGCCAAGCGACCTCAGCCCAAAAAGCAGCTAACTGATGGAGAGCTCATTGAGACACACTGATTGCTTGATTGATTGCGATTTCGAGTCGAAACGACAACATTTAATCCTCTGTTCTCTTTGTTTTTTTCCAGCCCTATTATATTTTTATGTCGAATATAAAATGAAATAAATATGAAAACAATTACAACTAGTTTAAACGCATTTAACTATTAATCCTAGACTAACTAGCTTAAGTTACTACTTCTAAGTCAGACTAAGTTATGCGCCTAATAAATGCATTACTAAAACGAATAAAAAATTTGAAACAAAAATTACCGACTAAATACAAAAATCTGATTGAAAAAAAAAAAACAAACAAACAAACAAAATAATATAAAACATTTTTGAACAAGATTTGGACTTATCTGTGTTTCTTTATCCTTCCCACTTCTTTTTGCATATCGAAACGAATTATAGCGAAGCAGCTGTCTCCAGTTTTCCTTATTGCACAGAATCTAGCTTAAATTTTTCAACATCAGCCACGGCATACAGCGAGGACGATGCTGAATATGCCACCGGAAGACGTAATAAGACATCGAGGGTAAATATTGCAATTTAAGAGCGACCCAAAAACTCGCTATCATTTCTGAATCAAATAAATCGAAATCGGTAACAAAAACGAATACGAATATGAAAAACAAACGACTGAGGCAAGATCAAAGGATCAAAAGAGCATTAGAGCAGCGCCCGGATGATGACCACGCCCACTAGCTATCACACACTCTCACCCACCACCAACACCTCCACCAACTACCACCCACACACACGAGCAATGACCTTGAGCCATGATGCCGCCCGCCATCGACGCAGCCGCCACTTTTGACCCTTTTTTATTGTTAGCGAAAGAAAACAAAAAAATAAAATAAACAAAAAAATTGATGAAAGAAAAATAAAGTGAAAAAATGAGAACCGAAATTAGCGAAAATAAAATGAAACGAAATAGCAAAAGAAAAACGCCTCTCAGCAGAACAATCATTACTTAGGCTAGGGGCCCCGAAAGCCCAGCAAATCAAATCCCCATAAATGGGCTATCACTTGAGCTTTCCCACAAGCCATATTAACCAGACCATCTTCTACAACCTCTGTCCACAGCAAGACCCTCTATCCCATCGAATTATCGAGAAACGGAGGCGCGATCGCATGAACTCCTGCCTGGCGGACCTGTCCCGCCTCATCCCGCCGCAGTACCAGCGAAAGGGGCGTGGCCGGATCGAGAAGACGGAGATTATCGAGATGGCCATCCGTCACCTGAAGCACCTGCAGAGCGAGTGCCAGCAGAAGGAGAGCGACTACCGCAGCGGCTACATGGACTGCATGAAGGAGGCGGCCAAGTTCCTGTACGACGTCCACATGCAGGACTTTTGCCACCGCCTATTGGGTCGCCTGCAGGAGCACATCGACGAGATGTTCAAGAGTGAGTATATCAAATATTGGGTGGATCGATTTTGGGATAGGTTACTAAGGCTCAGATGACACATTCAATTTTTAACGTCCATTTATTGAGACAATTTTTCTTTAATGGGACTTTAAACGAGCGCGAGAAAGAATCAAATATTTTTGACTTCTCTACCACTAATACCAATAATAAAGGCGCGATATCATCCCAGCGGGAACATTCCTCTGGAAAATAACATATTTTCAAGAGGTTTCTCCATACAAGCGGAAGGGACAAAACCTCATTCACCCCTTACATTTCTTCCGTCTCTGGTTTCAAAATACACGGGGGTGACACAAAAAGTAAGGGGGAAATGAGGTTTCTATGTGGTTTTCCTAGGGAATTTACATTTTCCCTACACCGTCGCCTGCTGAAAGAAACAGGATTTCCAACACTTTCTGCTAAAAGGAACAGGATTTTAAGCATACAAAGAACCACCTTCTCACTTTCCCGGTGGGATATTAATCCTGACCCGCTTGCACTTCTTTAAAAACACACAAATGAAAAATTGTCACAATAAATTGACGCTAAAAATTGAATGTGTCATCTGAGCCTAAAAGAATTTTAAGATTTAAAATTAGAGGTTTTATTTCAGTTATTTAACCCCTTATGAACATTTTTCTTTAAATATTTACCATGAATTTTAAACGTTCAACATTGATTAGGATTTTTGTTAGTTAAGAACATTTTTAAGCTTTTTTTAAATACAAAATCTTTATAATTCACAAGATTTTTTTAACATTTACAATTTTTATATTAACTCCGAATCAAAAGCGAATTTTAAAATATAAAGCGAGTATTGTGTTCTTTTTTTAATTATTGAGTTCATAAACATATAATTTACCCACTTATTTGGGCTATTTTTTGGGACCTTTTAATATTTGTTGTAATTTGATTTTGGTAATTAAGCAAAAAAATCGTAATTACCATTCCCATTGAAAAATCGATCTACCCAATTTTTGATTTAAACAAACCTTTACCCCTTACTAACCTGTGTTAATCCCTCCACAGCGGACTGCTACAAGTCGACGCGCAGCTGCCACATGCCGGATAATGTGAGCGCCTCCAGCGGCAGTCCCCACCAGGCGTACCACCCACCTCTGTGCCACCTGCGCGACATGCTGGCCACCTCGGCCTCGGATGTGGAGCACAGTCAGGATCACAACGATGTCAAGGATCTGAGTTTCCGCAACCATCTCAACCAGTTGCAAAGAAGTCAGCAGGCAGCTGCAGCGGCAGCAGCAGCAGCAGCCGCAGCAGCAGCAGCAGTTGCAGTCGCCAATGGCACTTCGCCGGCGTCCAACGCTGGCGTGGATTCCAAGGTCCCGTTGACCAATGGTGGCGGCAATGGTGGAGCAGCTCCAGCGGGCGACAATGTGCCCAGTAATTCCACCGGAAATGGAGCAGCAACTGGGGGAAATAGCAGCAACAGCAGTGGCAGCAACAGCAGCAATGCGGCCAGCTCAACCACCTGTCCGCCGGCCGGAGGAGCGTGTGCCTCCAAGATCACGCCCCTGGCCGCCCACCAGCAGCCCCACCAGGCGCCAGTGATCACTTCGACGGCCCCGCATCATCATCATCACCACCACAACACGGACAGCAGTCACCACGACTTCGAGTCGTCGAGGGAGCCGATGCTGCACACCGATACCTCCAACATGCACTCGCCACCGCCCAGGGATCTGCTCCTGCAGCAGCATCCCCACCTGGCCCACAGCCACCACACGCAGGACAGCCTGATGTCCGTGAGGATGCGCAACTATTCAGAGTCCTCGCACGAGGTGGAGCACAACAACAACTACAAGTACAAGAATCACATCAAGGAGCGGTTCGTCCACGAGCTCCACGACGAGGAGACGAGCAGCGAACACTGTCCGGTGGCAGCCCATCTGCAGAGCGATCACTCCCACTTGCAGGCCTTGTCGGAGCACTCGAAGGATGGCACCGAACCGGAAATAGCCCCCATTATGGCCAAGAAGCGGAAAATGGCCGAGGCGGCGGCGAATGGGGAGATTCCACTGGAGGTTCACACCGAATCGAGTAACACCGCCAGTCGACTGGACAAACCCTCGCCCTCGTTCAATTTCAGCGACATCAAGGACATCAAGGCGGAACTGCACAATGGCAACTCCAACAATTCCAGTCCACTGCTGGCCAAATTGAGTGCGGCTGCGGCTGCCGGTGGCCAGTTGAGTACTCCGAGCAGCACCACCGCTCCACTGCCGCCGCGGCACTCGTTTACGGTGCCCATATTCGCGCTCCACGGCCAGGGCAACTATTATGTGCCCCTGAATGTGGACTACAATGCACTGGTGCCGTTCCTCAACGGGATGGATCTGCTGGAGAAGAGCTACACCAGTATGCCCGTGGTGCATCCCATCAATATCAATGTAAACTTTATGCCCAGTTCACCGTCGGCTTCGCTTTTGGCCGCCGCTGCAGCAGCTGCCGTGGCCGTTGGCAAGCAGCAGCAACAACAACAACAGGGTGTCGTGGCTGTCGGAGCGGGACTTCCCCTGTCCACCAACTCGGCAGCGGCCCAGGCAGCCAGCTTGGCGGCAGTGGCCAAGGCCAAGTTGGAGCAGGCAATGAACCAGAGTTGGTAAAATAAAAAAGCATAATCGGGCGACGACGGGTCGACAGATGGAACAACTCTACCTCAGTACTTCTGTGAATAATCATCAAATGATTAATCTCAAAACAAAAACACTAAGCGACATCTGCGCCCAATTATATCTACAAAAAGAAAAACAAAAAGAAAATGGCAAGGGAGAAGTAAAGAGCGAATTCATTGGGGGTGCTTCTAAAATCTCTGAGGGATTAAACCAAAGCTAAGGTGTCTAATATTTCATTTTTGAGCCAAGGAATTCATTTTTGAAAGGCTATTAGAAACAGAACTATATAAAAAGTAGACAGGATTTTGTAATACACTTAAATACATTATCTTCCAACAAAATTTATGTTTTCAAAAGATTTTGTATTTAAGTTACCAGAATTATAACCATAAAAAAATTGAACACCTTTTTCGAAACTCATTCATGTGTATATTTCTGAGCTTTTAATTGGGTTCTATTTAAATTTTTTATAAAAACAAGATTGTTAGCTGGTAAGATTAGACATCAAAGCTAAACATTTGAATAATTCGTATTACATTGCTCACTTGAAGGCACCAAAATAACTGTTTTTAATTCTCTAGAGATTTCAAAAGCACTGCGCTCTGTCACCTTTGGATTGTTCAAATCGCAGAGACCGCCAGGAGCAGCCTCAAAGGCTGGGCACCTACTAGAGAAATGATTTCCAATTGTTAAATGAGGTGGAGAAAACAATTAGAGTAGCTAGTTGTTAAATATTTTGAACAAAGCATAAATGTCTATTATAGCGCATGCATTGAATACTACAAAAACGTGTACGTTGTGTGCAAGCCAATAGAACGTATATGATGCCAAGAGTCAGTCCCACGTAAAAAATCTAATGGATTTTAAAACAAAACTAAATGTGAATTAAATGTATTTTTTAGAGGTTTAACGTTTTTGCAATTTAAATAAGTGTTGTGGTTTCAAATCAGGTAGTCAGATAGCCAAGTGACTCCCGTCAAAACATACAAAGTAATCTATATATACAAAACAGATATATTGATAAATATATAAATATAGTAAACCACTAGTCAGAGAACTTGTACGAAGACGTAAAAACAAACAAACAAAATGGGAGAAAAAACAAATCAAAAATTATTATATTCTATGTGTAAATACTATTAGCAAGCAAATTGTCCTTTGTTTAAGTTTGTATTTTAGTGACAAATTATGTTAGGTTGGTTGGTTAACATGTGAAAAAAACAAAAAAAAATATTCGAAAAAAATCCAAAAACTTTTCTATTCAAGAAATGCGCCATGTTTCATTCTCGAAATGCGGTCCTATTATAGTTATTATTATTATTACTACTGTCTAACACCTAAGTTGATTGTTTCTTTGTGTTTTCGTTATCCAACAAGTTAAATGAAATTTCAAGATCTTTCTATCACCTATTTCCAATTCGAAGCCCTCGATATTTTTAGGGAACTTCGGAAACGATTATGTTTTGAAAGCTAAGCTTCGTTGCGGCTAAACTAAAAGTTGATAGCACAAAGAATATTAATGTTTTATGACTCTTATTAATGTGTATGATTACTTTTACTGTACGGTACTGTTAATATACAACTACGTTACTGTTTAATATATTTTATAAATGTATACAGATGTAATAAAAAATTCAAACAGAAACCTTACCGTGGAGCTAAGTGGTACGGGAAAATGGGTAATTCGGTTATCACAACAAAGGTAAGACAATATTTTTTTCCAACGCGCTTCCAATTGATTGATTCGCATCACAAAGCCAAAGATTCAAGGGGGCGGGTTTACAAAACAAGTTATCCAGCTACATGTGGTTAAGACGAGAAGTAAAGTCAAAGATTTTGGTGTAAAATAACGATGCGGCGTACGATTTTTCTTTCTTCTAGCATTGCAGCCAGTATTTTCTTCGATCCTGCAGATATTCAGATGAGTACCTCATTATTTTTGCAGAACTTATAACAAATAAGAACTACAAGATCAAATCACGTCAGAATGGTCTATGGCATATTTTATATCCAACCCGTATACGCCGTTCGATTTATAAACTAGCTGCAATATATAGAAGGAGTTTTTTACTCAGAATGCATAGAAACGGAAGGACGTATCTAAGTCGACTCGGCTGTTAATGCTTTGTGCTTTAAGCCCCCCTCCTCTTTCGGGTGAAGTCCTATGCAATAATAGGTTTTTATAAGTATGCTATACCAAACCCCCATATCAAATCCTGGCTACGCTACTGTATGCAATTTACTTTCAATCGAACACTTCTTGCAGCTTATTAGTTATTCGATAATAAAGTTATTTTTATACATCTAAAATCTTGTGAAAAGAAGAGGCGATAATGTTTGACAAGAAACGAGCTTAAGTGGATCGGTCATTTATTCTGAGTCGAGCTGTTGCCCTTAAAAGTCGTTAGAGCGCAGGAAAAACATATTAAAATAATGTGGAATAATAATGGAAAACTTTTATTTGATCTCTTGCTCTTAAGTGTCCTTTTGATTAGTGTCCATTCTGCGGATATTCTAAACTGCAATTTTTTTGATACGGTTAAATTAAAGGACAGTCAAAAGTTGCCAAATGGATCGTACAATTACCATGATGTTATAATACCCGCACAACTTACAGGAGAATATGACTATGAAATAAATTACGAAGGGGTCAAGGAATCGGTTCCCAATCACATTCGAGGTTGTGTCTGCAAATTGAAAACTTGCATTCGCTTTTGTTGCCATCCCAAAAAGCTAATGGATGGCAATCAGTGCTCCGAAGGAACCCACGAAAAACTCACTTACGAAAACACCCTGGACATAACGCAAATGAATGGATCAGTGATAGGAAAACACATTTTAAATGACATGGTGGTGCAGCAAGATCTTCCCCTTCCTTGCGAAAAGCATTACGCTCTGGATGCGGAGGGATACGAAGAAGATATGTGGTCCCTGTACGAGGTGGGTCGAAAAATGAATTTTTTGAAAGACGAAATATAGAGCACAATTAAATTAATTATTAAATATTTTTAAAAATATGTTTTTTTAGAATGGATCCTTATTTCGTCACTATGATAAGCGACATCTCACGAAGCAGGAATTTTGCTTGCAGCCCAATTTAACTAGTACCGGCCAGAACTATAGCCTTATTGTCGCCTTTAATTGCATTCAGAAACCATCTTTGCAAATGGCATACGGTAGGTTAAAGTAAGCGCGTGCATAGGTATTACCGAAAATTCCCATTTCAGTCAAATCGTGCTCTATTGTCTTTATGGCCATATCCATTGCGCTCTACCTGTGGCTGCCAAAGTTCCGAACTCTCCATGGCAAATGCTGCAAGCTCTACTTCACTTGCCTGATGGTGACCTTTTTACTGAATGTCGTTAGCATGTTTGGGATCTTCAGCCTTGGGACTTCTATCTGCTACATCACCGGTAATTACTATATATTTTTATATTCTTAGTATAAAGTACTGGTTAATAATTTCAGGTTACGCTGGCTACTTTACAGTGATGTCCACTTTTCTGTGGCTTTCCGTCATCAGTTTCGATGTCTGGAGGAGATTTTCCTTGCGTCGGATCCAGAATTTCTACAAGAACAATAAAAGCAGTTTTTGCAACTACAATGTGATCGTTTGGAGTTCTGCTGGACTTTTGACCTTCATTATTTTTTTGGTGGATCAATTTGCAGTTACAGACCTAGCCAATCCATACACTCCCGCAGTGGGAGTATTTTCATGCTGGATATACAGTAAGTTAAATAGAAAATATATTATTATTATTTGTAAGAAACTATTTCCTTATCAGCTATTACTTTTTCAGGCGATGGATGGTCAGCAATGTTTTATTTGTACTTTCCGTTGGCGATTTTAATCGTTGTGAACGGAACAATGTTTTTCCTAACAACCCGATACATTTATGTGGAGAACAAGAAGAACCAGAAAGTGCTAAATAAATGCGAACAGCAAAAAGAATCCAGGAACCAAGCCAAGTACAAAGTAATATATTTCTCCTGATAAACCGCACTTATTGCCCTGCTTCCAGCTATCGCGTGTATCTGCGCCTGTTTATCATAATGGGCGGAAGTTGGTTTCTCGAAATCGTTGCCTTTTTATGCGAGATGGAGAATTCACTCCAGCCCTTAATCGTGGTAAACGATTATATAAACTGCAGTCAAGGAATGATTATATTCATGGCCACATTCTGCAATCAAGAAATGTTTAAATCAATACGAAAGCGGTGGGTTTCCTGTAAGAATATATCATCCAAATTCCATCATATTAATTCCCTTCTTTCAGCATCCAAAACAAGGAAAGTACTACCACTGATTCTACGAGTCGGCCACAAGAGTCTGAGAAAATGGAAGCAGTGGAATTAAGGAAATAATCGAATTAAGGTTACCGGGATGTCTTATATTTGCCATTATTTCATTATAGGACTTGAATCTGGCTAACAATATCTTTAATATTATCTTGAAACATAGTTTCCAAGTTTGATTACAATTGTATATTTACCACACGTCAATTAGACGGTGTTCCCACTAACTAAAGGGATACTTTAATTACTAGTACCGCAGTTCGAAAGGAGTTGCTAACTAACTAATATTAGAGCTAATAGTTTAATCGAAGTCTCGAATATCAAAAGTATGTGTACGATATTGTGTGAAAGTATGAGCAGGGCGGGAGTCGAGCTCCGGGTCTTAAAACTAGATGGTAGATTACTTAAATGACTTCAGTCGAAATTAGGACGCGTTTCAACCTTTTGAAAAAGCGTTTCGTTGCACTAATTAAGGTATAGGTAACTAAATACTAAATACAGCACACGTTGTTTGTGTTTAAAACTGAACTAGATGCACGCAACCTTGGCGAGTTTTACGAACTAATAAAAGTGGTTAAGTTAATGATTTTCATTGGTGTAAAAGCTGATTAAGATTTTGGTTAACATTCAAATGTGATCAATTATTTAATTTTTTCGAATTGTTGCAGCTTTTATTGCAATGAAAGCAATCATTTCATTAACCAGTGTGTTTACTTATGTGGCCAGCTAACAATGTGCTCACAGCGTCTCCGGGTGTGTGCGCTTCAAGTGGAACTCCACCATGTTGTCGAGATCACTGATGTACATCTTGGACTTCCGGATGTCCGAGTTGAGTACGCGCAGATTGGCGGTGTAGTCGGGCAAGTTGAGGCCCAGCCCAGCAGCCATTTCCTGACCCATCTTCCTGGCCATTTGGGCGAACGTAAGGCGAGCCTTGCCCAGCCGCTTCAGCGGACTGAACTGCTCGAGCACTTCTTTCAGCTCCCCATAATCGAGCACCTGCCACTGTCCGCTCTCCATGTTCCAGGTGAACAGAATTCGGCACTCGTACTGCCTGTTGTGAAACGCACAGTCCATCCGTCCGGTGCAGTGCAAACAGATGGCCAGTGGCTGATCCCGCGCCGAGAACTGAGCCATTAGCGTGCAGCCGATCGTCTGACTCAGCGGACACACGCTGATCACCTCGTAGGCCCAGTCGTAGAAGACGTTGTATATCTTCTGGTGCTTCTGGCACAGCAGACTAATCACATAGTATGTGAAGGTCTCCAGATCGAAGGAGTGCTGGGTGATTACCACGCTGCTGCAGCGCAGTCGCTGATACGAGGCCTGTGAGATCATCTGCATCTCCGAGTAACACGATCCGTGCACTTCCATTGGCAGTGAGGTGTGGTAGCCCGGCGAAATGCAGTCATCTGGGGGAATATATTACATTATAAACTATTAATTACTATATTAACTTCAGTTGTTTACCCTCTTCGCTGGTGATGACGGACGTAGCATCGTCCTCTTCCACATAGCGTCGTCGTAGCTTCTTTGTGCACACCGGTTTCTCCGGCATCACCCCGCCCTGCACTGGCATCTCCACAATCCGCGGCTCATCGCGTCGCGGTGACAAAAAGGACAGCCCAGCATTTGGAGACATGGAGCCCCCGATGTCAAAGCGCTTGGCCAGAGACACCTGCAGTGGCGAGAGAGCGCCCAGCGGACCCACCGGCTTGTAGCTGAGCATTTGCTGCGTGGCCTGCGATAGTGGCGGCGATTTCTGGTTGAAAATCTGAGATGAATTGGCATTCCGGCTGGGCGAACGCATCAGCATCGAACTGGACGGAGGCGAACGAAATCCCAGATGCGGGGGCGTCTGTGCCGGCTGGGAGGGATGTGGCGAAGATGAGGGCGAGGCGCAGGGCGAGTTGTGAAAGAAGTGCGCAGTGGGTGAGAAGCGATGAAAGCTTCGGGCCGAGGAACTGGCTGTCGAGGCGTTGAATGCCCGAACCGCCAGGCGCACCTTGGTGAAAGGTATAATATTTTCCGAGTTGTCCTCTGAGAACTCGTACTTCTTCTCCGCCAAACGTCGTTTGCGGAAAGTGGAGATCTTTTCGCACTTCTCATTGTCTTCTGAGAATTCATAGGCATTCGATTTGTCCGCCTTCGAGCTGGAACTGGGCGGGCTCTGAAACAGATTTCAATTTTATTTAGAGTAGTAAGTAAAATCCTTATAAAATAACTGGTTTCGGAAAATAACACACATTGTAAAAAACTTGTGTTATTAACATGTTAAGTTATCGACTTGTGTGTAAATAAATGTATCCTACAAATGTTAAAAACATAAATAACACACGCATGTCATTTGTGTTATTTACACTACGTTTTTTTTACAAAGCGTGTTTTTAACACAATGAGTTTTTGACATTAAAGTGTCAGAATTGTATGCAAAATGCACGGTTTTCTAGAGTATAAGAATTCATATATGCTTTGAAATGGTTAAAACTAATATACAAGATATCATGGCGCATATTGGTCTTTCATTTTCCCTTCGACTCGTTAATGTCAGTGAAATGTCATTTTCATTTGTGTTAAAAGCACAGTGTGTAAAAACACATGTCGTGTTAATAACACATTGTGTAAAAACACAAGTGTGTTAACAATTATTTTTTACATGTTAACACTATTTTTTTTGACACGCATGTCAACAATTTTGCTCACCCTGTAAAATACAATTTTTCATGTTTTTAACATGTGTGCCAATTTCCGAATTAATTTTAATTTAAATTTAAAACAAGAGAGAACGTTATAGTCGGGTGCCCCGACTATCAGATACCCGTTACTCAGGTAAAGGGAGTGCGAGGGAGATGGAGATAGAGATAGAAAACGTTGATCACGCATAACTTTTTAACGAATGGTCCAATTTGAAAAATTTCTTCTACATTTCGATAGGTATTGATAAACACAATAAAACTGCATTTTTACTTTTCCAAAATATTAAAATTTTTAAAATCGTAAATAAGCGATTGTGGGCGTTAGAGGGGGCGTGGCACCATTTTGAAACAAACTTGCGCTGCGTAGGAACTCCTAAAATCTGCATGCAAAATGCCAATCTTCTAGCTTTTATAGTTTCTGAGATCTCAGCGTTCATACAGACAGACAGACGGACAGACGGACAGACGGACAGACGGACAGACAGACGGACAGACGGACATGGCTAGATCGACTCGGCTAGTGATCCTGATCAAGAATATATATACTTTATGGGGTCGGAAACGCTTCCTTCTCCCTGTTACATACTTTTGCACGAATACAATATACCCTTTTACTCTACGAGTAACGGGTATAAATAATACGCACCTGCAAATCAATGGTGGTAATGCCATTGCGAAACTTGGTGACTATCCGCTGGTTGCGCCTCCGCGGCGGACTAGCTTCGTTGGCAAGAGGCTTCGCTACCGGTAGCGTGGTTTCCGGCAGAGTCATACTGGTCAAGCCCGTTACCACAGTGGGACTACAGTGTGGCGTGAAAATGAGCTTTTCGTACGCCTTTGGCGAACAGTACACATAGCCCCCGGACGGCACCTCATTGTTGTTCATATTATGGCTGTTGCAGGGCTGACTGGAGCGCTGTGTCTGTTCGGTTTCAATGTCGCTAAAGTCGGCTATAATGCGCGCCACAACGCTCTGTTCATTTCCGGATTCCGCCTCCGATCCAGAAGCTGTGAAGGCACCCGAGAAGCGATCCTCCTCGCTGGGCAAAGATCTTGGAAGCAAGAAGGATTGAGATTGCGATTGAAGACTGGGCAGGATGAGGCCCTGCGGGGAAAGGCAGTTGCTGCCCGGGTTCACGGCCTGCGTGTCTACATCGATGCGCAGCATGTGCATGAATCCATTGGAGATGATCAGAATACGTTCCGGGCAGAGCAGATTGATTTTCGGCTCGAAGACCGGATCTGTTTCAGTCGAGGAGTATTTGGTGTGCACCGTCAAGTGGCAGTTCAGGCAGTGCGCATTGTAAAAGGAATCTGAGGGGGAAAACCTCGATTTAGTTGATAAATTAAACAAATGCTTTTCCAGACTCACATGGACCGTCGTCGTTGAGTTTCTTGCACTCCAAACAACCCAGTTTAGGAACTTTGACATATGTGATATAGCTATCTTCCCCCTCCTCCGTAGCTGCTCCGTGGACAACAAGGATCTGGTGCTGTGAGTTCTTCCACTGCGTCATAGTTACAGTCTTTATGTTGTCCACCAAGTGATCGTCGAAGAGGCGGCGCGAGAAAAAGTGGCGCAGCCTCTTGTGCGGTTGGAATAGCCAGAAGTACAAACTAGGGAAAAATAATAGTTGAAATCTAGGAACTAGCTTGATATCCAGGTAGTTCTTACGTGTACTTATAGCCCATGTTGAAGGAGTAGTGATTCAGCGAGGAGCTGTCGTTGCACACCACCCGATGGCTGAGCATATACTGGCCGCAAGCAGTCAGGCCCATGAATATGTGCCTATGATGATATTCAGGTTAGAGGTTTAGTATTTGATAAAAGTACTTTGCGAATAACTTACCCCTCCATCAAACTGCTGGCCATCACATCCTTGAGGTATAGCTTTAACCTATTTGGCACTCTGTCGTAAGGAAGCTGTTGCTTTTGGCCAGCCCTGGAGGAGCCTGAGAAGAATCCAGTGCGCTGGGGGATAAATGATTTGAATTATATTACCAAAAGTCAAATATTAAACTGGCAAACAAAGCCATTCGTTTGAAACGTTGACCAAAACTACAAGATATTTTGCGCATGTCTTTCGTAATCCCTGCAGCTCCTCCTACCTTTACATATATCTAACAATCTATACTATACCATAAACATATGTACCTTTGCACCCTCAAATATAATCAATCGCAATATCTTTCCGGTATTTCCATAAAATTAAATATAGACCTTGAACTGAATAAATTGACCCCCTTAGTTAATGGGTTATGAAAAGATTTTACCGAATGATACCAGCTATAATGAATATCGGATATCAGGCGGAGGTAATCTCTATGGCGGACCCACCTCCCTGTCGTAGAGCATCTGCACCAGATTTCGTGTCCTTGGGACTGATGGTGGCGTGGGAGTCGGCTCCTCCGATGACTCGTCCGAGCTGTCCACCGTGGAGAAGTCGTCCTCGTCGGAGGACACGCCCGACAGCGACTCCACGTAGTTCTGGTAGTCAGTCTCCATTTCCCGGATCGCTTAAAATCAGACTTAATTTATTCCTCCTACTGCAAATCGAACAGTGTAGTGTTCCGGCCGAAAAGCGGCTGTGTCCTGCGTCCTAGCGCCTCCTCATCGGCTGGCAAGCGGCGCCAGTGGTGCTCATCGGACTCCTGATCCCTTTGTCCACCGCCTGGGGCTCTCAGAATTACAGCATCGTCGCTTTTTCGTTATAAATAAACCGAATTGTTAAATCGTTAGTGTCCAACCTATCGGCAGATGTATCGGTTTTTTTTTATTCGATGTCCACCGCGATAGGTTTGGACAAACCTATATCGATAGGATATAACCTCCCAGAAGAAAGAGAAGGAACGAAAATAAACATCGTTCTGTTTCACGTTCACGAAAGGTAAACAGAGGTGGATTTGACATTTTAAATCACCAGGCTCTATGTCAAGTGTTTTATTTCAGGTGCAATGGGCACCCGCAGTCTGCAGGTGGGCGGAATATTGCAACGATCGTACTTGCCTTCCAGCCTTTTCCAACTGGGAGCTTAAGATTTTAGTTAGATTTGATTTGAAACTTCGGAGCCTTCTTTTGCTTACCTCTTCCATAAAGAGTTCATCAAAATTGATGGTGAAGGGCTTTGGACTGGCCACCAAGTCTCCCATCTGCTACTGAACAGTTTGGAAGGAAATGGTCGCGGAAAGCGCTTTGTTGCGAAAATTTTGCATTATTTAAGTACAATTTTTGAACATAACGAACAGAATGATATTTCCCTCTTCATTTCCCTATTTCCCTTCATTTGTCCAAAAGCTATCGGTGCGTCTTCTTCTTCGATTTCAGGAGGCCTCATTTGTTCTATCGAACCTATCGAATGAAAAGGTAGGACCGTGGAATTGTAGATAAATAATACCGTCCGGTTGAAGGAAATATTCCGCAAGCGGACACACTGAAGGAGGCGTTCTCCGCTATGCCAGGTGGGTGTACTTGCTAACTATCGATATTAATCAAAAAGTCGGCGGTTTATTTAAAATATGTTTTAAGTATAGATAATAATAAAGGATAAACCGATCTAGCACTGTTAAGCAATGTTTAAGATTATTCCTTTTCCATTTTTATTGTGTTTTATATTTAAAACAATTTTTGTAAGTGTAAATAAATTATTCTTACCATAAACTTATCAGTAATCACTTTCTAGATTTTGGTTTTATTACCTTGTAAATATGGGTTGATGTACAATAAAATAAGCTATTTTATAGCCGCCAGCTGACCCAAAATCGTAATGCTCCAAAATCTGGCAACGTGACTACATGTTCATTGACCCTTCAACGTAATTGTGGGTCAATTCGTTTGCGGAAACCCCACCGTAACCCCCCAAATCCGATCCAATAACCGATGCCGGGTTCAGTGCGCCGGGTTTTAGAAGCTGAACAAAGTGCAGCCACAAAGAACCGAGAAGCGGGCTTCAACATTTTTGGTAATTCGGCATAAAAATGTCGAGCATGCCAGCAAAACAGAAAGGCAATTGCAGGGCTCAGCGAATTTTGGCAATGGAAATTCGGGGCAGAACCCATCGCCGATCCACGATCCACGATCGACCATCGAGCAGGAAACCTGATGCGCTGGCAGCGGCCATTGCACCGTGCTTATAAGAGCTGGATGGCCAACTCTCAGGTTTTAGTTCTGGAATAGTACGTGTCGCGATTGGTAAATCGGTGCTTATAGCCCTCTATTGAAGAGCCAGTGAAAATAATTCCACAATTTGTGCCTCGGAACTTGGATCGCGTCCTGAATTTATATCGAGTTATCTAAGGAAATAGTAGCCGTGATTTTACCCATGAATTTTTCACATATCACAGTTGCTGTTTCTTTTAGATAGCTCTTTTGTAAGCAGCTTAGATCATCCGAGTGCGAGTATCCAATGTTTTTAGTGAATCCTGAAGAAAAAGGTCCAGTTTAAGAAAAAGGATTTCAGTTTATGGGATACACACAGTTCAGTCTTGTCGCCTTTCAAGCATCACTGGGCTTTGTTTATCTCATGAGAGCGAAATTTGTTCAACAGGGGTTCTTAAATCACTGCTTTAAAGGCCAAAACCAAAAAAAAAATAGAAATGGATTAAATATGAAAAGGTATATTTTTTAAAAACATTAATACAACTTTATTATAGCATACTGTTTTTATTTTAAATCCTTTACATTTGGGAAATTTTGTTACCATAATTTATTTTATTACTATTTTGGTGATTTGTTCTTCAATTTGAATTTTCTAATTAGATCAAACGGTAAAATATGATTTTATTTCAAAAAACCTAAAATAGTTGGAGAGTTTTTTTAATATCTTGAAAAACCATTAAAAGTCTGAATAAAATATATTACATTTAATAAGAATTTTCATGATTTTAATACATCTCTTAATTAATAACTTAACAACTTATTCCCCTATTTTACTCCCAAATTCATAGACATTTTTTGATTGGATACCAAGAATAAGGCTTATTTTATTGGCTTGACCGGGTTGGGGAAGCACCACCACAAATTAAAAGCTTAGGGTACTACAATTTACAGTGTAGAAATGCAGTTGGAATATACAAATAAAAACGAAACGAAATGGGATGCCTAAGAGAGCATCTTGCGGATCATGTAGTTAAGAATGCCGCCATTCTTGTAGTAAGTGATGTCCACCTCGGTGTCGAAGCGCAGAATGGTCTCAAAGATGGTGCCATCGGCCTGGAAAAAGATAGCAGAAGTATTATACCAAAACCAGGATAATAATAGGATCCAGCAAGTTACCTCCACCTGGATCTTCTGACCCGGCTTCAGGCCGCTCTCGGGCAGGGCAATGTTGTACACCTCTCGACCGGTCAGGTTGAGGGTCTCGGCACTCTGGCCCGGCAGGAACTGCAGGGGAATGATGCCCATGCCCACCAGGTTGGAGCGATGGATGCGCTCGTAGGACTCGGCGACCACAGCCTTCACGCCCAGCAGGAAGGGACCCTTGGCGGCCCAATCCCTCGAGCTGCCGCTGCCGTAATCCTTGCCCACCACGAGGACCAGTGGAGTTCCCTCCTCGCGGTAGCGCTCGGCAGCATCGAAGATGTCCAGCTCCTCCTGGCTGGGAATGTGCACGGTGCGCGGACCCGTCTTCGTGACCAGTTTGTTGACCAACCGGATGTTGGCGAAGGTGCCGCGCGACATGATGGCATCGTTGCCACGTCGCGATCCATAGGAGTTGAAGTCCCGGGGCGTGATGTTCCGCTCCGAGAGGAATCGCGCAGCCGGCGATGTTCTGGCAATGGAACCAGCCGGCGAGATGTGATCCGTGGTCACGGAGTCGCCCAGGAAGAGCAGGCAACGCGCCTTCTGGATGCTCTGCAGCTTGGGCAGATCACGGGTCATGCCCTCGAAGAAGGGCGGACGCTTGATGTAGGTGGAGTCGGCGCTCCAGGAGAAGAGCTTGCCCTCGGACACCTGCAAGGTCTGCCAGTCCTGGGAGCCCAGCTCGATTTTGCCTGAAAAGGATTGGGATTTTTAGGATTTTTAAAAAGAACTTCTAGGCGATAGCAGGAGCACTCACTGTAGACCTCCTGGAACATGGCGGGAATCACGTGCTTGTTCTCCACCTCCTGGATCTCCGACCGCGTTGGCCAGATGTCCTGCAGGAAGACATTCTTGCCCTCGGCATCCACGCCCAGCGGTTCCTTCTCGAAGTCAATGTCCACACGACCCGCGATGGCGTAGGCGATGACCAACAGCGGACTGGCCAGGTAATTGGCCCGGGTGTTCGGATGGATGCGACCCTCAAAGTTACGATTTCCAGAAAGAACTCCCGCGCAGACGAGACCATTCTTCTCGATGGTGTTCACCACATTCTCCTCGAGGGGACCGGAGTTGCCGATGCAAGTCATGCAGCCATAGCCCACAATGTCGAAGCCCAGCTTCTCTAGGTAGGGAATAACTCCAGACTCCTTCAGGTAGTAGGTGACCACCCCGGATCCAGGGGATAGGGATGTCTTAATGTAGGGCAGGATGTTCAGGCCCTTCTCCACCGCCTTCTTGGCCAGCAGACCTGCGCCCAGCATCACCGAGGGATTGGAAGTATTTGTGCAGGATGTAATGGCCGCAATGACCACGGATCCATGTTGCAGCTTGTAGGTCTTGCCATCATCCCACTGGAACTCGCCAGAAGCGGACTGAGCCTCCGGGGCAATGGCGAAGCCCTTGAAACCCACCTGTAAGTAGAAATAGCATTTTAGTTGATCGGCTGATTAGTTTTCCTTTACAACTTACCGGGTTGGACAGGCAGGACTTGAAATCCTCTGGCATATCGGAGACCGAAACGCGATCGTGGGGACGCTTGGGACCCGAAACCGAGGTAACCACCGTGGCCAGATCCAAGGTGATGCTCTATAGAGTCGATATATTATTAAGAAATTAAGTTCAGAAAAGAGTTTTATATACCTGAGTGAACTTGGGATCTTGGGCCTCATCGGCATAGTTGCGCAGCTGCTGGGTGGCCTTAAGATACTGACGAATAATGTCGATCTTCTTCTCAGAGCGATCTTAAATTGGCGTTATAAAATGAAAGTCAAACAGAAATAGTTAAAGAATTGAAAGACTTACTGGTCTGCTTCATGTAACCCAGAGTATTCTCATCAATGGGGAAATAACCCACGGTGGCTCCGTATTCAGGACACATATTACTAATAGTCGCCCTATCGGCGATGCTAAGTTCCGCCACTCCGGGACCGTAGAACTCCACGAACTTGCCCACCACTCCCAACTGACGCAGGTGCTTGGTGATGGTCAGGACCAAATCGGTGGAGGTGACCAGTGGGCTCAGTTTTCCCTCCAGTTTGTAGCCAATAACCTCGGGCAACAGCATGGAAATCGATTGTCCCAACATCACAGCCTCCGCCTCGATGCCACCAACGCCCCAACCCAAAACTCCAAGGCCATTGATCATCGTGGTGTGCGAATCGGTGCCCACCACACTGTCGGGATACAGGATCTTGGAGCCATCGGTGGTGTCATTCTCGAACACCACGCGGGCCAAGTACTCCAGATTCACCTGGTGGACAATTCCGGAGCCAGGTGGCACGATCAGCATGTTGTTGAAGGCCTTGGCTCCCCACTATATAAGAAGAAGTCACATTAAAAAAGAGCTTGGGAGGATTAATTGAGTTAACATACCTTTAAGAAGGTAAACCGCTCCTTGTTGCGCTCAAACTCCAGGGTCTGGTTCTTGGTCAGGGCATCGGGAGTACGGGCAAAGTCCACCTGGACCGAGTGATCGATGACCAAGTCGGCGGGGCAGATGGGATTGATTTTCTCGGGATTGCCGCCCAGATCCAAGACAGCATCGCGCATAGCAGCAAAGTCCACCACAGCAGGCACTCCAGTAAAGTCCTTAAAACAGAACAAATAAATAAATTGGAAATCTTTAGAGTAGATTATCCTATAAAACTCACCTGCAGGATCACACGGGCTGGCTTGAAGGACACCTCCACATCGTTGGATCCCTGCTTGAGGGCTGGTGTCCAGCCCAAAATGCTCTGCACATCCTTCTCGAGGATATGGAAGTTGTCGCAGTTGCGCACCGCCGACTCCAAGAGCACTCGGATCGAGTAGGGCAGCTGATCTACGAGTGGCAAATACAAGTGTTAATCAAAAATGTTGAGAACTTGAATTTCATCACAACTACAGTAAAAACTTCTCTTGAGGTGACACCGTAGAAAATCCTTACTGCCTTTATTTAATAGATATTGATCACTAATTGTTCGGATTATTTATGTAGTTTTAATATCTTTAAGTCGGGGAAATCACATATAGATAAGATAAAAAAGATTAGAACCCATTTTGTCAAGTCACTATTTAGTTAACAAATTTTGGCAGGATTTTGTTTTTTTATATTTTTAACTAGATAAACAAAAATTAAAGTGGTTAACAACATTTTCATGTCTTTGTGATTGGCTTATTTAATTTATTTAATTTTGGTTTTATTTCTTTCTAACGCTACAAGTACAGAAAAATACTTATAAATTAAAGCGCTAGTCACAATTTGTCAGATTCATGAATAACCTTTGGCTTAAAAAAACAATTAAAAGATCTTAATTTTTGTTGAGATGTTAGCTTCAACTGCAATATTTTTTAAAATAAATAATAAAGAAAGCCTTCTTAAAGTCGGGATTTATTGACACATCTGCACTGAAATATTTAAAATTAATCATTAATTTTCTCGAATATTTTACAACCCTAAATAACAAACTTTTAACATAAAACCATGACCATTTTCCTCCTTACGGAGTTTCAATAGTATTCCCTGAGATAGGAGCACCTGTTATCAGCGTACAATGATTACGTTTGCATAGCACTCGATCCGACAGATAGCCGGTTCTATATGGTAGTAGCCATTAAAGAAAGCCCTCACCTCAGACCCCCGATTTTTGGACACGCGCAGACCCAGTGAAAACATTCCGCTGGTCTGGAGATTTTTCGGAAGCATCGGACCACGACCCCAAAACATCAGATTAGTGTAGTTTTAATCCGCTGATAAGGGGGAACTAAAATTGGAAAAAAAAAGCTTTGGGAGGCACACGATTCGTCGTTATCACCGGTAGACGAGCCCCATTATGAGGCAATCTCATTGGTGATAACTTTCGCTTTCGGCGCGAGACAAGCTCGCCCATATAGAAAACTATAGGAAACCTACTTAAAGCTACGGGAGCTCCACCTTCCAATTGACATCGCCTGACTTGCAAATTAAGGTGTTCGCCGTGCGCTTTTTTTCTTCTTTTTTCTGGGGTCAAACTCCAACTTCAACAGGTGCTTAATTCCCAATTTAGCTATGCATATTTGCCCCAGTTTATAGACCACCACGTCGACAGACACGCCCACTTTCGAAGCCTTTTTAAGGCCTTACCATATCCACTTACCATATTTGCTGTCGATGGAGGCGAGGTCAAAGTACTTGTAAGTTGTGCCGGCCTGCGAGAAAGACTTCTCGAACTGAGCGAAGGGATTGGCGCCTGCGGTGATATCGAGGTGTTATGTAAGCCACAGGATTCGGTGGATATAGAATACAGCAGTCGAAGGAACTGGAAACTACGGACTGGCCACCTACCTGACATCTTATTGGGAGACTTTACTGAACTTATTGCGGACGAGCAAAGCGAGAAACTGATTGGAGAAGCAAGTCGGATTGGAACTGGGCAGCTTTCGGTATATCGATAGCCAGCGATAGCGATGGTCTGATCGGGGGAGTATTTTTTGCCCGCGCGTTTTAAATGTTATCACATCTACAAGAACGTTTCGAATGCCTCTTTAATGTGTTACCAGCTTGGGGAAATACAGGGGTGGTCAAAAGTATTTGCACATTTCTTATGAGTATGTACGTGTAATTTTTGCAAATACTTTTGACCACCCCTGTAAGACAACTTATTAAACAGGTCGACAAAATCCGTACTTCCGTACAGGCCCAAGACTAAACGCTACAAAACCTGAAATGTTTTAAGCCTTAGATTACTACCCCATACTTGGGAACTTTTTATCACGTCACAGTTTTGAGAATTCCGTAAAAAATGTTCAAAATTTTTGATTTATAGGCACTTTTTGTGGCCGAATAAAAACTAAACCCTTTATAGCCCAGAGCCACAATTTGGTGGAAATGGTACATTGAACCTTTAACTTCAACAGTGTCTATGACCAAGTTGGTCGACCTCTACTTCTTGAGTTATAATGCATTTTACTCATTTAGATTTTAGAGATTTTTATAGGACTTAAAAAAGTACCAATTGTTGATTAACGGAAGTATATATACCATTCGTTAAAAGTTGCCATACTAATTATGCTAATTTGGACTGTTCTATATTATTCGGCATTTTATTATGATATGATTTTATAATAAATATTGCAACTTAGTTTTTTAGGTTTTTTAAACCACTTTGATACTTTATTCAGTTTTCTTTGGAGAGCTATAGAGACCAACATAGTTTATTTACATACAAATGCTACATAAATGCAGATAAATATTGAAGCATATTTAACCCAACATCTTTCGAACCATGTAGTTAAGAATACCTCCATTCCTGTAGTAGGCAATATCAACATCGGTATCGAAACGCAGAATAGCTTCAAAGACCTTCTCGTCAGCCTGGAAGTTAAATAAAATAGTTAGGTAAAGGTATATTTTCATAAACCAAAAATTGGTTTTATAAACCAGATAACTTACCTTAACCTGTATTTTCTGGCCCGGTTTCAAGTCGCTTTCCGGCAGAGTAATGTTGTAAGCCTCACGGCCAGTTAGTTTCAAAGTCTCAGCATTTTGGCCGGGCAGGAACTGCAGGGGAATAATACCCATGCCCACCAGATTGGACCGATGGATGCGCTCGTAGGACTCGGCAATGATGGCCTTAATCCCCAGCATATATGGACCCTTGGCGGCCCAATCGCGGGAACTGCCGCTGCCGTAATCCTTGCCAGCCACCAGAACCAGCGGAGTTCCCTCCTCGCGATACCGCTGGGCAGCATCGAAGATGTCCTGCTCCTCCTGGCTGGGAATGTGCAGGGTTCGCGGTCCCGTCTTCGAGATGAGCTTGTTCACCAGCCGAATGTTTCCAAAGGCCCCGCGGGACATGACGCCATCGTGACCACGACGCGTTCCGTAAGTATTGAAATCCCGGGGCGTAACATTATGATCGGCGAGGTAGCGGGCTGCTGGCGAGTTTCTGGCTATCGCTCCAGCCGGAGGCATGTGATCCGTGGTGGTGAAGTCGCCCAGCAACAGTAGGCAACGAGCCTTCTCGATGCCCTTCAGTTTGGGAACCTCGCGGGTCATGCCATCGAAAAAGGGAACCTGCTTGATGTAGGTGGACTCGGGGTCCCAGGAAAATAGCTTTCCCTCCGGTATCTGCAGCGACTGCCATTCCGGAGTGCCCAGCTCAATCTTGCCTGTAAATTCGGGTAAAATAAATATTTAGAAACCTGTTAAATTAAGTAAATCTAGTAGAGCCCTGCGTGAATCATTTAATTTTTGTTTTATCATAGTAAGCCATGAAATTTCTGATTTGTTTAATTCAATTCTATGTGAAATAAATTGAATGTTTATCTCAGGGATCGCAAGTAAGAGTTACTTTTTTAAAAAAATTGAAAAATAAGTTTTATTTTTAAATTTTTATTATAAAAGTTGACAAATAACTCTTATGCTTCAATTTTTATTATAAAAATCAACAAATAAGAGTTATTTGTCAACTTTTATAATAAAAATTGAAAATAAAGATTGAATTGATATAACTCTTGAACTGTACGGTACATTGGTTTAAAATTTATATATATATAATCTACGCTTTAATACCTTTCTGTTGATATGCCATATGTCCCCAAAATATTTTTTATAATAATAATATTTGTTACATCATAAAAAATATTTTGGGGACATATGGCACTCACTGTAGGTATTCACTCACTGTAGGTATCCTGATAGATGGCAGGAATGATGTACTTGTCCTCAACCTCCTGGATCTCCGATCGTGTTGGCCAGATGTCGCGCAGGAAAACCTTCTCACCATTGGCATCCAGGCCCAGCGGTTCCCTCTCGAAGTCAATGTCGACACGACCCGCGATGGCGTATGCGATGACCAACAGGGGACTGGCCAGGTAATTGGCACGGGTGTTCGGATGGATGCGACCCTCGAAGTTTCGGTTTCCGGAAAGAACTCCTGCACAGACCAGATTATTGTCCTCTATGGCATTTACCACTTTTTCGTGGAGAGGTCCTGAGTTGCCGATGCACGTCATGCAGCCATAGCCCACGATATTGAATCCCAGTTTCTCTAGGTACGGAATGACTCCAGATTCTTCCAGGTAATAGGTTACCACTCCAGAACCGGGCGATAGGGATGTCTTGATGTAGGGCAATACGTCGAGACCCTTTTCCACAGCCTTCTTGGCCAAGAGACCCGCACCCAACATCACCGAGGGATTGGAGGTATTTGTGCAGGATGTAATGGCCGCCAGGACTACGGATCCATGGTGCAGATTGTAGGTCTTGCCATCTTCCCAATGCAATTCCCCGACATCTGTTAGTGCTTCGGGGGTAATTGCAAAGCCCTTGAAGCCAACCTGGAGTTAAAATATATATTTTAGCATGTTAATTGATTTAAATGTATTTGTGATAGTAACTACTTACTGGACTCGACAGGCAAGACTTAAAGTCCTTTGCCATTTCTGAGACGGAAACGCGATCGTGGGGTCTCTTGGGTCCAGAAACTGAGGAAACCACAGTGGCCAGGTCTAGTGAGGCAATCTATAGCAGAGTCAAACGATTAGAAACAACATTAAGTGTAGTTACACAGAGAGAATTTTTCATGGACGTTGCACTCAAATTGAGAATTTTTACTCAAAATATTACCAAGTATTCCTTTTAAGTGCAAAATACTTACTTTCAGTAAACATTTTTAAAATAAAATACCTTAGAATTGAGTCTTTTTCGGGGGAAACATCAAGGTAAAAGTTAAGGCTTTTTTTCAAATTGAGAATACAAATACTTAATTTGAGAACGTCAGTCTTCTTGAAAAATTCTAGCTGTGTATATTTCTTCAAACCTGTGTGAACTTGGGATCTTCAGCCTGGTTATCGAAATTGCGGAACTGCCCTGTGGCCTTCAAATACTCCCGAATGATGGAAATCTTCTTCTCCGAGCGATCTTAAAAAAATTAATAAAAGATAGTATACAAATTAAGATAATTTGGAGGTTACTCACTTGATAGCTTTAGGTAGCTGAGGGTGTTTTCGTCGATGGGGAAGTAGCCAATAGTGGCTCCGTATTCGGGACACATATTACTGATGGTGGCCCTATCTGCAATGCTAAGTTCCGCCACTCCGGGACCGTAGAACTCCACGAACTTGCCCACCACTCCCAGCTGACGCAGGTGCTTGGTGATGGTCAGGACCAAATCGGTGGAAGTGACTAGGGGATTGAGCTTCCCCTCCAATTTGTAGCCAATTACCTCGGGCAACACCATGGAAATGGATTGTCCCAGCATCGTGGCCTCCGCCTCGATGCCACCAACGCCCCAACCCAAAACTCCCAGACCATTGATCATCGTGGTGTGCGAATCGGTGCCCACAACGCTGTCGGGAAACAGGATCTTGGATCCATCCTGGCTATCCTCCTCGACGACCACATGGGCCAGGTACTCCAAGTTAATTTGATGGATGATGCCAGAGCCAGGTGGAACACACAGCATGTTATCGAAGGCTTTGGCAGCCCACTAAATGGGTAAATATGTTAGGAAAAAGCTAGGATTAAGATGAAGAATACAAATACCTTCAGGAAGGTAAAACGCTCCTTGTTCCTCTGAAACTCCACCGCCAAGTTCTTGGCCATGGCATCTGCAGAACGATGGAATTCCACCGGCAACGAGTGATCGATGACCATAACAGAGGGGCAGACGGGATTTACTTTCTCAGGATTACCTCCCAGTTTCAGGACAGCATCGCGCATGGCAGCAATGTCCACCATGGCTGGGACACCGGTGTAGTCCTGCGGGTTTTATATTTTTTTTTTATTATTTTGTTTCTATGAAACAGAAACCCCTCACTCACATGCAAAACCACACGGGCTGGCTTGAAGGACACCTCCACATCATTGGATCCTTGCTTGATGGCCGGCGACCAGTTCAGGATACTCTCCACATCCTTCTCCAAAACATGGAAGTTATCACAGTTGCGCACCGCCGACTCCAAGAGCACTCGTATAGAGTAGGGCAGCAGATCTATTTATAGAACCCAATACAATTTCACCATTTACCAATTATTTCACGCATCAGACATGAGGAAACCCCGACCCCTAATCACAGTTCAAGTCCTATTGAAATATTCCACCACTCCAAATAAATTTATTCATATCTTAAGCGTCGACGTCACCTTTGTAACTGATAATGATAAGCGTGTCCGAAATAACTCAAGTGCCACGGGATTCCTTATCAAAACCTATGAATGGAATGGCAGATTCCATGATGGGTACATATTATCAGATCTAGTGCAGAGATAAACTAATTCAATTTATTTACTTGATTGATCAGTTGGTGGCATTTCAGATAAGAGAATATTTATTTATTGACCATTACCTACTGTTGTAACTATATAAACCTAAATTATTTTGCAAAAAATTTGTTTGTAAAGATTTTATATTTTTGTATCCAAATATTTCACACATCCCAAAATTTAAATATTAGTATTACTTTTTTACTATAATTTCAAAACTTTCCTTTTCTACTTTACGATTACTTTAGTATTCGAACTTAAGATTTTCAAGGTATTTTCAATTTTTAAAAATATTCCCAGTATAAACCATTTTTCTTGCTATTTTAAATCGTACCACAGTTTTTGTTATCATATTGAAGTAGGTCATAAAAAAGTAGAGTAATTCTAACATCAAACAAATAAATGCCTGCCTTTTAATAAATAATTAAAGTTTGTTTTTGTAATGGGTGACCTTCACGCATTACAAATGCTTTACACTTTCCAAACCTGGTTCTAGTTCTGGTAATATTTTATACCATATCGATGAGCTATCAAATAAGTTATTTTGTAAACAAACTACTCACTGTATTTGCTATCAATAGCGGCCAAATCGTAGTACTTGTATAAGGTGCCAGCCTGATTGAAAGACTTCTGGAACTTGGCAAATGGATTCGGCCCTGAAAAATTAATCACTTTAAAAATCTTATTTTTTATGCTGTATTTATCAAAACTAACCGGCCATTTTTAACTTTTAACTGTTTATAACTTTGCAGCTTAACTGAACGTACTCCGTTTGGGGAGTAACGACTTCTGTCTGTTATATATTTGATTCTCTTCTCTGTTATATACGTTTTTTTGTAGACTCTGGATCAGTGTGGCCCAGTCGAAAGCGCCAAGAAATAACAGATCGTAAGGTTACAACATATTTTTACTCGTAAATATTAAATACATTAAAGATTGTATTTAAAATTTTTCGTTTCAATTTGACGGGTTTCAATTCCTTAAGTTCCAATTAAGCTTAGAACGTTATTAAAAACGGTTAAAATTTAAAATGCCCGCCAAACTGCTTGGTAATCGATTACAAACCACCAATCGATATTTCGATGACCATTTAAGCGGTATTGTTTTCACACGCGTTCTCACACGTTGTTTTCCTTTGAATTTACCAGCAAAACGAGCAAAATAATTAAATAAAATGAACCTACCTGCAAAAGTGGACGTGGAGAAGGACAAGCTGCGCCAGATGCACTGCGAGTTCAATCCCCTGTCCCGCTGCGACGGCTCTGTGATGTACAGCCAGGGTAATTCCATGTTTTCCACTGCTAAATGGCCAAAAACCGGCTAAAGAATTCCTAATTCCAGGTGCCACAGTGGTTATAGCGGCTGTTCTGGGCCCCATCGAGGTCAAGACGCAGAACCTGAGCATAGACGGCAGCTATTTGGAGTGCAATTACCGACCAAAGGCGGGGCTTCCTCAGGTCAAGGAGCGGATTCGCGAGGCGGCCATTCGGGATGTTTTGGAACTGGCGCTGCTGGCCGAGGCCTATCCGCGTTCCAAGATGTCCGTGCAGGTCCAGGAGCTGGAGGATCGTGGCAGCGTAGGCTTAGCACTCTATTCTTTTTAATCCCTTTAATAACAAGCGAATTTCCCCTTCAGATCGACGCCTGTGCCGTGAACTCCGCCTGCCTGGCCATGCTCATTGGCGGCCTGCCGCTGAAATGCAGCTTCGCGGCCGTCCACTGCATCATCGACGAGAAGGGCGAGTATGTCCTGGACCCCGACCAAAGTGAGACACTCCACCAGCGGGCCAGCTTCACCTTCGCCTTCGATTCCGTCGAGGGAAACCTCCTGTTGGTGCAGACAAAGGGCGCCTTCAAAATAGCCCAGTTCAACGATATCGAGTGCCTTTGCCGGGCGGCCAGTGCCGAGATATTTAAATTCTATCGCAGCCAGGTGGCCAAGTACCACGGCAGGAGCGAGGCGATAGCAGAGAAGAAGGAGGAGTCCATGGAGACGTAGGGCAACCCCAAGTAGCTAGGTACGATTAAAGTTCGTTTTATTGTATAAACTGTCTGTTGTGAAAGTCGCTTATGCTGCTCAATTCGAGGGGTGTGCCCTTTAGAACCTGGGAATTGGATTCCTCAATGCGTACGGACACAAAGTCACCAACTTTAAGTTCTCCTGCAACAGGCAGATTTACAGCAGGAACAATCACCTTGATATTGGCATCATTGCGACCGAAAAAGTGGTCATCCGAGCGCTTGCTTTTGCCCTCTATGAGGATGAGCTGCTCCTGGCCAACCATTTTTCGGTGAAGCTGCGTAGCGCCCTCTCTAAAAACCTCCACCATGCGTTTTAGTCGATCATTCTTCACGTTTAAAGGCACATCATCCTTGTAGCGTCGATGGGCTGCCGTCTTTTCCCGCATGCTGTAGGCAAACAAGTAGGCCACATTGTACTGGACTTCCCGGATGAGCGACACTGTGTCGCGGAACTCCTCCTCCGTTTCGCCGCAAAATCCGCAGATAAAGTCGCTGGACAGACCGACGTTGGGCAAGAATTGCCTGATGTGCTGGACAAGTTCCAGATAGGCTTCTCTGCTATAGCCACGCCGCATCCTCTCCAGAACTTGCGTGTTGCCCGACTGCGCCGGCAAATGCAGTTGCTTGCAAACATTCGGATGATCGCGGATGACCCGCAGCACTTCGTCGGAGAAGTCCTTGGGATGCGGGGAGGTGAAACGGATGCGCATCGAGGGCACGGATTGAGCCACCGCTCGCAGCAACTCGGCGAAGGGAGTGCCTCCAGTTTTGGGCTTGTAAACAGTACGGAATCCGGGCACTGGGGTGGCTTTCAGGGAATCCTCCGCCTTTTCAGCACTTCTCCCCCTGTACGAGTTGACATTCTGGCCCAGCAGAGTCACCTCCCTGACGCCCTGCTCCTCCAGAGCCCTCACCTCCGCCACAATCGACTCCAGTGGCCGGGAGCGCTCGCGTCCGCGGGTGAAGGGCACTATGCAATAGGTGCACATATTGTCGCAGCCCCGCATAATGGACACAAAAGCGGTGGGCGAATCCGAGTTCAGGCGCACGGGCATCACATCCGCATAGGTCTCGTCCAGCGAGAGGAGCACATTGATGGCCGAGTTGCCGTAGTGCCGCGAGATGGCCAGCAGTCGCGGCAGATCCTTGTAGCTATCCGGCCCGGCGATCACATCCACGCACTGTTCCTGCTCCAGCAGCTTCTCCTTCAGCCGCTCGGCCATGCAGCCGAGGAGGGTCAGCTGCAGCGGAGGTCGCCGCGAGCTGCGCTTGCTCTTCAGCGCCCGCAGGTGCTTCAATCGGTTCCAGATCCTCTGCTCCGCTCCGTCGCGCACCGCGCACGTGACCAGCATGATGACATCCGCCTCCTCGGGCTCCTGGCAGCGCTGGTAGCCGTTCTCCTGCAGGATGCTGAACACCACCTCTGTGTCGTTGGTGTTCATCTGGCAGCCGTAGACCTCAAAGTGCACCTTTCGTCCGTTGCCATTGAAATCGATGGAGTTCAGGTACGGCACACTGGTGTCCACCGGCTCCTCCTCGTTGAGTTTTAGATTGGAAGCCGGTTTGACGGCAAAGAAGTCCTGGAAGCCCGGCCCGCGCTGAATCCTCTCCAGAAATGTGGCACGTGCAGCCGGCTCCGGTTTTACTCCACCTGCTGAAGGAGCGGAGTTGGCTCCCTTGGAGGCGGTGGTGGAGGCGTGCCGCACCCGGCGTAACAACGCCCGGTAACTCGCTTTCATCACAGATTTAATGCTTTTGGTTTTTTAAAGAATTCAAATATTTTTTGTTTATTATGCAACTTGTGCCTTCTTTCCCGGCCAAAATACCAAAACGCCTTCAACAAGTCGACAGAATTCGCCGTTTTTTTGGCCTTTTGTTAGCTGGTCATTTTAATGTCTAGAACGCCACCTAGCGGGCGATTCGTGCAGCTAAAAGTTTAGAAAACAAAGATGGTCACCTTAATTTAGGCGCCACATAGCGGTCGGTAGCAGTAGCAGGTAGTTCAGAAATATTCCGCTAGTTCATGTTAAAAGTTCTAGTTCCTAATTGTTTCGCTAGGCTTCAGGAATATTCCGCTAGTTCATGGTAAAAGGTATAGTGTCTAAATTTTCCGCTAGGCTTGGAAGAGAAGAATGGATTCAAAAGGAGCGTAAATTTAAAATTTGATAAAATTCATTTTAAAATCCCTTTGCTCTGCAGAAAAAATTGTTTTTTATTTTGTTTTTTCGTTGTATTTTTAAGTGAAACTGGACCCAAAGTGTCCTAAATCGTCTTAAAATAGACTTGATAGCAAAACACTAACTTAATATTCCGATCCAAATCTTATAATACTTTTTTTTTTAACTTATTGAAAAAAATAATTGTAATAAGCAAAAATAAATAGGGTTATTGCAATCCTTTACTTAACAAATAAAAGTCTCTTAAATAATTTAGATTTATAAAAATATAAATAAGCAAACCTTTTCGTTTTTCGAAAAGTAATTAGCAGCACAATTGATTTGCAAATCGTGCAAGGCAAAACATAATTAATTAGGTCTTTGGAACTCTGCCTACAAAACTGGTCTTGCATCTGGCTTCCTTCCCAGATAAACACTCAAAGGGGAATGCTCAGCCGCACATTTGAGGACAGGCTGACCAAAGTCCGGCTCAGCCGTAAGAAATTAGCTCGCCCTCATTATGAGCTTATCGTGGTCGGGTTAATAATGCACAGGTGAAGACAATGCAATTGCAGGCACAACAAATGCGACTGCTCTTGATTCCGTTTCCATTTCCATACGTATACCTGTGCCGACATTTTGCGGCTTTGTGGGTCAATAACTGAATAATTGTGTGGGCCATAAATAGAGCCAAATTCGTCGGTTGCATTCCCCAGTAGATAATTTTACCCGATTTAAATTACTTCAGGATATACACGTGTAAATAAAACAATTTTTGTAACACTTTTAACAATTCTATAAAAGAAGATAAAAATAAAATTGTTTTTAGTTACAATATTTTTATTTTACACAATTTTAATTATTTTAATCGTAACTAAAATCATATTAAATAAAAATAATTTAATTTTAATCTAATATAAATATTTTCCTTATTTTACTTCTACGATGTTTCCAATTCCAAACCGAAAAACTTTGATTTCTTTAGAACTCTTTAGTTAAACTATATTTGTGTGCCTGCTTGGGAAGTAAAGGGAAAATCGGATGTGGGGGGAGCAGCTAAGAACACAGCACATATTTTGTAAACACTTACAAGCAGAAATATTTTAATGAAAATGAAATGAAAATTCCACTTTCGGCCAAAAGAATTTCGTAATTACAGCGAAAAAATTCGGTAATTAAATTCATGAAGTTTCTGGCTCGAAGGCGGCGAATCCGGAGGGAGCCACTTGGGTGCACCCAAAAAAAAAATCGACTGAAATCGCCCTTGGTTTTAGAAAATCGCCTATGAATTTGCTTTACTGGCGATTTTGTCTATATTAAAGAAAGTAGGTTTTTAAAATCAAAGACGTTTTTTCTAAAAATCAAAAAAAAATAGACTGCAATTTAGAAATATTTTGCTAGAAAGTAAAAAATTAATTCTTAGAATTTAGAAATAAAGGTTTTCTAAAAAATAGAAATAAGGTTTTTTTTAAATATAGAAAAATAATTTTTAAATAAAAAAAAAAAAATTTCTCAAATTCAGAAAATACAAAAATCTATTTTCGGGCTTCGGAATTATACCCGGTTGTTTCTGTGACGCCACGGCCTTTGTGTTGTTTTTTTTTTCGTTCTTGTTTGTCACCTTATTTTAATTTCCTTTAATTGAGCACATGGGTGGTTTCAAATTGGAACTGAAATGAGTGTACAAATTACAAATTATAAATATAAAAACCCAATAACTTACTATTTTGAGAAAAACATCTTGGTCGCCGCACGCGGGATTCGAACCGGTAACCGCTCGCGCCTCACAGTTTGCAGTCAAGCACTCTACTAGCTACGCCACGGAAGCATCACGTGAGGCGCTGTAAAAAGTCTATTCACATTTTGTTCTCCTATTTTTACTCAAATTGATCTGGCTTTCTTCTGGTTATTCCTTTTAGTTTATCATTTAATTTTACTTTTAAATATTTATTGATTAATATTAATATTTATATATTTATTATTTATTATGGTTCAATAGTAACAGTAATTGAATGTTTCAAATTTGAAAAACTTAAACAAAATGCAATACATTTTTTTTATTAATATGTAAATATTAGTGTTAAAAAAAAACAAAAAGACACCATGAGTTTTTCGTCTCGACGTGGGTTTGAACTCACTCTTGCAGCCGCAAGCTTGAATAACATATGCATGCACGCACGCGTTAGACCCCTAGGCTACCAATCCCGGAAATTTTCTTCGATTAATAGCGATTTTTTCTTAGGCTAAAAAAAACTTTTCTAAAAAGTCTATAAGAAAGGAAATCGATCAAATACGGTTAAATTTTTTATTTTCTAGAAAAATATTTCTTAACATCACACATTTTTTTCAAAATGTTAGAAAAATCTTCAAAAAATTTTTCTGTTATTAGAAAAACAATATTTCTATTATGTAGAAATATTTATAATTTTAATGGCAATTTTTTTTTAGTTTTAGAAAAGTTCAGTCTTTTTTTTTCTAAAATCAATGGCGATTTTAACCCTCAAAAAAAGAAAGGATGATTAGAAAAATAAACCTTATAATTTAGAAAAAAATTGATTTTTCTGTATTTCAGAAAATATTTTCTAAAAAAACTCGTTCAAGTCAGAATTTTTTTGAAGATTAGAAAATTTTTCTGAAGATTAGAAAATTTTTCCTCTTTATAGAATATTTTTTTGAAGCACAGAAAAATTTTTTTTTTCTATATTTAAGAAAAAATAATTTTTTGAGTGTGGTTCCCTGGCTGAATGCCACTCGCATCCTTGTAAGTGGACCTGCCGGCTGAAGGCCTTCTGCTTTCCGCGTTCTGTTGGTTAGGCATTTTCTTGTATTTTGTCGGCACTTTTCCGCTAAAGTTATTTTCCCATGAGTTTTCTCTCTAGTCCGCCGCTATAAATCTTACAGCTCGGTCCTGGGGATGGAGTTGTGTGTTCCAAAAACGAATAACTACATATATATAAAGAGAGAGAGTGGGTCTCCTGCTGGCTTGTGCATACGCCGAGCAGCTTAAGCTCAGAACTAGTTGGCCAGAAGTTATATCTCAAGGAAACTGTCAATAAATAATAAATAATTCAATTGTACTAATACTTTCCATATTTAGTGGTAGCAATTAATCCGACAATTCGACTTGGGAACACGCTCTTGGCAGTTGACAATTTGTGAGGGCTTTTAAATTGGATGTAGTAAATTGTTTGTGGGGGAAAATAAACTGGATAAATAAAATTGATTTTAAACAAGCTAAATCTTGAAAAAAATAAATATCACTTTTATATACATACTCATAATGTTTAATATACTACACTATTTAAAAAGCTACAAATCTGATCTGAAATCACCAAAATAACTTTGGATCTTTGCGCATTTACACTTTACTTCTCCTCAAAACCCTTAAACCTCATGCTAATACAAATTCGAATGTGTGCTTAAGTCCCCTGAGCCTCCCTCACCTCCGAGAAACCTTCGTCAACCTGACCCCCTGGTCCAATCTTAAACCCACCGTAGACCCACCGAGAACCCACCGAACCCACCAACGACACTTTGAGGCCCCATAACGCGGGCACACGCATAATGATCCCTTGAATGGCTCAATGCTCCGCTTCTCCGCCAGCCGGAAAAAGTTTACTTACAGCTTACGGATTTCTATTTTTCGGAAAACCATTTCCCCGCCCACCAGGCGACAACCCTTGGGGGCGCATTTTCCGCTGCATGAGGGGGCGCGGTGTTAACGGCTCTGCGGAGAGCAATTTTCCCCACGAAGAGACAAGAGGCGAAAAAAGAAGAGACAAAGGAAGGCAAGCCAATGTTAATAGAAAATGGTTCGTTGTCGTCGTCTTGCTTGTCGTTAAATTGAAATTGTCGCGGAAATAAAAATTTGCATATTTCAGCATTGATTTCACCATTTCCCCCGGGGGATCCCTGTCGTATGCGCAACGCTGTAGTGCACTCAATAAATTGTGTTGTCTTGAACTTATTTTAAGATTGATTTAATCCGACTTTATTCGGAAGCCCAAAAGCTAAATTGCAGCTTAACTAATTTACTTAACTTTCTTTAATTTAAATAAAATACTTATTCCTTTTTGGAACGTTTTTAAATTTTAGATTCTAAAATTACCATTTTTCAAGGTACCCCTAGTCGTATGCGCAATATTTGAATGCACTCTAAAAATTTCCATAAGCTGCAAAAATTGCGCAAATTAATTTCGGCCGAGTGCATAAACTAAACAAAATCCAATGACCAAAGAGGGAAAGGGGCTGGTGTGCCCTGTGTTTCTCATTACTGACTGCCAGTTCCAGTTGCTGTCTCTAGTAAATCCTGACGCTGTCACAATAAAATCCACTCAAGCTAAACATACGTCAGCAGTGACGAGAGCCTTGGTCCTGGCCCCGACTTTCGGTCTGAGTTCGAGTCCTAGCCCGAGTCCGAGTCCTGGCCAAGTCGCACAAATTTATGCCCCAGAAAAAAAGGCAATCTCCTCCTCTTTGGCGCTGGCAGTGACTCCTCCGAGGCGCAGGATATAATACCAAACTGCTCATTGATTTATTTACGAGCTCCACTGATGGCCAGCTGCCCCATGGGCTAGGGGGCGTGGTCGGTGACCAGCTGCAGCAAATGCTGCACACCAGGGATACAGAGCTTAGATGGGAAAAATATAGAAAATTTGAATTTGGGAATAATATTCAATTAAATGTGATAAATACAAGGCAGTAAGCCGAATAGAAATGAAAATAAAATATTGTTCTTGATGAAATTCTTAAAGAAAACTAAAGTTAAAAAATTATGATTATATTAAAGTTACTGTTGTTACCCCAAAAAAAATAGTAATATGTTTTAAAGTTTAAAAAAAATATTATAAAATTTAAGAAAAAATATTTTTGTATAGAAAAATTCTGGTGCTAATCAGAACCTATTTTCTTTTCTTTTTAAAGATCCATCTTTCCATCCCTGCCTCACAAATTGCAGCTAAATTCCCGCTTTTCTCGACTGCCACTGGACAGGCAGGCTGGTCATCTCCCATCGCTTTTCCCCCATTCTCCATCGTCTTTGCCCTGTGACTGTGACTTACATAAAGTGTCCTCGACTTGGCCGAGTCGAGTCATTTAGGCGCAGGTCGTAGATCTTGCAAAGCAATGGCTTTTGACACCCAATGTGGGCCTCATCCTGATGCTACTGATGCCCCTGATGCGGCTGCGCTTAAATATTTACGCCACCAGACCAGCGATGGCTTTAAGGATCTCGGCATATCTGTGAATTCTGGGTCCTTTGGCTGCCTGCGGTGTTTGTTGGTAATTTTCATTGTCACGTGGCGGTAATTACCGGTGTTGCAGACACAAACACAGATGCAGACACGCGGGCAGTCGCAGACATTGGAGTCAGTCATGGCCGTGGCTTTGAACTGCACACGCCTACAGTCGCAAAAAATCATAGTTAAATCTGTCATATATCTAACAAAGTTAGCAGGGAAATGTGATAAATCAGAAATTATATTCTTTTGATTTTTTATGGTTTTCGAGCTCCTTGAAAAGATTAATTTTTGTTAAATTATTTGTTTTTATCACTTATTTATTAAAGGAAAAATTAATTGTTAAATATTTAATTCATAATGTGACTGTTATTATATACAAATAGTTTGTTTTACATAATCTTTATTTAAATATATAAACTTTATAAGGCCTTGTTGATTTAATTGATTAAAGTACCTTTAATATTTTTATTTTAAATTTGTAATTTCAATATTAATTTGATTATTTTTTTTTAGGTCTTGTGATTTAAGCACGATGATTTCTTAAGGGCTTAAGGGCTAGTACTCAACCCAACAAAAAGTCGTCCAAAACTAAACACTTCATATGAAAAAAACGTCAAGAAACAAAAATATGTTCTATAATATTTCAGAATTTTATTTTGGATATAAGAATTTCTTTCCGTACATTTACGTCTGTTGATTTGTCTGTTTATCTGCGTGTGTGTGGGCCATATCCTGTGGCGTCGCGACGCGCTTTACAATTTCAATTCATTGAATTTTAACAGCGCCTGCAGCCTTGTGTCCTCGTGCCTGCGAGCCCAGTTAACCGAAAGTTTGTAAAACGTTATGTGCAACATTTGCAGGACGAAGGACATGAGGGCAACCGAGGGATATACTGGGGGCTATAGTCCTGATCCCGGCCGAGGTCCATTGTCAATGGCTTCGTGCAGGTCGGCCGCTGATATTAAAACGTGTTTTATCACCCGCCGCCATTTCGCGGCCGGGTATTCATTCCAATTGCGGCCAGATTGCACTTTTCAAGTGCGTGTTAATGCACTGCGTGTGTGCGGGGAGGTGTCGAGGGGGGCGGAATAGGGCTTTTAGGGGGTTCATGTCGGTCTATGCGGCTCACAGGCGGAACTTAAAGCTGACTCAGCCCCAAAAACGATGCCTATTCAAATTAGAGGAACGAACTGGCGAATGTCACAGCAGCAATCTAAACAAAAAGCACAAGTGAAACCTAGCGAAAGGGGTTGATGACTGAAGGCAAAAACGAGTATTTAGAAAAGGGAAAGAAGGGAAGGGGTTTCTACACGGAAATAAAATATGTTTTACATTCAAAAAATGTTATAAATATATATTGCTTTGGGTCTTTGAATATTAGCAAACATTTTATAATAATTATATTTCTGATGTTATAATTTTTTGACGAATTGAAGTACTATCTTATTTTGCACACTTCAATTAACAATATATTAAATCCATTTACAAATTCTTAAAAAAGTCAAAAAGCTGAAATAAAACCAAGATAAAAGAAAAGAATTTAATAAAAATTTAAAAATGAAATCAACATTTATTTTGCATTTATGTATTTTAAAAGTTATGAAGCTATCATTAAATTTATAACGTTATAAGTTTTTCCCTCAATGTAAAAGGTGTAGGCGTGTGTGTGTGTGGGTGTTTGGTATCCTAGCAGCAGCTGTTGTTTGTCCTTTGCCGCCATTTTGTGCGTGTGTGAGTGGCATCGGCATCGGCATCCCTTTCACTCCGGAGTCGAGTTTGTTACATTTTCGTTTTGCAATTTCATTAAATTCCAACATCCGCCATAAATCTTCCACTCTTCAGCACGGCTTCTGTGCTTTGAAGCGATAAAGGTATGTCTGCTTGTTTGTCCTTGTATCCTTGCGTATGCGTGTGTGTGTGTGTGGGTTTAGGGATCCCATTCACACACACAAGCACACACAGAAAGCGTAACGTAACCCAAAATGGCCGTTGAAGTGGTTGAAAGCGATTACGCTGACTGCCAAAGGTTGATGTGCCTTTGTGTGTGTGTGCGAGTGTGGGAGTTGCTGTTTAAATGTTGTATGAATGAGCTTTTTGGGGACACTTCTCGCTCGGACCCTTAGGGCGGGGAGAATTATGTGGGGTTTGCTGCCTGACTTTAAGCTGCCCAACATAAACTTGCCTCAGTTACACCCAGATGCTCTATTAATGTGTCCCAGGTTCAACCCCCCAACCCCTCGTTGGAAAAACTTTGCTCCCGACATTGACAAGTCATTGAGCAAGTTTATGGGAGTTGTTGAAATGTATCCCGTCCGGAAAACATAACTTAACAACAGATTAAAAGGACATAAAGCGTGTTCCAGTTCTGGTTTTCCTCATAAATATCATAGCACACATTTTTGGACTGGGTTTGATATTCGCCGCATTCTCTCACGATTCCCGCTGAATCTCTGGTCCAATTTCATTGCCAGTTCATCGACATTCCTTTTCGGCGAGGTATGCTAAATATTATGACAACCTCTGGCACCCAATGAGCATCGCCCCCAGACACTTGCCATCCCCTTCAGCACTTTTCGCAGAGCAGAGTGGCTGGGAAAAAGGCTGGAAAACTGAAGACGCAGCTGCTGGGGTTCGTCTGGCGCTTATTAAACTAAAATCCCCGTCTCAAGCGCCTGCCATTGCTGCTGCAGTTAACAATTTTTGCAAACCACCAAGCAAATTATTATTGTTTTTCTTTCCCAAACGGCTCTGGCCGAGCTTAGTGTTTCAAGTTGCTGGAAAAATACTCAACGACAGTCAAATTCTCTGGAAAATCTGGCAAATTTCGAAAAAAAAATTATAACTTGACTCTTGTGAAACGAAATATTTTACATATTATATAGGGTTTATGGAATACTTGTCAAATTTTGTGATTTTATTTTATTTTGATATTACAGAAATAAAAAATGTTCATTTATATTTCATATTTTTACAATAAAATTCCCAGATTTCTAAAAAGCTAAAAAGGTATAAAGACTGAAAATGAATTTTCAAAGAGTTGTATAATATTACAAATTCATAGACAATTTTATCATAAAATAGAAATATATATAATAGATAGAGCATTCAATAACCAATTTCTCAGCATTGTTTCTTGCCATATTTATTTTATATAAATTTATAAAAATATATAGGTATATTTGTAGAATTTTCTCCACTTGCCAGCGCAGTTGGTTGACAATTCCATAAGCCAACCAAGCGCGGACTCTTTGTCTCCGGTTGTTACTCCGGCTCCACTCTGGTTTCATTCTGGCTCCTGTGCCTCCTTGTCCTTTTTCCAGCCCCATTCCCCTGCTCCTCCTGCTCCTTTTTGCAGCTCTGGTGCCGCGCGCGTGGCGATATAATTGAATGTCTCAGGTGTTTTGTCAGACATTGCTTAAGCCTTTGCCGGGGATTTTCTACTGGTGTCCCTTTGCCAGGGCGCCCGATTCCGGATTGTCCTTTTAAAGGTCCTTAAAGTTCTGCATGACTACTACTACTACTACTACGACAAAGGGATGGGTGCTGCTATTGTGTGACATTCAAATCCGCGTCGTTTCATTCCACACCCACACCCAATCCCACCTACATTCACCTGCCCGGCCTAATTAAAACATTCATCTTCATTTTCACCTTTTGCCTAATTAATTCACACAAAAATCAACTAAATTAATATGAAAACCAAGCCAAGAAGCTGACAAGCTGCTGACCACCCCTCCTTTCGGCCCCTCGATGTTGTTGCTTCTGCTTTTCGGACGCTAACGAGAATTAATGGTTTGCAGTGTGGCACACAATTACGACAGGCAAAATCTTAGGTAAGCAGCGGCGAAATTGTCACCGGGCTCAGGCTCAGGACACGGCCGAAAAAAATAAACGAGAAATAGAAGGAAATACAGCTCCACATAATTGGCTTTGTGGGGGTGCTGTGTCAAAAACTGCTCAATTTACGCGTCGTGAAATTAATTTATGCCCAATGCAATAACCTCGGCGACGTCAATAAAATACATTAAGGCCAGGAGTCCTTAGCCGGGGATTGGTTTCGTACTTTTGGCAGGGGCGGCGACGAAATGAGGAAGGAGGAGGGGAAGGGGCAGGTCTGGGACAGACGGTTGCCTAATTGCGCTTTGTCAATTTGAAATTAAAATTGCCCGCCTTACTCAAACACACACACGCATGCACATATACTGAGAAAAATATTAAATATTTTCGAAGCAGATCAACATCATTTGTTTCAAGCAACAGCATATTTTACTTACACTCATAGAAATTTTCCGGTAAAATCGCCCTAAAAACAAGGAAAATTGCCCTAAAACGGGGGTCAATGGCGACTAGACAACAAAATTAGGGCAAATTGCCCTAAAAATACGGGTGAATTTGTCACACATTTAGGGCGATTTTTCGTAGATGTAGGGCGATTTTTTTATTTTCAAAGCTAATTGCCCTAAAAATAGGAAATGAGACCCTTACACTAAAGGCAGTTTCCTTTAAATCCAGGGCCATTTTTTTGGACTTATAGGCGAATTGCCCTGGAAATCGGAAAAAATACCTTTAAACTAAAGGCAGATTTTCATAAATCTAGGGTGTTTTTCTGGATTTTAGGGCAAATTGCCCTAGAAATATGAAAAAATATCCTGAAACTAAAGGCAGATTTTCATAAATTTAGGGCGTTTTTCTGGATTTATAGGCGAATTGCCCTAAAAAAAGCAAAGTGCTTCCCAAAATTTCACGGCTTTTTTTATAAATAAAAATACGATTTAATTATATTTTTTTGTTTTTTTTTATATTTTTGTTTGTTGTTATTTACACAATTTCTAATTATATACATTTACATACTTTTCTACTTATTCTTATTGCTAAAAGAATTACATCGATCTTAAAAATAATGTTTTGGCTTAATGTATTTTTTGGTCTTTAGGTTGTGTGCTTCCGCCGGAGGGAATTTTAGGTCTTTTAAGGTTTATTACAATAAGTACTGATTATCAAATTTTACTTCTAATTGAATGCATAGAAATAATATTTTTTTTTTGAATGAACAGATTGTTTCTTTAAAATAGTTACAGTTTTAAGGTTTTATAATCCTTCAAGAGTTCGGATAAAGCTTTACCTTTCTTATCAGACTCTAAATGAATTTCATAAAACATTTTTTGGATAAATGTCGTGGTTTAAAACAAAAAATATTTTGAAGCACACATCAATACTTTTCAATAAGGTTCGCATTCTATAAAAAAACCTCTGATAGGTAAACTGGAAATTCACCAAGGTCAAAAAGGGCTTGTTCCCACGTTGCAGCTGAATGGTTGCAGTTTCGGCTTTCCGGATTAGCAATTTTCCGTCAATGCCTTTAGATGTGTTTGCAGTTCCCCAACAGTAGCCTTCCAAACCTAGAAACGGCTTCGCGGGTCCGCAATGGTGTGCTTCGCGTTCTTGCTCCCGCCGTCCTTTTTATACCCTTGCAGAGGGTATTATGATTTCAGTCAGAAGTTTGCAACGCAGTGAAGGAGACGTTTCCGACCCCATAAAGTATATATATTCTTGATCAGCATCACTAGACGAGTCGATCTAGCCATGTCCGTCTGTCCGTCTGTCCGTCCGTCTGTCCGTCCGTTTCTACGCAAACTAGTCTCTCAGTTTTCAAGCTATCGGGATAAAACTTTCCCAAAAGTCTTCTTTCTATTGCAGGTAGTATATAAATCGGAACGAGCCGGATCGGACAACTATATCATATAGCTCTCATAGGAACAATCGGGAAAAACAATGTAAAAAAAATTATATCTTGGGTGTTTTTGAACATATAACATCCTACTTTTGGAAATGTCATTTTTTATCTAATTCTGAATTTCGAATAAAATTTTTTCAAAATCGGGCGACTATATCATATAGCTGCCATAGGAACTATCGGAAAATTAATGGGAATATAATTGGAAATAAATTATTGCTTCGTTGGTTTTTTTTGTATTCTCTTCTACTCTAGGATATAACTCTTTTCAAATATTTTCGAATTTCGATTTTAATTTTATCAAAATCGAACTACTATATCATATAGCTGCTATTGAAACGAACGCAAAATTAATGAGAAATAATAGGAAAATTAACATTTTTGCGATTTGTAAATTAATAGGAATTATCTGCGAGGGTATATAAGCTTCGGCTGGCCGAAGTTAGCTTCCCTTCTTGTTTGTCATTGCTGTCGCACCAACACTGAATGGATCGCAAGCCAAATTAAAGTTGATTGTATCTCTATTAAATAAAAACAGTCTATTTATTGAATGAGAAAAGAAAAAGAGAAAAAGCACATACCTTCAGCGTGGCTTTCCAAAGATTTGAGCAGTTTCATTCCCTTACTTTCGCTTTTAAAAAGTGCGAAAAGTGGTTTGCGAAAGCTGGATCTCAAAGACGTTCTCAATCTAAAACAAGAGAAAAAATTGTTAGAAATTAATATAAAAATGCACTACTAACAGTCAGAATTTTCATTTAGCCTACGATTGCGTTTGCTGCTACTAAAAAGAAGCAACAAAAGCAAATTTCGGTTACTGACGAAATGACGCAATAGAAATTTGGGGGTTATTTTGGCATATGCACTTGTGAATGCGGTTTGTCCGGTGCATAAATACAGATTTCTGGTAAATATATACATATGTACACATGTGTGTATTCTGTTGCATCATCTTTTTACCTCAAGCATTATTTACATATACACATACATATATGTATACTCTTATTAATGTTCTTACTTTGTTCTGCCACACTTCCAAAACTCTACATCTGGACCGCTGCTTCCAGTCAAATCTTTTTAAGTTTCAGCTGCATTTTCCTCTGTTACAGATACATATGTAAGTTCAATTAGTTATTAATATCCAAATTGCACAATTATATATTTATGTACTCACCAGAAAACTGAGAAAGAATCGCCTCCCAAGTCCTTTAATAGCGTTTACATTTTTCACTTTTTCACAAACAAAAGGTTTCACACAAACACGTCTTTCACTGCCAATCGCCCGAAAAATTGTGACAAATGCAACTCTTTCTACCCCCACCCTTGCCACTGCAACGGACGAAAAGTAGCGAAGAAGAAGAAAAAGGGTGGACTTCTCTAAAGTCAAATGCGCTCAGCATCAAAATTCATAGAAAAAGGTCCGCCCTAATATACACACACATTCACTTGTTTTGACCTGTAAACCACACACACATACACACATGTATTACATATGTATCCATTAATTGCGTCTTAAAATTTCGTTTGACTCTTCCTTGCTTTTAGGGCAATTTCAGAACATTTTTTTTGCTATTTTGTTCAACGTTTTAGGGCGATTTCGCCCTAAAAAGAAGGAATTACTTTTGGAGTCGACTCATAAAAATTCGCCCTAAAAAGTAGGGCAAATTGGCCTTTTTGAAAAAACTAACCCTAAAAAATATTTTCCATGGCGATTTTTCGTATCTTTAGGGCTAGCCACCCGTATAATAAGAAAATTTTTCGTAGTTTTAGGGCGACCTCGGGTTTAGGGCGACTTTTCTAGTATTTAGGTAAAAATTTCTATGAGTGTACTTAAAGGGATGTTAAAAATTAATAATTTGATTTTAAATGATGTGTTGGAGAAATATTCTTAGAACTTATTTAATTAAGAAGCAAGTTACTATATTTAATTTAGATAAACTTATATTTAATATGACCAATTAACACTTTAAAGCTTAAGCGATTTTTAAAATCAAAAATATATTATTTTAATTAATTACTTACTTATTTATTTAAAAGTTGAACACATAAACTTTTAGGTTTGTGTTTTAGTGTTTAATTAATATTAATTATTTATTCCGATTAAAACAATATTACCTAGGAAGTTTTTTAATTAATATCTATTGAATAAATCATTTTCCCTATTGAAGGTCCCCAACTTTTCCTCAGTGTTATTACACCAACACACGCTCATAGACACCGACACACGTAGCGTAAAAATGCGCCTTGCAAAAAATTTCCATAATTTAGCGATCTAAATGCAAGTGGCGCAATTGAAGCGTAATTAGACCCTGCCAGTCAGTCACCCTCACATCCCTATATCCTTCGCACCAATACCATTACCAATGCCGGCACACGTGGAGGACTGTTGGTGGGAAGTGGCGCTAATTGGTTTCTGGTCAGCACGGAGGATGCAGCAGAGGTCCTGTTCCTCCAGCTTTCAGCGGACGCCAATTAAAAACGTGCTCACATTATGCTTTATTGACTTTCCCCCGCCACCTCCGCAGGAAAACACTCCACCATTACGGCATTCTTTCAGATATCTTCAATACCCAAAGGACTCGCTACCTGAAATGGGTGGAAAACGAAAAAAGGACGTCCAGGGAAGGGGAGAGGGCAGAATGGGCGTGCCTTTTAGCAATAATAACGTCCTCGGTTGGCCATAAAACAAATCATGCAAGTTTATGGTCACCTTACCTACATTGTCCACTGCGAAACTTTATCTCTCTATATGCGGCATTATTGCCACAGATTAGACACGGGATTTAGTACAATGCCCCCTTCCCGAGCAGGTGGAGATGTACGCATATGTGCGTATCTACATATAGGGCCTTCCATTTTTTCGATAGCCAGCAGAACGAATTAAATATGACCATTTGTATAATAGCCGAGACTGGAGAGCTCACAGGAGCACAGGAACCCCGATATCAAATACAATTATGGCTGGGGTGAATGGGAATGGGCTAAGTGGTATATCCTGGCCAAATTCGAATGCAAAATGCATGACGTTTCCTGTTTAATTCACAGCCGGGTAAGTGCTCCGGCTTAACCTAGGATCTGCAGGACAGCTAGGATTCGGGGGATTGACCGGGGTATTGTGACGACCTCGGACCCACATTTGGTTGGGGACCATATGCCTCTATATAAAGATAGTCTCATGAAGTCTACAGCCTCTTGGCTTGTTTTTTACACCATCAAGTGAACTCTTAATGGACTAAAGTGTATTTATTTATAAAAATAAAAAAAAGTTCTTATATGAAATTAACATTAATGTAAATATTTGTTTAATAGTCATCCGTTTTTATACATTAGGACATTTGATATTTATAAATAAAATGTAGGTATTTATTTATAACAAGAAAATAAATAAATCGAAGTTCATGTTATTCATTTGTAAACCGTTTCTTTTGTTAAAGTATATTAAGAAATGGTTTAATAAGTATCGGTTAACCTTTCGATACCAACAATGTTTAAGTAAACCCAAACACGATAATTTAAAAAAATTAAAACAACTTTTGGCATTTAAAGGACTCTCTCCCCGCTGCTCCTTCTCCATGTAAGACAACTGTCTCGGTAGATTCTAATTTGATGAAGTTATTTGCAGACCGAAAGCCATAAATAACAATTTTTTAACGAATAAGAAAGGCGACAAAGGCAAAGTAAAATTCCGGAGGAAAAGAAGGAAGGCGAGCGAGCAAATGTAAATTAGAAGCCAACTGTGACTGTCTAGATAAGAATGTACTTGCGTATATATATATATATATAACTACAGGGGGAGGGGGGAGGAAGTGGGTGGTGATGCTGGGCTGCCACCAGGACCCGAACCCAAAAGATACCCGGAATGCGGTTCGTGCTCGGCTGCGGCTCGTGGGGCACCAGTGTGCGGCATTTTATTTCGCATTAAGAGATTAAGATCAAAATTAAAATTTAAATTACCCCGCGACACGCTGCGAGTCCTCTATGTGTGGGTGTTGCCAACGTTTACTCTGTTGCCTTTTTGCCCTTTTTGATTACCTTAAATTGCCGCCAGAGCTCGTGGATTCACTCTCGACATTCTGCTAAGCAGCTGAATCTAGCAAATCTTCGGCGAATATTTAAAAATGGCGAGCGTAATTAATTTGTGTGCGAGAAAACCCGGCAGAAGCAATGAGACCGGCTGCTGATTGACAGACAACTTAATTGGGTTTCTCGAAAATATTCCGGAGAAACTTGCAATTAGCGAACTCGAACTTCGTAGCTCTGTATATTTTATAAGAAAACTCCACCCGCAATCCAAGTGCAACTACAACTGCACTTGAAGAAAGGAGGGTTTTTTAATAATAATTACAAAAATATTAAAATGTCTATAGATCCTTAAATTTTATTAAATCGTAATTTAATTAAAGGGCTAAACTCAATATATTTTAATATATAAACTCTGTATTTATAAATTAAGTTAATCTATTTTGCAACATAAAAATCTAATCTGTTTGGGAAAAAGTTATATTTTAAAATTCAAACACTTTCTAATATTTAATTTTTTTGCTCTAAATTTTCTTAGTGTTTCTCCTTATGTTCTGTTATTCCCCGCAATGTGTCTGTAACCGAAAGTTGCCGCAATGTCAGCATCAGTATCAGTCTGCTTCTGAGCCCGAGTCCTGGGATTCTCTCGTCCTTAGACTCTAGAGCTCACCCACCTGAGCCCACCCACCGGGCCGCAAAAAGGACTGCAAGTGACGCAATGCAAAATCCTTACCGCAAGCCGTAGAAAAATTTATGAGCACTCAAGTTGATTCAATTTAAAATTTCTCCATGCGGCTGCTAACCGAACCCTGTGTTCCTTGGCCCCTTTTACCCCCTTAACCTCCTCTTCAGCCTTCACTGGCAGCCCCCGAAAATGTGACGCTGACGTCTCATTTTTATAATTAGGCTAAGCCCAGGCCCAAAGCCAAGTTGCCAACTGTGCCTGCTTTTCTCTGATTTTCCCCGATTTTTCCCCGCTTTTCCACAGCTTGGCCTGTTTCTGTGTTGCTTTGGCCCGGAAGAGGCTTCCGTTGCCAAGGTTTTGCCACCGAGAACTATATACTACATAGTATGGTAGTGCAGAACAATGCGAAACTTTGTCTGATGTTATTTGGCTCGGACATTTCGGGGAAATGCGAAAAATTAGCAACTAGCAGCACGGCAGATGAGGAGCAGCTAAATTTGCAGCCGGCGAAAAGTTTGCCCCTTTTGAGTGGCATCAATTTTGACATTTACCTGCAACGTGGCTAACGGAAAGTTGCCAGCTTTCCGCTAACTGGGCACCTTTTCCCTAAGCCGATTTCAAGTAATTTCAGCTTTAGATTGTTTTCCTTTTCGGGTGAAAACTTTTCTTGATATGCCAAATTATTAAAACAAAAACAAAAACAAAAAAAAAATGCAGGGCAGGAAAAACTGCAACTAAAGTTCGGGCATGGAATGTGTCAGGATGTATAAGTCTGTAAAAAATCCTGCTCTGCTTTTGTTGTTCCCACTTTTGTTGTTTCGAGCTGGAAAAGTTTTTGGCGCAACGGGCACGGAAGTTGCAGCCAGGGGGTGTAAAGTGGGTGGGAAAGGCGGAAGTGGCGCATGCAAAGTGCAAAAGCTCGTTGAATATGACCGGGCATTAAAGATGCCATAACCGTGTGGATGTGTGCGAACGCTTCTGTGTGGGCAGGATGTCAAAAGTTGGGCTAAGTAAAACCTCATGTGCATCTAATTAAAAATATAAAAAACTTTATTTTAAAGCCGCCAAAGAAAACTTTGTCTCCTGCGGAAATGAGTGTTTCGGAGTGAGTGCGAGTGTGCGAGTGTGTGACAATAAAGCGAAAGGATTGTTGCCTCCTGCTGTACTTGTATTTAAAAGTTCCCTGGCATGTTTATCAGCATGAATGTGTAAAGGGATTTCTCGCAAATGAGCTGCCAAATTGGCATAACTTGCTGCGCGAAAGGTGACAGGCAAAACCAAGGAAAAACAAAGAGGAGCGCTAAAGTTTGAAAAACTCTGCATGGTTAATTAGTTTCATTTTTCGGGGGCTCATGCGATTTTTGAGCTGCTGCCATATCAGATGACTGAAAATCGGGTGGTTTTTTAATCAAAAATAAAATAAAATCTTTGTAATAAAAATAAATTGATATTTTTTAGCTTAACTTTGTCTGTGTTATTAAAAACAAATTTTGGAAAAATGAGATAAACGCACATTCATTAGTTAAATAAATAAGATTGTAAATAAGATTGCCATTGACTTTTATTAGTATCAATAAATTTACTTAAAATAAATATTATTAATTAATGTATTATAAATACATTTCTGTATTATATTCTAGTTGGTAAACATTTGGTAGTATTTTTTCTGGACTTCTAAGCTTATAAATAAAATAAATAAATTCTACAAAATGCTGGGCTTGTTTCTATGAGTGTTTCGTTCTATAGATGCCAGTTTACTAATTTTAACCCCATCCATTCATCAGTAGCAAATAAGGGCTTGGCCAAATCAGCTGCCGGCGACAAGTCAAGGGCTTAATGGTTTGCTTTTGACAACCAAATGCTCACTAGCAGCAGCAGCAGGGAACAGTATTGAATGAAGGTGGGGGTGGGGGGATATTTTGGGGCAGGAAGAACATCCCTGACCAAACCAGACAGATCCACTGACAGTCACAGCCGCAGTCCGTTTGAGTGACTGGCTGACTCTGACTTCGACTTGCACATGCCATCAGTGCTTCTGATCCTGGTCCTCGTCCTGGTCCTTTTCCTCTTCCCAATTTCTCCAACCCCACTTCGACCGATGTCATTAATGCAACTGGAGGCTCGAGAACCCGCCTTAACCCTTTTGGACAGGCCCAAATGCTTTGCATTTCTACTTTGCACTGGCCGCATGTGCGGCGACATTTCAGCCACCCAAAAATCCACCAGATCACCATTCCACCGGGAAAAGTCCACAGTTTTCCCGCTCCTCATTCGATGGGAGCAAAAAATAACAAACGAGCACAACATGAGCTGAAAATAAGATTTTTGAGCCATTTCGTTTTGTTGCGTTTATGTCGGGCTATACGTATGTGTGTGTGTTTGTCCGGGTGAGTGTGTGAGTACTTGTCCTAGTCTTGGTGACATCGTCTGGCTGACTCTGCGCCTCACTGGCTGATGTATTCATGAAATCGTGTGATTAATGGCTCGCACAACATTTGCACACACTGCTCCTCCTGCAACTCCTCCTTCTGCAGCTCCTGATGGGATCCTTCTTCTCCTGCTACTGGCACCACTGCTCCTTGCATCCTTTTGCTCATCCTCGACAGCCGGCGTATCTGTCTGCGTGCAGATAAACATGCTCGACCCGTTCCCCCTTTCAAGCACTGAGGGAAAAATTCAACCTTCAACCTCTAACTTGTGAAGGTTTAATGGTATATTTATTAATTTATAATACCAAGATCAGGAGCTATTATTACAGCAAAAATGATATATTTTAAGTTTTTAACTTTAACTTCTTATTAATTAAAATAAAAAATTGATAAAAAGTGAAAGTAAATATTAATATTTTTTATAAATATTATATTTTTATTAAAATATAAATATTTTAGTGTTGAAAAGGTAATAAGTTAAGTTTAAAATCAAATTTTCTATATTGATTAAAGGGCAAACTATGCTTAAAATATTTAAAGAAATTATCAAGCTCAAAAGAGATATTTTAACAAACCATATACATTTTTAAAGTGTGTTTTTACGTTTTTGTTTCAAGTGCACCGACTGCCAATCTCCGCCAGCAAATGCTGTGCATGCAAAACGAGCAAAGGATGTGTGGACGAGGACGGGGACTCGAACGGGGGCAGAAGGACATTGAGGACAGCAGCGTCGACGACGACGACATTGGTCACAAAAATTTTCCGGCTCTGCGCGTTTGTCTGCCATTTTATCAGAGTCGGCCGAGCCGCATGAGGCGTTGAAATTAACAAACATCCTGGCCTGACCAGGATCCCATTCCCCACTCCCCACGCCCCATTTCCCATTCCCATCCTGGGAGAAACACAAAAATGCGTCGTAATTAAACCGAATTTAATTGCTTTCGCCTGTGCCCCCGAATCCGCCGCCGCCCTTATAACTATGCTATAATCTTTGACACTTTTATTACGGCTCTAAAAGTTATTAACTTGATTTAATAAGCGCCTTGGACAGCCTAGCCGAGCCAAGCTGAGCGGCAGGCAACAACAAGGAATTTGAATGTTTAGCATTTTACAGTTTTATCTGAGGGCGAAAAGTTTGCCAAATGAATTTGATCGCCTTGGCATTCAGAACGTGGCTTTAATTAACTCATTTTTCATTGGAACTGCCAGCGGGGAGTCCTGTGGCAGGACGAGGGGTTGTACACGAATGCGAATCCGAATCCGAGTCCGGGGGTTAGGTAATCTTATCTGCTAGGTGGTTCTACGGTCGCTCGCGGGCGTTCATCCTGGGCCCATCACTCATCCGGAGCCCAAGCCTTTGTCTCCCTGCTGATAAGCCCAAGAAATTTCCACCTCCCCCTCTCAGTTTTGGCTGCCTTTTCGGTTTTATCAGCGTGAACAAATTTGAATTAGCTATTTGAATTTGGAATTTTCATGCCGAATTATGCGAGGCAGCGTAGCTCAGCCGAATTTGCATCGATTCGTTTGGGGGAAAACGGCCAGATAAATGTATGAATAAGCAATACCCATTAAAGTGTCTTTAAGGTTTTCCATGGTTGTCAATCGAGCTTCGAAAAATATCGACAGTTGACTATTTCTCGATATTTAATTTGTTGTTTCCCTTGAAAACATCAATATTATCGAATTGATAATGCCAAATATAGAACACAGTGATAGTTTTCGCCTAAAACTATTTAAAACGACTTTTCCCACAGCTCATCTGAAAAGCAAGTGAACTGATCTGAGCTGGCGAAAAATCGCCACAACACTTGAGCTTAATTTGTGGGAAATCTGCCATAATACGTGCTTTGAGACTCCAAGACAATGGCTTTGTCACTGGCACCGCAAAAAACCGAAGTGGGAAAACTGCTCACAAGTTGCTCCGTTTTTAATCAAGCTCGTGCTTTTGCATGGCTGCCATTTAGGTGGGTCAAAGGTAAATGCAATGGAAAATGCAGACCTCGGACCCTCGAAGAAAAGCCAAGAAAAGCCAGACGACACAGATGCAGACACTTTTTATGGGCAATAGAAAAACCTCAAAATTGCAGATTTAATTTTATTTTATTGCACTTTTCCTTGCTGCCAGCAGGGAAAATTGTTTCTTTATGCAGCATCTCTCCATTGTCCTGGGCGATGGACTGGCTGAGATGGGTGGAATTTAATCAAGAAAATATTCGGGGACACTTAAAACCCGAGTCAAATATTTGTGGCTGCCGGATGGACTAAGGAAATTCCATCATGTGCTGGATTATTTAGACTCTGCACCGAATGATTGCTCATTAATAAACATAAGCAACAAATTGCTCGACAAAATCAAAAAACCCAAAAACCATTTACGAGCTCAGTGAGCAGGATTCCACAAAAAATAAACAAAAGCCGTTTGCTGCGGTATAATATTTGTAATCAAACGCAGTCGGAGTCATAATAATCAAGTCGTAAAAAACAAATCCATTTTCGCGCTTGAATAAACAGCCAAAACACAGAGAACACTCAGCTCTCAGGACGAAGGACCTCCAGACAGGACCTGCAGTCGTAAGATGGGCAGTAAAAACAATGATAGTAATGGCGGAACATTTTTACACCTTCCACGGCAGCCACAAAAGGGATCAGGGTAAAGCATTTCTGTGGCCATAAAAATAAAAACAACACAAATAGCTCAATGCTTTTGCCCTCGGTTTGCTGGCCAAATTTTTACGATGCCGCCACAGGATGACAACGTGTAAATTTTGCGCTTTATTTAACAGGCCAAATGACAAATCTGAATTTATTTAACGATCGTAAAATCACTCATCAAACGGTGTAAATTGTAATGTAATAGAAAAATAATAACCGTCGTCGATGCAACGAAGATGTTATCATCGTAAAATCCAAGAGCGAGGAGTCGTTAAACCGGAGAGTCGAGAGTCGAGAGTCCTTCAGAGTCTGAAAGGAAAATCCTGGCGTTAGTTTTCACACCCGAACAGTGTCGGCCGGCGGATGCAAAGCTCTGGCATCATTACACTTGAGTGTTTTACAACTTCCGTTGAGTTTCGCCCTGGCCATAAAGTGTAATCTTCATGTTTTTATTAGGCGATGTGGGCTGGTGGGTTGTCAATGGCGCTGAGGACATCAAATTGACAGCTCCTTGGAGTCGTAAAACTCAGCCACTGTCTGGCTGGATGGCAGACTATGGCCGTTTATATACATATGTTTGGGGGTAATGATTGTCACCGGCTAAACAATTAAATCGAGGTTAGGAATGGCGCATAAAAAGCGCATAAAAAGGCCATAAACACAGAAACCCTCGCCATGACAATGATGATAATGATAATGATATCGTCAACGCATCGTAAACATTTTAAGCCAGAGTTTATTTTCATTTGGAAGGGATAACACGAGAGAGCCAAACATGACCCCCATGCGATCTGTGGCCTCGTAAAACGCTGAAAAGCTGATAAGACACTCGCCGCTGGTAATGATAATAAAATTATAAGTTACACCCACATATGCTGGGATCCTTTGGGTCGAGCAGAGTCCCTCTGGATGAGTTTCCTTGTCATCCTTTTCCCGCCGTAAAGTGCGCTAATCAGCATTTAAAATTAACTAAATGCCCGCCTCTTAAGACAAACTTGATGAGTTTGGCCTTTGGCCCGCAGGATATTCTTGGGTCCTTGCGTTCTCTCGGGGCTGTAAAACCTGGTTTATGTTGTTGGGCCGTTAAGTGGATAGGAGATGCGTTTTTCATGTAGCTGCAAATGGCCGAGGCATGTGGCTTCGCATCTCGAGATGGGCCCATAACACTTGAGTGTGTGCAAAGTGACAGTTGATTGCTCCAGTTTCGTTCGTCTGCGAAGTGCTAGGATGCTGAGTTGCTGGATTCGCATTTTAATTAATTGGCAGATGTGTGTGGAGGAAATCGGCAATTAAACTTGAGGAGAAAGATCTTAATTAAATATCTGACAATCGAAAGAAAGCATATTTGTTGTTTTAATTTGTTGTAGTTGTTTTGCTAAATTGTATAATAAATTAAGATTTTTGTTTGCTTAAAAGGATTATATTTATAAACACTCTTCTGAAGATAGGTTCCCAGAAGTAAAGGCTTAAAGTATATTTATTATAAATATATTTATTATTTCCTGTAATTTATAATATATATAATAAAATATAATATTTATTGGAACAATAATTTTCTTTAAAATGTTTTAAAAAAAAAACCTACATTAAGTTTCCTTTACCCTATTCTAGTTCCGCTTTAAGCCCCATTATCATATGGCACTCTCCGGTTTTAATTGGGGCCCACGGTGGAGAGTGCGTGTCATCCAAGCACCGGCACACACAGATACACCCGTGTGCACCCCACAAGGGGAAGCTTACTTCCGCCATTTTCTATGATGAATTGCTACTTTGGCTCAACACACGCACACCAACGGCAGTTCGCCGCAGAGAAGATGCGCAGACAGGAGAAAAGAACAGAGATGAGCTGAGTACAGCCAGGAGCTGAAAAGGAGCAAAGGACGAGGGACGGCCGACAGGACCTCGCATAGATACACATTTATCCAGCTGTCGGCGGCGTTGACAGGAGCGGGGGCGAAAAAAGGAGTGCAGGACTCCGAAAAGGACTCCTGCTTCGACCAGGCAGGTGAGCCCGAACTCACGACTGAGAGCCAAAAAAAGGACACGGAAAGTGCACTTTGGACACGGGACACCCACACATCGGGGTGCTTTTGCCGCTTATTTATGTCTGGCAATCATAAAGCGCGCCGAAAAGAGAGGGCGATATAGTGACGCGAAAGAGAGAGGTGAAGCGAGTGCAGGTTATGGCCTTCTATAACTCAGAACTCTTGGAACTCTGGACCCGGAACTCAGGACTCAGGACCCTGGACTCCCACATAATGCCGCCTCTTTCTGGCCAACGTCTGCGTCCACTTTCGTTGGCTGCTGCTGATGTATTCCATACAAATTGCAGGTTTTAGTGTTTTTATTTTTGCCCTCCAACACGGGGGTGAAATCCAGAATGCTGAATGCCGAGTCCTGCCGATTTCGAGGGTGGGCGGCTGAGTGGGTGAATGGGTGAACGGGCGAGTGGGCAGGCGCATCATCCATCAATGGCATTTGCGGCAAGGACAGCGGCGAATGCTCTCGGTGAGTGCTTCTGACGTTTTTGTGTCGCAGACACAACAACACTCAAAGGGGCGGGGAAGGTCCTGGATCTGGCTGGCATCCCCTTTCATTCTTTTTTTTGGGCAAAGTCATGCGGCGAAATTTGTTCACTTTTCGCTGCAAAACAAAATCAAAATCTCTGCACTTGGGGGAAAAATACGATCTAATGTGCTTGACTTTAAAATGTTTCGTTGGGCAAAAAATACTTTTAAAAAGTTACTTGGAAAGAAACAGGAAATTAAAATTAAAAAAATTATTAAAATATATAAAAAATTAAACAAAAAATTAAAACACATAATTAGTTTTAAATTTTTTATTGATTTCTTTATTTTACATTTTGTAATTAAATTCCAATTAGAAGGTATTCTTAAAGAAATTTGACAGAATTTTAAAAAAACATTTTAGGAACTCCTTTTCTCCACTCCATTACACTCCCTTTTCTGTGTCCTTTCTTCTTCCTTGTATTTCTATTGCCAACTCCACCCATTCTCCGTGCTTCGCTATTTGTAAAATAATAACATAAAATATGGCTGGCCTTGAACAATTTACTTTTATTTTATTTTTATTGCCCAGCCTCCATGGAAACTCCGCTTCAGCATGTGAACCCCTCTCTTTCTTGCTTCCTCTGTGTGTGTTTGTGCCTTTGGGCTTGTGTGTGTGGGTTGTCTGCATTGTTGTTGCGCCTCGCTCTTAGCTTCATTAAATTTATGTTGCAACACCCCACCGCCCCCTTTTACACCAAATATCCTGGGCCTAGTTGCACGTGCCGCGTGGCCGTAAAACAGATCGTAAAAGTTTATTACTTGCGGCTTTTGTTTGTTGCTCTTTGTGTGTGAGTGTGTGTGTTGCTTTCTCTTTTTCCCTGTGTGTGTGTGCCGCTCTCTCCTTCTCCCTATTTCTCTGTGTTTGTGTGTGAACCGCCGTCGCTGTCAGCTGTCAAATTGAATTTGTTTATATTGCCAACAGCTCGCCACTCCAACAGGTTTCATTTTCACTCCCATCCGGAAATCATTGCGTCATGCTGATATTTTGTATTTTAACCTCCCCCCTCCCCCTTCCGCTACCACCACCCCCGCCACGCCCCCTTTTTTACGGCCTGTCATTCTCAGGCTTTGTGTTTAGGCTGCAAAAGTCGATTTTTGTTGGTTTAGGTCAGTTTAGTTAGCTGGCTTTGACAGCTCAAAGTCGAGGTCAACTTTTGTATGCCCATCATCAGCTGTCTCTCTGTGTGAGTGTGTGAGTATGAGTGTCCCTGTATGTGTGACTGGGTCCCTGTCTGCGCTGGCGTGCGTGTATATCCTTACATTGGATATATTTATGGGGCCGCTGGCCGAGACGCGTCCCCTCGCTGCGACGCGTCCTTGTCAGTTGCCAAAAACATAAAAAATCGATTTTATTATAGCCGTCAGTCTGGGCCGTCTATATAGATTTTCTGTCACTGCTGATATTGCCTTTGTCTGGGTGTTGCTGCCTGTGTGTGAGTGAGTGAGTGTTGGTGACAGGCTTAAATTTCAGGCTGACTTCGTTTAGTTGCGGGGTAAGGTTTTAAAGTCACCAAAGGGCCAACAGAGCGTATACTTAATGTATGGGAAAGCGTACAATAAGTGAATATCAACTGGTTTTATAGATTGATGTAGATTAAGTTTTTAATATCTTATTATTTTAAAGATTTTTCATGAATTGTTCTATTATCAAAAACAACCCAAAGCTACCATAAAATATTCAAATTATGACATCAGAAAAAGCTATCTTCCAAGTTTTGTTATCTTTCCAACGAAATAAGCTACCAAAGAGCACGAAACAACTGAGACCAAAACAAAAAGCAGAAAAAACATAAACAAAATTAATCAAATATTCACCCGCTGAGCAAAAGAGCGAACGGAAAGCTTTGCAAAGCTCACTTAACGTAAATTAATCAGAAAAGTTTTCTAATCGAAAGAATTTAGTATGCAATATGTTGTCAAAGCAGTGGAACGCAAATAAACAGATCTCTAGGCAGATCTACCAGCTATACAGAGGTCTGGCCCACAAGGTGAGGTCTAATTAGGGTAAAGATCTATTATAATTAAGAAAAAAATATTATTTACATTTAATAGACCACTTCGGTGAGTTTAGAGGAGGCCAAACCCTATGCTGATATTCCGGGACCAAGCAAATTGCAATTGATACGAGCTTTTCTGCCGGGCGGTAAGTGGAGGAAAAGCTCTCCAGTATTCTCTTTTACTAAATTTGATTTGGAGAACTGATGATCTCTTTGTAAAAACCCTCTCTTTAGGTCGCTATAGGAATTTGCCGGTTCACGAAATGCTTCTCGACATGAACCGTCAATATGGCAGCATCTTTCGGATGCCCAGCGTCGCAGGAACTGATATGGTGCTCACTATGAATCCCGAGGACTATGAAGTTGTCTTCCGAAACGAGGGTCAGTATCCATATAGAAGGAGCTTCGAGGTAATGGACTATTTCAAGAGGGTTCACCGGCGTGAGGTGTTCGATGGCTACGATGGCTTGACCTCGGGGTAAGTAAAATTGATTATAACTATTCCTGATTTTAAAAATTTAAAAATAATTTTCTGCTATAGAAATGGACCGGCCTGGGGAAAAATGCGTACTGCTGTAAATCCAATTCTATTGCAACCTCGGAATGCTAAGCTTTATATGAAGAATTTGCTGCAAGTCAGCGATGAGTTTCTCGAGCGGTAAGTATAACGAAGATTTTAAACTAAGCCTGAGCTCATAATTTTAATATTAGCATTCGAAATATTCGCGATCCTGTAACCCAAGAGATGCCAGATGACTTTGCCGTAGACATTCGTCATTTGGTGATCGAATCAATATGCTCCGTCTCCTTGAACGCCCATCTTGGTTTATTGGGAGAGCAGCGAGATAACAAGGATATTCAGAAGGTGGTCTCAGCTCTGCAGGATGTTGTGGAGCTGGGTTTCCAGCTGGACATGATGCCGGCCTTTTGGAAGTATTTGCCAATGCCCAATTTCAAGAGGCTAATGCGTTCGTTGGATATCATTACGGACTTTTGCTATTTCCACATAGAAAACGCTTTGAAGCGGATTGAAGAGGATGCCAAGGCGGGAAAACTCAACGAGATTGGGTTGGAGAAAAGCCTGCTGGAGAAACTGGCCCGTTTTGATCGGCAAACAGCTGTGATTATAGCCATGGATTTGCTATTTGCCGGGGCGGATCCGGTGAGCTTACCTAAATTTAATCAGTTAAGGAATATTTCAATAAATATTTTATCCTCTCTCAGACCCTTGTATCCCTGGCTGGAATCCTGCTGAGTCTGTCCAAGAGCCCCGACAAACAGGCTCGACTGCTGGAGGAGATCAGGGAAATACTGCCCAACAAGGACTCGCCACTGACCATGGAGAACATGAACAATCTGCCCTATCTGAGGGCCTGCATCAAGGAGGGCATTCGCATGTATCCCATTGGGCCGGGAACCCTTCGCCGAATGCCCCACGATGTAGTGCTCAGTGGCTACAGGGTGATAGCTGGAACGGATGTGGGAAACGCGGCCAATTACCAGATGGCCAACATGGAGCAGTTCGTGCCAAAGGTGCGGGAATTCATTCCAGAGCGATGGTTGCGCGATGAATCCAATGCGAACGCCCATTTGGTGGGCGACACTGCCACGCCCTTCATGTACCTGCCCTTTGGCTTTGGGCCAAGAGCCTGTGCTGGCAAGCGGATCGTGGACATGATGCTGGAGATAGCCATTGCCCGGCTGGTCAGGAACTTTCAGATCGGATTCGACTATCCCATCGAAAATGCCTTTAAGGCCAAGTTCTTTGTGCAGCCAAATATTCCCTTTAAGTTTAAGTTTGTGGAGCGCAGCGATTGATGTCCTTGATTTTTACATTTCATAAGCACACTCAGGAAAAAGACGACACGAAATATATAATCTAATTGTCACCAATATTATAATTGATATTTATTTGCTTGTAATTAAAATAAAGTGTTATTAAATACCTATTTTGAAACCCATTTAATGTAGTTTTAAAGATCTTTACCTTTGTAATTTTGTTTTTCTGAGTGAGCAGCTCTTTAGTGTCTGGCTAAAGACTTTCGAGTGGTTCTGGTTGCATACACATGTCCTGGCCGCTGGAGTGTCCTCTTGAGCTCAGCACAGCAACATCCACTTGAGCCAACATATCTTTATGGCTGTCCCAATATAACTTTGGCATTTGCCGGGCATCTGAAGAGGACACTTGACTGGTGGTGAAAAAAATACTCTGAGTAATTTATATGGAGGGGTGGAATCTCGGAATTTAAGGAAAATACCACGGTAAAGGTATTCCAAACTGAGATTACATCCAAAAAATAAACTTTCCTTTGAAGAAGAATTTTTTGTGGCAGTCCATAAGTATGCAACTCTGTCAAGAATCAAATGTGGCGCCTTCTATACATCGGATCGACTTTCAACGACTTGATCTTGCAGTTTAAGAAGTACGGAATATAAGTTCCTGTTAGTAACTGTTTCCTATAATTTTTCTGTATTATTGGGCTTTAAGCCTTCAAAAGGGGGTAGCAATTTGTATGCTCACTCATCGGTAGCCTTCCCTACACTTCCCCAACCTTTCCATCTCCATCCCCATCGCCATCCCATCAGACTCAGACCATTTCTATTCGTATTCCTCGTCCTTCGTTATCGCTTGTAGTTGGACAAACAAATGCGCCGACATAAATAATGCAAAAGTATTCATTTTGACATCGAATAGACAAAGTTGCATTGAATTTTCATGTTTGTTCCTCTCGTTCTTTTATTTCTTTCAGTTACTTGTGCCGGGTCTTATCTGCCCCCCGTTTCTGTGTACTTTCTGCCTCCGCTGGAAAGTCCTGCTCGTATGTCCTGGATTTTATGCTGCAGACCGGACTCACTCGTTGGCCGTCGTCTTGTGCATTATTAAAACTATTCTGATGGCGCTTCCGAGGATGGGGTCCACTTGAAATGTCAATGCTGGGTCCGCAGCTCCTTGCTCCCTTGCTCCTTGCTCCCGTTTTGCAGTGCATAAAGTTTTATCGTTGCCGGGAAGGTGGAAGTTGGAAAAGGGGGGAGGAAAGAGGGGCATTGGATTCCCAGCCCGCTGTTCTGTCACGTTTCCTGGCCAAGCACTCTTGCAAAACTTGTGCCCGGGACGAAATGCATTTGCAATTGCATAAATGAATAGCAGGAGGGGAATGGCGGAGTGTGTATAAGAAGAGGCTACGGACTACAGACAAAACGAATGGAATTCATTATTGGCCAGGAGATGTGTCCTGCCGAAGGTGGGAGGCAGGAGGGGGCGTGGCCGAGGTGCTGGCCTTTAAATTGAAAATGCATGTCAAGTATCGACTGTACTGTGCACACAAATCACAGTTTCAGCGCGCATTTCGCAATTTTCGTTGTTGGATTTTCGGGGGCGGGGCATTTGCACTTTATGACATGGCACCACCTTCTACACTCTACTTACTACCCCCTACCCATGTTCCCTTCAAAAAACCCCTTTGAAACCCCCTTTCGGTGCCCATAAAGTGAGCAATTAGACAATGTCCCAGCCTATTCAGCCTCCTGCATCCTTCGTCCTGCATCTTGGCAATTGGAATTTCGGCTTTTCGCATTGAACTTTGACTTGCCATCAACATGAGGTTCGGGTACAGTGCACATAGAGAAAATTGCATTCAAATTGTAGAATTACAAAGATTATAGTGCAGTACAACAGTACAGTAAAAAGACTTAAAGAATTATAGAAAATTCCATACAAATGCATATTTTAATACATACCAAGTCTGCAGTTAACCATTATTTTCATTTTTAAAATATGAAAAAATTTGAAAGTTCTTCTTCATAATTTGTATACACTTGGTATTATTCATATTTACATTTAACAATTAATAACGAAGAATTAATTTTGAAATTTTGCTGAAGAGACAGAAAGACATGTTAAAAATTCCTTATAGAATAAATTTGTTAAAATTATTTTTAAGTCTGCAATAAGCCATTAATAAAACTATGTAAAATATGAAAAATATATATGAAAAATGCCATTAAAATTGTAGTTTATTTTATTTTAAGTAAACTGTATACAATTTTCTAAAATTAAAAAAAAGTTTTCCCATACTCTCGAGATAATTGCCTTCCGTAATACTTTACCAAACTTTAAATGCCTTGTACTTTTGTCACGGTGCTCATATTCCGATTACCCCTCGGCCGTCTTGCCACAGATCTTGTCACATGACATGATGGCCGTCCATTGCCGAGCTGCCAATTTGCAACAGCACGGGCGTGGCAAACGGACCACGCCTAATGATGGCATACATAACCTGGCTTCCCCTGAACGCCTCCGACTTGGCCACGGCACACGCCCACGCCAGGTCCTTTTGCCTTGGTCCTCGGTCCTCGGACCTGTTCCTCTTCCAATTTCTATTCCTGGTGCCTGGGCCTGCTCCCTGGTCCTTGGTCCTTGGTCCTGGGCAAGTGTCATGTCACACAACGCACTCGGCTGGCTTGTCAATTTCGCAGCTGGGCGTGGCTGGAAGCCGAGAGCATGACTTGAGCCCCAGTGGCAGGCATTAGCATGTTCCACCGAAGGCAGAGTTTAAAGGCAGGACGCAAAAAAAGTATCAGCATTGCAGTGCAGGACAATCGGCAGGCACACCATCTACCACCCCCAGCCACAATCCCACTCACACCCCAATCTCCACCCACTTTTCACCCCCCGAGTTGGCGACCCGCCCTGACAGGCGTCCATGATTAATGGTTGTCAATGGCATTCCGCTCGGATCGGATCGGTTGGGCTTGACTTGGCCTGCATGCGGAAAGTAATTTTGTTATTTTAAGAAAAGCCCTCGCAGGCTCTAAGGATTCTGTTTTGCAGGAAATTGATTCCCCCCGCGCCTTTTTCCTCCGTTTTTTTCCACACCGCTGCCACAGGAATTCCCCAACAAGTCGCAATTTCGCAACCTTTTGCACCCCGCGAGGTTCGAAGCAGAAAAAAAAGAGAGCAGAATATAAGAATAAATAAAAACAGGGGCTAGATGGTGTTAATGGCATTGGAAATTTGCGTGGGGTGCAGAGCATTTCTAATCGAATTGTATTCCAAATATGCGTTTCATGGGAAATTGAAAAATTGCGCCCCAATTGGGTGGATTTCCTCCAGGCGCAGATAATGCCGCCAGAAATTTGAATTGTTTGCTTTTCAGGGTGCGGGGTCCATAATGTCTATCAGATTGTTTGGCATTAATGATGTCTTGGGCAGGGGATCGAACTTTTGATGAACAGGCACTTAGCGAAAATGAATTAAATGATATCATTGAGTTTTTACTGCCAAAGGGAAAGTACGTCATCAGTAGTTAGGATCAGGGTTTTTTTTAGAATATCGTTTTATAAGTTTAATAAATGGAGTGTTACTTTTTAACGAAAGATAATGGCTCAAAATGTAATAAGTACGCAAGATACCTTTATTGCTATTCAAAATAAAATATTACATATTAATTAAATTTTAAAAATAAATGAAGAACAATTAAAGAATTACTATTGAAATGTTACAATAAACACTTTTGATTAACAGATATTCAAAAGGCGTAACTATAAAGCTCAATATTCTCAGTCCCAAAGGACGATAATATTTTCATATTTCTCTAGAGTTTTCCGTCTTTTAAGGTTAATTGGGAGCTCTTTAATCCGCGCCCCTGAAATCGCCCGCAGGACCCTGCTGCTGCGTATATATTTTTATTAATTTTCCAAATGAATTCCTGACAACGACAAAAAGACAGTGACAACGATGACAACAACAGCGGCAGCAAGAGCAGCAGGAGCAGCCGGAGCGGCAGACAGAAAGCGAGTTATCCTGGCCGCCGAAGGATAACAAAAAAATGGGGGCAGCCATTGTTGGCCAGTGGCAGCCCGCTTCTGTTTCCCCACTTTTTGGACTTTTTCTGCTCTTTTTGGTAACTGTTGGCGACATTATTACGTTACTTACTTTACGCCATAAATGTTGTTACGTCATGGCAACCACCCAAAGGCGCCCACCCACCCACATGTGCGCTAAAAAAGGGCAAAACAATGAAATCAGAAGGAGCAGAAGGATGCGATGGCTGCCATCATTGTTATGTGAATGTGACGACTTTTTGACTTCCGCCACGCTGATGTTTCCGTTTCCTGTTTTATGCACAACTTTTGTCCGCCTTTCGGCTCTCTTCCTTGCGCATCCTTTGTGCGCTTGTTTCTTTATATTTTTTAAATGTTTGCCGCTGATGAAATGTAGCCAAGGATAACTGCCTGACGATTTCACGCCGCGTTGAATCCTCCTCCGCTCCTTTGCGCCAGGATATTCCCCCTCTCCCTCCCAGCGTCCCATGTATATGTATGTGCATCCTCAATTTCCCTTTTATGTTATTTTAATTTTATGTTATTGTTATGACACAATGAAAATAAAATTGAATTGACACTGATGTCCTTGCTTCCTTTGCCGGGTTTGGGGTCCTGATAAGTGCGTATAAGAGAGCTCCCGAAAAAAAAGAAACGAAAAGGGGGGTGCTCGCCGGTTGGCAGTGACGTTTTTATTGCCCGGACACACGAAGTCCAAGTGGCAGGCAGGCAGACAGGATCACAGGATATTCAAATGGGCCATAAGTGCGGTTAAAGCGTTTCGCTCGCTTGACTAAATCTCAATCTCAATGCCAATCCGGCACAGAAACTTTCAATTTTTAACGCTGCCAGCTGGCGACATGACCTCTCTCTCACCCTCCGATGCCCGTAAATCCAACCTCCCCCAATCGCTGACAATATTATTTGTCGCGCAGGTTCAAAACAATATCATAAAGTAATTTATATGCCTGGCAGGACGAAGGACGAAGGCAGTGGGAGTGGCTGTGACTGTGGAGAGCGGAGCAAAAGGGATCGGATCGGATTGGGGGCGGACTGCCTGCCTGCCTGCCTGCGATGATATATGGGCGAAATGGCTTTTTAATGACAACGACGACAACAGCAGCTTGTACAAATTACAAGCCAGCACACACATACACACACGTACAGAGATTGTGATTGACCAGGACCTCCGATGTTGTGCGTTAATTTGGATTGTCTTTGGGCTGCAGCTGCCTGATAAATGGGTCACACGTACGGGTTCCCCGGTCTCCATCGGAATCGGATGAGTGGCTGAGTGGTGTTGTGACGGCGCGACTTCATCAAAATCTGTCCCACTAATGGCCCCGAGATTCTCATAAGCACATTGATTGCTGCCCAATGGAATTTGATTTTTTGTGGTTGAAAGACTTGTCTTACTTGGTTCTTAAAGGTTTCAGATGGTTGTAAGGTGGCTTTAAGGTTTTTATAGACTGAGACATTTATTTATTTATTTATATGTATAATGCTATTTAAAAACGACTTACTAAAAATGGACTGGAGCTTTACAATCAGTTATAATATTCATTAAAATTTATGTATAATTGGTTAATTAGTTTTAATGATAATTACAATGTCAGTAAAATATTTTATTTATGGGATTGGCAGAAATAGAGTTCTAATTTGATTTATACAGCTAATAGAAATGTATCAAAAATAATTACAGTTGCTAAAATTAGTTATTATTTTTATATTATTCCTTTGTTAGATATTGACCATTATGATCGTCTGGTGTATTCTATCTAATTTTTTCATTAATCTTTCCATAACTAAATTAAAGCTAAAGCCAACTAGTTTTAGAGGAGTTCGAACTTGGAATTTTGGACTCCACTTGATTTGACAACGACATTTATTGCTCGCACTTTTAAAAATTCATTTGTCAGTGACACTTGGCCAGGACATGAACGGCAAACAAAGCGGCCGAAGGACAAGCTGCCGGCTTTTTCTGTGGCTCTGAAACCGGGCTCTGAGCTCTGGCCTCCAGTTTGGTCTGGCTCTGGTCTGGTTTTTGGCCAGGCCCTGAGTCCGATTTCGATTCTGGTGGTGCTGCTGCTACTGATGCCGATTCTGCTGCTGCTTCTGGCCAGGCCGGCAATATCCTGGTGTGGCTGTTGTGTTGGCTTTGCGCAGATAAGAGAATTGTCCTGTCAACCGGAATGATATATGCGCCAGCGCATTCAAATTGGGCTAACAGACGAACCAACGGCGGACTGGCCGTGCGATTGAGGATTTTCCTCCGCCCATTCCCCATCTCCCATTTCCATGGCCATTCATGGCCCCACATCCACTTCCATTTCCATCTGCAGGATGTGTTTTTCTCGCACATCAGCGTGCGTTTCCCATGGAATGCTGATGATAGTCCTTCCCCCCGCCCGAAACTCCTTCTTATATGCACGGGGGTGGGGTGAGGCATCCTTTTTTCCTTCTTTGGCTGCTGTTTTATTTTCAGAGCTTCTTTTTTCCAAGCGGGTTTGTCGAGTTGAAAAATTGGTGTGAAAATTCAAAAGGAGCTGCGAGTGTGTGAGTTATGCGAGGGCTTGGGTGAGTGTGCGAGGGGTGTTGCGAAATTACTTCGTGTGTAAAATTATGCGAATTGCGTACGGGGAAAAAATGGGGAGAAAAAAGTGGCGAAAAAGGCACAAAAAAGGTGAGCGAATATTCATGCACGTAGTTGCGAATGGAAAAGCTGGGTGGGCAACGGCAAAGGGGGTGGGAAAATGCGGGCTCCTCACTGCCTTGGCATCTCACTTTTATTGCATTTCAACACTTGAGTATGCGCGCATGCAGAATTTCTCATAATAAATGTAATAAATAAAAATGTAACCTGAAATGTGACAGTTTCGTTTGAAGGGAACGGGTGAGTGGAATATAAATCCGCGACATACCGAATAAAAAATAAGGGAAAACAGGTGAACCCAAGTGCCTGCACCCACATAACTTATTAACAAGGATGCCTTCTGAGTGGGTGTTTTAAATATTACACAAGACTTAAAATTAACTGAGTAACTGACAGCGGAAGTGGATTTTTCTGTTCACAGTAGCTCCGTTCACCCAAGATCCAGTTGAATGATGACATCATTGGACTACAGTTTCCCCTCGATTTGAGTGGTGTCAGCCCCGGGCCACACATTTCCTTAAATTTGCCCAATTATCGTCTATCGTTGTGGTTCTCATCTCCTCCTGCTTTTCGTATTAACTTGCCCATGCTCTCGAATTTGTCAAACTACGCAGTAAATACAACAAAAACCGCATACTAACTCATTCCAGTCAGGAAAAAAAACTAGATCGAAAGAGGATGTTTTGAAACTTAGTTTGTATTAAAAATTACATTTAAACTTATTTTATATCCAGAACATTTTAAAAATATTTTGACGTTGAAATAACACGTATTAAACAATTTATTATAAATTCAATAAATAATTATTATATTTATTTTCGCAAACCTAATCTCTTCGTCGTAACAACCTTTCCCAGTGTATTTCAAGTCAATGATATATCCCAATTGTTTCATGCAAAATCAGCACAAAATTTTCAACGCCACAAAGAGCAGCGTCATCAGTTACAAGTCAACAACATCGGGAACTACGAGCCACGAGAACGATGGGGACAATGAAATAATTGACGCCATTGATGCCGTTGCCAAACTCCAACTCAAACTCAAACAGAAAAGCCAGAAATCAGAAATGTGAAACAGGATGCAGGATGGGGCATACAACATTCTTTGGGAATTGAGCTCATTATGGCATCGGCAGCATCACGAATGCCATGCCAGAGCCACGCCTCCATTAGTGTAAAAAGCCATGCCCCCGGCCAGGTCCACGTCCCCTTCGCCTTCGCCCGCCCACTCGCACGCCCCTGGCCAAAAGTCACAGTGTGGTCAAAAGCGGGCTTCTCTAATGGAGGCGTGGGCTAAATCAAAAGGGTGGCCAATGGATAATGGTGCTTTGGCTGGCTAACGATTTCAAATTGCGTCAAAGATGAGATACTATGTCGAAAGGAGAGCAAGTGGAAGCCTTTTAGAGGGGTATCAGGAGGGATCTATGTATAACCGGAAGGGTTCTTCATCGTTCATTCAAATAAAATATTAAAAACAGAAAAAAGAAAAATTCTTAAATTTTATCCTATTTTGAAAATTTAGATAGAAAATATAATCAATTAAAAATTGTACATTGCTTAATGATTGGGATAATGTCAGTTCCGAAAACTGAAGTAGAGCACCTCTAAAAATTATATTGTATTGTGTTTTTTGTTTAATAAAATTCTAAATATATTATATTTGTATAATTTTTGAAATGCTAGCAATGATACTATTATCCGAGGTATGGACTATACCTCTTGCGTGTTTGTTAAATTAAATTATTTAGACCTTTTTTTATCTAGTATTCATATAGTCCCCGTTATCCTTGAAGTACTGGGTACTATTACGTGGTGCGTGTACGATGGGGCTCTTGATTTCTGTTTGGGCCAGCAAAATGGGCGCCGAAAGTGCTCTTGCTTAGCCGGGAGATTGATGCCCGGCAAGCAAGTGCCATGATGACTGCCAGGCCTCCATTCCCGCTCTTCTACTCCTCCGCTCCTCCGCCGCCGAGGAGCTGGTCCTGTTCTATCGAGCGTTTCGAGGATAACCCATGGCCGCCACCCCTGGGCCAGAATCACATTCCCCTTTCCGTTCCCCCGGCTTAGCCCATTGGAACGGCATTGAGGCTGCTCTTTGGGGCGTTCAGGCTGAATAAATGGGTGTAAAGGGCAAACAAAATGATTAATTGCCCTGAGCTTTGATCGCCTGCATGCACAGCAGCAACATCAGCAGCCGAACAACAAGGAGTCGTGGAAGGATGTGCCCAACAAAGGGTGCAAAGGATGTTGATGTACATAGTTGTGTACTATGGCGCAGGGCGGAGATGGGGAGGAAACGAAAGGAGGGGGAGGGTTCAGTCCCTGGCGTTATAACAGAACGACTTTGCTTCCGTTTGAATAAACAAACACGGAAATGTAACCCTTGCCTGTACAGCGACAGGAATAGGAACAGGAGTAGCCGGAGGAACAGGAGTAGCAGGAGCAGCCGGAGTTGGGCCCAAACTAATGCTGACCAAATGGCCAACGGCTAGCTCAAAAACTCCGCCCACTCAGTCGGTACACTGGGGAAAAATATCACTGAAAATGAAAAGTATTTTATGCCAATGTTAATGGAATATTTTATAGTTTTCTTTAGGTATTTATTTTAATAAAAAATAGTACTTTGAAAAATGTTAGATTAATTTTAAAAGAATTTTAGTTATTTAATAATTATGCATTCATTTATTTTTTCACTTAATCTTATAATTAATAAGAATAAGACATAACTATTTTCCCCAGTGCACCTGGGAGTTTAGCTAGGCAAAGTATCACTCAACAACAAAGCGCATCGCAGCGCGTTTTATCCTTCGAAATCCTCTAATGAGAAGGGTTGAAAATTGCTGCGGTCGCCGCTGCTTCTGCAGCTTTTGCTGCCTTTGCTGCTCGTGCTGATAACGTGGCCAGCAGCGTTGGTCAGCAGTGGTCGGATAAAAGGATAATGCGGGTCTGCCCACGCCCTGACCCCCCACCACCCACCTCCAGCTTTTTCTCCTATGTGTGTTTGTGTGTAATGTAGCATGGCAGGACTCTCTCGAGTATTTGTTTTAAAATTACATAAAAATTGCTGTGCTGAAAAAGAAGGAACGCAGAAAAAGGACTCGTGGTGGGCAATATGAAAAGCACATTTTAGTGCCATAATTTCGCAGGACATCGTAAACTACTTAGAGCTAGGCCTAGCCAGGGAAATTTAATGAAAAACGTTCGCCCAGGCCATAAACATTAAGAAATTTTAGCCCAGCCCAAGGAGCTCCAAAAGAAGGAACAGGGGGCGGGCGGAAAAACCTGGCTGCCAGGGGGGGCGTGGCCGGGCTTGAACCGACGATAAGCAGACAAATCGCTGAGAAAAATACGCAATTTAAATGCATAACACACACAGGACATGCCTAATGCCAATAATAGAAAAGGAAATCCCGTCACAAATCCTTCGAGCGTTCCCAGGGCATGCGAAAAAAATTATGTGGCCTACGTTATGGGGCGCACACATACACAGACAGGCAGAGATACATACATACATATGTGGAAAAGACGTTGGAAAATATAGAAAGTAATCTTGCGAGGCAAAAAGGACGTGGCCAACCACCTTTGGCGACATTTTGTTGCAGATTAAGTTCTATTCGCACATGGCTGGCTTGAAATACGATACACGTATGTGCGTGTGTGTGTATGGGTGCCTCAAAGTAATTGGGACATCCTGCGAGCATATAAAGTGGATATAAAGTAGCAGGAGGAATCGGGATCAGGAGCAGGAGCAGCCCTAAGGCACAAACATCGCACCGGCTCACTGGCATTTTTATGCGTTCGAATGTCGTCGTGCTTCATCCGCTTTTCCGACCCCCCAATCCCAGGATTTCCCCGCTTTCCCAACCCGAAGTTTATCCCCCTGTTCCACGCCTGTCGGTTTGCCGGGAATTATAACAATTTTCATGCTACTTTTCTCTTTTTTATTTGTTGTCGCGCCGAGCTTATGATTTCTGAAATATGACATACGAAATGGGGCTTTCGGATGCGTGATAAGGGGAGTCCGCGCTGCAGCTCTCCCCCGAAAATATATTAATAAATTCTCGTGTCTCATATTGGAAATGTCCCAACTTTCGCTATAATTCAGTTATTGTTCTTGGACTTTTTTGATAAAAATGAACCAAACTTTAACTACTTGTGATTGCTTTTTGGCACACGTTGAACAAAGATTAAAGAATTGGCAATAATTTCATTTTATCATCTAATATGGTTTGGAAATTTGAAAGCAGTTATTTAAGGAGGTTCCAAGGAAAACAGACAAATATTTTTAAAATATTTTAACATGTTCAAAATGTATTTGCTTGTTAAAGAAAATGATTTAAATGTTCTTTAATACTAATAAATATTAGAGAAGTTCAAAGTCATGAAATCATTTAGACATAATTCCTTGTTTTTTATATGTTTAACTTGATAATTATAATATTTAGTTAATCTTACAAAGATCATAAGTTTATTTCAGTTATTTTGAGGGAGTAGAAAAACGCGTTGAAAAATCCAAAGTTTCTCCAATTTAATAACCAACATTGGCTGCATCGCTTTGTTTACACTTGAAGCTGTAACTCTTCCCCGGCGTCCACTCATCATCCATCTATATCTCCTCGATTTAGCGTCAGCTATTGTTGTGGCATCAACATTGTGGCCAGCAGCCGCACAATCGCCATCGGCCATCCAATCCGGCAATCCTGCAATCCAACAATCCGGCGGTTGTCCAGTTGCAAGGTAAATATAATGCAATAGATGGAATTTTTATCAAATGTAAAACGACAACAGTTTGGGGAGGGGGCTCTCGAGAGGGGTCAATCGCAATCCCGACTACCGAATCCGGGGATCCCGAAATCGAATCCCAGATCGGCGGACTGGCAGGCCAGAAGCCATTTGTCAAATGCGAGGCGGCGGCGGCGGCGGCGGAAAAGCGGAAAATGCGCGACGCTGAGCCGCAGATAAAACCGTTCGGAAAGGCACAAAACAAACATCAAACCGGCAAACAAAAAGGACGACAAGGACAACAAAAACAAAAGCAAAACATGAGCGGGCATGAATATAAAATGCGACACAAACACATTCGCATTCACACACACACTCGCAAATACACGGAAAACAAAAGGATGCGTGGCCATATTTTTCACGCATCGCTCAATGGGCGTGCGTGGGAGTGGGACGGAAGATGGCGAGCGGGCGGCCGGGGGAGAGAGACGGCGATAGCGAACAGCGACAGCGAGGGCATATCCTTGCGCCATAATGGGATTATGGCCGATTAATGCATTGACATGTAACGATTTTCGATTGAATTTATCGTTTTTCGGCGGCTCGAGCCATTTTATTCATTTACGCCCACACGTACGCGTTTGCAATGATATTTGCACGCACGTATACAAACACTCCCCCCGTGTCCTTGGTAGTCCTGGACCCCCACTCCCTCCCCCTCTGTTCATGTGTGTGTTTGTTTGTCGCTGCGGGTGTTAGAAAACAAAAGCGGAATGGAACAACAGGCCAACAACACGGCACAATATGCAAAACAAAACCGTCATCAAATGTTGTCTCTAGTTTTTATTATTTTTACCCAGCATGAACAACTCTTTGCTGCTTCCTGGCGGGGTCATCTTGACTTTTTACCAGCCCTGACTAATCATCTTCAATGGGTTTAAAATAAGTCTTTGTATTAATGTTTCTACAAAATCTGAACAGATTTATTCCAACCTTTTTTTGAAGTTCTGTATGATCTGTTTTAAGCTCACAAATTGGAGTAGAATTAAATTATAATTGGTATGGATATAGAAACTGGTATTACTATATTGCTACAAACTTTAAATACATTTTTATCCACGGTTAATATTTTAGATATTATATAGTCAAGTACAGAACATATTTGGATCTAAAAATGTATTTAAAAATGTTCTGCATTTATTCATGCAATTAAGTTTTCTATAACTTTGTGTGAGTGAGAAATCAAGACATATACTTGTAACTAAGTGTAACTACAAATTAAGCTAAAATAGTTTATCAAAATGTTTTCTTTCTCGATAGATTTCTGTGACACCCCTGGAAATACACATTATAATGATAAATTTGAAGGGCACTTTTATTTATTATCTACTTAACTTTGGCTGAGTATCCCGCAGTCGCATTGATTTACCCCGAGTGCCCCCGAGTGTCCTTCGTGGCATTGTTGTTACTGCTATTGCAACTGCTATTGCCACTGGGCTGCCAAGTGCATTGTTGTTCGCGCTTTTTAGACAATTAAAACTAACAATGCGCCGGCCAGAAGACAAAGGACAAAAGAGCCCGAAAGAGACCAGGAGCGGTGCTATGTGCTATTCTGTGATTAACACATGTAAAGCGTGGCAGTTGGCGAAAGCGGCGGGGGATGGGATGCCTTTGGACGGAATCTGGGGATCGGAGCAGGGGAGAGGATATGGCAGCACATGGGCCTGTGTCCGGACTTGACTTTATCAATTGAGCATCATAAGCCCGGTGGTGGAAGTCGCCGCCTGTGGTTGCGTTGCCCATGGTGGTGGTTCCCTGGTGGTTCGTCCTGGCTCCCGTTTCCCTGTTTTCCCGTTCCGCAGAGTCCTGCAAACTGCTTCATTTTCGCTGCAACTGTCGCCAGTGGCGTCGATTAAGTCGTAATTAGATTTAAGGATATGGCACCAGCGGCCCAGCAAGATGATGAATTTCTCCTGCGGCGCCTTTCCATATTGCTACAGAGAGAAAAAATATAAATATATACAAAATATAATTTTGCAAAGGGAAAATATATAAGACAGAAATCATAAATAATAAATTGTAATTTAATCTCTATACAGAATTAAATTTTATTTTATATAAAAAATACAATATACAATACAATTAGTAAAGATTTAAATACTAAAAAATACTTCTAAGTATAAAAGTTTTTTAATTTTTGTAGTACTTGTTACTACATATTTTGTTTTAGTATGTTTATAATTTATTTTTGGTTATAAAGTAGGTGGTAAAATGATATGATAATTTAAAAGCATTCAAATAAATGAATTAGGGTATTGGCCTTATCTAGAAGATCGTCTAGATTTAGGATATGCTTTTTTCTATATTAAATATTATTTATTGTGCTTAAAAATATTTTCCTCAGTGGACTATTGCTGCTGTTTGGCACTTTGCACCCCAAGGGGCCAGGCTCAAGCGGAATGGGAACGGTCAAATGAGCAGTCGCTAGTTGGCAATCGGCAGTCGAGCGGCTTATGGCATGTTGTGCGACGTTATCAGCAGGAGCGGTAGTGGTAGCAGCAGAGGGATTGGCATCAGGACCAGAAGCTGCCGGGGGAACGGGACAGGGACAGGGATAGGAGTGGAAACAGGACACGGAGCAGGATTCACCCCTGCGCGTGTGTTAATCAGCGTAATGGTACCATTCCCCGGACCATTCCCATTCCTATTCCTAAACCCAATCCACATCCACATCGCAATCCCAGTGCTCACATGCGGAGCCAGCTGCTGGTGGTCCAAGTAAGCTGGCCACGATTCCTTCAACTTGGGCTCAACTTGCGCATTATTAGCAGCCAACGGAGTATCCTTTGTGTCCTTGCTGGTGGGCACTATTAGTGCGTCTTTCGCTCGCTGCCTGTGTCTGCCTGTCACTGGATTTATTGCAATCATTAATCTTCTTTGCCAGACCACCCAACCACCGAGCCATCGAGCCACCCACAACCACCCCGTCACAACCTGCGCTGCACTTTCACCCTATCCATCCAATGGGGACGACCCCCTCCCAATGAAACATCCGAGTAAGATTTTATTAAATTTTTGTTGCTACTGCTTTGATTTTATTAATTTGGCCTTTGGTGCGTGGAATAGCCAAGTAACTAGTTGTTCTGCACTTGGGAAAAATACTAGAACTTCACTTTAGGCAGAAAAATATTCTAGGGGTTCTGCATTGCGCAATTTTTGACCTTATATGCGTTTAACATAAAAAGTATCTTAATATATCGTAATTTCAAGATGGTTTTTTTAAGAAATGGTTTATGAGCTAGAAAAATGATTCATGGATCATTATCATGAGATATTTAATATGAACAATTAGATTTGAATGGATTTAGTTGGTTGAAGTTCTCTATACAAATTACATTTTTTTGTTATTTTTTTAAGTGTTGGAAGCCTGGTTTCTTAGCCTGATTGACGTCTGCCTGAGACTCGCAATGTTGCCAGTTTTTGGCTTATAATTGCTCCGCACTTGATGGTTTCTGAAGAGGGGGTGGTGGCTCTGGGTGAGGAGGTGGTTGGGTGGGCAGGAGATGGGGCAGGAGCAAAGGCAGTGGCTCGAGGAAGGGCATTAATCATGGCGATGTTGCAACAACAGAAAGCATCATTCGGGGGTTCGCTTCTAATGCAAACTGCAGTCGTCGCCGGCATTCGCAGACCGGGCGACTTTAATTGCTTCCAGGGAGTTCTCCCTCCCCTTCCGCTTTCCATTCCTCCTGCTCACTGCTCCCAAAGGGAAAAACAAAAAGCCCTGGCCGCAGCTTTGGCAGCCATTTTACCCGTTTTTTGTAAACAAATTAAATACATTTTTTGTGTTCGCCTTTTTCCTTTAATGAAACATTGTTTTCCCTTTTTCCTCTTGCAGGCCAATGACATTTGGGTTCGTTTTTTCGCGGCTTGGTAATTTCATTAGAGTGATTTATTTCATCACGACTGAAATCAGAATTCACCGAAAATAGAATCAGTTGGAATTTTTTTATTTAAAAATGATTACCCTCGTACAGAATTGACTGCGACGGCAGGATTGTATTTTATAAAATAATTATTTAAACGGATTTCGGATTATAATCCGAAAGATTTAATTATTATTAAAATGTCGATACATTAAAAATACGTTTTCTATGTGAGCTATAATGTTCGATAGCCGCAAAGTAAAAAGTATAAGTTATACAAATATTTCGAATTATAATTTATTCTGCCTTTTAAAACTGGAATTTATTTTTAATTTGTTCTAGACGGATTTAATAATTAAAAAAAATCTTTCGTATTAAACTTAAGTAAATGTTGAAGCATGTATTTATTTATTTTATTAAAACTTAGTATATTTTGTTTCTTTTTTGGAAATCTAGTAAGTACTGAATTTTACTAGTCAAACACTAATTTTACTGTATCTAAAAAATATAAAAGTATTCAACATTTGCGGGCAATAAAGTGCAAGCCTCGGACACTTTAATTCTCACCTCAAATGCGTTTGATACCCCCAATAAGGTCCTGCATCCCGCAGAGATGGCCAGGTTCGATTTGGCGATTCGCGGGCGGTTTAAACAGGTTTAACCCCGTTGGCAGCCAAAGTGGGGGAACCGCAGTTATTTATTTATTTACATCTGCGTGCAAACTGTGTGTGTGTTCTTTTTTGCTTTGTTTTTTCGTGGTGCGGATGCCAAACGTATTTCCAATTGGTTTGTGATTACAAAAGCGTATCGGGCGAGTCATGATGTGTGCAAACATTAAATGGCGTCACTCCTCCTCTCCCCAAAAAAAGGGGCGGCTAAGAGGAAGGCGGCTGAGGGGGAGTGGCTGCCATACGCACACGGATATATATGACGCGTATCTGCGAGATACATTCCAATATAAATACAAACAATGAGCGGGGAATGTTGGCCCAAACGCATTCAGCAAACATTACACGCATCGCTTATGTGCTTATGTGTGTGTCTGCCAAATGTGCGTGTAATTGCAAATTCAATGAATTGTTTACATTTCTTTGCGCTTGTTGGCCTCGGCCCCGCCCCCTCATGTTGGCCATGTTGTTCACTTGAATTTCTCAGTGCTTTTTTCTTTTTTACAGCGCTGTTTCGCTGCTGATTTCATTTATAATTCGTGTGCAAAATTAAATTAAAGCCAACTGACAGCCGGCGAGCTGCAGAAGCCGAAAGCCCCCCGCCGTTGCCCCTTTTTATTGCGTTTTAGCTGGCAATCATTTCCATTAGCCACGGCAGGCAGCGAGAATTTCACATAATTCACAACTGGAAAATTGCTGTCAGGCAGGAGAATTCGAGTTTCGAGCCGAGTTTCCCCAACCCCTAACATAATTTCAAATACCAAATACTGAATGCCCCGTCTCATCACGCATGCATCAAAGTGCAGCAACAATAACAGCCATCAAGACGGCGCCCAACAAAAGGCTAATTGCAATTTGACTGCGTTTACAAAACTTTTAGCCCCCTTGTACCCTTATACCCCTTTGGAAGCCCAGAACACAGTTGCGCTTTCAAATTGCTTTTTTGCTATGAATAATTTAACTTTTTTGACTTTCGATTTGGAGAAAACACGAGAGCCCGAAAAAACCCGCAACTGAAATTCCTCTGACATTGACAGGACGAAACGCAATTTCTGCCCCGTCCTGAAATTCCAAGGCAACTGCTAGGCACTGAAAAAAAACAAAAGTTATTTTAATAACAACAAGAAATACTAGAAATCGTTCAAATTTTAACTTAAAAAAAATGATTTATTACTAATTGTTTCAGAAAATGCATTTTACGAAGAGATCGGTAGTAACAATTTGTTTCTTTTATTTTAATAAATTTTATTTTGAGAAATATAAAAGATTTACCTTTCAGTGTTAAATTGAAAATCGTTTTGGCTTGTTTTTGCCGCTGGTGGGAAAGTATTTCTTTTGCGTTCTTAATAAGTAAATTGGCGCAATTTGCCACACGCGCCAAATTAAAGGGGAAGCCTGGGAAATCGCCCAGCTGCAGTGGCGAGTGGCTAGGAAATCCAAGGCAACCTTTCGGAACTCGATTCCACTGGGTTCTAGGTAAAGGAGGATAGGAAAGGAATGGAGATCCCAGGGGTCACCAGGGGCAGCGAACCCTTCGCCGCTGCGATTCATTCATCATTCATCATATTAAGTGTTTTATTACACTCGACCCCTCTCGCTCGCTCCCGCTGTCTCTGCTGGATCAAATCCCATTACGGTAATTAAATCACATCCATGTGAAAATTACATAATTACAACTCACACTGCAGCACGCACTGAGAATATTTATCCACTCATAGTTCATATGCGCAAGTCCATAAACGTATTAAAAATAATTTACTTAATGTCAGACCCGCCAAGGAATTTTTCCAAGCGCCCGAAAAATGTAATTCAACACTTTGTCAATTAGTGAGCCGCCCCTCGAACTTTCCCTGCTTTTGGTAAACTTTTTGTCGAGTGGCAAACACTCAAAGGGTGACTGATCTGGACAACCCCTCGGAAATTGCACACACACACACACTCGAATCTCGACTCTCCAGATTCGAACCCCAAAGGATTCCGGCCGCATTAACATTGGTAATTAGAAATGGGGGAATACGGCCTTGGTTTGATTTGGCTCGGATTGTTCTGCTTGGAGACTCATTACAAGCTATAGCATTTATCAAAACAAACTTTGTGGGGACTGGATTGTTCACTGGGGAAATAATGCCTCTAAGTTTGAGGCCTAAATGGTTTGAAATCCCTTCTAATTTTACCCTCGATTTTCTTTTGAAAGCTCTGCTAAATGTATAAAATTTGACAAATATTACCGTACAATTATCTAGGTTTTAAAAGAAATGTCCCCAAATTTTAAGTAAAATCTAAAAAAAAAAAGTAAATAAAAAAAAAAAATTGATAAAATAACATGGCTTTATATGAAATTAATATACAAAAGGTAATGGTAACAAGAAAAGAACGTATAAATTTAAAATTTTATTTATTATATTTTAAAATGAAATAAAAATGGATATAAATGCCTTGTGCATCCCCAGTAAAAGGGGTTATCAAGAATGTGGACTTCCGTTTCACCCCTGCCAATCGATCACTTACTAAATGAACGTTACAGGCCATCAAAAAATACCCCCGAATAGTTCAGGAACCGTCCAAATTGGTCGGGGCAATCAGAGCTCCACCCCCGGCAGATACATTGAGTATCGATTAGGGGCAATGCATGCGGTCGGCCGCAGCCAAATCAATGCTAATTTCAGCCAAGTTATGGCACCACAGAGCCACCGAACCACCGGACCACCCATCATGTTACCCACTGCAGACAGGTGGACACACAATTGCACCCGAAATGCTGCGGGGAATGGGACTCAGGTGAGCCAACGACAATAACCGAAATGAATGCATTTCCAAATCTAATCATTGCGGACCCTGCAAGGCATGTCCATAAACCAAACGGAAAACGTGAGCAGCGATAACTCAGAGTGCATATTACAAAATGCCAACGTCAGGATGAAGGGGAGTTCGACTTACTCCAACTGCGAAAACCAGATCAAGCCGCAAGCTGCCGAGTACCTTTCGGATTTCGCATTTCGGATACATGGGCCAAATGACAAAATCATAATTGCTTTTCCACAAATTCTGTGGTCGACCCCCTGTCCGCCCCGAAAAATAGGTTTAAATGTATTGATAATGCACATTATGCGAGTGCAAAATTAACAGCCAGCAACCAGAATGGAAGCCAGACAGTTGGACAGTCGGATATCGTATATGCATACTTATATATACTCGTATATAGATAGGCTATGGCTGGCAAATTATACAAAGTGTCCAGCTTCCCTACAGGATGCGGTTTTGGATTCGCATTCGGATATATGGACGGGGAATTGGCGAAGAGGCGTTTTATAATTAAACCACAGTCAATTACAGACAAAAGCGTCACTCAGGCGTCGATGGTTGGGTTGGGTTGGGTAGGGTTTCGGGTTCGGGGCATTCGTGATAATTGGGTTTTCATATTGAAATTGACCAACCAGCCAGCCAACAAAGCCAAGTCATTTAGCCTTGGGCCGCCTCTTTTCTCTCTCCTGGTTAACAGATCCTCCTCCTCTCACTCCCCTCACTCCGATTTGTAATTGCATTTCACGATTTAGCGACAGCCGAGTTCCTCAGATGAACCGCCATCTCACTTTTTGCCAGCCGCCACTCGGTTGACAATAATGCCGCGAATAATATGACGAAATGTAGAACATCAACGCAGACAATGGTCGACTGAAGTCACGAAATCGAAACGAGAACCTCTACCAAAACCGATACCGAAACCAGACGTCGACGGACCGTCAAACATAAAAATTGACGACAAAAATTGCCGGGGAAACACATGCTCCACATATTTGCCGGACATTTATTGAAGTTAAGTTCGCTGTGCGGGGCATAAATAAAACATAATCCCTTGCAGGCGAAGCGACGATCGGGCTAGGGATCGAGATGGAAGAAAAAGCAGGGAGGAATCCAATGACTGAGGATAGAAATACCCTTTCTAAAGCCTTTTATTTGACTTTAAAAATAATTCTTAAATAAATATATTTTACCTAACATTAAAAATCTATTTTTGATGCTAAGATCCAATTGTAATAGATGGTATTTAATTAGTAGTATTGGCTTTCTGTTGAAAGATAGATAAATATAATAGATTTTTTTCTGCATTTTCTGATACCTTTATTAAATCCCACCGAATTTATATTTTATTTCTGTTGCAAAGTAGTTATAGATGTAGCATAGATTTTATTAAGAGCTGTGATACCTTAAGATAGGATGTAGAAACTGCAAACGGACGCAGAACCCATCGTTTGGTCCAGCAAGTGGAAACAATGCGCAAGGCAAGAAACGCTTGGCAAACCTGTGCGCATGTGCAATTGATCGAACAAGACTGATGGAGCAACTGGGATTACGTATGGCCCCTTGCCGTCGCTGGCCCCCAAAAACCCCCCTTTCAACCATTTCCAGGGGCCGCCGTTGTTCCCAGGTTCCAATTGAGTTTGCAACTTTTTGCGGCCACAACGGATTGAGCAGGATTGCTGGCTAGCTGGTTGCTGCTACCAAGTGCTACCAAGATTAAGCCCGGTTTTGGGTCTGGTTTTTAGTCCGGCTGGCTGGCAGAATTTATTTAATCTGCTGCGGCGTCGACGGCGGCTGCTCAAAGCCAGCGAAATCAACGCATAATAATTTTTCACATGCGCCGATCGCTGGAAACGGACGACGACAACTGGCTACTGACTTACATACCCGAAAAGCGCATTTATCAAAGCTGCAGAGGGATGGTATAGGGGGAGTCTCATGAATGAAATTCTGATGGGGACGGAAGTCGCTGTCCCTGCATTAAAAATACAACTGGAAGAGGAATAAAGGAGCCTCACTTTGGGGACA